>NC_068293.1:20991760-22283519 GCF_025860055.1 Xyrauchen texanus | reverse complement strand
GTACTCTCTGGCAAAATGGCACCTTGCACTTCAGAATGTTATTCAAACCATATGTACATCAATAAAAATGACAGATGAAGGAACATCATGGACCAATACCTTCCCTGTTTTAAACACTGCAACGGCAAAGACATGTTTTGAAATGTCTGATGAATTTGGTTTTGATATATAACTCACAATAACTGCATTAAATGCCCTGTGTCACAGTGAAGGTGCTTCAGGAATTTTCATCTGCCAAAACCTTAGTTAGTTTCAGTCAAAGGACAAGACTCATTTGTATGCTGACATTTGAACAATTCTCAATGAGGAAATTAGATCAAATTGTAATTGTCCACCAAAAGCATGAATAATTCATGTCCTTTTTCTTCTTGAGTGAATGCTTCTGTAAGCTTTATGGGAATAGGCAAAGATTAAAATCCAATTCACTCTAAAAAATAATAACATATAATAATAACTATAACCATAAAATTTACAAAATTGCTCTAAGAGAATAGTGGTGTCCACAACACAAAACCCATCCAACTTTAAAGGGCTCAAGCACTCATCTTCAAAGTAACACATTCCAGCAACAGATCGCCATTTAATACACGCACAAACAAAATGGAAACTCCTGCTCAAGAACCGGCAATTTTTTTTCTGCATTCTTCTTCGAGAAAATTAAAAGCTATTACAAGCTGATAGCATAAAATTACCTAAGGTATCGGGAGCTAATGTTGACAGCATTGTCCTGTGTCCATTGAAGTTGTATCCATCTGTTTTTCTTTTGGTTTCTTTGTGAAATTTGGACCAGTAGCAGTTCATCTACATCTATTTTCTTGACTGTGAACATAAATTCAGCGCGTGCTTAGAATAAACAGAAAGTGGAGTGGCATGTGTGAACGGCAAGCTCTGCACACTTTGCTAGTTTTAATTCTTTTTGTGTCTTAAACTGGTAAGATTCAATACACCCTGCTACATAACTGTTCTAATAAGTCAACATGTCAAAGAATTCAAAATTAGATGGCTCTGGAGACATTAAAGACACTTATAGTTGAAGACAAAATTATTAGCCCCCCTATGAAATTTCATTTCTTTTTCAAATATTTCCCAAGTGATGTTTAACAGTGCAAGGGGATTTTAACACAGTATTTCTTATTATATTTTTCCTCTGGAGAAAGTATTATTTATTTCAATTTGCCTGGAATAAAATAATTATTTATTTGTATAAAAACTGCAAAGGTCAATATTATTAGCCCCCTAAAGAAATTATCTGTTTGATTGGCTACGGAACCAACCACTGTTATGCAATGACTTGCCTAATTAACCTAATTAATCCCCCAAGCCTTTAAGTTGCACTTCAAACTGAGGATTAGTATCTTGCAAAACAACTAGTGAATTAATATAAAACTGTCATCATGGCAAAGATAAAATAAATGTGTTTATACTTGAGAAAAATAATTGTTAATGCTCACAAATGCTCACAAAGCAGGAGAAGGATATACACATTTATCAAAGTGTTTTCAGGTGTCAAGAACTGCTGTGAGAAGTAATTTTGTTTATATTTGTTTTATAAACACTCTAAGTTGCCTAAATAAACTATTATTTTTAGAAATGCTATGTTGAAAAAAATCTTTACTCCATTAAATAGCACTTGGGAATTATTTGAAAAATAACAAAATATTTCATAGGGGGCTAATCATTTTGTCTTCAACTGTACGTGCTCAAGTTGATACCCCAGACAGGGCAGCAGACCAAGGACTCAGTTTGGATGGTGTGGCGGGAGAAATTCAATGTCAACTGTCCAGAATATCTGTAATGCTGGCAAAAGTTGTAGAGGACTTGGAGGATATTGCGGTAAAACATCGATTGATCACTTCCATGGAGGCAAAATTCTCTGAGTTGGTTACAAGAATGTCGGATGTTGAGAAAAGGATAGATTATCTGGAGTCATCAGAGAGGGAATTAGCTGCTAACCCGCTAGCGACCAAAGTAGATTTGGAACACGTTTCGAAAAAGGAAGACCTTGAAAATTGTAATCAGTGAAACAATGTCCGAACTGTTGCAATTCCTGAGCATGAGGAGGGCCGAGATATGGTAAAATTCCTAGACAAGCTCTTCCCGAGTACATAACAGGCCATACGCTGGAAATCGAGTGAGCTCACGGGGTCCGGGCTCGGAGATTCATGGAGGGAGACAGGCCCCGGTCAATTTTGTCTAAATTTCTGAGATCATCCGATAATGATCTTGGTTTTCGTGAGGCGAGGAGTAAAGGACGGCTTTCTTGGAAGAACCACAGTATTTTCTTGTTCCCAGACTTTGCAAATTCAACAAGAGAGAAATGTGATTGATTCAAGGAATGCAAGAAACTCTTACATTAACGGAAAAACCTTTTGCTCTGATTTACCTTTTAAAGTATTAACATGCCCACAGCAAGCATTGTCTTTCATAGTCAATGGGGTGAATAAGCCATTTGGTGATTATCATGTTCCCCCAAAGTGAGCTCTACTCGCTGAACATACACTTGACTGTCCGAGGAAGCCGGGCACCTTTTTGTTTCTTTTTGTGTTGGTTCCGCCTAGCGGCTGGAGTTTGTTTTGTGTAATAACACTCCTTCAAGAATCTCTTCCATCAATGGAAGGTCACTTTTGCACTGATGTTCCCGGCCACATTGAGAATAGATACTAAGGATGGGCGCAAAATATTTACATGCCCACAACAAACGATGTCTTTCATAAAATAAATGGACTGAGGATGTCATCTTGTGTTTCTCACATTGCTCCCAAATGAGCTTAACTCACTGAATGCACATTTGACCATCTGAGGAAACGGGGTGCCTGTTTTGTTTATTTTTTGTTTTGGTTCAACCTTGCGGCCGAAGTTTGTTTTGTGGAATAACACTCCTTCGGGACAATTGTGGATGAATCTGCATGTTCCTTTATTCCTCCTATTGGCAGGAGTTTGTTTTGTGGAGTATTATTTGCAGGACATTGGAAGGATTAGGTCATCTGCTGCACTCATAAACAGCCAGCTCTCTGAACATTCATTTGACTGTCTGAGGAAATTGAATGGATTTTTTTGTATTTATTTATAAAATTTGTGCTGGTTCCGCTAGCAGCTGGAGCTTGTTTTGTGGAGGAACACACCTTCGGGACAGTTTTGTGAATTAATCTACACGTTCTTTGTGTTTATTCTGCCTATTGGCTGGAGTTTGTTTTACAGAGTATTTTCTGTTATGTAATTCTGTCACACAAAATATTTTGAGCAATCCGATGGCAAAGTTGTTGTGGGGGTTCTTGCAGGCGTACATGGACTGTTTGAGTTTTGAGGGATGGACACCAATTGGTGCAGTCATGCATGGGTCCTCGGCACAAAGTCGAGTTCGTTCCATGTGGGGTTTGGTCTCCGCCAGGGCTGCGTTTTGTCACCAGTCCTGTTTGTGATATTCATGGACAGGATATCGAGATGTAGTCGGGGTGGGGAAGGGGTGCAGTTCAGTGGGCTGGGGATCTCATCGCTGCTTTTTGCAGATGATGTGGTCTTCATGTCATCATCGGTCTGTGACCTTCAGCTCTCACTGGAACGCATGGCAGTCGAGTTACATTTCCACACTGGCCTGGGAACGCCTCGTTGTCCCCCAGTCAGTGCTGGTTAATGTGGCTTGGGATAGGGAAGTTTGGGGCCCCTTGCTGGAGCTATTGTCCCTGCGACCCGAGTTTGGATAAGCGGTT
The DNA here is from genome assembly GCF_025860055.1 of Xyrauchen texanus. Lineage (NCBI taxonomy): Eukaryota > Metazoa > Chordata > Actinopteri > Cypriniformes > Catostomidae > Xyrauchen > Xyrauchen texanus. Next base: position 22,279,812 of record NC_068293.1, on the reverse strand, counting down.
GAAGATGGATGGATGGACATATTAAGAAGGGACATTAGACATTTTAATGCTGCACTATGTAAGATTTTTTTGGTTAAAAATGAACAAATTGACAAAACAATGTCTTTACCTTACCCAGATTCATTTTGGTAAGCCTATGAAGATTATTTGTATTTTGGGCTGCCAGGTTGGATTTGGCACGAAATCACTGGCTTATGTCATTCATCTTTGCGTCATGACGTCATGTTCGTAAACACAGGAAAGAAGTGCCAGCTGTCACTTGTTCTGGCTGAGGACTCTAGTCAGTTCATTTCAGTCAGTCACAGTCACACTGTTCAAAATGGCATCACTGTAGTCTAGATGGATGTTTATCTGTAATCCATTTGGTAAAGTTGTTTACCTGCAATAATGCTTGGAATCTGATTTAGTATGTTGTCTGATTGGGGTAATGCTTTTATTAATCGAACATTACTCGTGTGTTTACAGATCGCGATCCGTTGTAAGGGGAAGTTACTGTGCATGTTTATTAATATGTATGACTTCTGAAATTAACTTCTTGTACATATTATTACAATTTTTAATAAAGCATATTTTATCACCATTATTGCTCATTTTATGTTTTTAGTTTACAGTGCTATTAGGCCAAAAGTTTAACTTGCTTTATCAACTGCTTTGTTAATTCTTTCAGTTTTTAATTTGAGTTAGTTTTAGAATTTGACAAAAATGTCCTTTAAAAAAAGTTATATTTTGTCATGTTATATTCAGAATTTTTTGTCCATTTCACAAGAATTACATAACATTTTAGTTTTCAAAATAATACAGGTGAAACTCGAAAAATTAGAATATTGTGCAAAAGTTCATTAGTTTCAGTAATTCAACTTAAAAGGTGAAACTAATATATTATATAGACTCATTACAAGCAAAGTAAGATATTTCAAGCCTTTATTTGATATAATTTTGATGATTATGGCTTACAGCTTATGAAAACCCCAAATTCAGTATCTCAGAAAATTAGAATATTGTGAAAAGGTTTAGTATTGTAGGCTCAAAGTGTCACACTCTAATCAGCTAAACACTTGCAAAGGGTTCCTGAGCCTTTAAATGGTCTCACAGTCTGGTTCAGTTGAATTCACAATCATGGGGAAGACTGCTGACCTGACAGTTGTGCAGAAAACCATCATTGACACCCTCCACAAGGAGGGAAAGCCTCAAAAGGTAATTGCAAAAGAAGTTGGATGTTCTCAAAGTGCTGTATCAAAGCACATTAATAGAAAGTTAAGTGGAAGGGAAAAGTGTGGAAGAAAAAGGTGCACAAGCAGCAGGGATGACCGTAGCCTGGAGAGGATTGTCAGGACAAGGCCATTCAAATGTGTGGGGAGCTTCACAAGGAGTGGACTGAGGCTGGAGTTACTGCATCAAGAGCCACCACACACAGACGGGTCCTGGACATGGGCTTCAAATGTCAAACGCCTTACCTGGGCTAAAGAAAAAAGAACTGGTCTGTTGCTCAGTGGTCCAAAGTCCTCTTTTCTGATGAGAGCAAATTTTGCATCTCATTTGGAAACCAAGGTCCCAGAGTCTGGAGGAAGAATGGAGAGGCACACAATCCAAGATGCTTGAAGTCCAGTGTGAAGTTTCCACAGTCTGTGTTGGTTTGGGGAGCCATGTCATCGGCTGGTGTTGGTCCACTGTGCTTTATTAAGTCCAGAGTCAATGCAGCCGCCTACCGGGCCATTTTAGAGCACTTCATGCTTCCTTCAGCAGACAAGCTTTATGGAGATGCTGACTTCATTTTCTAGCAGGACTTGGCACCTGCCCACACTGCCAAAAGTACCAAAACCTGGTTCAATGACCATGGTATTACTGTGCTTGATTGGCCAGCAAACTCGCTTGACCTGAACCCCATAGAGAATCTATGGGGCATTGCCAAGAGAAAGATGAGAGGCATGAGACCAAACAATGCAGAAGAGCTGAAGGCCGCTATTGAAGCATCTTGGTCTTCCATAACACCTCAGCAGTGCCACAGGCTGATAGCATCCATGCCACGCCGCATTGAGGCAGTAATTAATGCAAAAGGGGCCCAAACCAAGTACTGAGTACATATGCATGATTATACTTTTCAGAGGGCCGACATTTCTGTATTTAAAATCCTTTTGTTTTATTGATTTCATGTAATATTCTAATTTTCTGAGATTCTGAATTTGGGGTTTTCATAAGCTGTAAGCCATAATCATCAAAACTATATCAAATAAAGGCTTGAAATATCTTACTTTGCTTGTAATGAGTCTATATAATATATTAGTTTCACCTTTTAAGTTGAATTACTGAAATTAATGAACTTTTGCACGATATTCTAATTTTTCGAGTTTCACCTGTATATGTTAGCAAGTTGAACTCACGCAGCTCAAGTGGAGAAATGCACAAAACACTGGATTAATGAATTCATACCTAATATATCTTCTTCTATTTACAGATTACCAAGATGTTTCTTCTTCTGCAGTATAATTTTTATCATCAATATTTTCATCAACAGTATGCTTTAATAAAATAATTTATTAATCTCCACGATGCGCCTTTTTCGTCTCGTCTTTGTTATTGTTGACGAAATCAAAAAACTTTCCACAACAAACATTTTCCTCATTGATTTCATTGACAAGATTAATAATGTAAAAATAATACGTCTTACATTTAACTTCAGTCAGCAGTATCACGAGTTTCACTTCTTAAATTGATAAGTATAATACAGTACAAACATTAATAGTCAATACAATACTTGAATAATCATATTAAAATATACTTGTAACTGGTGTTGATTCAGGAGAGTCTCCTGTTCTCTAGCTAAAAGTTCCGTTGCCCAGTAACACACTAACAAGCTGGGAACTATCTGACATCTAGCTATCTACACTTACCATTTTGTGAAACGCTAACATTCCCTTCAAAATTAACGCTAGATGGATAGATAGGGTACCACTCAACAGGTTCACTAAACGCCTTGCTGCGTTCTATATCTCCACCTATTTTCAGTTATTATCAAAGACAGAAAACACACTGTGGCAGGGCGGAGGGCGGGGCCAGGTCGTGATCAAACACCGACCGTGAGCGGGGAGGGGCTCGCTGCCGACCGCCTGGAGCGAGAGAACCACTGCCAGTGGCGGGGGAGAACCCTTCTGTTCCCCGAGAACGCGGCGTGGCGTTCCGTCCGCCAGGAGCTGGAGGACTGCCTCTGATCCGCCCGGAGAGGCACGGCTGTTGTCCGATAGAGGGTGGAGGAGTGGCCGAGGAACAAGCTGCGGCGTATCGGAGAACTGGCGAGGTTTTTTTTTTTTTATCTCCCTCTCACTGTCGCTCTGCGTTGGCCTTTACCCTCTTTTAAATTTTACAGTGTTTTGGGGGGTACTACACTGTTACAGGAAGTACCCCCACATTTTTATTATTTCTGTTTCCCTCCCCTTGTCCCCTCTCTCATCCAGGTAGATGGGGATGACCTGCCAGCAGACAGCGTAGAAGGCGCGCCCTCCCCCAGGGAAAGAGGGGGGTGGTGTATGTCAGGCCGGGGGATCCCCAGCCTGAGAGAACGAGGGAGGAATGTGGCAGGGCGGAGGATGGGGCCGGGTCATGATCATACACACCCGGTCCCGTATTAGGCTAATCAAGCCTCCGAGGTATGAAGGTTGACTGCAGGGTGTCGTGCGGGAGAGAGAGATCGTTTACGGACATGTCTGTCATGTGTGTGTTTGTGTCTTCTTTTAAGTTTACTATTAAACTAGTATTTATGTTGAAAAGCCGGTTCTCGCCTCCTCCTTTCCATTGATCCCTTTACACACACACACACACACACACACACACACACACACACACACACACACATATATATATATATATATATATATATATATATATATATATATATATATATATATAAATATATAAACGCACAAAACATCTTACAGCTACAAGAAATTAAGGAGGAATTTAGAAAGAAACAATAACCTCTATACTGTCTGCCATCATCCGATTCCCAATATTTCCAGTTCCCTCCTTTGGTAAAATAAAACCCATTATATTAGGAAATCACAGTTAGTGAAAGAGTATGATAAGGGTGGTATCAACACCTTGGACTTTGAATACATTTTTGGGGCATTTATGTGTAAATGATTGAAATCATACTTACTCTATGTAATAGATCTCTAGATCTCTATTTAATAAAATAGGTGGGCTTGAATTTCTTTTAAAATGTGATTGAGGTATCTAAGATTCCTATTAAATTATCAGACTTCCACAAACAACTTCTCCAATACTGTAAAATTATATTTACCCACAATGTTTCTCCCCATGGATCTACCCTATGGAATAACAGGGTCATTATAATTAATAGGAAATCATTGTTTAAAAGTGATTGGTATGAGACAGGTATTGTGTTTGTGAATGATATATAAGATGATAATGGTAACTTCTTGGAACATATAGCATTTTTGCTCAAGAAAATCTTAACCGCACTTATAGAGAATATAATAAGATGTGTAAAGCAATACCGTTACCAATATTACAGTTAATCCAAAACACATTGATGTATGCAAAAATGAGACTTTCACCAACCTTACCAAATCTAGTAATTAATTTATGTAATTTATATGACAGTAAATGTAATAACAAATGTATTAATGATTTTTTTTTATGTTTTTGGATTATAATAGAGGATTGTGTGTACAAGTTCCAAATATGAATGCCTTGTCCATAGATAAACCACATTTCAAATTCATCAAATGGTCCATTTCCCTTAAAGCCAAAGAGACTCACTTTAAAGGGGTCATGACATGAGAAACCAAATTTGCCTTGATCTTTTGGTATATAAGAGGTCTTTGTATCATTAAAACGTCCTGCAAGTTTAATATTTTAAGACGTCCTCCCCATTCTAAACGAATCATTTATTTAATCAAGCTCAAAATACAGCTCGTTCTGGATTCATGGTTAGAACTGACGTGTCGGTTAGAAGTGACGTAACAGCGTTTGCATATGACCGCCTCCAGCACAAGATAACTACGCTCTAAGCGCAAGACAACTACGCTCATTTCGTATCGCCGTGCGCCTCACAAGTGTTCAGTTGATGGACAGCGAGCTCTGACAGAGACTACTTGTGCACAGGAAAATTACGATGCCACACAGATGTGCTGTTCCTGGCTGTGGTCAAACAAAACCTCTGAATAAGCTGCCGAAAGATCCAGACGTCAGGGAAAAATGGATGCAGTTTATTTTTTGCGGACGTTCCAGTCACGGCAGTGTTAACTTAAGCGTTTGTTCTGTACATTTTAAGGATGACTGTTTTGAGAACAAATCTCAATATGATGCTGGCTTTGCCAGAAAACTGTTGCTCAAAGATAAGTCCGTGCCGACTATTCTGGGAACAACGACGACGCAAACTGTAAGTAATCTATTTTAAACTTTAAACTACTTTTTAAAGCGCAATTTCATTCATTATGAATAATCACAGTGTTTTTACTTAGTTTACTTGCATATTGTTCTGGCTGGGGCGTCAATAATTGATACATAGGCACTGACGTTAGCCAATCATAACAGTGGGCGTTAACACTGAAGTCTTAAATGGAAAACGCCCCCAAAACAGACTGTTTGAATCAGAGGATGAGAAACAGGGTGGGAAAAGGTCATAAATCACTAGATTTTAAAAGTTTTTCTTAAAAAAAAATATATTAATACTATAATTGCACCTAAGGGAACATAATAATACAATAAAAAAAACCATGTCATGACCCCTTTAAAATATATACGGTTGTTGACTTTCTTAGAAAGAGGTTCAAATTTGAATTAGATCCCTGTTTATTTTGTGAGGCAGCTGATGAGACTCTGGAACACTTCTTCTTGTTATGTCCTATGGCCAAAAGCTTCTGGTCTGATATACATAATTTGCTGTCATTTATGATTGATGACATCCTGACGTTTGACTTATCACACATTCACTTTTATATGGATAATGTAGATTCATCCCTATCTGATTTGGTTAATATGATTGCTCTCATTGGTAAATATCATATTCATTGTTGTAAGTGGAGATATTCAAAGCCTTCTTTTTCATGGTTTATGAAATTTCAAGAAATATGTGTAGTGATATATCCAAATATTCACTTGTATGCTACGTCAAAATTATGCTTTTAATTGTATTTTTTATTTAATATTTTTATTTTTTGTCTAGCCTTTTGCTCTCGAGACTTTTTTTTTTAAGTAATACCCCCTTGTTGTTTGCTTTTTGTTGTTCAGCATTGTGTAGGGGACGCCTTTCTTTCATTTACACTGACAATAATTGCATTTTTCCTACTGATGTATATTTTTTATTTCCAACAGCCAATCACGAGAGATTCGAAGAGATGCAGCCAATCTATACAGGATTTGGTAAGCAGCCAATAGCATTTGTTAACAGAAAGGATAGGGCCCCACCCCGAGTATCAAAACCGACTTGTGTGCATAAAGATTTCAGCTGCGCGTGTGTGCAGAAAATAACTTGCGCGTGTGTTCAGATCTGAAAATAACTCACGCGCGTGTGCAGAAAATAACTTGCGTGCGCGTGTTCAGATCATTTTTTGTTATTTCTGATTGCGACTTGTTAATTTGTGTGTACAATCATATATTTTTGTGCTCGAGTATGGGATTTGCAAGTTCTACAGGTTTACATTTTACGTGCGAACTGTGTCATGGTGCTCACACTGTTGAAATTCACTTGCGCGCTGTGTTTATACGCTTGCGCTGTTTTGTCCAACATTTAATGCTATATTCACCTGCCAGAGCAGCAGTGTTGAAACACAACAGATGTAATGTGTCCTTCTACAAATTGCATGCAATTTTAAATTTCAACCACAGATGTCACAAGAGAGCACAAAGTTATGTAATGCAGCTGTAAGCCATATGTGAGTTGAACCCTGTGACTCTGTGGTGCTATAAAATGTTATCCTGTTTGTTTAAGTATCCTGATGGGTTGAAATTGAGGCATGGCTGTCTGTTTGCCCGACCAGTGGCAGATGGGGGAGAGTCCAGGAAGCCTGTTTGTATAATCTTTATTCTTGCAATAGAGTAGTGATGGAAAGTAACTCCGTGAACCGGTTCTTTCGGATGGTTCGTTTCAATGAACTGGTTCAAAAAAATCATTACACACATCACTATATTTCTATCAGGAAGTCATGCAGACTTGAGTGAAATTTAAGATGACATTTATTTGATGAATATAAAACAGAAAAGTAATGTCTCTCTTTGGTGTTGGCCCCATCTGGCGGTCCGAAGAAGTTGTACTCGTAACCATCATATCCTGCCGGATATAAGAGGCACGGGCGAGGAGCCTACCCCCATGCAGGACAGGACTTAACTCTATCCCTCATTGATAGGCCCAGGGGAGGGGTCTTTGTCTCTCATGTGTGAATTACAATGAATATTCATGATCATTCACGCCTCCTCGCATATTACCTTTCAACACTAAAATTGTCTTACAAAAGTTAAATTACTATATTGTTTTGTATGAATGAGTGATGAGGATGGTTTTCACATCATTTTGTAGCAAAAACTGTTTAGAATGTGTTATATGACCTTATTTCAGTGGCTCAAAATTGTTGTTTTTTCAAAAACCATGCATAAATGTTATTTTCTCAAAAATACAAACCTGTACATACATGTTGCTCACATATTATTGTAGCCCAGATTGTGCTGAATACAGTGTAATCAGACTTCAGCCATTAATATGTTTTTAAGCAACTGAAAAAAGCACAAATGTCAAGGCATGTCAAAACTTCTCCAGTGCCCAAAATACCCTCAGACCCCAGAGGGTTAAAGCATAAAAAGTGATTAAACTAATCTTAATGAACTGGCAAACTGCTGTGATAGACTCAATGTATTGCTGACACGAGAGCTGCTGTCCTCAGAGAAATGTAGTGTTGACCCGAGAACTGCTGTCCTCAGATCAGTGTGCTGTTCACTTGCAAACTGCTGTGATCGGCTCAATGTACTGTTGACTCGAGAGCTGCTGTCCTCAGATCAGTGTACTGTTGATTCGAGAACTGCTGTCCACGGATCAGTGTACTTTTGACTTTAGAACCGCTGTGATTGACTCAATATACTGTTGACTCAAGAGCTGTAGACTGGATCATCTTCATACTTTGATAAAACGGTAATACAATCAAGTCAAAAACATATTTGCAGTATGTTTTCTTTGTTACACTCTCTGCTGTTCAGCATAATACACCTGAAACATACATTTTGCCCCTTAATCACAAACATGTTCAATGTCAGCAGCTCATCAGTTCTCAGTATGTCGGACACCTCCGAAAGAGGCGATTCTTAGTTCAGTGTGCTGTTGACTCAAGAACAGTTACAAGCAACTCGAGTGTTCAGTCTGATTTGTGAACTAGTAGAAGTGGTTAATTTCAAAGAAGATTTGGCAAAACCAGATCAGCAGTTATAGGATCATGTTACTCTTGGTTATCGGCTCATTTCGATTTGGAATGTTAGACACGTCTGAGAGACAAGTTAAGATAGAGTAACATGTGGATTAATGTTAAATTGAGATGCACATTTTTTCAAATGATTCAGTCCGATTTGGTGAACTAGTTCAACTCATTCACTAAAAAGAACTGGTTCAAAAGACCGATTCATTCACAAACTGGTCATCACTAGATGCTAGTGCTGCAGAAATTATCAGCACCAGAGAGGAACTTATGGAAATGTATAGCTATTGCCCCAACAGATGTTCATGGTCGCATCTAAACATGTAAGGGTGGACGGCCAGGGTTGTTGGACTAGAACTGCCTCCATGAGCATTTGACTCAAGCATCTTACTCCTTGAGAGATCTGCAGCTTATGTTCTTTCGACACAGCAGAGTGAACTCTTGCACTCTTGTGTGGTGTTGAAGCTAAGTGGCAAACAACAGGGCTGGGATTTTTGGACTCAGTTTGAGCACAAACCATGGCTCAGAGCACAAGGCTTCACGTGCCTTTACCATCCAACTGTTTCCCAAACACAGAGGCTTTCTATCATAGAATGAGAAAGAAAAAACAAAAGTCATGAATCTCCAAAATGTATATTCAACAACTTAATTTGGGGGAAAACTGACCATCCAATTAAATTAAGACTTTTTAAAAAAAAAAATCTAAACATTATTTGAAGCAGATTTAGGCATGAGGGGCACATGGGGCGTGACATATTCCTTGTATTACGTGTCAAAAGATGAGATCTATGCAGTCCAATTCTCATTGAATGTCACTTTTAATACCCTTTCTGTTTTTACTGTCAGTTGTTGATCAAAAACAACAATAAAGAAACATTTATATATAACATTATATATATATATATATATATATATATATATATATATATATATATATAATATATATATATTCATGCATAATATTAGGGCTATCAAACAAAAATTTTATTAAATTAATTACATGATACACCGATTAATTAGTCGCATATCTAAATATTTGCTGAGAAAGACACTTAAATAACAATATTTCAATGTGTAATTTATTTTAATTCAGATTAACACAAAAATTTAATTATTGTGGCAGATGAGTACAGCATTGGCAAGACAATACAAAAAGTGGCTTTAAAAAACAATATATTCTTTATTTCCATTGCATTGAACATCAGCATTTGCACTTGCGCTCAAAGCAGCTGTTTGTGGACGTAAAAGTGCATCCTCATCTTGTGCTGACTGCTGTTAGTAAGTATGGTTGGTTGTCCATACAGCTTGCATGTTGCCAATACAGCTGGAGTTTTGCTTAATACTCCCTACTGAGAAAAGGTGGTACTTCAAGCTTGGATTGCTCTGATGGTAGGAATATTCCTTATTATGGTCAAGGGATATTATTTATTGCGTTACATTTTTTAATGCTTTATTTTTATATATTTTTAATCACACTGCATTAACATCTTAAATTGACAGCCCTTATATACAGTATCTCACAAAAGTGAGTACACCCCTCACATTTTTGTAAATATTTGATTATATCTTTTCATGTGACAACAATGAAGAAATGACACTTCGCTACAATGTAACGTAGTGAGCGTACAGTTTGTATAAAAGTGTAAATTTGCTGTACCCTTAAAATAACTCACAGCCATTAATGTCTGAACCCCTCGCAACAAAAGTGAGTACACCCCTAAGTAAAAATGTCCAATGTGGGCCCAAAGTGTCAATATTTTGTGTGGCCACCATTATTTTACAGCACTGCTTTAACCCTCTTGGGCATGGAGTTCACCAGATCTTCACAGGTTGCCACTAGAGTCCTCTTCCACTCCTCCATGACGACATCACAGAGCTGGTGGATGTTAGAGACCTTGTGCTCCTCCACTTTCCATTTGAGGATGCCCCACAGATGCTCAATAGGGTTTAGATCTGGAGACATGCTTGGCCAGTCAATCACCTTCACCCTCAGCTTCTTTAGCAAGGCAGTGGTCATCTTGGAGGTGTGTTTTGAGTCGTTATCATGCTGGAATACTGCCCTGCAGCCCAGTCTCCGAAGGGAGGGGATCATGCTCTACTTCAGTATGTCACAGTACATGTTGGCATTCATGGTTCCCTCAATGAACTGTAGCTCCCCAGTGCCGGCAGCACTCATGCAGCCCCAGACCATGACACTCCCACCACCATGCTTGACTGTAGGCAAGACACACTTGTCTTTGTACTCCTCACCTGGTTTCCGCCACACACACGCTGGACACAGCATCAGAATGGTCATCAGACTGTTTGCGGGCTTTCTTTTGCATCATCTTTAGAAGAAGCTTCCTTCTGGGACGACAGCCATGCAGACCAATTTGATGCAGTGTGCGGCGTATGGTCTGAGCACTGATAGGCTGACCCCCCACCCCTTCAACTTCTGCAGCAATGCTGGCAGCACTCATACTTCTATTTCCCAAAGACAACATCTGGATATGATGCTGAGCATGTGCACTCAACTTCTTTGGTCGACCATGGCGAGGCCTGTTCTGAGTGGAACCTGTCCTGTTAAACCGCTGTATGGTCTTGGCCACCGTAATGCATCTCAGTGTCAGGGTCTTGGCAATCTTCTTATAGCCTAGGCCATTATTATGTAGAGCAACAATTCTTTTTTTTTTCAGATCCTCAGAGAGTTCTTTGCCATGAGGTGCCATGTTGAACTTCCAGTGACCAGTTTGTGGGAGTGTGAGAGCGATGACACCAAATTTAACACACCTGCTCCCCATTCACACCTGAGACCTTGTAACACTAATGGGTCACATAACACCGGGGAGGGAAAATGTCTAATTGGGCCCAATTTGGACATTTTCACTTAGGAGTGTACTCACTTTTGTTGCCAGCGGTTTAGAAATGAATGGCTGTGTGTTGAGTTATTTTGAGGGGACAGCAATTTGACACTGTTATACAAGCTGTACACTCACTACTTTACATTGTAGCAAAGTGTCATTTCTTCAGTGTTGTCACATGAAAAGATGTAATCAAATATTTACAAAAATTTGAGGGGTGTACTCACTTTTGTGAGATACTGTATATTTATATATACACTGGTGGCAACAAGTTTAGAATAATGTACCGATTTTGCTCTTATGGAAAGAAATGTATACTTTTATTCACCAAAGTGGCATTCAACTGAACACAATGTATAGTCAGGACATTAATAACATGAAAAATGACTACATCTTAAAACAATAAACTACTTCAAAGGGTTCTCAATAAAAAATTATTTCAGAGATTTGCAGATCCTTTACATTCTAGCTGTCAGTTTGTCCAGATTCTCTGGTGATATTTCACCCAACGCTCCCTGTAGCACATGTCAGGCTTCAGGGTTCTCTCTCCCTCTCTGGGCACTTGGCAATCCTTTTATGTCTCGCTCCATATCACTATAACAAGACACAGGTGTTAGGGTTAATTACAAACCAGGTGACAAGCCTTACCACTCGCTCTCTCTCTCCCGCAGACTGACACATGACCACATCCCCACGCCACAATCCATAACACTCTTTTCCAATTATCTGTTATCCAATGTCTGTGCTTCTTTGCCCACTCTAACCTTTTCTTTTGTTTCGAAAGTAGCTTTTTCTTTGCAACTCTCCTATAAGGCCAGCACCCATGAGTCTTCTCTTTACTGTTGCAAATTAAACTGGTGTTGAGTGGGTAGAATTCAATGAAGCTCTCAGCTGAGGACATGTGAAGCATCTATTTCTCAAACTAGAGACTCTGACATACATATCCTCTTGTTTAGTTGTACATCTTGCCTTCTGCACCTCTTTCTGTCTTTGTTAGAACAAGTTGACCTTTATCTTTGAAGACTGTAGTGTACACATTTGTATGAAATATTCAGGTTTTTTGGCAATTTCAAGCATTCTTTTCAAAAAAGTGATTGTGCCGTTTTTTACATCATTAGTGTCCTGACTATACTTTGAGATCAGTTGAATGCCACTTTGGTAAATTAAAGTACCAATTTCCTTCCAAAACAGCAGAATCTGTACATTATTTCAAACTTTTGATCACCAGTGTTTACATGTGTATATGTAAGGGCTAAATTATGTACTTTCAAGACATCATATTTATATTGTAAAAAATGTTGACGTAAACTCAACAGTAACTTACTGGCAACAAATAGCCAGCAAGTTGCTGTATTCCATACCACAGTAAAATTACTGCAAAACTAATTTGCAGCATACTGTATAAAGATTTAGGATGTGCTGTACTGTAAAATTGATAACTATATTTTTGTATGTCGTACTGTATATTAAATTACAGTGTCCATACCGTAAAACTAACCACAGTAATAATAACAATAATAATAATACCTTTTATTTATAACGCATTTTTCTTGCACTCAAAGCGCTCATGAAGTGCATGGATGCAGCACTGGCTCCTCTGCGACTCCAGCGCATCCGCATTCTGAATTATATAGACAACTGGCTGCTACTAGCACAGTCACACATACTGGCATTACAGTACAGGTATATCCTCTTAGCTCATCTGGTTTATCTGGGTTTGAGACAAGAAAAGCATTCTCTTTCCTACTCAGAGAACTACATATCTGGGGATCGTATGTAATTTGAACACGATGTGGGCACAAGTGTCGCCCGCTCGAATCGAGACCATTCAGAACACCCTGAGCAAAGTCAGGCTAGGCCAAGATTGCACTGTTCTTCAGTATCAATGAATACTAGAGCTCATGGCATCTGTGTCCTCGGTGATCCATTTGGGCCTTCTGCACATGAGACCGTTTCATTTGTGGCTCAAAGCCCGGGGATTTCATCCAAGGGCCAGTCCCCTAAGGCTGATAAGGGTTACGCACCGCGGGCTACGTACCCTCTCTATGTGGTTCAGACCCTGGTTCCTCACCTTGGGTCCCTCTCTAGGTGCATCTTGCCATCGTAATTTGATAAAGACATACGCCTCCCTGTCGGGCTGGGGAGTGGTCTTAAATGGTCGTCCAGCTCAAGGGGAATGGGAGGGTCATTAGTTTGATTGGCACATCAGCTGTCTCGAGTTGATGGCTATATTTCTGGCCCTGAAGTACTTCCTCCAGTATCTGAGAGGCTGCCATGTCCTGGTGCAGGTGGACAACACTGCGGCAGTCTCTTACATAAGCCATCAAGGAGGTCTACTTTCATGTCATCTAAACAGACTGGCACGGCAGTCTCCTTTGGGCCCAGGGCAAGCTCCTGTCAATCAGAGTAGTTTATATCCCTGGATGCCTGAATGTGGGAGCAGATTTACTGTTCAGACAGAAAATACCGATGGGGGAGTGGAAACTCCACCCCGAGGTAGTGAGACAAATCTGGTTGAGAATGTCCCCTCTACTTCTCTCTGAGTCACCCAGCACCCCTGGGTATAGACGCGATGGCGCAAACATGGTCCAAAATGCACCTTTATGCATTTCCTCTGGTTTCTCTGCTCCAGGGAGTTCTTGCCAGAGTTCGACAGCAAGGGTCCTGCCTCTTACTGATAGCGCCGTGTTGGCCAAACAGGCTATGGTTCTCGGAGATAATATCTCTCCTCGACAGCTCGCCTTGGGCGATTCCGGAGAGGAGGGACCTTCAGTCTCAGGGGACGATATTTCATCCCTGGCCCAAGCTGTGGAACCTTCATGTTTGGCCCCTGAAGGGAACCAACTGAGGGAAAATGGGCTTTCACCTAAAGTTATCAAGACCATTCTGAGTGCTAGGGCTCCCTCTACTAGAAGAAGTTATTCCAATAAATGGGGTGTCTTTGAAAGATCCAGTTATCTGCCAGATTGCTTCAATTCTGGATTTTCTGCAGGAAAAATTATCAGCAGGCACATGCCCGCCACTCTCAGGGTTTATTTGGTTGCTCTATCGGTTTGCCACGCCCTGATTGACGGGATGTCATTGGGGAAACATCCTCTGCTTGCTCGCTTCGTTCATGGGGCCATGCGATTGAGACCTCCTGTTAGGACCAGTATCCCTTCATGGGACTTAGCGATAGTCGTTGAGGGTCTGGTTGAGACCCCCTTTGAATCTCTAGAGTCAGCATCTGATAAGCTTCTGACTCTCAAGATGGTTTTTCTTATGGCGATTACTTCTTTAAAAAGAATTGGGGACTGCATAGATTTTGCCACAGGAATGGCTAAAGCAATATTGCATCCTCATCCTGACTACCTGCCTAAAGTTCCTTTCTCGACCATACATCCGGTCACTCTTGAAGCCTTCTGTCCCCCGCTGTTTACAACACCGGCTCAGGAGAAATTTCACAGACTGTTTCCAGTCTGTGCTCTTCAGGCTTACGTCCACCACACTAGCCAGTGGCATAAGTCAGGGCAACTATTTGTTTGTCATGGGGGCCGTAACAGGGGGACAGCCGCCACCAAACAAACAATTTCACATTGGGTGAGGGATGCTATTGCCCTGGCCTATGAAGCGCGCGGTCAAGCTTTGCCAGTAGGAAGCTGGAGGTGTCCCTCTACAGCATGTTTGTAATGTGGCAGGCTGGTCCTCTCTGCATACATTCATAAGATTTTATAGTTTGGATGTTCATGCCACTCCGGGCTCTTACGTCCTTGATTCAAAATCACAAACTCATGTCTGAGACCTCTCGCTTTCTTGTGAGCACAAACTACACAACCGTAAGGGGTCCAGACATCCACAGTGCAGCGGCGTGGGTATTCTCATTCACAAAGCGCTAAATCAAGCACAGCATCAAAGTGTAGCTTTTGATAGGGAACGTCTCGGATTACTTAACCTTAACCCTTGTTCCCTGAAAAAGCAGAACGAGATACTGTGCTTCATTACCGCACTGAGGATGCCCCAGGACTTACCTGACGATGCACCTGTGGTGCATCTATTTATAGTCTCTGGTACCGGCGCATCCTGATGATATCACCAGCAGAGGCTATAAATTCCAGTCAACTTCATTGTTGTGTTGGACACATATTCACAGCTGGTCACTCCTAAAAGATGTTCCCAAAGCTCTAGAAGCGCACCATCCCGTTCTGATTTTTCAGGGAACAAGGGTTACAGTTAAGAAACCCGAGATGTTCTGTTTTATATTAACATGGCATTTAAATGGTAAATGGTCTGCACTTATGTATAGCGTTGTTTACCTTTTTTAGAGGTTACCAAATATGGAGGACAAAACATGCAAAAATAATAAATAAATAAATGTAATAATAAGAAAATGACTTTTTTCCTTTATTTATTATTTTCTCTTTTTATTTATTATTTTCTCTTTTTATTTTTACTCTTTAAAACTTTTTTTATTCTTTAATTAGTTTTTTTATTATTATTTATTTATGCATTCATTTATTTGAATATTTATTTATTCCCACATGTATTTATTTTTGTATTTATTCTTACATTTCTGTCTCTTGTATGATAATTATGTGGGTGGGTCCAGCTTTCCATTGGCTTATTGTAGATTGAAGCATGTGCTCGATTATTCTTGACTTGTTTTTATGTGACGTTAGGTCATAGCCATATTGTATAAACTATAGCTATTTGTGGGGCTAAAAACATAAGAGCTTAAGTCAATCCAAGATTTATTGGTTATACTACAATCACAAAATAAATGGGGAGCTGTTTCTTCAACAAAACCACAAAATGAGCAAGTTTCATAAATTATATTATTTAACCTTATGCTTTAATTTTTTTTTTTTGTGTATATAACTTCATATTTTGATGTCCGCAAATCCATACCATTGATTTCTGTTGTTATGATTGTTCATTGTAAAAGATACAACCATGCTTCATTTCCCTGATCGTTTATATACTGTATGTATGTATATATAAGTTCTGCAATAAAAAATTTTTTTAATATAGCTGACACTTCACATATATAGAGAGTTGCGACACTTGCGATTGTTTTATTATTACATTTATTTATTTATTATTTATGCAGGTTTGGGCCTCCATAACCAAAGAGCTTTAACACTGTGTCCCATTCACACGCACACACTCATACATCAATGGCAGCAGAGCTGCCATGCAAGGCACTAGCCTGCCATTGGGAGCAACTTGGGGTTCAATTTCTTGCCCAAGGGCACTTCGGCATGTGGGCCAGGACCCTGCGATTAGCGGCCAACCCACTCCACCACCTGAGCAACAGCCACCCATACATACATGGAATATTTAAAAAATTAAAAGCTAAAATGTTATCTAAATTATAAAAAAATAATGATAAAATAAAATTGGTAAAATTCATATTTCTTAATGTACTTAGTTTGAAGATCCCATTTTGTTGAAATAAATAGTTTAAATAAACTAAATTTAACAAGCATCAAAAATCCCATTTTTGAGTTTGGCGAAAGACTGGTTGCTTACATTGTACAATTTCACTGGTCTTAAAGGCCAAGTATGTGGCCATATGAGTTTAGTGCATTTGTGTGATACCATAATTTTAAAGTACCCATTTAGATTTTCAAAATGTTGTTTTATTATGTTGTGGGGAGTAAAGGCTGACAGTGGGATTGGATGTGACATGCTTGGAAAGTGCTTTTATTTTAAATAAAGAAACAAATCAAAAGGAATAAACATGTTCAAGGAAGCGCATAAAAATCGAAAGGACTGTGGTGTCTTTGATGCTAGAGGAAGAGAAGGTTGGGATGTGTAGGAGAAGGTAGGTCCAGAAGCGCTGGGGCAGGCACTTTTGTCTTAGGGTTTATTATTGTGACCCTTTCTGTACTTTGAGGACACCTTGTGCATGTGTGGAGGAGACCTGTCTCTTTTATGAGAGTTGTATTGCTGCCTTTATTAAGGCAGCAATACAATACACACCTCATCATTACACCAGCAGCATTCTGTAGCCATACCTTGCCATGTACCTTGCCTTATGGCCAATGGGTCAAGATTTTGACTAGTTAGTATGGCCCATTTAGCCCCTACTGGTGGATGCTGTAATTACAGCATCTGGGTCCAAAGGCCTTACTCCATTATTGGCCATTCAAAAGTAGCTTTTTTTCTGAGAAATTTTGGCAAGCAATGTGTAAATGGCAATTTTTTTATTATATCAGCGTATATGATTCACCTGTGGCGTTTTCTTTTTTTTTAAGCATGAAATGGGCATATTTGTCTGCTCAAGGTTGTCCTGAGTGAAGTGTTTGGAACTGTGCCTGTTCTTGGTACCATCAGCCAATTAGCGTTGTCATGAAAGCATTTTCTTGTTTCTCCAGAGAAATTTGTCACATGGATTTTACGGCTCATGTGAAAAGCCAAATATAAATATATGAATTTGTTTCTGAGTACCCATGATAAAAGTTTTTTTTTTATGCAGATTTCAAATGTCATACTTCAGAGGAGTCCTGTGCCAGCTGAGCAGCTGCCATTGATAGCTCTCTTTAGTGGATGCATTACAAGAACAAAATGTAATCCTTTCTCCTTGCTGGAAGTCCTTCAAGACAAGATATAAAAGATAGGGGGCAATGCAATACAAGTATAAGTCTGAATAAGTCTGAACTAAATCATTCAGGAAGAACATAAACATATTCTCTGTTGTCCTTTACGTAGTCTCTGATTTTACAGGTGTTCTTATTTTACTTCTGTTGATATCAATAAATAACCATCTCCCAAATATAATGACAAATATCTCATGGAGAAATCCATAATACTGTTTCCTGAAGACAAAAATTGACAAGTGTCCTAGCTAAGATGGCTGCAGCAAGAGTAAATAAGTATGTTACATGTTTATTTGGGTACATGTTTATCATGAGCTTTCTTTCGTTTGAGATGTTTTTTATGTTTTTTTTCCTTTGCTCTGGAAAATTGAAAGGTAGTGTGAATTAGGCTATTCTGGGACATTGGGTAATATGGGACTTTGGACACATAAAGGGATAGTTCACCTAAAAAATGTAATTCTGTAATCTTATACAATGTTAAAAGTCCACCCACTCCTCTTTCTATTATTTCTATTAATCAAAAGCAGTGTGTCAAAATGAATCCAGGACGCGTACTTCCACGTCTCGATTCTACCTCGACATAGACCCTTCCTGCAGTTTGCATTCGAGGGTCAGGCGTACCAGTACAAAGTACATCCTTTTGACCTGTCCTTGTCCCCTCACCTCTTCACGAAGGTCGCAGTGAATGCCCTTGCCCCGCTAAGGGAAGTGGGTATTTGCATTCTCAACTACCTCGACGACTGGCTAATCATAGCTCACTCTCGAGACGTGTTGTGTGCACACAGAGACCTGGTGCTCTCGCACCTCAGCCGGCTAGGGTCAACTGGGAAAAGAGCAAGGTCCTCCCGGTTCAGAGCATCTCTTTTCTCAGTTTGGAGTTGGACTCGATGAAGGCACGCCTCTCCAATGAGCACGGCTAGTCGGTGCTGACCTGTTTGAAGGCATTCAAACAGAAGACAGCGGATCCACTGAAATTATTTCAGAGGCTCCTGGGGCATATGGCATCCTCAGCGGTGGCCACACCACTCGGGTTAATGCATATGAGATCACTCCAGCACTGGCAGTACTGCTCACCCTGCGGATGTTCCGGCCGTTGATCCATGGCAAGCATGTGCTGGCTTGAATATATAACACAGCAATGTGTGATTTACGCTCCCATCGCATGTCACAACTCGCCCGCCGTCTCCTCCTCTAGAGTCAGCAGCACCTCAAGTCGTTGCGAGCCACTCACATCCTGGGCGACCTCAACACCAGAGCGGACGCGCTGTCATGGCAGGATACCCACAAGGGAGAGTGGAGACTCCACCCTCAGGTGGTCCAGCTGATCTGGAGTTGATACAGGTAGGCACTTGGTGCTTTCCTTTCTTTAAGAGAGGTTGGAGGGACGGCTGTCCCCCTCCATCTTGAAAGTGTACGATGCTGCTATAGCTACACACCACGACACATTGGGCAGTAAGTCATTAGAAAGCACAACCTGATCATCAGGTTCCTGATTGAAGAGATTGAATCCCTCCAGACCACGCCTTGTTCCCTCGTGTGACCTCTCTGTAGTCCTGCAAGTCCTACGAGGGGCTCCCTATCAGCCCTTAGAGTAAGCAGAGCTTAACCCTCTGGGGTCTGAGGGTGTTTTGGGTCCTGGAGAAGTTTTGACATGCCTTGACATTTGTGCTTTTTTCAGTTGCTTAAAAACACATTAATGGCTAAAGTCTGATAACACTGTATTCAGCACAAACTGGGCTACAATAATATATAAGCAACATTTGTGTACATGTTTGTATGTTTGAGAAAATAACGTTTATGCATGTATTTGAAAAAACAATTTTTTTAAGTCATTGAAATAAGGCCATATAACGCATATTAAACATTTGTCCACAAGCCTTTTGAGAACTGGATCTTGTAGCCTAGAGTTTTTGCAACAAAATTATGTGAAAACCATCCTGCTCACTCATTCATACAAAACAATATAGAAATTGAACTTGTGTAAGACACTTTTAGTGTTAGAAAGGTCATATGCGAGGAGGCGTGAATGATAATGAATATTGATGTGATTCACACCTGAGGAGACAAAAGACCCCTCCCCTGGGCCTATCAATGAGGAATGTGACAGAAAGAGAATGAATGTGAGGAGACAATGTTCAAAATCAAGTTTTAAGTTAAATAATCTGACTAAACATTTTCTTTAAATAAAGACTTAATTTTAAAGTCTGTACTTCCGTATAAAAGTTTTAGAAGTCTTTTTGCTCACCAAGACTGCATTTATTTGATCCAAAATACAGTAAAAACAGTGATATTTTGAACTATTTTTACAATTTAAAAGAACAGTTTTCTATTTGAATATACTGTAAAATGCAATTTGTGATCAAAGCTAAATTTTTAGCATCATTACTGCAGCCTTCAGAAATCATTATAATATGCTGATTTTCTAATATGGGCATACAGGTGAAACTCGAAAAATTAGAATATCGTGCAAAAGTTCATTAATTTCAGTAATTCAACTTAAAAGGTGAAACTAATATATTATATAGACTCATTACAAGCAAAGTAAGATATTTCAAGCCTTTATTTGATATAGTTTTGATGATTATGGCTTACAGCTTATGAAAACCCCAAATTCAGAATCTCAGAAAATTAGATTATTACATGAAATCAATAAAACAAAAGGATTTTAAATACAGAAATGTCGGCCCTCTGAAAAGTATAATCATGCATATGTACTCAGTACTTGGTTTGGGCCCCTTTTGCATTAATTACTGCCTCAATGCGGCGTGGCATGGATGCTATCAGCCTGTGGCACTGCTGAGGTGTTATGGAAGACCAAGATGCTTCAATAGCGGCCTTCAGCTCTTCTGCATTGTTTGGTCTCATGTCTCTCATCTTTCTCTTAGCAATGCCCCATAGATTCTCTATGGGGTTCAGGTCAGGCGAGTTTGCTGGCCAATCAAGCACAGTAATACCATGGTCATTGAACCAGGTTTTGGTACTTTTGGCAGTGTGGGCAGGTGCCAAGTCCTGCTGGAAAATGAAGTCAGCATCTCCATAAAGCTTGTCTGCTGAAGGAAGCATGAAGTGCTCTAAAATGTCCGGTAGATGGCTGCGTTGACTCTGGACTTAATAAAGCACAGTGGACCAACACCAGCCGATGACATGGCTCCCCAAACCAACACAGACTGTGGAAACTTCACACTGGACTTCAAGCATCTTGGATTGTGTGCCTCTCCATTCTTCCTCCAGACTCTGGGACCTTGGTTTCCAAATGAGATGCAAAATTTGCTCTCATCAGAAAAGAGGACTTTGGACCACTGAGCAACAGACCAGTTCTTTTTTTCTTTAGCCCAGGTAAGACGTTTGACATTTGAAGCCCATGTCAAGGACCCGTCTGTGTGTGGTGGCTCTTGATGCAGTAACTCCAGCCTCAGTCCACTCCTTGTGAAGCTCCCCACACATTTGAATGGCCTTTTCCTGACAATCCTCTCCAGGCTACGGTCATCCCTGCTGCTTGTGCACCTTTTTCTTCCACACTTTTCCCTTCCACTTAACTTTCTATTAATGTGCTTTGATACAGCACTTTGAGAACATCCAACTTCTTTTGCAATTACCTTTTGAGGCTTTCCCTCCTTGTGGAGGGTGTCAATGATGGTTTTCTGCACAACTGTCAGGTCAGCAGTCTTCCCCATGATTGTGAATTCAACTGAACCAGACTGAGAGACCATTTAAAGGCTCAGGAACCCTTTGCAGGTGTTTAGCTGATTAGAGTGTGACACTTTGAGCCTACAATACTGAACCTTTTCACAATATTCTAATTTTCTGAGATTCTGAATTTAGGGTTTTCATAAGCTGTAAGCCATAATCATCAAAATTATATCAAATAAAGGCTTGAAATATCTTACTTTGCTTGTAATGAGTCTATATAATATATTAGTTTCACCTTTTAAGTTGAATTACTGAAATTAATGAACTTTTGCATGATATTCTAATTTTTCGAGTTTCACCTGTATTTAAAGTTTATTTTACTCATTTACACCTGAACACATATTTGCAAGCACAAGCTTTGTTGATGATAATGAGGCAGCATAAACATAGTTAAAATATAATCTAAACATTCATATTATTTTTATATCATATTACATATCATATTTATATACAGCATACAATTTAAATACCTGCTTTAGCTGAAATAGCATTTAAATTTAACTAAATCTTGCTTATTAGGAGTCATATTTCAAATTTCAATACTCTGAATCCTGGCTGGCAAGTCTGGAAACTAGTAAAATATGTACATGTTTATATAAAATAAAATAAAACTAAACTAAATTACTTACTCGTCCGAAACTGTATCCGCGGCTGGATCAAGTCTCTCTTCAAAATACAAATGTTCATCGGAGTCCTGCTCTTCTTCTGAGGAAAATTGTAACTCTTCGTCACTATCCAGGAGTTTTCTCACTTGTGTATTGTGCTGTCTTTCAAACACGCAGAAAAATTAGAAAACTTGTTTTTAAGACAAAGCCGGGGGCGTTTATAAATTAGCTGAGCCAGGAAAACTATATATCGCTTTGTTTCAAACATATTACATTGCAGGAGAATATTTGTTTTAAATTTGAATTGTTTTATTTAAAAGTAGACATTTAACGCATTCTTTAGACATATGTTTCATGTTTGTGTGATAAGCATTCGCGGAGTTTCGGTTCATTTTTGTGATGTGTTTCAGATATATGCTCATGAACCCAGAGACAGCTGAAAGCTCACCCTTTTTATTTTCTTTATTTTACAAAAGCACAAGGTTTTGTTGTTATTGTGAGTGTACACAAATAAAAGTAGACCCTTTATAGTCTCTAATGATGTCTTACACTTATCTGTATGCCCCAAAATGACAGAGTACTTTAAGTTGTTTCTGCTTTAATGACGAAAAAATCCAGCAAGATGTGCCGGTGCATCCGTCGACCCCAGAGGGTTAAGGCACTCTCTCTGAAGGCTGCCCTCCTGACGGCACTCACATCCATCAAGAGGGTAGGGGACCTGCAAGCATTCTCTGTCAGAAAAATGTGCCTGGATTTCGGTCCGGGATACTCTCACGTGATCCTGAGACCATGACTGGGCTATTTTCTCAAGGTTCCCACGACCCCGTTCAAGGATCAGGTGGTGAACCTGCAAGCACTGCCCCAGGAGGAGGCAGACGCAGCCCTTAAGTTGCTGTGTCCGGTGCATCTTTAAGCATCTTTTTGGACCGCACACAGAGCTTTTTGCAGCTCTTTGTCAGCTTTGGTGGACATCGGAAAGGAAGTGATGTCTCCAAGCAGAGGATCGCCCACTGGATCATTGACGCCATAATATAGCTTACCAAGTTCTGCAAGTACCACCCCCGGCGGGGCTACGAGCCCATTCTACCAGGAGTGTGATGGCCTCCTGGGCTTAGACCAGTGGCGCCTCTCTAACAGACATTTGCAGAGCAGCGGACTGGGCTACACCCAACACCTTTGCAAGGTTCTGTAATCTCTGGGTTGAGCTGGTTTCTTCCCGTGTCTTAGCAGGAATGAACAGGTAAGTCTTGGTCAGCCGGCCAGGCATATAGCTTGCGCAAAGCACCTTTTACCTCCCTTGAGCTGAAGACGTGCGTTGTTGATTCACAGTAGCGTAACATCCGTTCCCTGATGGAGGGAACAAGACTTTGTGTCTGCTCACTGAAATGGCCGGGACCTTATTCTCGGCTCCTCAGCACAAAACCTGAATCAGCGGTATGCACGCCAGCTCCTTTATACCCGTATGTCCGGGGGAGTGGCATGCAAATACCACTCACCAATTCCCATTGGCCTTTTATCAAAGATCACAGGTGTCTCAAGCTTCCAAGAGTGACCCCTAGTGTCACTACATCTACACAACTTCTTGTTCCCTCCATCAGGGAACAAAGGTTACGGAATTAACCAGGAACTTTTCAGCCTCGCCCACGGCTGGTGACGGAATCAACCCTATTATCATAGATATTCCCGAGTGATGCCATTTTTTTCCATGCTGGAGTGATGCCATTTTTTTCCATGCTGGAGCAGATACAGTGAGAAAAAATTATGTCTCAGCTTGGTAAGCGTCATGTTTTGCTGTTGGCTGTAAAAATTAACATAAAAGTCTTCATGCACTCCCAGCATCAGAGCCACTGAAGAAGCAGTGGACAAGTTTTGTTTTTGAAGGAAATGTGCCACAAAACATACTAAAATGAGTGTTTATTTGTGCAAATCAATTTACACCAGACTGCTTTGTGAATAAGTGTCAATATTTACATTTACATTTTTGCATTTGGTAGATGCTTTTATCCAAGGCGACTTACAGTGCACTTATTACAGGGACAATCCCCCTGGAGCAACCTGGAGTTAAGTGCCTTGCTCAAGGACACAATGGGGCTCGAACCAGCGACCTTCTGATTACCATTTTACTAGTTATGTGCTTTAGACCACTACACCACCACCACACAAAGCAGGATTTTCAAATAATTTGATTCTCAAGCATGGATCAGTACCAACTGTTCGTGTTCCAGCTAAAGTTACCATTGTCTCTGATTGTATTCATGGAAACCAGATCTATGTTGTTATTTTTTATTTTTAACCCGAAAACGCTTACTATCTGTTACCATTGTCTCCGATTTTATTCACGGAGACCAGAGCTATGTTGTTATTTTTTAGCTTACTCTCTGTATAAATCATAACCGCACCTTTATTATGCACAGTTCAGTAAGGTGATTGTCTTTTTGAAAACAATGTATGTTTGTACTAAAAGTGGAATATTTACTTGCAAATGCTAGTACATCTGCACAACATATCAGTACCATGAGGGATGTTTCTTTCCAGACTGACTCACCACAGCTTTGTAGTGTCAATTAACCATTCAGAAACATCCTAGTTCATTCTCACACTTGTGATTTCTGCCAGAGTCTCTCATTCATCATTGTCCGACTCTGGTTCATACATATATGACTGAACTCCGGTATTTACGCTGTCAGTCATATGAAAGGCACTTTAATAATTAAAACCACAATTTATCATGGGATGATAAAGTCATAGTTTACTAGATGAGTGTATTGGTCATAAATAAGACAATGGGAAGACTCACTAATACTTTAAGCAAAGAAATCATTCTTTCAAGTGAAAATGAATTCAGTCTTTATACCAGCCGTCAATAATGTGTTATGTTAACTAAGCATTGACTACATATTAATACAATACCTCCCAATTGTATACTTGATTTATGTTAAATTCAAATATAATTATCCCACTAGATTGCTTCTTATTTTGACATGGTTAAAATACACTCCTCACTTGTTTTATGTTCCACACTCATGTCGTTATAGAAATTACTTAGCTCAATACATTTTCCATTCTTGTTTAAAATTATTAAATTAATGGTATTGACCTCTAGATATTGATAGCTCATTTAGTAATCACTAAATTCAATAGTGTATTAGTAGAATCAGGAGTGGATTAAGAAATATAAAAACCAGGCAGTTGGCCAAAATCCTTTAGAAGGGCTCTTTAAACTACTAGATAAATAGTGGAAGTACATAATGAACTTTATTCTACAACCTCTTGGGCATTTTAAATTAGTTTTATGTCTTTTATTCTTTCCTGTAGTCTTCTCTATTTCTAGAGTCTTTCCTCATTTCATGTCCTAAACATCACCATCTCTCTTTCCTCATTCCACATCCCTCTTTTCCTACATTCTTTACCATCATTTTTTCCCAACCCTCTGATTCCCTTTTCCTTCTCTTCTGGATGAAAGAGATGGATTAGGCATGCTGCCCAGGTGGGGAGGCATTCGTCTTTTCCGGCCCAAATACCAGCTGGAGAGCTGCCCTACAAGTGCCTGAGTATATCAAAGAGATCCTTTCTGAGACACCTAGCATGGCGAACATGAATGACAAAGAAAGAGCTTATTTAATGCACGCAAGAAGAGCTTAGCAAACAACAGATAAATAGTAATATTTCACAGAAAGAGCTCATTTTTGTCATTATCACTCACTCACACGCACACACAAAATAAATAAAAAAACTCAACAAATTAGTTCTCTATGCATGATAATGTGAATTATTTGACAAAAGACCATTAATATTCATGGGACCACTTGATTAGTCAAACGATTTCCACAATATTGCTCAATAAGCAATTTTACAGCAATTACACCAGGGAGCAAAAAGCTAGTGGAATTATCTGCCTCTTGCCCAGGGCACCATAAGCTCTCTGACAAACTCTGTCAATCTCATTAATATCCCTCACCTCTCTCTCTTTCCACCCAGAGGTGCATCTGACCAGATATGCTTGATGTGAGCCAGATGCCAAAACTGAATGAGGATCATCCCATTGAAAGGTTTTCACTTTAAGGCAGCTTTCCAGCTTGGTTTATCCAAATGACATGGATTCTGATTGTGCCTGAAGACCTTTGTGGCCCTGTAGGGTCGAAAAATAGCTAGGGCTAAAAACAGCACAGCACGCTAAAATCTGTAATGACAGAATCTTGTAATAATTGGCAATATTTATCTTACTTAAATTGATTTTCAATTTGAATCGATTGCACTTTGAGCTTTATACCTTTATGAGCATATACAGTATACCACTCAGTGAGGGAGTCCAATCAATCAAATAATTCAAATAATTTCAGAGTCTGGACAATTACCTATATAATCAGCAGTCTATAAAACAACATTGAATACAAAAGTAGCTGTAAATAATGCTTAACAAAAAAATGCTCTGCTTAAATGTTAGATTATACAGCTCTCTACTTTCATGGTAAATTTATATATAAACCCGTTTCAGGTTTTGGAATAGTTTTTAAAGTTTTTTTGTTTTTCATGAAAAAGCAGATTTATATTAGCACATTCAAGACCCAAAAATAGATTGCCCTAGAATAGAATGTTATGAAATACAGTATTATAAGTTGAAGTGTTTAACTTTTTCTACGTTTATTGATTTATTTTGCGATCCCTTCTTGAATCCCAGCTTAATATGCAGACACAACTATATTGCAAGTAAGACATTTGTAGGTTCAACTGTAAACACTGTCTCTCTGCAGTACTTTTAAAAAATATTCCTTTTTGTTTTGAGTGACCTGTCCAGGCAGACACAATAACACTGACCTACGTAAGATAAGGGTCATATCTGAAAGGCTGTTTGAAAAAAATATACGGTATATATATTTAGCAATTCTGTTCGGTAGCACTAGTGGTGCAGAGATTACACACTTCAGCATTAAATGTAATATAATGATATAAGGGAATGTGTTGCGACATTTGATTGGAGGTACTATGGAAACCAGAAGAATATACAAATGAGACAGGGAAATGAGAGAAAAAAGAAGAGTCTGTGCAAAAATAAAAAAAGGATTCAGCAAAAATAAATGTGGGTTTAATTGTTTGTTTTGGACTAAAAGTGAATAAAATACTATAGAGTTGGATTGATAAAAGATGTGAGTCTTCCTGAACATTTAGATGCCTGATTGGAAAGTTTATTAGGCACTCTGAGAGAGAGGAAAGTATCTGTATGAGTAGACATTGCTGAATTTATACTAATCCAAGTTTATATTGATTGTCGTCATCAAATTAAATGTTCGATCCAGACATTTTTTGGGATTTGTTAAGTTATGGTTGAAGAGGATCCAAGTTTGAGGTTTTTTTTTGTGTTTTTTTTTTTACGTTTCCCGACATTCGGGAAGCTCTGAAAGGGAAACCTGCTTCCCACCATTGTTTATCTACCTGTGGCAATAGCGAGACGGGAGGGAAGGCATAAAGCGGGCAGTTGGGCCAGTCCTGGGCCAGCGCGTCCTCGCTTTTCGAGAAAAATTTTGGGCAGTGAGAGTTCTCTTCTGACGCAAAGAGGTCTATCTCTGCTCTGCCGAATATGCGCCATAACTTCTGGACTGTTTGAGCGTGCAGGGACCATTCCCCTGGAGGAATATTGTCTCTGGACAGTCTGTCTGGGCTGTCGTTCAGGTGGCCTGGCACGTGCGTCGCCCTCAGCGAGCGCAGGTGGCACTGGGACCAACTCAGTATGCGTTTCGTCAGATGGAAGAGGTTCCTGGATCTGACACCGCCCTGACGGTTTAGGTAGGATACCACAGATCTGTTGTCCGAATGGACCAGGACGTGGTGACCCTGAATGACTGGGAGAAAGCGCACAAGCGCGTACTCGACCGCTATCATTTCCAGACAATTTATGTAAAGGAGCTTTTCCTGAACTGACCATAGGCCAAAAACCGGAGAGCCCTCGCAGACCGCGCCCCAACCCGTGTTGGACGCGACTGTCGAGATGATGGGAGCTGTATCTCGCCGAAAAGTCGTCACTCCCCGCTGATACCATTCGGCCACTGTCCAGGGCTGCAGAGCTGAAATACAGGTCTGAGTCACCTTGATCGGCTGGCAGCCTGTGGCCCAAGCCCGGCGAGACGCGTAGGTGTTTAGCCAATGCTGAAGCGGGCGCATGCGCAGTAAACCCAGCTGAAGTACTGCTGCGGCTGAGGCCATGTAACCTAGCACTCTCTGAAATTTTTTCAGAGGCGTGAGGCTGTTCATCTGAAAGGACGCGGCTAGCCGCTGCACACGGCGCGCGCGCTGTGTAGATAAGCGAGCCGTCATTGCCACGGAGTCTAGTTCTATTCCAAGGAAGGAAATTGCCTGACTGGGCTGTAGAGAGCTCTTGGTCCAATTGACTGCAAGACCCAAACTGTTCAGATGGCTGAGGAGAACTGTTCTGTGAGACAGAAGCTCCGTATGTGACTGTGCCATAATCAGCCAGTCGTCCAAATAGTTCAGAATTCGCAAGCCCTGACTCCGCAGGGGTGCGAGTGCCGCATCCATGCACTTCGTGAAAGTACGGGGTGCTAAAGACAGGCCGAACGGAAGGACGGTGTATTGATAAACCTGGCCGTCGAGTCGAATCTCAAGAATGGCCTGTGACGGGATTTATCTGAATCTGAAATTAGGCATCTTTCAGATCGAGAGAGATAAACCAGTCCCCCTGGCGCGTATGCGCGAGGAGTTTCCTGATTGTAAGCATTTTGAACGCTCTTTTTGCAAGCACCTTGTTCAAACCCTTGAGATCTAATATTGGTCTGAGGCCGCCGTCTTTCTTGGAAACAAGAAAATAATGGCTGTAAAACCCCGACTCGCTAAGCGAAGGCGGCACTTTCTCTATGGCCCTTTTGCACAGAAGGTTTGCTATTTCTGAACGAAGCATGCAGGCTGCTTCCGTGTTCACAATAGTTTCGAGCCGAGCTCTGAAGCAGGGAGGGCGGCGATCGAACTGTAGCAAATAGCCCTGTTTTATTGTGCTTAACACCCATTTGGATATCCCTGGG
Organism: Xyrauchen texanus; assembly: GCF_025860055.1. NCBI lineage: Eukaryota > Metazoa > Chordata > Actinopteri > Cypriniformes > Catostomidae > Xyrauchen > Xyrauchen texanus. Next base: position 22,250,651 of record NC_068293.1, on the reverse strand, counting down.
ATAGCTTCCCACACTTTGAAGCGTAACGCTAGAGGGTGAATGGCCAAATCGCCCTGATTGCTGCACACAGCAGCTGAACAGAATGTGTGGCAGCTTACTGTGCTTATGCATGACTGCTCGCAGACAGCAGGGACAGGCTGTTCTGTGAGTGACTTCCCGATTGAGGTGAATGGGGAAAGAGTCACATCTGTTAAGTGATGCTGTGAGCATAGTCACGAGCACGGGACTTACATACAGAGAAGTGTTTGCTGGCCGTGTGAAAGAGCGGGCAGAGAATGGGCACGCGCGCGTATTCGTGAGCCGTTTATTGACTCTAACACTCGAGCGGGCTGTGTCCGCTTTATGTGAGTGGGCTCTGATCGGGACACGGAAGTGTAATGCTTGTGTGTAGAGGTGAACACTGGATTGTGGGCACATTTTCTACACATAAGGCTGGTCGTGTGACAGAGCGGCCAGAGAAGGGCACGCCGCACGGATTCGGTGGCGCGTTTATTGACTCTAACACTCGAGCGGGCTGTGTCCGCTTTATGTGAGTGGGCTCTGATAGGAACACGGGAAGTGTAATGCTTGTGTGTAGGGGTGAACACTGGATTGTGGGCACATTTTCTACACATAAGGCATGTTTGCTCTTTGTGGAGTGGAGTTCCGGCAGGAAGGGAGCAGCCCGGGCCGCGGGTGTTGCGCGGCGACGGCTCTGAAGAAAGCAGCCGTCAAGTCTGTTGGGAGCCTGCTCAGGGGGCGGTGACCACTCGAGCCCGAGGCGGTCGACGGCCTGTGTGAGGAGGCGTGTTAGTTCCCCTTCGACTCCGGCGCGGGTCCTGCTGGATTCCTGGGCCGAGGAGGAGGCGTGGGAGCCTGACCACTCCTGGCTGTCCGAAGCCATGATGGAACAGCCCTTATCCTCCGCCTCGTCCTCCGAGATGGCGCGCAGTCGCGGCCGCTGGGCGGCAACTGCGCGCGTCCGGGGCGGGAGTGTGAGAGCGATGCTCGAGGGAGAGGCTCCGTGAGGCAGTCACTTCTATCACCAGTTCTGGCAGCCTTTGGGAGCGGCGCTTTTCCTGCGCTGGGCGGAACGGAAGGCGCGGCGGCCGGTTCTGAGCGCCGAGTCGAGCCCGCAGGGTCGACATCGAAGCTCCTCGCAGAGGTCGCATCCGCCTTCAGCGAGGGCGAGCTCTGCATGCCCCAGTCCCAGGCAGAGAGTGCAGATGATGTGGCGGTCTCCGGCGCTGAGAGGGCGCGGCATGAAGCGCCAAGTGGTGCGAGGCATCTTAAAAAGACGCTCGTTACTCTTTTGTGAAGTTCGTTAAGAACTAGCTTGCTCTAAAAAGGATACGTCGCCCGGATGGCGTAGCTCGCAGGATGGCTGAAGGTGGCGGAGGCGGCCGGCTTCTTCGAGCTGTCCAAGCTTGCTAGATGCCCCTCGAATGGCGACGCGGCTTCAAGTTCAGAGATGCGAAGAGCTCGCTGAAGAGATGAAAATCAGGGTTCCAGCCTCACGAACTACGCTTATATGCACTCTAGCCACGGCCATTTTGGCGGGCTTTGATGCAGTAGCGCGTGGACGCCTCTCATTGGACGCGAGTTCGCCCAAGTTAGATCTATAGGCTGCAGCAGTTGCCGCAGAGCAACCAATGAGCTCGCTAGCTAGCCCGCTCAAGGTCTGCAGTTGCTGCACTGCGTTGACAAATGATACAAAATTAAGGATAATTTTTTTGGCTTCAATATCTCAGAAAAGATGAATCTTTCCCGTAGCATAAGCTAGCTTACGCAATACGAGAGAACCTCTCGTAAGAGAACAAGTGGCTATTTGATTTTTGTTTTAAAATACAAAAATTTAAATTAAAATACAAAGTGTTTCTCTTTTCAGTGTCAAAAAGGGATGAATGATATTTTAAAAATAATTTGAGTTTAATTTTCTATTTCGGATAACAAAAAATAAAATTACTTTAAAACAGAAACGAAAAAAGGACCATTTGTTCATATTCCGAGACCGGATGTGGTCATTTACGTGACAAGAGTGCCAATGAGGATGGAGCTGTGTAGAAAAAAAATAAAAAGTATGTGATCATAGAGCACATGTGAAATGCGACTTAGTTTTTCCGCAGTCATGTCTTCATCCCTGAGAGAGACTCTTTTATTGTTTCGGAAAACAACGTTGTAACAGTCTTAGCCAGTGTTGCCAACTATTTTCAATGGAAAGTAGCTAAAGCCCGCTCGAAAAGTAGCTAAATGTCGCCAGATAACGTCATGCATCATTAGCATATTAATGACGTCATCGCGTCGTATTTGCATTCTGCCTAATTTGTCGGTACTGTAGCCTACTTCAGTTTATAATAACGGCTGTCTCCCCTAAACCGTGCTCATACTGTTTTTATATAAGTATATAGCGGAATGTCCAGTAAAACGGTTCTCAATTACATATTTTCTGTTAGACAACGGAACGGAACTTAGCTAACGTTACATCAGGGCCGTGCAGAGACCTTTGGAGGTCGAAGTATAAAAGGGGCACATGGAACAAGGCTTTAAATAGCGCGGTGCTCAAAATTTCAATACAGTAATATATTGTGACACATTCCTTGCTGATTCGCGTATCCATACGGATGATTCTGTATTGATACGGCAGCAAATGCTGTGATGCAGTTTTGGAAAAGAAACAGAACAGAAAAGACAATTTTAAAGGGGTCATGACATGAGAAACCAAATTTGCCTTGATCTTTTGGTATATAAGAGGTCTTTGTATCATTAAAACGTCCTGCAAGTTTAATATTTTAAGACGTCCTCCCCATTCTAAACGAATCATTTATTTAATCAAACTCAAAATACAGCTCGTTCTGGATTCATGGTTAGAAGTGACGTGTCGGTTAGAAGTGACGTAACAGCGTTTGCATATGACCGCCTCCAGCACAAGATAACTACGCTCTAAGCGCCAAGACAACTACGCTCATTTCAGTATTGCCGTCGCCTCACAAGTGTTCAGTTGATGGACAGCGAGCTCTGACAGAGACTACTTGTGCACAGGAAAATTACGATGCCACACAGATGTGCTGTTCCTGGCTGTGGTCAAACAAAACCTCTGAATAAGCTGCCGAAAGATCCAGGCGTCAGGGAAATATGGATGCAGTTTATTTTTTGCGGACGTTCCAGTCACGGCAGTGTTAACTTAAGCGTTTGTTCTGTACATTTTAAAGATGACTGTTTTGAGAACAAATCTCAATATGATGCTGGCTTTGCCAGAAAACTGTTGCTCAAAGATAAGTCCGTGCCGACTATTCTGGGAACAACGACGACGCAAACTGTAAGTAATCTATTTTAAACTTTAAACTACTTTTTAAAGCGCAATTTCATTCATTATGAATAATCACAGTGTTTTTACTTAGTTTACTTGCATATTGTTCTGGCTGGAGGCGTCAATAATTGATACATAGGCACTGACGTTAGCCAATCATAACAGTGGGCGTTAACACTGAAGTCTTAAATGGAAAACGCCCCCAAAACAGACTGTTTGAATCAGAGGATGAGAAACAGGGTGGGAAAGGGTCATAAATCACTAGATTTTAAAAGTTTTTCTTAAAAAAAAATATATTAATACTATAATTGCACCTAAGGGAACATAATAATACAATAAAAAAAAAATGTCATGACCCCTTTAAGTTTAAAAGTTAAAAAAATATTTTCTGTCCAGAATAATTAGAAACTCAAGTGTCTTAAGTTGTACCAACCTGATGGCTTTTTCTTCTCTATTATACAGAATAATTAAGAACAGCCGTTATAGTAAAAACTATAGTAAACGTTATAGTAAAATCAACGTGGCCCATGTTTCGTACAGTAGAGTATAGTTTTATTTAATGCCATGTCAGCGTTTGTGGCTATTTTAATGGCAAAAACTGAATTACAAAAATACAAGAGTTCCATTAATATAATAAAAACAAAAACAAAGCAAACAGAAAAAATACAGCAATTTTATTTTACAGCAAATACAACAGATTTTTTACATTAATGTGATACCTGTTCTGGTAAAATCTTACTAAATTCCTTGAGTGAGTATGCTGCCTTTGCTGTTGCTGCTGCTAATACTGGAGTTGATCTGAGAGACTGTAGACATTAAAACAACAAACATATAGGAGATATATTAGCTGATTAAACAATTGTTATGTAAGAGTGAGACACAAACATCTATATAGACAGAGGTGTGTGTGCTTGTCTGTCTACAGTACACAATACTGTGATCATGATTTCAAGTTGCATTGTGACTCTGAGATGTAGTTGGATTTTGATTGATTATGTCTAATCAAAAATATAAATAAAGAAACTAAAATGTGTATGTGTGTGTTCATTCTGTTGGCACCTACTAAAAATCACAGTGTAGCATTAATCTTACCAATAAGTGGAGGATGAGTTGTTGTAGACTTTTATAACAGAAATTTCCTGTTGGCCATGTCCCTAAAAATGTTAATGACTTTACTGTCATTTATTGGAATGTCCTTCTCAATGGCCAACAGAAGAAGGTCAGACAATCTCTCCTCTTTGCAAAGGCTGCGAAGTTTGGTTTTCACAAGTTTCAGTTTTGAGAAGGAACGTTCCACAGTTGCTGTGGACACCGGAAGTGTGCCATATGTCTTCAGCAGCAGAGTCATGTTGGGGAAAACTAGATGTGCATTGTTTTCCTTGACCACTGACAGAATAGAAGACACATTGGCTGGTGGTGGGCACGAGTATGACGTATGGAAGACCTTCAATTCTGTCTGCAATTTGTCTTCATCTTCAATATTGTAGAACTGGCACAGTTTCTTCACAGCTTGGAGTGCTGCTGTTGGAATGCTAGCTGTTTTCCAGTTCTCTGGGACTGTCAGGCAATGGAAGGCATGCAATATTTCCCATTTGGAATTATCTCCTCTTTAAAGCGTCTCTGAATAGTGGTCTTTGCTGTTGTAGAAAGAAAATATTTTTGTCATTTAAAATATAATTATATTTTAATCCTGTTCTGAATTGTTTTATTTTTATAATGATAATTCAGAGAATGAGAAAATCAGTATAAGCCTTATCAGTGTTGTTGTGATAATTATTTTAAGGCACTCTACATTTTTTTAAAATAAATACTGAAATAATAATAATAATTTAGTCAAAAGGCATAAAAAAGACAAGACCCCTCGACGTCTGTGAGTGAAACTTTTCTCCCTCAAACAGCAAGCTAACGTAACGTTACTTCTACAGGCTACACACAGCAATATATACAACATATCTGCATGCTCTCTTCACATCGTTCTTGTAAAATAATAATAATAAGTAAATAAACATCAAAATCACTTCACTGGGAATGAATCCCCACTTACCAGCTGCCGCGGTCGCGGTGTTGAAGATATCTTCCGGTAATTAAAAAATGCGCGTGCGGCCAGTGTTGCCAACTATTTTCAATGGAAAGTAGCTAAAGCCTGCTCGAAAAGTAGCTAAATGTCGCCAGATGACGTCATGCGTCATTAGCATATTAATGACGTCATCGCGTCATATTTGCATTCTGCCTAATTTGTCGGTACTGTAGCCTACTTCAGTTTATAATAACGGTTATCTCCCCTAAACCGTGCTCATACTGTTTTTATATAAGTATATAGCCGAATGTCCATTAAAACGGTTCTCAATTACATATTTTCTGTTAGACAACGGCAGCTGCTATGTGATCACTGATTGGTTCCTGCTAACACAGCGTGCACATGCGCAGCTCATTCGTGTCTATGTCCGCTGGCGTGCAGTCAACGGAATGTGCTGCTCCTCTCAGCCGCTCACTGAACAGAGCAGACGCAGCGGGGAAGTAAGACCTCACGCTTGCAGTAATGGCGATATTTGGAATTTGGAAAGTTGCTAAGGTTTGTCCAAAAAGTCGCTAGATTTGTCGCTAGTCGCTTTTTTGAAAAAATGTCGATAAAGGGGTCTGAAAAGTCGCTAAAAATAAGTTGGCAACAATGGTCTTAGCTGTTACATTTGTATTTTGTACCATACTCATCACTAGGGGCGCTTGAGCGCTGAAACCCCTAGTATATAATCTGGCATGTATGATAGAAGAAGTCAGTTTGTTTGGAAGAGGGAAGCATGGGATTATCCTTACACCTCAAGCAAAATTCAAAGGAGTCTTTATTGAGAAACTTTGTTTCCAGTTCAATCATATGGACTCTTGAAATCTTGTTTTATGTTTTGTCATCTTGAATTTTTATATGTAGTCGCAAAGGCAATACATATGTGAATATCAAATGGTTTCTCCCCAATGGATTGTTCTCACTGCAATTGCCTTGTGCATTATTAAAAATCCAGAGTTCAAGAATGTACCTCTGTGAACGATCTTGTTTTTGTTTTGTTTTTTGAGTAATTGAAGAGCACTTGAAGGGTGACTTTCTATTTTTTGTATGAGTGGATTTTCTCTTCAACATCGAAGGGATTTGGACATCTTCCTAAACATTGACCATTTCAAACTTTCATGATAGTGATTCCATACTTGCCTAATGAATCATTCATCTACGATCTGATAAGTTTTTTTATGTTTATTGTCATTGCCATTTTTTTACTTTACATTACTTTACAGACTGTCTTTTGGTATATTGTTTTGACTGTACTGGTGTCATTTCAATTTATTCTCTTTCTCGTACATGCATTGTTCTGTTTATTTCTTCTGATTTACCCAAAACCATAATTCATATAAAGGTATAAAAAAATATTTCTTGTCTGTAGTGTTTGTGACAACCCACTGGAAAAACTAATAATAAATAGCAGTGTTATGTTAATAGTTGGTTGGCCCCTTCTGTTATGCAGATATATATAGCTGCGTGCTGCTATTGTGGCTGGTGGTTATAACGTATTGCTCCATGTCCATGTATCACGCTCTATGATCACGCTCAGTTACACAGCACATACTTTTTCTTTGTTTTTCTACACAGCTCCGTCCTCATTGGCGCTCTTACGTGCTGTGTAAATGAGCGTGATACATGGACATGGAGCAATACGTTGTTTTCCGAAACAACGTATTGGTCCCTGGGTGGCCAGTGCCCAAAGAGGAGTGTACAGGCTCAATGAGTGTCAGACGTTGGGAAGTGGGAACATAGGTCCTGTTGGTGGGGCAAATCGGCAGAGCAGGTTCAGTGGCAGCAGCTCCCACAATGCTAACGTCCAGGGACCACTGGATGGGACTCACTATGACATATGGAGGAAGTATGGTTTTGGGTTCCTCTGTGTTTTCCTCTGGAGAGAAGAGACAGGAAAGAGCATCCCCTATGAAGTTATTGGCCCCTGTACGATAGGAGATGGTGAAGTCAAAGCACGTGTAGAAGAGGGCCCATCATACCTGGCGAGGATTGAGTCGACGAGCTTCCTGAAGATACCATGAACCATGAATGCCAACATGTACTGTGACATACTGAAGCAGAACATGATCCCCTCCCTTCGGAGACTGGGCCGCAGGGCAGTATTCCAGCATGATAACGACCCCAAACACACCTCCAAGACGACCACTGCCTTGTTAAAGAAGCTGAGGGTGAAGGTGATGGACTGGCCAAGCATGTCTCCAAACCTAAACCCTATTGAGCATCTGTGGGGCACCCTCAAACGGAAGGTGGAGGAGCACAAGGTCTCTAACATCCACCAGCTCGGTGATGTCATCATGGAGGAGTGGAAGAAGACTCCATTGGCAACCTGTGAAGCTCTGGTGAACTCCATGCCCAAGAGGGTTAAAGCAGTGCTGGTCAATAATGGTGGCCACACAAAATATTGACACTTAGGGCCCAATTTAGACATTTTCACTTAGAGGTGTACTCACCTTTGTTGCCAGCTGTTTAGACATTAATGGCTGTGTGTTGAGTTATTTTGAGGGGACAGCAAATTTACGCTGTTATACAAGCTGTACACTCACTACTTTACATTGTAGCAAAGTGTCATTTCTTCAGTGTCATTTCTTCACATGAAAAGATATAATCAAATATTTACAAAAATGTGAGGGCTGCACTCACTTTTGTGAGATACTGTAGATCTCATCAAGCCGGACAACTTTTGCGCTGACAGTCATAGGTTCTGTCCAAAAGGAAGTTTGCATTTTGGATTGTTTGAAAAAGGCATGCTGAGGAATTAGAAATACTCCTCCAAGGATTTAATGGTACAGGCACCAAATGTGGGTGACATCATGCCAAGACATTGACGATGCTAAATTGCAAAGGGATTTTTTATATATCGAACGGTGTTGCCTTGGCGAAGCAACAAAATAACGTCAAAAAATGGAATAAGGAAAAGTCTCATATCTTCTGCGTGCTGAAAATTAAAAACATAATAATTGAGCCAAATGTTTGTCCTTGCGTGCTGATCACTTTGATATGACTATTGTGGCTCACGGTCGTAGCGCCACCAACTGGCGGAAGGAAGTGTGTCACTTTAAACAGACAATGAAAATCCCTATTATGTTCGCCTGAATTGCTTCAAAAACAATACAACATCATGCAAAGACATTGGTGATACTAAATTGCGGAGGATTTTCTGATATATTGAACGGTGTTGCCATGGCGAAGAGGCAAAATAATGTAAAAAAACTGAATAAGGAAAAGTCTCATATCCTCTGCGTGCAGAAAATTAAAAACATCAAAATTGAGCCAAATGTTTGTCCTTGTGGGCTGATCACTTTGATGTGATTATTGTGGGTCACGGTCGTAGCGCCACCAACTGGCGGAAGGAAGGGTGTCATTTTTAACAGACTTTGACATCCCTATTATGTTCGCCTGAATTGCTTAAAAAAATACTGATTAATGTCAAGGCATTGCACATATTTAATTCTGAAGGGTTTCTTGATATCATAAAAACTGTTGCAATTATTTTGGATCGTTTGAAATAGGCATGCTGAGAAATCTGAAATACTCCTCCCAGGGATTTAATGATACCAAATGTGGGTGACAATCATGCCAAGACATTGACGATGCTAATTGCGGAGGGTTTTCTGATATATTGAACGGTGTTGCCATGGCGAAGGGACAATATAACATAAAAAAATTGAATAAGGAAAAGTATCATATCTTCTGCGTGCAGAAAATTAAAAACATCAAAATTGAGCTACCAGATAGCAAGAAGTCGGCGGTCCGCTGGCGGTGCGCCGGCGACAGTAGAAGCGGCAGAATGGCGATATCGCAAACACGTTCGACGGCGGTCCGCCGGCGTCAGCCGCTTTTTAAAAGCGGCAGCCGCCTTCCTACCGCCTTCGATACGCGGACGGCCAGCCGCCGCTCCGCCGCCGTTATATCGAAGGCGGACCCGAAACGCTTTTTTCGAGCGATCTGCCGCCGCTTATTGTATATATATATATATATATATATATAGCATGCAGTTTATCAAGAATAATGATTGATCAAACCAGACAAATTTCCATTTGGCGTTTTAATTCCACATTTCAAAGTACAGTAACTGTCATTGAAACAAGATGTCAGATCACTGAAATATAAATAACAGAAAAATACAAACATTATATACACACACACACTAAAGAACATGCAGGTTTCCAATTTCTTTTTTTTTTAAAAACACTATTGTAACACTTACAATAATTGTTAATAATATAAAGAGGTCAGCTCTGGGATGAAAAGAATTACCAGTAAACACAAGCAATGAGGATATTTGGTACCAAAGAAAGTGCAGGATACCAAATAAATTGAGGTATAACATCATATTTACAAGTCATTTCTAACAATAGGTTAAGTGGTAATAATTTAGAGTAAAGCTCTGGAGTAGAATATACCATTATAACTGCAATGCTGACCTGTGGCACAAGGATTTACAAGCTATATGTAACAATAGAATAACAGTTAAACACTGTGACGGAATGAAAGTAGAATTTTTGGTAATAGTTAATGTGCAATATCAAGTATCAGAGGTATGAAATAGGATTTACAAACTATAATAGAATTGTTAAGCACTGACGGAATGAAATAAGCCAATACTAAAGTCACGGTAAGTAGAATATTTGATACCAGATAATGGGCAAATATCAAGTATTAGATGTATAATCTAGGATTTACAAGCTATATTTAAAAATAGAATAGTTAAGCACTGTAACAATGAAATAAGCAGCAAATTGTATATGAAATAATTGAGATCTTTGGTATCAAGGAATGTGCAGGTATAATATACATTTTGACATTCAACTTACACATGACAACAAGTGGGAATAAATATAATTAACAGCAGAAAATCTGGCTGTAGAGAACACAGCCAATCAGAATGTCTGGAGAGGTTGGGGACTTCTGGGCTAAGAATCACCGGTTTTCCCAACCTCCAGAATGAGGCAGTGCAAATTGGCATATCTTCAATGATTCCTCGTACGCCTGTATAAAAGGACAAACCATCCCATATTCATCCAAGGAGCTGCCCTCAAAGCAGGGTCACGAGAAAAAAAAAAAAAAAAAAAGAGCAATTTCCACAGTGAACAGTGTGGATTGGGTGAGTGTAGTCTGACACTTTTAGCAGGCTTTTTTAGGGGTCTTGATGTTACTGACTGCAGGATAAAGAAAGGGTTCCAGTTGTCAGTGATGCTGGGGTGTCTGTAGTCAGCCTAGGTTTAAGGGGTCGGCTGTGGGTCCCTCTCAGCTGTGCGGCACCTTTTTCCACCTTCATGTTCAGATGCTCCTTTCAGGTAACGCGTAACGTTAACCTGGATCGCCTCATCAGTGGCATCCTGTGTTGCCGGGTTCTTCCGGATGGCTCCTTTAGAAAATAAAGATCTGTCATTCCATTTGAATGGCATAAGGTCATACACATCTACTTAAATATAAAAAAAATATCCAACTTACTTTGAACAATGGTCTTCAGGAACATGTCTCTAAAACATGCTTTATCTCCTACACCAGTCCAGGTTGTATTGATGGAAAGGTGATTAGAGAAGATACTCTGAAGCATTCAGCCACACGGTTGTCTTTAGGTCCCTCCCACATTTGATTGCCAAAACCGAAGCTGAAAATACAAAAAAAAACATGTTACAAATTACATTTCTCTGAAGCTTCTCATAAATTTAAAATGTGACAGGCTGTGGATTCAGACTGTAGAATATGCAGTGTACGATCTTAATTTTACTTTTTAGATTACCCTATGGCGTTATAAACGAAATCGGCACACTTACAAATCGTTGCTGGAGCTCTTTATCCTGCCTCAAACTGTTGTCAAGCAACGCCAAATGTTCCTGGGTGTCTAGGGGGGAGTAACAGATCCCCTGTCAGGGATAACTCTCCAACAGACACATTGGCACTGAAACGTTGCAGCATAGCATTTTGTCGTCCATGCTACGCACAACATCGCCAAACTCCAAGACGTCGCAGCATTAGGGTTTGATCTGCACCTACAGGGGTTCCCAGAATAAAAGAATAAAGTAGTCAGTCCTGGACCTTCAAATACTAAACTATGACATTTATATCTAGGTCTACTACATGTACAGGTGGCCCCAGTGGGAATTAAACCAACAACCACAGGTGTTGTTTGCAAGTTGTACCCGATTGCCCAGTCGCGAGCAAATGTCTTCAACATTGTCCCAACTTGCTTCACCTGCTCTTGAAGCGAGCAGCTGTCATCTGGGAAGTAACAATATATTGATTAGCAATACACTAAATATAATAGTAATATAATATAACCACAATTATCATACCAGTAACTTTCCCTGTAATTTCTATCCACAGTATGTTATGCATGGCATACAAGTTCATAATGAAGAACCCTTATGATAACATCAATTTCATTTTTTTTCTTTGAAGCAGAATATTTGTTTGTAAAAGGGAGGAAAAAGAAAATAAAGAAATTTTGGTATACAGATTTTGGTTGATATATCATACTGTACAGTGAAATGTGCTATTGTTATATCCCTACTCACCTGAAGGACGGATAGATCAGGCAAATCTCCAGTCAGGCCTTTGTAGAGTGTGTGCTCCTGCATATCCACAGGTATTTTAATTCAAACATGCAACATATTGTACTAAATCTACAATATTCAGCCTTTACCTTACACCCTCGGTTGTTGCTCTACACTTTTATTATATTAAATACTTATTTATATAGCTTGCTCACTGTATTATCATGATAGCCTAATACTTATAACACAAGATTGCATCTTAAACGAATGACTGAGTTGAAAACTTGAATAAGAACGCATTTTACACAGAGGGGACCAGCTAGGGAAACTTACCTGCCTACAATAACTGTTTTCATTTGAGTTACATTAATCATGAATAACCTTAGCCGAGTCCCCAGGAACATCGGGCTATTAAAGTAACAAGCCTATAACTGCGGTCTTATTAATTCTAGCTTCACCATACACACAAACTGTGAGGTTTATCTGCTTTCCTTATGGACCTGAAACACAATGCCCTGACAGTGACTTCACCGGTGTCCTGATCTTTATTAGAAACTGAGAGGAGACCAAGTTAATATAATTGATATCACAATTATCACAAAAATTAACAAACAGTCTGCTTTAAAACTAAGAAAAAACAAGCTTCTATACTAACGTTACATTAAAAATGAACACGTGGCGAACTAGCTTAGCCGCTATATGCCGGCACACCACATTAGATTAAAATACTTACCCTTGTAGTTGTGCAGATAACTCGATATGTAGAGTTTAAAGCCCTTGTCCCTCTTGCTTGTCGGAGCAGGGGATCAGGCATCAACAATGCGATGAACATCGCTGACGCGTATTTTCGAAAGATTCTGGAGACATCGAGTAAAAACCGACATTTTGGGCGACGCGCAAGTAAACCGGAAACAGATATGGCGACAGCGGAACTTCACTGTTCAGTTTTTGCCATGTGTTTTAGCAATACATTTTTAACATTTATAATGCGTTTAGATTTTCTTTATTGCCTTTACAGGGACTTTAACACTTTCTTAAACATTTGTACAGGTCATAATTGCAAAACCTGTAAAAGGTAAAATAACAAAAAAAATCGAGGTTGGAAAAAATGTAGACATAAACGAAATTTCTGCGCAACTGTGAAACCAGAGGATAATTTCGCTTTTTCATTGAGTTTATTCTTCACGTCAAAACAGGGATTTTCATGTTTATGATAGATATCACCATGGTTGCAAATTAATAAAAAAAAATTAAAGTATACCCGATATTTTGGCCATGTTGCAGATGTCTTTCACTGTTCACTGATAATCAGGCATTTGTGAAAAGTCTAACTTCATCAATTTATTCTGCTAAATTGTTCATACCATGAATTAAATATCTATTTTAAAACCTAATCAGAATCATAAAGATATTTATTGCCAAGTAAGTTTTACAAAAGGAATTATTTTTGGTTTATTGGTGCATGTCTCAAATGCGCAGCAATCAAAGAAATGTAAACAATTTTCACTTAAGTGCATAAAATAATTCAATATATTTTACAAATATTACAGTATAATCGCTTCAGAGTTTCAAAGTAATTTAAATGTCATTTCCTAAACCTTACCTTATCATGGAATCAAGAGTCAAGCCTCCGTTATAAACCCTAATGGCTTTGGAGCAAAAAATAATAATAGCCAACATGGCTGGTCGATTTTGAGAGTAGAAATCCTTGCATTTCAAAGCGGCTTGCCGCCCGCCTTCGATCAGCCGGAGGCAAACGCCAGAGAAAATGAAGCGGGTGGCCCGCATGTCGCAAGAAATGGGAGTGACGAATTCGGCGGCAAACGCTTCATCCCCGCCAGTGGGACGCACCTATAGCCGACAGCTTAGGGACGGCGGCAAAAAGAAGCCGTGCGGATATTTTTTTCTATCTGGGAAATGGGCGTGACGAATTCGGCAGCAAACGCTTCATCCCCGCCAGTGGGACGCACCTATAGCCGACAGCTTAGGGACGGCGGCAAAAAGAAGCCGTGCGGATATTTTTTGCTATCTGGGTATGGCATGATTAGCATATTTCAGGAAGCGCCGTCATTGTTATCGCGTCTGCTCTAATAAGACTCATTTGCTACGCAGCTGCATATTTCCGGAAGCGCCGTCATTGGTATCGTCTGCTCTAATAAGACTCATTTGCTACGCAGCTGGTATTGGTAGATTTAACAAATTACTTTTTAATTTCCATAATTTTACTTTTTAAGTGCAACCACTGAGGCCAAAAATTATCTAACGATGATCTTACATAAACAAGATCACTATTGAAGATCAACGGGATGAATGGTCCCCTGGTCCCCCAGGCTTACTGAACAGAGTAACATCGATTTAAATTGGCTGTTAATACGTTTTAATATTGAATATGCCATATTATTTACTCTACGTGAACTCGTAATTTAAGCAGTTTTAGCAATAATTAAATTTATTCCATACCATAGATATCCATTTAAAATATTTTATTTTATGTACCTTACCTTAACAAACAATATAAAATACAATTTAATGCTTAAAAGAAACTGGGCACTGAAACGTCACTTTTATCTGATTGGTGAACCTGCCCCGTCTTCTGAGAGTGGGGGCGGTTACACTTTTACATTTCCTTCAGATTCTCAGCGACTGTTTGTATTAGAAAGTCAAAAAAATAAAATATTAAACCCATATATGTCACCTACCTGCCCATACTGTTGCAACATGTGTACATGATAATATGAATGTAATTTGTACTTAAATGGACCCTGAAAAATGTTGCGACTGTCCCCATATATGGGGAAAGTTGCAACTGTACCGAGGGGCATTTGCAACAGTCATTTAGATGTAATAAAACTCATACTTCTGCATAATTTTTCAAATCTTTTTTTTGTTTATTTGAGACCAGAGTTCATCGAGTTAACTTATTCAAGTAAAAAACAAGTAGGCTACACAAAATATTAAAGTTTCAACTGTAGTAACAAACAGTAACAATTTGATTAACACCACCAAACTGATTATTTCATAACACCAACAAACTGATTATTTCATAGCATCAAGTATTCACAATTCCCCATCTGACTCACAATTGTGGCAAATGTAAATGGAACCACCATCAGTGCAGACTTCATGAGCCCATGCCTTGCACTGCCAACATTGAAGCCACACCTCTTTTGGTCTGGAGTAGCTCTCCAAACATACAATGCAAAAATCTTCTTCTTTCTCCGAGTCACTGTCCTTCTCTGTATGCTTTTTCTTCTCGGTTTTGGTTTTTTGGCTTGTTTCCGGTGTGTTTTTTTGTCAGTTTTCTCTTAACTTTTGTTGGATTTCTCTTAACTTTTGCTTTCTCCCTCTCCAAAGCCTCCTTTTTGGGGGTGTCTGTCAAGATGGCCGATTTGCATTTTTTCCTACTGTTTGCTTTCGTTATCTTCCGTGGTCCTGCTCTGGGGTGAGGTCTAACAGTCTCAGGTGAGAACTCAGCTTGCACTGGAGGAACTGCAGGAGAAGCAGAAGTCCCAGCTTGCACTGGAGGAACTGCAGAAGAAGCAGAAGGCCCAGCTTGCACTGGAGGAACTGCAGTAGAAGCAGAAGGCCCAGCTTGCACTGGAGAAACTTCCAAAGGAGCAGATGTCCCAGCTTGCTTTGGAAGAACTGGTGGTGGCGGCGGCCGGTCTGTCACCAAAGATGGTGCAAAGTCACTGTCTTTGAATTTATCACGGTTATAAGGCCAAATTCCAGTGGTGCTAAAGCCATTCTGCACATTTCCTGGTGTTCCAGCCAATGGGAGGGCCAACCTAACAATTCCAGGAATGTCGTAGATGGACATCGTCAGGCCTGGGTGACTTCTCATCCAGGTATCGCAAAATGTGTTGACATGACGTTTTAGGGGGCCATAAAGGTACGATCCAGTGGCTGTAATTTGTGGGAGCAATGGGGTGGAAATGATAACATGACAATGCCATTTTCTCTGCAGAAATCTATTCCTCTTACAGAAAGATGGGAGGAATGATTATCAAGGATCAAGAGGACTTTGGCATCCAATGAGGCCCTCGTGTGGTGGTGGAAATGTATAAGGAACTGAAGGAAATGGTCCTCCATCATCCACCCTGATTTATTGGCGGGCCATCGCGGATGAAATGGTCCTTGTAGTTAACCTGCGGGAATATGAACATGGGTGGAATCATGTTCCCTAATGCATTGCCTGCACATGCAACTGTTACCAGTGTTCCTCTCTCTCCGGAGGTTACTGCCCCCACCTGTCTGACGCCGCGCCCGGCAACAACATTTTCTGGTTCTTGGACAGTTGTGACCCCGGTCTCATCCATATTCCAGATGTCCTTCCCTTCAAATTTGTTTTTGTCAAGCACATTGGCAAGATTGTCGTAAAACAAGGATACATTGTAACGGTTGAAGCTTGTGTTCCGTACCGTATAGACCGTATAGACAGACTGGGCTGTCTTTTCATGAACCCCATAAACCAATCCCGGCCAGTCAGGGAGCACTCATTCCAGGTTTCAGGGTAGGAGCACTTGTAGTAGACAGCCAGTTGGAAGGCCAATCGACGAACCTGCGAAATGGATGGTAAATGAAAATGGAGGTAGAATGGTAATTTCTCTTCTCTTATTATTTCACAGTCTCAATATTCATATATAATGCTCCCTACCAGCCCTCCCTTTATTAAAAAGAGAGAGAGGCTAAGTCAAGGAGAGGAGATGAGGACAGGTTTAAAGGGACAGGTTTAGGCTTAAAGGGAGGGCTGGTAGGGAGCATTATATATTAAATTTTCATTAAATATTGTCCCGAATCACCAATAACTGTAAACTATGCATGCCATATGTATTAGAAACTTGCTGCTTGGCACATCATGGTGTTGCCTCTAAAGGACGATGAGTGAGAGATCGCAAGCCACGTCACTTGGCCATATGCTAACAGGGAGTTAGTCTATTATGTATCATTTTTATTTTTAATAACATTTTATGATTTTTTTTTTTTATGATAGTGTCTATAAATGTATTTAAAAAAAAAGTTGTCACTTTGTATAAAAGCCCCATGAGTTAATATGAGCTAACACAAGTTTATTTTTGACATTTAATACTATATTTATTGATATATTGATTCACACATTGTTTGGCTGTGATTGGATGAAGTGGACTTGTAAGTTTTGCAATTTTGTCACATAAAATGAAAAAAAAAAAAAAGTTTCTCATTACAAAGACAGTCATGGACCCAATTGTAGATAAAGTATTTTTTTAAGAGAGTGGCTTGGCTGTAGCTCAACTAATATAAATCATGAATAGGTTAGCTTGGATGTCTACTGTTTCAAAGTAGCTTCCCCAACACTCCAAATTAAATTTACTGTATATCATGTTCAGGTGTGTCATGGATCTGTTTCTTTAGATTATTGCAGAGTTCAGAGGATCATCATCGCAGACCTTATGCAGTTTTTTTTTAGGGATGTCCCGATACCACTTTTTCCACTTCCGATAACGGAAATCTCAGTATTGGCCGATACCGATCCCGATCCGATACCAGTGTTGTTTTATTGCATCAGTTTATAATATCTTTACATTATTGTGTGGAAATAATTGGATGTACTCTTTAATATGTAAAGAAACACAAACCTTTAACTACACATTATTTCAGTATAAATGTATAGCTTATTAAGAAACACTTTATTATTAACTAGCATACTGGATACTGGCAGTCCCTGAGTTCTGATTACACGCACCTGCATATCATTAGTGGCTAATCAATGACTGCATAAATACCCCGCTTTCTCACCCGCGCGCTCTCTCTCTCTCTCTCTCTCTCTCACTTTCACACTCTGTGCGTGTTCTCATCGATAGTATTTCTGAGACTCCAGAACTTTCTACTATGTCAAACATGTGTCTTCATTATTGTCTGCAAGTATCATAAAATTGTTGTAAGTTATCTCTTTCATCGTGTCTATACACTGTCTGGATATTATTTACCTGCTGTTTGCCACTCTGCTTAACTGGATTTACTCACAATGTTTACATCACTGTTTCAATCCTCTGCTCAATAAACCCTGCAGAGTTCATATCTCTGCTGTGCGTCTCTCCATGACAGCTTTAACTTTTAAACCCTCACCCTTTTTATTCACAGTTTAATTCGCTTCTTATTTATATTCTGGTTAAATGCACCTCCAGTGCCGTTCTAAGTCCATACCGAACTGCTGAGCATCTACATCTGAGATGTTCGTTTGTAGCGCTCAAATATTGTGCACGTGTGAAGGCTATAAATAGCCGCGCGCGCAAACCGAAGCACCATTCACTAACGGGCTGAAGCTGCGCGTGCATTTATATGTTTACTTATTAAACACAGCCTATTGCAATTCACAGAGCTATCGCGTGTCTTCAAGTGGCTTTGAATAAAATGCACGAGTCATATGAACCGCTTTAATGGTGTTTTAACAGTTCTTTTATGTCATTTCTTTAAGCTTGACAGTAACGAACATGACTAACACAGAGTATCGGATTTGGGTCGGGCTCGTCAGACCGATACCTGATCCGTCTAAAAACGTCAATATCGTAGCCGGTACCAATCTAGGTATCGGATCGGGACATCCCTAGTTTTTTCCTTATGGACTTGATGGTCTATACCCAAGACAGTTGGAGGAGTACCGTGCTGCAGTAGTGTCTGGGAGAATACCAGCACTCAAAAGCATTTTTACGTTTCTTGACAGATGAAAGTGAAAAAACTATGAGAGCAAAATATGTCATTGTTTAGGTGTGTGAAAACATTTCCATTAGAGGTGTCAATATACTGTATTATAAATACTTTTTATGCATATGTCAGACGCTTTTATCCAAATATAACTGGGAAAATTTAATTAAGCGATATCGTATTCAAAATCAGGTTATTGTTCTAAATATCAGTATGTTTGTTTCGGCAACAGTCTGAGTGCTGTAGGTAATCGCAGTCATGCTGATATTCAGTACAACAGAATGATTGTAAGTGTGATATTGTTTGTATACAACAGTTCTTGTTAGGTATCCTGCTTCTGTTGTGCATACACACTCGTGAACAGCCTTTTATGGACTTCTATACAGTGATGTCACTGTGAGTTTGTGCGTGCATTTGTGTGTGGTGGGGTCCCTTCAACAACATTCAATTGCGTAGTGTAGAAAGCATGCAGCAGACTGGGGTTAGCAAGTGTTATGTTGCGTCAAGAATATTAAAGGATTGGTACACCCCCAGAAAAACTTCTATTCTTATTTACTTACCTGATACGTTTACATTTATGCATTTGGCAGACACTTTTATCCAAAGCGACAAGCAGTGCAATTATTACAGGGTCAATCCCCCTGGAGCAACCTGGAGTTAAGTGCCTTGCTCAAGGACACAATGGTGGTGGCCGTGGGGTTCAAACCAGCAACCTTGCTGATTAACAGACCTGTGCTTTAGCCACTACGCCACCACCACTCACATGATACCATCCCAGATGTGTAACACTGTTTTTCTTCAGCAGAACACAAATTATTTTTAGAAGGAAAGCCTTGGTTTGAAGGTGCAGACAATGTAAGTGAATGGGTGTCAGCAGATAAAGGCAGCATAAAGTATTCCTTATCAGTTTCTGCCACAGCGAGTCATTGGCCCATAAATTCCATATCTGTGCATTTCTAATTTCCATCTCTTACTGCATAATTTACACATCTTGTAGGACACAAATGAGCGAAGGACAGCAGCCTTGCTTGGTCTGACATACACCTTGTCTGAAGACCCATCAAATATCATCAGGTTGTGTGATGTAAGACCTCATCTGTTTTAGTAATGCACAACTGCTGCACTTTTTCTAACAATTATAATAATTTTAAACCCCTAATGTTTATAACTGGAAGGATGATGATTAAATGGTTAGGATTAGTAGTCTTAAATTAGTTGATTGGAGATTAATGGGAGTCAAATTATTGTCTGCAACTGATGACATTTTTTTAGTTGTTCTGAAGTTCAATTCTGGAGTTGGATTCATCTGTTTTATTAAACCTTTTTGTATCAAAAAGGTAAATGTTAAACACCAAAAGTGTATTAAAAGTGTTGCCTATTGCCCAATTCATCCAACCTGGTCTTACAGAATCATGTTGTTGGTAGGCTACATCAAGCCAAAAATCCAAGGCACTCACATGGAGTATGCTACAGACCATTTCAAGAACCGTTCGTTGACGCGTACATTCACGTCTCGATTTTACCTCAATACAGACCCTTCCTATGGTTCATGTTCGACGGTCGGGCATATCAGTATCCCTCCCCTTCGGCTTGTTCCTGTCCCCCCCGCGTCTTCACGAAGGTTGCGGAGGCTGCCCTTGCCCTGCTAACGGAAGTGGGCGTACATGTACTGATTCATACGCACTGGCTGATTCTAGCACACTCTCGAGAGTTACTGTGTGCATCGGGTCATACCGTTTAGGGCTTCGGGTCAGCTGGGAAAAGAGCAAGCTCTCCTTGGTTCAGAGCATCTCTTTTCTCGGCATAGAGTTAGACTCTGTGTCAATGATAGCGTGCCTCACGAACGATCGCGTGCAGTTGGTGCTGAACTGCCTGAACTTATCCAGGTGGCAAACGAAGGTCCCACTGAAGTACTTTCAGAGGCTCCTGGGGCATATGGCATCCTCAGCTGCGGTCATGACGCTCGGGTTGATGCATAAGAGACCGCTACATCACTGGCTCCAGACCTGAGGCACGTATGGCACAGTGGCACACGTGGTTACGACGGACACCTCAAAGACCGGCTGGGTCTGCAAGGCAGTTTACGCTCCGGTCTCATGTCACAACTAGCCCGTCGTCTCCTCCTCTGGAGTCAGTGGCGGCTCAGATCACTGCACGCCACTCACATCCCGGGAAACCTCAACATCACAGATGTTCTGTCGCGCAAGTTTTTGCTCAGGGGAGAGTGGAGACTCCACCCTCAGGTGGTCCAGCTGATTTGGAGTTGATTCAGCAAGGCACAGATAGACCTGTTTGCCTTCTATTCAAGGTCAGGGAGGACGAGGATCAGGTCACCCTCGTTGCACCATTCCCAGACCTCACACCCCTCGTGACAGCTCCTCCCTAGCGAATTCCTCTGAGGAAGGACCTTCTTTCTCAGTGACGGGGCACCCTCTGGCACCCACACCCAGACCTCTGGAATCTCCATGCCTGGTCTCTGGATGGGACGTGGTGGACCTAACTGGCCTACTGCACGCTGTGGTTAACACGATCACTCAGGCCAGAGCCCCTTCTACAAGGCAGCTCTACTCCCTGAAGTGGCATATCATCACTTGGCCATTTCGTTGCTGTGTTCGGTGCGTGCTTTGCGCATTTATTTGGATCGCATGCAGAGCTTTAGACGCTCTGAGCAGCTCTTTGTCTGCTTTGGTGGACAGCGGAAAGAGAACACTGTACAACAGCTATCCTGAAATTTACCTTCTGGATCACCTGGGAAATATATTGGCTTGCTGGAGGGTGCAGGCCTTAATACAGACCCAGTATAAGTGCTGTCAGCCAGCCTGATTACCTTCATATACACATACATGCTGCCATCATACACAAACTCTCCAGCATCTCTTTCTCTAGCTCTCTGAAAGCAAATGCTGGCCTGATTAAAACCAAACACACACACACACATAAATGCAAACAAATGAGCATGAGATGGATATATAGGTGATTTTTTTTTTTTCTTTTTTTTTCTTTTTCTTTATTTTATTTATTTTTTTTCTTCAGTAAACCAAATAACAGAGGCCCTTCACATATGCAATAACGCACACACATTTACACATCTACATACATGTATTCTAAATATAAATATGTTGATTACAGTCATGCAATATATTAACCAGCACACTTTAAACAAAAAGAAAAATCTCACAATCTGTCTCTCTCTCTGACAAACATGCTGTCTCCTGAGCAGAGACTGTCTGCCCCACTTTCAAATGGTCAATTTTTCACTGGGCCCCCTGAAAATTCCCCTATTCTTACAAGAGGAAAGCTAATGTGGATCATCTATCTCAGAGCAGCCAGCAGGAGCCAGAGAATCCATGCTTATATACAGTGCTCAAATTGAGTCCAGTCTTATGGGGGTCCACACCCCTTTGGGAATTGTGGATTGATCCATACACTACATATGTTAAAGGAATGGTTCACACAAAAATGAAAATTTTCTCATCGTTTACTCACCCTCATGTCATCCCTAATGTGTATAACTGCCTTTCTTCTGCAAAACACAAATAATGATTTTTAGAAAAATATTTCTGCTCTGTGGGTCCTCACATCATAAAAGTAATCAATACGACTCCAGTGTTTTAATCCATATCTTTAGAAGTGATCTGATAGGTGTGGGTGAGAGACAGATAAATATTTAAGTACTTCATTACTAGAAATTCTTCTCTCTGCCCAGTAGGGGGCAATATACATGAAGAATGTGAACCACCAAAAACACAAGAAGAATGTTAAAGTGGAGATTGGCTGAGCAGGGATGAGAATTTATTGTAAAAAGGATTTAAAGGTGCACTCAGTAACTTTGCTTGTATCATCTTGGACTTTTTGACATCTAGTGGTGTGGATTCAGCATAATTCAAAATCAATACTTTTCAGTTACAGATGCATTGAAAAAAATTCACAATCGGCAATGATTGATTTAATCCAAGTGTGAAAGAGTCCAATAACAAGATGGTTACTGATATTAAGTGAGTAGTATTCAGCTGGTCATGTGATTCTAAAATGGCAGCCCCCATGAAGGTGACCCTCCCACGTGTAGAATAAAGCAGCTTTTATAAGGTTACATGAGATGAGGACTCTTAGACATATCAGTGAGTGCTCATGATTTTATACACGTTTCAAAATTACAATTCATTATTTTTAAGAATAAAACTTTTTAATGGGTTGAAACATTTTTTTGTAATGTGTTTTGGTGCCTCTGTGTGTTGGTACAACAAGACGCCGCTCATTAGCCAACCACAGTCTTCTGGTGGGAACGTAGCTCTACAGAAATTATTTTAGGTATGCTGGAGCAGACCCAGTGTCTGTTCTGTATGCCAGCATCAGAGCGCTGAATTTGATATGTGCATCAACTTGCAGCCAGTGAAGAGAGTTAAGGAGAGGAGGAACATGTGCTCTCTTTGGTTCATTAAAGACCAGATGTGCTGCTGCATTCTGGATAATTTGCAGGGGCCTAATTGTGCATGCAGTGAGGCCAGCAATGAGAGCATTACAGTAGTCCAGTCTAGTAATGAAAAGTGACTGAACAAGAATTTGTGTGGCATGTTCAGAGAGGAAAGGTCTTATTTTCCTGATATTGTAGAGTGTAAATCTACATGACTGTGCTGACTTTGAGATGTGGTCTGTGAAATTGAGTTGGTTGATTTCTGACCATTTTGTAAGGTGTCGCTGTTTTTGAACCCAGCTGAATGGTGATGTGGTGTTCAACAGCAGGGTTGGCTGGAAAGACTAGGAGCTCAGTCTTCGTTGGGTTAAGTTGCATGTGGTGTTCCTTCATCCAGGCCGAAATGTCTGGCAAACAGGCCGATATACAAGCAGTCACCATGGTGTTGTTGGGCTGGAAAGACAAGTAGAGCTGTGTGTCATCAATGTAGCAGTGGTAAGTGAAACCATGTGCCTGAATGATGGTTCCCAGTGATTACGTGTATATAGAGAAGGGAAGTGGCCCAAGCGCTGAGCTCTGAGGTACCCCAGTAAGTAGCTGATGTGACTTGGACACCTCTCCAGGCTATCTTAAAGGTCCTACCTGAGAGAGTGGACTAAAATCAGTCAAGCACAGTTCCTGTGATGAGTAGGATCTGATGGATGACCATGTCAAAGGCTGGAGAAAGGTGCAGTAGAATCAGGACGGATGATCTGGATGCAGCTCTCACCTGTTTCAGCGACACAGTGATCGACAGCAGGGCAGTCTCAGTGAAATGTCCATTTTTGATGCCTGACTGATTGTCATCCATCATCTTGTTCTATGAGAGATCTGAGGCAGAGATCTGATTGAAAACTGCCCTTTTAAGGGTAATGGGAAGAGAGTCTGAGGGAGTCTGTAGTGTTCTTCTTGTGTGGGGTTAAGTGCAGTTTTTTTTTTTTTAGCACCAGGGTCGAGCCTGTTTAAATGTAGTGGGGGAAAATCCTGTAAGTAGGGATGAGTTAATTATGTCTGTGAGTGCAGGTTGGATGGACGTAGAGATGGCTTGGAAAAGGTGGGAAGGAATGGGGTATAGGGGACTGGTTGTGGGGTGGTTGGAGAGGAGGAGTTTAGAGACTCTGTATCAGTCAGAGGAGAGAACATGGCGATAGAAGAGCTGCATACAAGAGGCAGGTGTTTGAGAATGTGTTGCTGATGGCTGTAACTTTATTAGTAAAAAATGTGGCGAAAGCATCTGCTATCAGTGAGGTGTTGATCTTGTCCTGGTAATAGGAAATTGTTGCAGATTTAATGTTATCTGTAAAAGATAATCTCTGCTCAGCCACCCTGAGGTCAGTCTGATGTTCACAAAGAACATAAGAGACCCAGGGGCTGGGTGGTGTCATACGTGCTGGCCTAGAGGAGAATGGACAGATGCTGCCTAGACAGTTTGTTAAATTAGAGCCTAGAGTGTCTGTGGCAGTGTTTACCACCTCCTTCCCACACAAATCGTATTTTCCAGCCTGGATGTAGAAAATATCAGAAATCTCAGTATCAGCCGAAACCGATCAGATACCAGTGTTGTTGTTTTGCATAATCAGTTTAGAATATCTTTATTGTGTGGAATTAATTGGAAGTACTCTTTAAAATGTACAGAAACACAAGCATCTAACTACACATTGTTTCATTATAAATTTATAGCTTATTAAGAAAAACGAACTATACTGGATAATGTAGCTGCAAAATTAAGTTATTCCAGTATAAGCCATAAGTAGGGTTTTTTTTTTCTCCCAAAACGACTCTGTTACTAACGTAACCTCGGTTCCCTGAGAGGAGGGAACGAGTATTGTGTAAGTAGCTTACGCTATGGGAAAACTCCGTTTCTCAAGAAATATTGAAGTCTTTATGTAAAACGCATTGCAGCTGCACAGCAGACAGCAATGAGCGAGGCAGATCGGTCATTGGCTGTGCTGCGGCAACTTGCTCGAACCAATGACGGGGCGACTCTGAACGCGCAACCAATGAGCGCGCTTCGCGCTCGCGCTCTCAGAGCCCGCCAAGATGGGCGTGGCTAAGGCTATATATTAGGCTCCCCGTCATGAGAGTTCTTTAGATTTAATCGACTGAAGCGACTGACCAAGCACAAGCACGGCAGCTTACGCAATACTCGTTCCCTCCTCTCAGGGAACCGAGGTTACGTTACGCAATACTCGTTCCCTCTCGAGAGGTCTCTCCTATTGCGTAAGTAGCTTACGCTACGGGAACACCATGCAAAACGCTGTGCGTGCTGACTTCGCTCTATAAAGCCAGAGGCAGATGCCTGAGCCTTAAAGCAAAGTGATTATTCAACGAGCCGGCCAACGGCGAGCTATATAATGGGATAATACAGAGCGCCTTTGCCCCAAGGTGGCCCATGGTGGGGCGCTCATTGTAAAAACACAAGCACATATCTTATGTACTGATTTTTCTATTTACTGATATGCATAAAAAAACCCTCTAAGTCAGTCAGAGACGGACCTTATAAGGGAGGAGATAATGCTCAGCTGTACTCTGAAGGGTGTGGAGAGCACTTTAGGAATATACCCGTGCTTTGGCCTAAGGACAACTCTGCAGTCGTTAGGTCCAAATTCCAAGCAAGCAGCGCTTGATGACAGCGCGTGCAGGTCGCCCACTCTCTTGACTGAGGCGAGTGCCAGCAAGAGCGCAGTTTTGAGCGAGAGCTGTTTAAGGTGCACGGTTCGGAGAGGTTCGAACGGGGCACTCTTGAGTGCGTCCAGGACCGTGGCCAGGTCCCAGATCGGTACCGAGGGGGCGAGGAGGGTTCATCCTCCTAAGCCTCTTAGGAAACGAATGATTAGGTCGTTTTTCCCTAATGAGCGTCCTTTATCAGGATTGTGTGACGCCGATATGGCAGCCACATAGACTTTGAGCGTGGAGGGTGTGCGGCCCGCCTCCAGCAGCTCTTGCAAAAAGGCGAGTACACTTGGTATCTCGCACGATTTGGGGTTCAAGCTCTTGGTATCACACCAGTCACTGAACACTTTCCACTTTTGGGCATATAAGTGCCTCGTAGAGGGCGCTCGCACCTCAGTGATGGTTCTCAACACTCCGCTGGGGAGGTTCTCTGGAACCCGTTGAGGGGCCATGCATGAAGGGCCCACAGATCGGGGCGGGGATGAAGAATCATCCCGTTGGTCTGCCTGAGGAGGTCCAGCCTCAACGGAATCGGCCATGGGGCAGATTGCATCATTTGCATTAGTTCTGGAAACCACGTCTGGTTCTTCCAGAGTGGGGCTACCAGGAGCACTGCACATTTCACCTCCCTGATCCGACTGATGACCTGAAGTAGCATCGTGATTGGGGGAAAAGCATACAAGGGGCGGCTCGGCCAGACTTGGGCGAGCGCATCCGTGCTCTTTGAGAAGAAAAGAGGGCAGTGCGCATTTTCCCTGGAGGCGAAGAGGTCGACCTCTGCCTCGCCAAAGGTTTGCCATAACCACTGAACCGTCAGGGGGTGGAGAGACCATTCTCCTGGGAGAACTTTGTCTCTGGACAGCATGTCCGCTCCCTGGTTCAGGACGCCTGGCACATGCGCTGCACTCAGCGGCGCAGGTTGTGCTGTGACCATAAGATGAGCTCCTGGCCATAGAGTGCAGGGAGCTCGACCTGAGTCCACCCTGGCGATTTATATACGATACTACCGTCATGTTGTCCGTTCGGACCAGGGCGTGTTCGTTTTCAGGTACGGAAGCAGGGCTCTGAGAGCCAAGGCGACCGCTTTCATTTCCAGACAGTTTATATGTAGAGCTTTTCGGGTTTGACCAAAAACCGGAGACAGGCCTGCCCTCGTAAAGGGCCCCCCATCCTATTTTGGAGGCATCTGTCGTGATCATTTTTCTCCGTGTGTTCACGCCCAGACTCATGCCGGTTTGATACCAGTCGACGGCCTTCTGGGGCGTCAGGGCTTTTATACAGCCGTGATTCGCTCTGATTAAAAAGTGGCCCGAGCGCCACGCGTGAGTGGGGACAGGGCTCTTGAGCCAGCGCTGGAGAGGACGCATGTGCAACAATCCTAGCTGGAGTACAGCTGATGCCGAGGCCATGAGACCGAGCATCCTTTGAAATCGTTTGACGGGGCGTGCGCCATCTGCACTGAGTCTGGCACTATTCCCAGAAAAGAGAGATTCTGGCTGGGGGATAGCATGCTCTTTGCAAAATTGATTCTCAGACCCAGGCATTCTAGATGGCTGATAATCCAAGATCTGTGCGTCGTTAACTGACACTCTGATCGTGCTAGGATTAGCCAATCGTCGAGGTAATTCAGTATTCGCACTCCCCGCTGTCTCAGGGGGGAAAGTGCTGCGTCCATACATTTCGTGAATGTACGGGGGGCCAATGATAGGCCGAATGGTAGTACTGTGTACTGGTATGACTGTCCCTCGAAGCGAATATCAGAAATGGCCTGTGATGAGCGCTATCGAATGTGAAAGTAAGCGTCTTTTAAATCCACTGATAGAAACCAATCCCGGGCTGAACTTGCGCGAGGATATGTTTGGTCGTTAACATTCTGAACGAGCTGAATCATTAAAGCTTTGTTCAGATGTCTGAGATCTAGGATGGGGCGGAGGCCACCGTCCTTTTCGGAGCGAAAGTAGCGGCTGTAAAAACCCGCCTAGCTCATAGAGGGAGGAACAGTTTCTATAGCGCCCTTCTCTATCAGTTTGAGCACCTCGGTGCGTAGAACATGTGAAACATCTTTCCTCACTTTCGTCTCGACCACCGCTGAAAAGCGGGTGGTCTCTGGCGAATTGAAGCGAGTAACCGTGTTTTATTATGTTCAAAACCCATTTCGGCATGTCAGGGATTTTTTCCCAGGCTTTTGCTAGGCACAGATATGGGCTGAATGCTGGCTGGGGGTGTGTCGCAGTGACGTATTGGCCCTGCCGGCGAATTGCCTTTGTGCTAACACTGAGCTTACAGCTCTCAGAGGCGCGGGAGCGCGCTGAGCAGCTTTGAGTGCCAAGTGCAGGGGTGCGTGTGAGATTACAGGCACGCGCGCTATCTCCGTAATGCTCGCAGCATGAGCTGGAGAAATGTTTGAAACTGTATAGACAGTGTTTACGGGTGGGGGTGCATACATTGTAATAGGCAAGCGCGCCACTTTCATAAAGCTTCCCGTTCTTAGCGGGGAGTTTCTTAGCTCATGCGTCGCATCTGTGATGCTCGCGGCATGAGCCAGAGAACTGTTTGAAACTGTATGGGCAGCGCTTATGGGTGGGGGTGCATATACCGTAGTAGGCACGTGCGCCATTTTCATAAAGCCTCCCGCTCGCGGCGGGGGGTTTTTGGGCATGCATACAGTGTTTGTGTGTAGGGGTGCAAGCATGACAGCAGGCACACGATCCACATTTATGGGGCGTCCAGCTTGAGCTGGGGAAGTATTCGGCACTGTTTGGACAGTATTGATATGTGGGAATGCGCACTTTAGTGTGGACACGTGACCCCTTAGTGACACAGGCAGAAAATGACTCTTTTTGTGATTTCTGTGTGTTGCCGTTAAAACGGCGTTTGATTGCAGGTGAGCGAGTTCTGTGACTGGCCCATTGACTGCTGTACAGACATTTCCAGCCGCCTGTAAGGGGACTGGGTAATGTTTTACACGTTTTGGAGAGAGTGGTCCGGCTTTTGCGAGACACGCACTCTCTCTTTTTCTTCCTATGGCTAGGAAGACTTACGAGGCTCTGGGTTCAGCACGATCTTGGGCCGAGGTCCCCGTCGCTCAGGCGGCTGCTTTCGGTTAGCGGAACGCGAGCGGCGTTGAGCGTCCGTTTCAGGTCTGGGCTGGGAAATGGGAGGCGCCGCCCTAGCCATAGCCGTCCATAGTGCGGAGGAGTTTGGCCTGATAGACTTGCAGCACAGCCATGGAATGAAGCGCTGACGCAGCTTGGCCGGCGGCGGCGTATGCGCGACTGGCGAGAGCTGAGGTAGATCGGCAGGGCTTCAAGGGATGAGAAGCTTTGGCTTTCCATCCAGCGGTGGAGGGTGGGCACAGATGGTTGGCCATAGCCTCCTTGAGGGGCGGGGTTCCCTCGTAGCCTCTTTCTCTCGCGCCGTCCACCGAGGAGAGCGAGGAAGAGAAAGAAGGCTTCAGGCGAGCAGAGTGCGGGGCTTTCCACGACTTTGTGAGTTTGTCGTGAACCTCGGGAAGAAAGGGAGGGTCTCTGTCGAGGGCCTGCGGCGCTCTTGCAGGAACCACTCGTCCAGCCAGCTGCGGGCGGGTTCTTCCGGAGAAGACCAGTCGAGCCCGAGGTCTTCCACGGCTTTGGACAGGATGCGGACGATCTCTGAGTCCATGCTGGTGCCCCTGCTCGTGTCCGTTAATGTCGACGGCGCGGGTCAAAGGCCGAGCCCGGCCAGTCGTCGGATGCAGCGTCAATGGAAAGGCTGTCATCCTTTTCACCGTCGTCCCCTGATGCGCCCGAGCGAGACGAGACCCACCTCTCCGGAGGGTGCTGGTCTGCCTGCGTGAATTGAACTGGCGGCAGGGATTCCTCGGGTGGTGGTGAAGCACGCGGGACTGGCCCGGCGTGGCGTCACTGAAGTCCGCGTGCTCTGGCGGCCTCCGTGAGCGGCGCTTTTCTTGCGTGGCTCGAACAGAGGGATGGCAGCACGGTGGTAGCAGGCTCGTTCGCGGCGAAGGTGGCAAAGCGAGCGCAGCTCGGTGAGGCCCAGGGAGTCACATTCGGGGCATCCGCCTCAGTGAGAGCAGCTTCTGCGTGGTCAGGTCCCAGGCAGCGGCGCAGAAAATGTGACGGTCCCCGTCAGGAAGAGGGCCTCTGCATGAGGCGCAGGTCGAAGGCATTTGAAACAACGCTCGAATTTGCTCTTTTACTAAATGACAAAAAAGCGTCGCAGAGGCGAACACTTGCAAAGTAGCTTAGTAAAAGGATATCAAGGTGATGCGCGCCGGATGGCGTAGCAGAAGGCTTTGAAGGCGGCTGAAGGCGCCGGCGTCCTCGTAGCAGTCCTGCTGTAGGCTTGTCGACGACGGGCGAAAAGACTCCAATAATCCGGAGGATCCAGCGAAGAGAAGGTCTTTGCTGAAGGAGATTAAATCTAAAGAACTCTCATGATGGGGCGCCTAATATATAGCCTTAGCCATGCCCATCTTGGCGGGCTCTGAGCGCGCGAGCGCAGAGTCGCCCCGTCATTGGTTCGAGCAAGTTGCCGCAGCATAGCCAATGACCGAGCTGCCTCGCTCATTGCTGTCTGCTGTGCAGCTGCAATGCGTTTTACATAAAGACTTCAATATTTCTCGAGAAACGAGAAAGCTACTTACGCAATAGGAGAGACCTCTCGAGAGGGAACATGTTTCAGCTTGTATCTGGACATTAAAGGATTCAGATCTCTTTTTTTTGTACAGTTGTGAGATATCAGCTCACTTTTCATTCACACTTTTTTTGGAACCCATTCAACTTATATAATATTATAATTTGTAAACAAATTGTAATTATAATATATTATAATAGTAATATAAAATCATATATATCTCAATCATGCACCATTTAACTTTTAAACCCTCATGCTTTTATTGTGAACTCTCCAGGAAGTCCTGTGAGTGTGTCTGTTTGTAGGCAAGTTCACAGTAGTTTAATTCGATTCTTTTTCAAATTCTGGTAAAAAAAAAAAAAAAAACGCCTCCGGTGCCTTTATAAATGCATATAAGTGAACCAAACTTGTGATTATCTACATCTGAAATGTTGTTTGTGAGTAGCACTCAAATGTTGCGCACCGCGTGAAGGCTTAAAATAGCCGTGTGTGGGTAAACAGAGCAGCGCCATTCACTGACGCGCTGGAGCTACGCGTGCAATTGATACATTTTCTTAATAAACACAGCCTTTTGTGATTCACAGAGCTATTACACATCTTCATGTGGCTTTGAATAAAATGTACAAGTTATATTAACTACTTTTGTTATGTCTTTTTTTTAGCTTTACAGTAATGAACATGACTAAAACACAGTATCAGATTTAGATCGGGCTCGTCGGACCGATAAACCCGTCCAAAAGCTTCAGTATCTGAGCCGATACCGATCTAGATAACGGATCGGTGCATCCCTAATGTAAAGGAGAAGCAAGAATATGTGTGTTGGTACAGTTATGTGTAAAAAATTAGGTCCAGCTGGTTGCGCAATCTGTGAGTTGCTTTAGTGCTTAGTCTTTCCAAGTCAAATGAGGTTAGAACATCATGACGTTCCATGGCCTGGGACTTGTCTTTGTGTATGTTGAAATCCCCAAGAACCACAAGTGGCCTACCATCTTCAGAGAAGTAGGGTAGCAGGACATCCAGCTCCTCAAGAAACTTTGCCAGCTGGACTGGAGGGCTATTGTTGACAAAAACATGGATTTTTGTGGGTTATATTGTAGTGATAGCATGGAATTCAAAAGAAGTATAATTACTTAGAGAGGAGTGTGGTGAAAATGTCCAGTTGTTTGGAATGAGCAACCTGCTCCCCCACCCCTACTGGTATGTCAAGAGGTTTTAGAGAAGTTGTTGAAGAGGGCAGAGGGTGTTGCTGTATCCTCTGGGTGTATCCATGTTTCTGTCAGTGCAAGGATGCTGAGGGTGGACTCTGTGCTGAAGGCTGGTATGGAGTAAGCTTTGTTCACAGCTAACAGGCAGTTCCAGAGTCCCACCGAAAATGAGATCGGAGCAGGTGCTGATGTGCAAAGTGGCCGTTGGTTGTGTGGGTTGCGTTGTGTCCTGCGTCTGTATCGTGTAACCGATAACAGGGATGTGCTTGAGAGTACATTTTATGCGTGGAGAAGACATATGCAAATGTGTAAGGAAAATTATAAAAAATTATAATTAAAAAGATACTTAAGTGCTTTGTCTTGTCGGTGGACTCGCACTGGTAAACTTGCTGATATGTACACAAGGGATTTACAGCAGGGCTGCCGCTTCTGTGTCAGTATTCACGTCAAATATATACATGCTGCTATGGGCTCATTAAGTGAAAAAAGCTGGACACGCCTTAATGCTTAATGGGTAATCGAAACTAAGGGTCATGCGAGATGACAAACACAAGAACAAATGCGACTAAACATTAGCAGTAAATAATACTCTAAAACAAGTGAAGCACTGTTTAGAAACCCACTAAAACAATGCTAGTTTCACACACAATAAACAAACAACTCAACCTATCAGTGAATACCCTTGGACAAGTCAAAACAATGTAGCACGTACACACGCTTAAGCAACGCAAGATCAACACAGTACAACACACTAAACAAAAAGCACAAGTCTAGCGATGAATACTACTCTAAAACAAAGTGAAACAATGAAATAAACACACTTACATGCAACTGCAGACTCCTGTTGATCGCTTCTGTTATGCATTGCGCATATAGACTGTGTTTGATACATACAGTTTTACTATTAGCTATGTAGCAGATTTTTTTTTTTATTGAATTATTTGTGTTTTTGTAAAGCATATTAATATAAAAGTTAATTTTACTATATTGTATGATATCCTAAAATAATCTGTGTTGTATGATATCCTAAAATAATCTGTGTTGTTATTCATGCTCGTATTTTAAAATGAATGAATTCAATATGAGCCTTTTATTTTGAAAGCACAGGACAGAACTGGTTACAGCTACATATGCACAAATTGTGACATGCTCCATCATTTGAGTCAGATGTAATTTGTTTTTGGAGAAACAGGGTTTTAGTCTCAGCTTTCAAATGATGTCACTTTTTTTTATTTTGAAATTGAAACAATAAATGTATTTATACTCTTTAAAGTTGCTAGTGACTGATTGCAGTAGCTGGCCATTCAAACAAAGTGAGGCACAACGCTCCATTTGTCTGTCTCTCTCTCTCTTCAATTTTAAAGTATGTTAATGGAATGATTGTGTTTACATACAATATTGCCAAAGCATCTCTCTCTCCAATTTATAGAACGATGAATGAACATCAAGGGGTATGTTGCCCACTCTATTCTCTGCAATCTGCGAGGCCTGGCCAAATTTAAGACACGAGGGAAAAGTTCAAACTCAAAAAAACAAAAACAAAAAACATTATACCTTGGGAAATGTAATTGAAGACTTTTTAATGGCCTGATTTTTACCAAACTGATTTAATACCTTTTTTAATACTTTTAATGACCCACGGATACTCTTAAGTGTGAGCTGTACTAAGTTGATCAGGTTAGCCGAGCACGCTGTGATAATGATGTGCGCTAAACATCTTTTGGCATAGGGGCATTTACATTGTTATAGAGTACGTGACATATAGCCTGAAAATACATTTTAAAGACGTATTATTGTAAATAATTTATTCACGAAATGTATCGTATCCTAACAGTGGAAATTAAATCATAGTTTTCATTACTATCTTTACTAAAATAAAGTAAACTTTTCACAGACTTGAAATTAGATTGCAGAAAAATATATTTGTTGCTTACGATTGTAAATGCAATCAATGTACATTTAATTCAAACTCTCCTGCATCTCTTTCTCTAGAAAGAATTTTGTGTATGTTTATATATATTTCAACTCCCGTTTCTTTTAAATGTGCTATATAAATAAACTTTGACATTGTCAATTGCAAACTGTCTTGCATATGGCAAATCTTGAGTGGCTTAGAGAGCATATTTGCATATGCAATGCAAATATCTTTATAAATATATTGAATACACAGTATAATGCACATGCAGATCATGATTTGTGTTTGTGAATGTTATTTTTGAATCAAGCTTTACATGTTTGCAATTCGTCTGCCAACTGCGATTTAAAAAAGAACACTTGTCTAAAGATATGTTTAATTTGCAATGTGTTTTGGTTGTTAGCAGAAGGATGTGAACATATTTAGCCATTTTCATTTGCTCAAATGTCTAGCCTATTTCTTTTTGCAATATACTGTATATAAATGTGTGATATGTTTGTAAGATTCTAAGTGCATTTTCACAAATGGTATTTTGAATTTTCTAGATATTAAATTTAAATAAAAAAAAAAAAAACCTTTCTGATATACTTGTATTATAACAATCATACCACGGTCTAAATGACTGAGATCACATTTACTATTGTGTTGCTATATTTTTAATATTTCATGTCACATACTTTGGGACCAAAAAAAGAAGATAATTATTTGAGGGGGACTTTTGGCACATTTGTACCCTAACGATTTGTTGAAGATTTCTATGCTTTGTTGAATAGATGAATATAGAAAGTGCCACCAGCAGAATTAAACCACTGGCTGATCAGAACGTGTGGGATTTTCCTATTCATGCTTTTAACACCTGTCCCCTGTGGTGCTTTCGTTTGATACAAACTAATGCAACAACAGAAATCAAGTTCATGTCTGTATCTAATTTCTGCTGATGTCGCTGGCTAATCTTTCAAAATTATATAATCATGTACAGTAAACCGACACATTTTTAAAGTTGGGTGGACATGTCTTTTAAATAGCAGTCCTCAGAGGGCAGACACACACCCACAGAGCTCTCACTGCTGGACCCCAATTACATCTTCCCAGCACATTAGCAAGCATTAGCGTGCATTAGCAGGGGAGCTAAGCCTTCAGTTCATCTCAACCTCGTACTAGTGATTAGCATGCCAGCTACTGTGCACTAATGTGCCATGTTCCCCCATAGTGAAGCTGTCTCGTTAATGTTCAGTGCAAAATTAAGACTCTCGCTGAGACTGTTATGAAGTCTTGAAAGCAGTCACTTCAGGATTAGGAGCTAAAAGCCGATAAACTAACAAGAGGTGTAAGAACAGTGGTTTGAGAAGTTAAGGTAAAGTTTAAATGTGAAATGTAGCTGTATACTAACATCTGTTGTGCAAATAATATGTAGTATGGGCTGTGAATTGATAAAAAAAATGTGATCACAGTTTTCTGTGAGTAATCATGGTTGTACATTTAAAACAAACTTTAAATTATAAGCATCATAAATATTTACTTTAGAATTTGTCTCAAAGAACTTACAAGAAATCTGATAGTTATTATTTATTTTAATTACTTAAATAAAAAACGGCTCATCTTACCCCACAGTACATATTTAAGTCCACCAAGGGTATATGATACATGAATAAAACCAGTGCATACAAAGCAATTTCAGGATGTGTGCAATCAACTGAAACGGTTTGTTTAACTCAAATAAACAACTAAATATAGGGTCCCAAAAAAGTTGTCTTGTGGCTCAACTTGTTAGGGGTAAATTGATCCAGCTGACAGGGTAAGTTGAACCATCTGAGAAAACAGTTAGGCCTACTAACTATTACTAACTATTGTTTTAAGCAGATTTTAAAGTACAACTCTAAATATAATTAAATCCCCCATTCTGCTGATATTATTGGTGTTCATGAAATAAATATTACAACAAATTTTCCTACAGTTCTAAATCAATCTAGACCTTTAGAGTAAAAGAGTCACTCAATTTTACTTTGTGGACTGCATTTTTTATGTTGCACTCACAAAGCCTTACCTGTCCTATACACTGTAAAAAAAACTTAATATTTAAAAAAAAATTGCAGTCACTCTTTTAAAAATACAGTAATTTTCCATAATTAAAATACAGTTTGTAGCTTTACTTTTACTTGATCTTTTTTTATTTATTTTTAAGCTTTTTAATGTTTAATGAAGGATATTTACTTGTGTAAAAACAATGAAATTATATATAAATATGGTCAAATAATGCATAAGAGTTATTATTTGGGTTTATTATTTAATTTTATGAAAAACTGATTTGATTTAACTTTAAACTTTCAAATGTCCAAACACTAATATTATGATCATAATTACAATCGTTTTGTGTTAAAATGGGTATTGACTTGTGAAAAAGCAGCATTACATTATCTTTCTTACTTACCGTTTGAAACTGTTACTTATTTTAATCTACAGAAAATGTTTGGCCTCCAATTCAACAATGTGGTTGAATGACAAATTATAGAATGATGACATGTAGCTTTACAATACAGCTTTTAAACAATCGGCACACACTTGCGTCCTGTTCTTAACATTTATATAATCATGTTGTCCCAACAGACCAAAACAGAAAACAATTTTACCTCTTGCAGCATTCTTGCTTAATAAACTTGAAATTGTGTGCAATTTCTAACAATTTGTTATACAAATGAAAATACTCTTTGCCAAATGGGTTTTAAGGAGTCAAAATAAACAAGTAATCAAAAATTAAATAATCAAGAAAAAATTGAACGGTCTTTTTCCAGTAGTGTGAACCTACTTTATTCTTAAAATATGATTAGAATTTGTGTAGATGCATCAGTGGTACTATCAGACTTAACACATATTCAATTTTAAGAATACAGTATGCAAGAGTGAGTCTTTTGGAAAAGTCTATGTAAGACTGACATGAATTACTTTGCATGTGAATGAAGGTTATGTAAGCATTATAGTCCAATGTACATATAATAACCCTTTAAGGAACTTTTTAGGGATTTTTTTGACATAAGGTGGTATGAGCTATTTTTTAGTAATAGCCATATATAAACATAGTTCGGGATACAGATGTATTCAGGTAACACAAAAGATCTTTCAGATCAATAAACTGTTTCTGACAGTAATGAAGTTCACATATAAAGGGAAGATGACTGCTGATGATTTGTAATTGTTTTCCCCTTTTTCTCCCAATTTGGCATGCCCAAAGTGCTTTAAGTCCTGTGGTCGCCTCAATCTGGGTGGCGGAGGACGAATTCCAACTGCCTCCATGTCTGAGACAACCCGCGCATCTTACCACATGGCTTGTTGAGCGCGTGAGACATGGCACGTGTGGAGGCCACATGCCATTCACCGCGGCATCCACGCTCGACTCACCACGTGCTCCACCGAGAATTAACCACATTATAGTGGCCATGAGGAGGTTACCACATGTGAAACTGCCCTCCCTAGCCACCGGGCCAATTTGGTTGCTTTGGAGACCTGGCTGGAGTCACACAGCACACCTTGTGATTTGAACTAGCGAACTCCAGGGGTGGTAGCCAGCGTCTTTACCACTGAGCTACCAACATGCAACATGCACAGTAGTAATGTGCCTAATTTCTGTGTAGCCCTTGAAGATGTACTTAACCTGTCACAGAAGCACCACGACTATGAATCTTTGAACATCTTTTACTATGGCCCAACACTCACCTTTTTAGCTTCAACTTTTCATCACACATCTTATCAGTAGAGAGAAACAAAAAAAAGCCTGAGTGCATGGGACATGTTAATTAATAAATCTGCCAAAATCCAAAGAAATAAGTGTATTGAACACTGGCTGTTATAGGTGTAGGCAGCTAAATAGTTAAAATATATATATAATTAAAATGAATTACATTCTTGTTGCGCCCTGTGATGGACTGGCGACCTGTCCAGGGTGTCCCCCGCCTTTCGCCCAATGTTAGCTGGGATAGGCTCCAGCCCCCCGCGACCCTGTACACAGGATAAGCGGTTGACGATGGATGGATGGATGGAGATTCTTGTTGCAGAAGAGTTCATCATAGATAAGAAAATACAAAAGTGGCTCTAGAATACAATGTATTGTTTACTACCATATTATTGAACATAAGACAATCATTGGCATTCAGTTCACAGCAATCCATTTCGCAAGTGAATTTGTCAATCAGTTTGAGATTTATTATGAGGGTTTGTTTAAGGACCCGTCAATGTAAACATGCGTCAGTCAGATGCTTGTGTAGTGTCTCGGGTGTGTTGCGTCATAAACATAAATTTTTAGGTCACTGTGTCAAGTTAAATATAGATTAATACTTGGAACACAGCTTGATCTCTTAGTACTGATTTGCACTCCAAGTGTTTTGAATGCAAGAACATAATGCATGTTTGTGTTTTGGGTTGTTTTCTTCTCTGTATAAACTGCGTGTTGAACCGAGTAAACAGGTGGAACGACAAGCTTGCATTTCTCAGGAATCTTCCTTATTATGGTCAGGGGGCATTGAAATTTAATAGCTTTTTTTTTTTTTTTCTCAATAAGCCATGAGAATAATATCACTCAGTGAATTAATATCACAGTGAATTAATTATAATTGTAATCATACAATGTGATTTTCTGGATTTTTGTTTTAGATTCTGTCTCTCACAGTTGAAGTGCACATATGATACAAATTACAGACCTCTACATGCTTTGTAAGTAGGAAAACCTGCAAAATCAGCAGTGTATCAAATACTTGTTCTCCCCACTGTATGTGAGAATGCTGTTTGTAGACTACAGCTCAGCATTCAACACCATAGTGCCATCCAAGCTTGATGACAAACTCCGGGCTCTGGGCTTAAATGGCTCGCTGTGCAGCTGGTTCCTGGACTTCCTGTCAGGCAGACGTCAGGTGGTTAGAATGGGCAGCAACATCTCCTCATCTCTGACCCTCAACACTGGAGCCCTGCAGGGCTGTGTTCTTAGCCCACTCCTGTATTCCCTATGGAATACTGTGTGGAAACGCATAGCTCCAATGCCGCCATTATGTTTGCTGACGATACGATGGTGGTAGGTCTGATCACTGACAATGATGAAACAGCCTACAGAGAGGAGGTGCACACTCTGACACGCTGGTGTCAGGAGCACAACCTCACCCACAATGTCAGTAAGACCAAGGAGCTTGTAGTGGACTTCAGGAGGAAAGACAGAGAACACAGCCCCATCACCATTAATGGAGCACCGGTGGAGGGAGTTAGCAGTTTCAAGTTCCTCGGTGTCCACATTACTGAGGAACTCACATGGTCCGTCCACACTGAGGCCATTGTGAAGAAGGCTCACCAGCGCCTCTTCTTCCTGAGATGGCTGAGGAAGTTTGGAATGAACCACCACGTCCTCATATGGTTCTACACCAGCACTGTAGAGAGCATCCTGACTGGCTGCATCACTGCCTGGTATGGCAATTGCACCGCCCACAAACGCAAAGACCTGCAAATGGTGGTGCAAACTGCCAGACACTTCATCAGAGGTGAGGTTCCCTCCCTCCAGGACATATATAGCAGGCGGTGTGTGAAAAAAGCTTGGAGGATCATCAGAGACTCCAGCCACCCGAGTCATGGGTTGCTCTCACTGCTACCATCAGGCTGGCGTTATCGCAGCATCAGGACACGCATCAGCCGATTACATGACAGCTTCTTGCCCCAAGCAATCAGACTTTTGAACACTTGATCTCTCACGATCAATAATCAGCACTGCACTTTATTAATCTTATTATCTCACACTGGACTGTCAAATATATTCTCCACAATATAACTACTGTATATATATTTTTTTATATACTCTTATTTTTATTGTATGTGCACTCTATATTGTGTGTATTGTTTACTGTACATTGTATATTATTATTGTGTTGTGTAAGTATGTTTATTGTAATTGGTATATGTCTCGTCACTGTCATGACTGCTATGTTGCTCGGAAATGCACACAAGACTTACCTATTGTTGCACTGTGTGTAGGCTGTGTGTACATGGTAGTGTGACAAAGTGATTTGATTTTGATTGAGTCCACATCTCTAAATTATATATGTAATACTCTACAAATGTTTATCACTTTGTGTATCTCCCTGAGTGTCGACATGTTTGTGTGAAATCATGCCTCTGCATCTCAGCGAAATCTGAGTTGTGAATTGCTGCACAAGCCTACAAGTTATAATTCTGACTTCAAGATGTATTCCATTGCACTTTTCTTAGTAGGAAGTTGGAAAATCCGACACTCCGAGTTGAATGGAATGCAGCACTACTTTTTCAAAACCTAGTCTGACACTGAATGCTCCAGCAGCCTAATTTCCACAAAACTCCTGATGTTGCTATAACAATGCAAAAAGCACTTACCAATTCGCTTGATGTGAAAATCAGTCCTCCTTTCATGCAGAACGTCTCAGGTTTTTAAATCCATAAGGATCTCTTTCTCAATGGTGATAGCAGCAGTGATGACAGTCAACTCGTCAACAAGATCTCACGCTCTTTGCTTTCAAATTACATCACTTAAAGCGTGATTGCGTCACTCAAGCCAAGTTAACAAGCTGTAGCAAGGGAATCGACTGGGACATATCCTAAAGATCACACCCACTAAGAACAAATTGGCTGATGAATCTGGCAATCTGATTTTAGTTACCCATTCATTTGCACTGTGGAGGGATTCTGTGGAAATTCTGAAGGCCTGAGAGTTTGGACCTCAGACTCACGCGATTCTTCGGCTAAGGAGCTTGGCTTTGGGCATGTGATTTGTGAAACAGTTGTCACACTTTGCTTGTAAGCATCAAAGAATCCATTCTGACTGGATAAACTTTTTAAATTTTTCTCTATTTGGCATGTTAGGCCAGCATAGAAGGCTTTGCTGGCCCGGAGAACTCGCCACTGAATAATTAGAATGCTAATGCTACCAAACTTGAGTGCCTTGCAGCTTAAATTCTTTCTCTGGGGCCTTTTATAAGGCATGAGTTTTTGAGTAAAATCACAGTTTTTTTGTTTTTTTTTTTTGTTTGTTTGTTTGTTTTTTTAAAAGCAGCTGTCATCAAAACCGAAATTCAAAAATGTCTAAGTCACTTGCGAACCATAATCAGCTTTTTGAAAGTTGTCAAAATTAAATGGGCACTGAGCATCCCTTTTTTTTTTCCTTTTTTACATGAGAAGGAATTAGGTCCTGTCTCAGAAGTGAGAAATATGGAGTACATTACAGCAAAGATTAGAGATTCTTTGGGGATTGATGGCATTCAACATGCAGTCATAGTAAAGTGGCTTATTCTCAATGGTAACAAGTACATCAGTGAAAGGTCTCTGATAATCACCAATGCAAATGGGACAGTGCCTGTCTTTGGACTTATAAAAACATTTATGTGGTAGACTGTTTGTTGTATTGTTTCGAATATCAGTTTTATGAGACTCTGTATTTGAATCTTTTAGCGTATGAATGATGTGCCTAATCTTATGGAGGACAAAACATGCAAAAATAATAAATAAATACATAAATAAATGTAATAATAAGAAAATAAAGGAATAAATGTCTTGATAAAACAAATATAATTAGTTATTAAAGTTATTCCTGAATTTATTTTTGTATGTCTTTTTTTCCTTTTATTATTTTCTCTTTTTATTTTTATTCTTTAAAACGTTTTTTATTCTTTCATTTGTTTGTTTTTTATTATTATTTATGCATTCATTTATTTTTATATGTATTTATTCCCATATGTATTTATTTCTATATTTAAATATTCCCACATTTAATTATTTTTGTATTTATTCTTACATTTCTGTCTCTTGTATGATAATTATGTGGGTGGGTCCTGCTTACCATTGGCTTATTGTAGATTGAAGCATGTGCTCGATTACTCTTGACTTGTTTTTATGTGACGTTAGGTCATAGCCATATTGTGTGAACTAAAGCTCTTGTGTTTTTAGCCCCACAAATAGCTGAAGTCAATCCAAGATTTATTAGTTATACTACAATCTTAAATTAATGGGGAGCTGTTTCAACAAAACCACAAAATGAGCAAGTTTCATAAATGATATGATTTAACCTTATGCTTCTTTTTTTTCTGTGTATGTAACTTCATATTTAGATTTAGATTTTAACTGATGTTACTAAATGGTGAAAGGAAAAGGACAGGTAAGATATCACATGATATACATGTGCCACACTGAGGTTTCAATTGTGTTAGAACACTAGGTTAGTGATGCGTGCCATCCCTTGTTTTTTTTTTTTGTTATAGTGAGAGTAGGTTATTTAGGGTTCTGTAGATTAATTTTCTTTTGATATGGTTTGTTTTGTGAAGTTTAATTGTTGAGTTAGATTAGGGATGTTTATTTTCTTTTAGTAAGATTGGTTATTGTTTTATTTATTTATTTGATTTGATTTTATTTATTTAGTTCTTTTCATTTTCCCTTTTTCCTTGTGTTAAAATACTTTATTATGGGATATTTGTTCTCCCATTATTCTTTATAATAAATACAGATTTTTTTTCTACCTTATATTAAGTTTGTTGATGAGATTGCTTTCCAGTACCTGCAGTGTTTTTAAATGTTGCACCCTAATTCCCCTAGACCGAAAAGGGTTTGTAACATCCGCAAATCCATACTATTGATTTCTGTTATGATTGTTCATTGTAAAAGATACAACCATGCTTCATTTCCCTCATCGTTTATGTATGTATGCATATATAAGTTCTGCAATAATAATAAATTAAATAAAAAAAACTATAGCTGACGCTTCACATCTAGAGAGTTGCGCAACTTGCAAATTAAGTCGATAACTGCACATCAAATGATTATGTTTCATTTAGAGTAGAGATGCTTATTGATGTTTTAGGAGAGCTGTATGCCGGTATGAATGTAGAAGCACATCCTGGATTGTTAAACTCTCTTCAAAACGTTCCCTGCATATTCAAAATCTGTGCGAGTCAGAGGGTGCTAAGGTGGGACGTCCATCTGCTTCCGATAAGTACTATTGAGTCTTAACAAATGATGCACTGGAGCTACGCAAGGACCTCCTCCCTCATTTCCATGTTGCACACAGAAAAGTAAAAATAAATACATGTATAAATAAATATATATATATATATGGGAATATATACATATGGAAATAAATATATGTGGGAATAAATATAAAAAATAAATTAACACATAAATAAAAAAATATGCAAAATAAATGAATAAATAATTAAAAGTTAAAAAGAATAAAAATAAAGTTAAATATAGAAAATAGTAAAAGTATAAAGTCATACAATAATAAATTTAGGAATAAATGTAATTAAAAACTAGTTATATTTGTTTTATCAAGACATTTATTCCTTTTTTTATTTTTTATTATTATTATTACATTCATTAATTTATTATTTATGCAGGTTTGGGCCTCCATATAATCTTGCCCAAGCAACAGAGTTGATGGATGCTGAAAAGATAGTTGATCATATATTCTATTATCCAATCAGTTTCAAAAACAGTGTGTATGTTTTGACAAAATGTAACCTTGAATATAAACCTTGTATCTCTGATAGTAATTTAACTTGATGTGCATGTAAAATAACAAATTTTAAGATTTACTAAGACAAAAAAGACAAATATTCTTATAACAATCTTAATAATCTTCCACAATCTGCTCTTGCAAAGCATATTATTCTCAAAACAAGATCAATAAGACTTTATGGCTAGATATAAGATTGCAAGTCTTGGCTAGATCAGGTTTTTCAGTGTAGAGGCATGTAATGTTAAATCTTGAGTTGCACAGTTCTCTCTCTGTCACTCTCTGATCAGTTTGTATGGTTTATGTGGTCTCTCTCACTCTCTATTTTTCTCTCATTCTCTCTCACTCTCACATATTTCAGACAGTAACTGTATACTTTGTTTTATTTTGATATGTTTTTATCATTTGGTTTTATGGACACTATACTGTACATGATGTTGTACATATTGCCAAGGCATCTTTACATTTTGAGAAGCTAACCTTAATCACAGAGCATTAACTGCACTAAAATACAATTAAATGGGCTAGATA
This sequence comes from Xyrauchen texanus, assembly GCF_025860055.1. Taxonomy (NCBI): domain Eukaryota; kingdom Metazoa; phylum Chordata; class Actinopteri; order Cypriniformes; family Catostomidae; genus Xyrauchen; species Xyrauchen texanus. Next base: position 22,207,214 of record NC_068293.1, on the reverse strand, counting down.
TTATTATACAAACTGCTGTCAGTAGGATGCATTGAGGGCAGCAAGTGTAGTGCTAGGTATACAGGATATTGTAGTTTCGATTTCTTTGCTAGTGGAACTTTGATTCTGTGGCCTAGGGGTCAAATGAGCTGTGGAAAGGAAACACTTGTATAGGCTACTGTGGCTAATTTAATATGGGTTAACCTTATTAAAAATTTGATTAATTTTCTTTATTTTTGTTTTGTTTATTTAGAGTTGGAGGACCGGTCAGGCTACAAGGAGCTGCTGCGGATGACCTCAGATGAATTTGAAATCCTGCTAGGGAGAGTAGAACCCCTGATTACCAGACAGGACACCAAGCTGAGGCGGGCAATTACTGCCAGGGAGAGGCTCTCCTTGACCCTCAGATTCTTGGCAACAGGTTTGTATTGATATCAAATGTACATGTTAGTTTCTTGTCTTTTCATTTTGCTGTATGTTATAATTTTTTTTATAGTGAAAGACACATGTGCAGCCCTGCATCAGGTCTTGAAAGATTAGTTTCTAAAGGTTAGAAATCCCTAATCCCATCAAAATAATCGACATTATGGCATACAGTTCATACAAATATGAAGACAAACAGCATAGTTCATAATGAAAAACTGAAAGAGGACATAACACATAAAAATAACAGAATGCATATATGTGGTGGGCATGGTATAAGGTAGTATGCTTGATTGGGGAGAAATGATTGAACCATGGATTTACTTCTAGTAGGGGTGGGTTAAGTAAGTGTGTAAGAGAGTGTGTATATGTGTGTGGGGGGATAAAATGGATGAATATATTTAGGAATGCAGTGCAGGTGGGGTTGATATTAAATAGTTGTTCTGGGAGACCAGGTGAGGAGAAATCTCTCATCTTGAGAATTGTAAATAATTTGTAAATGCACATGGTATTTAACTTATATTATGCATCTATCATTCTGCTCTCATATATGCAGACTCCAAAATCAGAGGAATTGCGAGCAATTGCCAAGGACTTTGTGGACAAATGGCAACTCCCACATTGCCTGGGTGCCCTTTACGAAAAGCATAGTATCTGCATCCAGCCCCCGGCCCACAGTGGCAGCAAGTGACAAAATTATAAAAGTATATTTTCTGTTCTTATGATGGCAGCTGTAGATGCAAATTACAATTTCATTTATTTTAGTGTTGGTACTCAGGGCAGGGCCCCAGATGCTGGGCTCTTTGTCCATTCTGACCTGAAGAAAGCGTTGGATCTCCTAATGTTCCTCCTCCAGAAAAGCTTCCTAATTCTGATGTTGTGCTGCCCTGTATGTTTGTGGGGGATGAGACATACCCTCAGAGAATAGATCTGATGAAAACCTACCCCTCAGGCAGCTGGACCACAACCAGAGGATCTACAACTACTGCTTCTCACAGGCATGGCGAGTCGTAGAAAATGCCTTTGGCATTCTCGCCAATAGGTTTTGGGTGTTCTGCTCCACAATCCTCCTTCACCCAGATCACCCTGGCTTCAGCATGCCTCCACAACATCCTTTGTGAGTGCCGTTCAGAGGCCTACATGCCACCAGCACTGGCAGACTGGGAGGACAAGGGAGCATGGAGGAGAGACGGACATTGGGTCCATGCAGAGTGTGCAAGACGGAAAGGCACGGAACCCCACCCTCACTGCAAAGCAACAACATAATCTCCTGAGAGATTACTTTGTGTCACTTGTTGGCCAGGTGCCATGGTAGGAAGACTGCATTTAGAGAAAGCTGAATAGTATATGCACTGTAATGTACATAGTTAGCAAATTCTGTAATTTATATATTTATTTATGCTTGTATATTATTCTTAGATGTAATTTTTCCTTTGCTTTGTGGTATTTGTTGGTTGCTCTCTAAATTGCTTCACTACTCGCCCACATCTACTTAAATTGTTTGTGGAACGGCTTGCACATAAAACTTTTTGTTTAGTCCAGCACAGTAACATGAAAGTTTTGAGTACACATTACACAAATTTAGGTGTTGTTTCTACTCAAATATTTTAAATGGTAAATGGTCTACACTTATATAGCACCTTTTTAACCATAGCGGTATTCAAAGCACTTTACACTGCATCTCATTCACCCATTCACACACACACCAATGACGGCAGAGCTGCCATGCAAGGTGTTAGCCTGCCATTGGGAGCAAATTGGGGTTCAGTGTCTTGCCCAAGGACATTTTGGCATGTGGAGTCATGTGTGCCAGGAATCAAACCGCCAACCCTGCGATTAGTGGCCAACCCGCCCTACAACCTGAGCCACAGCTGCCCTACAACCTGAGCCACTTCTGCCCCACAATAAAACAATTTAATTTTAAGTGAAGTAAACGAAATATTCATTCCCAGTGTGTCTGGGCGATCACACTCAGGCAGCGTTTGTGGATGGTTCGTGTTCTTACTGCGAGAAACTTACCATGGCAACATTGCGGTGGCGGCTTTCCTTCTTAAAGAGGAACGCCACTCCAGCATCGCTCCTTCTTCCCTCAGGATTAAGGATAACCCTGCTGGCGATGGAGGCGATTAGGGTATGGAAGCGGGCTCTGTTTTGCAGGGTAGATCCTCACGAACCACCCGTACCCTGACACGCTTGTTAACTTCCGTCCAAGCTTGAAGTGAGAGCGGCTCACCTCACGGGCACTCTGTTTACACGCTCGAGCCCCCTGAGCTGGATAATGAGATGAGGGGTTGGACTGGAACCAGCCGTCCTCCCCACAGCCTTCATGGCTAGACGATTGGTTCCTCGGGTCCAGGCACCGCTCACAGCCAAGCATCTCCAACTTTGGCTGAACCTGGTCGAGATGCGGGAGGTAGACAAAGCTCGCTTTCTCAACGCCCCTGCCTCGTGACTACTTTGCCCAGCCGTTCTTGGTGGTGAAGAAACAGACGTATGCCATTTCCCACATCATGCCCTGCCGCTGCTCCAGTGCGCTCCTTGTTCCTTGGGCCATCAGGCCTGCGAATACCATTCTCACAGCAACCCGGTGCCACACTTCAGCAGTCCCGGCACCCTGGACGCGGACCTCTCGTCTCCGGACCCAGGACTGCTGCCCCCAGCTGGCCGGTTCTGACAAGTCTAGAGGATGCCTACATGGGACCTCCTCCTCAGTCACTAACCTGCTCCCTGCCGGGTGTGCGGACATAGGTAAGTGCTTCGAGACTTCTCTCAGCACCACAGCCTCGGGATGCGCTTTTGCCACCCGATGCCACACTACCTGCTCCGCCCTGCTGCAAAGCCTCACCAGGTTATGTCAAAAATGATCGTCCCCTTATTGCCCCTCGCACGGAGCTTGGAGGCGTGTCTCTCACTTCACAACCGTCATGCTGGCTGGTCAGGACCATCCTACTTGGCTATGTGATTCAGTTCACCAGGCCCCCGCCCCTTTCGGTGGCGTCCGCTTTACCTCGGTGCACGGCGAAGACGCTAATTCCCTATGTGCTGAGATCGTGACCCTCTTACTCGAAGCGATAGAGCCTGTCCCTCCAGCCGAGATGAAGAATGATTTCTAAAGCCCTTACTTCATCGTACCCAAGAAAGGTGGCGGCTTATGACCGATCTTGGATTTGCGAGTTTTCAACCGGACCTTTAACAAACCCCCATTCAAAATGCTCACACAAAGACACATTCTAACTTTCATCCAGCATCAAGATTGGTTTGCATCGGTAGACCCGAAGGACGCATACTTCCACGTCTCTATCTTGCCTTGTCACTGACCCTCCCCTTCGGAATATCCTCGTCTCCTCGCGTCTTCATGAAGGTCGCAGAGGCAGCCCTTGCCCCACTAAGGGAATGTCTTGATTCGCTCAGACAGCACCGCTACGATAGCGTACATAAATTGCCATGGCATCATGTGCTCCCATTATATGTCAGATCTCACCCGTCATCTCCTCCTTTGGAGTCAGCAGTGACTCAGGTCGTTGCGCACCACTCACATCTGGGGTAACCTCAACACTGCAGCGGAGTGGAGGCTCAACCCCCAGGCTTTCCAGCTGATTTGAGAACGGTTCAGAAAAGCACAGACCTGTTCGCTTCCCAAGAGACCTTCCACTGCCTGCTCTGGTACTCCATAGTGGGCTCCCCTCGGGACAGGAGCGCTGGCATACAGCTAGCCCCGGGGCTGCACAAGTACGTATTTCCCCCAGTGAGCCTACTTGCACGGGTGCTGTGCAAGGTCAGGGAGGATGAGGAACAAGTCACTCTAGTGGCCCCCTACTGGCCCACATGGACTTGGTTCTCGGATCTCACGCTCCTTGCGATAGCCCCTCCCTGGTGAATTCCCCTGAGGAAGGACCTTCTTTCTCAGGGACGGGGCACCCTCTGGCATCTGCACCCAGACCTCTGGAACCTCCACATCTGGCCCCTGGACGGGATGTGGAAGATCTAAGTGGCCTACCACCTACTGTTTTAGACACGATCAACCAAGCCATAGCTCCCTCTACCAGGCAACTTTACGCCCTAAAGTGGTGTTTGTTCACAAAGTGGGGTCCTTCCCGATCTGAAGACCCGTAGAAATGTACAGCCGGGTCAGTGCTCTTGTTTCTACAAGAGAGGCTGGAGGGGAGGCTATCCTTTTCCAACTTGAAGGTTTATGTAGCCACCATATCGGCTCACCACGACACAGTGGACGGTAAGTTCCTAGGGAAGCACAATCTGATTATCAGTTTCCTTAGAGGCGCCCGGAGGCTGAACCCTCCCAGGCCATGCCTGTTCCCCTCATGGGATCTCTCCATGGTCCTTTCAGGCCTTCAGAGACCCCCCTTTGAGGCACTAGAATCAGTCAAGCTCAAAGCCCTCTCCTTGAAGACAGCCCTCCTGAACGCGGTCGCTTCCATCAAGAGGGTTAGCGACCTGTAAGCATTCTCTGTCAGCGACTCTTGCCTGGAGTTCGGTCCGGCAGACACCCAAGTCATCCTAAGACTGCAATAGGGCTATGTGCCCAAGGTTCCTACGACCCCCTTCAGGGACCAGGAAGTGAACCTGCAAGCACTGCTCCGGGAGGAGGCAGACCCAGCCTCTTCGTTGCTGTGTCCTGTGCGTGCTTTGCGTACCTATGTGGACCGCACGCAGAGCTATTAGATGTTCTGAGCATCTCATTGTCTGCTTTGGTGGACAGTGGAAAGGTAACACTGTCTCCAAACAGAGGCTTTCCCACTGGGATGTTGATGCCATCGCTTTGGCCGTGACCGCCCCCTTGCGGGTTTGAGCACACTCGACGAGAAGTGTGGCGTCCTCATGGACACTGGACAATGGCACCTCCCTTGCAGACATCTGTAGAGAAGTGGGCTGGGCAACACCAATACCTTTACAAGATTTTACAATCTCAGGGTTGAGTCGGTCACGTCCCGTGTTCTCTCAGGTCCTGGCACGTAGAACTCGGGAATGCGGAACATCTGACCGGGTGTTAAGCTTGCACATAGCGCCCTTCCCCTCCACTGAGGTGATCACATGTGCTCTTTTCCCCCAGGTACAGTCCCCCTACGGGCGGACCCGCATCTCCCTTGGGCAGTCCCTGCTGCCAACCGGTCCCATGTTTGTAGAAACTCCTCCTCCTAGGATCTACCACCGCGCCATTTCCACATGTGGCCTGAAAACATGTGATGTATTTCGCCACTCTTTACCTCCCCCCAGCCTGGGTAGGTGGTGGTCACCATGGGGCCTTTTCCCCTGAAAGAATAGGAGTTGGAAAAGAACGCCTTCCACGATGCATGTGATAGCGTGAAGATGGTCCCAGCCACTTTAACACTATGCTAGAAACAGAGAGGCCTGCTCCCATGCTTGGCACGTCACTTTGTTCCCCCCTTCAGGATGCCAAGAACCAAAAAATTTTATGGGGCATTGGGGAAGGGTACGTGCAGTCTTTGGCATGCAACTGCCTGCCTGCACCTACATCAGCAGTGCATGTTCACGGTTCAGTGCATGGCGGGACTGAATAGGGACCCCTAGTGTCACTTTGCTCGACATAACGTTGAAGTGAGTGACAGACCGGGAACGTCTAGGTTACTGTTGTAATCTCCATTCCCTGATGGAGGAAACGAGATGTTGTGTCCCCATGGCCACGATGCTGAACCGAGCCACTGCAATGGCCGAACCTTATTCTCGGCTCCTCAGTGCAAAACCTGAATGAACAGAGGCATGATTTCCTTCCTTTATACCCATATGTCCGGGGGTGGGACATGCAAATTCTGTCTGCCAAATTCTTCTCAAGTTCAGAGGTAACCGAGGCCTTCAAGAAGGTCGTTCAGGGAACGGCGGTTACAACAGTAACACGTTTTATTGAGCAGCAAAAACTAAAAAGATTTGTGTTCAGTAGACTGTTAAATGATATGCTAAGTGCACAATGTATTTTTTGTTAATTGAACTTGAGCACATTAGGCTATATATGCTTTATAAATCTTAGTACAGTTAACTGAAAAATTAAACCTTGTTGACGTAACATTAAAAAAAAAATGTCAAACCAACATATGTGTTTTTGTGTCAAGTGAACAACATTTTTAAGTTGTTTTGACATTTCTGGCCATTTGTGTAGAATATAAACTAAAATTGTGTCATGGATGAGTTGGGATTTACAGTGTATTTGATTCTGCTCTCTTGTAACACTTTTAATGATATTAAAAATGTATTGAATCGCTTTACATTTTTTTTTTATTAAAATGTCACAGTGAAAGTCTATTTGTTATGACTGAAATAAAGAAAATATTCATGATCACATTTCAGTCATTTATTCAAATATTTTCAACATACAAATGTATTAAAGTGCAAACTCAACATTGCAAAACATTCATTCATTCATACAATTGTCAAAAGCTTTCACTTTAAACGCCAATTGGAACAATTATGAACTTCAAATGGAATTGCCATTTTAAGAGTCAATGAAGTAACCAGTTAACACAAAACGGAATTAAATAAATAATAGAAACTTTGTGCACGTGTTACATGTATCTTACTGTATATGAAACTACTCCTCCAAAACTTGTAGCATCCTCAATTAGCTTTGAGGCAGGACAGGACCGCAGACAGGTGCTGATGGTAGTGGTGAGGTTGTGATGGTGTGAAAAGAGGGGTTGAGGAGTGCATTTGTGTAGTTGTGAAAGGCGGGTATGTAGCTGGTAGCATGTGTGAGGATGTGAAGGGCTGGACTGTATCAGTCGATGAACTGTCTAGATAGTTTTTTTTTTTTTACAGGTAGGGCTGGACTGGCATAGCGGGCATTTTCCCAGTGGGCCGCCGCACTTTGGGGCCGATCAGGGGCGGACTGACCATTGGGAGAACCGAGTGGGCCAGTGGGTCGGCCGCAAAATGTGCCGAATGGGCCGCGATAAGCTAAAATGAGCAGTCCAGCCATGAGTGCAGGTGTCACAAAATTAACATTCTGAGCAAGTTCAGGTTGCAAAGAGGGGACTGCTACAATGTGTAACATTATTCCAGATTGTTCTGCAACAAGAAAAGTTTCAATGCTTGATAAACGGCAATGTTTTTTTTTCTTTTGCTCTAGTGTGCTGAGGGGCCGTCATGCTTTGTAAGTTTATTGTTACAGTTACGAATGTTGCCTACAATGGTTACATAAAATACAGCCTCAGCATCAGAATATAAACTCTACTATAAGTAAATAAGACAGGAATATATTACTATTGTATACAACAAAAAGTAATAAAAATACTGTATAATTATAATGGCAAACTGGACAACAATAAATACATTTTGGGTTATAAAAATAATAAATAACAACTGAATTACAAAATGTTACTGGGTGAAGTAGTAGGTTTTGCACACCCTGTTCAAAAAAATTGTTTTGTATAAATTTATGGTAAATATTTCTTTTTTGATAGCTGTATTGTGGAAAAGCGGGAAAACATGCATTAATTATCTTTAACTAGATTTTTACATTTACATTTACATTTATTCATTTGGCAGACGCTTTTATCCAAAGCGACTTACAAAAGAGGAAGAACATCAGCGAATCATCTTAGGGAGACAGTGGTACAAAAAGTGCCATATTACAAAGTTTCACTATCATCATAATAGTATACAAAACAGACTTAAGTGCAACAAGAAATGTAAATTTTTTTTATTTATTTATTTTTTTTTTAGTGACCGGTTAAGTGCTTTTGGAAAAGAGGTGTTTTTAGCCGTTTTTTGAAGATAGAGAGTGAGTTAGCTTCCCGGATTGAGTTGGGAAGGTCATTCCGCCACCGTGGTATGATGAAACTGAAAGTCCGGGAAAGTGTTTTGGTGCCTCTTTGTTTTGGTACGACAAGGCGACGTTCCTTAGCCGACCGCAGGCTTCTGGTGGGAACGTAGCTCTGCATAAATGTTTTTAGGTATGCTGGAGCAGACCCAGTGACTGTTTTATATGCCAGCATCAGGGCCTTGAATTTAAAACGTGCATGAACCGGCAGCCAGTGGAGAGAGACAAAGAGTGGTGTAACATGTGCTCTCTTAGGTTCATTAAAGACCAGACGTGCTGCTGCATTCTGGATCATTTGGAGAGGTCTAATAGCACATGCAGGAAGGCCTGCAATGAGAGCGTTACAGTAGTCCAGTCTAGTTATGACAAGGGACTGAACGAGCAGTTGTGTGGCATGTACAGAGAGGAAGGGTCTTATCTTCCTGATATTGTAGTGTAAATCTACAAGATCTTGCAGTTTTTGAAATGTGGTCTGTGAAATTTAGCTCATCATCAATGGTTACCCCTAGATTTCTGACCGTTTTGGAAGGCGAAACTGTAGTTGGACCCAGCTGCACGGTGATGTTGTGTTCAACAGCCGGGTTGGCTGGAAAGACAAGGAGTTCGGTCTTGGCAGGGTTGAGTTGAAGGTGGTGTTCCTTCATCCAGGCCGAGATGTCTGCCAGACAGGCAGCGATTCGAATGGTCACTGTGGTGTCGCTGGGCTGGAAAGACAAGTAGAGTTGCGTGTCATCAGCGTAGCAGTGGTAAGAGAAACCATGTGACTGGATGATGGGTCCCAGTGATGTTGTGTATATGGAGAAGAGAAGTGGCCCAAGCACTGATCCCTGAGGTACCCCAGTAAGTAACTTGTGTGGCTTGGATACTTCCCTCTCCATGCTACCTCAAAGGACCTTTCTGAGAGATAAGAGTTGAACCAGTCAAGCACAGTTCCAGTGATACCCAGTTTAGAGAGGGTGGAGAGTAGGATCTGATGGTTGACTGTGTCAAAGGCAGCAGAAAGGTCCAGCAAAATCAGAACGGATGATCTCGATTCAGCTCTCGCCTGTCTCAGCGACTCTATGACAGACAGCAGGGCAGTCTCAGTGGAGTGTCCACTTTTGAAGCCCGACTGATTGTCATCCAGCAGCTTGTTCTGTGAGAGATAGGCGGAGATCTGATTGAAAACTGCCCTTTCAAGTGTTTTTGCCATGAATGGGATGAGAGAGACTGGTCTGTAGTGTTCTATCTGTGTGGGGTTAAGTGCAGGTTTTTTCAGCAGTGGGGTTACTCGAGCCTGCTTAAATGTAGTGGGAAAAGTGCCTGCAAGAAGGGATGTGTTAATTATGTGTGTAAGTGCCGGTAGGATGGACGGAGAGATGGCCTGGAGAAGGTGTGATGGAATGGGGTCAAGGGAACAGGTTGTGGGGTGGTTGGAGAGGAAGAGTTTAGAGACCTCAGTGTCAGTTAAAGGAGAGAACATAGGGAAAGAAGGGTTTCATACAGGAGCCAGGTGTTTGACAGGGTGTGGTGCTGTGAATGTATTGCTGATGGCTGTAGCCTTATCAGTAAAAAATGTGGTGAATATATCTGCTGTCAGTGATGTGTCAGGTGGTGGAGGGGGAGGGCAGAGAAGTGTGTTAAATGTTCTAAAAGCAGTTTTTTTTTTTCTAAAAGCACAATTTTTTTATTTTATGAAACATTTTGAATGTACTTGGCTACAATGGTTGATGGGATTTAAATTTAAAATAAATTGTAAACCGCTTGGTCGGTTGCTTCGGGCCTCAGAAATCGTAAACCCGTCTCTGTGAGTGCATTAAAACTTAAGTCTTAAAAATAAAGGGTTTAAAAATAATAGTTTGTTAAATGACAGGTGTAAGTGCATTTGTTTTAACAATCGTTTATACTTTATAGAATTAAACTTTAATTCAACATTTGTTTAAATTTAGGCACACTAGTCACACGTATCGCTTGTAGGTGGACGGTGTTACGTGATGGTCTATATGGCTACGCACACAAATCGGTGTGAAACATCTTATCTTTCACTTGAATGTAGTGATTGTACGTCTTTTTCCAGGTTTTTACACTGAAATAAAATTTTTATTTAAAACTGCTTGTGCTCGGTCTCAGAATTTGGATAGATGCGCTCACAAGTTCCGACTTGTCGAACAGAAGAATATGTAGACGTAATCCTCCGGGTTCTTTCAGGTACGGTCGCCGACTACGCGATATCTAGGGAAAGGATTCGTCGCACTATCCCATTTTCCAATGAATAGCGGCTCATCTCCGTGATCATTCAAATACAACCAGACATTATAGAAAACTTTCCAGTCTTTTTCCGTGAAAAACAAGTAAAGGTCTTCATCCCACACATAACCTGCATCCGTGTTGTACAGTTTCACTTCACAGTTTGTTTACTCAAAATCATACATGGCCTACATAGGTGATTACCAGATCAATTAAATTGATACTTGATACTGCCAGAACGCTTGTGGAGAAATGTTGTCAAACTCGGACTCCACGCTCTCTTTGATAGAAAAAGTCGATCTTCAGCCATTTCAGTGGTCATTGTCACCAGACACCATTGACACACACCTTTTAAACCACTCGCTTGACAAAAATGCTTAAAACTTATCAGACAAACACACATCGTTAACCACAAATGGTCAACAATTCAGGTAAACGCAGTTCCGGTCATCCTAACTCACAAACTTTATCAGTTAAAAACATCCACTAACCACAAACTGTCAAACAATCAGATAAACAAACATCCAGTCAAATGGTCACAACTTCAGATAAACACACATCCGGTCATCCTTACTGACATTCCTTATCAACCACAAACGCATCTGGTCGCCAATGGTCACTCCTTATCTGACACGCATCTGGTCAACCACACCCTTAAGTCCTGCCCCCCTTATCTTATCAATCAACCTCTTATCTCATCCATCAATCATATTGTGAAATTTGCCACATTATATTGACTACTCTTGTAGAAAATGTGATTAAAGTTTAATGACAGGTAGAATGGCAAACATTGACTGTAAATGAATACACTCATCCCAATGAACGGTAGAGTGCATTTTTCTCTAGGCCAGGGCCTTAAATAATAATGTCTTAATTTAATGCATTTATACAATTCATTAATTACAGTATTTGTTGGACAAAACTATGGTTTGATATTTTGGTACATTACCTTTTTACAATTTGTTTAATTTTGTATTAACCTTTTTGTGTTTCATAATAGTTTAACTGTTTAAATATACAAAATAACAGGGTGAAAATGCTCAATAGACTATTTTGTAGCCAAGTCTTTAAGGTATGCGGCTATACAGAAACTCTTTCAGTACTTAAATATTTACAAGAGTAAAAAGTGTGCCAGCAGGGCCTGGTCTCTCCTATTATAGTTCTGTATACTGTTTCTTTCATGAATGCTGTCCACTCTTAACTGTAAAATTAAAAATAAACAACAACAGGGATTGAATTACATCTTCATGAATAGGATCACTCGAATTCACCCCTTTTAAACTGAATACCTTCCAACAGTATGATTTTTGTATTAGCTTTGATTTATACAGCACATCTTTCATAAATGTAATCTGCCGTCCACTTCCCTTCCATCTGTCTGTGGTGATAAAGCACACCAGGCTTGACTTGGCTTTCTCAGTTAAATGCAGGAGCACAGGTCACTTCCTTGTTTAATTTGTTAGTGCTGGAATTGTTTTTGAAAGGTTCGAGATTGGACTGCCAAACTGGATTTGTGGCTAAACGCAGACCTTTGACTTTGTATTTTGCACTGACCCTACTTGAATGTAGATTCAACAATTTACAGTAGAAACAAAACAGACAGTGTGGAGGAAGAGGTAAATCTACAGGAAGTACAAACTGATTTTAAAAAGCACAAGCTGACAAATAGACAAAGCTATTATCTGCTTACTGTCATTGCATTCTGTACAGTGAAAGTGAAGTTGATAGAGGCTGTTAAGTCCAAAGTATACTTCGGTTTTGACACAAAAGCTTAGCGTCAGGGGCAGTTCACGGGGGCCCCCGTGCCAATAGGCCTGTTTTTTGTATGTGTATCTGTCTGGTTTTCATTTCTGGAACAACATACAGAACATTCTTATGTTATTATAATGAGATATTTTTTTCCACTGTCTTTAATGTTTTGCACTGTACAATACAGAAACAAGACAAATGTAGTGCAACAAGTTTGAAAAAAAAAAAAACAATGAAGCGACAGATGAAACAGATGTGAAAACGGGTATGAAGAAACAGCAACTAGCGTTGGAGCATTCACACTACGACTGCTATGCGGTACTGGAATATTTCTCTTTAAACCCATACACATGTTTTTAGTCCTTTAGACTTTAGTTATACATATGCAGGTATCTCCTGACCACTTCACACTGCATGTGCTCTTGACGTGCACATCCACTTTTATTGTTTTGGCCTTCGTCTCCTTTAGTTTAGCGGAGATTACATCTTCTAGCACTTCATTGTGACCGCAACAGCTCAAAGGTTAGTGTTGCCATCTTATGGACCCACTTATTATTCCAAATAATTCAAGGAGCATTTGCATACTGTCATTGCATTCTGTACAGTGAAAGTGAAGTTGATAGAGGCTGTTAAGTCCAAAGTATACTTTGGACACTGTACATTCAGTGTACACTACAGTTAGAAAAATCGGTCAAACATCTAAGCAGATGCCTAGCATTTGCATCTTTGGGCTTAAGTCTAAAACAATCTGCCTATCTTCCGTGGACCACAAAATGACAAGAAAGTCATATGTGTTTGGAAGACACAAAACTAAAAGAGTAAATTATTACATCATGTTTTTGGGTGGGAGAACTAGCCATAAAATACATACAGTACAGAAGACAGTTCATTCGAGTTGCTGTTGTGATGTTGAAGTTTGTTTCTCATGTTATCGCCCACTAATCCTCCATCTGTGTTCAGATGGTTTTCATGGATAGAGTTCAGAGACATTTTTTATCGCTTTGTCATTTATTGGAGCTTTCACTGACATCCCTGGTGGTCTCCAGTACTGCACACCTCCAAGGCCTCTGTAAAATGGGGCTCTTTGATCGACAAGTCTCTTCATTCCTTTGCAGCTTGTGTGAAATTTAGGTAGATTTAAAAAGATAACAGCACTGAAAAGTCACTTGAAGGTAATTTAAAACATGTCCAACCATAGATCACTTAATTGGACTGTAGAGCAGAGGAGGGCGGGGCTGGGCTGGAACAACGCACGCCCGGTCCCAATCAGCCTGATGGGGAGGCAAGAGGGATAAAGGTGGCCGGTGACGATGGTTCGATCGAGAGAGAGAATTACAGGCAGCTGCTCTGTGTGTTTATGTTTGTGTGTTTTTCGTTTAGTTTGTTATTAAGATTATAATTTATATTGTCAAGCCGATTCTCGCCTCCTCCATTCCACTGTACAGCTTTACATGGACGCCGATTGTTTAGTTTTTTTGTACAAGTCTATATAATGTGAGGAAAGGAAGCTGCAATTATGAGTGTGAATCTCTTTTGTTTGCCCCTCAACTGTGTGAGCTGATATATTTTTTTGTTATTAACATTTTTATTGATTCTTTCCACAAAAAACAATAAATAAAACATAAAATATGGAATCAGTTATATAAATTAAACCCCTGCCCCTGAACACTCCCCCACCCCAACCGACACAAACACGCATTACAGTGGTCTCTTACAATTATACAAAAAATTTTGGAATCAAACTAAAATATATATCGGCATGATTCTATACACTGCACTGCTGCCACACGATTGGCTGATTAGATAATCGAGTGGATGTTTGTTGGTGCCAGACGGGCTGGTTTGAGTATTTCTGTAACTGCTGATCTCCTGGTATTTTCAAACACAACAGTCAGAATTTACTCCAAATAGTGCCAAAAACACAAAAACATCCAGTAAGCAGCAGTTCCGTGGATGGAAACACCTTGTTGATGAGAGAAGTCAACAGAGAATGGCCAGACTGGTTCGAACTGACAAAGTCAACGAGAACTCCGATAACTGCTCTGTACACTTGTTGTGAGAAGAATCTCAGAATGCTATTCTAGTGCCGTTACAGTGGCGCGAGGGGGAGTTACACAATATTAGGCAGGTGGTTTTAATGTTGTGGCTGGTCAGTGTATGTACTGTATAAAACTGGGGGGTCCTTCATGAATTCACAGTATGTCCACCTCTTAAGACACCACGACAACACTAAAATCCTTCATAAAACCATAACAACCGGCTCCGAGGTGAATCACAACATTTGAAACTTGGTTTTGAGGCAAAAAAGTATTTGAAAATTGGACAAAGACAAAGGTACTGTGTACTTATCGTGTTTCATAAGGGCACTAACTACAATCCCATGAAGCATTGCGAATTCTGTCTTTGAATAAAAAAACGATGGGAATATATAAAACTATAGATTTTAGGTTGTTGATTATAAGTGTAGATGCAATACATTTTACGTTTATTGCAAAATATCCCGATATGTTCAAATATATGTAGTTTAAGGGTGAAGGGACACCGTCTCGATTGCATAATTCACAGTGCATCATGAGGTCGCTCTGAGCCACGTTTCGTGGGTTTTGTTGGACGTGGTTCTCTGATTGATGGATCTTTCTCTGCTGGACCAGGGGTAATGCAGTTGTTTACCATGAATTCCACTATCAAACTCAATTTCTAAACAATGAAGTTGAGATCACGCAGACTGATGGCTGCAACGGAAGCATATATCATTGATGAACAACCTCGGAGCTCATGGTAGGTCTGTCTTTAAAGGTTTATAAGTTATAGTGGGAAATCAATTAGTCTATGGGATAAATTAATGGGATTTTTAAACAAATATTTAAACAAATAACGCTGCTCTTTTTCTTGTTTGTTTTCAAAATGATCTTTTGGAGGGCAGGGTTTTGGAATGAGGGGGCGTGGCTTATTCAATGCCTCAGTCACGTGAAAGCTTCAGAATGCTAAAATCACTTACAGCACCTTTAAGACTACCACATTTTTAGAATTTGCTCTGGTCTAGATCGAGCACTGATATTCAGGGGTGTAAAGTAACGAATTACAAATAATTGTATACTTTTACATGAGTACGTTTTAATTGAATTGTACTTTTACTGCGCTATTTTCCAACCGTCTGTGTTCACTAATTCCCTGTCCTGATTTTATTTTTATCTATCAACATGATTGGCTAGGGAGAGTCTCATGACTCCCGTCAAATCACACGTAAAAAAAACTTGAATGGCAGTTGCAGATTTGGCGCCAACTATGGAGAATGCCTCAAGCACAGTTTGCAGCTGAACATAACCGGCCGCACCAATTGCATGATAGTGTCATATGAGTTTAACTTGCTCAAGCCAGATATCAGCATTAATCCTGCCTCTAATTTGAAGAAACTTATCAAGGTAAATGTCATATTTCTACTTACTAGATTCTGTGTGTCTATAACGTAGCCTGTAATTTAACTATCTATCACTAATATTATTGGGCTGCTGTGAGTTTAATGCAATGTTATCAATAAGGCTGCGCAATAATATTATCTAGATGTTTATCGGAAAAAAGAGCGATGTCCTTTATCAAACTTTTGAGTCGCTTTCTATATTTATCCTGTGTTCTACATATAGAATAGGGGTGTTCATTACATCAATCGCGATAGCAAGAGCACCACTGGTTGGTTGATCTAGATGAAATATAAAAGATTGACTTTATATTTCCTGACGTCTGTAGCCACGCGCTGTTTGATTGACAGGCGGCTAATGTTTGAGTGCTAATGCGGGTTCACGCCTAAATTATCAAATACACTTTATAATTCTGCCAATGGCCATCTTGGTGAGGATTTAATGTAAACCCAGTTGTAACGGACAAAAATGTAAACGAATCAAGCACTGTCTAGTAGGCTATGTCATATAAAGGATATTAATCAAACAACAATAACAAGGAAACAAGAAGACCACTCACTGCTTTTGGCTTAATAACTTGAGTAGCTTTAGAAGTATTAATGTAATAGAATAAAACAGTGATATTTTTTATAATAATATTTTTTTTAAATATTGTTCGTTTTTAAATAATACTGACCCCTGATGTAGAGAGTGTGTTAATTGGTATAATAAATTACCTGGAAAGTAGAGATGATACAATTATTTATAATTATGTTTAGCCTTTATAAGATAAACATTTGCAGAGCAAGACTTCAGCAGAACATTCCACCAGTCTCAAACATCAGAAAATTGTGCAGTAGAAAGAGAACACAACTATTTCTTGGCTTAAAAGATACAAGAACTAAATCAATCTTGAACATTGTATCTCAAAAAGAGGTCAATGTGGCCCTCCATGTGCTACTTAAAGAAATAATTATTTATTTTTAAATAAAATTATCTTATAATTTACTCACCCTCCTGCCATCTGTCTATGACTTTCTTTCTTCAGAACACAAGTTAAGATTTTTAGAAGAATATTTCAGCTCTGTCGGTCCATTCAATGTAAGTGAAGGGGTGCCAAAATTTTGACACTCCAAAAGCACATAAAAGCAGCATAAAATAATACATACAACTCCAGTGGTTAATCAATGACTTCAGAATTGATATGACAGGTTTGGGTGAGAAACAGATCAATATTTAAGACAATTTTTGCTAGAAATTCTTCTCCCTGCCCAGTAGGTGCCAATATGCATGAATAATGCGAATCACCAAAAACAAAAGAAGTGAAAGTTAAAGTGGAGATTGACTGAGCAAGGAGGATAATTAATATTAAAAAGGAATTAAATATTGATCTGTTTCTCCCCACATCTATCATATTGCTTCTGAAGACATGGATTAAAGCACTGGAGGCTCATGGATTAGGCTACTTTTATGCTGATTTATGTGATTTGTGGAGCTTCAATATTTTAGCACCTATTCACTTTCATTTTATGGACCAAAGAGCTTAAACATCTTAATTTGTGTTCTACAGAATAAAGAAAGACATACACATCCAGGATGGCAAATAATTAGAGAATTTTAATTTTTGGGTGAATTACTCCTTTTTAAGCATGATGTAGCCCCTGTACCAAACAGCTTTTCCCGTGCCTGCTCTACCTCCTCTATTGTGCAAGACATGACGTGCCAAGTGATCATGCTTATTTAGCATTTTTTTGCATTCCTTGCATTGATTTGATCATGTTTTATGCAAAACAGTAATGCTCTGTCTGTGTTAAAGGAAATTTAGACCCTACACATAAACTGATTTTAGTGTAATTGTTTCATACATTACGATTTAAAATTATGATCAGTGTTTTGAAAATAACATTTTAATATTTTAATTTCATATCTCCCATTTATTTTTTGGAATCAGATTCATGTAGTGTTTATCATAGATAGGTAATTAATTTTAAAAGTTGGCATACAGTGTTCATTATAATGGGGCAGAGGTTTTGCAACTCTGTACTCAATACTCACCACTCATGAGTACTTTTAAATGAGCTACTTTTTTTTACTCTTACTTGAGTAGTTTTTTGGAATGCTACTTTTACTCTACTCACACTAAATATTTTGGGAAGTAACAGTACTTCTATTTGAGTATGATTTTTCAGTATTCTTTTCACCCCTTCTGATATTACAATAACTAGATTGTGGAAATTAAGAGCTATTTAGTCATGGCTCAGTGAGGCAGTGTTAACTTAGCTGAGTCATTACTATGCTCCCAGTGTCTTGTGTTCCCAGGGTCCCATGTTCCCCAGCTCTATATTCACTTAATATGACATGGGCTATTGTGAGAACTCATCAAAGCGGGTTTCTGTTCCCCAGCACTGCTGTACTGTCAATATAATAGGCCTACACTTGAGGGAACTTATCAAATGGTTGGAGTCATGGAATCACTAAAGATTATAGCATAATGATTCCTTAGGTGAAAACTTGCCTAGTATAAATGTGTTTGAATCTAACTATCACTCTTCACATCTGTTTTCTAACTGATATAAAAAAAAAACATGATATCATGACTTAAGTATGTAATTTAATCCTGATTGTTTTTGCCTCCAAGTAGCATATGCTAGTTTATTTTTATTCAAAGAGAATGTGAGATGTGCACGTGCAGATCGCACACCAATGTTCCAATTTAATTTTTTAAATAATATTTATGTATATTTAGATATTTTAAATTTAAACGGGTAAAATTTGATAGGAGGGTTAATGCGAGTTAACAGAATATTGAATTGGGGAATGTATGACCCTGGGAAAATAGGAACTTGGTGTGATATGTTCTTTAACTCTTATGAAGGAGGAAGCGGAGGCCAGGTAAACAGTAGACGTAAATATTTTATTTACAATGCTTTTCAGTGTTCTACACAAACACACAAGACTGCTGCGTGTGTCACTCTCTCTCCACTTCGGGGGGCTGGATTGCCCTTTTATCCCTCTCTAGTCTCACTGCAAACAGAAATCAGCTGTTAGAGGTTATTTCCCACAGGTGTCAATCCTTACTGCCTCCTGGCATCACTCTCTGCAAACTTTGCTCGGCCACGCCCCCCATCACCACACTTGGGACCCTGGGAACATAGATACGCTCCCATCTTAGCTACATGAGGGAGTCAACCTGAAGTTAAAATTGATATTTAATCATCTTAGAAATTGTGATGATATTATATTTCTGTAAAAAACAAAAATGACATGATGGAATGTTTTAGAATGAGGAAAAAACAGCTGATACCACAAAACATCACAGAATTCATTAATTCATTAATCCATTAATCCATTACTTAATCTCTTTTAATTTAAGTGCTGCCGTTTTCCCTCCAAAATAATGTCACTTTCTGGGGGAGGATGTCATAAAGAAACTGCTGCCGGTTGCAAGAAAACCGTTAGTGATAATTACACAATTATAACTACAAAAGGGTTTTTGTTAGTTTGATGAATATTATTAAAAAAGAATAATAGAAATGTATCACTTATGGAATATTGTGATAAAATAAAAATAACAAATAATTTCCATCTTCAGTATTTGATACAATATCTTTGCGGTACATTTTCATGGCCCAATCATATATGCGATGAGTCCAAATGAACCACACACCATTGAAAGTTATTATAAAGTTTCCCTGTTAATGAATGATGATTAATTATTGAACTCATAAGATCTTGACCTCTAACATATGTCGCCCATGAGATGTCTTCATGAGGTTTTTGTTTTCCTCTTAAATTAATTACAGATCCCACGTTGTCTGCATTAAGTTCATACCAGTCGCCGACACATGGTAGTTCTTTTATTTCTGTCATCCTGCCTCAATCTACACTGGATTTACTTTGACAAATTTTCCTTTTGTTTTTAGATTAAATTTATTACCATGATCACAGAAGATCATCAGCAATATGTTGTTTTACAAAGGGGCTTTGTAAATTAGTCCTCAGTAATATTAGTCCTTTGTAAAAACAGGAATGCTCACAGAAAAGTCATCTCTATTTCAAAAAGAAATACACTCCTTTGGATGAACTCCTTGACTGTTAGAAAAAAGGACATCAAATTAGGATTGACTAAGTGCCAAGATATCTGAACTATAAACACGAGTCAATGTTTGACTGTGTGCATGTATATTCATATTTTATGCAATTACATTGTTGATGTGATACTCTATTTTAAATGTATTGAACAAATTTGCAAACTGATGGCAAAGGAGGTGCAATTGGTGAGTAAATAATATGAGGCATGTGCAAGGGATTTACAATAACTTTCTTTTTTTACCTGAAGTAAAGCCAATATTGCTGATATTGATACACTAATGCAAAGTTTTTGTGATTTCTGGGAATAAAATTGGTAATTAAAGCCATTCATTACAAAGCCATTACTGACGATAAATAGGCCTAAATTACGAATTATATCAGGCACTGGATGGCGCAGGGACAAGTTTTGAAGTGAGGGGCCGCAAACTGAGCTGGTTGTTACGTCATCGCAACAACATTCTGCAGTCAATATGGGAAATTTATACAGACCAGCTTCCAAGACTGTAAAAATTACAGTGACTAGTTAGTTATCCACATAAATATTAATCAAAACTGTCTCCATACACAGTTCGAATGTGGACGTAATCTAACTAATGAGATTAAAATCTGTTTCCACACCACCGACATAGAAAGAGACTGAGAAATTATATTCACAGTTCACACATACCTTTGAGACAGCTGTCTTCAGTTTCAGATACTTCTGGAAGACTGTATTGGTTCAAGTGCAGTTTCTTGGGCATAGGTTCCTCCTTTTTATGTGTCTGGTATTGTTTGTCTGAATTCAACAAATTTGCGCCAGCACAATATGCCCTGTGTTTTATACCATTTAAAAAACAGCATGTTGTATTCAATATGAAGAGGTAAGGGTTAAAGTTATATCCTCATCGCCAGTAATAGAATACAAAGCAATTCATGGTCTGGGGCTTTTGTAGATCAGTGGTTAGTTGCTAAAACTACATGAAATTATAGTCCATTCCAGGAATATACTGTAATGTCTGTTGTTGTTTATGCTTGGGGATTTGCTATTGGCCGTTGTCTTTGTATAATTAATGAGGTACATCTTTGTAGGTTTTGGAGACTGTTTGGGGTTGTTATTCATTTACATTTAAAAGTAATTGAGGGATATAGTTATGTTTCAAGCTCTGTTTGATGTTAATTACTGTATGTTGTTTTATGTTATGACATTAATTAATTTGTTTAGTTACCCCTGGTGAGATATATCTGATCCTGTTTGTTTAATCTGGACTGAGGCATTAGAAGTGTGTGCATTTTCATGTCAGCCTAAGTTCAGTTGAGGGTTGGCCTAAAGTGGGGGGACCATATTAGGTATGTTTTTTATTTAGTGGAATGGAAGAACTCCACATGAGGTTTCTATTAGTCTTTGTCATCATGACCTCTTGCAAGCACCGCTTTCTCAGCTTGAACAAGTGCTCTGACTGAGTGGTATCTGTGACGGCTGTGTTCATATGAGTGAGAAATAGTCCTTGTTCAACACTAATTATTTTTTTATGTAAGAATCAATAATGTATCGCTATTTCAAGATTGATCTGCCCATCCCTAGCCTGTGCAAGTGTGTTCTCTTACGAGAGGTTCTCTCGTATTGCGTAAGCTAGCTTACACTACGGGAAAGATTAATCTTTTCTGAGATATTGAAGCCAAAAAATTATCCTTAATTTTTGTATCCATTGTCAACGCAGTGCGGCAGCTGCAGACCTTGAGCGGGCTATCTAGCGAGCTCATAGGTTGCTCTGCGGCAACTGCTGCAGCCTATAGACGAGCTTGGGCGAACTCGCATCCAATGAGAGGCGTCCGCGCGCTCACTGCATCAAAGCCCGCCAAAATGGGCGTGACTAGATTGCATATAAGCGTAGTTCGTAGGCTGGAACCCTGATTTTCATCTCTTCAGCGAAGCTCTTCGCATCACTGAACTGGAAGCCGCGTCGCCGTTCGAGGGGCATCAAGCAAGCGTGGACAGTGCTCGAAGAAGCTGGCCGTCTCAGCCACCTTCAGCCATCCTGCGAGCTACGCCATCCGGCGACGTATCCTTTTTAAAAGCAAGCTAATTCTTAAGAACTTCACAAAAGAGTACGAGCGTCTTTTTCAAGATGCCTCGCTCCACTTGCGCCTCATGCCGCGCTCCTCTCAGCACCGGAGACCGCCACATCATCTGCGCTCTCTGCCTGGGACTGGGGCATGCAGAGCTCGCCCTCGCCGAAGGCGGATGCGATCTCTGCGAGGAGCTGCCGATGTCGACCCCGCGGGCTCGACTCGGCGCTCAGGACCGAGCCGCCGCCGCCTTCCATTCAGCCAGCGAGAAAAAGCGCCGCTCTCAAAGGCTGCCGGAAACAGTGGTAGAAGCGATTGCCTCGCCAGAGCCCATCCCTCGAGCATCGCCTTCACCCTCCCCACCCACACGGGACGCGCAGTTGCCGCCGAGCGGCTGCTCTGCTGCCATCTCGGACCGAAGAAGCGGAGGATAAGGGCTGTTCCATCATGGCTTCGACAGCGAGGAGTGGTCAGGCTCACACGCGTCCTCCTCGGCCCAGGAATCCAGCAGGACCCGCGCCGAGTCGAGGGGAACTAACACGCCTCCTCACACAGGCCGCCGACCGCCTCGGGCTCGAAAGTGGTCACCGCCCTTGAGCAGGCACCCAACAGACTTGACGGCTGCTTTCACAGAGCCGCCGCCGTGCAGCACCCGCTACCCGGCCGCTCCCTGCCTGCCGGAACTCCACGCCGAGCTTTCCAAATCATGGAACGCCTTTCTCGGCCAGGGTCCGATCCCACGCCTCCACCTCTCTTGCTTCGGTGGACGGCGCCACTGAGAAGGGCTACGCTTCCATCCCTCCGGTCGAGGATGCGGTAGCAGCACACCTTTGCCCGCCCTCCGCGAGATGGCGGTCTAAACCAGTGCTCCTGTCTAAGGCCTGCAGAACAACTTCCGCCTGTGTTGGCAGCGCCTATTCCGCCGCCGGCCAAGCTGCATCTGCTCTGCACTCTATGGCCGTCCTACAGATCCTCCAAGCGGACCTTCTGCGGGATTGGGATGAGGAAAGCAGGCATCCAGAGGTGGTTGCAGACATACGGAGTGCTACGGACCTCGCCCTCCGCGCTACCAAAGCTGCAGCCCAAGCTATAGGGAAGTGCATGGCCGCGCTGACTGTGACCGAGAGACATCTGTGGTTAACGCTAGCCGACATGAGAGAAGCAGAGCGCTCTACGTTCCTCAACGCACCGCTCTCTCCATCCGGTCTCTACGGCTCCGCGGTGAGTGGTATCATTGACCGGTTTTCAGAGGTCCAAAAAGCCACACAAGCCATGAATTTCTTTCTGGCTCGTCGCGCTAGCTCCTCTGCAGGCCGCTCACGTGATCAGCCTCCTGCACGAGCCTCTTCACAGCGCCCAGCTCAACAATCTCAGACTTCTCAGCGTCGACAGGGCGGCCGCCTCGATCAGCGCCAGACAGCCGCCGCAGACCGCCACCCCCGCGGGCCTCGATTTAAGGTAACGCTGAAACCAGAGCAACCGAAGTCTTCCTAACTTTGTTGAACAAACGACGGCTCAGTCCCGCCAGGCCGGACCACCGTCAAGGCTTTGCCCCTGTCAGTCCCCTTCTCTCAGGCTACTACAGTGGTGAATTTAGCAGCCAACAAGCCGGTGACACTGCCCGCTTGCCTGCACTCAAACGCCGCTTTCACGGCGACCCAAATAAATCTTGTAAAGAGCAAACATGTCTTATGTGTAGAAAATGTGCCCACAACCCAGTGTTCGCCCCTACACACAAGCATAACACATCCCGTGCCCCTATCAGAGCACGCTCTCATAAAGCTGTTACTGAACCGCTCGAGCGCCAGAGTCAATGAAGGCGCTCACAAATGCGTCGGCGCTACCATTCTCTGGCCGCTCTGTCACACCCACCAGCCCTATGTGTAGAAAATGTGCCCACAATCCAGTGTTCACTTCTGCACACAAGCACTGCATGTCTCGTGTCCCCACCAGAGCACGCTCACATAAAGCGGTTACTGAACCCCTCGAGCGCTAGAGTCAATAAATGCGCTCACCGAATACGTCGCGCGCCCATTCTCTGCCCGCTCTGTTACACGGCCAGCAAACATTCCTCTGTGTGTAAGTCCCGTGCCCATGACTATGCTTGCGCGATCACGTAACAGATGTGACTCTTTCCCCATTCATTCCAATCGGAAGTCACTCACAAAACAGCCTGTTCATGCTGTCTCGCGAGCAATCATGCATGAACACACTAAACGCCGCCACACATTTTGTTCAGCTCTGTGTGCGGCAATCAGAGCGAATTGGCCATTCACCCTCTAGCATTACGCTTCAAAGCGTGGGAAGCTATTCCAGGGATATCCAAGTGGGTGTTAAGCACAATACAACAGGGCTATTTGCTACAGTTCGATCGCCGCCTCCTCGCTTCAGAGCTGGCTCGAAACCACTGTGAACACGGAAGCAGCGTGCATGCTTCGCTCAGAAATAGCAAGCCTTCTGTGCAAAAGGGCCATAGAGAAAGTGCCACCCTCTCTGAGCTGAGTCGGGCTTTACAGCCGTTATTTTCTTGTTCCCAAGAAAGACGGCGGCCTCAGACCCATATTAGATCTCAGGGTTTTGAACAAGGTGCTTGCAAAAAGACCGTTCAAAATGCTTACAATCAGGAAACTCCTCGCGCATGTGTGCCAGAGGGACTGGTTTATTTCTCTCGATCTGAAAGATGCATACATTCAGATTCAGATAAATCCCCGTCACAGGCCATTCTTGAGATTCGCCTTTGACGGCCAGATTTATCAATACAGCGTCCTCCCGTTCGGCCTGTCCTTAGCACCCCGTACTTTCACGAAGTGCATGGATGCGGCGTTCGCACCCCTGTGGAGTCAGGGTTTGCGAATTTTGAACTATTTGGACGACTGGCTGATTATGGCACAGTCACATATGGAGCTTCTGTCTCACAGAGTAGTTCTCCTCAGCCATCTGAACAGTTTGGGTCTTGCAGTCAACTGGACCAAGAGCTCACTACAGCCCAGTCAGACAATTTCCTTCCTTGGAATAGAACTAGACTCCGTGGCAATGACGGCTCGCTTATCTACACAGCGCGCGCGCTGTGTTCAGCGACTAGCCGCATCTTTTCAGATGAACAGCCTCACGCCCCTGGACAGTGGCCGAATGGTATCAGCGGGGAGTGACAATGGGAGCTGTATCTCGCCGAAAAGTCATCTCGACAGACGCGTACAACACGGGTTGGGGCGCGGTCTGCGAGGGCTCTCCGGTTTTCGGCCTATGGTCAGTTCAGGAAAAGCTCCTTCACATAAATTGTCTGGAAATGATAGCGGTCGAGTACGCCGCGGCGCTTTCTCCCGGTCATTCAGGGTCACCACGTCCTGGTCCGTTCGGACAACAGATCTGTGGTATCCTACCTAAACCGTCAGGGCAGTGTCAGATCCAGGAACCTCTTCCATTTGACGAAACGCATACTGAGTTGGTCCCAGTGCCACCTGCGCTCGCTGAGGGCGACGCGACGTGCCAGGCCACCTGAACGACGGCCCGGACAGACTGTCCAGAGACAATATTCCCCAGGGAATGGTCCCTGCACGCTCAAACAGTCCAGACGTTATGGCACCTATTCGGCAGAGCAGAGATAGACCTCTTTAGCGTCCAAAGAGAACTCTCACTGCCCAATATTTTTCTCAAAAGCGAGGACGCACTGGCCCAGGACTGGCCCAGACGCCCGCTTTACGCCTTCCCTCCCGTCTCGCTATTGCCACAGGTAATGCAGAGGATCAGGGAAGCGGCCACTCGGTGCTCCTCATAGCCCGCGTTGGGAAAATCAGACATGGTTCCCAGAGCTTACGCAGCTGTCACTGACAGCGCCGTGGCCCATCCCAGTGAGAGCAGATCTCCTCTCTCAAGCTCGCGGCACAATCTGGCATCCCCACCCAGAGCTGGGCTGCATGCGTGAGTGATCAACGACTACCCGTCGCTCTGCCAGAAGGAGTAATAAACACCATCATACACGCTAGAGCCCCTTCCACGAGAAGACTCTATGCGTCAAAATGGTCTGTGTTCTCAAAATGGTGCACCGACAGAGACCTGGACCCGCGGACATGTGGGGTGTCGTCGCTGCTCAGTATTCCTACAAGAGCTGCTGGATAAGGGCAGATCCCCATCCACGCTCAAAGTGTATGTGGCGGCCGTTGCGGCGTTCGCTGAACCCCTGCACGGCCAGTCATGGGGTAAAACGAGCTGGTCATCCGCTTCCTCAGGGGAGCTAGAAGGATGAACCCCCACGCTCCCATCGGTTCCTATCTGGGATCTTTCTATAGTTCTCGAAACTATGTAAGCCCCCCTTCGAACCACTTCAATGCGTGGATTTGAAATACCTTTCACTCAAAACCGTTTTCTGACTGCCCTATCATCAGTCAAACGTGTGGGAGACCTTCACGCGCTGTCTGTCAGCTGCGTGTCTTGAGTTTGGACCAAGTGACTCCAAGGTCATTTTAAAGCCTAGACACGGCTATGTTCCCAAGGTGATCGGTACTCCTTTCAGAGCACAGGTAATTTCCCTATCGGCGCTGCCAGCATCCGATAGCGACGCGACGCCAATCTCCTTTGCCCGGTCAGAGCACTGAGATTGTATACTGCGCGCTCCGCCACTTTCAGACGCTCTGAGCAGCTTTTTGTTTCATTCGGAGGGCGCACCAAAGGTCTCGTCACCTCGAAACAGACACTATCTAGATGGATAGTGGACGCTATTGCTGCTGCATACGCCGTCAAAGACCTGCCATGCCCGTTGGGCATTAGGGCTCACTCCACTAGAGGCATGGCATCCTCGTGGGCATGGTCCAGCGGGATTTCCATTCACGACATATGTGTGGCAGCGGGATGGACTTCCCCTCCACCTTTGTCAGATTTTACAATATGGAAGTGCCCGCTCTGCAGGCAAAACTACTAGCGGTTTAATACGCTACAGCTCCCCTGGTGAGCTGCACTGATGGGTCACATTCCACACAGACCGGCACCGCCGCTCTGTCGTTCCCTTCCCACTATGTGCTTATGTATTACACAATCAATGACCCGCATTCTTGCCGGCCAAATATTATTTCCCCACTCATAAGGGCTCCCCGGTCCCCCTTAATTCCCTGGGGCTCATACAGTGGATGCTTGGCGCGACGGCGTTGACAATGGGTTCCCGTAGCGTAAGCTAGCTTACGTAATACGAGAGAACCTCTCGTAAGAGAACGTATCGGTTACCTAACGTAACCTCGGTTCTCTCTAGATGAGGGAACGAGTATTGCGTAGCCGGCCGTGCTTCGCGCCACGGCGACTTTTCAGCTTCAGTCAATGAAAACCAGGGTTCCAGCCTACTGAACTACGCTTATATGCACTCTAGTCACGCCCATTTTGGCGGGCTTTGATGCAGTGAGCGCTGGACGCCTCTCATTGGATGCGAGTTAGCCCAAGCTCGTCTATAGGCTGCAGCAGTTGCCGCAGAGCAACCTATGAGCTCGCTAGATAGCCCGCTCAAGGTCTGCAGCTGCCGCACTGCGTTGACAATGGATACAAAAATTAAGGATAATTTTTTGGCTTCAATATCCCAGAAAAGATGAATCTTTCCCGTAGCGTAAGCTAGCTTACGCAATACTCGTTCCCTCATCTAGAGAGAACCGAGGTTATGTTAGGTAACCGATACGTTAGTGTACAAAGTGAATTTACATTAGATTAACTCCTTAAAATCCATAGTTACATGCATATACCGTTCTCTGTGGTGCAACAGGTGAGAAATTATGACTACTATATACTGTGTTCTGTGCTATGACAGCACCCAAACTCTTTCCGTGACCTCTCTGTACTTGGACAGCATTCGTCTGCCACCTCAACATCACCTGCTGTTTTGCAGAGGAGTGCTAATTAAATTTGGAATCCAGTTACAGAAATGGTAATGTGATTTCCAAATGGGGAATCTCTTAATCTGTTCATTTAGGTGTTTAATTACTAGTGAGTGTGTGAATTAGTGATGGACAGCACCACAGCATTTCAAGACGGATGTTGTCGAGATACATTAAGAAACGTGCCCGCATGGGTTGTGTTCAACATTCGACTAAATCCAAACAATGAGCTTTAGTGGACCTTTTTCACGGCAGAGAGATTGGTATTTGACACAAGGCTAATTTGAATGTCTGTAAAAATCAGGACATGAAGGAGCTTGGCAATAAAAAGTGATAAAAGAAGGTGGTACTCACTGGAGACATTGGAGTTTTGTGATCACCTGGGATGAAAGATTTAAAAGTCCATATCTGAGTGGCCTCTTATTTTATTTATTTTTTTAAATGAAAATGTTGTCATTATTTCCTCGCCCTACTATCGCTCCAAACCTGTATGACTTTCTTTGTGGACCAATATCCTCAAATGGCATTTTGCCATATAATGTATGTGAATAGTGACTCTATGCGGTCAAGCTCCCCAAATTACGAGTCTTCTAAGCCATGCAGTCACTTTGTGTGGAATAAACGGACCACAACTTAAGTCATTATTAACTCTCAAATCAAATCATTGATCAACTCCAAATGACAGCACCCAAGTGCGGACTACAGCGTAGTTTGGACGTCAATAAAAGAGCCTAGATTTTCTTTCACAGAAAAAAAATAAAGTGGCTTTGAAGCAATATAAATGGTCTGCACTTATATAGCGCCTTTTTAACCTTAACGGTATTCAAAGCATTTACACTGTGACACATTCACCCATTCATACACCAATGGCGGCAGAGCTGCCATGCAAGGTGCTAGCCTGCCATTGGGAGCAACTTGGGGTTCAGTGTCTTGCCCAAGGACACTTCAGCATGTGGAGTCATGTGGGCTGGGATTCAAACCACCAATCCTACGATTAGTGGCTGACCCACTCTACCACCTGAGCCACAGCAATGAATAAACTTCAATTGTAAATAACTACAAAAAATGTTGGGTGAACTAGATGAAAGATAATAAATTGTATTGCTAAAATTAACCTCACAGAAATCCTTTTTCTTTTAAAGCATGAATAGTTTTATTGCTCTGTTGGATATTGTGAAGAAGCAATAAACTGCTACTAAACAGCCCCATTAAAAGCTGTTTAGCAGTCCTCATATTGTCACGTTGATCGTGGCTGGCAGTTGATGGTTCTCAAGAAATGCTTGCTGTTTATTACACAATCCACAACACCTATTTGAAGTTTGACATTTTAACTGCTGCTTTTAAACCAGACCCTTAATAATAGAGCTGCGGTGCAGTCAAAGGCCTTTTCTGGTGTTCAAATGAACCTATTTACTGTAAATGCTCCATTACTCTGAGAAATGTTCTGGCTCAGAAAGATACTACTTAGGTTGACTAGTACACAATGAAGCTGAAACACTTTTTCTAAGAGTGTTCACTAAATGCCTTATATTTTATATCAAGTGGGATGATCTAGGAGCAAAAGAGATTAGCTGGAAAGTTAAAGATTGTGAAAATCAAGTTCAAATGATTCATTTGGAGGTACAATGATGCATTTTGCTTAATGTATCTGGGAACATTTTCAGCTTGATATTAAAAGGAACTATTAAAAGAAAAGGCTCAGAATTAAACTGCTCGTATATAAGAATATGGTTACATTACAACTGGATATTACAGTGGTGTAAAAGTTTAACTATTTGTTACTTACCATAATAATAATAATAATAATAATAAATCTGATATATCGTTGTAGTTGTTTGTTGCAGTTTTTTGTGGTGCTGCTAGTGGTGCAGAAATAACAGACTTCACTTTTAAAATGATTTATTTCAAACTCAAGTATATATGAAACTAAGCATTTTCATTAATGACAGACAGACATACAGTATCGACAGACAGACAAAAGCACTGTCCTGTTTTTGTATATTATAAAATGTGCATACTACTACTAAGATAGTCCACACTGCTCTTTCAGTTCTTTCACTGTCCACAGGAGACAGGATGGAGTGGTGAAATATATGTGAGCAAACCCATGTGGCTGTGTGGATGACGGTTTAAGCCTGTGGAACATAAAGGTTCAGCAGATAAGGCTGTCGTGTGTCCCTACAGTGAATCAATATTTTTTCATCATTGCAGCTTAGCCAGAAAAAGGAGGAGTTGGATTTCAAAGCCAGAGAGCATGATATTTCTTCAGGCAGCTTGCTCAGCCTTACAAAGCACTATGTCACTCAGATTTTCCAAGTGAACTATTTTGTGTGGTGGCTTACTGTAAGTTACACTCAGTGTATAGCGAAATAAAGTGTAGTTTACAATGAGTACACTAAGAGAGTAAGCTGAGGTCTTTTTAACAAGAGCAAATTTACATGTTTGAAAATGTATAAGTAAAATTACAAAAACATTGTTCTGAGACCTTGAAATCAAAATCTTCAGTGCTTGAACATGTTAGAAGTTTCTCTGGGAGAGAACTTGCACCTTTTTACTTGCCTAATGCAAAACTTCTTAATATCTGTCAGAATCATCTCTCTTTGTTACACTGAATTAATCTTGTCATCACAATAATAAAGGTATTCAGAGACCTTTATTTTATTAAGTATGCTTAAAGCTGCACTACATAAATTTGTGCTGTCTAGCGACATCTGCGGTTGAAACTTAAAATTGCAAGCAATTTACAGAAGAATACACTACGTCAGTCGTGTTCTGGTACTGAATGATCATGACTGGAGACAGAGTCATATCGTGCTATTTTCATGTTGATATTATGTTATGCGATTAAACATTTTAAATGGAAATATTATTTGCTTTGATGAAGATAATCTCTTTTCTGACACTACAATCAAAGCACTTTTAGATAGAGAACAAGGGACTCTCCTCAGCCACCACCAGCTGATCTTAATAGGATATTCAAGTGTTTCATCTACTACTAATGTTTGAATTGTATTACAATTTTCAATTTAAGAGGTTAAACTCATAATATGGCTGATATGAGTTAAATAAAAGACTATTCTTTTTATACTGTATTGTCCAGCCTCAGCTACTACAACAGCATGTCTATGCAATGCACACAATAACACCATAAAATAAAAACATAAAATGAGGATTCTGTAATGATGGGGATAAAATATACTTTAAAAAATGTAAAAAAGAATATGCTTAAATATTCAATATAACAATAACAAGAAGTAAATTACAGAAGTCATACATATTAAACATGTCACAGTAACTTCACTGAACAATGTAGATACATCGGGATCGGTTTACACATGAGTAATGTTCGATTCATAAAAGCATGACAAGCAATATAAACTTCAACAGCCCTACTAGAAAACATACAGTATCCAAGCGTTATAGCAGGTAAACAACCTTGCCAAATGGATAACAGATAAACATCCATCTAGACAGCAGCAATGATGAACATGAACATGTGAAACTGTTGGGGTTCAGTGAATTGGTTCACTAACTGGACATCTCTGTAATGAATTCCACACTTCTCTGTCTCCAAGCTGATTCTGATTTGGATTGTGGATTTTTAAAATACCTATATTTGTGATTAGATCTTATGTTTATTTCAAAGTTAGGTTCAGGGAGAATGTGAAGATCAAAATTATGGCTAGAAACACAGCTAATATTAGTTTAAGCTAATATGAAAAAGGTCATTTTTAATTCAGTTCTTTATATTTATTGTGTATAATGTTTTCTTCATGGTCTCACTTTGACTGATCCTCGTAAAATAATTTAAAGTTCCACATACTTAAATGAGAGTGCACTTTCACTGTGGGAGACCATCTGTCCTTCAACCTTTGTTTTTATACTAGTCTCCACTACTTGATAAAATGTGTTTGTTAAACTGGCCAGAAATAATCTTAGAAATAGTGGCTTTCATCCAAGAATCTTTTTAAGCTATTGTGGTACAACATTGACCATTAATTTTCAGGTTCAATTTTCAGGAGTCAACTTTGCTCTAAAAAAAAAAAAAACACATCAAAATCTCCTACAGGTAAATGCTGTAATGATGTCA
This sequence comes from Xyrauchen texanus, assembly GCF_025860055.1. Taxonomy (NCBI): domain Eukaryota; kingdom Metazoa; phylum Chordata; class Actinopteri; order Cypriniformes; family Catostomidae; genus Xyrauchen; species Xyrauchen texanus. The sequence continues at coordinate 22,175,576 of NC_068293.1, read as the reverse complement.
CTTTCATCTAATTATTTCAAAATAGTAGCCAAATATAATTAGCTAATATGCATCAGTTATGGACAGCTGTATTTAAAGTTACAGCTGTGCACAAATCACCAAATCACACAATAATGGCTGGAAATGGAACCATATGTAACACATAATGATTTCTCATAATATTTTACAAGCCACATGTGGTCATGAAGTCAGAGTCTGGTAAGGGACTCTCTGGTCAGTAGCTTACAAGCAAACAATAGATGCTGTGTGGCTTTAATGAGGTATGATCTCTTGTTATTGTTTACATATTTGCAGTCCACAAGTAGGAATCATTCAGAAAACAGCTTGCTGTAATATCTCTCATCATGAGTTTTATTCATGCACAATAAAAAAGAAAAACTAAATAAAAACCGCAGCAGATAATGCTTTTGTTTGCATCCATTTTGGAACTTGACAGTCACATGTCACTGTCAATATTCATTGTATGCAAAAGAGCAGCATTTTGCTATATATAGACTTTTGTTTTCCACAGGACAAAGAAGAAAAAATCAGACAGCTTACATTTTGCTAATTTGTTTATACTTACTATGCATGCAGCATATTTTAAAGGGATAGTTAACCTAAAAATTTTAATTATCTCATCTTTTACTTACCCTCATGTCGTTCCAAACCTGTATGATTTACTTTCTTCTGTGGAACATGGAAATGTTCATGTTGGCTCAGTCATCTTTCATTTTCATTGTGTCGGGAAAAGAAATACAATGAAAGTGAATGGTGAATGAGGCTAACAATGGATTTAAATTTGTTTAAGGAACTATCCCTTTAAATTTAAGCAATCACTGGTTTGTTGGCCCAGCAAAGTGGTAAATAATGCTTTTAATAATGCTGATCTTGATCCAATCTCTGCCATTATTTTCCTTAATACTGGAAGAGCTGTCTTTCAGCTTGTATTTCACTTTATCATCTCCCACTCTGTTTGAAACAAGCCCTGTCTCTGTCTCTCTTTGCCACAGCAGGCCTGCAGGGACCCTGCGGCTGAGAGCTGGAAGTCGCAGCCAGCCAGTGGTACTGTTATTTTTTACTGCTGTCGAACTAGCAGTAACCAAAGCCGATAGCTGACTGCCGTGACTCAAGACCAAGTTGTTGTGTGAGAGGGCCACAATGTTGAGATAATGTGATGGTTAAGAGATGGGGTGGGATAATTCACCCAAAAATGAAAATTTTCTCATCATTAACTCTCATCATTAACCCTCATGCAATCCCAGATTTGTATGACATTCATTCTTCTGTAAAACACAAACGAACAATGAACTTGAATGGTGGCCAGAACTTTGAAGTTCCAAAAATGACAAAAAGGCCACATAAAAGTAATGCATATGACTCCAGTGGTTTTATCCATATCTTCTGAAGTGAAATGATAGTTGTGGTTGAGAAAGAGGTCATTATTTATGTCCACATTTACTATAAATTTACTCACTGCCCTGTAGGTGGCGATATACACAAAGAATGTGAATCACCAAAAACAAAAGAAGTGAAAATGGAGATTTATAGTAAAATAGGACATAAATATTGGTCTGTTTTTCACCAACGTCTATCATATCGCTTCTGAAGACATGTATTTAATCACTGGAGTATGGATAACTTTTATGATGCCTTTCTATGTTTTTTGGACCTTCAAACTTCTGGCCACCATTCACTTGTATATATTGGACCAACAGAGCTGAGATATTCTTCAGAAAATGTGAAACTCATACAGATCTGGGATGGCATGAGGGTACGTAAATGATGAGAGAATTTTCATTTTGGGGTGAACTATCCCTTTAAATAGTCCCATGCAAAACAGATCATTATCCAATATTTATTCACATGTTATGTAAAAGAATTCTACCAAGCACATGCAGATAAACAGAACAGCTACTCAGCAGGACTAGCAAAGCACAAATGGAACGTTAGGGAACGTTTAAAAATGCCTGCATCATTAGAGGCTCCCATGCTGCTTGAAGACTCAAACACCACACGCTCCCTCCAGAGATGTGACCTTCTCACCAGTCCCCAGGCAGCCTCCCTCATTACCCTGCTCACCATAGTCTTCCAGTGTGGATACTGGAGCGAGACTTACATATAATGAAACCATGAGACTTCAGTTGCCATGTCAACTCTCCCAGTATGTGCCCCTGGGGATTTTCCAGTCTAGGTGAGAGATGACATACAGTTCTAGATATGATGTAAATGATTTATAAATGGTGTGGATCTACCACAGTTGCTCTAATGCAGGAATAGTAACAGATGTTTTCTTTCAAAGGTGGGCCTGGACAGTGAGCACAAACTTAATGTCTCTTTACAAGTGAAGGGAAAGAATATATATGAGGACTAGTGAGGAATACATCCAGGTTAAGGTATTGAATCTAGAGGGAACAAAGAAAAGCTTCTTAAAACATAATTTATCAAGATATCTTTGACATAATCACTTCTTCAAATGCTTAATTAAATCCATATTGTAAAGTATATTTTTCTTTGAAAATGTTGTACTAGGTATTCATTGATCCTGAACATTTTTGTTGGATCAAATAAATAAAAGCAGCTGAGGGAGACTTGCCAAGACTCCTTTTCAAAACGTTTTTTCTTTCACATGGCCCTGCAGTTAAACCCTGACATTGTTTGGCTTAAACATTTTTATTCCTATCAATGAAATAATCTTTTGATAAATATGCAGTCTAGTCATTCCAAACTACTTAACCTTTTTTAACACTGGCATTGGTTTGCCAGTAGGCTAAAAAAAAAAGCTCTTAAAAGTCTGTTTTCTACACCTGTCTTCCTTGTTCCGAACACATCCTAAAGGACATGAACCTTTCCACGTCTTTCACAAAAAGAAATGATAAATACAATTTTCATTGTCTTAATTACAAGGTCAAATCCATAATGCGATACACAATACTGCAGTGAGAAAACTACATAAATCCTATGGCAAGGGTGTGTTGTTTTATCTGTCAAGGGTGTCTGTCGGTGATAGCCCAGAGCCAGCTGCTCTCTAGTGAAGCTCTGAACCATGGTAATAATACAGAGCTGGTATGGAGCCAGACTCTTGGGATAAATGTGGGAACGATAAGGTGGAAGAGAAGTGAACAATTTAGAGTACTGTATATAATGTTTCTTGGGGACATGACCAGAGGTCCAAATTTAGTTTGCAACAGGTTTCAGACCATTTTCTAAATGTTCCCTTCATGCAAAATGCTGCACATTTACATGAGTGACTCTATTAAAGAAGTCTTAAAGGAATAGTTCACCAAAAAATGAAAAGTCTCTAATCATTTTCTCACCCTCATGCAATCCCAGATGTGCATGACTTTTTTTCTTCTGCAGAACACAAATGAGGATTTTTAGAAGAATATACCAGCCCTGTAAGTCCTCAAAATGCAAGTGAATGGTGGCCAGAACAATCGACTTGGGTCCGACGAGACCCGATATTCAGATTTGATTATCGGATTTGAGTCAGTTTTTTAAGAAGGACAAATAAACAGGCCTACCAAACTTGTTTTGTGCACGTGCTAGGGGCCGTTCACACCGAACGTATTTTTGCACGCGTCTGTTCTGTTTTCCCATTGTTTTCCTATGTAAACATGCTGGACGAATGTCTTTGACCGTTGCACCGCATCTCGCTGTTTCTTCAGCAGCACCGGCAACAGCCAGCAGCCTGCTGGCACCCAATGCTGGAGTCACTCAGCACGCCTTGGATTCGAACTCGCGACTCCGGGTGTGGTAGTCAGCGTCCTTACTTGCTGAGGTTGCCGGCAATTTATAAACACTTTGTCAAGTTAAAAAGAAACACATTTCAAAAAATTTCACAAATATTCAATGCTCTGAACAAGTTCAGGCTGCATTGTTTCAAATTATTCCAGATTGTTCTCCGCAAAGCAAAGTTTCATTGCAAAAACAGTAAGGCAATACTTTCTGCTCTAGTGTACTGAGGGGCTGCCGTGCCTTGTTAAACTGTATATGTTTACAGTTTCAATATTGTTACGAATGTTGCCTATATGCTTACATAAAATACAGCCTATTGCAACAATATTTGCTTGGAGAAGAAATGATAAAGATAGTGAGTGATGTCGGGTTAGGGTTCGGTTCAGGCTTATAATCTGACGGTATAGTTCGGGCCAGGTAGGGCCACGCAGTCTCAGGTACAGGCCGGGTTTGGGTTTTATTCTAAGGCCTGTGCAGACTTCTAGTCCAAATATCACATAAAGGCATCATTAAAGTAATCTATACGACATTGAGTGGTTTAATCAATGTCTTCTGAAGTGACCCAATTGCTTTTGGGTGAGAACAGACCAAACTATAACTCCTTTTTCACTGTACATTTTGCCATTTCAGTCTTTAGGCATGGTCATGATTTCAAGCTTGACTACACTTCCTAGCGTGTGAAGCATGTGCAGTGCACTAGATGGCGCTATGGGAAGTGTAATCAAGCATGAAATCATTATTGCCAATGAGACTGCGGTCTGTTCCCACCCAAAACCGATTGGATTGCTTCAGAAGACATTGATTAAACCACTGGAGTCGTATGGATTACTTTTATGATGCCTTTATGTGATTTGGATATTCAAAGTTCTGGCCAACATTCACTTGCATTGTATGGACCTACAGAGATGAGATATTCTTCTAAAAATCATAATTTGTGTTCTGCAGAAGAAAGTCATACATATCTGGGATGGCATATATATATATATAAACTGTTAACATATATATCAAGACAGTATGTTAATGTAATGTCTTTGTTCTATTCTGTTGAGCGTCTGTAATCAATCAATATAATAGAGCATATTATATGGAAAATGTATATTTAATCATTCTCCCACCTTGACATTGGAGTGCATTGTATTACATTTATAGGCACTCACATGTAAGGAGCATACAGAAAAGTGCCTTTTATTTGCCTATTTTATAGTATTATATTGTGGCCATGACGTAAACAAGTGGACTGAATGATGACTTTTCCAGAAAATTGTGAGTTTGTGCATCCTTTTGTTTGCTGATATTAATTTGATAGATGAGTCGTGTCAGTATTTTGTTGTCATTTATTAGTGTCACACTCAAACAGCCTTCAAAATTAAATTAGAAGTATTCCCACTGTACTTAACTGTGATAAGTCTTCATAAAGGCCTATAAAGGAATAAAAAACTCTGTATTCTCCAGAATAAAATTGGACAAAGAGCATCATGTTTTTTTTTTAAAGTTCATCAAAAATATTAAATTCTGTGATCATTTACTCTAAATAAAAAATATTTGAAGAACGTCTATGCAGCTATTTATCAGTGATTAGGGGCCGCCAAGCCTCAAAAAGTACAACAAAGCACCATTAAAGTAATCAATATGACTCATGATCTACCAGTGGTGGGCCGTACATAAAAAGTCTAGGCCTTCACTGTGATTCATTAGGAAAACAGAGTTTCACAATGAATAAGACACCCTATGCCTTTGGGCATCATACATTATGTCACAGCTAAATAATAATACCAATTGACATGTTAAAAACACGTCCAAGCACGAAAGCCAGAACTTGAAACGACACTTAATGCATAAGGAAGCCTAATCTTAACTGCAGCATGACTGTTTGTGAAATGAACATCTCCCAAACAGACATTAAAAAAAAATCATAATTGTTCATATGAATCTACCAAGGTCTTTAATACCTGGAAAATCTATCTAAGAATATTTGTGATTTGAATGTTGCTTGCAATAAATTTCATTTCGTCAGGGTACACGGTTAGGCTGCATTCCATTCAAGTTGGATGTGGGATACTCCTAATTGATATCTCCGACCATAAATGCATTTCATTCTCCAATATTCGGAACTGCAACACTCCCGTTAGCTTAGCAGGGGTTTGACTCTCATTAGAGATGTCTCCTAACAACCCAACTGTTAAACAACGCTGCAGCGCTAGCATTTGTGCTTCAGGACTACAATTATCAAAAGAGATTATAATGTTTTATGCACCTGTTTCTGCAGGCGTTTCTTAAACAAGCTTTAATATCATGTAATGTGGAAACAAACTCATTTATCAATATTATTTAATAAAGTGAATGTTTATCACTTACTTTGTATATCTCCCTGAGTGTCGACACGTTTGTGTAATTTACTTGATGTGAAAATCAGTCCTCCTTTCCTGTTTAATAAATGAAGCAATCACACGGTCATGCAGAACATCTCAGGTTTTTAAATCCATAAGGATCTCTTTCTCAATGGCAATAGCAGCAGTGATGACAGTCAACTCGTCAACAAGATCTCACGCTCTTTGCTTTCAAATTACATCACTTAAAGCGTGATTGCGTCACTCAAGGCAAGCTAGCAAGCTGTAGCAAGGGACTCGACCGGGACATATCCTAAAGATCACACCCACTAAGAACAAATAAATCAATCTGATTGGCTGATAAATCTGATTGAGAATGAAAGAATAAAAAATATGTATTTATTTATTTATCATGATAGGCCAGCAGAGAAGGCTTTGTTGGCCCTGAGAATTAGCCACTGTGATCTACATTCCAAGTCTTCTGAAGCCATAAAATAGTTTTGGTTGATGAACAAACTAAAATTCATCTTTTGTTGAAGACTTAAATTGCGGTTTGTTCCTCAAAAAAAAACTATCGTATGATTTCAGAAGACTTGGAATATAGCACACAGCCCCTGGTCACTACTTTCATTATATGGAAAAGAGCTGCATTTCTCAAAAAGATTTCTACTTTTTTGTTCCATGGAGGAAAGTCATACAGGTTTGGAACAACGTGGGTGTGAGTAAATTATAAAATTATTAACAAAGTTGCAAAGCACTGTGCTCGTGTTATCTTTGTCACTTGATTTGATATTATGTTGTCTATTCCAATTGCATTCATACATTAAATGGGGCTTAAGTTTTCAAATACTTTTCAAGCCCCTGCCAAATCTCTCTGTCCATCTTCGTGAGAAATATATGAAACAAAAGCATGCACATAGGCGACGTCTGAATGCGAATACAATATTGCCTAAATAGACATTCTCATTTTTTTGTGCTCACAACTATACTGAGATAACCTACTTTATAATACATGTCCACTTCTTTAACATGTAACAAGGCAGTTGCTGTTTTTGCGGTCATAAGTGAGTTGTTTTATTATCGTCACAAGCGTAATGGTACACTTTGCGAAAGTGGCTTTTCTAAAAACGAAATGTAAGTCTTTAAAATGTCATTTCTAGTGTTCGCGACCCGCATCCATTAAACTGTCTCTCTCTATCTGCATGTTTGTTTCCATCGTCGTTGGCATCCGTGACCGTCCTCACATTCACAGCGGACTGATCTGCCTCCTCCACGTCCCTCGGTTCTCTTATCTTATGCAGTCTTTTGTTAAGGGCATAGGGATCATTTCACAACACACCAATTATCAGTTTCGCATCGATTTCTACTGCCATCGCACTCGGAACAGCAGTGCTCAATTACTGGGAAGACTTTCTCGGCATGGCTCTTCGCCCACGCGTTTGCAAACCCCAAGTCCTGTGAAAGAAGACTACATGGAACACTATTCTCTACTGGCCGTCGATATGCTGGAGCTGGACCATCGCCTCTTGCATCTTTCTCCACCAATGAGAGCCACAATACCATCCCACCCCTCCCGATTCCATGAGACCATGTGATCCGGAGCGGTCTGGAAACCTGCCGCTCGCCTACAGTGCGTTATTGTGGTAAACAGGTACAGAGAAATGGCACTCCGCAAGACTGGCAAACTCGCGGCTCTTCCCGAGCGCACGGAGTGAGGACTGGATGTAATAACTTCGGTGTGTCACTCGAATGGGATATATGCTTTATGCCTCATTTCTGTTTCTCAAAACCACCTCTTGCGTCTTCTTTAGTTTTCTTTGTATTCTTCTCTTGGCTGTTGTAACATCTCACTCACCGATCACCCGTTGTAATTTCCTCTCGATACCACTCCTGGCATTGCCTTCTACACCTCAGCACTCAGACCTCTCTCAATCCGCATCTGCACCCTCTTGCTTCGGGCGGATCCTCCGGTCATCCAGAAACGACTGCTTCATGGGGCACACTCCTTCAGTCGGAAAATGTCCCTCTCTCGGCTTCTAGGCGCACCAACGAAGTTGATAACATTAGGACCAGGGCTGTCGTTGCGCGTCTGTGAACTGTGTCGGGGGAACTGAGATGGGTGTCTCGGTGGCGGCGGCCCTACGCGAGCCCCCAAGTCCGCACCAGTGGAGCCGGATAGTGGGACACTGGGTATGGATTGCGGTCTTGTCATTTCTCGCCACTTTTCCGGTACAACAACTTGGCGCTTTTCCGTCTTCTCTCAGCGACTGTCAGACACCAACTGGATGGAATTGCTCGGGTAAGATATTTTAAGTATTCCGGCCGCTGCTCCGGTCCGTTACTTGCCTTGAGGTTTTTGGGGAATGCACTCTGACATGTACTTGGCAACAAAAGACGGCTGTTTATTTTATAAATGGCATAACAAAGTTATAGAGTTAAACATGTTTATTTTTGTATTTTTAATTGCAATTATTATTATTACTATTATTATTATTATTATTATTTTGTGGTGCAAAGATTTTTCGATTCACTACTTAAAAGCTGTTGAAGACCTTTTTTAGTTAGACTATTGATGGCTACGTATGACACGTCAGTATTATGTTTAGCCTACACCTTGGGGACCTAAAGATAAGCCATTATGAGCCATTATAAGTCGCGCAAGATGTAGACTAAATAATTGAGAAACGTAAAGAACATTTCTTATAGGAAATGATAGTGCAATAATCGATCTCTAATATTCTACCAATGTAAAAATCCATAATGTACATAAATCCATAAAATTCTAAAATTGTTTCATTATGTTCCGCGATAAAGTCTTTTTTATTTTCAATTTTAGACTATTTTCTAGCATTCTCAATGCGTAAATGGCTTATTCTCGTTCACATGGATGAGACAGTGTTTACCAACAGTCGATGATCTCACGTTTCTTTTTCATTAATTGACTTGTTTTTCAAGTTCAGTGCGTTCAAAGGAAAAACGGATGATTTGTGGCCTACGTTAACACACAAACTGTCACACCAACGACCTTATGAAGCAGCAAACCAGGTGAATATGAACAGTACAAAAAAGTAACGCGATAATGTTGTGGTCATTCTGTCAATCACCTGTGAAGTTTCTGTAGAGATTAAAGGCTGCTCGGAGATTACCGTTAAACCCATTTATTTTCATTATTGGAAGCGTCTACTCTGAATTAATTATCCTAAAACTCGTTTTTTATATCTTTCTCTCCCCTTACTCTTTCAAGTCAGCGGAAATCGATGACAACAACCACGCATCAATTCACCATCTTATAATAATCATTATTTGTTTTTAATTCTTAGAGTAGGCTATAAATTGGGCCCTAAAACTGGAAACTTTGTTCAATGCTATAATACTTAGGCTAAAACCAAATGAATTACTTAGTGGATATGTTGGTTTTGCACATATTAAACTTAACATTCTAAAGTTCGAGTAGTCTATATGTATCTGTATAGCCTAATGAACAAGTGGCGATATTTTGTTCAATCTGAAAGCTTTTTAAGAAGGAACGTTATCAAGCTTGCATGCGTAATAATCCTTAGGCATCAATCCGTTATAACTCGGACAAAGTGGGTTTTGTCAGTAGCGCCGTTCAGATGATTGCGGATGCACGTGAATAATCATCGTGCGCGCCCTGAGGAACGTACTGCATATTTCTTGCTCAGTTTCGCGTCATGGCGTCTGGCTATCAATCAGCAGGTCACCGTGGGCAATTAGGTGTCGTTCCAAAATGTCGATACTTACCGCTTGCTTTAACTTTGATTATACAACTCATGGCAATGGCATGCAAGAATGACGTGAGAAGATGTACCACAGACATGCCTATAGGCCACTTCAGTGTTGACTTGATTTACAAATATTGATAGCCTATTAGATTAGGAATGTTTGTTAAAACGTTTTAAATGACAACAAATGCAACAATACCACTATTGCAGACAAAGCAATTTAACACTAATTACTTGAATCAAACAATACCTGTTAATGGCCTATTGCTTTATTTTTCAAACAACATGTGAGGCTGTTTGTTGCATGTTGATAGTTTGGAACTACAAAGTGGCTTTTTTTTTAACCACATAACAGCATATCTAATTTTCTTGAATGCAAAACCAATTTAAAATTATTTAGTGACTGTTAATAACAAAAATAAACGTAATTATTTATAAAGCTCTTTTAAAGATAGCTGCTCAAGGCGCTTTATAAGAACAATAATATAAGAATAAAAGTGTAAAAAACACATAGAGTAGCCTATATAAACATGCATATCCAAACAGAGTTAATAATGAAACAGAATAAAAAAATCAAAATAAAATAATAATCAAGTAAAACATTTCCTGAAATAATATGTTTTTATGACCAGATTTAGATATACTAAGAGACTGTGCTTCAATAAAGTCAGCTGGTAGCAAGTTGTGCAATGTTGGAACATAAAACAGAAAAGTCCTGTCCGCCATAGAGCGTAGACAAGTCTGAGGGACAGCTAAGAGACCAGATTTGGAGGAGTGGAGATCATATTTTGGGATTTAAAGATTTAAAAGCTCAGACAAATACTATTATTATTTAAACAGCTGTGAAATGTTTTGTATTCTTTAAAAAAAATTGAATCAAGAAGACAGTATAAACAGCAAATATATAAACAGTGTCAATATATAAATCATTTCATTTATCAGATGCACTTGGCATTATCGTATTATATAGTTTAAGTTTCCAGCAGTGAATAATGTCATGGACATACAGTTGTAGCAATAATGTTCAGTGAAACAAATGGAAGCCAGCTGTTCCACAAAGTAAACCTAAGGCCATTGGCAATAGACACAAGTGGTGTGAACAATTTTGCAAAGATAGTGCCTAATCACTGAAATGTCTTTTCTGTTCTACGCAGCATTAGAAATCAGGATCTGTTTTGTAAGTTATTTTGTGTCAGTTTTATGTAGCCATGAATGAAACTGTCTTAGTCACAACCTTAAGGGCAGAAAGCTTATATTTGAATTGTTTATAGATACCAATGGCCCTCTTTAGAGACTTTTTTTTTTGCAGTGCTGGCTCAATAAATGCTTTTGCTTATCAGCTGCAAAGAAGACAAGTCAAGCATAATTTAGGAGTGAGAGGAGACAGCAGACTTTTATGAAATTGAAGAGACATACTGTACACAAGACTGTCAACTACAAGTTAAGCCCTTAAACTTTTGCATTCAGTTTTTGATGTTTGAGTGTGTTCAAATGAGTTACGAGATATCCAGATTTGTTCAAATTCAGATTACTAATTAGCAGCATCTCCATGTTGTTATGCCCCTCAATCACTAAAGAAAGGTGTTGCCCACTAGACTATAGAGAATTCAGAATAGCAGAACCGCAAGTCATGTTCTTCTTAAAGGCACTGCTGTTGTGTATTACTTTTCAAGCAAAAGTTATCACTTAAACATTTTCAACTGATCACATTGTCCTTACATTAAATCTCTTTAATGGCCAGACAACTGGTCTGATGCCTAACTAACAAGAGTTGTCTAAATTTCACCTTTTGATTATTTGTGTCTCTGCCAGCTTGTTTCTTTCAATTATTCACTTTGTTGGCAAGGCAGAAAGAACAATCAGCATCTCCCCCAATACTCTCCTGTTTGGCACATTGTGAGACGTGACATTGGCTCACTCTTCTCGTTTGTTTTGATAAAATTACGATGCTCTCTGGGAGAGAAAGGAGAACTGCAAGACCAGGTGTTTGAGCCAAACAAAGTTTCTTATTTCACTGCAGACAGAAGAAACAAGCAGCTGGAGATGTCATTGGCAGAGCAACACCTTTAATTAGAACAGTTATTCAGTTGGCCATTCAGAATGCTCTTTTATATTGATTTGACATTGTTGGCTAATTATATTATTGGAAGTGGAATTATTAATTAATTCATTCTAGTGTTATTGTTTTGGTTTTATTGATATGATTATATTGAGTTTTTGATTGAATGCTACATGAAAACAATTAATTGTAAAACTGCCCTTAAAGTCTATCATATTGTATTTTTGTTGTTTACTAAATTCAGAATGTCACAGTCTGTTTCATGTCAATATAAGTTGTCAATATAAGGCTATTAGTTAAGACGTGAAATATAGTATTTGCTATGCTTTGGAGCTGGTGACAGCTCCAATAGCCTCTGTAAACCATTGTTGCAAACAGTCATGCATCAACTGATCCTGTTTATCAACTGTGTGCCACGCAGGCTGTTTGCATGAAACACATTTTCCTGCACACATACCTTGATGTGATTTAGTTCCAACATGATCTCACAGGAAGTCGGCATGTTGCTTCCAAATGTTCTGGTATCCTGACATTGGCCCCATTAATTTTTACCCCAATAATGGTTACGTTTAGTAATATAACAGGGTACAATGGAGCTAAAGGCACACCCTAAAGAAAATGTGCTTTTGTCTGGCCACAAAATGTATCAAGATTCAGGAAAATCCATTTCTTTTTATTCAGTGCTTGATGTGGGTGGGTACTCAACGGTACGCAGTACCTGAAGTTTTTCTTGCGTACTACCACTTCTCAGAGTCTCCCAGTACAATGTAATGTTTTTATTTAATGTACGTCAGGGATTTGATAAGGCCCACCAATCACATTTAGATAAAATCACAGTTAACACCCGAGTGCTCTCTGCACAAAACTCAGCAGTGAGGTTAACAACACTCAACACATGCAAGAGCCTCAGTGGTCGTCAAGTGATCCGTGGACATTTTCCAGACATGTATGCTTGGTGTTTAAGCATATCTGGCCATAGCTCAGTTACACTCTTCTCCAAAATACACCAGCAACTTTTAGGGGAGCACATTTTATCGTGTCTTATTCACTCAAATGTATTTATGCCATTTGTTTAGCTGCTGGGTGCTGTCAAAACTAGTACAGACTTTAAAAAAAAATGTCAGAGCTTTTACAGAAGTGATGTCAGCTTACATGCTCAACGTTTTTTCACAAAAGGTAAATCAATGATGAAAACCGAAGCTTCAAAGAAAATACACAAGGAAAATTTGCATTTTGTTCTCCATTCTTTTCTGTAGTGCTTTTAGAAAGATTATATGAAGCTGCAGTGGCAAACATGTATATCTCCTGATTGTGTTTGGTTCTATATACAGATGTGTGTCTGCGTTTACAATCCTGAACATCATCAAATCAGTTTATTCTCTGTTTCAAGTGATTATCTGCACAAGTATCTGGCTCCTGTGTGCAAATTCATGTGTGCAGGACAAGAAAAGTCTACTTTTGCCCTCATTGAATGGGAGGATAATATATATATAAAAAAGGAAAAATAGACATAATGTTCTTTTTTCAGTTTTAGGCTACATTAATTTTGTGTAAAAAGACAGTTCTATATTAGATTGCCATTGTTCACTTATGCAGGTTGATATTGTCAAACATACAGACTTCAGCAGATCTTAATATTCTTCCTCAGTTTTCATGTATTTTTTTTATTTTCAAAGTAAAGTTAATCAAACCCTTCATTAGTTGAGGGTGTGAGGTCATGTTTGTTCTTCAGCCAAATCTTAATGTATTAGTTCACCTAAAATTAAAATTCTCTCATTATTCACTTAACCTGATGCCATGCCAGATGTGTATGACTTTCTTTCTTCAGCAGAACACAAATTAAGATTTTTAGAAAAATGGTAAAGCTCTGTTGGTCCTTATAATGCAAACGAATGTGTGCCATCACTACTAATTTATTGTAAATAAACACATTTTATTAACCGTTTTGGTTTTTGTGTTAACATGTTAGTTACAATAAAAATGTTAGGTAAGATAAATATTGGAAAAAAGTTTGGCCCCAGTTCAGTTTATAAAACCCCAAGTTTATTTATTTTAAAATAAACATACTCTATGTTGCGAACAAAAACAGTACAAAGAGTATATTATATTTCCCCCCAAAAATCAAGTTTATTACTAAAAATGAGAGTACCTGCATGTTTTTCGTCCACTTTAAGCACATTTTTTATTGACTAATGATGGAGGAAAATAATTTGTGTGAAAATAAATAAAAATAGAAGGTTGTTTTGAATAAAACTCATTTTTATTAATAAAAGGTGGCGAGGGAGCCTTTTACCACACACTTGGGGTAAAAGGCTCCCTCACTTGGGATAAAAGCCCCCCAGGGGGTTTATAGTGAAATCGTGCAGATACCGGGGCAATAATTATAGGGCATAATTTGTCAACTAATGATAATACTTTTGAGACAGCAAGATGCTTTTTTTTTGGGAAACAGATTAAGATAATGTTCAGAATAGCCACTTCAGAAATGGGTGCACAATTTTGCATTGTGATCAAATTCCATACGATCCCCAAATAGGTAGTTTTCTGAGTGGGAGACAGGACGCTGTTCTTGGCGTTGAGCCTCAACCCCAGAGAAACCAGATGAGCTAAGATGATATCCCTGTGCTGTAATGCCAGTTCTTGTGACTGTGCTAGTATCAGCCAGTCGTCTATGTAATTCAGAATACGCAAAGCAAAGCATGGATACAGCATGGATACCAGTGCTGTATCCATGCATTCCTTGAATGAGTGGGGTGATAAGGCTAGACCGAATGGAAGAACCTCGATATTGTGGGCTAGGCTGGGTGCAAAACGGTCAGGGTTTTTTTCTTTTTAGAAATAACTGCCCTGAGGTCTTGCTTTGGGGGCTGCTGAGGGCGACGAACTGGCCCCCAGTGTTTACGAGGGGGAGTATGATTCGCCACGCTTTGGTTTTGAGCCTCCAGTCTAGAAGGACTGGGGCGGGGCTGGGTGGCCGACGGCCCCTCCCCCTGAGTGCAGGGAGGAAGGAATTGCCGGAAGGCTTCCTCGTGGCTTTTTGCCTCCTGGAACCTGGTGATAACTACATTCATAGCATCACCAAATAAGCCAGAGGGTTAAACCGGGGCATTGAGAAGGAAAACTTTGTCCTTATCTCTGCTGCCCGGACACTGGTGCCCGCACTCAGGTCCTTCAACAGATCAGCCTGGTACGCCTGTAACACTGCCATAGTGTGCAGGGCAGCGCCAGCCTGACCTGCTGCCTGATAAGCCTTCCCCACAAGTGTGGAGGTGGTCCTGCATGGCTTTGTGGGGAGAGTCTTCTAGTTTGGAGCATTTGTGTCTAACTGTAACCTGGCCACAGCCCAAGTAACCACCTTGAGTAATTCCTCAGCCGCTTTATTATTGTGCGTGGAATGTTCAGAGGTTCAAAAAACTGCCATAGAGTTTCAGCCATAGAGCATAAACATGGGAACACACACATTTGTTTGTGGTTTCTGCACACTGCCTAACAATTCTAACTCTTAACAGAGGAAAGTAGAAAGTTCTGACAGTCAAGAAGCACAACAAACACAGAATGATCTTAAGACAAAAGATCTGACGATGCACCTGTGATGCATCTATATATAGCCCTGCTACAGGTGCATCCAATGATGTCACCAGCAGAGGCTATAAATTCTGGTCAATTTCATTGACGTGTTGCACACACACTCACAGCTGGTCACACCTAAAGTTGTTCCTAAAGCGCTAAATCAGCGCAGCATCAAAGTGTAGCTTTTTGACAGGGAACAGTGTTTAATAGGAGCCTTTAGCCCAGGGGTGGGGAACCCTGCTCCTGGAGGGCCACTGTCCTGCAGAGTTTAGCTCAAACCCTAATCAGACAAACCTGGGGACAATTACCATGGTCTTGATTACTTTAAAAATGTAAGGGCAGGTGTGTTTGATTAGGGTTGGAGCTAAACTCTGCGGGACAGTGGCCCTCCAGGAGCAGGGTTCCCCACCCCTGCTTTAGCCCCTGCAACAGGTTTTTTTTTTTTACACCAATATACTATACTTTCACTTATTGGACAGTTATTGAAAATGTTTTGATATAATCACCGTGAACAAAATTGAAAATGACAAATATTTATTTTGTCTCAAAATTATTGTGATAATTTGCAGGATATTCATAAACTACATAAATTTGCAACATCAAAAAAATGATTAAATACGAGATTCAGTGACCTCAAAATCAAAGTTTAGACATCACATGCAATGATCTCATGGATCAGGAATATTTTGCAGTGCATAGCGACAAACAAGTGTTTAGGAAAGTGCTGTGATAGATTTTTAATGATATTTATTGTTTTGAGAGAAAATAAAATCAAAGGAGCCATTTACCTGTAACCTCGTTGTACCCTATGCATTGTTCCTCACTCTACATAATTTGCTGCTAAAAACAACCCACTTTTGGTGCCTCTCTGTGTGCATTTCACCTGGAAACTGGAGCTCACTCCAGGGCACATGCCTTTACGTTCAAAAATACTTCCCATTTCATGAATTTCGGTAAGCACAGACCAAGGTTAGCTCAAGAAAAGTCAACCTACTGTTTCTGAATTCACTGTGTATCAGTCTGTTGGTTCATACGATTTGTGAGGAACATATTTTAAAGAACCTGATGTTTAATTTGAAGTGTTTTCATGTGTACGGAAACTTTATTTTTAATTTAGAAGGAGTTGCTTTAACTTGTTTTTTGTACAGTCAGATATTAGTACTTCTTAGGATTACATTTTTAATTTCGTTTTTGACTACCATAATCATTGCTCTGTAACTTTAAGGAATGACTTATTTTATTGAATTTTTCACTTTTTGGTTTGTGTCCATTCTTAGAGAACGCTTTATCAAAAAGAATGGGGAAACAGATCTTATCTGTCTATGTAGACAGCTACTGAAAGTTTGCTCTGCCTGAGAGACTTTAAAGAGAGCAGAGCAATTCCATTCCTCTCTTGGTAGCTCATTGTTGTCCTAAAGCAGGGGTGGGCAACTATTTTGGTAAAGGGGCCACATCGGGCTTTAAGTAGTGCATAGGGGGCCACATTGTATTCCTTTTGAGATACAATGTTCTGCATTGTTTTGGTTTTTGTATCTTTTAAGCCCAGAAATAGTTGTGTACTCAATTTTCTGAAGTGTATCTGTGACTAATGGGACTATTCTGCAATTGCCTAAAGTATTGTATTGCTCTACAAAGATAGATACTTTTATATCAGGCATTAAATAACGGAATAAAGGCTGAGCTTATAAATTTATTTTACTTCCCTGTTAATTTATTATTCAATTTAACAATCTCTACATCAGGGGTCTGTTTTAATAAATAATAAAAAACAATTTTTATAGAACTTTTAATGTTTGTCACAAAGCGGGCAAGTTTACATGCTAAAAACGTAGATGGTTTGACTTTCAGCACACAACTGAATAACACCGACTGCATGACTGATTACTGCAAGAGTTAGATTAACATACAGGTGCGAAGGGACTTCAACATTTCTAAATTGTACAAATAAAAAATACATATTCATCTCTGGCTTGCTTTTGCTCACATGTCAATGATGCCAAAATAAGTTTAACATTAGGCAGATTATTTCCAATTTGTGCAAGTATAAATCTCAAACAGGGGGTGTTGCGTCTCTTATCTGGTAACCCTGAGCATGTTAAACGCTTAGGTCCCAATGGAAGTTAACTGAAATATCCAATGAAAAAAAAACGCTTTTACAATAAATGAGTTGCAGGCCACATTAATCCATGTGGAGGGCCTGATCTAGCCAGTGGGCCGTATGTTGCCCATGTCTGTCCTAAAGCATGTTTTTAACAGACATCTAAAATTATAATAATATTTTCTGACTGACGTCTTGGTAAAGTTTAAAATCTTGTTACACATTAAATTAAATGCCTTTCAGTGTCCTTAATAAAGAAATTAATAAAATAGCAAGCATGCCACTGCTTCTTTGCAGAACTCATTTCCTGTAGTGTGGCCTGCTAACTTCTGATTAGAGGAATCTTCCGATTCTCTTTATTTGCTTCTCCATCCTAACCTTATATGGCAGTGAAGAAATATTTTGCAATGGTTCAGAATATACTTTTATGCTATTCTTATAGGAATAGTTCACCCTAAAGGAAAATTCTCTCATCATTTCAATCATTGTCATACCAAAACTGTATTACTTTTCTTCATTTCAGTAATACAAAAGGAACATTTTAAAGAATTTCCTTACTACTCTTTCAATATAATGAAACTGAATGGGAACTGAGGCTATCAAACTCCAAAATGAAATAAAACAAAATCAACATAAAAGCAGTCCATATGACCTGTACCTATATGCTATAAGTGTTCTTATGTTATTCAATGCAGGATGAACAGACTAGAATTATTAGTTGTATTGGAATCTATCTTCCTAAGATTCATTGGTGGTTGGCTTGTGAATAAACGTTTGTAAGAGTCTCTTACACAGTTACTAAAATGATCAGACTATAGTGGCCTTGAAATGAGCTCCTAGGCATCACAAAAATGTACCGTTGTTATTTTTGAAGGAATATGCTTTTGCAGTATCACCTCAGGGTGTCTCTACTGCAGATTAATTAGCCTGAGTAGTGGGATTTTGTGCGTTTGCTCTAGTGAGAGAGAAGCTCCTGTGACTCACAAGTCCATGTTCTTCTTCTCCACCGTTGCATGATCTGCCCTACCATTAAGCCTCCCACTCTGGTAGCCAAATGCATCATTGAGTATGTAATCTGCATGGCTCAGACATGCACTCTGATGCATTGTGCATGTGTTGCGAGGTCAAGTTCTGTTATGACACAGCTTTGGAAGGGCAGCCAAGTAAAATAGTTGTGACAAAATTTGTTGCATCTGTATGACTTATCAGAAAGAGTGTTTGTGTTAATAATACAAGGTCAAGATTTGCCGGAGTTTTAAAAACACTACACTCAAATGAATGCTAGAATACTTCACTTATCAAAAAAGGATGGTAAGCTAGTTATTGAAATGACAATGCTTTTGACTAATTCGCTTTGGCAAATACTCTGACTTGTATTTGTTGCTTCAGTAGGCTGAATTGATTGAATGTCTGTTAATCACAACTCCTTAAGAACAGATTGTAAAGGAGATTAATTTTAATGAACTGTTCCTGTTACAATCAAAGACCATTATCAGTGCTACAGTTATAAATATGAACAGTTACTCTACTTTTACATAATATAATTATGCACATGCAAACTTCAGCCAGCACAATTTATCAAGTTGCCACAACTACCTGAGACACATGTTAATATTAAAACTTTCTCACACATCTATTGCTGTTTACCTCTGTAAGTTTTTAAGGTCCACTGGTAATTTCTTAAGATGAAATGCAAATTAGGCACAAGGTTATGTAAGACATCTTGCCACGCTGTATCTGGCCCTTTAGCAGGGTCCTTAAGTAACTGCATGTTGTTGTTACAATGAGCAATGTTCTGGTTCATTTTAGCTTCCAGGCCTCACCGGATAACATAGGGTAAAAAACCCAGGGCACATGAGCAAACCCACTGTTTTTTGTCATGTAGTGTTATTATGATGATGTATGGAGCTTTGACTCAGGGAAGTGTAGAACTTATCATGAGATATTATTCTTTGTGTAAAGTATATGCCATTTTATGATATTGCACGAAAAATAGAGATGCATATACTGTATCTTGCATAATTATTCAAGGTATCGGATAGAGCTGAATGGTGTAGAACATAAACTCATTTTGGGGGGCTGCTGTGAAAGAAGTAGCAGCCAGCTGCAGTACTCTAAAGAACAGAATTTTGACTCAGAAGAGGCCCTGTTATTAAGTCAAGTCAAGTCAAGTCATTTTATTTGTATAGCACATTTAACCGAACAACAGTTGACCCAAAGTGCTTCACAGGTTAAAACAGGAAAGGCAAAAACAATATGCCTTGACAAATTCATAAAAATGAGTACAGGACTCCTTAAATACATAAAAAAAAAAAAAAAAAAAAAAAAAGAATTAAAGGCAAGAGAATAAAAGTGTGTTTTCAGATTTGTCTTGAAACTACCAATTGTATTACAGGACTTAATATGAAGTGGGAGGGAGTTCCAGAGTTTAGGAGCTATTACAGAAAAAGCTCTGTCCCGTCTGGTTTTAAGACGTGTCTTGGGGATAGCAAGTGGCTGTTGGGTTGTAGACCTGAGTGGTCTGACGGCAGAGTAAGTAGTCAAAAGCTCAGAAATATACAAAGGAGCTTGACCTTGTAGAGCTTTAAAAACGAAAAGTAAAATTTTAAAATCAATTCTCAATTTCACTGGTAACCAATGGAGCTCAGCTAAAACTGGGGTTGCTCATACTTTTTAGTGCCTGTGAGAAGTCTTGCAGCCGCATTCTGGACTAACTGAAGTCTATTTAAATTATGTTTGGTTAGACCTGTATACAGAGAATTACAGTAGTCTAAGCGTGAGGAAACAAAAGCATGAATGAGTGTTTCAAGATCTTTCTTGGATAAAAAATGCTTCAGCTTAGCTACTGTTCTAAGCTGATAGAAACTACCTTTAACAACAGAGCTAACTTGTTTATTAAAATTAAGAGAACTATCAAAAATGACACCTAGATTTCTGACCATATTCTGCAAATTTGATGACCAAGGTCCAAGGGCATTACTCCAGTGTTTTGAAGTGGGGGACGATCCAAACAAAATCATCTCTGTTTTCTTAGTATTCAACTGAAGGAAATTTTCTGCCATCCATGATTTAATGTCTTCCAAACAGTTAAAAATAGTATCGATATCTGAAGTACAACCAGGGGAAATGGGTAAATACAGTAATGTATCATCAGCATAGCAATGGTATCTTAAGTTGTGCTTTTCAAGGATTGAGCCAAGGGGCAGCATGTATAGGGAAAATAACAGGGGACCAAGAACTGATCCTTGAGGGACACCATATTTAATATCCACTGGAGGGGATGATTTAGCACCCAGTTTAACAGAGAATGTTCTCTCTGTCAGGTATGATTTAAACCAGCGTAAGACAGGGCCCTGTAATCCGACACTATTTTCCAGGCGATCAGTAAGAATACCATGATCAATAGTGTCGAAGGCAGCGCTAAGGTCAAGGAGGATAAGTAATGCACTTGATCCAGAGTCAATGGTAAGAAGAATGTCATTATAAACTTTAAGTAATGCAGATTCTGTACTATGTAGAGCTCTGAAACCAGATTGGAATTTATCCTGTATGTTAAAATTAGTCAAGAAAGAAGAAATCTGCTTGAAACTGCTTTTTCCAGGATTTTAGAAATAAACGATAATTTAGAAATAGGTCTGAAATTTCCAGGATCATTAGGGTCAAGATTGTTTTTTTTAATAGTGGTTGTACCACTGCGTGCTTAAAACCAGATGGAACAACACCAGTGTATAATGAACAGTTTACTATAGCTAACACAATTGGAGAAAGGACATCAAAGACCTCCTTAAAGAGACGAAAGGGAATAATATCAGAAGGGCAGCAAGAAGGCTTAAGGTGAGAAACAATCTCAGACAACTCAGGGAAAGATAGAGGAGTGAAATACTGGAGAAAGTTGGTAGGACTGTAAGATGTAACTGAGATGCAACCCTGGGCTGTGATGCCAGATCTGATAAGATCAATTTTTTGGATAAAGTAATCAGAAAACTCATCACAAGTTAAGGATGTATCTACTGTATTAGCCGGATTTAAAAATGTATCGATAGCTTTAAAAAGAACTTTGGGTCTATTAGCCTGAGAGTTAATAAGTCCACTGAAATAATTAGCTTTTGCCTTTTTAACAGTGACTTAATATGCTTTCAGATGTTGTAAAAATATGTCATAAGAGACCTGAAGCTTATCTTTTTTCCATTTCCGTTCAGCTTGTCTACAGTCTTGACGGAAAACTTGTATGAAACTATCCACCCAAGGTGTTAAAGTGTTTGACTTTACTCGTTTTAATTTTACAGGTGCTATCTGATCCAATGTATCGGTACAGGACAAGTTAAAACTAGAGACAAGCTCATCAATATTAGTGCATGATGGCAAGTCAGCAGAGAGGGAGGGAGGGAGAGCAAACTTAAAAGAATTTAAGAAAAGAGAAGCTGTAGCTGAGTTAAATGAACGAGCTAAAACGTAAGAAGGGGGAGGGACAGAAAGAGGACTGTAGCTAGAAAATTCAAATTCAATCAAAAAGTGATCAGAGATAGCAACGTTAGTGATATCAAGTTTATCAACTGATATCCCTGATGACAGAACGAGGTCCAATGTGTGTCCCTTAATATGAGTAGAGCCACAAATTGATTGAGTGAGATTAAAAGCGTCGAGTAACGCTAAAAATTCATTCACCATCGGCTTAGTTGGGCAACAGACATGAATATTAAAATCACCAAGAATCTTAGAGACAACTCATCTTTATTTTAATCATCTCAGCGAATCCGTGCGGAGTTAAACTGTCTGCCAGCTCTTGATTTTTTATGAAATTAGATTTTTTGAGTCTGTCCAACTCCTCAGCACAATTAGAATATTTTACAGACACTGTGCTCAGCTTATAATAAAAGCTGAATAAGGTGCTCATGCGGCTATTCCTAGAAGTTCACCATGTGCTGAATCGTTATTCCTCCATGGATGCTTGTTTATTCGCATCTAGAAAAGGTCTCAAGAACAAACTATAGTCTTGGTAATTGGAGGTGATTGTCACAACTTGATGAGCACTTCAGAAGCACTGCCAGCCAGCCTGCTGGGATAAAGTGTTTGTTCAGTTTTAGCATTTTTAGCAAGCATCTGAACAACTATGATCTTGCTTGTCATAGTCACTTCTAACATGTGTATGCTGAAATTCATGATGTTTTGTGGGTCTCGTGTGTTGCAGGTGATGATGATCGGGACACGGATCTCTTCCTTTGTGACACCAACACTTGCAAGTTTGACGGCGAGTGTCTCAGAATCGGGGACATCATAACATGTATATGCAACTTCAAGGTAAGACCACTTTCACTATGAACCAGCTCGGATAGTCTCAAGACCATATTTTTATGGTCTTGGACAAACAAGTGTGGAATCAGACATTTTTCCGAGACCAGTCGAGTCCCCTAAAAAAAAGTATTATTTTTATTATTAAGTGGCAAATGCAGCTGTATGGTTGTACACACTGTGCGTACCATGAGCGATCCGAATTTTCAGAAAAACATTTCTCTGACTGAAAATATGTCTGTATTTCTGTCACCTGTGTAGAATCAGAACTAGCGATGCCCTATTTGCAAATGGACCATTCTTTTGAGTCGGTTCTTTTCAGTAATATGGCCAAACAGGTTAGCAAAGTGGTTTGAATCGATTCATGATGGTTTCATTTGGACCACTTTCACAGAATCATTTGGAGTGGTTTCTCACTTAGTAAAACTATCTATCTATCTATCTATCTATCTATCTATCTATCTATCTATCTATCTGTCTGTCTGTCTGTCTGTCTGTCTGTCTGTCTGTCTGTCTGTCTGTCTGTCTGTCTGTTATATTTGTTATATGTAACCCGCTATCTGTCTATGAGGAATTTGCTGACAAATAGCGCTTCCCTTTTTACCAATATACATTGGCCGATTTAAAAGAGCACTCATAAAATGTGACGTCATCCATAGCAACAAGGTCAACTCTTAAAACTCTTAGCTCAAACTCTTAGCTAGGCTCTCTTTGGAGAACTCCTAATGTTAAGATAAAAATCTTTGTGAATACAGGCCCAAATTTTTGTAGGACTTCTACTCTCTTGTTTGAAGGAAGTTGCCCGCTTTTTCTACTTCAGCCTTGAGCTCACAGGGAAATGAAGACAGAGAGAGTCGTTCCTAATAACACATCTGAGGTTGGTCTAAAAGAAAATGCATTAGACCCCTTCCAAGGCAATGAGCAAACAGGCACTCAATGAACCTGTTATTTATATCCTAGCTTGCGAGGGAACATTTGTTTCTTTGGCGAGATAAATAGCATTACCTGTTTGTCCCCTACCCTCCTCTTTTTTCCCTTCCAAATAGGTCTCAGACTCAATGATAGTACTCTGTTTTTAGGACAAACCCCATTTTGTGTCTGGCTACACTGGGTCACATTGTTTTCATTTGTTTTCAATTCAGACACTAATGCCATTGGCTAGGATAGGATAAGCTTAATTCAAGTATCCTGGACACCACATGTGTGCAGTGAAACTTTGGCATCAGCTAGCTTAAACCTAATAATGGTCCATGTCTTTATTCCATTAGATAAAATAATTCATCAAAGAAGGATCATCTAGAGGCTTGTGTCTGGTATGAAGCCAGAGAAAAGTCTACAGTCAGGGAGATTGTGTGGCTGAAGAGAGGAAGAAAGTTTGATCTTTGCTGATGAATAGAGGTCATTCAGCCCCTGATGTTCATTTGGTAATGTTTATTCACCTGACACCAGCTCTTGGAGGTGCCTGGCACATCAACTTACACTGTGATGTTTACTTAAGATTGGTTCTCTAAGGGTTTTTGTAAGGATTCATTATGTCTGGTAGTTGAATTTTACCAATTTCTACAGGGATTACCAAAACAAGGCTGGCTGGGTTTGGAAATTATGTAATTATTTATCCTGCATCTACATCTGAGAAGAAAGAAACCCTTATAATTTAATTATATAATTCATCCTAAAATTTTAATTCTGTAATCCTCAACTTCACATCATGCTTTTCAAAATCTGTATGACTTTATTTCTCAAGTGCAACACTGAATTTTCAATAATTTTACAATTGTGGCCTGGTGAAAATTAAATACCTGAAAGCATGTGATCTAGTAAGGGTCAAAGGGCCTTATTTTAAGAGTGTTAAGCGTAGGCACACCTTTATGGTAATTCATACGTTCAAAGATAAAGGGTAACTAAACACCTGCTCAGAGTCTGACTCCACCCACTAGAAATATTTGAAAATGCAGGAAAAGTGGGCAGACCCCGGCGGGGATAGAGGGAACGAACCGAGTGCGGGGCTGAGTTTGGGGGCACCTGAGACTCGTAGTGACGGATTAATTGACAGCTGCTGTCAGACTCTATGTTATTATTATTCCTCACACGGTCGCACGACCACATGTACATGAATCTGGCGTGGTGAGCTGGAACCTGCTTACGTCGGCTGTCACCGCTTACGTCACGAAGTACCGCAACAGCCAATAGGAAAATTCAACTGCAGTAGCCACTGTTCAACCTGAAGAGGGCAGTACTCAGACGTTTTTTACACCATATATTGTAGAATTAAAACACTTTATACACAAATGTCAAAAAAATTACTTGAATCAATGACCAGTACTAATAAAGCCCCATGCTTACAGATCATTAACTAAAAAAAGTTGGTTTAGGGTTTAGTTACCCTTTAATGAGCATAGTCATGGTAATTTGGTATTTTCGTGCAAGCATGCGCTAAGTCTAATCTTGTGCATGTGCAAAGTGCTAATGGGCTGGGTCAAGTGCACTTTAAATTCTGAGTTTCTTCTCCGGTTGTTACACTGTCTGCATCCAATTATGTAGTCAATTCCCTGTAAAGCACCAGCGATACAGTAAATACAAAGACAGCACATTCATAAGAAGTTGCTAGTTTAAATGGACTGTATGCAATGAATTCGAAGAATAGAAATATGGACTTATGTTCTCTTGTGCATTAACTGCATCCTTGCTGAATGTCAGGTATATTTCTATGACGGTGACTTGCTCCTACATTCAGAATTTGGATGTAGGCTCCGTTAAATTCTTAATCATATTTATCAAGTGGCAATAAAATCATGGTATATATTTCCAGTTAATACACGGCTCTCTAGAGTACTCAATTCTGATTGTTCAATGGCACCATCTAGAGGTCCGATATTGCTCTGTAACATCCACACATCCACATAGCATCCGGGTACTGCGAGCCGTTTTTCCTGCTTCTCGAATCACTGTGCAATTCTACCAGTAAGCTAATAAATAATTTCAACTCAAAACAATGTTTCATGGGCATGCATTTATTTATTTATTTATTTGGCAAGAAGTCTTGTAATAGGCTGAATATTGAGGAGTCAGGCAGTCATTTTCACAAAATAACCAACAAACTCTGACGCAAACTAGAAGTGGATTTCAGCTGTTCAGCGATTTCTATCTTCTGAAATCACAAAATGTCAACGCAAATAAATATTACATGTCCATGTATTTATTTTTCTTTTTTTGTAGCCATGTAATAAGTGGGATAATATACAGTCAACCAGTTGTTATTGCAAAATAAACCCTGCAGAGGTGATACTAGTATCACCTCTGAAGGGTTTATTTTGCGATAACAACTGGCTGACTGTACATTATCTCTTACTTATTTTATCAGCCTTCCAGGTTAGGCTGTTAATTTTTCCACACACTGTACTCCTACTGGTAGATTTTGCTTTAATGTGTTAATTCATTCAGACACACACAAAAAAATGAAACCAAAAAAAAAAGGTCAAAATTCAAATTACACTTCAAACAAATGAAAATATAATCAAAATAACAAAAATCCTCCTGTAAAATCCAAACATTTGACACTTTTCTTCCAACAGCCTCTTTTGTAGTGACTTAAAAATCAATCTAAAACAAAAGTTGAAAAAAAATATTAATACAAATTAGTTCATAAATACAATTGCAAATACTGTATAAACATAATAATAATTGAAAAATAAACCATGACCTCTAGAAGGTTTTACTCAAATCTCATACATTTGTCTCATACAATGGTTACAACAGTGATTGTCAGTGAAATAATTTGATGTTCCTCTGTATTTTCAGAGTTTGGACATTTTGGACAATTTTTACCACCTGCTGGTGAACAGAAGTGGTGCTGAAATGTCTTAGTTCTTAGGAAATTAGCAAACTGTGATTTGCGCCACTTCATTAACATACAATACATAGCCCAAAGACTTAGCTATGGGGCATATCATTAAGTAATCATCGGGTAGTATCTTTCATGACATCCCTGTCTTATTGACTCTGCTAGATAGTAAGCTATGATCTATAGTTAATATTATCCTGTTGGAGTGCAAATTGAATTGCAAAATAAAATATACTTAAAAATCAACCTTCCAAAGCTTATTGCTGTGAAATTATCAAAATAATAATAATAAGAGAAATAGGACTCAAAGACTAATATATGTGGATTTTGATCTTGTTTTTTTTAAAGGAATTCTAGAAACATCCTGGCTTTTTTTTGTGCAAGGTTTTAATTATTTAATTAAGCCATAGTACATTTCTGGTTGTTTTTGGCAGATGGAACACCATCTTGATTTGTTCTTTTTTGATAACTGAATATTATGATCCATGCTAAGGACAAGTTAAAAAAAACTGTGAAATGTGATATTTGATATAGCTGAGAAAATTAATCAAATGCACCAAATTATCCCTGCGGCCTGCTGAAAGCAGAAACTGAGAGCAATGTAGAAATGAGACTCATTTAATTTAAGCACTGGTAATACTTACAAAAACTTTTTAGCACCTTATTGCTTTGTGAGAGGATGGTTAACCCCCAAATCAATTTTGCCTTTTTTATGCCATTTGCTGGAAAGTGTGCAATATAGCTCTCAATTTCTGTAATTCAATTTACAGTATGTCTTTGCATCACTGAATAAGTTCACTTTGAAACCTGGGGGCACAACATTCATTCCATAAATAGTATTCCAAGTTTGCTGCTGTCACGATGTGGGAAATCAGGAGAAGGCAGACAGAAGGTAGGATCCAAACGCGGCTTTATGGAAACAATAAATAAACAAAACACGGGAACAAAAGAAAGGTCCACAATGGGAAAACAGAGACAGAACCTTGGAAGGACACGGGGACATCAACAAGGGGAACAGGAACCACGAACGAGAGAGTAGTCACAGGGAACTCGGGCTGGAAACAGGGAGCTAACAAATACATCCATTAACAAACAACGACCGACAGAGACTGAACAAACAGACAGGGTTAAATACATGGACATGGGGAGACGAGAGCCAATGAACAAACAGAACTCAAACAAGATAACAGGGAAATAAACAGAAACCAATGGGGAACTAACGAGGGCAGGTGAAAACAATGAACAGAGAACACGAAAGCTAACAAAGAGACTACGGAGCTACAAAAGTGAAAACTAAGGAATTACAAAAGTGACAAAAATGACAAACAAAGGGCAACAGTGAAACAAGAAATGGTAATAGAAGAAACTACAAAGGACTACAAAAACCAAAACAGGAAACAGGAACTAAACTAAGCTTCAACATAAAAGCACAAAACAAAAGACAACAGTGAACTTGACAGCTGCGGTGTAGTTGCTCCATCAAAGCGCAGAATCACCACAATTGTTATATAGATGCATGTCTCTCTGACACACAGCAAAGGAGTTAGGGATTGGTTGTAGCATTTTGACAAATAGTTAAAGGTGCTGTATGCGATTTGTTTAATGGATAATATTTTTTAAATGTTCCTACTTCCTTAAAGATATTAACGAAATAATTGTCCTGAGATATCTCACTGGTCTCTGTGACAGCTATAGACTTTGTATACAGCAAGCAAAATATGTGTCCGCAGATTAGCTTTCAATCATTTTGCTCGTTCTCATAGAGCTGTATTTGAAGCGGTTCATTGAAGCTGTATTCAAGAGTCTCCAGCCACTGGGGGTTGCATCAGGAAGGGCATCCGGTGTAAAACCTGTGCCAAGTCAAATATGGCATTTCTTGGCACATATGAATTAAAAGTGAGCTAAGGCTGGTTTTGAATCTGGGTTCCTTTGAGCCAACAGCTCTTATTAAATGTCATTAGCAAGTTGGATACCTTGTGCCAAAGCTCATAGTATATTTTCAACAAGTGTTTTAACTTATTGAAGTTTGAAGTCTCTAATATCCCTTTGGCAAATACTAGATCATTAATAGTAATTTAAATAAGGGCTTTAAACAAAGTTCTTCATACATTTTAATCAAATGGATAGTTCACCAATACCGCTGTATTAAAAGTTGTATTATAGCTCAAAACTAATAATTGTAAATACTGCTACTAAGATTTGCTTCCATAGAATCTGTAGAATATAATTGTGCCATGATAGTTTTTGCTCTCTAAATGTTGTGGATCTTCGATTTGAATCATCTGGACATGTCCCATCATGTCATAACAGATACTGTTGTGATTCTGCATGTTCAGTCATGCTCATGCTGATGACTCACTATGTTATGACACCTCTGATCCAAAGCTCTGATGCTCAGTCATTCAGTGCACTTACATTGCTTATTCACATGATTCATTCTAATGGGGTGTTATTGCTTTGCCTCAAACTGCCTGAGCTTTTTGTTTTTAGGCTGGTTTGCAACTTAATTTAGTTGTTGTAACTTTCCCATTGGTGATTTGTGCTCTTGACTTTGTTTAACTTGACTGATCGATTATCGCAGCCATCTTCTTCCAACTTGGTTTGGCTCTCATGTTCTCTATTCCTGGTTGATACACTATCCCTCCGGCCATCCTCGGATGACTGAGGTGTTGCCATTTTCAGACGGATGCGGACTGGCTGATATAACAAACGCTGTCGGGATTGAGTTCTAACCAAGATGCAGCATTCAAGAAACATGCCCTTATGTTCTCCTTCAGTGTGATCTCTGGGAATGAACTTGCAGGACTAGCAGACAGTGGCAGGAGGTGGACGCCTTCCCTCCGGG
Source organism: Xyrauchen texanus (assembly GCF_025860055.1). Lineage (NCBI taxonomy): Eukaryota > Metazoa > Chordata > Actinopteri > Cypriniformes > Catostomidae > Xyrauchen > Xyrauchen texanus. The sequence goes on along the minus strand of NC_068293.1, from coordinate 22,146,087 downwards.
CCTTCGACTGCCCATCATCAAAGCCATTTTCAGTCAGACCTCTTTGCATATATTTACATGCATTTGTGGTCCTTTTGTTCTCCAGACACATGGTTTCACTGTAGCTGGAGACAGATTAAAAGTGGGCCTTCATTCCCTGGTGCCATTAGACGGCCCCTCTTCAAACCGAAGACAATAACCAGTATGAATCATTTTGTACAGGTGCAATAACAAAGTGTCCTTGAAGTGTGTGCTACTGCTAATTTGAGCATATCCCCCTGGTTGTGTGATTAAAGTCTGTTTAGGCACTCTACTTTGTGTCATGCCTGAGAACATCCCTTACCTCACTGTAATGCTCAGCCTCTCATGGTTTATTTATTATTTTTATAAAACACAGGCAATTCCTGTGATGCAAGAAACTTTTGTTCAATAAATTATAACATTTATTAAAAAAAATAATCACAACAACAGACAATTCTTCCACCAAGTAAAATAATGAAGTAACCCAATTGTAATGTTATTATTGTTGACAAGCAACAAGGGTTATTTCACCCCCAAATTGTAAATTTTGTTGTAATATGCTCACCCTCATGTTGTTCCAAACCTGTTTCCTTCTTTTGTGGAACACAAAAGTAGATGTTAGGCATCAGTCACCATTCACTTTCATTTTATAGAATAAAAGATAAAGTGAATGGTGACTGAGGCTAACATCCTGCCAAACATCGCCTTTTTTGTTCCATGCAAGAAAGACAGTCGCCCTCATGTGTTTTCCAGATTCTTTTTTTCCTCCGTATTGTCTTTTTTGGGTGAACTATCCCTTTAGTCAAGCGCCTCGAGGCTGTGTGTTACAGTGATTTTTGTATGCAAAGCATCTAAAGTGCCTAAAACACCATTAAAGGTTTAGTTCCCCCAAAAATGAAAATACTCTCATCATTTACTCACTCTCATCCCAGATGTGTATGACTTTCTTTCATCTGCTTAACACAAATTAAGATTTTTAGAAAAATATTTCAGATCTGTAGGTCTATACAATGCAAGTAAATGGGTGTCAGAATGTTGATGCTCCAAAATCCACATAAGGACAAAATATAAGTGCTCCAGATGATTCTGGTGGTTAAATCCATATCTTCTGAAGTGATATTATTGGTGTGGGTGAGAAACAGATCAATATTTAAGTCCTTTTTACTATAAATTCTCCTCTCTACTCAGTCAATCTCCACATCACTTTCACTTCTCCTTCTGATTCATATACTTTGTGCATATCGCCCCCTACTGGGCAGGGAGGGGAATTTATGCAAAAAAAATGACATAAACATTGATCAGTTTCTCACCCACACCTATCATATCATGTCTGAACACATAGATTTAACCACTGGAATCAAATGGATTACCTTTATGCTCCCTTTTTGTGGATGTTGGAGCTTCAAAATTTTGGTACTCATTCACTTGCATTGTAAGGACCTACAGAGCTGAGAAATTCTTATAAAAAAAATTATTTGTGTTCTTCAGAAGAAAGAAAGTCATAAACATCTGGGATGGCATGTGGGTGAGTAAATGATGAGAGATTTTTTTTTTATTATTTTTTTTTTTTTGTGAGCTATCCCTTTAACCATGATATACTAGAGATCAATACATAGTTACATTTATTATTAATAATTGTAATAATCAAGTGATTTTGTTTGTTTCCCTGACTGTATAATATGGCAAATTAATTAGCCTAACTGTTTATTAATTTTGACTGTACAGTCAGATTTTACATTTTACCATTTTACAATGACTTTGAGTGGCTCATCTAATTAGAAATTAAAGTCAGAATTATTTGTTTGACAATACAGAATTCAAATGATGTACTGTTCCAGATGTGAATACTGGTTAAGGCCATATTCACACTGATCTGTTTTTGTTTGAACAAATTGCAGTGCTTTTGAAGTGCTTTTGATTTGTGACATAGCAGTCTTTGCCAGCTGATGTCAGTCTTTTTGACCAGCATTTCACCTCCCATTCTTGATTATTTTTCCATTTCACTTCCATTTGTTTTAAATCCTAAGCTGTTTCTTTAGCTGTCTTTCCTCATTTCTATCACCCCTAATAGCTTCCCTCCACGTGCTGCAGAAGATAACTTCCACCAATATATATATAAAAAATGAAGCAATTAAAATCTGGAAGGAAGCTATTTCTGTGCAGAATTAGGTCCAGTTTCCTGTAAGAACTCTGGGGGATTGAAAATGTAGTCATATAAGTAGAAACTGTTTTTCTTCTTGGCTGTGTTAGATGTGGTATGTGTCATACGTGCATGTACACTCAGACCCTCACTTGGCATGTGACTTTAGATTGGTTGGCGGGTTGGCAGCTGGAGAGTTGGTTATGTGTGGAATCTACAGTGGTGGGTGATGTTCGCTTGAGCCTGATGCCGCTCAGGATAGCAGCATCTGTATCTGTCCCCACACGGCTCCCCTCAGCCTGTCAGATGCTATTACTGAAGAGCCGTCTCCCCTGACAGGGCCCGGGAGCTCCTTGCTGGGAAGAGCGTTACTCTAATCAAGACCAGACTGTCAAGCAGTTAAGGAGGGAGCCAGAAGCCTTTACTTCCTTCCTCCTTGCTAGTTGACCCCCCCACGTATCACGGGCATCCAGGGAATGGGGAATGTCACTCAGTCACACAATGGCAGGCCGTCTGTATCTAAGGGGTAAAAAAAATACATCATCTGGAGAGACATGCACCAGATTTTTTTTTTTTTTTTCGTTTGTGCCTCTCCAGGACATCGCGCCTCATCTGTTTTTTCTTTTTTTTTTTCTTCCCTTGACCCTATTGGCCACTCTCCCTCAGAGCTGTCACAGATAATGTGCTTCTTTAAGAAAGCAAGGGTTGAATCCAAATGTACTATGACGTAGTTGCTCTCTTTCCCAAATGAAACTGTATATGAATTCAAAATTTAAGACAGCTACCTCAAACTATCGCCTGAATTGGACAGGTCTATCCTCATGGGGCTTTTTTTTTCTAAGTCCGACAGCTGAAGCAAGCAACATTTTGGAATGATGAGAGAACAAATCGCAAATGAATGAATATGTACCTTTGTGTCCTTGTGCGAGACTCACGCCCATTCACGTTCCTCACCTGGATTAAGGCCAACTCATCTCTTTTGTACGGAACAAATGATCTGACAGAAAGGCCCAGTTTTCCATCGCCATTCCCTGGAGATTTTAGTATGTCACAAACGCTGTGCCGGATATCCATCACTCCAGAGGCCCAGCTGACAGGGCCACTCAAAGACACTGTCTCTGTTTTCTGTTGAGGAACCACAGGTGTTCCAAATGATCAGATCTGTAACTCTTCTAATCCAAGTGCCACTCACGCTGTCTGAGATTTTCAGATTTCAAAGCATGGGCAGCTTTGTGTTTTCTGAGAAAGCGGTGGTTGGAGCACTAAGGATGTCGCATCTAAAGAACTGGAATTTAAAGAGAAGGTGTCCTGACATGCTTCTACTCTCCTCAGGGCTTTGACAGGGTTTTTCTCCAGATAAGAATCAGCTGATGTTACTGATACACAGCCGATAGGCTTTACGTTATCTTAATGCATGTGGAAAAAAACTGTCAAGGCAGACTTTATGTCTGTGACTGTCTGTGTACTTGTCAGAATGAGCTGTGTGTCTGTGTGTGCGTGTGATGTCTTTTCTTTGCAGTCACATCTGCTCACTCTTGATGCACTTTGAGCATCCTTCTGCTCTCTCATGTTTCTCGAGTTGTGCTGTTTCAGCCCCTTATAATGTGCCCTAGGGTGAAAAGAAATGCTCCATAATGCCTAATGAATCAAATGGATTATATCATGTTCCACAATGCATAATTAACCCACTATGCCTGTTTCATTTCAAGTTGTTGTGTACCCACTGAAAAGTAGCCAAGTACACACATTTGTATTTTTACTCTTTATCATAAAATGTATTTAGTGGCTCATTTTGTTAGACCATATGGGAATTTTGCAACTGCACTATTCTTGTGAATGATTCACTCAGATTTCACACTTGCTGGTGGATATTCTTATTCCCAGTGTTTCACTCACTTGTTGATTAGATTTGTATAGGTAACATCTAATTGTTGAGATTGATAGTATTACCAATTGATTATTAGATTCAATCGAAGTTTCTGACAGAAAAAGATGAAATACTTCATGTTTTTGGTACCCACATAAAGGTAAACAAACCCCTTAAATTCAACTCTAACTGCCTATGTTGCCACCTAAAAAATAAATACCTGACCCCATTGTGGTGTTCAAGCATTAGTTAACCCTTGTGTCTTAATATGTCAACAGCTGTTTTGGTAGTTTTCAGTGCTGTTAGCTCTTCCTCTCACTAAAGAACTAAAGAAGCAGTTTACAGTCAGTCCTATCAGTGCACCAAACTCTTCTCCTGCTCACTGTGTCTGACTTTAATTGCCTGTCTTGGTTCAGTCTAGCCCTACTGCTTGAAGTTTCTTTATTCGGGCAAAGGCAGTAGGTATAGTACCTAGCACAGATGGATTGACTTGTCAGAAAGAGAACAGCTGATTTGTGCCGCTTGATGGATGGACTGACTGATGCGGGAATGAATGGCTGAACTAAAAAATAACCTGATAGATGGAAAACAAAGGATTTATAGACTTCCAACTGCTCAAGGCTAGTCTATAACAGATAACTAGTCTGTCTGTGATTAAGTATGACATCAGTTTAGGTAAAGGTTGAATGAAATGTCAAAGCGTTCAGTAACATAGTAGCACAGGTTTCTGTGTGCTGTTTGCACTAACAGTTGTAGTACTTTCAACGTTTTTGTGAAGCAACGGATATTTTAAAATAAGCTACAGATAATGAGGAAAATGTGATCCAAAGCAAGCGATCTAGTGCTCACTTCCAGATCATAGCCCCACAGCAGCTCCTGCAGGATGAAACAGGAACTGCAGTGCATCAGATAGAGGTTATCCAGGGAAATCACATACCATGCAGCACAGAAAATATTTCAGAGTTTCAAATACTTTAAAAAAACAAATAGGTGGTCTTGTTAAGTGTCATTATTCAGTATACCACCCGCCTTGTTCCTTATACTTACTTCTTTTGTTTTGTTGTTGGTTATGTATTTCCTTTTTTGTGTTCATTTTGGTAGCTGCGTCTCACGTAGTTAAATGTTCCCTGTCTTGTGATATATAATTGCAATAAAAAAAAATGTATAATGCAACACAGTGCACTACTTTGTAAATAAAAATTTCTTCCATAAACTATGCACAGTAGGGATAATAGATCATTACAAACAGAATCTCAAAAGGAAAAAAAGGCTTTGTCTTCGGACCTCTGACAACTTGAAGAATTAAGAAGCCATGACAACATTTCCAGTGAGTGAATATAGTGAGCAGCCAATGCTCACTGGTTTTTACTGCAATCTGGACATTTTGAGGGACTCCCTGTTCAGTGCTCGTATCACTAATCAACGGAGCAGACTGAAACACACTTCTAGTTCCTCCTATGCCACGGCTAAATATTGTTCACATACCTGTACCTGTTTTACTTACAGATTGTTCTGTCTGAGCACACCTGCTCACAGGCACACAAATAACACATTCAGTTCTTGACTGTGCTTCAAAAGGATTGTGTCAAGGTAACACATCTCGAAAGACTCTCCTTCATTGTTACTAAGTTTAGGTTTAGGGATATATTTAGTCAACCTACTGTAGTCTCATAGAATGAGCATTTCTATGACGTTTTTGCAAACTGACTTTTATGTGCCACGTTTCACTACAGCTTTCTGATGAAATTAACATTTGAGTTTCTACAACAGCTGTGTGTTTTACTCACTCACACAAATCAGGAGTACAAAGGCTGATTATGACTTTATTAGCATTTTCCCCCTGCTCTATTACTCACCCACTGCTAAGTAAGCTTACCTAATAGAGTGTTGAGTTTAGTCTTGGAAGATTGCGATTCAAACCTAGGCATATAATACAGGTGCATCTAAAAAAAAAAATGATATCGTGGAAATTCAAAAAGTGGAAATTTCATATATTCTAGATTCATTACACATAAAGTGAAATATTTCAAGCCTTACAGCTCATGGAAATAAAAAGTCCAGTGTCTCAAAATATTATAATAAATCATTTTTAATACAGAAATGTCGACCTCCTGAAAGTATGTTAATTTATGCACTCAATACATGGATGGGGCTCCTTTTGCATGAACTACTGCAAATTATTGCTCAGTGGTCCAAAGTCCTCTTTTCAGATGAAAGTAAATTTTGCATTTCATTTGGAAATCAAGGTCCCAGAGTCTGGAGGAAGAGTGGAGAGGCACAGAATCCAAGTTGCTTGAAGTGCAGTATGAAGTTTCCAAGGTCAGTGATGATTTGGGGTGCCATGTCATCTGTGTTTTCTCAAGTCGAGAGTCAATGTAGCCATCCACCAGGAGATTTTAGAGCACTTCATGCTTCCACCTGCTGACAAGCTTTATGGAGTTGGTGATTTCCTTTTCCAGCAGGACTTGGCACCTGCCCACAGTGCCAAAACTACTAGTAACTGGTTTGCTGACCATAGTGCTACTGTGCTTAATTGGCCAGCCAACTCGCCTGACCTGAACCCCAGAGAGAATCTATGGGGTATTGTCAAGAGGAAAATGAGAGACACCAGACCCAACAATACAGACGAGCTGAAGGCCGCTATCAAAGAAACCTGGGCTTCATAATACCTCATCAGTGCCACAGGCTGATTGCCTCCATGCCACGCCGCATTGATGCAGTAATTTGTGCAAAAGGAGCCCTGACCAAGTATTTAGTGCATAAATTTACATACTTTTCAGAAGGTCGACATTTCTGTATTATAATTTCTTTATTCTAATATTATGAGGAACTAGATTGTTTATTTCTATGAGCTGTAAGCTGTAATCATCAAGATTACAGCAAAAAAAGGCTTGAAATATTTCACTTTATGTGTAATGAATCTAGAATATATGAAAGTTCCACTTTTTTAATTAAATTATGAAACTAAATAACTTTTCCACGATATTAAAATTTTTGGATATGCACCTGTTAAAGTAGTAATATAAGAAACACGATGTGACGTGGTTGCTTCAGAAAATGTGCTTTTCATGTTGCATTTGCTTTTACAATAATATTGGTTAGATTTAGGTTAGGGGTGGGAGTCACAAGGTATGATATAATACCAATATTTAGGCCACGATAGGTTATTATTGTGAATCTTTATTTTTGGTGTATTGCGATTCAAAACTACAATATATTGTGATATTTCACTCAATATTTTTCATTCGTCTTCATCGGATTTACGAGAACTGTTTCCAAATCACCAAAAAATATTGTTATTGTTAAATTAATATAAAAGTGGCAGTTTACAAAACAAGGCCAGTTTATTTTCTAATATCTATATACAATTAAAAGCCATAAGCATATAAGACCATAATGGCTCCCTATTTCTGTGGATAGGTTAATGTAGCTAGTCTTTCTAAAATAATTATAGTATTTATGAATATAATAGTAGCCTAAACACTTTAAAAACATTATTTATTACAGCACAGCTTCAATGCACAAAAGCATAATTGATTTCACTTAATAGGTTAGAATATTTTTGACACTTTTGTCAAAATACCTCAGAATAGCAAGTTAATGTTACTACTGTAAAATTGTGATACATTTTAGTAAGTGAGGGTGATTATGTGTAAAGCATGATAGCTGCACCAAAGGGACTACTGTTGAATTCCTAGATCGAATTGGCAAGTGACACATTTTTCCCATCACCACAATATTGATGTGGAAAATCTTTAATAATAATATAGATATCTGGCGTGTTAATATTTATATAATATCACGAGAAAAATATCACAATACTTTAACATATCAATAGTATAAGTGTCAGTTTAGGGTAAGGATGTCTGTTTTGTTTACCTCTCATTTGATATTAGATTACTATTGGTTAGGTTTAGGTTAAAGTTTTAGGTTAGAGAGGTACGTTTTACTCATTAAAACCTCCCTAACTCTAATATTTACTTTAAAAACCTTGTCTGATTTTGAGGCATTTCAACCGCTTTTCGCTGAAAATTTCACTTGTAAACTGCAGCCAAATGTGTAAAGAAGCACATAATTATTTTAGCAAAATGTTGCAATGGTAGTGTGATGTTCATAAGATCAGGCTGGATTTAGTAGTAGATTTAAGGTTAGAGGTAGGAGTAGGTAGAGACAACCTGTAGCATTAAACGCAACAGTGTTGTGTAGAAATACCCTAGTGTTGGTTTTGTGTATTGGGTGAAGAGCTTTGTTGGCCACCATCCTGTGCATGTGAGACTCTGTTGGGAGGCTTATTGCTCTAGATTGCTTTTGAACACATGCTGCCTGGCCTTATGGCCTTTTCTCATGACTCTCTTTATCTCTGTGTTTTTTCTGTCCCTCCATATGCCTGCCTCTCTGTCATTGTCTCTTTTTTCTTCAGTTTCCTTTTCTCCTTTCTCCTTGTTTAATCATTTGTCATTCAGCTGGCTTTACTATTTAACTACCAACATGACTTGATTTGTATTGATCAATCTATTTTATGTCTTCTACTTTTAGTTGAGGACAGTGTATTCTTTTGATAACTACTGATAAATTCTTCTCCATTCTCAACCGCACGCACACACACACACACTCACGTTGGTCTACCTATCATTATGAGGACTTTCCATAGACATAATGGTTTTTATACTGTACAAACTATAGATTCTATCTCCTGAACCTATCACAACCCCTAAACCTAACCCTCACAGAAAACTTTCTGCATTTTTAAATGTTCAATAAAACATTGTTTAATATTTTTTTTTAAGCTATTTAAATTTTGGGGACACTAGAAATGTCCTCATTAACCACATTTATAGCATAATACCTTTGTAATTACCAGTTTGTAACCTAAAAAATTGTCCTCATAAACCACATAAACACACACACACACACACACACATGCGCACCTTTAAATTAACTGTGGCTTCAGTCATTTTCATTATCAATAGCCATTGTTCGTCCATTGCAAAAAATAAATAAATAAATGATCAATTATTAAAAATTTATTATTATTAAAAATAATACATTATTATTATTAAATATATATATATTATATATATATATATATAGAGAGAGAGAGAGAGAGAGAGAGAGAGAGAGAGAGAGAGAGAGAGAGCGAGTAGAGAGAGAGAGCGAGAGAGAGAGAGCGAGAGAGAGAATAATATTGAACCAAAATATAAGCTCAATATAATTTTTTCCCCAAAATAGGATAATAGGTGTTATTTATTATTTACTGTTTGCCAGCATCATAACTAATAAGGTTATATTCAATTCAAAATCATTTCTGTGCAAAAAATAAATAAATACATCTACATTTTCTGAGCAGTGACATGTTCAATTTAATTAGCATGAACAAGGAATGGACTGCAAAGCTCTTTACAGATTCACTCTTTTGTGAAGCCAAATTAATGGAGAGTCCCTTAAAAGACCTCTCAGGTTAGCTGACTTTGTTGACAATACTGACTTTGTTTACATGCTACTGTGTTCCTGTTTCTCAACTTGTAGCACAGCACAGGAAACATCAATGTCACGAGTTTGATTGGCAGGAAACACACATATTAATAAAATACTTGGGATAACAGTGTCTTTCAAATACATAAATGTAAACACTGCACTGCTGTTTTACTGCTAAATTGCAGAATTTCCAGTATGTTTCTTCTATTTAAGCCCACATGATAGTATTAGTATAGTAATAGTAATTAATTATTTTGTAATTTACCGAATTTTAAGTGTATGTATTATATCTATCAACATGTTTTTCAACTTCCATTTAATCTAAATGCTGTTTCAATCCAACACCTCAGAAGTGCAAGTGCAAAAGATTATTTTTGTGACAGGTAAAGTCAGATTATTGCCTCTATGATCTTGTAACCTTCGGTGTGCATTTATCCCAATCACCTTATTCCATCATAATTGCCTATTTCTCTTTCTCAGATACAGAGTTCTAATGCCCTACATTCTCACATGAGGCAAATTTAAAAGTACCAAACTGAAGGAGTTCGGCAAAAAATTCATTTTTCAGGGCATGCTGGGGCAGCCTGGGGCTGGGCAGCCTTTCTCACTATTGCATCATGCCATGCCTAAAAGATTGAGTGAATAACTGAAGAAATGTCAAGAGAGTAAAAGGTTTAAAAGATAGTAATCTCTCTCTCTCTCTCTCTCTCTCTCTCTCTCTCGCTCTCTCTCTCTCTCTCTCTCTCTCTGCTCATTCTTGCATTTATTTTGAGATCACATTCTGAGATTTCAATCTTTTTCCTGTCTCAGTTATGCTTCTCTGTCACTCAATACTTTTTCCCTTTCTGTCTTTAGCTGTTACTCAGATGTTCTAATAGTGGAATATTTTTTATCAAAAAGAGAACTCAAACCACATTTGACCTTGATGCATGAGGACATTTTACAAGATTTTCTTTTTTTCTTTTTTCTTTTTTTTTTGCTGGCCTGTTTGGGAATTTTTACTTGCCTTGCATGCAAACATTTTCACTGTCCCTACCATTTTATTTTTAGCACAAATCAGATTATTCTTTTTTTCATAAAATTTTACATTTGCTTAACAAAAAAAAAAGTTATAAATTAGCAATAGTAGCTGAAAATATATACAGCTATAATGTAATAACTCTATATTTTGACAAAAACCTCACCTATCTTAGCAAGATAGATAGCTTTAGCTTGGTGAGAAGTTTAAATTAGTAGAATTTGCAACAACAATATTCTAAACATAATCATATTGCCCCCGCAAGCTCAATAAGATCAGGCTTAAGACAAAGAGTGAATGTTTATATATTATAAAGGAATAAATGAATGTGTTTATCTGTCAAGCTTTTGAAATAGCCTTTTAGAAAATTACTTGACATTGTCTCAGAAAAGTGATACAAAGTAAAGCGTTAAAACCTAGGGCTGTTCGATTCCAGACATTTTGGAATCAACTCCATATGGTTTCGGAATCGATTCCAAGAGTCGATTCCAGATGCATCTTTATGATTCTATTTTGATTCAGAAAAAAGGGAGATAAAGTGAAATCTCATAATAAACAGCTCATTACAAAGCGTACTTTGCACTATTTAAGGTACTGTAGCATGAATGACATTAGGTTGAAGTCATTAAAACTCAGTTTTTAACCATTTAACAGATTTCATATTAGCAAACTATAGTTTTGTCAAGTCGTTTAGGACATCCACTTTGTGCATGACATGAGTCATTTTTCCAACAATTGTTTGTAGACAGATTGTTTCACTTTTAATTAGAATATCACAATTCCAGTGGGTCAGAAGTTTACATTCACCAAGTCAACTGTGCCTTTAAGCAGTTTGAAGATTACAGAAAATTATGTCAAGCCTTTAGGCAATTAGCCAATTAGCTTCTGATAGGCTAATTGTACCTGTGAATGTATTTTAAGTCCTACCTTCAAACTCAGTGCCACTTTGCTTGACATCATATGAAAATCCAAAGAAATTAGTCAAAGCCTCAGCAAAATTATTGTGGACCTCGACAAGTCTGTTTCATTCTTGGGTGCAGTTTCCAAATGCCTGAAGCTACCACATTCATCTGTAGGCCTACAAACAATAGTATGCAAGTATAAACACCATGGACTTAAAATACATCCACAGGTACAATTAGCAGAATTATCAGAAGCCATCATACCGCTCAGGAAGGAGACGCATAGAGATAAAACATAGTTTGGTGCAAAAAGTGCAAATCAATCCCAGAAAAACAGCAACAGACCTTGTGAAGATGCTGGAGGAAACAGGTAGACAAGTATGTATATCCACATTGAAACAAGTCAAATATCAACATAACCTGAACGGCTGCTCAGCAAGGAAGAAGCCACTGCTCCAAACCCACCATAAAAAGCCAGACTACAGTTTGCAATTGCAAATGGGGACAAAGATCTTACTTTTTGGAGAAATTTCCTCTGGTCTGATGAAACAAATATTTAACTTTTTGGCCATAATGACCATTGTTATGTTTGGAGGAAAAAGGGTGAGGGTTGCAAGCCGAAGAACATCATCCAAACCATGAAGCATGGGGGTGGCAGCATCATGTTGCGGGGTTTTTTGCATCAGGAGGGACTGGTGCACTTCACAAAATAGATGGCATCATGAGGAATGAAAATGACGTGGATAATATTGATGCAACATCTCAAGACATCAGCCAGGAAGTTAAAGCTCGGTCGCAAATGGGTCTTCTAAATGCACAATGACCCCCAAGCATACCTCCAAAGTTGTGGCAAAATGGCTTAATGACAACAAAGTCAAGGTACTGGAGTGGCCATCACAAAGCTACGACCTCAATCTGATAGAAAATTTGTGGGCAGAACTGAAAAATTGTGTGCGAGCACACTAAAAACCTGACTCAGTTACACCAGTTCTGTCTGGAGAAATGGGCCAAAATTTCAGCAACTTATTGTGAGATGCATGTGGAAGGCTACCCAAAACGTTTGACCCAAGTTAAACAATTTAAAGGCAATGCTACCAATATACTAAGAAATTTGATGTAAACTTCTGACCCACTGGAAATGTGATGAAAGGGATAAAAGCTGAAATTTCTATGATTAAATGTCAGGAATTGTGAAAAACTGAGTTTAAATGTATTTGGCTAAGGTGTATGTAAACTTCTGACTTCAACTGTATTATTAACCCTTTCATACATACCTACGTAATGACTGGGCCCTGCAAAGTAGCATCACACATAAACTCAGTAAAAAAAGAAACATCCTCTCTCTTTCAACTGCTTTTATTTTCGGCAAACTTAACAAGTGTAAATATTTGTATGAACATAAAAAGATGCAACAACTAAGACATAAACTGCACATGTTTCACATACATGTGACCAACATAAATGGAATTATGTGTCCCTGAATAAAGGAGGGGTCAAAATCAAAAGTAACAGTCAGTACCTTGTGTGGCCACCAGCTGCATTAAGTACTGCAGTGCATCTCCTCCTCATGGACTGCACCAGATTTGCACATTCTTGCTATGAGATGTTACCCCACTCTTCCACCAGGGCACTTGCAAGTTCCCGGACATTTCTGTGTTGAATGGCACTAGCCCTTACCCGCCGATCCAACAGGTCCCAGACGTGTTCAATGGGATTGAGATACCCATGGCCATGGCAGAACACTGACATTCCTGTCTTGCAGGAAATCAAGAATGAGCAGTATGGCTGCAGGAAGGATACCACATGAGAGAGGAGGATGTCTTCCGTTTAACGCACAGCGTTGAGATTGCCTGCAGTGACAACAAGCTCAGTCCGATGATGCTGTGACACATCGCCCCAGACCATGACGAACCCTCCAAATTGATCCCACTCCAGAGCACAGGCCTCGGTGTAACGCTCATTCCTTCCATGATAAACGTGAGTCTGACCATCACCCCTGGTGAGACAAAACCGTGACTCGTCAGAGAAGAGCACTTTTTGCCTGTCCTGTCTGATCCAGCGAAGGTGGGTTTGTGCCGGTGATATCCGGTAAGGACCTGCCGTACAACAGGCCTACAAGCCCTCAGTCCAGCCTCTCTAAGCCTATTGCAGACAGGCTATTGGTGTAACTTGGGCAGTTGTTGTTGCCATCCTGTACCTGTCCCGCAGGTGTGATATTCGGATGTACTGATCCTGTGCAGGTTTTGTTACACATGGTCTGCCACTGCGAGGATGGGCTCGGTCATCCTCCCCCTTCCTTTCCCCCTGTAATGCTGTCTTATGCGTCTCACAGTGCGGACATTGCAATTTATTTTCCTGGATACATCTGCAGTCTTCTTGCCTCCATGCAGCATGCCTAAAGCACGTTCACTCAGATGAGGAGGGATCCTGGGCATATTTCTTTTTGTGTTTTTCAGAGTCAGTAGAAAGGTCTCTTTAGTGTCCTAATTTTTATAACTGTGACCATAATTGCCTACCGTCTGTAAGCTGTTAGTGTCTCAACAACCGTTCCACTGGGGCATATTCATTAATTGTTCATGGTTCATTGAACAAGCATTGAAAACATTGTTTAAACCCTTTACAATAAAGATCTGTAAAGTTATTTGGATTTTTACAAAATTATCTTTAAAATATAGTTCGTGCAGAGTAGCCGTGTATTCAGCCTGCTCCCACTGTTGCACTTTTATTTTTAACTTTGCCATTTTTGACTTAAGTTGTTTGCAATAGTTTTATATGCTAGTGGTAACTGTGCATATGACAATGTCCAAAGCAAAAGGAATATACTTTGAAAAAGATGGGAATCTCTGTCAATGGCTAGCATAAACATGGCCGACATTATCCTGTTACTGGACGAACACAGAGATGCCCTTTCGGCTTATTTAAAATCCTCATTCGTGTCTCTGGCTTCCTAGCTGGACAGCTTTCATTCCACCGTTACTGATCACGAGCAGCATATAAATTCTCTGGAGGCTAAAGCTACTTTAGCCAACCAATGGCTTCAGCAACTCAAGGGCGGCTGCTCCGCTTTGCAGAGAGATAACGAGCTACTTAAGCTCAAAGTCGATTGAGGGTCCCTGTCCATCAGCGTTTTTCTCCCAACTACTCAATGTTCTTAGCATGGACATTCTCGCTTCGCCCCCCGAGCAAAACCGAGCTCATCAGAGCCTCGCACCCAAGCTGACCCCGGGTGGGCCCCAGCCTGTTATCCTGTGTTTTCACCGGTTCCAAGTTAAAGATCTGGTGATCCACAAGGCTTGCAAACAAGATGACCTGCTCTACAAAGGCCACAAGATCTGCTTGTGCAATGACTACAGCCCTCCTCTACCCAGCCAGGCTGTGCATCACTATGCCTAACAGGGGCAAGACATGACTCCTGTCCACTTCGGAGGCTGTCAAGTTTGTCCAGGGCCCGGAACCTGTAAGCAAGCTAACCGGCACACTTTTGTTTACTGATGTTGCGGTGCTGTTGATGGCGTTATGGTGGTGCAGACTTTTCTTTTCATAACATTCACCTTATTATTGACTTAAACTGCATCTTAACTGTAAATTTTCTTTTCCGAATCAATATGTTTCTGTGTTTGTATATACTTATATACCTACACACCGTGGCTCTGCTGAAAGGTGAATTCTGTCTTGCTAGGCATTTTAACCACAGACTATTGCAATAGCAGGGCCTTCAGGTTCTTATAAGCCCTGTTTATACCAGCCGCATATGTGTTTTATACCAGCCGCATATATGTTTATACCAGCTCAACGTGTTTTACCCTAGGTGTTTGAAAAGGTTCAACATTTGTTCTTTAAGGTTATTTGCACAAGGTTGTGGGAGTAGTGCGATAGGTGTAGGGAAGTATTAAGCAACACTGATAATTGTATCAGAGTATTGTTTGTTGCTATTTTTTCTTTTTACAGCAGCCGGGTTAGGGTTTGAATGTGTAATGTTTTCTCAATTAGGTTTCTCATTGAGTTGTTGTTTTTTTCTTACTGTCTTTGATTTAACTCTGTGCTACTTCTTCACTCAGCATACTTAAATCAGCCATTTATCATATTTCTTCCTCTGTGCTGCTGGGAATCAGGCAGGGGGCACCAGTCATGGGTGCAGAGATGTGCACTATATCACCTGCCCAGGCTCTAAAGTTTACTTTTTATGTTAAATTATAACACCCTTTCAGCACTGATTGGTGCTTTCAGATTTACCAGTTGGGATGTCAGGGGGCTGAAATCACCTTTAAAAACACTAAATTTGCCTTCTTGCAGGAAACCCACCTTAAGCCTTCCGACTACCTTAAATTTAGAGGGTGGGTAGGCCCACTTTTCCATTCTTAATTTTCAAGGCCCGTGGGACTGCAAACTTTGTTGACAAATTAGTGCCTTTGTCTGTATCTAAAGTCATATCAGAACCCAATGGTCATTTTATTATTGTTACAGGGAAAATTTGTGACAATAGTCTGATGTTGGCGAATGTGTATGGCCCAAATTGGGACAATGAGGACTTAAGTATATATATTTTCTCTCTTCCTGATTTAGATTCTTTCAGCTTATTCACGGTGGTGACTTTAATTGCTGTTTTGATCCCTCGCTTGATAGCTCATCTAATAAGCCCCTTTCTTCATCTAAGTCATCCAACTGTTTATGGAGCAGTATGCAGTCTCGGATCTATGGCACTTTTTCAATCCTAGCGACAAGCAGTTCTCTTTCTTTTCTCCCGTACATGGTACTTTCACCCGAGTTGACTATTTTCTTATTGACAATAAGCTGCTTTCTTCTGTCAGCTCCTGTTCCTATAGCCCTATAGTAATATCAAATGATGTGACAGTCATAGTAGATATCACATTTACTGGTAGATCCCTGTCATGATGCCCATGGCGCTTTAATACGCTACTTCTTACTGATCCTGATTTCATTCAAATTATCGACAACCGCATTAACCCCTACATTTTTACTAATGTTAACCCAGATATATCTGCATTAACAATTAGGGAGGCATGCAAAGCCTGCCTGCACAGAGAAATAATATCTTATTCTGCTTATCTGAAATAGATCACTACTGAAAAGAACATCTGTATCTCCAGGGCTTTGGCGGAACTGCAGTCCACAGAGCATCTGTATTTCAAGGGCTTTGGCGGAACTGCAGTCCAGATGTGGATGCGCCTGACTCTGATCTTATGAAAACATTATCACAAAAAAGGCTGAATTTGATATGCTGACGGCTAATGAGGCAACAGAAGCACTACTAAATACCTGTCATATTTATTATGAGTTTGGAGATAAACTAGGTAAAATACTCACCCACCAGATTCGACAATATGCTTCAGCACAGCATATTACACATATTGTTCATCTGATGAGACTCATTATGAAAGCTTTTTTAAGTCTATAAACATTTCCTCCATTTATCCTGAAATATCCTCTTGGCTGGATGAACCTTTCAAGGTAGACAAAAATAAATTATATTCTCGATGCAGAATGGGAAATGTCCAGGCCCTGATGGCCTTCCTGATGAAGGCGTTCTCCAATAAATTATCCGGCATACTCTGATAAATTATACAGTCCAGCATACTCCCCCCTACATTAAAACAGGCCACCATCTCTCTTATTTTAAAGAAGGGCAAGGATCCCCTTCTTTTTTTAGTAACTTTCGCCCTATTTCTTTGCTCTGTGCGGATGCCAAACTAATAGCCAAGATGCTGACAAGGTGTCTAGAGTCTGTTCTGACAACAATTATTTCCACAGACCAAACGGGTTTTGTCAAGGATAGACACTCTTTTCACAGTGTTATATTTCTATTTGATATATATTGTACTCACCCTCATCCACTGCCGATTTGGTTATTTAAATGGACAAGGAGAAGGAATTTGACTGGGTGGAGTGGCCCTATTTGATTCACCTATTAAAAAGATTTGGATTTGGCAATACATTTATTTAATGGATTGAACTTCTATATGCTTCCCCCTAGCCTGCATCCGCACAAACTATGATTACTCTAATTATTTTCCCCTTAAACTTGGAAATTGGCAGGGCTGTCCACTTTTCCCTTTACTGTTCGCCATCACTATTGAACGACTAGTGGTGACCCTCAGGTCCAGTCAAATGATGGGCATCATAAGGGGGCTCGGAGCACAAACTTTGTATGCTGATGATATTCTACATTTCGTCTCCGATCCAGACTGATCCATACCTCCAGTGTTAGCCTTGCTGAAGCAATTCAGGCAGATCTCGGGGTATAAGTTGAATTTTCATAAAAGGGAACTCTTGCCCATAAATTCTGCAGCTGCAGCCTATCCCCTTTCAAATCTGCCATTTAAGACATCTCTGGAACATTTTAACTACTTTGGCATCTGTGTAACCAAGAACTATTCAGACCTCTTTAAATGTAATTTCTCCTCTCTGCTGGATCGATTGACTCAAGATCTCCACCGCTGGTCTCTGTTATCTCTAGCTGGCAGGATGAACTGTATAAAAATGAGCAAATTTCTATATTTATTTTCAATGTATACTGGTTTTCATTCTGTAGCATTTTTTCCATTCTCTTGATAGCTGTATTTCTCAGTTTATTTGGAACAGAAAAACTCCCAGAATAAAAAAAGCATTTTAAAAAAGACAAGGAGTTGGGTGGTTTAGCATTACTTGTTCTTTTACTGGGCTGCAAACGTTCGAAATATGTTATACTGGGGTTGTTTTAATAACCAACCACTTCATTGGCTGCATGTGGCGCTTCCTCTTTAATGTCTCTTCTTTGACTCCCTCTCTCGTTAACACCATCAATATACTCCAATAATATTATAGTTAAAAATTGTCTCAAGATCTGGAATCAAAATGGTAATGCCATTTTGGATTACAGACAACACCTCTTTTATCCCCAGTGCACTCCAACCCTCTGTTTCTTCCTTTCACTGATAGGGCTTTTGCATCCTAGGTAGGCCATGGGATTGTCTCTGTTAAGCATCTTTACATTGACGGAACATTTGGATCTTTTGATCGGTTGTCTCGGGTATTTAACTTACCAAGGACCCATTTTTTCAGATACGTACAGATTCAAGACTTTATCTGTAAGCAGTTTCCAGGGTTCCCCGCAATCCCACCCTCTACCCTTGTCAACACCATTTTTAATATTAATCCTTACCTTAGAGGTCCCATCTCAAAAATATACAACATCTTATCCACGTGCCACCCTTTGGCCTCTGAAAATTTGGGCACTACTTGGGCTAAAGATCTCAAAATAGAGATAGAGGCCAAGACTTGGCTGTCAGTTTTGAAACGTGTCCACATGTCTTCCATCTGTGCTTGTTATTGGGTTTTACAATGTAAAGTAGTCCACTGAGTCCACTGCTCTAAAAGTAGATTCTCACATCATAAAAACTCACATCTACTCTGGCACTGATCCAAGTTGCGATTAATGTCACCTAGAACTAGCTAATTTAACCCACATGTTCTGGACCTGTCCCACTCTATCTCTATTCTGGGAGTCTTTCTTTGACTCACTTTCCGCTATTACTACTGTTAACATTCACTCTTCACCGCTAGTTGGCCTGTTCGGGGTCCTGCCTCCCTTTTACATGTTGCCATCTCATTTCATTGAGTTGGTAGCTTTTCTCATACTGTTAGCAAGGAATGTTATTTTGATACACTGGAAGAGTCCTCATCCTCCCTCCCATACTCAATGGATAAAAGATGTCCTATTCTAGGTAAAACCGGAAAGAATTAAACACTCCCTTCGTGGCTCCAAGGTAAAATTGTCAAAAATGTGTTACCCTTTTAAGAGCATGTTAAGTCCCTGCAGCTGGATGCTGTTTCCATTGACTGAATGGTCCCCTGTACTGCACCATTATCCTGTATCTCTTTGTTGAACCCTGTTATCTTTGTGTTAGTAGCTCGCAGTATATATTGTTAGTATGGTAATTTTATTTTTAAAGTCTTTGTCCTTGGTGTCTTTTTTTTTTTTTGTCCTATGGTGTATCTTTATCACTCCCCTTCTATCTGAGCACCATGGACCCAGCCAGTGCTTATCTTTTTAGTCACTCTCTGTATTATGTTACATACAGTTCTCTTATATCCTATTCAGTCTGTTATACAGGCAGGGGATTGTGTGTTGTGTTGTTTTGGTGGTTTTCTGTTGTAAGAATTCTATAAATATATCATAAATATTAAAAAAAAAGAGTCCTAGAGTTTTAGATACTCAAATTTCATTCTGCCCCAGAATATGTATATTGGGTGAAGGGTGGTTCTATAAGTAGGTGACAAATATACAAAAAGCTGGGTCCAAACTAGTGTAATGACTGGCAGACAAATTATTTTCAGTGGATGGAATTTAATTGGCTCTCCCTCATTTCAAGAATGGTTCACTGAATTGGGCAGGGTGGCAGCATTTGAAAAGATGTCATACAAACATCTTGGCAGATTAGATGAATATGGTAAGAAATGGGACAAATACATTACTTTTCTGGAAGGCTCTCGATGATGGCCATGTGGTGAAAAAAAAAATTCTTTCTTTTTTTTCTCTTCATGTTTAAATGTGTATACTCATGCTTGGACCATGGTTAAATTTGTTGGGGGTTGGGGTGGGGTTGAGGACTGGGAGGGGGATAGGGAATTACTACGGATAAAGGGGATAATGGTTGACTCTGTGCATGTATGTTTTGCTTTGTTCGGTGTTATGTTTGATAATCAACTAATAAAAATGTTAATCTGACAAAATTATATAAAATGTAGGCTAATGAAAAAATTCATGCTAAATATTTTAAAATACTGTAAAAATTTTGAAAAGGATTAGAAAAGGGTTATAGACACTCGCTTTTATAAGTGGAGCCCATTGATCATTTTAACTTTAACCTACAGATTTTTAGATAACTCGCCTTATACTTGATCATCCTCTGTCATCTCCTGGTTGCAGAAGGGTGTTGTAGTTGTAACACGGTGAAGTTGGTATTATATGGCAGTTTTCTGTCACAAATATTGCGTTTTACTTGATTATTACTTTAATCCAAAGTAAAACACTGTATAATACTATAAATGTATGGAAAGCAGCTGTCTGATGTGTTGAAGGGTTGTGCAACTGACTATTGCTTTATATTAACAAACAGAGCTGATTTAATGATGGCTGACGGACTACATATGGCTTAGAGTCAATGTAATGATCGTTTAGCTGCAGTCATTTTGTAATCCTTTTGTAAATTGAATTAGTGTTGTTAAGGCATCTGGAATGTGTAGTAGTTCAGTGATAGATGAAATAAATACATATCTGTAGATTGCTGCTAATGGAATCGAATCTTTGGAGTTTGGAGTCAATTCCAAAGTTTCGAGTCAATTATTGATTCCCAACACCTCGGAATTGAGGAATCTATTATTTTTTTTAAATCAATTTCCAGCCCTGTTATAACTCTTAGATTAGGACTAAAGGTGCAGCATGAAGATATCATGAAAGTAGCCCTAATGACTTGTGACTTCCATTGTTTTTAGATTCTGACAAGGACAGTGTCATATATTTTTAATGCAAATATTATTAGTTAATAATTTACAATCAATCTGAGATTTCCAAACTAATTGATTCATAACTTTAATTAATTCAAAATTTTGGACATGAACTGAAACCATTACATTTTTAGTATGTACTTGTCAGGTCACAAATAAATCTGTCATTTACTCACCCTTATGTTATTTGAAAACCACTTGTTGTTATTTTTTATTTTATTTTTGGAAAGAAATATATATATATATTTTTAGGAGCACTATTCCATAGAATAGCAATAGTGAGCAGGAACTGTCAAGCTTCAAAATGAACAAAAAAGCACTTGTAAATGTGCAGTATAGAGACAACATTAATGTAGTCCATATGACTTTTGCATTATATTCCAAGTTTTCTGGGTACATACAGCATTTTTGTGTTGTATGGATTACTTTTATGGTATTTTAATGATGTTTTTTTTTTTTTTTTTATTCTCTTTGGACCTTGTCAGCAGTGGTCAATATGAACTTTTTTGTATGGAAAATTGCAGTGTAAATATTCTTGAAGAAAAGGTTGTGTCAAGATTTCATTGGAAAAAAAACACAATGAGGGACAACTTGAGGGTAAGTAAATCATTTAGTGTCATTTTTGTCAGACAGCTGACACAGTCAGGTAATTTTACAGATACATCAATGACAAAACGAAAATAAAATTATATTTGTCTTTCCTTTGAGACAGCAAAAAAAAAAAAAAAAAAAATATGACTGAAACAGGTAAATTAGTAGCAATACAAAGTCTTTTACTGAGTGAACTTCAAAAGTACATATATCTTTTGAAACCATACATTTTGGTCCTTTATCACATTTAAAGCCTTTTGTTAGGAAAATTATTCCATTCATCATCATTACAATTTAAAAAGTACCAAAGAGGACCATTATATTTGTGACCTCAACACTCGTGACCCCCCCTCCTCAAAAAAGGTGTGGTCCACGACCAATGTACAAGACATGGCCTTGATTTCATGTCCATTTATTTATTTATTTGGTAGGAAGCTGTGTAATAAACTCCTGATGCAATCTTATCAGCCTGCAGGGTTTATTTTGCAATAGCAACTGGATGACCGTACATTACTTAACTTCTTGTTTATAAAACTGTTGTGTGAAAGCAATATTATCCTCGCAATCAATCAGGCATTCAACAGTGTCATGTTATAAAACATAATAAATCCATGTATAGACACACACTTTCTATTTTTCTTTTGTCCTTTTCCACTCATCCATCCATGTTTCTATCCATCCATTCCATAATCAACATCCTGTAGACCCAGCTTTTCATTTTTTTTCTCCCATTTCACTCCCCCTCTCTCTGGATCTCTTGCCAGTTTTAGCTTAGAGCTTTCTCAGCCTGCATAAGATTGCCCTGAGCTGATAAAACAACGAGTACAAATCCCGCTCCAGAATCAATGGGCACAGTTATTCTTGTGACCCTTGTCAACCAGCTGGCCAACAGCCACATAGTCCCTCAGGCAACATATGAACTGACAGGCCACTGAAGCCCTGCACTGTACCTGCCTCCCCAGGGTTCAGACAAACCCTGCATGTTGGACCCAAACACAGTGTATCTCTGTGTGTCCAGGTGCTTGTGTGTGTGGTGTAGTCAGACTCATCCAAAATACCTGCATGAGGTTTAGAACTGTTTCATTTTCCAACAAGCCTCCCAAAGTTCAATTTTATCGGGTTTTAAAGAGATTTACTGATATATATCAGAATTTTGTTTCACTGACCTAGATTTTTTGTCTTCTACTTTGATTTGTATTTTGTTTGTCTTCATACATATCAGCCAGACATTGACATATGTAATAAACCATGAGTTGTATATGCATATTCTGTGTCAGAGATAAATTCTGAAATAGTATGACCAAATTTTCTATATGTTTCTGATTTTTAACTGCTAATTTTTTCAGTAAACAGTTCCTTCTTGTCTGTTTTAAACAACCTGTAACTGTAGCTGGTAGATTTTTGAAGGTTTTGCCCACATTTTGTGATATTCCTCCCTGGTGATTTCTTACACTGTAATCATCTTTTTTCTGCTGGTTTGGGAACATTGGCAGTGTAGCTGGCAGACTGTATTTCAGCCCTTACAGTAGCTTTATTCACATTCACATTCACATCACACACTTCTCTGTATCCTCTGCTGTTAGCTAATCCAAAACCCTTAAATAAAGAGGTGCTGCTAAAATATCAGAATGAAACTGGGAGATATATAGGTCAGTTTTCTGCTTCGTTCTCTACCAAATACATAAAAACATGTTCTTACAGAATGAACTTTTTATTCCAGCTCAGACTCAGCTTAATAAAATATGTATTTTATTTGTGTTTTCATTTTATTTGCTTATTTGCACTTGTTTTTTTTTTTTTTTTTTAGAATAGAACACTGGGTTTATCAAAAAACTTCTATAACCGGCCAAAATCTTTTTGTGTGTGTGTGCAAATCATATGTAAAACATTCTTGCATAAATTGTTCCTTTATTACCAGGGGATATACGTAAGAATAGGTTTAAGAATTATTTAAGAAACAAAAATCTGTTCTACTAGTCTTTAGATTGTGAATATGGCCCAATGACATTAATATGTGTATGTTTAAATGTATTTTGAATTATTTATTGTAATTTATTATATTTCCATTACCATTATATTTTCATGCACATAGGACCATTACCAAGTTGCTTAGTGGAAAACAATGTCAACTTATAATTGCTTTTGTACATTCTTTTTTTTTTTTTTTTTTTTTGCATACTTATAATCTTTGATTTGAATTTTGTGAGATTAGAAAATTTCTAATGCTTAAAATCTCTTCTTTTTTCAGTGCAACAATGACTATGTTCCTGTGTGTGGCTCCAACAATGAAAACTATGAAAATGAGTGTTTTCTGCAAAGAGATGCCTGCAAACAGCAGACTGAAATCCTGGCGGTCTCTGAAGGATCCTGCCCTGCCGGTATGTTCAGCCTTGTGTTTAGTGTGCATGTTACTTGAAGGTTAATCCATGGCCTAATCGTTTACCCTGTAAATGTTATTTAGGCAGATTTATTTTGACCTATTTATAACAGATTTAGACTCTTTTTTTGTGTTAAACGTGTTATTTCTTAGTCAAGCATGTTTTATCCACATTTGTGAAATAATACTATCAAATAATACCTTGATGGTACCATAAAAATCTTTCTCTTAAGAACTGATCAGGTCACCCATGGAGTTGTGAGTTCAAATCCAGGGTGTTCTGAGTGAATCCAGCCAGGTATCCTAAGCAACCAGTTTAGCCCGGTTGCTAGGGAGGGTCATATGGGGTTATAATGTGTGGTTCTTGCTCTCGGTGGGGCGAGTGTTGAGTTGTGCGTGGATGCCGCGGAGTATAGCGTGGGCCTCAACAATCGATTGACGTCTCAGACACTGAGGCAATTGAGATTCGTCCTCCACCACCCGGATAGAGGCCACCACGAGGACTTAGAGCGCATTAGGAATTGGGCATTCCAAATTGGGGAGAGAAAAAATAAATCTGATCAGGTTAGCCACTTTTACATTAAAGACACCATTTAATTAAAATTTGAGTTTTGTGGCTTTTATTCCATGTCTATCTGCTTTAAAGAAATCTGTAAATGCTAATGTTCTTTTGAAAGTTGCACGAAGTAACATTTAGCATATATATATTTGCTATTAAAATTAGCTTTTTGCTCAAAAGACTTTCTCTTTCAAGTTTACTGACCAAAAATATTGATGACTTATCTTGCACTACACAGATTTCTGTCCAAGAACATGCTCTCTAGAATGAGAATGCCCTTCCCCCTCAATATTACCCAATTAGCAAGTAGCAGCAAGCAAGCCCTTTGCTTTGACCCGCCCAAAATTCAAGTTTCAATAAGGAAAAAGGACAGAATACAGGACAGAAAAATAAGCTCCTTCAGCGATTTCTCTTCAAATGTAAATAGCCAAAGACAACACATAATAAAGGTGAATCAGCATCCTGATTACTGCAAGCTTTATCTGTGGTTGTTGTGGAAATGTTAACAGAAAGCATCCTACTTTTTCTGTTATAGTATGTTCATTATAATGAGTGAGTGTGGCTTGTTAATGGCAAATCAGTCAAAGACCACATTATATATGCAGAAATATGTTCTGCGGTCAGTAAGATGGTGTATTGGTGAGGGTAAAGCAGGTGTTTGGCACTCTGGGTGTTGCTGAGTCAGACTCCATTAAACAGTGCCTAAACCAGGAATCTCATGGGAGAGAGAGTAGGAATGTGTGGGAGGAGAGTATTTCTGTTTATAAAGCATCTAAAGAATGACAATTTTTCCATTTGCTGTGTGTGTGTGTGTGTGTGTGTGTGTGTGTGTGTGTGTGTGTGTGTGTGTGTGTGTGTGTGTGTGTGTGTGTGAGCGTGTATTTATCACTTTGTGGGGACCAAATGTCCCCATAAGGATAGTAAAACCCGAAATGTTTGACTTTGTGGGGACATTTTGTCGGTCCCCATGAGGAAAACAGCTTATAAATCATACTAAATTATGTTTTTTGAAAATGTAAAAATGCAGAAAGTTTTCTGTGAGGGTTAGGTTTAGGGGTAGGGTTAGGTTTAGGGGATAGAATATAAAGTTTGTACAGTATAAAAACCATTATGTCTATGGAAAGTCCCCATAAAACATGGAAACACAACAAGTGTGTGTGTGTGTGTGTGTGTGTGTGTGTGTGTGTGTGTGTGTGTGTGTTTGTGTTTGTGTTTTCAGGTAAAGTCATAATTCAATCACAGCAGAATATTGTTTCTCATCTATACCTGAATGTGTGTGAGCATGTACCTGTCTGTAGGAGTTCTGGAAGGTAAAAGCTAATTTAGTGAAACAAGCAGCAGAAAACAAGAAGAGTGTTTGAAAATGATATCTCATCATCTCTTTGATTAGCTGTCTGTCTCTATGCGGTTTCCTTTATTTTATTTGTTTTTATTTCACTCTATAAATTCATGCATTGAGTCTGGATCAGACTGGACTGAGTTTAAGAACCTGACTGACATAACTCTGAAAAAGATGGATGGATGGAAAGATGGATTTATATAGAGATAGATAAGTGACCTTTAAATGAGATCAAACTAATATACCCACATTGCCTCATAATTCAACCCTCCTGTTGCCAGAGAAGGTTTCCAAACTTTCAGCGCAGCATCCTTGCTCGTGCTGAGGACATGGATGAAAGAGACAGAGAAATGAACTGTTTCACAGTTCTGATGTTTGTACCAGCTCATCTAATTCTTTGACACTGATTTCCTCTCTAATAATTCCCTGGCAAATGATCCAGCAGCAAACAGATGACCTATAGAGATATCACACTGGGATATTTTCTGTGGCTGGTTGCAACTTGTACCTCTGTCCTCATTCATACATCAGTTTTATAACTAAATGTGAGTTGCTTCGAGCACCAGGAAATAAAACATTGATTGTAATAACCAAAGAAGTATTAAAAGCTCATTTTATTTACAGTAACTGTGTGGGGGGAACTAAAGTTTGCCTTGTTCAGATCTTTCCCAGCTGCTTTCTCCATGATTTCCTCTTTGTTTTGTGCCTGTTTATGGATGCTGTCCGTGGTGCTGAAACCAATTCTGCATTTGCCAGAATGGCATGGTGTCAGAAACATCAAGTTTGTCACTTTGGACTTTTACTATAACCCCTCACTTTAGATTAGTTCATTGTCAGAATTAAAATGATAGTTCAGCCATAACTGAAAATTCTTTAATCATTAACTCACCCTCATGTTGTTCCAAACTTTCTTTCTATGCCAGCAGCCATATCTGTAGCTCTAGACTGGTTACCTGGATGGGAGACTTCCTGGGAAAACTATGGTTGCTGCTAGAATAGGTGTTTGTGAGGCCAGTACAGGTTTGGGTCCTATGCCCCAGTATAGTGACAGGGACACTGTACTGTAAAAAGGCACCATCCTTCGGATGAAACGTTAAACTGAGGTCCTGACTATCTGTGGTCATAACAATTCCAGGGTACTTCTTTAAAAAGTAGGGGTGTCACCCTAGTGTCCTGGCCAACCCCTCCCTCCCCCTCCACCACCATTGGCCCTAATAAATCATGGCTGTATCAACTGGCTATCACTCTACTCTCTCCTCTCCACCAACAGCTGGTGTGTAGTAAGCATACTGGCACACTATGGCTGCCCTCACGTCATCAAGGTGGATGCTGCCACTGGTGGTGGTTGAGGAGAAGCCCCTATACACTATGTAAAGTGCTTTAAGTGTAGAGTCAGAAAAGCGCTATATAAGTATAAAGTTCATACATTCACTCATTAATTTCTTCCATTGATCACAAAAGGAGTTTGGTCAGAGTGTAAGGGAATAACAGCCTCAGTAATCATTCACTTTTATTGCATGTTTTTTTTTCTCCATGAAATGGCTGACATCTCCATTATTGCTCTACTGAAGAAATATAGCTGTAACAATCACATTCATCAACAGTAATTCCAATACTATCTGGTTATATCAGGTTATTCCCCAGTAAATCAAATAATTTCGCCTATACTACTGCATTAAACCTCTCCTCCATCACATTTGTCTAAATTAAGTCTTTTCTGTGCTCTGTTAAAACTTTCACAAGGAATTTGTGTGTCAAATTTTGAGAAGAACTGCTGAGTATGTCCTTATCCCTTTTCTCTGGCATTGATAAGTGGGCTATTTACCTCACGAATGGTAGTGAGTTTACTGGAGTGCTGCTATAAGATCAGTGTGAATAATGCACTGCTTAGTCACTGAAGGAGATGGGCCAGTGCTTATACTGAGATTTTAGTGACACTAGGGCAGTTAGCCATTAGCTTTGTGGTGCGAAACTGTAGAGCGGAGAAGGCAGTTCATTTTTTAAACTAGAATTTGACGTTAAAATAGACATTCTGCATAACAGACTCCACCAGTGTTTATGTAGCTTTTCTCTGCAGGTATAATGTACTTAATGTAAAAAAGATATTATTTTGACTTTTTATTGACATCTTTATTTTTCCCTCATGGTCAGCAGTGACTATCACATTCTAAATACATTTATATATGCTTACCCCTCAGGATCAATAGGCATGTCAGTACATGTTTTATCATTAATTATTTGTATCTGTTTAGAAACCCGATACTAGGGATGGGTCATCCAACAACCGACTAGTTTATCTAGATTTCTTCCTTAATTTCTTTTTTTTTTTTAAGAAAAACGTTATCTTTGGCTATTTCTACATTAATCTGGATACATTTGAAACATTTGTTTTCATTTACAAAACATTCTCTGTCCACACTGCTGTTTTTAAGCATTTTCCAAAAGTTGCTTGAGTACCCTTTCTGCGCATGCAAAAAATGTGTTGAATTACAGATTACCGTTGTACGTACGGTCTGAAATGCAAATGTCCTCGTGTTCTGTCGCTGAACACCAACTCTGACTAAACTTCCTTTCGCCTTTGAAGGAATGCAATGTGAATGTTGTGCAAAGTAATATTTATCTTTAACAATGCTAGTAAATAAGAAATCAGGCACAGCAACGCCACTATATCAAAGGCCGCCATCTTGATTGTTTTGGTTGAATGGATCATATGACTTCAAATACATCATCATATTCCAATGTCTTTCCAAGTCCACACTACAACGCGAAGACGGCGTTTTCAAATTTGGGAGAGCGTTTTTGAAAAGCAAAATTTTCACTGACAAAAACGCCATCTCAGTGTGGGTGGAAGTGTAGAGAAAAAGATGCTTTTTCTCACCAAAATGTATTAGTGTGGATGTGGCATTTAAATTTATCCCCTTTGAAGCACTGCTGCTAATGTTTTACACATTCAGATGGACATCCTTGGCCGTTTTGTCGCATCTTGCACTTTTTTTCGAATTGTAAATTTTTTTGTTGCGTGTTTCGCTATTAGTAAGAAAAATAGTACAACTTTTAAAAACATCTCGCGACCTACACCTTCCATTTTGTTTTACTCCTAGTTTAAACACAAAAATGCATCTTAGTTAAACGCCTCCTAAGAAACGTGTCTGAGCTGGGCCGAGTGAACCTGAAACCAATGTAATTATACAGGAATTCCTTAAGACAGATTAGTCTACTAGTTGCTCAGGCAACCCACAGTCTTGTCAAATTTGAAAATATGGCGTTTTGCACTTCCCAACCTGGGACCAATATGTTACCTGATGCTCACATGTCTGTCAAGCTCGCTGTTCTTTAAATTGAATATTGTATGTTGTAACAGCATCCAAGGTGTGTTGACAGAGACCATCAGCCCAGAGCTCCACTCCGCTCAACCCACAACATCATGGTAGCCAGAGGAAAGTGCAAAGTCACCTAATCAGCGATTCTCCCAAATAAATGACAAAGGCAGAGAAGATACCTCTGATACCTCTGTGTGAGGAACAAAGGTCTCTTATTTAAAAAGGCTTCTGTCATTGTTCTCTGCCAGCAGACTCAGCAGAGGCCAGTCTCACAGGAAGCAGTGTGTGGAGAAACCAACTGTTCATCTCGCTTTACCCTTCCATCCTCTCTGTGAAATAGTTTTTTGATGTACTCAGGGATCTTCATGAATTTTAGAATTTTTGGAAGATTTTTGCTTTTTTTTTTTTTTGACCCTGATACCTCAGGACTAATTCCTTGTTTCTGTTTAATAAATGTATGTCTTTTTGTCTTACTCTTTAGGTATTAGGTTTTCTTATCAAGAATATTGCATTCAGAATGCAAGAATGGCTAATTATTCATTTTAGGATTTCAGGGGGCCCCGGTCAGACTGCAAAACTTTCAGGGAGTGACGTTGACGTGTGTTTACGTGCAGGGCTAATAATGAGCTGTTTTCTGCGGTTTTATAATAATAATAATAATTTGGTATCATATTAAAATAATAAACTTGACTGGACAATACTAAATAATTTTCAACTGGGTTCCAAAATATAAGTGAGTGAAGTTGTAGTTTTTGCACACCCTTTTTATTCACACATTTTTTGCTGTAAACATATTTGTCGATAAATATTTCATTCTCATTACTGTGTTGATGTATTGGTGCATATTAATCATATTCGTTATATTATTAATTAAATACCATTCTTCCTTGTGTTCATTTAGTAAAACACTATAGGAAAACATGTCTTCATTATCTTTATCTAGATTTGTATTTCATAAACATTTTGAACCTACCTGGCTAAAATGGCTTGGGATTAATTAAAAAATCATTTTTGAGCAAAGAAACAGTTATCAAGATATGTTTCAAATATCCTGTAACAGGCTGAAAAATATCGAGATTTGATATCAAGATTTGATTGATAATGTTTGGAGCCATATTGCCGGGCCAGAGTTGGACAGAGAAATGCTCAATGGGGAAAGGTGCATTTTTTGCAAATAGTGCTATTTTTTGGTTGGGCCAACCAAATAGTTTTTGAGTTTTGTGAGAAAGGCACAGTCTAAGATAGGAGGTGTATTTACACTCAAAAGATTTACTTAAATGCGGTACTCACACCACAGTGTAGAGGTCTCTATTTCCGCGTAAGTCCAGCAAGACCCACGGGACTCAATCAGATTTCTTGCGGCACGCGATTACATTTCCAAGTTGAAGGTGGTAGTGGAGAGTATGTCCATGAGTTGTGTGTGGGAGCGGGCGGTCAGTCTGAAAAATCTGATGTGGATATCTATTTTTTATTTGTGTAAAAAAAGAATAATTATTATAATTTTATTTTACAAATAATTTAATTTTGATAACAATAAACAGAAAATTCAACGTAAAAATGTGCATACAACACAGGCATCAAATTATACAATATTTAGAGCCGGCTATAGTCAATGGAGCTTTACAAGAATGGCAGAGCAAAGCGTGGACAAACTGGATGTGAAAATTGTCAATTTAAGTGTTAAGAAATGGGCAAGTCAAACGGTTTTCATGTCATGCGTTATCTGACAATGGCATTAACTGAAAATAAAACATTATTTGTTTGTCAGGAATAAAATAACTGCAAGCTGAGAGCGGGTGAACATGGAGTAAAATTCAGCTGGAGCGTTCGGGTGCGGGATGGAAACTTGTGGGAGCGGGCAGGAACAGAATGAAAGAAAAACGGTCCCATGCAGAACTCTACCACATTCCAGCACATTTCGCACCTTGTTAAACTGGATGTAGCACTGAAATACGCTGAAATACTACATGCAAAATACTACAACTATTCAGTAAACTTAATTTGCCCCCGAATTTGGTAAGAGCAGTTCAGTATTATCATGTTCTCTAGAAGCTTACAAGTACAGTAGATAAACAGGTGATAGTGTTTTACTGATTTAGATATATACTTATTTTATTTTTACTTTTGTAAACCTAAAGCTGAGCCATGCATGTCCAGATGGCATTCATAATATCTCCCTATTTTTGAAGCTTGCTTCTGCCAAAAGAGGCCAGATGGGTCACAGATCCACCACTGGTCCTTCCATAGTTCAACTATAAACAAATACGTCTCTGTACAGACAATTTGGATGGCTTGTCTAGAGCAGTGGCATGTGGTGGACATTTGAAATGAGGAGGCAGAATGCCATCTGAGGATTTTGTTTTTCCAATGTAAATCCAATGTAAAATCCTATTCAGTTCTAGTTGACATTTACATGGCTTTCAGATTAAACCCATACAAATCTATAATCTGATATATCACAATATATGATATAAAAAGTAGGTCTGCATAAAGTTGTATAATACATCTACGATGCTAACATACACCCATTTCTAATGGATGTAGCCTTGGCCTGGAATAAAAATATATGAATAAAAATGCAACAACGTATTAACAAAGTAACAAAACACTAACAATGGCTGATGTCCAATATACAACACATATTTTCCTTAAATTATAATGTATGTACATGCAGTATATGCCCAAACAAAATTAACTATATATGTTAATTGCCATATATCAGACTTCTGCACAGGAAGCCATATGAAATACCTTTTAACTTACACTGTAAATAAGCATGAAATATTTATATTTTTGTTAGTTCATGTTAAAAATATATATTAAATCAAGTCAAATCAAAGGCTCATATATAATTATTATTTTTACATTGCTTAAAAAACAATACCTACAAGATTACAGCAACAAGCATATTTCATGTATAGTTCAACGACGAGCTGCCACATTTAAGAGCAAGCGCTCAAGCGGCTCACTAGCACACCATTTCATGTTTCAAGTCATTTCAATTTAATTTTGATTTGGAAGTGACCAGAAGTGCTGTTGTCCATGTCTGTTAGTTGTTTACTGTACAAATAGTTTCTCCACTTATATCAGTTCGTCCCATTCATAGCGACCTGCAGGAGACCCACTGCGAGGAAGGAGAGCATGATAGGGGGCTGTGGCTCAGGTGGTAGATTGGGTTGATCACTAATCGCAGGGTTGGCGGTTCGATTCCTGGCCCATATGATTCTACATGCCGAAGTATCCTTGGACAAGACAATGAACCCCAAGTAGCCTCCCAATGGCAGGCTAGCACCTTGCATGGCAGCTCTGCCATCATTGGTGTGTGTGTAAGTGTATTGAACAAATCAGCATTAATCAGAGCCAGTGTCTCCAATCACGTGACTTCGTCTAGTACAGAATAATTTAGGGGTTCAATCTTGTCCAGTATTGTACTCAATTCCACTTTTGGTGTGATTGTCTATAGTCTCTGGCAAGCACATTTTGACCTACTTCAAAGGTTCTGAGTGGTGACTGTTTTGGTCTTTGGCCACATTGCTTAGTTTGCACATGTTGGCGCAGGTCAGGTTGTAGTAAGTCTAAACATGAACAAAGACTTCTTCCCATGAAGAGTGTGGCTGGAGACTGACCAGTGGTTGAGTGAGTAGTGTTCCTATAGACCTTTTTTTTCTTGCAGTGGTACTCTCTCTCATTCCATGGCTTTCACTGACTGTTTTAGAGACTGAATGAAGTATTCAGCCAAGCCATTTTTTGCAGGCTGATAAGGAGCAGATGTTTTGTGCTTAATGCCATTTCCTTTAACAAATAACTAGAATTCCTCTGAGGTAAATTGTGTACCATTATCACTGAACAGCTGTGCTGGTAAGCCAGTGCCGTAAAACAATGTGCAGAGCAGGTCAACAGTCTTTGTGGACGTGGCGTTTTTGACAAGAAATTCTTCATGTTTTTGATTATCCGTCCTCTAATACAAGGAACATCTTTTCGAGGAAGGGTCCCACATAGTCGATGTGGACTTGCTGCCAGGGACTTGTGGGGCATTCCCACACATGCAGAGGTGCTGCTTGAAGCTGTTGCTGAGTTTGTTGACACCCCAGGCATGACTTGGCTAGGTGTTTGATTTGACGATCTAACCCAGGCCACCAAACATAGCTTCTTGTGAGGCTTTTCATTTTAAAAACTCCCAAGCGTCCATTATGGAGGGCATTAAAGACTTTGTCTTGGAGCTTAGGTGGCACGACCACCCGTGTACCCCACATAATGCATCCTTGTGTCACAGAAAGCTGTTAACGACGGTTTGACTTTTCTGGGAGTTGTGGATCTCCTGAAACTGGCCATCCTTTCAATGTCAGGTCAAAAACCTTAGCCAGTGTTGGATCAGATAAAGGCTCCATTTGAGTCATGTCAGGTCTGAATCCTCTGTGGGCTCATAGGGTAGATGCGACAGTCCATCTGCGTTTCTGTGAAACTTTGTACCCTTAAACTCAGTGGTATAATCATGAGCACCAAGGAATAATGCCCAATGCTGTGGTCGTGTCACTGCCATAGCTGGAATTCTTTTGCTGGGGCTGAAAATTGCTATTAGGGGTGGTGATCTGTAATTAAAGTGAAGCATTTTCCATACAAATACTGATAAACTTCTTCACTCCCCACACCAAGCTTAGCCTTTCTGAAAACAATCTGGGCATATTTGCATTCTGCACCAGTCAAGGACCTAGATGCAAATGCAATCTAAGATGACTGATGGATCCTCTCAGATCCATCAGTCATCTTGTGAGACAAGACAGCACCAATTGCATATGGTGAAGCATCACAAGCTAGGCAAGGTGAGTATTGTCATCATGGCCAGTGAATATGATATCATATAAATAGCATTGTGGGCCTGGAATTCCTAGCAAAACTTGATCCATGGCCCTTTTCCACACTGCTAGGGCCGACAACACCCCAAAAAGTCCTTTGTGTGCGTTTATCTTCAAATACTTATTTCCGGACTCCTCAATCTCCATTTGTAAGTACACCTGGGCCAGATCGATTTTTGAAAAGCATTGGCCACCTGATAGTGATGCAAAAATGTCTATCTGAAGCAATGGATAGTGGTCAGCTTGCAGAACTGGGTTAATTGTGACCTTAAAGTTACCACAGATTCGTACATCACCAATTTTCTTGACAATGGGTACTATTGGTGTAGCTCAGTCAGACCAGTCCAATTTAGAGAGTTCCTTGATCCTCTAGCCATTTGAGGTTGACCTCCACTTTAGTGTGTACTGCATATGGTACCGGACATGCCTTGTGAAATTTTGGTTGCACATCACTCTCAATGGCAAGCTATGCTTAAATGTGTTTCAGTGTTCCAGTGACATTTTGGAAAATTTGGGCAGACTGAGCTAACACACGCTCTAATTTGTCCTATACGGAGCATGAGTTTGCCTTGGGGGTAACTTACATTTGTTTTATGGACTGCCAGTTTAATCGAGTGCTCTTAAGTCATTCATGTCCAAATAAGTAAAGAAATAACTCCAACTTTTTGCAGCACATACAGGTCCAATACACACCTATTATTTTTATATTTAACTCTGACCTTGAGTTTTCCCACTGGTGCAATTTTCTCCCCTGTGTATGTCGTATAGTGATTGGTCATTCGCGAACGAGTCGGCTCTAAGAGCAGGCTCTTGTAGGTGAACGTTGGGAGCCGGCTAGTATATCAGAAGAGCTGAATCTATTTCTAAAACTATAAAAAATTAAGATAAGAATAATCAAAACATTTCAATTAATAGAATTAACTAATTCAAAGCATGAAAATAAATAAAATAATATAAGCCTAAATGCTCAAGCGCACACACATCGTTCTGACTGTCTGCTCAGACTAACAGCCTCAGCTGTTGTTCCTGTCAATCAGACATGCAGTGTCAACCATCAAAGCAAAGATGCGTGAGGGAGGGCGGAGCCAACTCACTCACAGACATAGGCTGTGATTCATTTGGAAGGCTGTATGCTAGGTAGTATGCATCTTTTGAAGGCAGCAGTATACCGAGCGTTCTCCTTTAAACAAGCCTATTTAAACGAGACGGCCTTTGTGGACAAATGGAAACGGAACTTAACTTTGTTGCTATGACAGCACACCACTGTTTAACAAGCTGAGAGTGAGAAGGGAGTCTCTTTAGAAGGGAATGTATGAGGTACATTTTATGAGAGTTAAATGATGTAAAGAGAAAAGAAAATAGATTTTACAGGTTTACTTTTTGTCTAATACTTTATTTTAAATATATATTAAATATAATTATACATATTATATACTCTGCACCCATCTACTGAGGTACTTCAACTTTGCATTTGAACATCATATTTACGGGCAAATTGGCGTAATTTTATTTAGACATTTCCGTTGAAGCGAAGTATTGTGGGTTGTGAGTGCCCACAAATGATACACCTCATGTATCATGAATTCCCGGGAAAGAAGGTCTCATTCGAAATGTTCTACTCGCTTTTATGAAACGAGACAGCATCGATGATGTATGTGGCCGACTAATGCGATCTCCGGAGGACGTAGCCTTCTAAACGAAAACAGCCACAGACACACACTTAGCAGCCGAGGAGAGAGAGGAAAGACAGCTGTGAAAACAACAGCTGGAAAGTGGAAAATTAGGAAGAAACACAGTAGCATTTGGATGCAGTTTAATAATGTAGACAATGTTAGAGCACAGTGTAGAATTTGCCAAAACAAAGCCTGTTCTACACACAACCTACACCGGCATATGCGATCTGTGCACCCTAATAATTTAATTAGAATTGTTTTAACACCAATCATAGTCAAACTATCGCAAACTGTTTGACCTTAAAAAATACAAAACATATTTTTCAAAAGAGCCGTTTGGGAGCAAAAAGAGCCGGCTCTATTTAGTGAGCTGAGCCGAACGATCCAGCTCACTGAAAAGAGCCAGAATGCCATCACTAATGTATTTAACAGCATTCAGTGGGACCGTGTAACTTTTTTACCACATCTGAAACAAGCTGGAATTTTTTCACTCCGTTTTGTTGCAAATTAGTTTACATGACATTCAGCTGTCACCTTTGTTTACAATTTGAAAGTGTCTTTTGCGGCTGCTGCCATAGAAACAGCAATTTCTAATGCTCGCGTCAGAGTGAGCTCTCTCTCAGTAAGCAGCCACTTTTGCATGCTCTTGCTGTGCAGACCCAAAACAATCCTATCTCTAAGCGCATCGGACAACCCATCGCCAAGTGGCAATACACTGCCAGTCTTCAGAGCTCGGCCATGTACAACACAGTCTTTTGATGATTACACTTATGGAAACGAAAATGCTCAGCTAGGATCAAGGACTTTAGATTCAAATCCATTTGCAACACTTCCACGATGTCATTAATTGTTTTCTCCACTGGTTTTTCTGGTGCAGTTAAGCTGTGCAAGAGGTTGTATGTTTTAGCACCCATTACACTCAAGAGAATTGCCACATTTGTCTCGTTCACAATGTCATTGACTAAACAATGCTGCTCAACTCTCCACATATTATATGTTGCCCAGTCTTCGACCGTATTGTCAAAAGCTTCCATTTGTCCAACAATTCCAGATATTTGGCTTTCTTTGTTTCAGTTTGTTTTAATATTTCTCTTTTATTTACACAATTTCTGTTGCACTTTACTCACTTTATGGTACGTGTCACTCCTCCAACAGCAACAAGCTAGATGGCATTAATTTGGGGTAGGCCTGACACAAATCCCTTTTGCCCTGTTTTTATTCATTGTTTCTGTTGCACAACTGGGTCACGTATGTACTCATCATCAATTTTGTTGTGTTTTTACACTTACACAAACAGTAAGAAAAACAACCAGATCAGAGATAACATGTGTGTGAACTTTTTATTGATTCTACTAGTGCAAATTGTTTATCTAAATGAAATAGCCTATGGAATTAACTAAAATTATATGTACTGTAGGCTTTGTGAACCATTGAATTTTAAATAGGAGACATTAATCTAACAAGCTGCTTTTCTGTTTTACAGATGCTGGTTCTGGATCAGGAGATGAAGGTAAGAAAGTTCTCAAAATATTCCAATTTACAGTAGACACCTAATTGTTTGTGCATCCTTCTCATTAACTCACTGTGCACTTGTTTACACATCTCCCCAGCTGATACTCATAAACGCACCCTCACTTCCTCTCAGTCTGTCAGCAGTCATCTGCACTCCTCCTCAAACCACCCACTGAAAGTGAGATTAAATCACACCCACTCACTTATTGTTCAGAGAAAAGGAATTATTGCACTGTTCCGCCCAAATTGTGATGTCTGATGGATGGAAGAACACTTTGCAGTTAAAGCAATATATTAGGATCACTTGAAATGTGTCAGTCACCTTTGATTTAATCCCTTTGTCTTCCAGTCAACCCTTTTATTTGTCTCTCACAACCAGCTTATCCACATCTGCTAATTGAGCAGTACAGCAGTAACATCTCTCTGCATATTAGTGATTATTATGGTATTATTTTGACAGCCATATCGTGTTTGCTAGATGGTGCTTTTGCCTTTTATGCATGTGAATAGCTGCTTGCACAAGTACAGGTTGGTATATTTGTTTGTGAAGGGTTTCATTCATCCACATCATGTTAAACTGTCTGGTAGAACTTTAGTTGAAAGTAACAGAGTTTGATTTTCTTGCCTTTTAACATCTCTTTTGCCAAATATGCAATCAGGAATGTGTAGATATTAAGGGTTGCACCAACTAATCGAATAGTTCTGCCATGAGTTTACAAGTCAGGTCTGTATCGACTAGTCGTGGGCCACATGACTACAGATACATTTGTTCTATAAATGGTGACAGCAGAAGGAACATTTCACTGTCCATAATCTGTCACAGTGTAGCTGTGTGTTATTTTCTTGGTGAAGTAACCTGTAATTTAAAGAGTCCATATACAAGCCAAAAGTCTTATGTACCATCCTTAAACTAATTATTTGTGAGCCAGAGGCTGACAGAAACTATTAGAGAGTCATTAAGATCAAATTTGACTCACCATAGGTGACTGAAACTCTTGCAAACCCTAGTAGATACATTTTGGATAAATTGCTGTTAGTAGATGAGAGCAGAGCTTTGTAGACCAGAATAATAGAAAGATGGAAGCAGGGATGCTGCAGAAGACAAGATGATGAGGGGAGAGGTGTAAGCATGGATAGAGAGACAAAAGAAGAATAATCAGGGAAAATGAAAGCAACAATAAACTGAGTGAAGTAAGGAAGTCAACGAGAAAGAGAAATGGAAGTCTGATAAAATGAAAGATAAGTGAAGTGGAGGAATAGAAATGTGGAACGATAAAGAATGGGGTACATGAAGGAAGAAACTATAGAGAGAGAGAGAGAGAGAGAGAGAGAGAGAGAGATGACTTTTAGGCAAGCACAGCACCATCTGAGTAAAACAAATCAAATGGATTTTAATGGCTGCAGATAAATCATATGGCTTGACCTCTGGGCTTGATGGTCTCTGAATACTAAAGGCAAAATACACCCTTTAAGCCCCCCAGAATCACTTAGGACTCTTAGCTTCTTAGCTACATCAGTATAAGAAGCTACACGCCATTTACACTGTTCACTGAGACTAATACAGTATCGAGCAATAAATTATTGTAACACAGTTCAATGGGGAGGAGGTGAGAACCGGCTTGACGACATATATAATATTTTAATGAATAACTTAAACAAAAGACAAACACACACACGACGGACATGTCCGTAAACGATCTCTCTCTCCCGCACCACTGTCCGCAATCGGCCTTTATCCCTCTCAGAGGCTTACTTAGCCTGATAAGGGACCGGGTGTGTATAATCACGACCCGGGCCCGCCCTCCACCCTGTCACAATGATTAAAGGTGAAGTGTATAATGGTATAACTCATTTTCTTACTGGCTTCCCCAACAGCCACCCCCATCTGCCATTGGTTGGTCAAACAGATAGTCCCACCCTAGTCTCACACCACTGGTTGAGGCAATGCTGCTAGTTTGGGCATGGGTACATTTCCCATACATCGACAAAACTCATTGCTAAACCACCATAATACGAATCATTGCTGGAGAAATTGACTAGCTAGTCACAAACTTTTCCCGTAAATGTAGTAAGTGTACTATGTCATATATCCATCATTCAAACCACGTTGTTTCAACAATATAGAGTTAATGATGTTACACAGGGGGTGGCAAAACAACTTTTGCGGAGATCAAATGGATATCAAATTATAAAAGCTCATTATACATATACCAGAAAGCAGTTTAATACAAGAAAGCTGCTGAAGACACAAAAGCGATATTCACTGTGTAATGTGACAGATAAATTATGCTGCAATATACGCACATGCGCACTCTCCAAAAACATATAAGAATACCACTTATGCATTAACATGGACACATAAGCTGTATTCTCTGAAATAATCAAATTTGTGTTAAAGTGCTTTCTATTAAAAGCCTTTTATCTCTTAAATGGCATAAGGAAGGCTACTTTTGCATTTACATGATGTTCCAGAACACCACTTTCTGCAAAAGTCTACCAAAGGTCAGTCAATGAGAAGAGTCTTGACCGACCAAGTTTTGTTTGGTTGAAAAAAAAAAAAAACCTCCAAAGGAAACTGACGAACACCAGTATTACCACTGGTTGGACGCCATGTGGTACTATGGGGTAATTTTCATAAGCAGGGTTAGGGTTAAGCCTAAGTTATGTTCCCTCCTTCACAGTATATATACTGCTTGTGTGTGTGTGTGTGTGTGTGTGTGTGTGTGTGTGTGTGTATGAGCGTGTATTTATCACTTTGTGGGGACCAAATGTCCCCATATGGATAGTAAAACCCGACATTTTTGACCTTGTGGGGACATTTTGTCGGTCCCCATGAGGAAAACAGCTTATAAATCATACTAAATTATGTTTTTTGAAAAGGTAAAAATGCAGAAAGTTTTCTGTGAGGGTTAGGTTTAGGGGTAGGGTTAGGTTTAGGGGATAGAATATAAAGTTTGTACAGTATAAAAACCATTATGTCTATGGAAAGTCCCCATAAAACATGGAAACACAACAAGTGTGTGTGTGTGTGTGTGTGTGTGTGTGTGTGTGTGTGTGTGTGTGTGTGTGTGTGTGTGTGTGTGTGTGTGTGTGTGTGTGTGTGTGTGTGTGTGTGTGTGTATATTGCAATATCCAGTTACATCTGGATTGGTGAATATTCTTTCTTCAGTGATTTTGTAAATGTAATTAATTTATTTTAAAAACAAAATCTTCTAAATTCAAATTGCACTCCAAACCAATCAAAAAAGCAATTAAAATAATGAAGTGATCAAAACAATAAGATATATATAACCACCTTTCCATTTACCATCAGGCAAGTCTCCGTCTAAACATGAGGGCAGAAAATTACATACACAAATGAAAACATAAAAACAATTATAAATGTAAAAAAATAATTATAATGAATATAATTATCACTGAAATATAAATCATGGTTCGAGGTGAACAAGGTTTATATTATTTTAGATATTTTGTATAATTTTACAGGCTGCAGAGTTGCGTTCACAACTGCTCTACGGAAATAAAGCGAATTAAACTCTAAGGTCATTTACAGCATTCTCATAGACGACACTGTTCCTATCTTCTGAATTTTTTTGTTGCAAGAATAAAGAAAGAGTGAGAAGCTTTTACATGTGCGTGTTCCACAAGACTGCAAACCTCCGAACAAACATACATGTGCATAAATTATTTTCTGTCATCTGTTCTTAATTATATAATATAGTGAGTTTATTTAAGCGTGTGTCTGTGTGTCTATGGCCAAATTATTTGTAATATTAATTTGATAATAATAATAGCCTAATAATAATAATAATCATAATAAAAATAATAATTGAAAACGATAGGAAAACGATCCAAATATCTTCTTGACATCGTCAAAGGCATCAGCTATTGGCAATCAATCTGACCATCGTTGATCCCCAAGATGACAGCTTTTGCTGGTGTCACTGCGGCTCGTTTCGTGCGTGCGCTTGAAAAATGTATAATTTTAAAGGCTCATTATTACAGTTTAGTATTTCTCTGTAATGTAGAACAGTGTTAGCATTGTTACTTATAACATTCTTTCTCAGTCCTGGAACTTAAACTATTTTCTGATGCCCCCAAAAAATATATATTTAAGTTATTAAATTAACATCATATCATAAATGTGCGACTAGTCGACTAGGAAAATCTTTGGTCGGGGGCAGCCCTAGTATTTACACTTCATGCATTTTTACTGATTGTATTGCTATCCGATTGAATATGCACATACTATTTACACTTGGCCACATCAATGTATCTCCGCCAAACATATTTAAATCCATGCGTGTAAATTCCCATGCTACTTGCGAATAACATAGAGTTAACATCCTGATACCAAGCTGACTCCTTTTTCACTTCACCGCTTCTTTTATTTTCTTCATACTTTAAGTTTGAGAACTGAGGAACAAACAACTTTGTTCCATCACTGCAAACAAAGATATGGCCTGATCTTATACAATGATTAATCGCTGTATAACTTAAGCTGTCAAAACTCCAGTGGTATGGCTCCACCAGCACTTCACTATTTCTAATTACCCCCAAATGAAATTAATTTACTGTGTATCTAGCTCTGTGTCATGGATCAATTATGTTGGTAGATTTTCTATTATCAATACAGTCTTGCACAGGAAGGAGACCTTAAGGTGGCTTTTGACAAGCTGCTGTCATGACCCCTGCTGGAGTATTCTGTGTGTGTTTGCCAGCCATGTGCTCTCCTTGCTCTGCCTCATTCTCCTAACCATACCTGCTGTCTAGTCTAGTCCTTGTTATGTTGATTGCCTCCACCTGTACTAATGTGATTTCTCTATAATGTGTGCCCTCTTCCCTCTTATGTTGTCAGATTGTTTTGTTAGTCTTGTGAACTATAGTTGGTTGGTCAAGTCCTGTATCCTGTTTGTTCCTGTCTTTTGGTCAGTCTTGCTTTCCTGCCAGTTTTTGCTTTCTCCTGTTATTTTCTCCCCATGACAGTTTTGTTTTGTATTGTGTAGTTTTGCATTTTTTTTTCCTCATTCCTGCGTTTCGGTCCATACTCCTACACTTAACCTTGACTGCTGCTGTATGTTTTGGTTGTTTATTTATTTGGTCTTTGTTTCTGCAATCAACCATGTTTGATCTTTCAGACAAGGACAGTTGTTAAATTGTGCCTCAGACTGTTATAAAATACTGCAGCTTTTACTGGAAATTAATGACCTCACGTTTCTTAGGTGATGACAGTCAGCTGCACAGCCGTCTCCGGGTGAGAACCTTTCTCAGTCACTGTGGTATCACCATGGTAACAAGCTTAGAGGAATGAGAAAGAGAATAATCGAATCTTCCCGTTTCAGCTGCTGCGATAAAGATGGGCAGAGTACCGCTTGGAATGGGAGGTGATGACTATAGAAAAGTGTCTTGCTGCGCAGAGTTTGTGCACATAACATTCAAACTTGAGTGTTAACATGATCACTGTACTGCAGTCTTCATGGAATTAGACACTATCTGGGACTGTTTATCAGTATGTGTCACTCCTGATGAAATAGGCTTATAAATCATCACAACGGATAGAATTCTTAAGCCTAACTGTATAGACTTATAAATCCCTATTGATAAGCTGTTGGTCTGTGAACCTGTCAGAACCTAATGTTATTGAGAGGAATTAAGAAAATTATTAATATTTGAAATAAAATACACTGAAGGATGATGTTTTTCATTGAACTGTTAATACTACTCCATAATATGAATGTAATTACTTCTATTATAAAATGAAATTGTTTTTTCCTAAATGCTATTTACCTAAATGCTCAATATGGCCCCATACAGCTCTGGCCAGGAACCAAACAGTTGAAATCACAATATGGAACACATGTGTCAGAGTTAAGCCACTTTTCCACCATCGGGCCGAACATTTCTGAGCATGGTACGGAACGGTTGCAGTAGCATTTCAACTTGATCACAGTTCAGCTCCGACCGATTATAAACTGTTCTCTGCCTAGAATTCTCAGCACGGTTAGCTAACCATACTCAACTGTGCTGGTTGAATGGCTTTAGTACATAGTCACTTGTTTAATGTGTCTTTATGATTTTATTATAATGTTAAATGTAGCCTACATTTATTTTTCTACACACCTTTTTCATCAGGGAAGTAAATTACTAGCTCATTTAAACTCAAAATACATCAAAATACATCAACATTCTTATATACAGTTTTCAAAAAAAATACAATTATAATATTTTGTTAATAAATATCCTTTTTAGCTATAGTCTGGAAATGTTTGTTAGCAGAGTAAAACAAGGGGAAAAAGCAGTCCTAAAAACTGGAATATGCAATCATCCTCCGTAGCGTGCCACACTCACTCCATTAGTGTTGTCACGGTACCAAAATGTTAGTAGTCGGTACCAATACCAGTGAAATTTCATGGTACTCGATACCATTTTCGGTACCAAAGCAAAAACAGGTTACTAAACAACACTCTTTTATTAACAAAGTTGACAAAACATTAGCAGCAGAACTAAGAACAGAAATATGCCATTGAGCAACACTTTAATTTAAATATATTATTTTTGAATCATAACGAAACTGTACCATGTATGCTTAAAGTATTTTTGAACTCTTATATAAGATTTGCTTCAACTTTTGCAACTTTTACTTTAAGTTTTTACCAAGTACTGAAAAAAAAAAAAACTAAATAAACAAGCATACAATAGAATGAATAGAAACAATTTCCAAAGTAATGTGCAAAGTGCTCTCTTATTAATAAAGCTGCATAATGCCATTTTTCTTCACGATAAGAAATGCACAGTGACATATATTATGATTAAATAAGTCACGAGCAATCGCGTTCTAATCTAGCTGCATTATGCTGATGAGCGTCCCCGAGGCAGAGTCTCTCTCAGCCGGGTGCAGTTTCAATCTCTCCTCCTTAGATCGGGACATTCGCGCAACTCGTTGAAGAGGCACCGACCATACAGAGAAATGCCAGTTTCTGAGTTTAAATTTATTAACATGACCTGCTTCTGAATTATTTGAACTTTAATAAAGCTATAACACATTAAAGGGTAACTAAACCCCTGCTCAGAGTCTGACTCCACCCACTAGCAATATTTGAAAAATG
This sequence comes from Xyrauchen texanus, assembly GCF_025860055.1. NCBI lineage: Eukaryota > Metazoa > Chordata > Actinopteri > Cypriniformes > Catostomidae > Xyrauchen > Xyrauchen texanus. Next base: position 22,101,851 of record NC_068293.1, on the reverse strand, counting down.
CTCGAAAAGTGGGCAGACCCCAGCGGGGATAGAGGGGACGAAACGAGGGCGGGGCTGAGCGGGGGGGGTGGGGTGGGGGGGTGTGCACCTGAGACCCGTAGTGACAGATTAATTGACAGCTGCTGTCAGACTCTAAAATGGAGAGTGACTGGAGTGACGCAAGTAGCTTTGCCACGGAGCGGTCTTTTGAAGTCGAGGACCTTTCTCCCCCACCTTCACCTGAAGTGGAGGAGGGTGAATTGTCTGTGGACACAGGGCCGGAGCCATATCAATTCGAGCCGCTGGCTCAAACTGCGGTTTTATCTCCCTGTTGAGCATCCGAGTGCGCATTCACCTTCACTCGCGTGCAGGAAAAACAAACGAAACGCTGTTCAGTGATGTTTATCATTTTAGCAGGATTTTTATTTAGCAAGCTTCACTTGAACATAACATCAGTTAGCTGTTTCTCTCAACTTAGAAGAATGTGACGTAAAGCGTAATGTCATCATGTACAAAACCGTATACCTCCAAATAAAACTATACAGTCAATACCGTAATACAATGTATAAGGGTGCAATACGCTTAACACTCCCGCACGCTAACGCAGCGTTTGTCGACCCCAGAGGATTAACTTTAGCCTAACCATAAATTGTGATTCAAATATATATGATCACTCACCTCAAGACGCCGCTGAGGTGGTGGAGTCCATGCAGGAGAAGCAGCGTTTAGCACTACGTCGCTTTTCAGCGCGAGCTGTTTGGAGAAGCCCATTTCCACCTCCATTGCGTTGGAGAAGCAATCCCGCGTAAAATGCAGTTTGCACACTCCTCCAGCTCTAGGCAGGAACTCGCGGTCTTCCAGAACAAGGACGTGCAACCCCTGGTGCCTAATTTCCAAGTCTATATGGAAAGCAATACAGTCCAGCAGTGCTGTTGCAACCAGAAACACTACACCTACGTACCATCCTGACCACTGTACTAAATACAGATAATCTACGCTAACTTGAAGCTATCCTAACTGACGCAATACTATGCTACTAACTAACTATGCTTCTAACAATACTACACTAACAAATATGCTAATTAACTACCTAGGCTACACGAAATAATCTAAATAACTATATAAATGCTATGCTAAATAGATGCTAAAATACTCTATCCTGATCGTTTTCAATACTCGCAGTTCCAACTCCTGACTCGCTACAGTGGTTTTGACGAAACGAGATGGTTTTTGTACTGCCATGGGCGTGGTAGCTCGTACCAAGGGCGTGGTGAGTTGGAACCTGCTTACGTCAGCTGTCACCGCTTACGTCACGAAGTACCGCAAACAGCCAATAGGAAAATTCAACTGCAGTAGCCACCGTTCAACCTGAAGAGGGCAGCACTCAGACGTTTTTACACCATATATTGTAGAATTAAAACACTTTATACACAAATGTCAACTTGAATCATGACCAGTACTAATAAAGCCCCATTCTTACAGATCATTAACTAAAAAAAGTTGGTTTAGGGTTTAGTTACCCTTTAAATATAACTGCATTTGTAACGCCAGGATGTTTCCTTTAAAGAGCTCCGGCTCCGCTTATTCCAAAACGAGACTGCTTCTAAATTTACTTTTTTTTTTTTTTAATATATATATAATTTTTATATAAAATATTATATAATACTTTGGGATCTACATAAGAAGAAGCTGTGAAAGTTTAGAGTGCATCTGGACTGTGATCTGTGTAATTATTCCTCTCCTCCGTCAGGCCTGAACTACAGTGCTGCTCTCGCGCGTCATTAGTTTACTATGATTTCATTTTACGTTAAATGAGATCAAACGACTATTCGACAATGAAGATTTTTCTCATTATTATTTTTGACGTTGTCGATAATGTCGACTAATCGTTTCAGCCCTAATGCAAATGACAATAAGCTTTTGAACTAACCTGCTTTGGTTGCTTGAATTAATCCGGGTGTCTTGTCTTTCAGGTGTTTTATTAAGTTTGATGTGTTTCCTCCTTTTTGACAGAAAATTGCAAAAGCACCGTTTACAAATAGGTTTTTGCTGATCTATGATGTTTCCCTTTTCATCAACCTCAAATACAAAGAATTTCCCAACCTGGCTTTTTCCACTTTTCTTTTCGAAAAGATTCAGTTGAGACTCCGCAGCAGCTTTTCTTGTCGTCATCTTTTGCTTTTTGTGAAAGTTAAAAAGTTCCAGACTCTGCATGGGTACCGGGTAGACAGTACTGGTATTTTTGACAGCACTACACCCCATTGTTTACCTCTCATGCCGTGCCAACAGATGAATCCGTTTTGGACATTCTCGTTCAACTGGCCTGGAACGGTACAGTTTTGCGATGAGAACTGTTCAGCCCAATGATTTAAAAGCGGATTTTGACTCATGGTCTATTATAATATAAAAGCTACAAAAAAAATTGTAATTAAAAAACTTGCAAGAGAATCACACTTTTAAAAAATATATTATTACTTTAGGAAAGATGTGAACTTTTAAATGGTATCGTTTCATTGTGTCTTTTTTCATATTGTGAAAGTAAATGAGGCTGTCAGTTGAAATTCTGCCAAACAACTCCTTTTTTTGTTCCATGGAAGGAAGAAAGTCATAAAGGTTTGGAACAACATGATGGTGATTAAATGATGATAGAAGTTTCATTTTTGAGTGAACTGATTCTTTAAAGCTTGAAGAGATGTATTGGCATATCTCCTTGCCACATTTCATGAGCGAATGTTTGTTACTTTTATAACAAGAACATCTTAATTGTACCTACAAGTTATTATTATGTGTGCATTAATTGATCATATGATTGAAGAATGGTACCCTTTCACCCTCACTCAACCCTACATGCGACCTACTTAGAACTTCCCGAAGCAAAAAAAGTTGGTCAACAGCAGTATGCACATTATGTCTTTTGTTTGGTCTGTTTATCTCTCACCACTACTGTAGCATCTGGACCAATCAGAATCACAATTATTCATTATTTAATGAATAATCCAACAGATTGTACAGTCTCAAGACTGTATCAACCAAAGGTCCAAGTAGGCCCAAGCAGACTCTGAGATGTCTGCTCTCACACTGGTCATTATCAGCTTTTACTCCCCCTTTCTGACACTGGTCCAGCAACTAGTGGACATCGATGACATTCCAGGTGGGGGAAGGTAGCCCCACGCAAAAGCAAAGGAATGTGGGGAGAGTAACTCACTCCATTTCCCCATAGGAAAGACACATAAAGCCCATAAAACAGACGTACCTTTATTAATTTATAGACAGTGTTCTATAAATGAACATGTATATCCCCAAAACATTGTGTGTATGATTATTAGTTTCATACAGTATAGTGATTTTTGTACTGTATACTGTTTTATGCATGCCTTATGACAGAACCACTAGATAATATAAATATAAAATTATTGGTATCATGCTTCCTATCAAATTAATCCTTGTGTGACACCCTGCACATTGGTATATATCACCTCCTTATAGCATGCATTGTGTGCTTGTTATATTATTCAAGGCAAAAAAGGGCACAAAATGCCAGCTTACTCCAATCCTGCAAATGAGTCCAAACAAAGGAACTTTTCCCGCTGGAAATTTGCACCTTTCTCATTTTAACTCCCTTAGGAGTTAAAGGTCACTGTTGGAGTGACCTCCATCTCTATTCCTTCTGCACCTGGTTGCTGTTGGTGTGGGACCGGAAACACCCGGTCCGACCGCAAGGTTGTGGGCCGGCAGGCCTCAACACATCAAGCCATGTGTAACTTCCTCGACCATAACTAAGTCAAACGAGGAGCATGAGGTCCGAGAACCAGATCCGGGAGGGCCAATAAGGGGCCACTAAGAGGACCTGCTCCCCATCCTCCCTGACTTTGCACAACGTCTGTGCAAGTAGGCTCACTGGGGAAAAGCATACTTGCGCAGCCCCAGGGGCCAGCTGTGTGCCAAGGCATCTGTGCCGAGGGGAGCCTTGGACAGAGAGTGCCATAGTGGGCAATGGGAGGATTCTGGGGAAGCGAACAGGTCTACCTGTGCTTGGCCGAATCAACTCCAGATCAGCTGAACCACCTGAGGGTGGAGCCTCTACTCTCCCCTGGATGTAACCTGCCGCGACAGCGTGTCCGCTGTGCTGTTGAGGTGGCCCGGGATATGAGTGGCTCGCAATGACTTGAGCACCGGCTGACTCCAAAGGAGGAGACTGCGGGCGAGTTGTGAAATACGGCGAGAGCGTAGGCCGCCTTGGCAGATTGATATACGCTACGGTAGCTGTGTTGGCCGTCCAGAGCAACAGGTGCTTGCCCCGGATCAACGGCAATAGCCTCCTCAGGGCAAGTAGTACCACCAGCAACTCGAGGCAGTTGATGTGCCAGCACAGTCGCGGGCCAGTCCAAGCGCTGGCGACTGAGTGCCCGTTGCATATGGTGCCACAGCAACGTTGGGAGGAATCCCTCATAACCACGACATGCCTGGGGACCTGGCCTAGGGGAACTCCTGCCCGTAGGAATGTTAGGTCTGACCAGGGGCTGGAGAAGCAGCAACAAGCCTGCGTGACAAGGACGCGGTGTGTGTCGTGGCGCCATGCTTGTCTCTCAACTCGGGTCTGAAGCCAGTGCTGAAGTGGTCGCTGTGGATGCCATATGCCCCAGGAGCCTCTGAAAGGATTTCAGTGGGACCAACGTGTTCTGTCTGAACGCATGTCTGAAGTTTGGTAAACACAATATTTACAGACTAATGTTCGATTCATGTAAGCATGACAGCCAATATTAGCTTTAACAGTCCTACCAGAAAACATATCCAAGTATTATAGCAAGTAAACAACTTCCCCAAACAGTTAAACATTGATCCAGACTGCTGTCCTGCCACTGCTGTTCTGAAACTGCTGCAGCTTCCCCAGCCAACACACACGACACAGTAGCCGGCTCTTCTTTTTTTGGGCTCATGGACATGATGTAAATACACAAGGACAAATGATGTAAGCATACGATTTTGCCCCAAATCCGACCCGACAGCTCAGAATTTTTATTATTATTGTGAGCTTACAACAGTGAATGGAGATAAGGCAAGGAAAGTGGTGTTGAACACATATTTTAATGTACACATTCAATAATGGAATTTTGTTCATTATTAAGCAATAAATCTCCCATATCACCTTTATAAAAAATAACATTAAAAATGATTTTGTACTTCTGTTATTGTAGTTATCACAAACCAGACTCTTTAGATTTGCCCTTTTTGCCTTTGGGATAAACAGTTTGAGAGACTAAGCAATATCCAATCATTTTATGGCAGCATCCATTAATTCATTCATGACTGAAACTCATTCATGATAAGCTCTGTCAGATACCTCCGATGTTATTAATATAGACGGGGTCTCCGCTGATGAAAAGTAAATCTTAGGCAAACTTGGAGGGATCTAAATCAAATGAGACAAAGGTGTGTTGAGGGATGTGTGTGAACCTTCTGTTGCTCAAATGTGCTGTTTTAATGTGGGTCATCCTTGGGGCAGAAGGGGATTTCTATTATAATGTATTTGGGGAAATACAAAATAATGATATGAGTATGCTGGGGAGGGGAAGGTGGCAGAGAGGATGAACAGAAATCACACTAGACACATAATGATGAGCCCGTCCATGGTAATGGCAGGATTATATGGAGATTAGCGAGGTAGACAGGTCAGGAGGAATTTTGATTGATGAGCCATGACAGGAAGCGGCGAAATGGCCTCAAGGTTGAATGAGAGAGCGAGAGGGCAGAGTATTTATGCTGCCCTGTAAAGGCAAAACACTCTAACTACACCAACAATAAAACTGAAAAATCGCCTAAAAATTTTTGTAGTTAATACAGTTTCCACACTCCGTTGTAGAGCGTGGGGAGTTGGAATGATGCACGCCCTGTCCCCAATCAGCCTGATGGGGTGCATGAGGGATAAAGGCGGCCTGTGACGACAGTTCGAGAGAGAGAGAATTATGGGCAGCTGCCCTGTATGTGTTTGTGTGTGTCTTTTTATTTACAGTAATTAAATATTATTTATATTGTTAAGCCGGTTCTCGCCTCCTCCATGCCCATTTAAACCCCCTTACATCAATTTTCTCTGAATCTGAGCATATCTGAGCCAAACCCATCTGATACAGGAAAGATCACAGTCAAACAGACCCAATTTTGTTCTCAATTTTCACACAAATGTATAGTTGCTGTGTTTTGCCTTTGCATAACAGAAGCAGAAGGAGTGAAGATGAAAAAGGACAGAGGGGGTAACAGTAAGATGATTGAAGAAGAAGATCAAGAAACTACTATGTTTTTCAGCCTCTGCATCCATAACGAGTTTAACCCTAAAACGGTTTTTGTATCCTAGGGGAGACGAACAATTAGTGAGTCGGTCAAATTTTGGTTGCACTTTATTTTACAGTATATGTACTTTTGGTATACTTACAGTATACTTACCCAAGAAAGTACTGAGATATATTAGGTCACTACATGTACTTAATATGGGTTAAGGTTAGTCTTGGGGTAACGTTTACGATTAGTACCTAGTAATTACTGTAGTTGTTATAATTACAGTATATAGTAAATAAATGTAGAACAGTACTGTAAAATAAAGTGCCATCCAAATTTTTGAAAAGGGAGTCCCTGCAAATACTGAGGACATGCAATTTTGTATATTACGTCTAGCATCAACATCTTTATCTAAATGCAAATGTAGCTGGCCTCGATGAAAATGGTCCTTTTAACATTTTTCAATGTTATTTTTATGATTTCTACAAGCTGTAAAATTTTAAATAAAAGCAATATTTACAAGAAAAAGAAAACATGGAAATGTATAATGTGTGTCCCAATGTAATAATTTGTATTTATTTATTATTATTTATTTTTTAGAGGTAGGCAACCTTTGTATCCTTGCCCTTTGTAGGGTTAATCGCCAAATTCAGGTTAAAGATCTTAGGACACTATTCTCTTACAATAGTATGCTTCATTTCTTGAGTAACGTTGAAAAAGAACCAATTGCAATATGTTCTGGTCAAAATAACAAATAATCACACCACTGTGGTGCAAAGATCTTTGCAAAAATCTCTATGCTGCAATACCCATCATAATACCAGCCTCCAGCTTCCAAATTACTGGAACCTAGCCTGAACTCCTTGGAGGCAAACCTCAGTGTTTGAAATGTAAACATCTAAAGGCTTGTTTGTTTATAGAGCTTTCAATTCTTAAAGGCTCATTTATCCAGGGATGCAACAGCAAAATCCGTTGAGGTTGTTGATTTGTTTGGCTATCTTTGAATAGAAAGTGTAAAGGAGCAAAAAGGAGTTCCGCTGGGCTTAAGTCAGGGGTTTGTGCTTGCGCTGGAGGTGTTCTAATGTGGAAAAGAATTTTGAATTTCTTTGATGATGCCGGTAACATGATAGGGCTTATTTTTGGGCTAGAGGTTTAAGTATAATGAGTACATTATAGGATACATTCCCATTGCCCCATTGCTCCTGCTATGCTCTAGTTAAGATTTAAGTTTCATCATTCTGTCTAATCTAATGCTACTTTTCAGAAATATCATTGAGCACTGAGTAACCGGTTACTTATACCCAGCAGTTGTGGTGGATTATACAATTGCTAAGCTGTTTAATTTGTTTATATTGTGCATTGGCTGGTGGGTGTTAAAAGGTCCTGGTGGGCGCATGTTGTTAAATGCCAGTATCTAATTATGGTCTCAGAGGTCTGTGAGCAATGAATGCATATTCCTTTGAGTCAAGAAATTACCTTTAAGTTGATATAGAAAAACATACAGTAGTTGTTGCTCTATTGAGGTGGAAAACATCTCTTCCTCGCTAAATCATTCATCATCAAAATAGTTTTTGAGATCCAGGGTAAATAACTTACCTTTGTTTTAAATAGGCAATCTGAAACATAGTATTTTTATGTACTGTAAGAAATCACACTATACTAGTTCTTGCGTACTTAATAGCGACCTTCAGTGATTGGCACTGCTTAGATCAGCAGATAGGATTAGCCTTTAGCAGCTAGCTCTTGTGTTCCAGCAGCTTGCCATGCACTGCTGACTTGGATCTTTTCTAAAAATCAGCGGGCAAAACTGGAGTGAAAAATTGGCCCTGTGGTGCAAGATGGATTAGTGGGGCTCAGTGAGCAAAGACTGGCAACAACAGTGCTGGAACATTTCAGCTGCTCTGTGTGCCACCATATTATGCTTGTCTATGTGTGTCTCATTGCAAAGGTTGTCGCTAGGTAGGATGCCTTGTCTATAGCCAGTAGATTCCTCAACATAGAATTGACCCTTCGCTATGACCCACCTTAAAAGCGTTTCTGATCCTGTCTTAGCACCTGTAGCTATCCGCCATTTCTCTGACAAGCGCTTGCTTTTTTCCAACAAGAGTCTATGAAAGTAAGGTGTGTTTAAGTTGTTTTAAGTGGAATTTTATATAAATTAATTTATATACAAATTTTTTAAAAAAGCACTAAGCTACTTGTAATAATGATACGAGGTACCCTGAGAGGATAGAAGCAGTGTTTTTAATTTTTTTAAATCTTTCAATAAATCTCGAGAGGAGCATGCTATGGTTTAAACTGTCAGCCCTCAATCCCAAATTAACATATATAACGTCAGCAAGGACACCAACATTTGCTCCAAGATAAATTAAAGCTAATAACTTAACATTCATTAATTTACATATTGATTCAGGTCTTAGTAAAAAAAAGTCGATAGTAAATAAAGAGTTCACAGCATCATAGTGAGTGTGTCATGAAATGTTATTAGTAGTTCTGTTCACTTACACTAATGTTATAAGGTGTGTAATCGCTATCAAATTATGCTTTTCTCTTTTCAAGTGGCTGATAATCTTTTGCCTCAATTCTGATGTACAGTCTCCAAAGTTTTGAATCAATTTACTGTGTAAATATAAATTTCTTTCACAAAAAATTTAAGATAATTATGCCCTGCAATGTCACTCTTCATTCCACCCCACATAAGGCAATGTCAATGCCAAAAAACACACCGTTCACAACAATCTCCCATTCATTCCTTTTTGGAAGGTCTGCAAAGCTTGTCAGTGATCAATGATAACCAAGGGGGATGGAGCTTAGCAAAAGGTAAATTAGTTTTGTTTAAACGAGATGGCTTTCATATGACATACAGAAACTGAAACACAAAGTATTAAGGATGCTATTGCAATACTGCTAGCTCTCAAAGATGCAAAATAGAAGCATACTACTACTGTACATGTTAGGATCCATCACCACTAGGAAGTGTGAATACAACAGCATCAGGTTAAGTCTGAGTTAAATCTGGCAGACTGCTGTCAGAGGGCTTGTATTTCAATGCTGTTCTTCTTCATAGCCTCAAAATTCACTGATCTGTTCTCTCAATTATGCATGTAAGAATTCCTTACAAACTGTTTGCGAGGTGTGTCAGGGTCTAATTGTGAAAGTGTGAATTAGGGAAGGTCATCCATTGGGCAAATCACTAGTTTCTGCGGCTACTAATGCAAACACTAATTTCAGCCATGTTGCGTTCAAATTCACATTAAGGCTTCTTATCTTGCAGAAAGTGACACTTTATTGACTGCCCATCAACCGCTTAGATACTGGAGATGTTTTTTCTCTCTCTTTCTCTCTGTACCTTTTCTCTTTCTGTCTCTCTTTATTTTGCTATTTTTTTATTTTTGGACCTCAGACTTACACGCTGCTTACACGCACCCATGATAAGGAAACAGTGTCCACGGTCGCTAACAAAAATACAGTACATGTACAATTATAATATAGAACAGTTCACTAACAGATGTGTAGTGATATAATTATATTTATGATGCTAAAGGTGACTAATTATGTTATTTTCGATTCATTCTGTTTTTGAGAAAAATCATCAGACAGTGACGATTTGCTTTTGACAAAATGTGATGTGCTGTTCGCGTCCGGTGTAGACAGGCTATCATTTAAATCCGTGAATAAACAGACATTTTTCTTTAAATAAAAAAACAAGATAATTTTAGATTCTGCACTATTTCTAGGTCATTAATTAAACTAGCACATTTTTAACATTGACCATGTTAACCTAATGAAAGGTCAGATATTTTTGCTAGTGGATTTGTACCCCACTTTATATTATTTAATTCTAAGAGTGTCTTTGGGCATATGGGTATGCTTGTGTGTGTTTATTGGGTGTAGTATACTTGCTGTAGCAGAGCCAGCACACTGCACATTTCTAATTGACCCTTGTGCAGTGTAATGACCCAGAGTGAAACTGACTCACAGATTTGCTGCTGGATTTTAAAGCGCTCCATTCAAGACTTGCAGAGAGCACTGCTTAATCTGTTCACAGCTGGAAAAAATGAAGTGTAAAGCCCTAATTCCTCCCCTAATTCTTCTCGCCTAATCCCTTGAAGAGGGGGAGCTCGTTTTGGACCTCTTTCCAGAATTTTGCTCGATGGCTGTAACTCCTCTTGCTGATTCAAACTCTCATCTGGCTTTCAGAGCACTCTACAAAAGCTGTCAGCCAGTGGGAAAAAAGTGCCCCAGGAGTACTCCACAAAATTAGACACCTTCACTCTGTGCCACTTTCGTCAGCGGATTGCTGTAATTACATGTGCAAATGGGTCATTGGCACAGTCTTCTGTGCTGTCAGGTGTGGATAGAAGAGGCAAACCATCAAAGAGGGTTTTTGATACTCTCTTTCCGGTGGGACTGGGTCACTCGAGGAGCCTTATTTGTGTAAAGCAAGTTTTAATGGCCCCACTGAAGCGAAGGCTCAGTTGTTGAGCACATGATTGCAGCATTGAGAGGCTGGTACTGTATTGATGGGACATGTTCACAGGTCAAATTGTAAAGCTGACAAATATGCCTTACATAAATTCTGAAAAAATTTACCGTAAGCATGGCTCAATAAATTCACATTTGAATGTATATTCAATTTTTTCAACAATGCATCATATACAATCCCATAAACAGAAATTATAGAGCCATTCCATAAATATTGAATTTATAACCAGATATAATTTTCATCAGGTTACTGAAAGATAAGACAATTCAGAGCAATAAATAAACAACCCACGTACACCTCAATGGTTGTGGAAGGAAGGAAAAAAAGATGATTTTATGAAAAAGTCAATAAAGACAATTCTTAAGCTCACACATAATTAGAAAATCTGGCATGCACAGTATCATTAGTGCAAGGAAACCAGTGGAAATCCAAGTATCCACTTACAGGCTGTCATCTTTCCACGGTCAGCATTATGCCTTCTACATTCTCTATTGATTCAGAGATTATGTGTGCCCTCTCACTCTGAGATTCACTTGACCTTTTTGTCACTCTTAGCATGTTCTTGTGATAAGGGATTTACAACTTTCTTTGGTTATTCCATTATGTTTGTTTGTTTTATCATAGCAACCTATTAAAACATTGCATTACAGTAACATGTTTGAAGGCAATGGAGTCCTTTGTGTTTTTTAATGTATCATGACATAACATGCAAAATAATTCACATTTTAGAATGTGACCTTATGGATCACATAGCCCTCTTTTATAAGATAATATTTTCATGTGATGCGATAAACCTCTTTGATTTCAAAAATGTTTGCCATGTTAATCTGAACTGCTTTTTCACTAGATTACCCAGGAGTCATGTTCCATTTATTCTTTGTGTACATAACCAAGAATACCACTCAAGAAAATCAATTGGAATTTATTTCCATCTCATGCTCATATATGATACAATAGCATTTATCTCAGTCAAGGAGTAGAGCACTTCTCATTTTGTGTAAACCGGGTAAAACAAAACAACTTACAATGTAGACATTTTCATCCAGTCTCTTGGTATTATTTTCACATTGCTCATGTGATCACAGTAGTTATACAGTTCCTCTGACCCAGACTGGAATACTACACACATTTTTGCTATTTTTTTTTGAAGGTCAGGTTCCATACACTGTGTAGGAGATGGGTGGCTTCCATTCATCATCTGTATGACAGGCAGTGTTGTGCCCTAAATCCCATACCCCTCTTTCTTTCTCCTTACTTTCTGCACAAGTAGGTTTGTCCCATTAAGGGACACTTTCTTGGACACTCACCATCTGTCTTGTGTGTTTTCATTTGAGGATCTGCTTTCCTTCGACCGTTAACTGCAAAACCAATTCCTGATTGTGCCTACATTTCTACAAAGAATGTAATGTGCAAACAAAAAAGTAAATCAGAGATTTATTATTGTTTTAAGTTCTGAATTGATTCAAAAGCACATAAAAAATTTCATTCATAACAATCAAAAACCTTAATGGACTTAATGGATGCTTTCGTTGAATTCTGTAAGAATTATCCATAAAACAAGAATAAAAACAAGCATTGTCCTGGAGGTTTTGTATAAATCTTAAATTAGATATTCATAAACTGGATGAGAAGCCCATGATCGATCATGTTTCTGGTAAGGGAAAATCAATTCCGAGAGGGACCATCTAACCAGAAGATGGAGATCATTGTGCCTGCCCCTCCTCTCCTGTATGTCTTTCATTTCCTGACCCAGGGGTCCAGCCATGGCCTCAAGCAGCTGGGTGGCAGGTTAATTGTCTCTGGTCATGATACTAAACAGGAGATACAGTATTTGGAGTAATGCTTGATCTATTATTGAATGCTTGTGAAGGTCAATGGAAGTCATTCTGTTATCAGGGCTACAAATTAAAGAATAGTTGAAGGATGAATAGTTTTTTTAAATAAAAATGTCATCATCATTTTCTCATGATGTTCAAAATGTAATTGACTTTCTGCCGAGGAACACAGAAAGGGGAACTGGAGATTTCAAGCTTTGAAAAGAATGCAAAAGCACTATAAATGTATCAAAGTTAGTCCATACGAAAGTAGTGAATCTTTCTTTTGTGCTGGATCTTTTCCATTTCTGACTGATTTGTTCACAGTTCAAAGTTCACAGTTCTCAAGTTCAAATGACTGACTCGATCTTAATGATCTTGTTTCATTTTTATTGATCCATTCACCCTTGTTGTAACTCCCTAGAATGGTATGAAAATGATTTGCTTTGGATTAGCAGTGGGACAGTTTTTAGTGAGCTTTCTTTGGCCTCAGTTGATGACATTGGCAATAACAGTTTGAGGAAGTTGATGGGTTTCTTGGTAAACAGCAACTGGCCATGTGTTAGCTGTTACTGATCATGGTGAAGATCAGTGGTCTTATGGTGGCAATCTTCAATCACAAAATATATATAATATACTGGATATGTTCTGCTTTTTCAATAACTTTTATAAGCATATTTAGAAAAATTAATGGAAAGTTTCATTGGAATATATTCAAAAGACTCTAAGTCTGGCAAAGATTGGGTCATCCTTGTCAAAAACATTAAGTCCCTGATAAGATCTGTGAATAAAGAATGTGGCTTTGCATTTGGCAAACTCTTCCTCACCCTTTCTATTTGTTCTTTCTGATTAAGGGTACATTGTATGCTCAAAGCTTGGATTCATAGGTGTTGGATCCACACGTGTACAAAAATCTTTTATCTGAATTTTTAATGAAAATGGAAACATGTAATAATAAAAAAAGAGAATGAAAGGGACAAAATTTTGCAAAACAATGACTGAAACACCTTTGAATTAAAGGTTTCTCTGTTTGTGTAAAGGAAATTCTTACAAAAAGTATATTTCTTTCTTTTTTATTTTATCTGCCTGTCTTTCTTTCTCCAGCTCTCAGTCTTTGTGGTCTAAGTTTTAAAAATAGCACCTCATAATGTAGGGTCAGGATTTGAAGGAGGAACGAGGATCCTCAGAGGAGGAGACGTAATTTAAATTCCATGGCGTGCGGGATTGCTTTTTCCTGTCCACTGATGAGGGCAGATATGTGATAGTGAGGGGCTTTAAGCTGCGGCTCCTGGGAAGCCTCTATCGCCAAGGAGCAGCAGCGGCAAATCAGAAATCATCATGATGAAATGAGGGGCTAGGCTGAGGAAAGATCATTGGGGGATTTTAACTTCTCATGAGAGCCAGAACCTGAGACGAAGAGAGAATGAGAATGATGTCTGTCCTCTGGCTCTCCATCTATTTATGAAAGTGTGTGAGAGACAGAGAGAATTGGGTATAATTGCCTGCCCATCTTGCCCAGAGTAATGTTTGTAAAACCCTTGATAGCTTATGCTGTCTTGTCTGGTGTTTGTGTATCCAAGCAGGGAACGAGGGTTCTGCAGAGAATGGACAAAAGGAGACGTCCACCTGTGACATTTGCCAGTTTGGGGCGGAGTGTGATGTGGATGCGGAAGATGTCTGGTAAGAAACCTGCAAAATTGATTGCTATATTTTAGGGAGCTAATATCACTAAAAGGAATAACACAATCCGAACAGGTGCAAAACATAACAACAAAATAAATAACATGTATGTTTTTGTCCAAACCAGCTGCTACCACAGCAAGCGATGAGTGATTGGACATTTTGTTGATCGCTTCAACATCAAATGCATTACTGAGTTATAAGCATTTCTCCAATGGCTTAGTTAATTTGATTGATCTTTCTGTTCAGTAACAAGTAGAGATTGCCATATGATAATCTAGCGATATCGGAGATATCAATTAAAGAGTGAATTTCAGAAGAGGACAATTATGACTTTACTAATGAATGACTGCCTAGCTCCAACACTGAGAACTAATTTATATTCACAAAGAAATTAGCAGAAATCCCTGCTACACAAAATTAATGGATGCATATCGCTCTGTCCCTAGAGCAGCTATGGGACACTCTAATCAATGTCTGGTTTATCTTCTTCTGACCTACAGGCAGAAACTGAAATCATCTAAGCCTGTAGTGAAAACTGTATAGTCTATTCTCAAGACTAAACCAAACTCCCTGTTCCCACCTCTATCTGTCAGTGGATCACCTGCTTTCTGACGAACAGGCAGCAGCTAGTGAGACTGGGGAAATTCAGTTCCAGCACCTTGGCAATAAAGCTAATTCTGATTCTGAGTGTTTAATAACACTTTGATCTTTTAACAAAATATATATTTTTATTAACAGATATTAGCAGTTAGTTCCTGTCCTCTAAGCCATTTAAAGAGTACTGATATGTAGTTCAGCATCCCCAGGATTGTTAACAGAGTAAAAATAGACAAAATATCTGGCTATGTTGTGTCTACATTGTAATTTTCTCAATATTTACTTGCCGCTTCTAGAAAAGTTGTGTAAAAGCAATATAACAGTTGAAATTGTACTAATTTATGTCTAAATCACATGATCGTTTGATTAGACTGCTTAATCACATGACAAGTTAAAACTCTTTTATTCAAGCCTTTCCTCTCAAGGAATGTAAACTTAAAAAATAAATTATGATTCACATTACCACATGGGTGGTCTTATATTTAAGAACCACCCATTGTTGTTGTCTTGGGAGTCAGTGAAATGCTCAAACTGCCAACAGGAGTGAAGGAGACTACCCTTTAATCTTAATAGAAGAAGGCCTCTCTCTTTCTCTCTCTGAAGGGAATTACATGTCAGCATTGGCAAAGAAAGCATGTAGATTCACTAAAGATTCAGCAAGCACTAGCTGTAGAGCTGAGGTGTTTGGAGGCAACAAAATGAAACAGTCTGGCCCTCTCCCTCCTCTGAGATATCTGGCCGATTTGAGGCATTTATGGCTGAGTCGTAGGGATGGTCCCAAGGCAGGCCCTCGCTCTGATACACTTGACTTCGGATGACTCACTCACCTCGCTGTTCCTCTCCCCCAAACACTCTCACTGCCTTTTTGTCTCTCTCTCTCACACACACACAATCCTTCTGTCTTCCTGCATCATTTGAAAGGATTACTGACAAAATAAGATGAAAGATTATAGATAAAATCAATGCTATAAGCTGCATTAATAACATTTCTGTGTGTGTTTGTGCACTGATTTTGTGTAGTGACAAGCATTCAACACTGACTTTGTGGCTAAGTGTGGTTAGAGAGATTGAAGTACACTGTAAAAAGTGGTAACCTGCAATATTTACCTTGAGGAGCTATTTCTACCTGATCTAACCCTTCAAATTAATTTTGTTGGTGTATTATAATGTATTTAGGTTGATTTAGTAATGTTACATTATATTTTTACTAGAATCCAGCTCATTCGTTTACCTCATGAAGAAAATATTTTGTGTTAAAAAAAAATTATTGTTTGCAAGTACAGTAT
Source organism: Xyrauchen texanus (assembly GCF_025860055.1). NCBI lineage: Eukaryota > Metazoa > Chordata > Actinopteri > Cypriniformes > Catostomidae > Xyrauchen > Xyrauchen texanus. The sequence goes on along the minus strand of NC_068293.1, from coordinate 22,085,736 downwards.
TCAAGTCATTGCCAAAAGTATTGCAGTGACATACATTTTGTGTTTTGCAAATTGTTCTCCTTATGTTGTTGTGTTGGTTAACATTGTTTCTAGATTATTCTGTAGAGTGATCAGATGCATTTTAAAATAATTGCAAAAATCTTCATTGGACATATAAATTAACTTAATCACAAAACCCAAATTTCACAGTTTTTTGGTCCTGGCACAAAATGACCAGCCAACATCATTTCAGTAATCATTCAGAGTGGGCTCTCTCACAATTCTGCCCCAAAACACTGCCATGAATAAAGAATGGTATCAAAACGTCCTGCAAGAGCAACTTCTCCCAACGATCCAGGAGCAATTTGGTGATGATCCAGGCATTTTCCAGCATGATGGAGCAATGATCTTCTGGCTCGAAGATCATTGCATTGAAATTTTGTATCCGTGGCCAGGCAACTCCCCAGATCTTAATCCCATAGAGAACCTGTGGTCAGTCCTTAATAGGCGAGTAGACAAACAGAAGCCCAAAAATTGTGATCAATTCCAAGCACTAGTATATCAAGAATGGATCGCCATCAGTCAGGATTTGTCCCAGAAGCTGATATCCAGCATGCCAGTGCGAATTGCAGAGATTATGAAGAACAAGGGTCAACACTGTAAATATTGACTCTTTGCATATATAGAGTGTTTTTGCCAATAAAAGCCTTTAAAACGTATTAAACACTTTTCATTGTTTTCCAGTATACATAGAAACATGTGAAAAAAGAATCTACAAATACTGAAGCAGCAAACTTTGCAAAGCGAAATTGATGTCACTGTGAATACTTTTGGACACGGCTGTACACTATATGCTGTATATGCAGTATAGAAGTGTCTTATGGGGTCTACTCAGATTCACTCCGACAAGTATCTAACAGAATTCTGCGATTTTGTCACAAAATTACAGAGAACACCAAACAATGCATATAAACCTGAATTGGCTGATTTCCATTGATTATTAATATTCAAAAATTATGTTTGGATGCACTTAAATGTGAAGTTATATTTTCTGTTGTCACAAAACAGAATTGAAAAAATAATGACAAGTACTGAACACTCCCCTCATCTGCCATTGGTTGAACAAACATAAAGTCCCACCACAGATGTTTTTATAGTGCCACAGAGCCAAATTATTTAGACTTTGCAGGGAAATAAACTTACAAAAGGATTGCTTATGGGCATATTATGGTAGGCTGGGACAGGAGCAAGTATTGTAATCAAAATAGTACACAGCCCACTTTAAAATCAAGTCCCACAGATTTACTACATTTTAAAGTGTTGCAAACACAAGAATAAGCCATGAAAAGGGTCCTCTCAGACCGCTGGTTCCGAGACTCACTATTCCAGTGTAACAAAGTTTGTGACGGGGTACAGGCAGGAGGCAGGAGATGGCGAAATCCAACTCAAAAGGTAATTTTATTTTGATACTTTTCAGTATTTAGCACACACTTTATTTTTTCTTTTCAGCAGAACTCGTTTCTGGTTCACACACATGCTGGAAGCTCAACTCTCTCTGCTTTCGCTGTGTCTGGCTCTCTCTTAAAACCTGTCTCCGCCCTCACTGCAATGGCAAACAGCTGTTAGAGACAATAATTGTCAAGTGATGATCCTTACTGTTCTCATCTCCTGATCTCGCTCTCCTTTAACAAGCCGGTGCTGAACTACGCCCACACTACCACAGAGCCCCACTGCCCAACTCAGGCCAGGGAGCAATCAGGCCTACCAAGTAATCCCCCCACCTGCGCCCCCGGCATGTGGACCACCTCGAGCATAAAAGGCTGAAGAGCCAGATACCAACAGATGATGCACGTGTCTCTGGCTGATGTACAACACTGGGCACCCCCTAGTTAGTTTTTGCTGTTTGAAGGTCCCTCCACCAAATTTTCTCTCACAACGTCTAAGACATCGTGAGGGTTAAGCCCATACAATAATTTAAATGGGAAGAGCCATATGGAGGCTTCCGAGACCTCTCGAACTGCGAATAACGGGTTCAAGCCACTTATCTCAGTTCCAAGCATCATCGTGCACAAACTGAATGTTATTCAGGGTTTGATTAAACCGTTCGGCCAAGCATCCATTTGGGGGTGGTACACGCTTGTCCTAATTGATTTAATGTCCAATCATTCGTACAGCTCGTGTAGTGTACGTGACATGAAAGTAGTGCCTTGATCATTATACATTTCTTTCAGAATCCCCACTCGGAAGATAATTCCTAAGAGTGCCCCCACAAAACTACGTGCTGAAATGTTGCGTATTGCTTCCAGATATCGCATTGCATAGTCCACCAGAACCAACACAATGTGATGCCCGCATGCCGTACGCTCTAATGGCCTGAGTTCTATACCAATTCTTTCGAAGGGGATCTCGTTGAAAGGAAGCAAGTGCTAAGGTACTTTTGTGGTGGCCAGCAGATTCACCAGCTTACATTTACGTCATGCCCCACACCATCTGCGAACATTCCCATGAATGCTCGGTCAATATAAATGGGCATTAGACGGTTCAGTGTATTTTCCTGCTCTAAGTGACCCACTATCAGATTATAATGGGCTGTCTGGAATAACATTTCCTGATGGCTCTTCAGTATCAATGACTGGGTTGTATCTTCTTTTGTCTGAGCATCCTGTGCCACTCGATACAACCATTCATTTATAATAGAAAAGTACAAATATGCGACAGCAATTTCTGGCTGAAGGCGTTAACAATAAATTACTCTCACTTGGTCAAAGAGTCTTGTCTCGCATCTGATTCAGAGGGAAATCCTTAGCGGGGAATCCTCTAAGGGCTGGGGATACCGAGACTTCCTTCTCACTTACGTCATCCTGACGTGGAGCTGGCATAGACAGGACCCATCTGCACAAATTTCTCTAAATAATGTAGAAAACGCTGGCCAATTCGAGCCCAAAATTTGTGGGTGTGTGAGGTGTGAAATAACTGCAGCCTCGACACTATTCTTTTGTCCCCCAAAATTGAATCTTCACAATCACTACAGGATAATCATGGATATCCACATGCACGCATCTTACCTTCACCTTTTGACTAGCACCCAAAGGCTCGTCTTGAACCAGGCATTGATGGATGGAGATTTGGCTGCAACCCGAATCCACCAAGGCCTGATATGTATCCCCCTTTATACTCACAGGTATGCGATATGTCCCAGCTCGATCGGGGGCAGCATGCGACGCATCAGGGACATGAACCAATGTCCCCACCTCCATCACCATGCATTGGTCCTGGAAACTCAGACGTCACGTTGCTCAGCCAGCAACCACCTCAGGCAAGCGTCCTGGAAATGCTGGGCGAAGGCAAACGGGTGGCCGTGCTCACCAATTGTCAGTGAGCAGAAGCATTGGTGCTACTGCTGGGTGTCCAGCCAACCCGTTGCAGGATGGCTTTCCTTATGTCGGCGTACACCAGGAGGTTCTCCATTGGTAACTGCTGCACTGCAAGTTGGGATTCCCCGGACAACAGTGGTACAAACCGGACCGCCCACTGGGTGCTCAGCCATCCGAAGGCCCCCGCCGCCCACACGAAGAGCTCCAGGATCGCCTCCGGATAATCTTGGGGGCCCATCTTGACTAGCGGAACATCGGGCAGGATGGTCGTGGAATCCAGGGTTGTAGCGGCAGCACCCTCCTGGTGCAACCAGCTCCGGTGCACCTGCTGGTCCTTCGTTAAGGCCTGGAGGAGTGCAATTAACTGCTGCTCCTGTTCTGTGCGCAGCTCCAGGAGGGTCTGATGTTGTGTCTAGTGGATGCTGGCGAGAGTCTTGAAAATGTTCTCCAGAGGTGAGGCATCCATGGCGGCATTCTTCCTCCTTTAATTCACAGGTTTCAGCACCAGTGTATCAAAGTTTGTGATGGGGTGCAGGGCAAAATCCAACCCAAAAGGTGATTTTATTTTTATACTTTTTACACTCAACCACGCCCACACCACCACAATCAGTTAACACTACTAACACTAACTAGTCTCAGACTGACAGTGCAAACTCAAACATCAGAATCAATCAGATCATTAAACAATCTAAAAGCATCTGCTTGGAACACTGAGATAAAACCATGAAATGAAAATGCAAAGTCAATTTTATGGGAACTCTAAAGACAACTATGAATTGGAAGAATATCTCAACACTGTCAAGAGCAGAGTACATAGCAGAGACAGGTTCTCTCCACATACTGGCTTAGTATAGCCTGAAAGAAAGATAGACAAAGAGAGAGAGGGGCTAAAATGTGTGAGTAAAGTGCAACTGGACAGACAGAAAACCCACAGGCCATGCAAGCAAAGTTTAGATAACAGGGAAACCACATGGCTCTTACAAATCAATAAGACATATCCCCTCACTCAACAAGATAAACACACACTTACACACGCGCACACACACACACACACACACACACACATATAAAGTCTACCATCCAAATAACCTGGAAATATTAGCCTTTCAGTTTGACTCACTCCCAAAGCAATTATTGCTTGATTTGCTATTGGAAATCTTTGACACGTGTGTGTGTGTGTGTGTGTGTGTGTGTGTGCGTGCGTGCGTGAGTGCGTGCGTGTGTGCGTGCGTGTGGGCATGTTTATGTGGTTTACAAGGACCATTTTTTAGGTTACAAACTGGTAATTACAAGGATAAATGTGGTTTATGAGGACATTTCTAGTGTCCCCATAATTTAAATAGCTTAAAAAACATATTAAAAGATGTTTTATTGAAATTGTAAAGATGCAGATAGTTTTTTGTGAGGGTTAGGTTTAGGGGTTATGATAGATTTAGGGGATAGAATATATAGTTTGTATAGTATAAAAATCATTATGTCTATGGAAAGTCCTCATAATGATAGGTAGACCAACATTAGGTTACAAACTGATAATTATAAGGGTATTATGCTATAAATGTGGCTTATGAGGACATTTCTAGTGCCCCTATAATTCAAATCATTTAAAAAAATACTAAACAATGTTTTTTTGAAAATGCAGAAAGTTTTTTGTGAGGGTTAGGTTTATGGGTAGGGTTAGGGTATAAATACTATAGTTCATACAGTATAAAATCATTATGCCTATGGAGAGTCCTCATAAGGATAGCCGCACCAACGCGTGCGCGCACGCGCGTGTGTGTGTGTGTGTGTTGTTGTTGTTGACGCAATGCAGTTGTGGTGTGCATGTGTCTAGAGAATGTGAGAGGCGCCATTAAATATTCATGCTCTAAAAACACATTAGCCTTTATGACCACTACAGACGGTCATACTAGGGAGCAAATGGGTGTGTGCATCATTGGTGTCTCTTGGAAATAGCACAATAAATAAAAGCTCAATATCGTTATGTCTGTTTTTTAGTTTTTATCTTACATCCAATGTTTCTGAGGATTAGTCTAAATTACTCTGCATTACAATCCTCAATTAGCAACAGCAAACAATCAAAGCTGCCAGTGAATTAACTCTATGCCAGAGTTCAATTAAATCATCGTCTCTGTTTATAATAGTTGTTTTTCTCTCATTTGTAGTCAGTGCATAGTACGCCAGTAGTGCCAGTCTCAAAGAATACAAAATAGCTCTTCACTTCACTAAAGCTCTTTGGCAGGGTGGAAATATTAAAAAGTAAAGTTGAAGAAAGAAAAACACACACACACGTGCACACACACAAATAATGACAGATTTATAATTATACTGCCGTCTGTTTGCTGCTGCCCAGCGAGAAGTGACTGGGGAATGGCAGTTTAATTGTCAGTTCTGCTCAACATGTTCCTGAAGTGTCACACAGACACACACACAAACACACTAGCGAGAGAGAATACAACACAAACACCTGAATATGAAGATACCGTACAGATCATAAATTCAACTGAACTCCTCATAGATATACTAACATGCAAAATGCACTCACTGAAACACAAAATTATGCACATGGAATCTAGATGAAAAATGTTCACACCATTATGAGCTATAGACTCTTGGTCAGAAATGTAAGGACCAGTTCACAAAATTTGTTTTCTATCATAGTGGGGACTTTCCTTTCACTTTTTTGTTTTTATAGTGGATAATGATATTTTCTGTCCCCTAAAACTACCCCTAGCCCTCACAGAAAAAGTTTACATTATACACTGGCAGCCAAAAGTTTGGAATAATGTACAGATTTTGCTATTTTGGTAGTAAATTCGTACTTTAATTCACCAAAGTAGCATTTAGCTGATCACAAACTATAGTCAGGACATTACTGATGTAAAAGCAGAATCACCACTATTTGAAAAAAGTCATTTTTGATCATATACAGACAGGTCCCATTTCCAGCAGCTATTACTCCAACACTCCTTGAGTAATCATGCTAAATTGCTAATTTGGTACTAGAAAATCACTTGCCATTATATCAAACACTGCTGAAAACTATTTTGTTCATTAACTGATGCTTAACATTGTCTTTGTTCTTGTTTTTGAGTTGCCAATGTATGTAAAAGACTGGCATGTCTTACGGTCAATATTTGGTCAAATATGACAAAAAAGAAACAGCTTTCTCTAGAAACTCGTCAGTCAATAATTTTTTTGAGGAATGATGGCTATACAATGCTTGAAAAAACTGAAGATTTCATACAAAGATGTACACTAAAGTCTTCAAAGACAAAGGACAATTGGCTCTAACAAGGACAGAAAGAGATGTGGATGGCCATATAACTAAACAAGAGGATAAGTACATCAGCGTCTCTAGTTTGAGAAATAGACGCCTCACATATCCTCAGCTGACAGCTTCATTGAATTCTACCCGCTCAACACCAGTTTCATGTACAAAAGTAAAGAGAAGACTCGCGGGTGCAGGCCTTACGGGAAGAAATGCAAAGAAAAAGCCACTTTTGAAACAGAAAAGGTTAGAGTGGGCAAAGAAACACAGTTATTGGACAACAGGTAATATTAATGAGTGTTATAGATCTTAACCCCATTGAACTTCTGTGGGATCAGCTAGACTGTAAGGTACGTGAGTGCCCGACAAGACAGCAATATCTATGGCAAGTGCTACATGAATCATGTTGTGAAATGTCACCTGAGTATCTGGATAAACTGACAGCTAGAATGCCATGGATCTGTAAAGCTGTCATTGTTGCACATGGAGGAATTGTTTTTTTTACATTTTAATAGTAATTTGTCATGTTATTAATGTCCTGACTATATTTTGCGATCAGTTGAATGCCACTTTGATGAATAAAGTACAAATTTCTTTCCATAAGAGCAAAACTGTACATTATCGTACATTATTCCAAATGTTTGGCTGCCTGTGTGTGTGTGATATATATATATATATAAAACAGTTGAAGTGAGAAGTTGTAAGGTGTATGTAAACCTCTGACTTCAACAACGACCAATCAACAAATAGAATTTCAAATTGAGACACTAAAGCCATAAAATTCCAACGTTTTAAGAAAGGAAACATCAGTAAACTAATTCAGTATTTCTGCCCCGTTTTGTGCCCGGCCCACAGGGAAAAGTCCCAGTTCTCCCTATGGCCAGTCTGCCCCTGCCTACAATTATTTCGATTTGTCATGAGACTGGGTTGGTTTTACAATCCACTTGTTCCCACAATTTAGGAAAAACATCACCCACACACACAAACAAATGCATACCATACTTTCAATGTGTCTTTGTCTCAGCCTTTCATCTGTGCACACACAATAAAATATTACCATTCATTACCATCACTAATGAAGGTATGTGAATAAGAGCAGCCATTAAAATGAGCGAAAGAACATCAAAGCGGTGGAGCTTGTAATCTGCCGTTTGAAACAGAGCATTGTATTATTCTCCACTGATGTGTTCTCAGAGCCTTCATTGCTAAGCCAGTCCTCTGTGCTAGTCATTAAGTCACTGAGATGATAGACTCATGAATATACTATAGATTGAAAATCACTGCTACATCCAGTTCAATCCTGCTCAGATTCATTTCAAAGCTCTTCCTTCCAGCTTCATACTGATCTAAGAAGAAATAAATGAAAACAGGCTATACTTATTATATTTTCAATCTCGACAAACTTATCAGCATTTATAAGGTATACACAAGGACAGATTATGGTCTTACTAGGCCCTAGGGCACCAGCATCATTCAAGGCCACTTCTTGTTGCAAAATGCAAGATGTTATGTCCAAATAACATGGAATAAACACTTTACAAAAAGTTTGGATTTGTTAACATTAGTAAATGCATTATGTAATATGAACCAACAAGGAATAATATATTTTTATAGCATTTAATAATCTTGGTTAATGTCAATTTATGAAAATACAACTGTTAATTGTTAGTTATTGTTAGTTTACAATGCATTAACTAATTTTAACATACTGTACTCCACATACCAAAACACCATTTACATTACAAATGCATTACTATATGCTGAAATGAACCAATATTAAAGGTGCACTCAGTAATATATATTATATAATCATGACCACTACATGAGATGAGAACTCCAGTCATATCAGTAACCTTATTAAAACTGTTTTATTTTACATGGGGCAGGGCATGCCCTCATGTGGGCTGCCATTTTAGAATAACATGACCAGCTGAATACTACTCACTCAATCTCAGTAACCATCTTGTTATTGGACACTTTCACTCTTGGATTAAAGTAATCATGGCTGATTGTGAATAGTTAATTTCTACAATGGCATTTGTAAATCAAAACTACTGATTTTGAATGATGCTGCATCCACACCACATGGTGTCACTGTAAGTCCAAGATGACATGAAAAAAAAGTTACTGAGTGAACCTTTAACAAGTGTTGAAAAAGTGTTGTTCATTGTTAGTCCATTGTAACAAATGTTAATGAATACAACCTCATAGTAAAGTGTTACAATAAAAATGTTTTCACAAAAATGAGAAATAATGTAAAATCACATTTGCTTGAACTAAAGTCACAAATACAATAAATACATTTGGTATTGCAAGAAAGAAAACGTACTGTGCGTATACTTTGCAAAAGAGAAAAGAAATCTACCATGACTAGCAGTAAGGTTTTCAGGGATTATTAGTGCTAAAAGAAGATGCCAGGAACAGATAATGTTTCTCATTTAGTCATTTATTGTCTATACATGCCGATTTTACTTCTTTAGTGAATTGTTTCTCGGTTTCTCTCTGCTTGAGACCCCTGTTAGCCAAAGGCTCTGGAGCACTGGCCCACTGGCGCCAGTCCATATTCCATCCTTGGGTAGACACATCATAAAAACACTGTTGATGTTGGTGTTAATCTGTTTCTAATGGTAATTCATCCAGCCCCAAGCCAAGTGGGCAATTATAAACATCAGTTAATGTTTATGTGAAGTTGTTGTTCTCGCTGATGCAGACTTTCTATAAAGAGGCATTTATTTTTGCCATTGTAATCTGTGAGTGTGTTTCAGTGCTCTAGTCTCACAGGACACCTGTGAAAATGCTGATCTTAACACACTCATACGTGATGGAGAGGTTTACATTCAAACTATAATGTTTACTCTTTGCAGAACTGGTTTTTACAAAAGCAATTTTCTTGTAGACATAAAAAGAAGTGTTTGGATGATTGATTGTGTCTACCAGCAACACTGGAATGGACTTAATGTCTAAAACTGTCCGTTTCTCGCGGCTCTGCTGTGAGTGGGACAAACTTGCAAAGTTACATTTACTGTGCACTGTATGTTTACTTTTACTGTTATGTATTTCTTTTTTGTTTTTATTTTCACATTTTCATGGCTGCATACCACAAAAAAAAAAAATTCTGAGCCGTGATGTAGTGGTTAGCACACATGCCCCTAAAGATTGAGCCTCAATGCTTAGTGCTCCTTAGTTGGCAATGCAACTTCAAATCTGGCTTGAAACATTTCCCAATCCTGTTCCTCTTCTCTCCTACTCATCTGTCCTTGCACTCTTTCTGGTATCATAGCAATAAAAAGTGCCAGAAGGCCCAAAAAGTTCCTTTATTTTTCTTTAAAAAATAGATCATGAAAAAGGATATTAATGTAATATTAACCCTTTTGCATCAGTATCAAAGGTCAAAAAATCAGAGTTACCTCAAGAAATCAATCTGTGTCCCCAGTTCTAAAGTTTAAAGTGTTATGCTTAGCATACAGCTTGATCAAACAGCACATTGCTTCTCTAATAATCTTTTTTCACGGTTTTGATAGTCACTAATTGTGACATTTTTCTGCACAGGTGTGTCTGTAACATTGACTGCTCCCACATCAGTTTTAATCCAGTGTGCGCATCAGATGGCCGTTCTTATGACAACCCCTGCCAGGTGAAAGAAGCGTCATGTCAGAGGCAGGAGCGAATCGAGGTCAAGTTCCTGGGTCACTGTCAGGGTGAGATGACCAAATGTGTTTGCTTGTTCTGTAGAATTATTCATGCTTGCTTTAGATACTTATTTTCTACATATTTTTAAATGATGTCTTCTACTAAAACAGGCATTAGAGAACCGGAAAGAGATGATGTTAAATACATGTAAATTATAAATGACATGTATAGTTACATAATCATGTTCATTCAAGCTCGGATGATCAATACTTTCTGGTATATAGCAATTTCCCTAATAACATCTTATAAAATAACAATGTTCAAATGGAAAAAAAAAAAAAAAGTGTATTATGTAATCAGCTGACTTGCTGAAGGAGATCTGTTGGTCTTTTTAACTCTTGAATTTTATCTATCCTGTAGGCGACATGATTACAGGCACTAAAGCAGGAGATGGACAATATGCTAGGACAGACTACACAGGTGAGTGTGTGGGTTTATCTGTATGATTTTAACTGTCTATCTTATGGTTCTTAAGATACCCTTGACATTTTTTGGCCCACTTATCTGTTTGTTTTGTGTGTCCGTGTTTGAATTGTAGAGGAGAAGCCTGAAGTTTCAGAGGTGGCACGAGGTCTTTACATCCCTTGTCCTGACCACTATAAGAATTATTGTGTTCATGGAGACTGTGAATATCCTAACATGCTCTCAACACCGTCATGCAGGTATACACACTCACACACACACACACACACACCATATTATCAGTGGCATACCGCAAATCTTGGGGGCCCCATGAGCCATGAGACGGGGCATCACCCACAAGTAGTTATGTCTCGCATGAGCATTGGTATGGTGTAGTATGGAGCGTTTGTATCTGTGATGAAGACAGTGATGCTATTGTGGACAATTTAGCCCTCTCTTTAATATTTTTCAGTTTACTTTGCCTGTTCTTTGCTCAAATATCGTCTGTTCATGCTTTTAGGTTTCTTTCATTTAAAATGTGTAAATCTTGTGTGTTACAGTAGGTTTACAGCATGTCAGCACTGGAGATTAACATTTTCAACCACTCAGAAAACATTTGACCATGTCATAATTGCGAGGGATTTTGCAATCCTTGAATGGGCCTTCTCTGTGCGGCATTAAAACGTCTGTAAAAACATACAGGATATTTGCCACTACGATGGTGCTTCTATGTTCAAAAATCACTCCAGGTGTTACCAGGTGGCAGCCAGAGCATTTCAGGGGAGGCGTGGAGAATGATGAAAGATTCCCCTAGGATCAATCCATAAATAAATACAATAAGATGTATTGTGAAGATAAATGTAAATTAATAATAATAATAGTAGTAGTAGCACTGCTAATAATGATTATAACATTTTTCATCTTAATATACCATAGCTCTGCCTTAATTTGTTCAAATATTCTGCCTCTGTAGCAAAATACACATGCAAAATACAAATGCGTGTAAAAATGATATTCTGATGCTCGCTGATGATGTCAGAGACCTGAGCAAATTTAATGGCATATAAACTGTCAATTATGAACATCCATTGTGACTCACGTCTTCTGTCACTTCAGTGGAAAACTCAGCTGCACACATTTTTCTAGGATGCTTGAAGGATTTTCCAGAACTCTTTGTGGTGGCACATATGTAGAAAATCTTAAAATATGTGGAACAAAATCACAATGTGTCAATTATTTAACATGATATCAGGGTGGCGTCTCTTCATGCTTTTGTGACAGGTGCAGTTTCACATAGAGATGGAGACAGTGATGCGAGTTTATCACAAATAAAGGCTATAAAGTATGCTTTCAAATTATTGGAATATTTCAAGCAGTTTATTGCACTCCAGTGTATGACTTATTGCTGAATGAGTCTGTCAGAATGAATATATGGCCATCATTTGGTGAATTGTTCCAACACCTGAATTATGATGAATATATAACACTACAGGACAAAATAAACACTTAAAAAATATGGCCAGAATGCACTGCTGTTTTTAGTGGAACAAAGTTATTTTTGTGAGATGCAGCCTCGCCTCTTACACTCTGCAGGATTTTAGGGCTGCCACCTGAAAATATACACACTCAAATTTAAAAGCTCCATGTTCACACATACAGTGGATTAATTTAATAAAAATCTAATTTTACAGATAACCCCCTTCATTTTAAGAAATAATTGCAATAATTAATAAATAACATTGAATATGTATACAATTTTATGATAAGCCTATTATTTTTTATTTTGAATGCTTAAAAGCATGCCATTTCAGTTCCATGTCCTCTTTTTTTCAAGCAAAATGTATTATTTTATTCCACTGGATGGCAGCAAGTACTAGAAAAAATCATTATTCCTCTGTCACCTTCCATCACATTATACTTATCTTAAATGTAGATGGTGCTATAACTAATTTTAGCACTCACCCATAGTCTTTTTTTTTGAAGTGCTAAGAGCATCCATACTGTTTTGTTGAATATCTTGACTTCTAGAAGCCTAATCTAGGTGTCTTTGGAAAGCAGAGACTCCCAGCTTTAAAATGATGTGTACCATTTCATCTTCAATAGATCAGAACATATTTTGCTGATGTTTGTTTCTCATACTTTTTCTACCAAACATATTTTGTTCAAAACAATTTTGACATAACATTGGATTATTCACCCACTGTCAAAGACTTTGAAAACCCCTGTTGGATAATATCAATGGTTAATAACCCTGTAAAGAACCCACCCCCACCCCCTGTTTTTTATGTATTTTTTAGTCTAGAAAGTCAAAAACTACTTATTGTATTAATGTACATTTAAAATGCAAAACTTTTTATCTGACAGTTAGGTTTATGGTTAGCTAAAGGCTTAGGGGATAGAAAATATCATTAGTTCAGTTACAGTATAAAAACAATAAAAATGTGTGAAAAGTCCCCACCATGTCAGAAAAACGAGTGCGTTGAAGTCTCAGTTCCACAGTACATTGTCTCCCCCTAGTGTTCTAGCCAAGAAAGATCTTGGCTCAGAAATGTTAAAGGCTGTTCAAGATTTGAAAGCAGTATTGTGAGTAACAGAAACTAAAGAAGAATACGTAGAGAGAAAGGAATAAAAGAAAAAGAGAGTCACTCTGGTAGGTAATGAAGTGATACAGAGACTGCTCAAAAAAGACAGGGGTAGGTGTGTGTGCATAGAGGAGAGGAATACTTCAGATGAACTGTAGACTCTTAACAGGATTACCCAATATTGGAAAGCTCAGGGGCCATAAAGCAGGATAGCCTGCTTAAACAAAGTAGTTTGTTTATACTAATAAGGAGAGTACTAGAAAAATTGTTGCATACGGCATGATCAAAATCTTACATTTCGTTATGTGTAATTTAATATTATGGTAATGATATATCAAGGGAAATGTATTTTTGCTGAAAATGTTACCCCAAAAATAATAATAATCCAGTGAATTAAATACTTTAAAAAGTGAATTCTCATTTCATTATTTCCCTTGTATATTTGTAACTGTGGAAACAAGACATAAAATAAGATTATTAATGACAAATGAATGATAAGTTTGGCATCAATGCAAAAACACCTTTTCACATTAATTTAAAAGTTAATTTAAAAGACTCAAAACAGTTATGCTGTATTAACATGATTGGATAAGCCATGTTTGAAGCCAATGTAAAAGAGCTGATATGTACAGATATGTATATATCCAATAGTCTTACAATAGAAGCCTAGAGGCTGCAAGACTGCAACACTGTTTCAGGTTATGTGTTCTGCTTGGAGTCGGATTGTTTAAATAACACTGCAGAAACACCTGGGCCCAGAGGCCATGTTTTGAGTCGTGCTGCTTTAAAACAACTTGAATAAATCCACAGACATTCTGTAAGAATAAAATTGTGTCTTTTGCTTCTCTCTTTGCTCTTGCTGTTTCAGCTGTCACTCAGGTTTCAGTGGTCCGCAGTGTGACACTAAGGAATATAATGTTCTGTATGTGGTGCCTGGCTCTGGAAAACTACGCTACGTCATCATCGCCTCTGTCATTGGAGCTCTGCAGGTGGCCATCATATGTGTAGTGGTGCTGTGGATCACCCGGTTAGTATAAACACACTTACATACACATTTAAACCAAACCGTTATTTTCTCATTCTGTTACTGCTGAGAAATATGAGGACAGCTGCCACCTGGGAAGCTGTCACACACCTACACACAGCTTTTAAAGAGTGAAAGTTCCTGCCAGCAGGAGTCTGCTGAATAACACACTTCACACTCTGCGAAAGGTCATTGTTGATGGCTGTGTGGTAGTGAAAACTAAATCACTGCCAGCACTAAATAACAGTAATTCTAACTTTACTGGAGAAGTAGATTTAGAGTATACAATACATTTGTGAATAATGTTAGATGGTAGAATTTATTGATAGATGATTTGACCATCTTCTGTCTGAATATACAGTTAGATTCAATTATATCTACATGTGTCTAACTTAGCATGTGTTTGTGGATTTAAGATGAAAGATAAAAGTGTGATATTTTCATCTAAAAAGTTAACCCGCGGGCAAGCTACTCTTCAAGCTCCGCTCATTTCCATTCATGCGCATCTGAACTTTGGAGACAAACGCTTATGCAAAGAAATTTCTCATTCTGAGGTGAACTCTGACCTGCAAATTCAGAAGACAAGAAGATGTGTTACCAATAGTAGATCGAAACGCACTGACCTCTTGGCTCAACACAAAGAATATCGTACATATTTCAAAGAGTGTTTTTATTGTTGCAAGAAAGTGAGTAGATGGAATATTTTGTCATTTTGATTATTGTATTATGTGCTATTTATTATTTATTATTGATTGAAGCCAGAAGACCTCGAGTGTGACATCATATCCTGTCTGATCCGGTGTCTAAAATAATTTAGCATACTCAAAGCCTAATGTGATTGGGGCTTTATAGGTGCTCTGAATAATTCAAGGTGTCAGTATGAAGTCCAAGAGACCACTGTCGATAAATATGAATACAAGTTTACTTGGTGCACTTTTAAAAGTAAGTTCCTAAAATGAAATTAAACATATGTTGTTAACTTTAATGTAATGATAAAGTGATGTGTAAACAACGGTTTAGTGCAGGTCTCAGTGCAGTGCAGAGATTTCCAAGATAGGGATCATTGACAATATAGTTTTCCTTTTATCTTCGGAAAAATGTGTCTGAGTTGTTTAGAGGTATTTTGGTGCACTTTAAGGTCTTATTATAAAATTCACAATATTGTCTCAGAAGTAATACCTGAAACTTTATTTTAAAAATAACCTATTTATATGACTTTGCAGTATGAAAGTACCTAACTCTCAATCAGCTTTTCTTTTTTTTCGGAAATATATCAGCCAGGCATTGGTGGTGATTAGAAATAACGTAAAACTGCCTGGGTGAAGACGAGTTATATAGAAGATAAGGATGTTCTTTTGCTTCCTTCCTCTACAGAAAGTGCCCACGGACCAACAAAGTCAACCGACAGAAGCAGAACACAATGCACTACAACTCGGAAAATACCCTGCGGGCCTCCACCCGCCTCATCTGAGTGCTGGGAGCAATCGTGAGAAGAGAATCATGGGAAACATGGACAGAGGACAGAAAATAAGCTCTCCGTCCCCACACAGAGACATTTCATCCAACAGGATGACGGGATGGAAAGGAGAGGATGATGGTGCAGATTTGAACAGAGGATGATTGGATACACACGCTGCCTTGCACCTGTGGCACAGGACACAAACAGAGAATTTTAGGACACCATGATAGCACAAGTCCTGTTACTTGGTTATGTATGGGTAATATTTCCAGTAGTTAATTTGTTTGTCTTGATGGGGTCCTTTTTCTGTATTGTAAATAAATAATTTATATCACACAACATGTCTTGTCTCTTCTTTTGTGGATGCCTTTAAGGTTAATGAAGATCTGGCATAATTTCAGGTGATTCTCGGGGTACTGGTAGAGATCTTTTTAAAACATAAATGCAATAAGGCTACAACTGTTTTAAAACCTTTACTAGATAAATATAGTTTTGTTTTGTTTTGCATTTTCAGACATTTGTACAGGTACTTGCCAAAATCACCAGTCAATACAACTGATACCTTTGGTCCTAAATCCGAGGATGAAGGAAGGGATGGATGGAAAGACAGACAGACAGATAGACAGACAGTTAGTTAGTTAGTTAGTTAGTTAAGTTAGTTAGTTAGTTAGTTAGTTAGTTAGTTAGTTAGTAAAAGTAAGTAAGTGACTGTGGAATTCCTGACATTCGCTGTCTGACAAAGCTCTTCCAAGTTCATCCCCAGACCAGGCCAGTGGAGTCCCAGCACTTCCTGCCTGGCTGACAGTGTTCTGTGCCACAGGGGTGAAAGAAATCCTTCATGGATATGAGCACATATTTGTCTAAATGTTTACAAATGTGTTTTTGTGCTGTTCCCACTTAGCAGACTCTGAATTATTAAGACTAAGTTTTTAAACAGAATGCAATAAATAATTGTTGTCGTGGTTACATTCTGATGCAGTATGAATCTTGTAGGCCTATATAATGTTACTGAAATAAAATGTGTTTCCTATATTGATTACTCGGTTAGTTATAGCATATGTGCTAGAGTTCCAGCAAAACTTAGGTAACATGTCTCAGGTATATAGTAGGCATAGTTTACATTCTCAGCAACACATTTACAATTTCCAAGTGTTTCAAAACGTGAAGCATTTATCTGACCCATTTCATTGCACCTTCATAACACACCTCAAGTCGAATCAATACATTTGCTTTTAGCTGAATGTTATTGCTGACTTCCTATTTCAGTGTATCTCAGTTTTGTGGAATGCCGTTAGGGAAATATATCTCAACTTCATACATGTGTACAGTAGTAGCCTTTGTGTTATGGCATATACTGTTTTTGTCATTGCAATAGGAGATAGTTCTCTGCTGGTTTCTTTAAAAATGTTAAAAAAAAAAAATGGCAGCAATATTGCCACGAGCACAAAGTCTTACAGGCACTGAAGAATTTGCATTCACATAACGTAACAGTCAAATTGAAGACCCTGTTACCAACAAGTCTTACATAAAGGCTGCAATTATAAATAATGCCAGCATAACTTCAGTCTGCTCTGCAGTAACATGCCTTTGCAAACTTGGAATTTTCCCATGAAGCTAAGACACAAGTCATACAATTCTGGGAGTGTGTGTATATATATATATATATATATATATATATATATATATATATATATATATATAATAAAATGCTTTGTGGTATTGAGTTATTTCTAGCCTGATTATGTAAAACCTTTATCTGCTAGTTTTAAGTATTATTTAACAAGTGTGACTCATCAATGATTAACTAAACCAACATGCACACATTCCAGGTTACTCTGTGGGGCAGTGTTCTCTGATTTGTATGACTGCATGGAGTTATGTGTTTTTGTGGATGTCCATGTGTGGATGTGGGGTCGCTTGGGTGATGGTCTTTTCTTTGTTTCCATAATCTGAGCAAATGACAGGAAAATGCACTTACCCCATTAAACTGCAACATAGGAAACATTTGCACCGTTTTTCTTTGTGTATGCGTGTGTGTGCATACAGGGAGCCTGGGAGAGGGACTTTTAATCTCAAGTAATGCAGGGACAATTACCTTATGGTCTCAGGAAATGAACAGATGTAATAGATTAATGTTTATTTTTTGTTAGATTCTTCTCATTGTCCTCTAATAACATTCCCTTGTAGCAGTTATATAAGATGAACGTTATTCTCTCTCTATTGATTGTCATTCTCCAGAAAATGACCTCCGGTCGAAACAGAATAATGTGGCATGTTTATCTTTGATACAGGCTCCACACAACATTTCCAGGTGAATGTAGGAGCACTTTTTTCACAATGATTACTTTCATGGCCACTGATCTATGAATGAGTTATTGTCTTTTCTTCTCTTTGTTCATTAAGTAACAGTTGAGCCAGACACTTGTGTGAAATTCAACATTTTAAGTTTGCACCTGGTTCTACAAAATAAGCATTATATAGAGTTTATACATTAAGCCCCTGGTCAGGCTGGGGGATCAGCAGTCTGACCAGCTAAACCAGCTGCACACCAGCTTAGCCAGTCTGAGAGCATAGCTAGACCGGCCTAAACCAGCTAAGACCAACAAACTATTTTTTCAGTAGGGACTGCTTACAAGATGAATAAGGTGGTAAAATGCATCAATGATAATGCATTTATATATTATTCAGTCACTAAATTATTATTACTATGAGTTGTCTGCTGAATGTCTTGTGTTTATTGTACTGCTATTTTGCACTGCAGGTTAACTCTGTTTTGCCTGAGAATAATTAACATTGGGGGCAGTGGTGGCTCAGTGGTTGAAGCTCAGGGTTAGTGACCAGAAGGTCAGGGGTTCAAGCCCCAGCACCACCAAGATGCCACTGTTGGGCCCTTGAGCAAGGCCCTTAACTCCAGGTTGTTCTGGAGGGATTGTCCCTGTAATAAGTGCACTGTAAGTCGCTTTGGATAAAAGCGTCTGCCAAATGCATAAATGTAATTGTATTGTAAAATATTTTGTTTGGCTATGTCTGTCTCTCTGTGTGTCAATAATGTATTGTGGTTGCTTTGTTTATCTGACATTTCTATCTGACATAAGTGCTCATCTTAAATTCTTCTTAAACTTAAAATCAATATTTACTGTTTCCTATAAATTCTCATCCCTGGCCAGTAGGTGGTGGTATGCACAAGAATGCAAATCACCAAAAACAAACGAAGAAGAATGTGATAGTGGAGATAGTGGAGTTCTGAATGGCATAATATCCAGACCACTTTTACTACTTCTACTGGCATAAATAATATGAGTAGTATGGTAGTATGATATTCCAAACTCAGCCATTGGTAGAACATAAGGACTTCAATATTGATCTGTTTCTCACCCACATCTATCATATCACTTCTGAAGATTAGGTAAATCTATCAAGATTATAGTTAAATTTATTTAACAACAATAGAAGTCTATGGTATGTCCTAATTTAGATAGATAAGTAAATGTAACAGCCCTGCTTGACCCGCTCCTTGTGGGATTAAAACCAGCGTCTCTGGCATGGGACGTGGGCACGCTAATGAGGAAGCTAAATGCTACAGTCTTTAGCGTCAGTCACTAGTGTGCCAGGATAGTGAGGTTAACACACTGCACAGCTACCTACCAGCTGGCTAACGTTACACTTACCTCCCTAAACCTTACTCCCATCCATGTCACGACACCACTGTAACCGGTCCTGCTCAACCCACTCCAAGCGGGATTCGATACAGCATCTCCGGCATGGGAGGCAGGCGGGCTTGCTAATGAAGAGGCTAAAGGCTACAGCCTCTAGCATCAGTCGCTAGTGCATCTCTTGAGTCCAGGGGAGTGAGGTTTACACACTGCACAGCTACCTACCAGGTGGCTCATGTCACATAAAAAATAAGTAAAGTGTGTGTGTGTGTGAGCGTGTATTTATCACTTTGTGGGGACCAAATGTCCCCATAAGGATAGTAAAACCAGAAATTTTTGACCTTGTGGGGACATTTTGTCGGTCCCCATGAGGAAAACAGCTTATAAATCATCCTAAATTTTGTTTTTGAAAATGTAAAAATGCAGAAAGTTTTCTGTGAGGGTTAGGTTTAGGGGTAGGTTTAGGTTTAGGGGATAGAATATAAAGTTTGTACAGTATAAAAACCATTACGTCTATGGAAAGTCCCCATAAAACATGGAAACCAAACGTGTGTGTGTGTGTGTGTGTGTGTTGGGGGGGGGGGGGGTTGGGGGTACAGATGAGTTCACTGATTTCCTCATTTTAACATGTGACATTTCTCCAGTCTGAGGGACAGCTTAGGAGAGGAGATTCATCACGAATATTTGGGTGGGTGTACACTCTGTGTGGTGTGGGGAAGTTACAAACACTATCAAAAACATGCTTCATTTTGAATAGAAAACCTATATTGAAATTGCATTCAAATTTGCCTGTTAAAATTGTGCAACATGCTCTGGAAGACTTTCACACACATACACATCACTGACACTTTGCTCACATTACTCTGATGGGCTGGGCTAACTACCACAGCAACCAGGCTCCTCCCCAGGGTGTGTGAAGTGTTTTGAAGAAGAGTGTTGGGAATGCTGTTTTAGAGAGGCGCACAAGGCAGGAGAGAGTGCCTGTGAGAGTGTGTATGTCAGTCAATCCAACCACACTCTTCAAAACCCTTTTTCTGCAGAATCCCATTTACTCACTAGCATTGACTCCAGGATGGGTGAAGATTCCTCTCACGCTAAGCAAAGCACAGCCACCTTACCCAGGGAGGAGAGCAGCCCGATTCCACCTGCTCCAGCCATGGATGCTCAGGATCTCCTCATCTCGAGCTTCAGTCCTAGGTCGGCACACTCTTCCCCCGTTCACACCCTCAGCCGCCTGGGCTCCAAATCCCCCACCATCCCCACGGCTACTGGGGGCCAGATAAGCGCCATCACGGTGGTGGCTCTGCTCGACAAGCTGGTTGTGATGATCGAGTCAGTGCAAGAGAACCAGCAGAGGATGGAGAAGAAACAGGCTGAGCTGGAGGGGGCAGTCAGGGTGGTGCAGGGTGACGTGACCCGGCTCGCCAAGAGCCACATGTCCACGGCCAACAGCGTGGCCAAGCTGCTGGAGCGCTCGCGCAAAACAAGCAACAATGTGAAGGAGGTGCGGGAACGTCTGGATAGACAGAGCAGCCAGGTGAAGCATCTGGAAGCCAACCACACCCATCTGCTCAAGAGGAACCACTTTAAAGTGGTCATCTTTCAGGTAAGTGGACAAAGCAAAGCAGAAGAGATGGAAAATTGTGTCTTTCTACACTTGAGGAAGCTTAGATTACAAATATATGTCCATCTAGCTTAAAGTAATTCTGGCTTAAAGTAATAAAGTTTAGTTAACTTTTTTAATTTATTTACAATAACATATATATATTTGAAATTCGGCCTTACATGCTTTTTTTTAGATCCTTTAGAGAAATGAATAGCAAAAATTGGGATTTTTGGAAGGGGATGTGCAAAATGGCAGCAGAAAAAAATCTGATTTGGGGGGTTTTGGAGGGTTTAACTGTTGTTTGACCGTGCATCTTGAATGAAACTCAACAAGTGCATGGGAATTCTCCCTGTGACTTCAGCTGGAGTGAAATGTTTGAAGTATGTACAGAGGAATGCTTGTATGTGAAGGTGCAATTGATGTGTGTGTCTGAGTTTGTATTGATTTGCATTGTAAAGGAGTGTGCCCCAGCAAAATTCTAACATCTAACATCTTTCTTACAATAATGTCCACTAATCATTTTGATTACAATTAACTCTGCAAAAAATAAATAAAACTCACAAACATTTTAAACAAACTGAGATTGTTAAGTCGGGTGTTCTGGCTAAACCAGCTTAGTGACTTCTGGTTTAGTTTGTTTGCTCTAATCTGCGATCCTGTAGGGAGGAGCTTTGTATGTTTAGTTAATACCATTGTACGCAATCAGGAAGTGCTATTATACTTTATGGCGGTTGGTTAATCTGAAGGGCGCGTCATGTTGATTTAAGCAGCTGTGTCAGGCACTTGCTTTTTAGAATAGTATTCTTATCTGATTGCCCTGGAGCGAGCCACTTGCAGCTCTACACGCTGGGACAATGATCTTTAACTTGTAGTAGCAGGTAGAGGCATTTCTTTTTTTTTATTATCCCTGAGAGGTTTCCTGAAGCTAATGTTATTCAATACCATAATGTGCTAAATGGCAAAGATATCGAGATAAACTGAATAGATATGAAAATACCAAACCTTTTATCAGGCAGCATTGTTATGAAATTCTAATTATCCGGATTCACATTACGTCAACACACGATCACTCTAAATAACTAAATAAGTAAGCAGAAAATGGCTCAAATGCATTCATTTCCCATAAGAAGACATCTCTGTAAGGCAAAAAGGCCTTTAGTTAATAGGTTTTGAGCCACTATGAGTCTCCAATACAGTCTTCTTCTTTTTTCAAAATGCTTAATTGTCCATCAGTGTTTTCCAAAACAGGCTGAGGTTAACATATTCTTAGTCTCACTTTAAGCTCATTCATTCAAAAAGATTACATTGCTAAATGCTCAAAGGGAAACCAGTCCCTTGTTTATAAGGATTTTGGGGGGAAATTGCTTTATGTCTTTTAATAGGAGTACTCCATCAGTGTAGAGAGAGTCCAGCTGTCAGAAGGGTGGGACGTGGGGTAGAACAGTGAGGGTAGATGGGAAATGCTCATTCTCACTCTTAAACATTCCATTTTAGATCACTGGTAGCGTGTGAGTTTCCAAAGTGTTATGCACCCTGTATTTAGGGTATTAAAGCACTTTGGCATGAGTGCAGGCCTGCAGTAGACTCTAATATCTGCAATTTGGGAACATAGCCGAAAAGGAGAGCTCACATGCACCTAAATGAGGACACACCATAGACTTCTATTGTTTTGTTTTGTGTGTGTGTGTGTGTGTTATAATTATAATTACTGTAAACTTACTCTAGATCATAAGTACGATGGTAAAACATAAATAGTACGAGTTGGCTCATTCAGAAACTTACAACTTCTGCTCCCATTGAGAAAAATAAACAAACCAACAATGTAATTATGATTTTTTTTAGTTTAACCCCAAACCCAAATCTAATCCTAAAGTCTAGTTCCTTACAAAAACCCTAAACCTATCAATGCTTTTAATAGGGAAAATAATTTAGTGTACCACAGAGGAAAGAAAACATCAGGGTTTAGAACGAAACGAGGGAAGCATATTACTGACATATATCAGTCATTTGTATTCAGGGCTGGAGCTGGCCAAAGTGATGCCTGTCATACACAAATTAGTTAAATTAGTTCATGCAACTGTGCTGCTATAACCCTAAAAGAAAACGTTTAGCATTTTTCGATATAAAAAAAAAATACATAAAATACAAATACATGTGAATATTTTTCCAAAGAAGGACATCCCCAAAGGGATGTTTTGACAGATTTACCTCAGTTTTGAGGACACTTTGTCGCTAAATATGTACACAAACACATACTCATTTATATGGGCTCCCTTACAAAAATTGAGAGTTCATGGCAAATTTGCCACTAAACTTTTTCACATGCAAATGAGCTTTGCTACAAAATTTTGGAAAATGTTCCATTGTTTCCAAGGTTTGCTGCAGGTTAACCACTACTGGTGAAGAGCTGCACACTTCGGCAAACTTTTGTAGCGAATCACAACCTCATATGCATATGAAAATAATGAGAGGCAAATTTGCAGCTAGTTTGTCAGAACTCTGCTGCACTCATGTTGTTAGTGTACTGAGGGACAAATGCATATTTTTATAATCACAGAGAGGCACATATGTTTAGTAAGTCCCAGAGAGGCACTTGTGTGTGTGTGTCTGAAACTGCTAATAGATACTGTCAAGTGTTTTCTGCCACTGAGCTAGATTGTTCAGTTGTTGTAGATGTAGAATATTTTGATTGAACACTTTGACATGTGGTAAAGCACCCCACAGAGTGATAAAACAGCACAGTATGTACAGTACTTTTCATTTTTCTGATGGGACATTGACATTCACTTGTCTGGCATCGTAGTGGCAGGTGATGTTTCACATTTGTTGCACATTTTATAATATAAAGATCAATACAACAGTCTGTAATTCATTGAGTTACACTAAAAAGAAAGTGTCAGTAAAAACACTTTTGTTTCCTCTGTTTTGTCTTTCCATCTCTTCATTTTTCTGTTTTCTCTTTGTTCATGGAAAGTGATGTCCCTGAATGTATATTAACACCACGAAAACAATGGTGCATTGATCTGTCGAGTGACCGCCCCTATGACACTCGATTGACATTTTAAGTAAATATGAAACACAAACATGAAGGAGAGCTGTCACAAAACTGTTTAATCTCAAATGTTTGCTTTGGAAGAATAAGAGCTCTATTCCTCTTTGGTTGTGAATTTTCTCTTTTTTTGTTATCTAATGGTGCTCACCCAGCCTGTGCAGTAATAACAAACTTTCTGTGTACTGTGCAAAGGCATTTCAAGATTGAAGGTGTGGTTTGAAAATACAAGGGCCTAAAGAAAGAAAGAAAGAAAAAGAGTAAACATGCTGAATTTGGCTCTGTGTGTGTGTGTGTGTGTGTGTGTGTGTGTGTGTGTGTGTGTGTGTGTGTGTGTGTGTGTGTGTGTGTGTGTGTGTGTGTGTGTGTGTAGAGACACACCCTGGTCAACTGTCTTGTTTCCCCTAACAAGCTCTAATGATCTTCAATAATTACTGCCCATTTAGGCCCCTATTTGTTTATGTTTAATGCATCATTGCTATTTCAGTGTCCGCAAAAATACCTCAGAGTAGATTCTCGAAAATTGTGGCTCTATGTGCTAGGGCTCTTCACTGCACACACTTCGGCCTTTGTGTGTTTGTGGTTGCCAGCACTTGTAAAAGGGCCTTTAAATGTGTTCATGTTTTTGGAGGCAATAGTTCAGACAACTGCTCATTGCTTATGCTATTAAAAAACAATTGTGAGCTGCTTTTGCTAATCTCAGATAAAAAAATATTGGTTCTGTGTGCATGTTTCCATGACATCTGGCAGCTTTTCTAAAAGTGGTGTGTGCTCATCAACGGCAACATACACCTTAAATGTCTTCACCGAAGCCAAGTTTGGCAAGCAGCATGATAGATGGCAAACATGAGGCCTTTATGATAGTCGTAAAACACATTTTATTACTATTAAGTTTTTTGGAAAGAGGGATCATTTTGGCAGAGCTGTCTCTGCAATGGGCGTTCACAAAATATTTGAAAACTGTCATTTTTTACACCTTTGTAGTTGCTTTGATTCCCCTCATTCATTCAGCCTCTGAAATCCTGTTGAACATTTTTCAGGGTTTATTTTGGCCCAGTGGTGCTGTGGAATGTCTTCACTGTGATAATGTAACTGCTCAGATCCAACAAATGTCCCTTATGATTGACCGGTCCATCAGCATTTGCTTAGTTTTGCGTTTCACAGAACACAGATTTCAAATCATACGGATTTTGAATGGAATGGGGGTGTGCTCAGAAGGGAAACAATCCAAGAGCCAGTGTTTACTGGCCCTCTCATTATATGAAGGAGCTTTTTATAGTGAAGAGCAGATTCTGATCATTAGAAAACATTCAGGCTCATTATTTTGGCACAATAACCCACAGGGTTACACAACAAACCTCATTCTTTAATAAAAAAAAAAAAAGCATGTTTTCCTTTAAGATTTATATACATTCGGGGGCCTGGGTAACTCAGCAAGTAAAGACGCTGACTGCCACACCTGGAGTCATAATTTCGAATCCAGGGCATGCTGAGTGACTCCATTCAGGCTTCCTAAGCAACCAATTGCCCGGTTGCTAGGGTGGGTAGAGTCACATTGGGTTAACCTCCTCATGGTCGCTATAATATGGTTCTCACTCTCAGTCGGGCACATGGTGAGTTGTGCATGGATGCTGCGGAGAATAGCGTGAAGCCTCCACATGTGCTAGGTCTTTGCAGTAAGCCACTCAACAAGCCACGTGATAAGAAGCGCAGATTGACAGTCTCAGATGCAGAGGTATCTGAGATTCGTCCTTCGCCACCCGGATTGAGGCGAGTCACTACGCCACCATGAGGACTTAGGGCACATATATTATCTCATTTTGTTTAAACTACAAAGAACATTCATGTTAATTTGAATGTGGATTGTGTTGATTTTCTCTCATTGTTGATGTCCTGATGACATGAGTGTTCTAACGCTGAACATTGGCAGACGTGGACTCCAAATCAGAAAAAGTTTATTGTCATATTGTTTAGGATATAGTGCTGTTAGCATACCCACAATGAAGTGCATGTTAACTTCTAAACACTGTACTGTACTAAGCTAGACTTATTAGGCTTCCCTGAGCTCAACCCTCTACCAATAAAGATTCACCTCAACAGAAGTTTGAGAGAAAGAGAGAGTTGGGTGGGTGGGTGGAAGGAGGGAGAGTGATTTAAGTATGAAAGTGAGTGCACCATGTATGGCCAGAAAGAAAGAAAGAAAGAAAGAAAGAAAGAAATTATTTGAAAACAAAGCATGATATTACTTCAAGGCAATGGAAGAATGTACTGTAGTGAAGGAGGAAACAGCAGATAAGCATGACAGATAGAGTGAAGTGAGAAGGGAACAGTGGAAAACAAATTGATATATGAAATGGGGGAGAGCGCTCTCCTCTGCTTGGGCATGTTTTAGCACTCTGTACTAGATTTCTGGTTTGATAACTCCTCCCTATATCTCTATACTAAAAAACTCACAGCAGGCATGCACAGCTACCAGATACAACATTTACATTTATTTGTTCTGTATTTTAAAACTCTTTACAATTCTCAAGGATATATAATGAATCCAAAGATTTATTATCATCCACATGATGTGTTTATGATGCTTCACTTTTTCACTTGGAAAAGCAATTTTAATGTAGATGATAATGAAAGTTCAGCAGAAGTGTACTTATTGCATCCTGCTAATTTAAAACAAACACTTCTGCTACTTACCCTCAATTAATTTAGCATAACCCCTGCATTTGTCTCCACCTCTTTCTCAATCAGAGTGTGTCTTGAATCAGGGTTAGGGCTTGATTAGGTTTAGTGTTAAAATCAGGGTTAGGATCCGACTGAAGTTAGGGTTAGGAAGTGTGTAGCTAACCAAGCTGAAGTGTGTAACTTGTTCAGTGTTAAAATACTTTCCCCTATCCCAATTTATGAACCTATAAATGAGCCAATCGTAGGTTAATTTCCTCGAAAACAGTTTGCTTCCCATCCAGCCCGACACAACATCTTTGACTCTACCAATGGCATGAGTTGGGACAATCTGTTTGTTCAGTCAGCAGATGGGTAGCATAATCGGTAGACTGAATGAAAACAATGTTTATTTTTGCAGTTCCGTTCAGTGGTGTAAGTGGCACAGAGGTTACACACTTCAGCTTTGAGAAGAGTGCTTGACTGGAATTAGCATTAGATTGGGGTTATAGTTATACTGCTGTTAGGATTAGAGTGGCATAGGTCTGGCATTAGGTACAGATAAAGTTTAGTGTTAGAGTTAGATTAGAGATAGGGAAAGATTGGGATTAGAGTTTGGTTAGACTGGTATTTGGGTTTCAGGTTAAAAATGGTTAGAATCAGGGCTACGATTAGTATAGATTGCAAGAGATTAGCCAGGTTCTTAGCTAGGAGTTTAACTAGGTTTTTTCATGCAGAAATGAATTGCAAACTCCAAGCCACACCCATTCTCTTTTTCCCTGACTTCAATATTCAATTATACAAACTTAAAAACTAGTAAATGATTATTTACATTTGAGGGTATTCTTTGACAAACTCTTCTAAAGATAAAAAGATGCATATGATCTTCTCTTTTGCCAGTGTGCTAAGTGAGAGGAGGTTGGGTACAATGAGCCTCTGAAATGTCACATGTCAAGCCCTGTGAACATGAAATTGTGCACACAGGTGTAGGTGTTATCAGACACACTCAAATAAATACTGTTTAATTAGAAAAATTATACTTGAGGGAGCATGACTAATCATGTGATTAATTCAAGCATCCAGACAGGCAGAGACAATGAAGCTTCTTGAAACAGATTTTGTGAGAGGGAGAAGGAGAAAGAGAGAGAGGGGAGGGGGGTGCAATTAGACCCCACTTTAAGACCACAATCTTACTCACACAATTATATGTACTCACATCTCCTCAATTCAGACAATTAAAATTCAAAATTGGAGATGAAACGTGAAACAATTAAATTATCTTCATTTCGACAATGCAGTCAACCTCTGTTATGCTAAGCTCACAAGCACAAACAGTTGAAGGTCCACAGATGGCCCTCTAAGTATTAATTTTCCATAGTTTTCACCACAATGCTGCAAATTGTAGGCTTTGATAGCACATTGCTTTGCCCGGCATCTCACTGAACTGTGGGTTCAAGTCAGTTGGCTATTGCTTTCCATTTATTCTCTCCACCTGCAGTAAGGCCAAAAATTCTCTGAACTTCTTCCACACATCATAAACAGGTAACGAATGAGCGAGCACATTTTTTCTGGTGTGTGCATGTGTGTGGATTTGGTGGCCTTCAAACAAAAATCCTGCCTAGTCTGATGAGGCAGCACATGTGGGCTGTAAATCACGTGTTCTGTGTCTCCATACCAGTCACACACACACACACACACACACAAGTGTTGTGTTGTGTTGTGTTGTGTAAGTCAGCATAACTAATGTGAATGGGGCTAATTCAGAGGAAAGAAAAACTTGAAATTTAGTCTTGTACGCATTGTCACGCAGCCACAAACAGATAATCAAAGCATGTGCAGATAATAATGACTTATTACCATGTTGAATTGACAGTTGTAGAATAACAATCTCAGGATGAGAACATACCACACCAAGGGAGAGACAGGAAGGTAGAAGAAGAGAGATGAGTAGACTACTGATAGTATGTGCATAGGGCACAGCTGTGATGTGAATATTGGCTTTTAATTGTAAACACGTATCAACATTTGTAAGCAGTTTTTCATCTGGAGTAAATGTAACAGGAGAATTATAAATGAGATTTAATTCTGAGAGGTTAGTTAACTCAATTAAGGCTTTTTATTAAACCACATGTATTAAAAATGAATTCAGCCTTCCAAAATGATGAATTATACCCCTATTGTATGAGTAGATAGATATAGATATATATAGGTAGAATAAATATGCATTTTTTTAACACTAACATCATCTCTTTACTCCAGGGGTCTAAAGACAAAAAATCAAGTCAGGAATCTTGGTGTCACTTTGGAGTCAGACCTTAGTTTCAGTAGTCACAGCATGGCAGTAACTAAATCAGCCTACTATCATCTAAAAAATATAGCCAGAATAAGATGTTTTGTATTCAGTCAAGACCTAGAGAAACTTGATCATGTATTATTCACAAGTAGAGTGGACTACTGCAATGAACTTATCATGGGCTTCCTAAAAGATCATTAGACACCTGCAGCTCATTCAGAATGGCGCTGCCAGGATTCTCACCCAAACAAAATAATTTGAGCGTATTACTCCAGTCCTCGTACATACCTCATACGTCCTTCCAGATACATTTAGAATTGATTTTAAAGTACTATTACTTATTTATAAATCACTCAATGGCCTAGTCCTAAATACATTGCAAAACTGCTTGTTGTCAAAACAAGGTGAGGCACTGTTTAGCTATTAAGCCACCGCAGCTGGAACTAGCTTCCTGAAAAGGTCAGATGTGCTCCAACAGAAACCACATCAGTCCAGACTGTAAACACATCTGTTCAGCTGTGCATTGCTTCACTGAGCACTGTGCTGCTCTTACCGATTATACTGCATAATTTTATTGCTTTATTCTTTTTTACGTTTTATTCATTTTTTTATATTTGTTACTTTTTTAATGTATTTTATTTGTATCCTTATTTTTTTGTTCTTTACTGTTTTTTAAAAAAAAAAATTATATATATATATCATGTATTTACTTTATCCTTTTATGTAAAGCACTTTGAGTAGCCATTGTGTATGCAATGCGCTATATAAATAAACTTGCCATGCCTAACTAACAAACACTAACAATTTCTTTCCAGTGGCAAAAATAACTAATTTTTTTGTTAATTATATTTGGTGTCCTCCAGCCTGTTGTCCTGTCTGATAAATATGAACAGTTTATTTAATTTTACTACACAGATAATGTTTTTATTAGTCAGTTTCTAATCAATTTTAGTAATTTTATATTATTCCATATCGTGGTTCTCTCCCTTCAAATGATCTCAATAACACTTTCCCTTCAGTTCAAACACAATGGTCATCCATTAGTGACACATCCTTCCTTTTGTGTCTTTTCCTGTGTCTTTTATTTCTAATGGTCTCCTCCTCTATTGTTCTTATATTTGTCTTTCCTCTGTTTCTTTCCTGTGTTTTACCCTACCCTTGTGCTGTCTGTTCAGGTCCTACGAGGCTCACACACACATGCACAAACCAGTCACTCATCTATTTCGATGTTTCCACTCCAAAAAATCCGGAGGCCTCCAGTGATGCACATTAATTATCCAGACTCCCATTACACACTGAACCAGGGGTATCGGCATGTGACACAATGTTTTCAAAAGTTTTCTCACTCTCTCTAGTTCCTCCTCCTCTTTCTTTTTCTCTGAGGCTCATAAGGCATTGCGTATTTAGGTAAAGGTTGAAATCTGAATAGCAAATGTCTTGATTTATCACCTGTGGCAGGGTGGAGGGTGGGGCCGGGTTGTAATTATACACACCCGGTCCCTTATCAGGCTAATTAAGCCTCCGAGAGGGATAAAGGCCGACTGCGGAGAATAGTGTGGGAGAGAGAGATAGTTTACGGACATGTCCGTCATGTGTGTGTGTGTTTGTCTTTTGTTTAAGTTCATCATTAAAATATTATTTATATCACCAAGCTGGTTCTCACCTCCTCCTTTCCATTGACTGCTCTACACTAACATGCTACAAGACACATGCCTGACAAACAAGTGTTAAGGAACGGTGATACAGAACGGTAAACTCAAAATGATACCGTATATAGAATGGTATAAAATCTGAGGTAAGATCAGCTTCACCAAAGAACTCAAATGATGAGTGAAAAGTTAAACTTTTTCTGAACAAATATGGTTTCAGGTCATAAAATTCTGAATGTATATCAGAATCAGAATGAGCTTTATTGCCAAATGTGCTCATGTTCACAATGGTGTGTGTGTGTGTGTGGGTGTGTGTGAGCGTGTATTTATCACTTTGTGGGGACCAAATGTCCCCATAAGGATAGTAAAACCCGAAATTTTTGACCTTGTGGGGACATTTTGTCGGTCCCCATGAGGAAAACAGCTTATAAATCATACTAAATGATGTTTTTTGAAAAGGTAAAAATGCAGAATGTTTTCTGTGAGGGTTAGGTTTAGGGGTTGGGTTAGGTTTAGGGGATATAATATAACGTTAGTACAGTATAAAAACCATTATGTCTATGGAAAGTCCCCATAAAACATGGAAACACAACATGTGTGTGTGTGTGTGTGTGTGTGTGTGTGTGTGTGTGTGTGTGTGTGTGTGTGTGTGTGTGTGTGTGTGTGTGAGCGTGTATTTGTCACTTTGTGGGTACCAAATGTCCCCATAAGGATAGTAAAACCCGAAATTTTTGACCTTGTGGGGACATTTTGTCGGTCCCCATGAGGAAAACAGCTTATAAATCATACTAAATTATGTTTTTTGAAAATGTAAAAATGCAGAAAGTTTTCTGTGAGGGTTAGGTTTAGGGGTAGGGTTAGGTTTAGGGGATAGAATATAAAGTTTGTACAGTATAAAAACCATTATGTCTATGGAAAGTCCCCATAAAACATGGAAACACTACGTGTGTGTGTGTGTGTGTGTGTGTGTGTGTGTGTGTGTGTGTGTGTGTGATAGGAGAAACAAGCAAGTGCACACAGACCATTATAGTGAGATGCAGAATATAAAACAAGGTAAGAGTATAAACAGACATACAAAAAATAGGACATATAAAATTGAATGGTGTATGTACATGTGCAAGTGGTAATATACATACAAAGTTTGCACTATGGGAGTCCTGAAGACAGTTTAATTGTTCATGTGGAAAATGGCCAGAGAGTAAAAACTGTTCTTGTGCCTGCTGTCCTGCCGCTGAGTGCTCTGTAGAGCTCGCCAGAGGG
The DNA here is from genome assembly GCF_025860055.1 of Xyrauchen texanus. Taxonomy (NCBI): domain Eukaryota; kingdom Metazoa; phylum Chordata; class Actinopteri; order Cypriniformes; family Catostomidae; genus Xyrauchen; species Xyrauchen texanus. Next base: position 22,053,790 of record NC_068293.1, on the reverse strand, counting down.
CAACAGTTCAAAAAGGGAATGGGTAGGGTGTGTGGGGTCCAGAGTGGAGACGTACAGGTCTTGTAGGGTGGGCAGGGGGGCACCAATAATCCTCTCAGCAGTCCGAACTGTCCGTTGTAGTTTCCTTCTGTCTGATTTGGTGGCTGAATCAAACCAAACAGTTATAGATGTACACAGGACAGACTCAATGCATCCAGTGACAGGTTGAACTTCCTCAGCTTGTGAAGGAAATACAACCTCTGCTGAGACTTCTTCACAATGGAGTCTATGTGGGTGTCCCACTTCAGGTCCAGAGAGATGATAGTGCCCAGGAACCTGAATGACTCCACTACTGCCACAGTGCTGTTCAGGATGGTGAGGGGGGGAGTGCTGGGGGATTTCTCCTGAAGTCCACTATCATCACCACTGTTTTGAGTGTGTTCAGCTCAAGGTTGTTGTGACCACACCAGACAGCCAGCTGTTCAACCTCCCATCTGCATGCAGACTCGACACTGTCGCGGATAAGAACAATGACCGTTGTATCATCTGCGAACTTCAGGAACTTGACAGAAGGGTCCTTTGCAGTACAGTCATTCATGTACAGGAAGAAGAGCAGTGGAGAGAGAATGCATCCTTAAGGAGCACCAGTGATAATAGTGAGTGTCCCAGATGTGATTTTGCCCAGTCTCATTAACTGCTACCTATCTGTCAGAAAGCTATTGATCCACTGACAGATTGTGGTTGGCATGGAGAGCTATGTAAGTTTGGTTAAAAGAAGACCAGAAATTATTGTTTTGAAGGCTGATCTGAAGTTCAAATACAGGATCCTTGCATAACTCCCAGGTCTGTCGAGGTATTACAGGATATAATGCAGTCCCATGTTGACAACATCATCCACAGACCTGTTTACTTGGTAAGCAAACTGAAGGGGGTCTGGCAGGGGTCCAGTTATGTCCTTCAGATAGGCCAAAACCAGTCTCTCAAATTACTTAATGACCACAGACGTGAGAGCCCGTATGCTGACTTGCACAACACAACACGTGTGTGTGTGACCGGTATGGAGACATAGAACACGTGACTTACAGCCCACATGTGATGCCTCATTACACTTGGCAGGATTTTTGTTTAAAGACCACGAAATACACACACACATGCACACACCAGAAAAAACATTTGCTCGCTCATCCGTTACCTGTTTATGATGTGTGGAAGAAGTTCAGAGAATCTTTGGCCTTACTCCAGGTGGAGAGAATAAATGGAAGCCAATAGCCAACTGGCTTGAACCCACAGTTCAGTGAGATGCCGGGCAAAGCAATGTGCTATCAAAGACCCCAATTTGTAGCATTGTGGTGAAGACTATGGGAAAGTAATACTTAGAGGGCCATCTGTGGACCTTCAACTGTTTTTGCTCGAGAGCTTAGCATAGCAGAGGTTGACTGCGCTGTCGAACTAGAGAGAATTGAATTGTTTTGCATTGAATCTCCAATTTTCACTTTTAATTGCCTGAACTGAGGACAAGTGAATACATAGAATTGTGTGAGTAAGACTGTGGTCTTAAAGTGGGATCTGATTGTATCTTTCTCTCTCTCTCTCTCTCCCTCTTACGCTCTCCCTCGCTCTCTCTCATCTCTCTCACAAAATCTGATTCAAGAAGTTTCATTGCTTCATTGCTTGGATTAATCACATAATGTAGTCATTAAGTATTGTGATTTTTTTGTTGTTGTTGGGGAGGACCGGAATGATGATGGAGCATTTGAAGCACATCCTCCTCACAGACCACTGTGCAGGTTGAGTAACAGGAGGGGGAGAAGCGGGGTTCCAGGAGGTGTTAGTGTGTTTGTGAAGTGAACGGGGGATGGGTGTGAGACTTGGCTTTTCAAACCTGCAGTAAAACACATTACGTTCATCACTCATTTGTTTATTCTTTACAGTGCGAATGGGAGGTGTCCTATATACTTCCTATATTTCCTTTGTCAGTGTGTTTCTGGCCTGGTGGTACAATATTTTATCCCTACTTCTGTAAGCATCCTCTTTGTCATGACGAAGCTGTCTGAGTTTTCCTGTAAACTATGGTTTATTGTTATTGAATGATAAAAATGTCCTAGGAAGGAATTAACATATCCTCACATAAACTGATATGTCACAGTATCTATGAGCTTGTCCAGGTCTGTGGCTGCAGCTTCAAAAACACTCCAATCAGTGCAGTCAAAGCAAGTTAGTAGTTCCAGCTCTGCTTTATTAGGCAATCACTTTACAGTCCTTTCTACAGGCTTATCTGATTTTAGTTTCTGCTTGTAGGTCTGTAAACAGTTGTAAATAGTTTCTGATTGTATTTAGTAAACCGTTGTTAATAGTATATAGATATTTAAAATATGCACTTTTCATCTGACAAGACCCTCAAGATACAAACTAAATAGATCTGAACTGAATCAACATATTGTGGAATCAATTTTACAGATATTTTCAGCTAAACCACTAAATGTATTCTGCGTAGTAAACATTTGTGGTAAAATACAGTCCTGAATTGTATTGTTGACTGAAAAAAATTATATCATAGTCTAGCCTAAGTTTCACAATATCAATAATGATGAAATAGAATCCAAATATATAATATATATACAATATGAACCAGGTTATCAGAAATGATATGCTGCTACTTACAGTATATACAAGAACTAACAGAACTCCCATCTCTAGTTTCCATCTCACTGTGGGGTGTTATTCTGTACGTGTGCTCATGAAGAAACTGGTTATCCCAGCGTTAACACAGGTTTTGACTGGATCTGTGCCCTTGGGGTGTTACTGGGTATTCAAAAGCATAACATTAACAAAGTACCCAAAGTACCATCCCAATGGACTGTTGCTGTTTTACATCTATCACAATGCAAAGCTATAAAACACATTTATCTTTTGGAAAAAAGTTCTTCATCTACAGTATCAGTCAGAATGACATTGGCATTATTTGTTAAATGTAATAATTCCTTCACTGCAATTTGCAAATGATCAACACCTTGTTCATGGCACTGTGTTTTGTGCACAAGGGCAGGGCATGGGAATCAGGTTACCATTATGATGTTATTCTAATTTACAATGCATAATTATACCTAGCAACTGTGAGTGCTTTGAATGTATATTAATAATGCTGCATCTTTAATACAGACTAAAATATCTGATTTATTTCTTCAGCTTCTAAATAGTTCAGATGTAGCCTAATATTCTGGATTGGTGGGGTCAAATGTAATACCTTTATTTTAATAACAAATGTCCAGTGGGGGACACATCAGTATCGGAAGTATCGATACTATAGTATCGATCCGCCCATCCCTAACGAAAACAGATTGCTATGACATCACGCCTCACATGTAACCGCGTGCGCTCTGAGTGAGAAGGGTATCCCTGAGGTAAATGATGTAGTAGAGAGAAAAGTAAATGGATTTTGCAACTGTTCTTTTATATTTATAATACTTAATTTTACATTAGAAATTATTATAATTATACATATTTTTCTACATTGCACATATCTACTGAGGTACTTCAACCTGGGAATTAACATTACTTGCGTTTGAACATCATACTTTCGGGTCAATCTGCGTAATTCTAAAAATAAAAATAAAGAAATTATGTGTGTTTCCGTTGAAGCAAAGAATTGTGTGTTGTGAGTGCCAATGAACGATGCATCCTCCCAATTCCTGTGAAAGACGGTTGCATTCGGAGTGTCCTACTAGCTTTTCTGAAATGAGGTTGTGGTTGTCAAATGTGACCTCCGGAGCATGCAGCCTTCAAAACTAGACACAGCCTAAGTTGCAGCAATAGGGTGCAGACTCTGACTTACTGGGAGTGTGCTGAGTGCCATTAGGAGGGAGCAGGTAAGCATGCAAAATCTCCATTTGTCCTGCTAATCTGCCCATTTTGAAGGCCAGATATACATTTGACTCCTTAAGTGTGTGAATCGTAACTCCTGTAGCCATATCGGCAGAGGGATGTGTCAGGGGTTTGCATTTGTGAGGGCAGAGTTGAGGACAAGAGGGTGATAAGAGAATATTCAGCACTGTGTGTGCGTGTGTGCGTGCGTGTGTGTGTGTGTGTGTGTGTGTGTGTGTGTGTGTGTGTGTGTGTGTGTGAGAGAGAGAGAGAGAGCGAGAGAGAGACACGATCAACTCTGTCAACTGACACTGAAGCTCTTGAGGGTTTGAAGCGCTGGTCACATGGTTTAATGAATAATCATGAGACAGCCCGTTCTCATAGGATAAGGCCACACACTCTCATTAATTTTTATTTGTCACTGATGATGCTGACGACAATGCACTATAGTACAGGGACACGTCACATCATGTTGATTTTAAACCCGGAAGACAACAATAGGGCATGAAATCCCTAAACTAAACACTTTCATCTTAAAATAAAAAAATAATGGATACTTATTTTGTCTTCTATCATGTGTTACACATGATAAAATGTCATTTAGAGTTTCATGACCTTTAAGGAGCTATATTTACTTGATCTAATCCTTAAAATTAGCCTTGTTTGTGTAACTTAATGTACATTAGTCAGGTTGATTCATTGGTATTAAATAACTTGTTTGACTTTAATCAAACCATTTCATTTATATGTTACCAAATTAAGCACATTTTTAGATTAGCAATTCTTTTTCCAGTGTAGTATATTTAGACAACTATCTACAATTAGCATTACAAGCAGGTCTTTACATATTCAAATGCCTTATAGTCTTTCTTAAAAAATAAATTTTCCTTTTCTCCAATTTTAGGAGGACAATGAAATCCCCTCCACTCTGCTCACTAAAGATGGTATGGCCACCTTTCAGGATGAAATGGTTCCATCTGCACCAACTCCACACACTGATCTAAACTGCTCCAAAGACGAAGGCCTGCAGACCATCAGCCTCTCCTCTAATGAGGAGGAGGACAAAGGAGCAGCAAGCCCCCTGGCAGAGGGTGGCACAGATTATCTGGTAGATCTGCATGAGGAGAGCCTCCCAGACTTTGGAAGTGAACGTCTGGAACGCTCTCGTGCAGACAAGTTCAAGCGCTCAAGTCTGAAGAAGGTGGATAGTCTGAAAAAGGCCTTCTCTCGAAGCAGCATCGAGAAGAAAATCAACAAGATTGTACCTCCAGAACGACTTGAGAAGATCAAGAAAAGCTTCACCCCGAACCACCCGAAGAGTCCCACTTCCCAGAGCTCATCCTTCAAAGTCTCTCCAATGACTTTCAACATCAAGAAGGTACGAGATGGAGATGCTGACTCTTCTCAGCAGCCTGAGAGCTCACCCAGGAATCTTAGCCCAGTAGAGGTGCCCTCCATAGGGGGACCTGATGGTGAATTGCCACTGCCTGAGTTACACTCGTTGGGGGAGAAAGTGAATGGAGGTGGCCATCACACTCCCTCGACTCCAGGCAGCGCAGATGGTGAGGTGTCTATTACAGAAGGGGGTGGAAATCTTGATAATGGTCCCTCTGTAAATCTAGCTGAGGAGGATGTGGAGAGACAAGATGATGATGCTGATGACAATGAGGAAAATGTGGAGGAGGGAGAGTTGGAGGAGCAGGAGGAGGAGAAAGAACCAAGACCTGTGGGGGAAGCATCTGCTCCTCCCATGTCAACTGCCGTTACTGTTGAGCAAACTTCTTAAATTTATTAGTTGCATTCTAATCTTTATACATATGACTTCAATCTACTTTGAGACTTTGGGAATAATAGACCCCATTTACAACTGGTATTAAGAGGCATCTTGGGTGATCCGATCACGTGGTCAGTTGAGACACATCAATGTTTAAACCTGGTCAAACAAATTTGTCTCCTGTGACCACTTGTGTGTCAGAAAAGATAAAGAAAGCAGCAACAAAAAAAAAATGGCACAAAAGCAACATATCGAGCAGAATTGCTCATTATTTTAGTGGATTACCTGTATTAACCTGAGCTGCAGATGTTCTGGCTTCTCATATGTGTCTGTACAAGTTGATTTCAGACACACTGAAGAAGATCCATGAAGTTCTCGTGCTTGTATCTGCTTTTTACATTTTCTGATTGGATGTTTATTTCCTTTCAAAGCTGCTCCTAACTGACAAGAGTTTAAACTCTTGTTTTAGCACAGCGGTTGAATGACAGGTGAGGTGCACTTTGCTGCTGCCGGTGTTGTGCTGAAATTAGCGCTTTATTTAGCGCTGACCACATGTGACCAGATCACCAAAAACGTAATTTTTTAGGTTACACATGGTATTAAGGTAAATCTTAATACCATGTGTAAATGGGGTCAGTGTTACTCGCTTCTGCCACTGGCATCTTGTCCCCAAGCTTGTTTAATGTTAAATAGCATGTATGCTGATATAACTTTTAATTAATCCCAAATATAATGTAATGATGTAATAAATAACATATTATACTAAATTCAGATATTAAGAATGTTCTTAATTCCATTTAAATAGATTCTGTAAAAAGGTCCAGAGAATGGTACAGCAGTCTAGACAACTGGTCACAATGAAATAGCAAAATAACTAAATTTTCCTGTGGAAGCTGTTGAATAACATGAAATTTATTGAACTGCAAAGCCTGAACTCTCTTTCCCACCGGGCGCATATTGTTTGACTCAGATTGAACACATACTTATTGGCTCAGTAGATCGGCGCCCCCCCATGTGATGCCATCCTAGGCGCTTGCCTTTGTCACCCAATGGTTTGCTTATCATAATGTTATAAATAAACTGACCAATCAAAATGGATCTTCACATGACTCAACGTTATCTGCTTTTGTCAAAAATGCAACCACAAATGGCAAAACTGAGGCTGAATGAAATTTGATCAGAAAGATTATAACATATAGGTAGTCATCAAGATAACCCGGAGCGGAGATCATCTGTGTATGGAAGCATAATTACCAGCAGACACACATAAAGGCTAATAAAACATGATATTTGAATCCACTGCAATCTTTTATTGGTTTGATCTTTCAATACTGATTTACATATTTTCCTTAACGAAAAATGTCCTCACAGACCGCCACTGGTGTCTGGCTTTGTGGGAAGTTTGTTAACAATGTTTCTGGGGGAAAGCGAGCACAACTGGCTGCCATCTACATGGTAACCTTCAATTACTGCTGTAGCATGGCAAGGACACGCAAAAATACAGCCTGACAATTACAAACATACAATGAAGCAGAAGTCTTTGTGTAAAGTCAAACATTTTATATAGCTGATGTTAAAGTTTCAGCTTCTCCTTGACACAAAAATGTAAATAAATCTCAGATGAAAGAAGCACTTAGCCATTCAGAGATATACACAAGATTTGCTGCTGAATATACTTCAAAACTAAAGCCAAACTCTCTGCTTATTGTTTTCCCATCGAAGAAACCATCAAGTACCTGCTTGAGCTTTGTACCAGATCCAGTCTAGATGGTCACGTCCATCTCACACTGAACTACTCAGTACGCAATCACTCACACACGCACACATACCAGGTGAGAAAGGTGCATTCCTGGTTCTGATGGATGGCAGTCTCCGCAGTTCATTTTACACTGACTGGAAGCAGAAAGGAGAGATGGGGACAGATTGTTGGCTATGGTTTCCACAGGGTTGGCGGAGGTATGGAGTGCCTGCATGTTCTACAGGTGTGCTGCCTGCAGTCCTCTTCACAGAACCTCTTTGACCACACTGCTCCCTGTTGGTGTTACATCCTGCCTTTGCAGGGGTTAGGACTCCTACCTGGTCATGTTTATCAACAGACAATGACAAAACAAAATGAAGACAAGGACAATTTAGTTAGGGTTTGGTGGATTTTGTCTAAATCAACTCTGCTAAATATCAAGAGAACATTTATTTATTTAATGTATCCAGCAGTAAAAGTGTGTTACATAAGATCTGCATGCTGATATGTCTAGAGGTCTTCAGAAACAAGTTTTTTTGAACATGTTAGTGACCTGCTATAGTGTATTTAGTGGACAGAGCATTTCCCTTTTTGCCATGTCAACAGGGACGGATTACTGACCGGGCCAATGGGGACAGTGTCCAGGGGCCCTTGACTGCCCAAGGGGTGCCCTGGGATTTAGCTTGGTTGTCCCCCACTTGGTTGCATGCACTATATCCCTCCAAATTTAAGGATTAAGACCACAAGCACTGCAGGTGTTAAACCAATATGAGGTCTGTAGCTGTGATTTTTCATGCCTTTAAGAGGATACTCTCAATTGGGAGATACCCACTTAAATTAGGAAGGGGAAATTACATTTTATAATAAGTGCAGTGTTTAATGCTGAATTAAAAATTAGGCCTGATTTTTAGCAACACTGGAGTGATCGGCATTGTTTGCTACCAGGGTGTTGTTGTGTAACTGTCGTTATCAGAGAAAACCTGTCAATGTCTAAACAATATCTTAAAAAAATAATTAATGACTGTACTATGATACTTTTATTTAAAGAAGAAAATGAAACCACGCAGGATAGAAAATAAACTTGATTAAAAATAAAAGTGATTCATATAGCCTACAAACTTTCCTAAGCCTATTTTTTCAGTTGTAACATTCTTCTCACATAAGCTGGTTTGTGATACTGCCTTTGGTAAGTTTAGCACTTGTTGCACTTGCTGTCTCCACTGTGTGGCTAAATACAGTCAGTTTGCTATTTCATCAACTGCTAGTTGACGCATATCACAAAATAGGCTCTTTAGGCGATAATCTTAGCATTTTTAATCAGATAAAAGTATTATTATTATGTGTCACTGATTGCATATGAAAACCTACTTTTCATTATAATGCAGTCATTCTTTTTGCTGTATTTAGGATTAGCGGTTCATGACAAGTTTGTTTGTAGATAATCAGAATAAGAATCTCATCCTAAATTGATGAACGCAGGTTTTTGAAGACATCGGTGAGCAGCATCTAAACAGCTATATACCATTTTCCTCTAATTTAGGCACAGAAAATATAACGTGATGCTTCAATCATATGTGATATGGTCAATTTTCAGAATTTAATCACAAACTTCAAGATAGACAGATAGATAGTTGTATTTGTATATGTAAAAAGTATCATGGCGTCACGGTGGCCGAGAGGTTAAGGCGTTGGACTCGAAATCCAATGGGGTTTCCCCGCACAGGTTCGAATCCTGTTCGTGACGAAGGTTTTTGTATTTTGACTGTTGCGAATTGCTGTTGTAAAAGCTCTATAAACCGAGAAACTCAACTCAACTGAAACTTACGCCAAGTAAATAAAAAATAAGAGTAAATTAAAATTGTGGGACTGTCATGTTTTGAAACATTGGATGAATTTTTAAAGCAAAACACTTGATGGAACTAAGCAAATGCAATGTAATGGCAATAGCATTACTGTAGTCAACTTTTTGGGCTTCAGCAGTGATGGTGTGAAGGGCTTCACAACTACTCATTACTGCTTTATCGGGGTTTTGTGCAACGTCCATCCCTGAGTACAGACAGCACTAAGAAACAGCGCATCTGATCATTGAGCTGGACAGGGAGATGATGCAACTGAAATTCCTCTGGAAATATTTTGGTACGTGTAAATGTAAACAAATCATATTACACAATGTCGACAATCGTAGAAGGAAATACTGTGTGTGGTTATTTCCGTGTGAACGCACATTCTTCATGGTGTCCAATGAGATTCAGCTCAATGTAACAAGAACCTGGTAAGAACCAACATTGAAAGCTTAAGTTCGAGTGTAATATAAACGTCAATGGATAGTGTGGCGTGAATTATTTGTGATGTCTGCCCATTCAAACGTGCCTACATTAAAGTTGGCCTTTATACCACATGCGTACATTACAATAATCAATCGTCCCTATTTCACCCCCCGTGAAACAGTCCGATGGTACATCCGGTTGGATATAAAGAACAGGACACACGTTTGCGAAGGGTTAAGGCTTTGTTAGTGAGAGAAGTAGATAGGGTTTTGAAACTGACATTTCCCGACACATGTTTTGGTCTTTTATTTTAGTAAGATTTAAGTTCTTCACATGTAGAAAACATGCTATATTGATATCAATTTAAAAGGCCATCAGCAAGTTTAGGACTGCTCATGACGCCAGGTTTCAATTGCACATTAAAGTTAGCCCGCTATAGATATCTAGGCTGTTAGACATACTTTTTTAAAATTGATTATTTCGTCGCTTTTTGTAGACTTTATATGCCGATACATTTGCTGCATTTAATTTCGAAATGCGAAATTAAGGGACGTGTTTAGTGTTCAGTCTCACTGGTAATGTGTGTGTGTGTGCTGAACTCATCGACCTCTACACGCAAATCGATATACAGTCGACATGTTTATTTTAAGACATACATTTTAAGTGATATTCTTTAACTTGACGTCGTGTGATACTATAGGCTAACAAACAGACAGTGACTCAGTATAAATGTATCTAGACGCTCAGTATTTTGAACGGCACTAGGCTCCTTCAAAATCTTCTGATTCGTTTCGGTTTAGGGCTAGATTAAGTATAAACTATCTGGAAAACGAATCAAGTGTTTTTATACGAATCGTTTTAAACGTGGATGAGGGAGTATTTCCCCCTTTAACTTTCATTATTTTGATCGATGGCTAAGAGTGAAAACACACCGCCTCGTATGTAACGCTAGAAAAGAAACCCATAAATCTTTCCAAAGGTGTTTTGCATGCAAAGATTATTTGCCAAATAATGTTTATTTGGAAAATAAAGTAACACATTTGGAGAACAGATTTGGTTAAGATCAAGAAATCCTCACAAACAGCTGTGGTTTCGCTAGCCGGTGTGCTAGCCTTCACCTCAGCTCCCAGAAATGTCGATTATCTCCAACGAAGCTGTGGTCTTGATAAAAGATGTAAAGCCCGGATCGAAAAACCTAAATATCGTCTTTATAGTTTTGGAAATCGGTAAGTTGATTCACTATTATGACATTAATGATCATTTATTAGCAGAAGCCGAGCTAGTTCCTCTTAGCTAACGTTCACAAATATCGTGTAACGTCTTTTTAAATGCTGTGTTCGTGTGGCTTTGAGTTTTAACGTGTTAGTCGTCATGTAAGGCAGTCGTATATGTTTGTGGTAGTTTTGGTGGTTGAGATTTGACTGAACTCCTTGTGCACGCGCAGGTCGGGTGACCAAGACAAAGGACGGGCACGAGGTGCGCTCGTGCAGAGTGGCGGATAAGAGCGGCAGCATCGCCATCTCTGTGTGGGATGAGCTGGGGAGCCTCATCCAGCCAGGGGACATCATACGCCTTACAAGAGGGTACGAGCTGCTTGCTGTTTCTGTGTAGTTCATTCAGAGCTTTCATACACTGTCTGACTACTGCTTCATACAACCATAGATAAGTGTATGAATGTGCAATGCATTGGTAAGTGCAAAAATGTTTTGGGCATCATGCACCATACTTTTACTGTACCATAGTATTACAATAACAAGTGCTTATGTGTTATGGAAATGTATAGAACACAAATATTTGGTGTTAGAAGTGCATTATATACTTGTGTAAGCTGTATTTAAAGTGACGTGTTTTAAGTGCTCAAATATGTTCCAGACAAGAGATTTAAATTTGAAAATGTTCTATGCTTCTGGTTAGTTATGCCTCCATCTGGAAGGGCTGCCTTACACTGTACACTGGACGAGGAGGAGACTTGCAGAAAATAGGAGAGTGAGTATTACACACTCCAATATCTTTCAAAACTAATGAGAGCTGATAGTTCAGTATTGGCCATTGGGGAAAAACTATAATTCAACTACTTGTTGCAAGCAGGTTTAGTAATTTAAGAATCATGTCATGTCTTCCAGAAATGGAACATTTGTTTTAATCCAATAGCTTGTAAAGGCATTCGGAGATATTTAAAGTGCCATGTCTTTCACAGGTTCTGTATGGTGTATTCTGAGGTTCCAAATTTCAGTGAGCCAAATCCAGAGCTTCTTGCGAAAGCTAACCAACAGAACAAGACTGTGAGTCCAGTGTTTGTCCTGCCTATGCCAAATTGCAAAATGTGATTCCTCTGTGGAGCACTACCTTTGAAAGATTTATTCCCAATTTCCTTAAATTATTGTTGAATAAGGACTATTCCACACTACCTCACTTAAAAGCTGTGTATGCAGAGCAAAGAAAGATTGTGGAATGAAGTAATGAATGCAAACGCAAATATTTTCTGGCTTCTGCTTCACAGTGCCATCTGTCGTGTGAATGGTTTAAAGCAGTGAACCATGGAAGTCCAAAACCAGCAAAGTTTCTGTTATGTAAAAGTCGACATAATTGTCTAATCTCATGTCCTCTCAATAGGGTAAAGAACAGCGGGGAAATTCTCCACCGAATCAAAATGCAGGTACACCTGCGCAAACAGGTAAGGAAATAACAGGCAAGAACTTAACACCGTCTGTCCTATGGAACAGGCAGATGATTATTTGGTAGGGGTAGCTTTAATGTTTTGGAATTGGGGCTGCTGACAATGGTTGCAGGTACGCTCTTAGGTAGGGGATGACCCAGAAACTGGAGTTACAGAGATCCCACTCCTGCCCTGCCACATTGTGCCCTTGAGCTCTTAACCCTAGGTTACTTGACGGAATGTTCCTACAGTTGATAAGTGTCCACGTAATGACTTGGTAACTGGAAGGAACTGCTTGTTTCTAGTTACACAATACTTTTGATGGATCTGTGACATTTTGTTTTAATCTGTCTGTTTTTGTTTTAAATATTTTTGGCCAACAGGAAATGGTACTGTGCCAGTGCTTCCCAGTAACAATGCTGCACTTGTGCCTCGGGATACCAACTTTGGATCTCCAGGAAGACCCAACGGGCGTGTTCCAGGCAATGGGCCACCCTCAGTAACTGTAGGGGGACCTCCTGCTCTACCCAAACCCACAGTCCCCATTAGCAATGGCAGGGACCTGAGAAGGGCTTTAAAGAGATGAGACGTTTACTGCAAAAGCACTTTTCCTGTTCCTACTCCCTTAAATCTTCCCACAAACCATCCTAAAATACACATAACAAAACTGCCAATCAAGAGATACAAGGTTTGATGTTACAGATTTTGCCACCTGTGTTTTTGCCTTCTCAATTTCCAAGAACTGCATTGTATAATTATGATTTGGCGATCACAAAAGTTTAGAATTCAACTTGTTTAATTCAATACACATTCCGTAAAGGTTGGCATCCTCTCCACCCATTAAGTGCCAGTTCAATAACCCACCACGTATGTCCTTTCTCTAAACGTGTTGTTAAACTATACACCCTACTTGAACACTTGATGCACTTTCTTCTCTTAATTTATAGTGAACTCTTAACTATAATGTAATTCAGGAATGGTTTACTGCTGTTGCAAACAGGGGAATTTAACTTTTTAAAGTGAATGACTACTTTGTGTTCTTTCCCCTCCCTTTTGCCAAAAATAACCAGAAGTGACCATGTAAAGGGAAAGGTGATAGTTTAATTGGACACTTAAGATTATTTAATTAGGAATAAATCAAAAAGGAACAAAGTTGATAATAAATCCCTGTGGTTGTGTTATTGTTGACTTTACACTTAATCTGAAGAGTTTTGCCTATTCAGTGATTGAATGAGATATATACTTTTATATTGTGCAATGTGACTACACTAAAATGCTCTGCCTATTGTTGTACTGTAACACCTTTGTTAATGTTATGCTATATAATGTATAAATGTACAGATACTTTAGGGACAGGGTTTTTTTTAGCTTTTAGCCTAACACTTCCATTTTATTTGTATTAGCCTAGTAGTTCTAAACATGTGGCACCTTCAGTCAAGCGGTATCACTTAACAATAAGGTTCTATTTGTTAACATTAGTTAATGCATTAGGTATCATGAAAGAACAATTAGCAATGTTTTTATTACATCTTTGTTAGTTTTAGTTAAAACAAAAATGTAAATTTTTAATTCATAGTGCATTAACGTTAATGATAACTTGATTTTGAAAGTGTTTTAGTACGTTGAAATTAACCTTAACCAAGATTAAAAAAATGTCATTTGAGGGGATTTGAGTTCCCAGCAGTGGTCTACACTGCATGGCTAAAAAAGAAAAGTCATCACTGTTTGGATTTAAGGCAGTGTTATGATCTGGGCTCAGCAATTTTATGCGTCAATGAAATTAAATCAGCTGAATATACTGAATGACCAGGTTTTCTCATCAATATAATTGTGAAAGAGTGGTTCAGGGAGCATGAGTACTCATTTTCACATGTGAATTGGACACTACAGAGTCCTGATCTTACCCCATTGAAAGCCTTTGAGATGTGCTAGAGGAGACTTAACACAGAGGTTCGACTCTCCTGTCATCAATACAAGATTTTGGCCAAAAATGTATGAAAATCGGTATGGAAATAAATGTTGTGACGTTGTATAAGGTTTTCAAAACAATGCCACGATGAATGTACGCGTAATCCAAGCTAAAGGCGGTAGTGACGATGGGAGAGACGAACCACTCTGTAAAGCCTTCTCCAGCACATCCCAAAGACTTTCAATGGTGTTTTGGTCAGGACTCTGTGGTGGCCAATTCATGTGTTAAAATGATTCCTCGTGCTCCCTAAACCACTTTTTTCAATTTGAGCCAAATGAATCTTGGCATTGTCGTCCTGGAATATTCCTGTGCCATCAGGGAAGAAAAAATCCATTGATGGTATAACTTGGTCCTTCAGAAGATTCAGATAGTCAGCTGACTTCCTTTTATTGCCGCATAGCGTTGCAAGCCTAGACCTGACCAATTGAATTAACCCCACATCATAACGCTGCCTTAAATCCAAATGGCTATTTTTTGTTTGTTGTTTAAACGTGTGTATCAGGTAGTGTCTCTTTCTGCAGTGTTTAAGACTACAGAACTTGGTACTTTTACCATTTCCAGCTATATCTCAGGTGCCAATGCAGGACCCAAATGAGTGGACTTCTTTGAATATATAATGTGCAATATGACATTATTAGACAATACCTTAATATATTAATGTCATGTTTCTGCCAGTTCTTGTGTTTAATGTTAGCTCACAAGCATATGGAAGCACTAAAATACAATTAGCCAGGGTTGGACCATACCAAGTAATAATTGGTTTATTTGAGGGGGAAATGCAAAGTTATGGGTAAGTATGTCTCATGTTACCTTTTCATTCCAAATCTAAATAGGAATGTGTCCACACATTCAATTCGTTCTGCTCCATACTATTAAAAATGATACAAGAATGTGCTTATAATGCACAATGATTTTCAAAATGTATTTGCCAAGTGGTTCTCTTGAAAAATATTTTACCCAAAAGAACCTAGAAGTCGATGTGTTTAGCACTGAATTGATTATAAACCGTGTAATAGCTTTGTTGTAATATGAGTGTCTATAAATTGTAAATTTGTAAACTTAACACCTTTGTCACAGCGGCCATATTTAGTGCTGCTTTTTTTTTTTTTTTTTAAGGAATTTTAAATGGCTTAGTGGTCTATTGTAGCCAAGACTTTATATTTGTCTGTAATTAACTTTTGACAGAACACTGATGCAACATATCATGACGAAGCTTTGGTGCTTAATATTTCTGGTGAACAGATGGAATATTTTTTTAAGTACTACGTTGTCTGATTTAACACTTTTTAAATGCCAACAGAAATGGACCAATGACAAGCTTACTCATTAGTTCTTCAAGATTGGCACTGTTTCATAAAACCTCCTTAACTTGAACACCAGACTTACAAATAAGAATTTCAATTATATTCAATTAATTTATTGTCAAGTCAATTGTATTTGTATAGCGCCTTTCACAACACACATCGTTTCAAAGCAGCTTTACAGAATATCAGCATTAACAGACGATAAAACTGTAATGTGTATAAAGTCGATTAATCATCATTGTGTAATTTAGATAAAATACGATTTTTAATAGTGTTTAAAAATAATTAAATGATAATTGTATTAATAACCCCAGTGAGCAAGATGTAGGCGACTATTGTAGTAATCAAAAGCTTGAAAATCATTTTTCATTCAATCTACTAAACAGAAAGAAAACATAAATATAGCATTCCAGTAGTGATATGCTTTTCCTTTAGCCCAGTAAAAAATGTAATTGCACAGTTTCTAATGCTAGGAAAACCTATTCAATTACTGTACCTTTTGGTGCCTCTGCTTGCTAACCCAGCAGTGCATTTTTGTGAGGCAGAGGTAAAACTTAATGTTAACTATTCTGAGGAAGGTCCCTTTCCTTCCTTTCTCAAGTAGACTAAATGGCTCGCTGAATGATCATCTGCTGGCAAGTGATGAACAAAATGCATTGCCCTAATTAGTCGTTGTATAATTATATAAACCTATGCGCAAAAAATCACGTCATAATATCGATGACAACCAATGAAGACAGGTCTACATCTTGTTATTGGATTTGAACTTGATATGAAATATGTCAGGTTTATCTCAGCATAAGAATTCAGCAATTTGTAAATTTAATAGTAAACCTTGTTAAAATACAGTAATCACACATCTTCAAACACGATACCAAACCACTGATTTTTAAAAAACTGTATAACAATAACATTGTCCTCACTTGACCACATAATTGAGACACACTTTCTAAATTATTGCAATGAAAACAACTTTCTTGACATTATTTATCCTACCACATGGAACTGTTCCTGAAGCAGCAATTTAATTTGCAACAATTATTACTTCATACTGAATATGTAGGATCTACAGTATGTTCATCCTATTGTTTGGAAAACTTATACTAACTTATTAAAATCTGTATTCAAACAAATAGGTTATGAGAGTTGGTTAATTGTTGTCGATGACCTCTAATTAACTCTGTTCAATTGTGATATCAAAGTGTCTCAAGTTGATTCATGATTGATTGAAGATTAATTTGTGCTATGATCACACGTGCACATGGCGCAGCTCCTTCCAAGTACTATCCAATGCCTTTCGACAGTGCTCCCTCTGCCAGACTCTAGCACTCATGTGGGGTGGGGGGTAGCCTTTAATGGAAACGCCATGGAGCCCAGACAACTCTGCCACCCATGCTGTGATTAGTGAGGCTGGAGCATGGCAGAAGTTTTGCCCTCCAATGGTGAAGCTTTGCCAGGTTTCCTCACCATAAGTTAAAAATGGAGAATCACCCTGATGCTCTCAACATTGCAAGCGATCTTCAGGCCAAGACCTGAACTCCAAGGATACCATGAGTACTGTTTTCACAAATTGCTAAAGCCACACCCCGGCCCAGAGCCAGATCCTGAGAATCAATGGTCACATTGCAATTCATTACGTAGGGACTGGCACGACACTTGCAGAGGACAAACCTGCTATGTATTTTGTCTCGCTTGGTTCAAACATTTTCATGTTTTTTTTATTGTGATGCTAATCCATATGAAGCAATTGGACCAGTGTGCTGGGTTATTTTAGCTTATAAAAACACTACCTTGATGTTTAATTTTTTATTTGTATTGTCTGATTGCAGCTTACAAAATTAACCTGTAATGCCGTATCTCCTGGAGGGCTGTGGACCTACTCCGGCTGTATAGTTGACATCCAAGCCTGAACCAGCCAACCTCTTTCCTCCTCTGAGCCAGTCCTCGATGCTGTGGAGAATCTGCACAACCAAACAAAAAGGCACTAGTACCTGCCACTCATTCTGTCAGAGCCGTGGCTAATGCTAAACAAGAAAAACATCACCTTTAAAGTACATAAAGATGAGAGCAAAATCACTTAACACATTTATATTTAAAAAGCAAAAACCTAAACTCAAGTACACTAGAAATATGCAGAATGTTGGCCTTAAAAAATAACTAACCGTTTATAACAGCAACTTGGCAAAATCTCCAACACTGGCACTGTTTTTGATTTGGTATTGAGTTGATAAGATTACTGTAGTGCATTATTGTTCTACACTCACATAAAGGATTTATTAGGAACACCTGTTCAATTTCTCATTAATGCAATTATCTAATCAACCAATCACATGGCAGTTGCTTCAATGCATTTAGGGGTGTGGTCCTGGTCAAGACAAACTCCTGAACTCCAAACTGAATGTCAGAATGGGAAAGAAAGGTGATTTATGCAATTTTGAGCGTGGCATAGTTGTTGGTGCCAGAAAGGCCGGTCTGAGTATTTCACAATCTGCTCAGTTACTGGGATTTTCACGCACAACCATTTCTAGGGTTTACGAAGAATGGTGTGAAAAGGGAAAAACATCCAGTATGCGGCAGTCCTGTGGGCAAAAATGCCTTGTTGATGCTAGAGGTCAGAGGAGAATGGGCCGACTGATTGAAGCTGATAGAAGAGCAACTTTGCCTGAAATAACCACTCGTTACAACCGAGGTATGCAGCAAAGCATGTGTGAAGCCACAACACGCACAACCTTGAGGCAGATGGGCTACAACAGCAGAAGACCCCACCGGGTACCACTCATCTCCACTACAAATAGGAAAAAGAGGCTACAATTTGCAAGAGCTCACCAAAATTGGACAGTTGAAGACTGGAAAAATGTTGCCTGGTCTGATGAGTCTCGATTTCTGTTGAGACATTCAGATGGTAGAGTCAGAATTTGGCGTAAACAGAATGAGAACATGGATCCATCATGCCTTGTTACCACTGTGCAGGCTAGTGGTGGTGGTGTAATGGTGTGGGGATGTTTTCTTGGCACACTTTAGGCCCCTTAGTGCCAATTGGGCATTGTTTAAATGCCACGGCCTACCTGAGCATTGTTTCTGACCATGTCCATCCCTTTATGGCCACCATGTACCCATCCTCTGATGGCTACTTCCAGCAGGATAATGCACCATGTCACAAAGCTCGAATCATTTCAAATTGGTTTCTTGAACATGACAATGAGTTCACTGTACTAAAATGGCCCCCACAGTCACCAGATCTCAACCCAATAGAGCATCTTTGGGATGTGGGGGAACGGGAGCTTCATGCCCTGGATGTGCATCCCACAAATCTCCATCAACTGCAAGATGCTATCCTATCAATATGGGCCAACATTTCTAAAGAATGCTTTCAGCACCTTGTTGAATCAATGCCACGTAGAATTAAGGCAGTTCTGAAGGCGAAAGGGGGTCAAACACAGTATTAGTATGCTGTTCCTAATAATCCTTTAGGTGAGTGTATGTTGTTTAAGAAGACAATATTGCATCTGTTTTAGTGCTTTTCAAATTGCAGATTCTGAGAAGACATTAAAATCCTTTGTGTGTTCATGGTCACACTTTTCCACAATCCTCAAGGCCCACCTCCTCCCCCAGCAGATATAGAGGCACCAGATTCACTGCGTCCATACATGAGTGAATGCCTTCATGTGCACTCTTGTCAATCAGAGAGCATGCATGATCACATTGACAATAACAATAAAAAATGCCCTCTTTTGAACTGTTTTTCACAAAGCAACTATACCCAGCAACAGAATATTTTTTAAACAGGACTGCAAGGATAAGCAGAGAACTCACTTATTAGGTCAATGCTTGCAACAATAGTGATGGCAGAGCGGTTGCAGTCAAAATCATTGAAGATGTTCAGCACAGTGACACCCTCATGATTTCTTCCTTATGATGGAAAAATTAAGAGAGTTGTAACAACTTAACAGTGCACTCAGTAATTTATTTAAAAAAAAATAGTTTTACTACACTAGAAAGGCATAGAAATTTTGAAACGTGTATAAAATCATGACCACTCACATGAGATGAAGATACATATCAGTAACCTTACAAATGCTGTTTTATTCTAAATAAAGAGGGTCCCCTCATGGGGGCCATGTTAGGATCACATGACCAGCTGAATACTACTCGCTTAAAGGAATAGCTAAACCAAAAATGAAAATTCTTTCATTACTCCTACTCTTACCCTCATGCCATCCCAGATGTGTGACTTTCTTTCCCCTGATGAAAACAATTGAAGATTTTTTGAATATTATTTCAGCTCTGTTGGTCCATTCAATGCAAGGTCTGTTAAATAATGGTCTGTTTCTCATCGACACCTATCATATCACTTTTGAATATATGGATTTAACCCCAGAATTCAGATTACTTTTGTGCTGCCTTAATATGCTTTTTGGAGCCACAAAGATTTGGTCACCATTTTCTTACACTGAATGGACCAATATCTCAGAGCTGAGGTATTTTTCTAAAAACCATCGATTGTGTTCAGCGGAAGAAAGTAAGTCATACACATCTGGGATGGCATCAGGGTGAGTAAATTATGTGAGAATTTTCATTTTTGGGTGAACTAACCCTTTAATATCAGTAACCGCCATGTTATGAGACACAGGGCCGGACTGGGACACAATTTCAGGCCGGGAAATCCTACACACATCCAGGCCATCCTATGCACCCAAATAAAATTTAGAAACACGGACAACCTTGTCCCCCCCCAAATTACATTTATTTCACAGTATGACCATAACATAAAAACATAAACAACCAACCTAGAAGTAAAGGAGTCCTAATATCAAATGGGTCTGCACATAACGTCCTGTGCACTGCAATTACAACTGCAATAAATAATGTTATGAGATTGATGTTTTAAATAAATGTTTGAATATAAAAAAAATGCAATACTTAAACATTAAACTAAACCGCCAATAGGTGGAGGCAAGTGACCGTCTTAATTAGTGAGTCATTCATACAAAAGATTCGTTCAAAACGCTGAATCATTCAGTAACAAAACACCGCGCTGCTGTAGCTTTCCTTTGGAACTATTTTAGTCGGTGAAATAGAACAAAAACAGTTAATATGGTTTGTGTCTAAAATGTAAGTAACTTAATAATAAATATTAACTACGCTACTTGTTTATTGAACAATAAATTCAATGTAACATTTTCAATCGTGATAATATTCAGCAAAACAGCTCCCTTAGTTGTGTTATGTTAAACTGAATCATATGTATAAATAAAAAAAACAACCATTAGAATTTTTACCTCAGTACATTTCTTCTGTGAGTTTTCTGTGTGCACTCATTTGTTTTGATTTCTCCACGAATGTAACGTTAGACGGGCGCTACCACTTACATTTGCTAGCAGTTCAATACCAAGTTAACGAAGGAAAAAAGTACAGTATTTACAGATGAAACTGACCTGCACTTGAAGCCCTGAACAGGTCAGTAATTTTGCAACATTTTGCTGCTTTTTCTTGGAGTGCTTTCTTTTTTTTTGTCCTTTCCCTCTCTGCTCCACCTGGCCATTTACTCTCCATCATCGGGTGCTGCTCGCATTTTCTGTTTAACCGTTTGTCTGAGGCGTAAAGTCGAATCGTAGCCTTGCCAGTCAAGACTAACAGATTCATGATTTTTCTTTTTTATTGTTATTAATATTAATAATAATTTTATTGAATGACGAATTCAAAAATGATCACTGGTAAAGGTAGTAATATAAAATAATAATAATTAAAAAAATTTCAAAATGCTGGCTGGCAGCAGGCCAACTTAGTCGCCAGGCCAGCGGGAATTGTCCCGGTGCTCCCGATGGCCAGTCCGGGCCTGATGAGACACTTTCACTCAAGGTTTAAATGAATCATGGCTGATTTTGAATAGTGAAGTTCTGCTATTGAGTTTCAATTATGCTGCATTCATACCCCTAGGTGTCAGTTAAAGTCAAAGACTACTGCTGTGCAATGAAAGATATAAAAAACAAACAAAAAAACAAGTGCCTTCTTATGCAAGAAATCAATATTTTGAAAGAATATGTGGTTTTAATATGATTGCATACAAATTTGATAGCTTCAAATCATGCATGCATGAAGATTTGTGAATGAGAGGTCTACCGTGTGTGTCAGTGATGGCTGATCTGGCAACTGTCTCCACCAGGTCTCTTTTTCACGTCTCTTGAGTTATTCAGAAGACACACAACCAGTCGCCGTCTGAGAGCAACCGAGGTAAAAACAGTTTCAGGTTGGATATTCACCTGTAGTTCCCTTACGACTTCAGTCCACCTGACATTGAGTTTACTACATTTACTAATGTTTGTGCCTGACAAATCAATAATTCTAGACAGATGGACCTCTTTAAAATGTGTGTAGCGATGCGCAATCACATATAATTGATAAATATCATCTTTAATTTTGTATCTCATTCTACTAAGAATGGTAACTATAAGGTTTAACTTCATAAGAAAAGACAGCCCAGTTGACCACATGACTCTGAAAAGTCACTTCTGATTGGCACATGACAGCTTTGGGGGATGCGGCCAATCTCAGTTCAAATAGTTCCAAACAGGAAGAACTCGCTTTCTTGTCTCTTCATCTCGGCTCTTCACTCTTCTGACTCCATGCCATGTGAGATCCACGAAAACCACGAAGGAGTGAGAAGGCCTCACTTCACAATCAACCTAATTCATACAGACAATAAACTTAAACCATACAGAGATCAAAACATCGACGGATCAAACTTTCAACCAAGAACCGAGCAACAAAAAGGATGCGAGGACAAGCAAGTAACACCTCCAACACCACCCAAAGTGCTGGTGAATTGATTGAATATTTTGGGTAATCCGAAGAAGGATGAAATGGTTCTTAAGGTATTGTCAACAGACTCCGTAGAGTTCATCTTCACTGTACTGATCAGTTATTTCACATTCTGTCACTACTCACCAACCTGTCTCATGTATATATGTGTTAGATTAGATTTATGTGTAGAATAGCAATAAAGTTTGTCTGTATTCAAAGACGATTTGACTGTGATATATTTAGATAAATAATCTCATCCCTGTTTCTGAAAAATGTTGCTGCTAAACTGTACCTAAATACATGTGATATTATTTTCAATAAGCCATGAGAATAATATCACTCCAATAAGTGAATGTAATCAGTTCAATGGAAAGGAGGAGGTGAGAACCGGCTTTGAAAGTCTTTGGGATGTGCTGGAGAAGGCTTTACCGAGTGGTTCGACTAATATTTTAATGAGAAACTTAAAAGATAACAACACACACATGACGGACATGTCCATTAACTATCTCTCTCTCCCGCACAATCCTCCGCAGTCGGCCTTTATCCTTCTCGGAGGCTTGATTAGCCTGATAAGGGACTGGGTGTGTAGAATCACGACCCAGCCCCGCCCTCCGCCCTGCCACAGTGAATTAATCATAATTCACTTATTAAAGCTAATTCCTTACAGTGGAAATTGTGAGCTGATAGAATTAGACATTGTATTACGTTTTCAATGGTGGAGAATCTATTGAGACAAATAATCTAGTTATTTGTCATTTATCTCATTTAATATGGTTGTCGAACTCTACTTATTCCGTTATACATTTCCTTACCTAGTAAGGACAGTTTAATTTAGTTCATAGCTCACATATTTTGAGACCCTAAATTCCCTCAGAAATTTAGCATGCGTGCAAATTACCCTACATATAGTGGTGGTAAAATGCGTGAAAATTACCCATTTTAACTGACTGCGTCCACATCTCTAAATTATATATGTAATAACCCTACAACAGTCTTGCCTCGATGCATGGTTCCAGCAGTCCAGGTGGCGTCAAACAGCAGCATCCCACACAATTCTTCCCCGAAGTTCATAACAAACTATTTAAGTCCTGGCGCGCTACCTTATATGGCGCACTCACGCAGTGAAGCCATCCTCTTTAATGTGGCTCATGGGAAAGAAAACGGTTATGCCCAATTACCCCCTGTGGAGGAGGCGGTAGTGGCACACCTCTGCCAAGCGAGTAACATATACATCCTTCCAAACCATGTCTACAACACAGGTGGGAAAAGCTTACTGAGCAGCAGAACAAGCTGTATCAGCACTCCACACCATGGCGGTGCTCCAGGGCAGAAATGAGTGATAAGGAAAAAGCCACTCTTTTGGATGCCCCAGTGTCTCCAGCCAGCCTTTTTGGCGGCTCTATGAATAAGTATGCTGAGCGTTATGTCACGATTCAGCAGCAGTCACAGGCTATGAGACACTTTATGCCCACACGGACTATATCACAGCCGGTTCGCCCTCAACTCTGTTTTGAGTCAGCGAGTGACTAAAAGCCCCATACCTGCTCCCTCACAGGCACTTACGTATCAGTATGCATAGCAAAAGCGCTCCTGAAGGGTACAACCCTTTGAAGCGGAAAGCAGAGCCTGCGATTCCCTCCAGGTCTGCTCCCAAAAAAGGCTTGATTGGAGAGACACAAA
The DNA here is from genome assembly GCF_025860055.1 of Xyrauchen texanus. Taxonomy (NCBI): domain Eukaryota; kingdom Metazoa; phylum Chordata; class Actinopteri; order Cypriniformes; family Catostomidae; genus Xyrauchen; species Xyrauchen texanus. The sequence goes on along the minus strand of NC_068293.1, from coordinate 22,029,761 downwards.
ACACTGTTCCCCATCTCCCCTCTTTTGTTTGTCGGGAAAGGGATATTGTTGTTCAAAATGTTGTTTCTGTGTCTTGCACTCAAAGAAATGCAATAAAAAATTTAGTAAGTGCAAAAAAGAATACAGCATTCGTTGCAAATGCATGAGATGCTCACACATTATGCGCAACCGCTTCCCTATATTGAGCGTTGCGTCGTATCATACGGTGAGCAAACCAAATTGCCCTCTGTCTCATTATGCAGATGCATGGCGAGCCCTAATGGGTATTTCAGAATGGATACAAAAACGATCAAACATGGTTATACGATCCAATTTTGCACACCAGCCACCCTGTTTCAACAGCGTTCTGTCTTCCACGGTTTCATCCAATGACGCGCCAGTGTTATGAGCCGAAATATACCTCTCATCGTGAAAAACGCGATAGAGATTGTGCCAAATTGTCAAGCACAAAAATGGTTTTACAGCCATTATTTTCTTGTTCCAAAGAAAGATGGCCAATCCTGGATCTGAGACATTTAAATTGAGCACTTGTAAAGCGCCTATTCAAAATTATTATTCAGAAAAGGATCTTATTGCATGTATGCCCACACGATTGCTTTGCATTGATAGATCTGCAGGATGCGTACTTTCATATCCAAATTGTACAACATCACAGGACGTTTTTGAGATTCGTGTTCGAGGGAACAGTGTATCAATTCAAAGTCCTGCCCTTCGGACTGTCTTTTTTGCTCCTCGTACATTCAAAAAGTGCTGTTCTCACCCCTCTGAGACTGAGCGGCATGCACATCTTGAACTACCTCGACAATTGGCTGTTACTGCCGCAATCAGAGGCTTTCTTATGCCAGCAGTTTTACTGCTTTAGCCATTTTACAGTGTCCTTCTCAATTCAAACTGGGGAGAACATTTCCACTGAAACTTGTTTCAGAAAGCATTGGGATTTGTGGCAGCAGCGTCCATTAGGTCTCTTGCACATGAGACCTCTTCAGTGCTGGCTGAAGTGCCGTGTCGTGCTTAGCACCAATGACGCATGCGCATCACTATATCCAGTCACTGTTCAGCCGTGGTGCTGAAAATGCAGCTTCTCCTGCATTTTACTAGCGAGGTGTCACACTGGGTCAAGTGTCACACAGTGCCTAAAGCCATCGGCTGTATTTCTAGCCTTAAAGGCTTTTCAGTCAGAAATATCAAACTGTCATGTCCTGGTTTGCTCAGACAACATGACAGTTGTGGCATATATAAACTGCCAGGCGGAATTCAGGAGACTTCACCCTCAAACTGTATTGAGGATTTGGGAAATATCTGGCAAAGCAGAAATCAATCTATTTGCCTCAGTGGAGAATACCCACTGTCCCCTCTGGTACTCAAAGTCCCAAGTTGTCAGGCATAAAGTGGTGATCACAGATGCTTCCAACACAGGTTGGGGGGTGGTGTGCAATGGACGCCCAACTTTTGGCACCTGGACAGGTGCGAGTATGGTGTGGCACATCAACCACTTAGAGCTATTGGCTGTAATTCTAGACTTAAAGGCTTTCAGTCAGAAATAGTGAGCTGTCATGTCCTGGTTTGCTCAGTCAACATGACAGTTGTGGTATATATAAACAGCCAATACGGAATTAATTCACCGCCACTGTCGAGAATGACGTGTCACCCCCTCCTATGGAGCAAGCATCATTTCTCCCTGAGAGTGACATATGTCCCAGGCTGCCTGAATTACGGTGCGGGTCTACTGTCCTGCTAAGGGGTGATACCGGGCGAATGGAGACTTCACCCGCAAATTATACTGAGGATTTGGGAAATTTTCAGCAAAGCAGAAATCAATCTATTTGTCTCAGTGGAGAATGCCCACTGTGCCCTCTGTTATTCGAAGTCCCAAGCTCCACTGGGAAGGGATGCAATGGAACAAATGGCTGGTGAAAAACAAATATGCGTTTCCTCCGGTATGCCTGATCCACTCTGCCATATGCAAAGTCTGAGAGTACAAGGAAACGGTTCTATTATCAGTCGACAATTCATGTCTGGAGTTTGGCCCCGGTCTTTCAAGAGCCACTGTCAAACCCAGGAAAGGCTATGTACCCAAGGTCTTGACCACACCCTTCAAAGCCCAGGTGGTTCATCTTCAGGCCTTCTTCCCTCCATTTCATTCAGATGAGGAAAAATCATTGCATTTGTTATGCCCCGTGCGGGCGCTACATACATACGTTGAGCGTACTTGCCAGTTTAGACTGTCTGATCAGCTCTTTATATGCTATGAAAGATGCGCAAAAGGAATGGCCGTCTCCAAGCAAAGACTTTCTCACTGGATTGTTGATGCAATTACCCTGGCTTATGAATAGCCAGGTCAGAATTGCCAAATTGGTGTTAAAGCAACTAGAGGCATGGCAACCTCATGGGCATTGACGAATGGTGTGTCCTTACAAGACATATGTTTTGCAGCAGGATGTCCTCGTAAAACACGTTTGCAAGGTTTTACAACCTAGACGTAATGTCTTTTTCTTCACAGGTCCTCTCTGTTTAGAGCACTTGCTATTCATTGGCCAAATATATATATATATATATATATATATATATATATATATATATATATATATATATATATATATATACACACTCACCTAAAGGATTATTAGGAACACCATACTAATACTGTGTTTGACCCCCTTTCGCCTTCAGAACTGCCTTAATTCTACGTGGCATTGATTCAACAATGTGAATCAATGCCACGTAGAAAGCATTCTTTAGAATGCTTTCAGCACCTTGATTCAAGCATTCTTTAGAAATGTTGGCCCATATTGATAGGATAGCATCTTGCAGTTGATGGAGATTTGTGGGATGCACATCCAGGGCACGAAGCTCCCGTTCCCCCACATCCCAAAGATGCTCTATTGGGTTGAGATCTGGTGACTGTGGGGGCCATTTTAGTACAGTGAACTCATTGTCATGTTCAAGAAACCAATTTGAAATGATTCGAGCTTTGTGACATGGTGCATTATCCTGCTGGAAGTAGCCATCAGAGGATGGGTACATGGTGGCCATAAAGGGATGGACATGGTCAGAAACAATGCTCAGGTAGGCCGTGGCATTTAAATGATGCCCAATTGGCACTAAGGGGCCTAAAGTGTGCCAGGAAAACATCCCCCACACCATTACACCACCACCACCAGCCTGCACAGTGGTAACAAGGCATGATGGATCCATGTTCTCATTCTGTTTACACCAAATTCTGACTCTACCATCTGAATGTCTCAACAGAAATCGAGACTCATCAGACCAGGCAACATTTTTCCAGTCTTCAACTGTCCAATTTTGGTGAGCTCTTGCAAATTGTAGCCTCTTTTTCCTATTTGTAGTGGAGATGAGTGGTACCCGGTGGGGTCTTCTGCTGTTGTAGCCCATCTGCCTCAAGGTTGTGCATGTTGTGGCTTCACAAATGCTTTGCTGCATACCTCGGTTGTAACGAGTGGTTATTTCAGGCAAAGTTGCTCTTCTATCAGCTTGAATCAGTCGGCCCATTCTCCTCTGACCTCTAGCATCAACAAGGCATTTTCAGCCCACAGGACTGCCGCATACTGGATGTTTTTCCTTTTCACACCATTCTTTGTAAACCCTAGAAATGGTTGTGTGTGAAAATCCCAGTAACTGAGCAGATTGTGAAATACTCACACCGGCCCGTCTGGCACCAACAACCATGCCACGCTCAAAATTGCTTAAATCACCTTTCTTTCCCATTCTGACATTCAGTTTGGAGTTCAGGAGATTGTCTTGACCAGGACCACACACCTAAATGCATTGAAGCAACTGCCATGTGATTGGTTGATTAGATAATTGCATTAATGAGAAATTGAACAGGTGTTCCTAATAATCCTTTAGGTGAGTGTGTGTGTGTGTGTATATATATATATATATATATATATATATATATATATATATATATATATATATATATATATATACACACACTTATGCCCCCTTTTAAGTACGGGCTCTGCATCATTTACACAACTGCCTGCATTCAGGCTGTTATAATTCCATAAGTCACAAGCACTTCATTATAAATAAACTCCCTTCCCAGCCGGGTTCATAAGGAGTAATTCATACTATATGGCTATAGCTCATATATTGATTATGAGTGCTCTCCTACTGGCCATCACGAGGATCACTCACTGCGGCATACACATGTCGGTCACCGTCCCCTAAGACTGCACAGCCATGTTTCCTCTCTAGGAAGTTATGTTGTGTAGTGCGGCGTGATGGGATTATGTTCCCCATATGCGTTAGTAAACGCAAAGTCAATTGGACTGAAGTCGTAACGGAACGTCTCGGTTACGTACGTAACCTCGGTTCCCTGAGACGAAGGGAACAAGACATTGCGAACACTAGCCGCACCACAAGACTCAGAGATCTTGAGGCATGAGCATTGCGCTCCTTGTTCTCAGTCAGAAATTCTGAGGAAATGATGTCTGTGCACCTGTTTTATAGCGGTCAGTTCGCGCCGAAACGAGCGGGGCTCAAACACCATAGCCAATATTAGAATATTGCCATTATTGTAGAGAGGTTTCAAATAGGCTGTATATGAAGGCACTCCCCATATGTGTTAGTAAACACAATGTCTCATTCCCTTTGTCTCAGGGTACCGAGGTTAGACACATATTGCACACACTTAATTTTTTTTAGATTTACATCTTACACTATTTTAAATAATTATTATTTTAATTCAATAGCTCATTTGTCATGTGACCTACAACCCTCAAACTACTTTAAGAACATCCACTCGCTAGCCTTAAATATTGCACACCCTTTTGTTTGTCCATTTTCAGTTCAGGTGATTTTACATGAATTGTTATGTTTTTCATTGTTGCAAATTTCTATAGCTCTCTGGCCATGTGACTTAATGACATCAATCAAGGTTCAAAATTTTCATCTCACACAATTTTACATGATTTTATGTACTTTCTAATTTCAATTGCTCCTTGGTCATGTGACTTACTGACCTCAAACAAAGGTCAGAATATCCACTGACTACCCTTTAGTATGTCAATTTTCATCTCACAATATTTTACATTATAATTTTTTTTACTTTGTCATTTCAATAACTCCTTTGTCATGTGACCCAGGGACTTCAAAAGGGTCAGAATGTTCATTTGTACTTTGTTTACGCTCCATAACTAATTCAACGAGGAATGTGGAATGCTGCTCACATTTCCACGTTTATTAGCTATGGAAAGCGAATGTCCAAATCGTGAAAATTAACACCTGTGCAATGTTGTGGGCAATTTTTACAACTTTATGACACTTGCTTAAAGTTTGTGGCTCAACTGGTTTGAAAGATATTTAGGTTTGACAGCGCGAATGCCCAAACTGAAATGGTCTTTACCTCGGTCAGAGAGCGAAGCAGGACATCCCTCAAGAGAGCAGAGGTTTTCATTTATGACAAAACTATTTTGTTGTTGTTGTTCTCCCTTAAAACGTTCAAGAACGTATAACATCTTTGTTAAATTGTTCCCCAAGTCAACTAATGATCGCCAACATTACACTGAACGTTTATAACAGTTTGTGGACAATGGACTGTTTAACAGTCAAAAGATTATTGGACAACAAGGCACCATGGTTAATGTACTGTACAAATACGGTCCATAACTGAATGGCTTGCAATCACACAAGTGTGGGTCATCAACAACATTATATATAATTATCATACTTTCTTTCCACGCAGTTACTCAAAATCGTGAGATTCCAGCACATGCTCCCAGATGTTTCCGCCCCCTGAGTTTTATAAAAGTTTTGCTGAATGGACATGATTCTGTCAAACAAACCACTGCAGTGTTTTAGTTCGTGCGGTCTATCCGAATGCGGTGCGAATCAGTAGTAGCGCTTGCCTTGGACGTCAAAGAGTGTTTAGCCTAAGACTGACCACTTGTTTTCAACTTAACGGGAGAAACTCGAACGCCCAATTTGGCGGATGTAAAAATGTAAGTCCCGCCTTACAGGAAAAATAGCCAATCATCTTTTAGAAATGGACATCGCCTGTCCGTCCACTCCATATGGTCCACTCGAGTTTCTGCGACAGGTAGGTGTCGGTTTACGGCTCTCCCCATTAAATTGTATTGTACCAACAAACAGTGATTCACTGTCGTAACACGCTAGTTGACCGTTACGCTCTCTCCAATTGGTAAAGATGTATAAAATATCTCTGGCCTGAATTCGTCGCATGCGCATCACTTCGTGAACAAGTTTTGACGTTCCCGTAAAGTGCCACTTGGCGGCGTAGATTAAACTGAAAATATAACGATTAATTTTTCATTATACAGAATATTTTGATTCTTTATTTGCAGGTATAACGGCCGAACGACCACTGGCATATCCTGAACGCAGGATAATAGTTTAAATCATGTGGCGTTTCTCTGCGATCTGGTTTTACAGTACTGGTTTCGAGCTACATGCTGCAGATCGTGTTGTCGCCCCTTCATAATCATTTTGCTAATGGGAACTATCCGATCAGTAATAGCTTGTTTATCTCCGGCCGCATTAGCGAGGAAGATGAACAATGCGGCGCTGTGCGTGCCCGGGACATCATGCGTGCGTGCGCCCGGGCTGCTACGCCTTACTTCAGTCCCTGGTTATGATAAAAACCGCGTGAATGATGTTTTACTATTAACACCCCTCACCAGAACGCAGAAGGAATGTGACAACGAGACTGAGAACTTGCGGAACGTGAATGCTCACGTAGTCTTCTTTCCCGGGGACATTCAGGTTAGTGCATGTCATCAAACCTGAACCTGCCACGATGGAACCACATATGTCAATGTACGTCTATTTTGCCTGGAAATATTATTCCATATTAATACATGCAGACATTCTAAACAATTATGCGTTAACAGAGCGCTCTTTTGTCTCAGGGATTATACCAGGTTTTAATTTTATGCAATTTACGATTTTGTCCTCACTGCCACCAGGCCTGTTGCGCGTTAACAGAACTGTGGTCAGCATGTGCCAAGAAATACCCCCTGTAAAGTACATTTTGCAAGGTTCCCGCAGATCCTTAAAAGGTCTTAAATTCAGTTTTCTAAATTGTAAGGTCATAAAAAGTCTTAAATGATACATCAAAAGTCTTAATTACCATTTAAAGTGGTCTTAAATTTGGGGGCAGGAATCGTGATAATACCTAATGTGATTCAGTTAAATAAATGAATGCGCTGCGTCCTTCAAAGTGAAAACATGACTGTTGTATTTTCTCCTTGCACGGGAGGGCTTTTTGGGTGTTTCCATCGCTATGACAAGCGATCACTAATGATCACATGTTGATAATGATGATGCATGTTGATGAAGTATGTTTACTTTTAATTGTTTATACTGTAATGTTGTAGATTATTGTAGGAGAGCACATTTTATTTCCCTTATCTGTTTGAGTAAGCTGCTGGATGCTGTGAAGTGTAGATGTTCAAAATAAGAGTCCCCGGTGTATTTGAGCTACAACAATGTACTTAGACCGTACTGCAGAATAGGCTGTATTGTTCTTGCACATGAGCATCAATGTCACTTTATTGCTGGGTTTCTGATGAATTTCTTCTCACAAAACTCATTGATAACTCATGAATAGGCCTCATCATTTACTCACCCTCATGCCATCCAAGATATGTATGACTTTTAGAAAAGTATCTCCGCTCTTTAGTCCATACAATGCAAGTGAATGGTGACCAAAACTTTGAAGCTCCAAAAATAAATCTCCACCTTTGACCAGTCCTGACCGGTAGGAGGCGATATACACAAATAATGTGAATCACTAAAATACAAAAGAAGAATGAATTGAAAATGGAGATTTCTACAAAACAATTTGCTTAAATATTGATCTGTGTCTCACCAACATATATCATATCGCTTCTGAAGGCATGGATTTAACCCCTGGAGTGTTATGGATTATTTCATATGCTTTTTGGAGCTTCAAAATTCTGGCCTCCATTCACTTACATTGTAAGGACCAACATAGATGATATATTTTTCTACAAATCTTAATTTGTGTTTATCAAGATGAAAGAAAGTCATACACAGACACATCATTGAGTAAATGATGAGAGAAGTTTCATTTTGGGTTAACTATTCTTTTAAGTCACACTTAAAACATGTCTTCATGATATTGCTTTAGCAACACAATTTTAAACCAAGTGGCATTTACTGTTTTCATTGCCTTTATTTTCTTTTTGTGTTAGCTCTTTGTTCCCTTTCTGCATTCACTTTAAAATGTTACCATGTTTTTATCCACTCTCATACCATTTCTTATTCTTTCCCGGTGTCCAGAACTTCCAGCAGGAAATGGCCCTCCAGCCTGATGCTGCCCCATGGCAGTCCTGGAGTCTTGAGCGTGTGGCTCTCACCCTTGGCCACCGTTTTCCTGGCTGCCATATCTGGGTTGTCCGTGCTTCCTGCATGTACCTGCACAAGTTCAGCTGCTATCAGAACTTCGTAGAGAGCAACTTATTTGGAGCACCAGAACACTCTCCAGACTATGGAGCCATTCGCCACCTGAGGGCACTCCTGGGTCACAGCATGGTTCAGGCTGGCCTCCCGAATCCTTTACCCCCTCTTAGTGATACATCCACCCCTGCCCCTCTTCCTTCTGGTTTTACCCTGACCCTAGTGGGCTTCAGTAAAGGATGTGTTGTTCTCAATCAGATAGTGTATGAGCTGGCTGGAGCTCAAGCAGATCCAGAACTGAGGCTGTTTCTGGACAGTGTCTCAGATATGTACTGGCTGGACGGAGGGCACCCTGGTGGTAATGAGACATGGGTGACTGATAAGTGTGCGCTGGGTGTGCTGGCCTCTAGTGGGATGGCTGTCCATGCCCACGTCACACCTTATGAGGTAAGTGACCCATTGAGGGCATGGGTGGGACGTGAGCATGGGCACTTTATAAAGACCCTGGAGGGACTGGGTGCCTGTCTAAGCCAGAAAGTGCACTTTGAGGATGAGCCGGCATCCATAGAGAATCACTTCCGGGTCATTCAGGATTTTTGACTGTTCTTCATCTATGCTTTCTTAAGTCTTAACATGGAAAGTAGCATATTCCTTGCAGGGTATTAGGCTCTGTATTGCACAGATATATCAGTTAGTCAAGCGCTTTGAGTCACCAGGTGTTTGGAGAATGATTGTATGCTGCCTTTTCAGTTTTCATGAATAGGAGGAAATATTGAAGCTGAATGACCTGGAACTTGTAAAAAGTTTAGCTGCATGGCATTAAGCCTTATTGTTTGGTAATTGCATATAACTGCATATAGACTGAATGCTCTTTCATAGTCAATTTGGAATGTTGACTTTGCTTGATTTGTAAAGCTTCTCAAATCATTCAAACCATTACCTCCACCTGTTCCAAGGTCTCTTTTTCCCTACACAGAAAGGAAAGGAGAAATTACCTGAAAGTAATTTGGTAAAGAAATGAATTAATTTAATTATTTAAATCCAATTTGTGTTCTTAATTGAATTAATGAGCATTCATTTTCATTTCAAGCTTGTGTCCTTCATTTTCTAAATGGATAATGTTGAATGTAAAACTTTTGTTTTCTTCTCTTAGGAGCCCTGCTGCTCTACCAAGGCATATTGTCTGAATTTCTTAATGCTATTTTGGTACAAATATATATATATTTTTTCACTATCTTAAAAATATTACAGGCAAGAAAATCCTCTTAAGAGTTAAACGTCTTGTTACAGCCTTAAACTCTAGGTTTCATGAGTATCCTCCCAGATATGATTGTATTGGTTTATAATAACAATGTTTTCTGGTTGGTGTTCAATTTCTGGGCTTTCTTTGATTTGTTAACATCTGATGACCTTCACTGGAATTAATTGTGAGCATGTGTGCCTGTGTGTGTTAATATAAATATATATATATATATATATATATATATATATATATATATATATTATTCAATTCTGTTAGATACAACAACAAAAAAATCTAAATATTTTGTGGAATTTTCATAATTGCACAGTATTTACAGAAACTTTGCTAGCTTGGTATGTAAAGGTATTCCATTCTCTGTGTTTGAATCCCAGATGACTATTCTCAAGGTGGCGCACTTTATCTGTATTGAATGTCACATAATAATGAATATGTGAATTTTATATGTAAACTCCTCAATGCAATGAATGTAGTTCTTGCTTCATAGCCATTCCAAGAGTTCCCTTGCTGATGTAATTAAATAGAAGTGTTAAAATGTTTTGTGTTCTGTTTAATAAGAATTATTAACCTTATATAATGCAATTCCAACTATGACATGAAAATACTTGAAATTTTGCAGCAAGGAGGGGATCCAAAGTATACCGAAAATGCAGAACATCAAATGCACATTTGCAATTTCCATCAATATTCAGAAGAATTTAAGATGAATAATGTAAATCAAGGACACATATTTTAGATTTATTTGTCAAAGAATATATATATATATATATATATATATATATATATATATATATATATACTAACATTTTACAAAATTTAAATGCTTATTTAGGTAAACCTGGAAAAATTGGTCTGATCTTCACTCACCTATTCTCTATAGCTTAACTATCCTTGAACTTTAAGGCAGTAGCTCTACATTTATACATTTCCATTGACATTGAGAAAAAGGAGTCCAATGGTGAATTTCAGAAATATACAAATTTATTCAGTCCAGGTATCAGAACAAGTTTTAGATATTATACCCTTTTAAATTATTAAAATAAATCATAATGTGGATGTGTGAGGGCTATCATGTCTCATTATAAAATAAATGGGAAATGTTTGATCACTGAATTTGTTAAACTTGTGAATTTGTCCATAAAATTAGTAATATCAAATCTATATTAAGGGTGCATCCTTTACAAGACTTTGCAATGGCTACACTCATTTATTCCAGTACATTTCAAAATACACAAATTTAATAATCAAATGAAGCATCCAGTAATTTTCCCATATCCTGCCACTCCTAGAAAAGTAGGACAATTATCTACAAAGTTTATCCCTTAAGTGTCCCCTTGCAACGTTACAAAGTATGTGTCAAGACATGGCAAGCTTTCTGTAAAACCACAATGACTGTTTTGAAATGCATTCGAAAGCCTGGCCTATTCTCTAATGAATTCCATCTTCAAACACCTCACATCCCTTACCCACATCTAAGCTTCCCCAGGCAGGGGAAATAGATTGAATAGATTCAAGTTTTCCTTTAAGATGACAGCATACAGTGAGCACACGACCATGACAAGAGCCTGTCGTCTTGGGAGACAATAGGCCTATTATGAGTGCATGCTGGTGACATCTCTTGGAACCCATAAAGCCCTGAGCACACAAACACAGATGAGCTCTTCACACCTCTTAAACAGAGAACAAAAAGCTGAAGGCCTCAACCTCCAAGACTGAATACTGACATACTAACAATTCCAGTTCTAACAACCAGTTGCAAAAGCAATCAACAATATACAGTATTAAATAAAATTAAAAAAGCCTTGTTTTCATTGCTTTACTGCACACTTTGTGATGTGCATTCTTATTCCAATCTGTTTTGCACCATAATATCAGTTTTGCTTATTCTAACATTCCTTTGCCTTCAATTCAATTTCATTCCAGAACACATATACCTTACTTTCATCATAACCAAACATACTTTACTATCTGAACATAATCCAACAAAATCCAAATATCAAAATCGCATCCTTGTGCACCAAAACCAACAGCCAACTCTTTACATAGAATATGTAGAGCATGACAATATTTTTTACCTAAGACTATTAATATAACTTAAACACTTTTCCATTGACAATTAACACTTTTTCTTTGCTTTTTCCTTTCCATTTCCCACTGCATATATCTTTAATTACCAAGTTCATAGCTTTTAGTCCAACTTGACAAAAAGTGTGTTGGATCTATCAATATCAATGGTGAAATGTGCTGTATTTGTACTACGAGATTAAGTGAGGGTGTCCAGCTCATAAACACAGAAAAACTGCACAGAAAGGCACTCAAGAAACATTCTGGTAAACTGTGCAGTTACAGCTAACCCTGAGAACAAGGCTTGGAATGAACAAGTACTGATACCTCCATGGTTAATGACATTAGCTTAATACATCTCTACAAAAAGGTAACAAATCAAAAAACCCTGAGTTACCTCAGATTGGTGCATAGATAAAATTAATTGTCATTTAAAAATTATGCATATCATAGGCTCCCAAATTAATACGCCATTAGGCCTGCTGTAGGGAATTCTAGAATGTTGCTTAAGAACAGCATTCAATGCTCGTAGAATACATTTATTATACAATATGATGGCAGTAAAAAAAGGAAATAGTATAAGAGGATAATTTTCATTTTAAAATCAATAGATACACTTAATTCACTAAATTCAATACTGTTAAAAATCTTCTGTTTTCTCTTATTTTAGTGACATTCTCATACAATAAGGGGTTTAAGCGCTTTCCTGCATTTTTATAGTCATTCTCTAGGAGGAAGTTCGAATACAAACACATATTTGTGTAATCTAGGGTGTGTTGTGCCTGTGTTGAGACACATTTTTATGAAGCTCGCTGATGTTTCAATATGACAATTAAGAGGATGTAATTCAAAACAACCCCATAAACAGTGAGCATTCCGATACTGAACATTTTTAAGTTTCACTTTTGAATCAACAGGGGTCTAATCATACAACCAAAACAATGAACTGTGAATTTAAAATTATTAATTTAAATATCATCCTATTGACACTAAAACACAGAAAAACATTATATTGTGTACAAGCAGAAAAACTCATTTTAAAATATATTATGTGCTCAAAATCTCAGGTCCTTCATAAATAAAGCGAAATAAAAAACATGGAATGTGCACTGTCTGTCACATGTTTTCAAATCCCTCCTTTTTGTTGCTTTAGTAGCTTGTCATTGTTGCTTTGAGTAGAGTAATGGAATTACGGTCAAGATAATGAATGGCATTAAAAAACAAATAACATATTCAAATTATACATTTAAAATCAGAATAAGACAGGAAAAAACAACTCAAAATCTTGAAACAGGACAGTGACATAAATTTTAGAATTTCACTATAATAATATTAATATATAATATTACACCAGACTTGGCCCTTTTGTGTAAAGATCATCTTTGGTGTGGCCAAAGGATGGTAAAAACAGCATTAGGAGAGAAGCATTTGTGCTGGTGCTGCATGGGAGAGTCCTCAGGCCAACAAAAAGGACCAAAAATTAGAAATGTTGCTATTCAGTGCAAGTGCAATTCCCTTTTGGATCAGCATAAGTGTTCACCATCCCCTGTGGCAGACATATCCTCTTCAAAACGAAATCTCTTGGCGTGTGGTGATTCCAGAATGTTCTCTTTGTCTTCAGGGTCCTCGGGTGGCGCAGACCATTTCCCACCGAAATTCCTTTCCCGGGGAGTGCGTGGGGTTACAGGGATCAGATCAGAACCTGTACAATGGAGCCACAGCCAGGGATGGGTCATGCAGTCTGCTGCACTGGGACGATCCCTGATAAAGGAGAAACGAATTTGCATCAAGGACAACAGCGAGATCCGGAAACAAAACCTAACTACCACCCAGTCGAAACTAAGAACTGAACAAGGACTGGTTTTATGCTGTGTGCCATAAATCAATTGTTTTGAGACAGACAGCAGTGTTTCATAATTTTTTTGTCTAAACAGTTAATTTTGGCCTCATTTATCTCAAGTGTGTTGATGCTGAAATGTTTTCCACAATTGTGTAAATGCATGTTAGAAGACAATTAAAAAGAAAATGAAACTGGACTTTATACTCAGTGATAACCATTAGTACATAATTCACTGGAAAGAAACATGCAAATACTCAGGAACTTATTCCAACTGCTGTGAATCATAAAAGTGTGATAATTTGACAAAAGTTCATTTGTAACCCTATTACAATGTCTTTAACTCTGTAATGCATAATAAAACAGTATGATCCAGAATAATAACTGATTTGGAAACCTTATCATATGACTGACAATTAAGTTCTTCATCAAGGGTTCATCATGTGTGCAGTGCAACAACTGAGGTTGGAAAACAAGCTTCACTTCCTCTTACAGTCTAAATTGAGAGTCGCTCAGACTCAAGGAGAGACTCACTCTGGTGCTTTGACCAGCAATTTCCGGATGAAGTCGACAGCCAGCTCAGAGACCCTTGAGAATGCCTCTCTGCTGTAGTCCACGTTCACCTGAGATACATTTAGAAATGTCTCCTGTTTATCATCGCCAGCGAAGGGAGACTCTCCTGTCACCAGCATGTAGGTTATAACACCCACACTCCTGATGTCAACACACACACACACACAGTTTAAAAGTGAAATCATCTTTGGCCCAGGAACATAAAGACACAATGACAACAAACATGGCATTTCTGTCATTAGAAGTAACTGTTTTTAATGTAGAAGCTTGTTCACTTCAAATGTTTCTTGTGATACAACAAAAGAATGGCTGGAAGGGTGAGGTAATCTTATTTTTGGCTAGTGTTACACAAGGCCTTCAAACATGTACGTTGTACTTCAGATTGAGGCTAGTCTATTTTCGTTCCTTTATGGAATATAACTTGGTTGTGAATATGGTGCTACAGCTACCATGTTCAATATACTGATAGAAAAGATTAAGACTCACCAAAGGTCTGTTGCTGTTGTGATTGGCTCATAGTTCAGGATCTCGGGGGCTGAATATATGGTTAAAAAAAATACATAATCATCAGCTTTCATTGAATGTGAACTCCTCTGCTATGATGATGCTATTACCAATGCAATCAGTGTGGTTTTGAAGATGTATGAATCACAACATGAAACTTACCTACAAACTCAGGGGTGCCCAGAATCTCTCGGAGTTCTCCAGCTGAACCCAACCTGCGGGCCAGTCCAAAATCCACAATCTTTATATCCCCCAATGGGCTAAGACTGGTCAGGAGAATGTTCTGGGGCTGAAGATGGAGAAGGAGAGAGAACATTATAAAAACAAATAAAAAAAAAAACCAAGACGAGATGGTTCTTTGAATCAAAGCCATGTCAGAGCCAGAACATCTGTAAAAAACATCCAGTATTCCAACCACTGAAGGGCCACTGTCAATGAGGATATTAAAAAAAAGCAGTGTATCTGACCTTCAAGTCCAGATGGACCACACTGCTCTGGTGTAGTAGATGAATTCCCTCTAGTGTCTGTCTGATCAGACGAGTGATCTGACCCTCGGGCAGCAGCTCCTCTGACAAACAGTGGTCAAATATCTCACCACCCGCCGCACTGACAAAGATGCAAATACACACAGAATTATTATTACTACTGAACTCATAGAATAAGCAACAATCATCTTAGGGCTAATTTGGGTATACATTTAATGTTTCTCATCGCAGCACTCACTATTCTAGCAGTAGAACGAGGTCATGATCGGTCTCATGCACAGCGTGCAGGTTCACTACACGAGGGTTGTTCTTTGCTGCTTCCAAAACAGCGATCTCATGAATGACCTCAGCTCTACAGTCTCGACCTCGTCGCCGCTTCTTGATGAACTTTGCAGCAAAGACTTTCCCTGTGGCCTTTTCAACACACCTCTTCACCACTGCAAACTTCCCTCTGAGGGAGAAAAAGAGAGAAAAGAGGTAGAGAAAAAATTAGAGAGATGATCATGAGTATGATGGAGACAAATCTGACAAGTGGGAATTTTTGAAGAATAAAAAGAGGAAGAATTTGAGCATTCCAAGAGTGCCGATATTAAGAAAACAACACTGGGGTGCTTAACTATTTGTATCACTTTACTTCCCTGTGTTCACCACTTTCCAAATAGTGGTGGGGATTGAGATTACCAGTAATCATTCATTTAGATTTTTTAATTCATTCATTCTTACAATTAACATCTCGCTACCAGAAGGTGGCATATTTTTTGGTTATGACAAATGAGCAAGTGATTCATTAAGCACCACAGAATTGTTCACAACCAAAACAATAAAAGTCAACAAGGGCGATATGTTCACTTAAAAGTTTAGTTCAAAAACTACAGTGGAAACACCACTGGTTCGGAACCAGAGTTTGAAAGCAATGGTGTAAGCAGAGTTGTGCTTGATTCTTTGGCTGCTTTAGGAACTATATTTGCTGGCAGAGAAGAAATGAACAAACTCAACCTTTGTTTGAAACATAAGTTATTCAATGTTATTTACTTGTTTGTTGCATTGTTGTATAAAAGCAATATCATTCCAAATCATGCTTTTGGTCTGAATATCACCACGGCTTGCTGATATTCATAACAAATGCACACTTGCTCCTGTGATATTGCTCAACTATCATTTCAATTATAATTTGTTTTGTTTTTCTATGCTTGTGATGCACTGAAGAGATGTCACCTTTTCTATATTAGGTTAGGTTAGATGATTAATGTGGGTCAATGTTTGCTCTCATAAACTGCTTTTAGAGTATGTTCACATTAAGCCACACTAACACAATTGTCATTGCATTAGATAATAAAATATCAAGCTTCATGGGGTCATGAAAAGCAATTTTTGTGTCATTAATAAGAGAGTACACAAACAACCCATCTTCCAAACTATGTACTTGCCTCACCCCGATTTACTACAGTAAGTCTACAACAGAGATATTTATTTAGAACTGTATAGAGGGATTTGGCTCGAAATCGCAGGTATATGTCATTAGTCCTTGCGTGTTCATGTTCAGAAAAAAGGTTAGATTGTGTCGCAAGAGTTTCAAGGAAGCGAGTGCAACGACTGTTCAGCAGCGCTGTGAAATCACTCTCCTCGTGGATTTTTAACTGTTTGGTGAAGTTTCTGTTACATGTTTACTAATATTCATGACTTCCGAGTATTTTATAACATTACTGCAGTTTCGAGAGTCCCAAAATGTGTGTCTCCAAGTATGTGTGTGCCACTGTTTTTTTTATTTTTTATCTCAGGTCACAGAAAATGTACAACCTGTAAGATTATTATTCTTATTATTGTCTAAATGTTGCAAGCAAGGGTAAGCCAATAATGTATTTTTGGAGCCATAAATCAGTGTATGGACACTTATATTCTTTTCCTTTAAACAGATCCCCATGAATGTATGCTCATCTCAAGTTGTTTATGTACCGATTTCATCGTATACAGTAATGTACTGTAGAAAGTATATTAATTTGTTTAACATGTAAACAACTCTCTGTTGTAACTTCCAAAAACACAATGTTCATTCGATGAAGTGTGGTCCTCTTTAGGGCTGGGATAAACGATTAATCTAGCGATTATTTTTTTTGATGCATCGATTAATCTAACGATTCATTTTTTCAGTCCGATTCGATTTCGATTCGATTAATCGACTTGTGACAACACCGGTAATACCGGTTTCATCGGGGGTGGGGGTGTATAAAATGTAAAAAAAAAAAAAAAAAAAAACATTTGCTGGGAGTTTGATTGACTGGCAATCTGATCAATCAATCATAATACGCCATTTTTGTCCGACAATGTAATCAGGAGAGAGAAGATTAACGTCGATGGATTTGAATTTGAATAATGGATTGTAGGCTACCGTACTGACATCTTTCCGTGGTTAAAACAACAGCCCTTCTGATGTAGGCTACATTCATGTTTAGCCTATTTGATGCTATAAATTAACCAAGGAAAAGATGATCGGTTCACGAGCAGCTTTAACTGAGGCAATCTGTCACGACACATTAAAGAGCCACAAAATAGTAGGCCTATTTATGGTTTAATTTTCTTTGAATGTCCAAATTTGAAAGTTGAGGCTTTATTAAATGTTACCTGCTTGGTCCTGTCTGTCAGCGCGTTGTCAGTGTCCTCTATGTATTTTTCACGACATTCATAGCTATAAGCTTATTATTAATAGCTATAAGCTTAAAACTTTAGGTGTCCACAACGTATTACAGCCTATTCCAACATCGAAAGTGCAAAGTAGGGAGTTGAAAAAAAACTTACGGTGCTCTGTCATCTGCGGCTGCTCCCGGGTGGCGCTAGAATGGAAGGCCATCTCCATTTTGCAAAGACGACATATCATGGAATTGTTTCCTTTTAAATTAAATAATTCCCATACTTTAGAGGAACGAGTGCATGCCGCCTTGCACTTCTGGTAGTCTGAGGAGCCACTCGTTTTGCTTCTACTCTCCGGCGCCGCCATCTTTGTTTTGGTCTGACGAATCGACGCGCATATTTTGTGTCGACGTATTTTTTGAGTCGACGTCATCGATTACGTCGACGCGTCGTCCCAGCCCTAGTCCTCTTAAAAGGTATTTAAGAACTCTAAATTGACTGCTAAACACAATACATGTTCCTGTCACACAATGTACAACAATCAGATGCTGCATATTTTAGTTGGCCAGGTTGACCGAAGGGATGAAAAACAGCATTTGGAGTTGTACATTTTATTCCGATTGTACCATACAACCAGGAATGGACTGGGAAGAGAAATCGGCCTGGGGTTTTACATGCAACTGGCCCAAAGGCCAGTTGTTCACTGTCCTTTTCTGCATAACGCGGCGCCGTTTTGTGGTCCGTTCTGCATAATGCGGCTCATTTTAGCTTATCGCAGCTGACCAACCAGCCCGCTCTGTTCTCCCGATGGCTCCTGATCTGCCCCAAAGTTCGTCTGCCCGCCGGGAAAATGCCAGAGTACCAGTCCAGCCCTGTATACAACACTTCATGAGCTTCAATCTAGGGTCTGGAATCAAGGAAACTAGGCAATTAGGCAACTCACAATTCGATCCAATTCTGGAGTCATGATTCGATTTTTAAGTTATTCTTGATACATCTACATTTTTCATCTACATCAAAAATTATTTTTTAATACATTTTATATGTTTAAAGCATTGTTAATAATTTCTATTTAATATTATAACATTTTTAATTAGAATAAATCTATCCAAGGCCTTTTGATTTTTTCCCAAATTCATCATTATTTTCAGGTGTTTCTCACGAGGGAAACCTTGTTGTGCAAATTAGTACAATAACGGGCACAAGCTCATGTTCTTTGTTGATATTTAATCACGAAATCAACCCTCCCGTTTCCATCTGCGTGAGTTTGTGAATTAATTTCAGGATTATAGTTTCAATAAGAGATGAATGGTGTGTGGTTGATACATCCAGTCTGCAATCAGTTTGTAGGATGCGCGCGTTTCTAACATCTGTCTCTGGTGCGCATAAGCACCACTGCACTGCCACGTTCTCAGAAACGATTTATGTAAGAATAGATTTTTTTAGATAGATTCTTCAGTCGGCCCACTCACAACAATGCGCCTAAATATTTTTTCAGTCGCACAAAGTAATTTTCAGTCGCAAATGTGAGGCAGTCGAGCATTTCAAATGGTTAGACAACCCCAACATTCTTACCATCACTGATGACAAAATCAGCTACAACACTGTGCCACATGCCAAAGGGTTTATAAACTACACACCATCCTTACCAATACTGTATAAGAAATATCATATTAAATGATCTTTCAGGGTGAATCTATGAGTATTCATTTTAATTTCGTTATGTATAGTATTTTATTTTAGTCTTACCATAGCAAGGAGCCATCCATGGACTTGACATTACAAATGCCACAGTGGAATAACTATGGTAAACAAAAGGGAAAGCAGAATGTAGAATAAAGGGCTTTACATTCTGATCCTCCAATATTTATGAACAGATTATAAGCAAAGGTGTCCTCCTCAGTAATATACTGCATGTTCTTTTCTAATTATGTTTTTATATTAGGAAACAAACCAGACATGTTTGCCTTCAGACATTCAAAGAGACTTAAATCGAGGGCATGGGTATCTCAGCGAGTATTGACGCTTACTACCACCCCTGGAGTCGCAAGTTCGAATCCAGGGAGTGCTGAGTGACTCCAGCCAGGTCTTCTAAGTAAACAAATTGGCCTATTTGCTATGGAGGGTAAGGTCACATGGGGTAACCTCCTCGTGGTCGCTATAATATGTGGTTCTCGCTCTCGGTGGGGCACGTGGCAAATTGTGCGTGGATGCCGCGGAGAATAGAGTGAAGCCTCCACACACGCTACGTCTCCGCAGTAGCGCGCACAACAAGCAACGTGATAAGATATGCAGATTGACGTTCTCAGATGCGGAGGCAACTGAGATTTGGCCTCCGCCACCTGGATTGAAGAGAGTCACTATGCCACCACGAGGACTTAAGAGTGCATTGGAAATTGGGCATAAAAAAAAAAATCATTATCATTAAGAGCATGATGAAAACATATCTTTTAAATGGGTCATGAAATACCTTTTTTAATAATGTAATATGTTCCTTGAGGTTCTCTTATAATATTCTTAGTTCTCTTACGAGAGGTTCTCTCGTATTGCGTAAGCTAGCTTACGCTACGGGAAAGATTCATCTGTTCTGAGATATTGAAGCCAAAAAATTATCCTTAATTTTGTATCCATTGTCAACGCAGTGCAGCAGCTGCATACCTTGAGCGGGCTAGCTAGCGAGCTCATTGGTTGCTCTGCGGCAACTGCTGCAGCCTATAGACGAACATGAGTGAACTCGCGTCCAAAGCCCGCCAGAATGGGCGTGGCTAGAGTGCATATAAGCGTAAGTTCGTAGGCTGGAACCCTGATTTTCATCTATTCAGCGAAGCTCTTCGCATCTCTGAACTGCAGAAGCCGCGTCGCCGTTCGAGGGGCATCTAGCAAGCTTGGACAGCGCTCGAAGAAGCCGGCCGTCTTCGCCACCTTCAGCCATCCTGCGAGCTACGCCATCCGGCGACGTATCCTTTTTAGAGCAAGCTAGTTCCTCAACGAACTTCACAAAAAGAGCAACGAGCGTCTTTTTAAAGATGCCTAGCACCACCTGCGCCTCATGCCGCGCCCCTCTCAGCGCCGGAGACTGCCACCTCATCTGCGCTCTCTGCCTGGGACTGGAACATGCAGAGCTCGCCCTGCTGACGGGCGGATGCGACCTCTGCGAGGAGCTTCCGATGTCGACCCTGCGGGCTCGATTCGAAGCACTCAAAACCGAAGCCGCCGCGCCTTCGCTTCGCCAGCGCAGAAAGAAGCGCCGCTCCCAAAGGATGCCGGAACCAGTGTTAGAAGCGACTACCTCGCCGGAGCCTCTCCCTCGAGCCTCGCTGTCACCCTCCCCGCCTCCCGGACGCCGCGAGTTGCCGCCGAGCGGCTGCACTGCTGCCATCTCGGATGACGAGGCGGAGGATAAGGGCTGCTTTTCCATCATGGCTTCGACAGCGAGGAGTGGTCAGGCTCCCAAGCCTCCTCCTCGCCCAGGAATCCAGCAGGACCGCGCCGGAGTCGAGGAAGAACTAACGCGCCTCCTCACACAGGCCGTCGACCGCCTCGGGCTCGAGTGGTCACCGCCCTCTGAGCAGGCTCCCAACAGACTCGACGGCTGCTTTCTTCAGTGTGTTAGTCAATAAACGCGCCCACGAATCCGTGATCGCGCCCCTTCTCTGCCCGCTCTGTCACACGGCCAGCAAACACCTCTCTGTATGTAAGTCCCATGCCCGTGACTATGCTCGCGCATCAGAGAGAGTGCCACCTTTTCTGAGCGAGTCGGGGTTTTACAGCCGTTATTTTCTTGTCCCCAAGAAAGACGGCGGCCTCAGACCAATATTAGATCTCAGGGTTTTGAACAAGGTGCTCGCAAAAAGACCGTTCAAAATGCTTACAATCAGGAAACTCCTCGCGCATGTGCGCCAGGGGGACTGGTTTATTTCTCTCGATCTGAAAGATGCCTACTTTCAGATTCAGATAGATCCCCGTCACAGGCCATTCTTGAGATTCGCTTTCGACGGCCAGGTTTATCAATACACCGTCCTTCCGTTCGGCCTGTCTTTAGCACCCCGTACTTTCACGAAGTGCATGGATGCGGCGCTCGCACCCCTGTGGAGTCAGGGCTTGCGAATTCTGAACTATTTGGACGATTGGCTGATTGTAGCACAGTCACATACGGAGCTTCTGTCTCACAGGACAGTTCTCCTCAGTCATCTGAACACTTTGGGTCTTGCAGTCAATTGGACCAAGAGCTCACTACAGCCCAGTCAGGCAATTTCCTTCCTTGGAATAGAACTAGACTCCAGGGCAATGACGGCTCGCTTATCTACACAGCGCGCGCGCTGTGTTCAGCGACTAGCCGCGTCCTTTCAGATGAACAGCCTAACGCCTCTGAAAAAATTTCAGAGAATGCTAGGTTACATGGCCTCAGCCGCAGCAGTACTTCAGCTGGGTTTACTGTGCATGCGCCGGCTTCAGCATTGGCTAAACACCCAGCGTCTCGCCGGGCTTGGGCCACGGGCCGCCAGCCGATCAGAGTGACTCAGACCTGTATCTCAGCTCAGCAGCCCTGGGCAGTGGCCGAATGGTATCAGCGGGGAGTGACGATGGGAGCTGTATCTCGCCAAAAAGTCATCTCGACAGACGCGTCCAACAGGGGTTGGGGCGCGGTCTGCGAGGGCTCTCCGGTTTTTGGCCTATGGTCAGTTCAGGAAAAGCTCCTTCACATAAATTGTCTGGAAATGATAGCGGTTGAGTACGCGCTCGTGCGCTTCCTCCCGGTCATTCAGGGTCACCACGTCCTGGTCCGTTCGGACAACAGATCTGTGGTATCCTATCTAAACCGTCAGGGCGGTGTCAGATCCAGGAACCTCTTCCATCTGACAAAACGCATACTGAGTTGGTCCCAGTGCCACCTGTGCTCGCTGAGGGCGACGCACGTGCCAGGCCACCTGAACGACGGCCCAGACAGACTGTCCAGAGACAATATTTCCCCAGGGGAATGGTCCCTGCATGCTCAAACAGTCCAGAAGTTATGGAGCATATTCGGCAGAGCAGAGATAGACCTCTTTGCATCAGAAGAGAACTCTCACTGCCCAGTATTTTTCTCGAAATGCGAGGACGCGCTGGCCCAGGACTGGCCCAACCGCCCGCTTTACGCCTTCCCTCCCGTCTCGCTATTGCCACAGGTAATGCAGAGGATCAGGGAAGCAGCGTCACTCGGTGCTCCTCATAGCCCCGGCTGGGAGAATCAGACATGGTTCCCGGAGCTTACGCAGCTGTCACTGACAGCCCCGTGGCCCATTCCAGTGAGAGCAGATCTCCTCTCTCAAGCTCGCGGCACGATCTGGCATCCCCACCCAGAGCGCTGGTCACTGCACGCGTGGGTGATCAACGACTACCCGTCGCTTTGCCAAAGGAGTAATAAACACTATCATACATGCTAGAGCCCCTTCCACGAGAAGACTCTATGCGTCCAAATGGTCTGTGTTTTCAAAATGGTGCACCGACAGAGACCTGGACCCACGGACATGTGGGGTGTCGTCGCTGCTCGTGTTTTTACAAGAGCTGCTGAATAAGGGCAGATCCCCATCCACGCTCAAAGTGTAAGTGGCGGCCGTCGCGGCGTTCGCTGAACCCCTGCACGGCCAGTCACTGGGAAAAAACGAGCTGGTCATCCGCTTCCTCAGGGGAGCTAGAAGGATGAACCCTCCGCGCCCCCCATCGGTTCCTATCTGGGATCTTTCCGTAGTTCTCGAAGCTATGAAAGCCCCCCTTTCGAACCGCTTCAATCCGTTGATTTGAAATACCTTTCACTCAAAACCGTTTTTCTAACTGCTCTGTCATCAGTTAAACGTGTGGGAGACCTTCACGCGCTGTCTGTCAGCGCTGCGTGTCTTGAGTTTGGACCAAGTGACTCCAAGGTCATTTTAAAGCCTAGACACGGCTATGACCCCAAGGTGATCGGTACTCCTTTCAGAGCACAAATCATTTCCCTATCGGCGCTGCCAGCATCCGATAGCGAACGCGACGCCAATCTCCTTTGCCCAGTCAGAGCACTGAGATTGTATACTGCGCGCTCCGCCTCTTTCAGACGCTCTGAGCAGCTTTTCGCTTCGCTCGAGGGTGCACCAAAGGTTTCGCCGCCTCGAAACAGACACTGTCTAGATGGATAGTGGACGCTATTGCTGCCGCAGTACGCATCAAAAGACCTACCATGCCCGTTAGGCATTAGGGCTCACTCCACTAGAGGCATGGCCTCCTCGTGGGCATGGTCCAGCGGGATTTCCATTCACGACATATGTGTGGCAGCGGGCTGGGCTTCACCCTCCACCTTTGTCAGATTTTACAATCTGGAAGTGCCCGCCCTGCAGGCAAAACTACAAGCAGTTTAATACGCTATAGCTCCCCTGGTGAGCTGCACTGACGGGACGCATTCCACACAGACCGGCACTCTGTCTTTCCCTTCCCACTATGTGCTTATGTATTACACACACTGGCCCGCACTCTTGCCGGCCAAATATTATTCCCCCACTCACAAGGGCTCCCCCGGGGCTCATGCAGTGGATGCTTGGCGCGCACGGCGTTGACAATGGGTTCCCGTAGCGTAAGCTAGCTTACGCAATACGAGAGAACCTCTCGTAAGAGAACGAATCGGTTACCTACGTAACCTCGGTTCTCTCTAGATGAGGGAACGAGTATTGCGCAGCCGGCCGTGCTCGCGCCACGAGCGATTTTCGCTTCATTCAATGAAAACCAGGGTTCCAGCCTACGAACTTACGCTTATATGCACTCTAGCCACGCCCATTCTGGCGGGCTTTGATACAGTGACGGCGCGGGTGCCTGTCATTGGACGCGAGTTCACTCAAGTTCGTCTATAGGCTGCAGCAGTTGCCGCAGAGCAACCAATGAGCTCGCTAGCTAGCCCGCTCAAGGTATGCAGCTGCTGCACTGCGTTGACAATGGATACAAAATTAAGGATAATTAATTTTTACTGGCTTCAATATCTCAGAAAAGATTAATCTTTCCCGTAGCGTAAGCTAGCTTACGCAATACTCGTTCCCTCATCTAGAGAGAACCGAGATTACGTAGGTAACCGATTCGTTTTTTGCACAATAAACAGTCATGTAAAACGTGATAATTTTCCACCCACATTTTGACCCTCTATCAGAAATAATCTTTTTTGGTGCTGCTTCTCCTTTAAGACTTGTCAGTAAATGCTCACTGTTAAGATTGGCTCTCTGCTCTTGACTGATCTGCTGATCTCTGAGAGACCGATCTCTCCTTGTCATCTCACTGCTTACCACTACTAGGCAGGCGATAGAAGTGATAAGGTAAAGTAGGTGTTGGTGTGTTGTTGAGAAGGCGGTCAGATGCAAATGTATTGCACAGTGTGACAACACAGTGTGGATTATGTAGAGAACGAGGTGTTACGGCAGCTTGGTTTCAACAAATGCTCTTGTTGCAGTGTGAAGGAAATTCTGAAGCTTACATTGTTTTTATAGTAAAATTACCTCTTATATGTTAAAAGATCAAGGAAAATTTGATTTTTCATGTCAGGACCCCTTTAAGAAAGGAAAACAAATTCACAAAAAGCACAGTCTCACCTCAGTAAGTCATATTATTGTACAGTAAGAATATTATAACTAGTCCTAAAGAACTAAGATATTATTTAAAATAAGTTAATTCAGAATTTTCCTCGCAACTTCAAAATCAAAATTGTTCCAGATGCTTGGTTGATCAAACATAAGTTTTACATCCATTGTATACATGATAACTACATAATTAAGTTAAATATTAATTATCTGCAATTATGTAATAAGGCAAATTCGTGCACATGACCATGAGCGTCAAACTACCAGCGAAGACCATTTTTGACCCAAGAAAGCTCTGCAATTTACTACAATTATTGCAAGTATAATTATTTACTAGGCCTATATGTTCACTAATTATATCTACTATCTAAATTTCTATGACTTAGGCCTAAAAATGTATTAATTTCCAGGTCTGAAAAAAAACAAAAACCTGATATGTCTATTTCCCATGATTTTGGAAACCCTATTATAATTACAAGCTTTCTTGGCCAGTAAAGTCTGATGCAAGATGAAACTGCTCTACTAACATCTTTGCTAAATTGTTCCCTCTCTCGATAAAACTCTCCAAGCAAAATAACACATGCAACATTTCACAGAATTCACACACATTTTACTGCTTTTGTTCCACAGAACTGCACACTCCTACTCACAAACAAACATACCAAAATACCTTTATACTGATGGGTTAAGGCTGTCAGTGAACTGTGAAATTATTTCCTGTTAAACAACACAGCCTGCTGTGAACAAAATGCTTATGGATGTATGCAAATGGTGTTAGAGACAAAGGGAGAGAGAAAGCGGAAGAGACCAAGGTTACTTCCCCTTTCTCAGTATTCACAGTACAATCTACAACATGGCACAAACTGGGTCTGGTTCCCACATGGGTTTCCTTCCTGCAAGCTCCAATGCCTTGCTGTAGAGCTTTAGCAATGACACACACATACAAACACACACTCATATTAGTCACAGTCCAGTGAGCAAGGCCAATCTTGAATAGCAAGGGAGGACAGACTCCATATACCAGATAAATGCTGGCTTTATGAGGAAGCCTTCACTCTCTGGACACAAGACAGTTTTCAAATCATGATCCTCTTGCAAAATATACATATTCATAACAGAGGACTGCCATGAATCAAAGGCCACACATCCATCCTATAGTTCAGTGTTTCTCAGGGGTTTCAAATTGGTCACAAGTCTGCTCCAAGAGGCTCATGGACAGCAGGCAAAAAACGATAACAAATACAAACAATAAAGTGCAACTAATCATATAATAGTGCATAGGATAGCAAAATAAATAGGCTCTTACACTTTTAAAAGGATGGAGAAAATCCTTCCCATATTTTTTGGCTTGAGATTGGCTGGATGTGTTCGATCAAAATGTATGGTATGTTTTGGTGCAAATTTTTCTGTCACATAGTGATATAGCTAATATACTAGAGGTCGACCGATAGTGGATTTTCCAATACCGATAACTTACGTGGTGGAAAAGGTTGATAACTGATTAAGGATTAAAAACGGCAATAGTTTTTTTTATAATTTTATAAAATGTGAAAAAAATTCTGTCTTTCCTTATTATGAAGGGCACAGACATTGAGGACATGAAATAAAGAACATTTGTGTACGTAACCATGAACGTTAAACTACCAGCGAAGACCATTACCATAAGATATTGAGGCTTGAAATTGAATAAAAGCCCAAAAGCAGCTTATTGTGTGCAATCACAATCCTAAAGATTTGGTGCATAACACAGATTTTGTAACTATAAACAAGCCCGAAATGCACTGCAGACTTCTTTTTTGACATGACAGAGACTTGACTCGTTACAGTGCTCTATTTGTAAATATTTACCTAATTATCCTAAGCTTTTTATAGCCTACATATTCACCAGATACAAAGTTGTGTGTGTGTGTGATATACATATAAACTTGTATAACAGTGTAAATTTGCTGTCCCCTCAAAATAACTCAACACACAGACATTAAATGTCTAAACCGCCGGCAACAAAAGAGAGTACACCCCTAAGTGAAAATGTCCAAATTGGGCCCAATTAGCCATTTTCCCAACCCGGTGTCATGTGACTCGTTAGTATTACAAGGTCTCAGGTGTGAATGGGGAGCAGGTGTGTTAAATTTGGTGTCATCTCTCTCACACTCCCTCATACTGGTCACTGGAAGTTCAACATGGCACCTAAAAATGAAATGTTGCTCTACATAAAGATGGCCTAGGCTATAAGAAGATTGCCAAGACCCTGACACTGAGCTGCAGCATGGTGTCCAAGACCATACAGCGGTTTAACAGGATAGGTTCCACTCAGAACAGGCCTCGCCATGGTCGACCAAAGAAGTTGAGTGCACGTGCTCAGCGTCATATCCAGAGGTTGTCTTTAGGAAATAGACGTATGAGTGCTGCCAGCATTGCTGCAGAGGTTGAAGAGGTGGGGGGGTCAGCCTGTCAGTGCTCAAACCATATGCCGCACACTGCATCAAATTTGTCTGCATGGCTGTCATCCCAGAAGGAAGCCTATTCTAAAGATGATGCACAAGAAAGCTTGCAAACAGTTTGCTGAAGACAAGCAGACTAAGGACATGGATTACTGGAACCATGTCCTGTGGTCTGATGAGACCAAGAAAACTTATTCGCTTCAGATGGTGTCAAGTGTGTGTGGCGGAAACCAGGTGAGGAGTACAAAGACAAGTGTGTCTTGCCTACAGTCAAGCATGTTGGTGGGAGTGTCATGGTCTGGGGCTGCATGAGTGCTGCCGGAACTGGGGAGCTACAGTTCATTGAGGGAACCATGAATGCCAACATGTACTGTGACATACTGAAGCAGAGCATGATCCCCTCCCTTCGGAGACTGGGCCGCAGGGCAGTATTCCAGCATAACGACCCCAAACACACCTCCAAGACAACCACTGCCTTGCTAAAGAAGCTGAGGGTGAATGTGATGGACTGGCCAAGCATGTCTCCAGACCTAAACCCTATTGAGCATCTGTGGGGCATCCTCAAAAGGAAGGTGGAGGAGCACAAGGACTCTAACATCCACCAGCTCTGTGATGTCGTCATGGAGGAGTGGAAGAGGACTCCAGTGGCAACCTGTGAAGCTCTGGTGAACTCCATGCCCAAGAGGGTTAAAGCAGTGCTGGAAAATGATGGTGGCCACACAAAATATTGACACTTTGGGCAAAATTTGGACATTTTCACTTATGGGTGTACTCACTTTTGTTGCCAGTGGTTTAGACATTAACGGCTGTGTATTGAGTTATTTTGAGGGGACAGCAAATTTACACTGTTATACAAGCTGCACACTCACTATTTTACATTGTAGCAAAGTTTAATTTCTTCAGTGTTGTTACATTAAAAGGTATAATCAAATATTTACAAAAAATGTGATGGGTGTATTTCACTTATGTGAGATACTGTGTATATATACACTCACCTAAAGGATTATTAGGAACACCTGTTCAATTTCTCATTAATGCAATTATCTAATCAACCAATCACATGACAGTTGCTTCAATGCATTTAGGGGTGTGGTCCTGGTCAAGACAATCTCCTGAACTCCAAACTGAATGTCAGAATGGGAAAGAAAGGTGATTTAAGCAATTTTGAGCGTGGCATGGTTGTTGGTGCCAGACGGGCCGGTCTGAGTATTTCACAATCTGCTCTGTTACTGGGATTTTCACGCATAACCATTTCTAGGGTTTACAAAGAATGGTGTGAAAAGGGAAAAACATCCAGTATGCGGCAGTCCTGTGGGCGAAAATGCCTTGTTGATGCTAGAGGTCAGAGGAGAATGGGCCGACTGATTCAATTTGATAGAAGAGCAACTTTGCCTGAAATAACCACTCGTTACAACCGAGGTATGCAGCAAAGCATTTGTGAAGCCACAACACGCACAACCTTGAGGCGGATGGGCTACAACAGCAGAAGACCCCACCGGGTACCACTCATCTCCACTACAAATAGGAAAAAGAGGCTACAATTTGCAAGAGCTCACCAAAATTGGACAGTTGAAGACTGGAAAAATGTTGCCTGGTCTGATGAGTCTCGATTTCTGTTGAGACATTCAGATGGTAGAGTCAGAATTTGGCGTAAACAGAATGAGAACATGGATCCATCATGCCTTGTTACCACTGTGCAGGCTGGTGGTGGTGTAATGGTGTGGGGGATGTTTTCTTGGCACACTTTAGGCCCCTTAGTGCCAATTGGGCATCGTTTAAATGCCACGGCCTACCTGAGCATTGTTTCTGACCATGTCCATCCCTTTATGGCCACCATGTACCCATCCTCTGATGGCTACTTCCAGCAGGATAATGCACCATGTCACAAAGCTCGAATCATTTCAAATTGGTTTCTTGAACATGACAATGAGTTCACTGTACTAAAATGGCCCCCACAGTCACCAGATCTCAACCCAATAGAGGGTTGGGTCCTGGATGTGCATCCCACAAATCTCCATCAACTGCAAGATGCTTTCCTATCAATATGGGCCAACATTTCTAAAGAATGCTTTCAGCACCTTGTTGAATCAATGCCACGTAGAATTAAGGCAGTTCTGAAGGCGAAAGGGGGTCAAACACAGTATTAGTATGGTGTTCCTAATAATCCTTTAGGTGAGTGTGTGTGTGTGTGTGTATATATATATATATATATATATATATATATATATATATATATATATATATTTATATTTATGCATTTGGCAGACACTTTTATCCAAAGCGACTTACAGTGCAATTATTACAGGGACAATCCTCCTGGAGCAACCTGGAGTTAAGTGCCTTGCTCAAGGGCACAATGGTGGTGGCCGTGGGGTTTGAACCAGTGACCATCTGATTAACAGCCCTGTGCTGTAGCCACTACGCCACCACCACCACAAAAATATATATATATATTTTTTTTTATCATTTAAGGTTTATTGATGCCAACTATCAGCACAGATTAATCTGTAAAACCGATATATTGGTCTACCTCTATTAACCTGTAGTTTGTTTCATGTTAGGCTGGCACATCACACTTCAGCTGTTATTCATTCATTTTAAAAATTACTTTTCATAACACGCTATGTAAAGGTAATGCGTTTGCATATATTGTATCCTTTGCAGTTCATGGCAATATAAATATATTTCAATGTTTTTATTTTTATCCAATAAACAATATCTGAACTCTGCTTATGTAAACATCTGGGTCCTAAAATAAATCCTATCCGCAACCATAATACTATTCCCTTAGTGCTTATTATAAACACATACTAACAGTTTTGATGAGATAAAAAAAAATGCATAGACCAAAGATCAATTAAGAATAACAGAACAGGAGATTAGAGAGAAAAAAGAAAAGAAAAACATGCTTTTCTTCTGTGAAAACTATCAAGAGCTACTTCTGACAAGTTGTTTGCCCACCAGCAGGACAAAATCCAAATTAGAATTCAAATAACATCAAATCAATTTAAATTCATAAGGGAATTACTGATGTTCATCAACACACACGAAAACACAATGGCATCCTGAAATGAAGCATTTAAATGCATGAAATTGAACACACAGATTTAGAGATGGGGAGTAGTGTTACTGTTGCACACCTGCCCAGCTCGTTGTTCATGTCAAACACCGCGTCCAGAGTATCCGTGTGGATCTGTGTGTGGATCTCTGACAGCAGAGCCGAGGATCCACTGCGACTGTCCAACCTCCTCCGTGCCATCACCACTAAACTCCGGCGAGGATCCTGCGAGTATCCAGTGAAGAGTGCTGACTGGTTATTATCACTTCACCAGCACACAGCTCATGTTCAGAGTCACCACCAGTAGAGAGAAGGAAAAAAAAAACACTACAGGACTCTTAACATGATGAATACGCCGTTAACGTTGGAAGAGACTGAAAGGGAAATAATTAAGTTCGCTGTTATTCTGTTGAAGCTACACGAAGCCGTTTTATCGGAGAGGGTTTAGTTCAGTTTGTTCGCGATAACCGATGCTAGTCTCCAGCAGCTAGCACGGCTTAGCACACTTAGCCCTCAATGAATCAGCTAAAACTCCCAGATTAAATTCTGTCCTTTACATACAGACTAATGTAGACGGAAATTCGTCTCATCTCGTTCAAACCCGACGGCTACAGCCAGCGCTTCCTTTCCACGGACGTCAAAATCACGACCTAAAAGTTCAGTGCGGACAGTCTTCCTTTTCTCACGAGAATAACAACTGTCTTTCAACTGAGAAACTGTCTAAAAATAAAGTCTAAAGGCAGATGAAAGAAAAGTAAACACGCTAATGTAGTTACTACATTCTGAACTGAGTCGAATTCGGTAAGATTGTGGATTCGGCTCTTGTCCGCCACCGGTTCTACAGTTTCAAATTCTGCTCAGATGCCAGCACGAGCAGCGGGCAGCTACGTCATTAGTGTCGTCATCATTATTGTCACTGCTTCACTCACAGATAGATAGATAGATAGATAATATTAGTCCTATTCTACTATAAAATACTACTTATACATTTGTCCCTTATTAGAATTGATTTGCCTTGTTTGAATTAACTACATTGCTATCGTCTTTTAATATAGTCATCACTGTGAATTGCAGAGGCACTTGTGCTTTGCTATGTCTGCTGCTTTAGGTTTAGATTGTTTTGTCCCCAGTAGGCTGTTGAAGTAGGCTAATGGACTTTGATCTCACATGGGGAAGCAAACTCAATGAGACAGCTGTCAGGTGCAGTTTGATTGGGCAAGCAGATTGCATTTCCAAGATAAAATGTGGACCATGACTCAAGGAACACTTGCCCAGTGTAAGGGAAAAAATAACCTAACAGGTTTTTCTCAAGTGTGAATGTAGAATTAAAGCACAAAGACAAACAAAAAAGAGACTAGTCATCAAACCTTTGGTACATTCAGTGCAAAATATAATTTAAACACAGGACAAGACTGACATACATATATTACAGCTTTATACAAATATGGAAACATCATGGAATACATGCAGGTTCACATTTTTACCAACTGTATTCAAGTGATGGCTCTTTCATCAGCCTTTTACATAATCAGTGACCCATAATGTTTTAATAACAGCACAGATGTATGAAAAAGGCATGAGTATGGAAGTGACACTTTTTTATTATTATTATTATTGTTATCTTCCCTTGTCCCACCCCACCCCTTTGTTAACAGCAACTTCTCATGCAAATAAAGCTAATCTGGACTCCTGTTGTTTCACTAATTCCTGCATGCAATATCAAGATATGACACAACGCCATCTAAGGGTCAAACTGCTTCTTTGACCCTGCATGCATTTAATCCAAAGATCAATAACATAAAGGAGCACTGCTGTTG
Organism: Xyrauchen texanus; assembly: GCF_025860055.1. Taxonomy (NCBI): domain Eukaryota; kingdom Metazoa; phylum Chordata; class Actinopteri; order Cypriniformes; family Catostomidae; genus Xyrauchen; species Xyrauchen texanus. Next base: position 21,997,119 of record NC_068293.1, on the reverse strand, counting down.
TGCTTTGGCCAGATCAGCATTTGTGTGTAGTGAATGTGTACATTTGTGTACTGTTGTGTGTGCTCTCTCTCTCTCTCTATGTGTGAGTGAGTGTGTGTGTGTGTGTGTGTGTGTGTGTGTGTCAACAGATATTTCCAAAACACTTCATACCACTTGTGCAATGGTGTCACAACTTGGCTTGATGCTCCCTAAACATGATAGTTTTGGAGGGCATTTCCATTATAACATTTTTTCCTTTGTCTTTCTTATACTTTCACTTTCCTTTATTTTTCCATAAAAGAAGAAACTACCTTGTTTACCAGTCAGTTACACAATCAGCCCAGATTTAAGCAGCCCCATTGGACTACACACATTACAACATGCTTTTAACAATACCCAGTTTAATAAAAATAATTTCAAGGCCACTGTTTTTGTCTGTTACTACAGTTTTGAACAATATGCAGGTCTTCCTACATGTATAATTAAAGCTCAGAACAAATGTCTACCCCTCCTGAACCCAAAATATCCAAAATACTTTACACACATTGCACATGGTGATCAGTGTTTATACATGCATACTATTTTTGAAGTAATATTTGTGGGGTGCCTTAGAGGAGCAGGTTGAGGGGTTTAAATTAAGATGATTTAAAAATGTGTTACACAGTACTCAGTGCTTGCCAGTTATTCAGTAACACTTTACAATAATTTTCCATGAACTAACAATGAACAATACTTTCACAGCATTTATTAATATTAATGTTAAATAAAACATATTCTAATACATTTTTAAAATCAAAATTTGTGTTAGTTAACATTAGTTAATGCACTGTGAAATAACATCAACTAACAATGACCAATTTTATTTTAATTAACTAACATTAACTAAGATTAATAAATGCTGTACAAAATGTGTTGTTAATTGTTTGTTCATGACACCTAATGCATTAATGTTAAGGAATGGAACCTTATTGTAAACTGTTACCAGTTATTCTTGCAACACTCTAGTTCATGTCTCACCCGTTCAAGGGTTTAAACCCAGAACCGCAAGGTTACCCGTAACCCAGATTTGTAACCACTCTGCTGTCATCACTACATTTGGTGCATGGATCTCTATAAGAGGGTTTGCATGCAGTTTTGTGTTTTCACACATTTCATTCTCTGGTTGGATGGGGGAAATCAGCTTATTGTGTTATCAGAGCTGCAGCCAAGATCAATATCATCAAGACCCACAGGCTAAATTGATTTTTGAAAAGATTTGTGTGGCGTTTTTACATTTTTTTGATAATTTTGCATTTTTAAACAGCAGATGTTTTGTTTAGATTGTTAACACTTTACAAGGATGAATTCTTTACCATTCATTATCAAATTCAGTAAACATGAACTAACAATGAATGATACTTTTACAGCAATTAACAATCTTGTTTAATGTTAATTTCCACACATACTAATAGATTTTTAAAGCTAAATGTTGTTTACATTAACATTAGTTAATGCATTGTGCATAAGCATGAGCTAACTATGAACAGTTGTATTTTCATACATTAACATTAACAAAGATTAATAAATGCTGTAAAAATGTATTTTTATATTTTTAGTTTATGATACCTAATGCATTAACTGATGTTAACAAATAGATCCTTATTATAAAGTTATTCTAAATTTTTTTTATATAGGTGGATTTACGCAACTGTAAACATACATGAAAGCTTGACTTGTGGCCTAGTGTGATTACAATCCTAATTTCTGAGTTCTGAATTTGAGAGACTTGTATGTGTAATTCTGAATTTCTTCTTTATAAGAAAATTTTAACCTGTAATTTGATCATATACATTTTACAGCCAATTCCACCTTTAAAAACTAAACAAAAAAACCCTGCTGTTTAAAATACAAACAATTATAAAATATGTCTCAACAATCTTTAATTTATGTCTAGAATTCAAATGAACAAAATTAAGAATGAAATATTTTAATCATAGTTCTAGATGCATAGACTAATCCCGAAATGGGATCATTTTCAGCCATCAAACCAGCAAAACCAGAGCCGTAAAAAAAAAGAAAATAATAATAACTTAAACAGTCCTTCTTGACTGAAATCACCTGACCATGACAAAGAACAGCAGAAAATAATATCATAGGGTTGTCATTTTAAACATAGAATGGGCAACATCAAAGTGACTAGATTACTGTAAAGAAACATCTAGACTTTTAGGAACGTGGCACTATCTGAAACCAAAGGAAGAGACCACAGAATCCTTCAACCCAGACCAAAATGTACTGGTCTTAACCAGTCCAATATCTAAGACTCAAACCAGATGATCAAGACTCCAGCTCTTATGTCTGTGAATATGTACATTTGTAGGTTTTCTTTGCGAGGTCTAGAATGAAGTCACTGTCGGTACTCAGTACTACATCCAAACAGAATAGAACAGGAATTAGCACTTAAGTCCAGTAAGTCATTTGATGGCATATATTCCAGTTCCGCAGACTCTGACATAAATATGATGTAAGTGTCCTGGAGGAACAGGGCTGCAATGTGAGCCAAGTTATGGTGAACTGGAAAAAAATGTATAGCACTTTTGTGATGTTGTGGAGTTGGGAGTTCACTCCAGACCAAAGGTGCTGGTTTCTTCCACAGCAGTGAGCATCTTCTCGTAGAGCATGGAGAAGGAGGGGTAAGGAGGGAGATCCAGGCGGTTAAAGCAGGTGTGAGCCCTACACAAACACATAAATAGACATTTACACAAACATACTTTATACACACACACACGTTGTGTTTCCATGTTTTATGGGGACTTTCCATAGACATAATGGTTTTTATACTGTACAAACTTTATATTCTATCCCCTAAACCTAACCCTACCCCTAAACCTAAACCTCACAGAAAACTTTCTGCATTTTTATATTTTCAAAAAACATAATTTAGTATGATTTATAAGCTGTTTTCCTCATGGGGACCGACAAAATGTCCCCACAAGGTCAAAAATTTTGGGTTTTACTATCCTTATGGGGACATTTGGTCCCCACAAAGTGATAAATACACGCTCACACACACACACACACACACACACACACACACACACACACACACGCTACTACATTTTCATGGCTTCCCAAAAGAGGAAAAAAATAGGGTGTGGTATATTATGGCAGTCAGAAGAGAGAAAGTTGCCAAATTTACTGTCCCTGCTTCAGCAGCTATATCTAATGCCCTGTTGCAGCAGTGTTAATGCCAGGGTAAAAAAAATTAAAACAATCGTATAAATCTGCATTTAGTATTTAAAATTCTGTTACATTGTAGAAAAGCCTCAGCAAGAAATTTAATGAGACACTTCACACAAGTGTTCAAACAGTTTTAGAAATACCGTGGGAGGGAGGTGACTTTGCCCCATTTCTCCACACAGAATCGTCGTGGGCCATTACTGCCCCGCAGGGAGGCGAAGCCCTCATAGGGAATGCTGGAAGTGCCAGTAACAAACTGAGGAGAAGCAGCGCAAATGTTAGCTTGGTTAATTCCACTGAGCTAGCAAGAGAAGAGCTTTGGTTTGAGGAGGAATTTACATTACTTTTGCACTGTGAACTCACTAATTGGTGCAGAAAACAGAAATAAATCACATTATAAGACTCCCTACAAATGTCTGTTAAGAACAAATAAAATATATGCTGTTTGTGTGATCTGAGTGTACCTGAAGGAGTCGTAGTCTCTGTTCATTATTGAAACGCTCCACTGCAGCCCAGAACCACCTAATCACTATATGACTGTCATGGTAACCTTCAAAGACAGATATGAGAAATAAAGATGGAGACTTTCACTGTGGACCAGAGGGGATCACACTATGATATATGCTATCTCCTTTTAGACAGTTCTTTGAAACTAATGATATTCTTGCCTGTCTTGTGAAAAATAACACGTGAATCTGGTATAGTAAAAATACCTCCTCTGTATTCTGTGTTTGTTCTCCAGTCTGACAGGTCAATCTCTGCCGTTCCAGCAATGACCAGCTCCAGCTCCCGGGCATCAAACACTGAGACAAGTCGGACATCCACCACCTGTGCCGCAACATGGGTCTTGGATCAATCAGAGATCATTCACGAGTCATTAATAAATCACAAATTCAGATGGCATCACACCTCATAGAATCCCCGTACAAGACTCTCTGTCTGCTGGGCCACACCCCTCTCAATCCTCCACTTCACCATGCGTTCAATGTACTCTTTCTTGTTCTTGTCAGACACTGAGATGCCAGATCCACCCGGCTTCAGCTCTCGCTCTGTGATCTGACATAAAGAGACAAATAAACGTTTAATTCACTCATGATCTATATCACTTTATGATGTGTATAAATAACTAAACTAGTAGCTAACTTCTACATTTTTATTCTTCTTTTTAAGAAAAGAGGAACAGTGCTTGTCTGTATAAAATTTTGCCACTACTGTTTAGTTGTTCTGAGCACCTTCCCAGCATACTTTATGTTATTAAGCACCAAAAAGTGCAATAAGAACAGTAATCTTTGCCTTAGCAAACACTGCTAACAAATAGCACACTGTTTGAAGATATGTTCCTCTTGAGAGTGTTTAGGACTTTTCCAGATGTAAATGTAGAATGGATGAAGAGAAATTCCCTCTAAATACACAGATGCTATCACATCAGCCAAAACACACACACGCCATTCTGACCTGTCCAAACACCTCCTCATTAACAGTAAAGGTGAGATCCAGCATATCCTCGATGTTATTGTCCTTCATCCACTGCAAACTCTGATGGAACTCCTCATCCAAAAATTCCAGATCACTCAGATCACATGGGCTGCAAAAGACAACAAAATCACAGTTTAGTTGTTAGTCTATGATTTCCTCAGAAGCGATATGATGGGTGTGGGTGAAAAACCGATCAATATTTAAGTCCTTTTTCACTATAAATTCTCCTCCCTGCCCATTAGATGGCGATATGCAGAATTGCCAAAAACAAAATAACTCTTAGGATGGTTTTCTGAGAGTGAAATGTATAAACATTTTTAAATAAAATAAAAATAGTTTAAAGAGGACTTAAAGGAATAGTTCACCCCAAAATGAAAATTATCCCATAATTTACTCATGCCATTCCAGATATGCATATGGCTTTTTTTCTTATACAGAATACAAATGAAGATTTTCAGAGGAATATCTCATCTCTGTTGGTCCTCAAAATGCAAGTGAATTGTGGCCAGAACTCCAAATATCACATAAAGGCATCATAAAAATAATCCATATAACTCAGCATTTTAATTGATTCCTTCTGAAGTGATCCAATCGGTTTTGGGTGAGAACAAATCAAACTATAAATCCTTTTTCACTGTACATCTTGCCATTGCATTCTCTAGGCATGATCATGATTTCAAGCTTGATTACACTTCCTAGAGCTTGACACATGCACAGAGCGCTAGATGGCGCTATATGAAGTGTAATTGAGCTTGAAATCACGATTGCCAATGAGACTGCTGTCAAGATTTTTAGTAAAAAGGGAATTACATTATGGTCTGTTCTCACCCAAAACAGATTGGATCGGTCCAGAAGACATTGATTAAACCACTGGAGTCCTTTGGATTAATTTTATGATGTCATATTTGGACCTTCAGATTTCTGGCCACCATTCACTTGCATTGTATGGAAGCTGAAGCTGAAAATGGAAATGGAACCTACATGAGAATGAGTAAATGATGAGAGGTAAACTATTCCTTTAAATGAAGCAAATACGTATCACCCTTACTAAAGACTTACATGCGAAGAAGTCCTTTGTAGAAGGGCCGTGTGAAGAATGCATCCAACAGGTACTGATGAATTAGAGTAAGACCCAGAATGCGTCCACTGAACCGGAACCTGAGGAACACAAGATTACAGTCTAAAAATACTTTAGACTTGGTATGAAAGAAATTCAATCCATCCACTGATGGGCTCCTTACCACTCATGATGGTTGTCCACAAACGCTGACATGGGGCTGATCTGCACAGTGTAAGTGTCATTAGCGGAGTATTCAAATAGTCCATAGTATGGATTAAAGAGCTCACGGGAAACAAGGAAGAAAAACTCTCTGGATGGGCCACTATAGTCCAATCTGAAAAACAATAGACAGTAAATACAAATATAAAGCCAATTTTAGATCAATGCACACATAAAATACTCTGCATACCAAACATAATTTTTACTGTGATGTGGTTGCAGCATTTATATTTACGATGTAAAATGACAACTACAGGAGCATTTTATTCACAGGGATGAAGAATGCTAAATTAAACAGGGTTCCCACACCCTTTAATTGTGATTGTTCAAGTTGTTTGTCATTACTGAATAAATAAGGATTTTCATCAATTATTTCAAATAAATTTTAAGTTCACCATCACAGAGAATAAAGTATACAGACCCTTCTTCTCCCACAAAGCTGATGTAAAGCTTGCTTCTCTGGAGATCTTTGCGGGAATAGCACATTATCTGGTTGAAAGCATCCTCCAGCAGGTGATCTCTTCTAATTATCAACCTGGAAAGGGAATATTAGGAAACCACATAGCAGAGAATCCGAAGAACAGATGAATGTAGCCATATCAGAAGTGGTTCAATATCTCATATCAGTCCATATAATTCTTAAAATTCTTGACATTAAGCATTACATGGTGTAGGTAGGACACATTTCCCGAGGGAGGGATGGATGGATAGATGGATGAATGGATGGTGCTGGGTTCGGCTTTCTGTGTCATTATTCAAACCTGTTAGCATCCATTTGACCATCATATGTTGTTGTTGCCTTCTACACAGATTACAATATATTATGCTAATATTGCTTTTGTATCTCCATAATATGTGTAATTTCTCCATAAACCAGTTTAACAACAAATAAAACTTGGCTTAAATAAATGTGACTGGTGGGCAGACATTGGCTGTGAATGAAAGCACTCAGTAATTAGTTCTCTTTATAGTAAATGCTACTAATAGGGAGCGATTCCAGACTGTTCTAAAGGGAACTAATCAGTTGACTACAGTCACCTGTGATTGGTCAATGACGTGCGGCAGATGCAAAAATAAATTTAAATCCAGCATGTGCCACAAAGAGTCCTGCATGACAATGCGATTGAATTCTCCTAAACAGGCTTGACAAGTGGAGGTGTCTCCATCTAGCTGCCCGGCAGTTCTTTCCCAATCCCAAAATGAATAGGGAACTCACGGTTACCACATATCCTGTGTTTACAAGCTACTTAAAGACAGCTTTTCATTCTATGACCCTGCTTGATTAAAACATGGATATTATCTGCCTGCACATGACATTTAATCTGTAACTACTGGTTTCACAGTTCACGATGCATCGTAATCGTTAGGTAGAGGATCGTAATCGAATCGTTGTCAGAGCGAATCGTCACACCACTACTATCAAACAATCATTGTCCTAATACTGTCCCCTAACCATAACCCATGCCTTAAATCAGAGAGAAATATCAGGCTGATAAGAAAGCTGTTTAAGCCCCTAAACCCTCAAACTTGATTGGTTGATAGAATGTTGTTTAAGGACCAAGGATGCTGATTCAGGCACATGTCCTACGTGGTTAAATTACATTCTGCTTAAATGAATATTCCCCCCAAAAAGAAAATTCTCACTTAATTTACTCACCCTCATGCCATTCCAGATGTGTAGGATTTTTTTTTTTCTTCTGCAGAACACAAATGAAGATTTTTAGAAGAACATTTCAGCTCTGTTAGAACATTCAATGCAAGTGAAAGTCAAAAAAGCAAATATGGTAGATGTCTTCAGAATAGGTCTGTGTGAGAAACAGATCAATATTAAAGTCCTTTTTGATATAAATTATCCTCCCTGCCCAAATAGTTGATGAAATGCACAAAAAATGCAAATCACCAAAAATAAATAGAAAACTCTTAGGAGAGAAGGGAGCACATATTAATTAATTATGCTGCCTTTATGTGCTTTTTTGAGCTTCAACATTCTGTTCACCATTCACTTGCATTGTTATGGACCTACATATTTTTCAAAAAATATTTGTGTTCAGTAGAGATATACACATCTGAGTTGGCATGAGGGTGAGCAAATGATTAAATAATTTTCATTTTTGGGTGAACTATTCCTTTAATACACTAACAAATTCATTAGACATAATTGCACTTTTCCAACAGATTTAATAAAGCAACAAGTGATTACATTGACAATAACCAATAAGCCCCAATTAATTAAAGCAACATCAAGTTCTCTCTACCCTGCTGAACAGACCAGCTTTGACCAGCATACATTTCCATGGTGGTCCAGGCTGGTTTATGCTGGTTAGTGCTGGTATGGTGATGGTCTAGCTGGTGGAGAAGCATAATCATGATGTTCACCAGTGAAAAATGCTGGTCAATCATTATGGTGAAGCTTGAAGTTGACCAAGGAAATCTTGCTGGTTAAGCTAGTGAAGAAACCTTGTGAGGACACCAGCACACCAGCATCCAAATCACAACAAATGTTGTTGACCAGCAATGCTGGTCTTTTCAACAGGGTACCTTAAATGTCTTGGAGCTGGAACTCACTTCACTTTTCCTGGCCCCTGCCCGTAGCCCTTGGTCTCCAGTTTGCGGTAAAAGTTTCTTAGTTTGGCCTCAAAATCACGCTTGTAGGGTGCAGGGGCTCGGGCATTTGCCCGTGATGTACCTGTGAGCAAGAGAGGGTGTGAATGGCAAGACAAGGAAAGAGAAAAATACCTGGTAGGACTATACATAATGCAAATCTCTTCTAATGTTTAAATATCTGTTTTAAAATTCATGCATGATCAGATGGACATACAGATTAGTCTACTGGGCCTTCCACTTTCATTACCTCATTACAAGTCTTAGAATGGAGGACACAAGACAGGAAAATAGTGGGTAAGAAGGAAAGAGGGTGTGAAAGAATTATTAGGATGTGAGTCAGGGCCGTGTGACCTCTCACCAGGGGAGCTCTGTGGGGAGGCATGACAGTAGCTGGAGAGCAGTAAGGCATTGGGCGGCACATACGACATCACTTCCTCTTCAAACAGGCTGCAAGGAGAGAGGGCCGTGTAACAGGGGTGTGTATTCAACCCGAGTTAGGCTTCCAAAGGTAGGCCATCAAAGAGCATGTGCACTGCTGAGTTGCTAATTTTTCTCATTTGGTTGAGTTTCTTTTAAATATGAACGGTAAAAACACACGCAACTAATTTCATGCGCGACATTTCAGGCAAAGGGAAACAGGCCAGCACAGTCAGCTTTAATTAAACAGGATGCAAAAGTTACACACGCACGCACATACAATACATCCACTAACCTAAGTAACATAACCAGGTCTGCATCGCTAGACAGACGGGCCAACCCAGATGGACCCTCATTACGGATGAATTGAACCTTCTCCCTGGAAACACAGCCAAGCATATGTATGAAAAACTTTAGTATTCAGCTAAATAAGCATGAAAGCTTTAAAAGTGTAGCACAAACTCTCAAAAAGCATTTAGTGTCAAAACATTTAAAGAACATTTTTATTGTAAACATACACGGAACACAGCTTCATGTACCTGTCCATCTCTCATGAAATTACACAAATGTGTATTTTAAGCTTCAAGTATTAAAGGGATAGTTCACCCAAAAATAAAAATTCTCTCATCATTTACCCACCCTCGTGTGATCTCAGATGTGTATTACTTTCTTTCTTTGGCAGAATACAATAATTTTTAGAAGAATAATTCAGTTCTGTAGGTGCATACAATACAAGTTAATGGGTGCCAAAATTTTGACTCTCCAAAACGCACATAAAAGGCATCATAAAGTTATCCATACAACTTAAGTGTTTTAATCCATATCTTTAGAAGTGATACGATAAGTGTGGGTGAGAACAGAACAATATTTAAGTCCTTTTTTGCTAGAAATGCTTCTTCTGCCTAGGTGGGGGTGATATGAATGAAGAATGTGAATCACTAAAAACACAAGAAGAAGAAAGTGAAAGTTAAAGTGGAGATTGGACGCAGGCCAGGTTCCAGATCAAAATCACTGAGGTTGCTTCTGAAAATAGTGGGGGTGCTCTGTTTAAAGTGGAGATGTATCATAATTAAGACATACCGATTTGCAAAATCATACATGTTTATAAGTTTTGATGCAGCATTTTGAGCATTCACAAAATGTATGGATTTCTGTGTGTGTTTGCTGGTATTCAAAAAAAAATATGCTTGCAAATTTACAGAATTAGTCTTGCATATTCAATTGAGCAGGGGTGTGCAATTATTTTGGTACAGGGGCCACATCAGCCATTAAGTAGAACATGGAACAGAGAAGATAAAAGTTCTGCATAGTTTTATCTTTTAAGCCCAGACATGCACTCAATGAATGATGCAACATTTTCTGAAGTGTACACAGACTGATGGGACCATCCTGCGATTGCTTGACAGTTTGCTGCTGTACTTTCTATCATGTGTTAGTAAAACTGAATAAAGGCTGAATACAATTATTAATTGATTATGTTACCATACTTCAATACAATGGTAATTTAGTATTCAATTTAACACTCTATATCAGGAGTCTAAAAGCTTATTTTAAATGTTGGCCGCAAAGTGGATCTGTTTACTTGTTTTATTCTCCGAACATTATCAACATGTTTACAAGCTCATGGGTCATGATGTGGGTCTTGTCAATGTGTGGCACCCCATTCAGCACACCACTGAATTAATCAGGCTGCATGACACTGATAAATGATAACTGCCAGTGTAACATTCACATACAGGTGTGTGGGACTTCAGCTTTTTACAAATAACACAAAGAATAAATATATTCCTCTCACACTTGGTTTTACTCGCATGTCCCCTCTGTGCACTATTGAGCGCTAAGCTGTTGTTTGCTTGTTTTTTACCTAAGTTTCTCTAAGTTTCGTTTGAGCACCCCCATAGAATCGGGCCTGTATGTAGTATAGATCTGAAATATTCTTCTAAAAATCTTTGTTTGTATTCAGCAGTAGAAAGAAAGTCATATGCAAGTGTGAGTGAATGATAAGAGAATTTAAATTTGTATTTAACTTTCAACTATATAACTATTACTTTAAATATTTTTGCCTGGCTGACAAAGTAATACATTTGTAACAGGACAACATACATGTTGTAAGGAAAACATACCTAAGGGAGTGGTTTCTCACGAGCTCTGGCTGTCTCTCTTGTAGAATCTCAAAAATGTTGGGTTGTCGTAGAAAGGCGACAATCTTTTCATTATAGGCTGTAAAACACAGATGTTTAAATGTGTATCTGTGTGCGTGTGCTTATATGTCACTGTTTGCACATGTACTCACCCACAGGCACCAAGTCCTGGTACTGACTGTTTCTTGACCGGCCCTGGACAGTTGGACTCGGGGAGCGTGAGTCATCTGCTACCTGAAACATCAGAGAAGGCTTAACACGTGTTTACCCCCAAATTAGAGCCATTTTGCAATTAATAAAAGTACCAAAAGTATTCCTATGTTTTCGGAACATGTAACCATCATAATATGTTTTTTAGTGATAGTAATATCATGGTATTCTTTGAAGTATATTGTAAAACCATTTAAATACCATGGCATACTGTATGAGTATGGTTCATTCAGTATCACGGTATATCTTAAAGTACCATGGTATTACCATCTGACATTTTCAATGTTCAGCTCTAATGCTGTTTGAACTCTGTTATGTATACAGAAATAGAGCTGTGGCAGAGAGTAGATAACAGGGGTGAGTTCTGACCTCTCCTGCACTGTGACTGCGCTGGCGGGAAAGGTGCTGTCGGTGGACTAGCAAGCCACTGGACCGAGAGTTCTGTAAGGGCAACCGTGGGTCAATAAATGTTGTGGCACGACAGTTATGATCCACGAAGAAAGGCTGTGGTGCAAAGACACATAGACAGGGAAAGTCTTTACCATAGAACTACATAAAACATCCGCAGACAGGCCAAAATAATAAAAAAGACAAGCATCTGTTTGTTGTTTGTTTCCTGTCAGAGACACAAAGACAAACAGATGGACACTCCTAGTTTAAAAATAACATCTTATCTTCAAATCTTAGATGGTTTAACTGGAATTCCAGCCTGGCCAAACTTGGTTGACCAGCTGGCCACCAAACCTGATCAGATGACAAGTCCCCAAAATCCCTCAAAACCAGCAAACAGACCAGCCTGACCAGGCTGGGAGACCAGCTAATACCAGCAAACCATCATAGACTGGTTTAAGCTGTTTTTTTAACAGGGATACATGAAATACAAACACCTTCAAACTGTTTTGTGTTTTTCATTCCCACAAATACTAATTTGCACGTCTAAGACAGAACACGTACAGAGTTCCAGAAGGAGAAAATGCACACACACAAACCTTGCCAGTGTGGTCATGTTTCATTTCCCAGCCCCGTGGCAGCTCCAGCTGCTTGTTGGAGAACAGATTGAGAAAGTTGACAAGGTCTCGGTTGTGCTGGTAACGCTCAAAGTGCTGTGTGTCCCGCCGCACTTTACTGATCATGTGCTTCAGACAAGTGTTACTTGTGAACATGCGATAGGCACTCTAAAGGGAAACAAAGAGATCAGATCAGGAAAGGTGTACATGTAAGCACTGATAGTGGTGTCTGTGTTTGCTTTGGCTTACAGTATTAGAATGCAGAACAGAGAAGAATTCGGGACTCGAGAGGAACTTTGCACCAGGAGACTGAAGCAGCAAAGCCAGACGAGAACGTGAGCTGGTGTGACCCATGAAGCTGTCCCGACGATATTCTACACAAAGAGGACAAACACCTCTCAAAGATATCTTTTTATTTATTTTTTACCCTGCCACAGTTGTCAAATTATGTTCATCACACCATAGAGTTCATCAACTTTACCACTATCATATTTTGTCTTGATTGAAAGCTTACCACAGATAGATTGAGGCAGCAGTTCAGTCTCTTCAGGAGGGAGATCGTCCACTCTCTGCTCCTCAGACCTCTCACTGGTCATCGTCCTTCGAATACTCTGATACCTGTCAGAGGAAAATGTCCAAAAACACAGATACAACTGTATCAAATTGTCTATTACTTTTGTGTGTTTTGTGTGTTTAAGTGTTAAAGATCAGCAATCACAATATTCCTTAAATATTGCAGAGGAATAGTGTAAATAGCAACAAAAAGCATATTCTTTGCACTAATTGCAAATACTGTAAGACGCTACTTATCACACCACTGCAAATAATGGCAGATCATATTTGCATTCCTAATAAAATGCTAACATACAGTATAGGAGCATAACTGAAGCAAGTTTATTGTGTTTATTTAGTCCCAGAGACACCCTACACCAACCCCCTACCCCTAAACATAACCCTAAAATTCCCTTGCAAAAATGTAACTCTACATCAACACCATATTACTGTAGTAACACCATGGTTCATTGCCTTAAAACTATGGCTTTTGCAAAAAAAAAAAAAAACATTGTTACTACATAACACAACCATGTTTAATTTTACCAGGATTAAACCTTTCTCTAAACTCTCTGACCTTCACCATGACCAAATCACTGCGAGGAAATCAACCTTTATATTATTTTAATAATTAATTTATTAATTATTATTAGTAGTATTAAAGGAAATATAAATATTAACTAATAGTGTAGACAGGAAACTGGTTGAGAAAATGCAAATTCAAAACCCTGGGCCATCAACATAAAAAAAAGACTTCCACACCAATGTTACACCCCACACCACTGCAGCGACACTAGGGCCACAGTTTGTCTTCCATTTCTTTGTTTCCACAAGACTATTGGAGTGAAAATAGCTGTGCTGTGTGGTAGGTGCTATTTACACACAGTGCAAAAAATCACTCCTTTAAAATATTTCCTTTTGTGTTCGACACAAGAAAGAACATCATACAAGTTTAGAACGACATGAGGGCGAGTAAATGACATCAAAATTGTCTTTTTGTTTGTTGAACTATTCCTTTAATTTCCTTCTGTGAAATGTGCCCAGTGAAAAATTCTCAAGCAGAAAATTATATTTATGGATTAAATAGCAAACATTTAAAGCTGCACAAATAAATTATTTTACTACAAAAAATTTTTTAAACCAAGAGAAATCAATATTTTTGACAAATATGTTTAAAACAATACTATCACATTAGATGAAAATTTCTGTCATATCAGCGGCCTAGAAAAAAGCAGTTTTATTCTGCATAATGTTGAGGTCAAATGACCAGCAAAGTACTATTGAGTATAAAGTGTCAGACCAGGCCAGCAAAATATAAAAAAAAAAAAATATTTAGTTTTAAATTTCTAGTAAAGCAAGAGGATGGAGAGCAAACACCTGCTTTAATTCTGAATACCACAATGTGAAATGAAGCAAAAGTGTCTTCTCAATCTGTAGTGTGATTCAAAGCTTTGTGATATGATAGAAAATGTCAGGTTTGAGGTATAACCTGCGGTTGAGCTGTTCCATCTGCAGTATGGAGCTGGAGCGGGTCAGACCTTGAGGGGCAGGTGGGCCAGTGGGTCTCTGCCAAGTGGTGGTGCGGTTCACATGATCCACAAAAAAGATACGGCCATGACTGTCAATGCGAGCCTCCCAGTCTGAGAGAAGAGAGAAGAGAAATGAGCATAGAGTGTATGGTGTGATGGTGCCTGATTATGTTTTAATTGACCATTTTAGCTAAAGGTAAATGTCATGGAAGTGCATGCAGATGTACAGAAATACATTCAGTACACACACTCACTGGGAGGTAAGGGCTCGTCCACACGCTGGTATCGGTGGATGTCTTGTCTTACTGATGGCAGAGGGGGAACGCACTGATCTCCATTTATCTGAGGGATACCTGCACAATATTTAAACTGCATCATGCCAGTGCTACAAAAACACTTTTTATTTAAAGAGACTGCTGTCACTTCTGTCCAACTTGTGTTTGATTTCATATAACTGTCTATGAGTCAGATTAGGAATAAGACAGAATTATTAAGCAAAAAATAAAACTTGACTTCTGTATTTGTTACGTCTACATTTGGCAGGTGCTTTTAACCAAAGCAACTAACAGTGCATTCAAGCTACACATTTTATCATATGCATTCCCTGGAAATGTAATCCATGACATTGCTACTACCATGCTCTCTACAAGTTAAGCCACAGGAACACAAGGAACAAAAATTGTCAAACACCAGCAGGATCTACCTGATTCTGTGTCTGTCTCTGTAACGAAGGTCTCAGAATCCACAGATTCTCCATCCCCTGATGGCATTAACTCCTCCTCTTCCTCATCCTCCTGTGAAACACCAGCCATCGCTTCCAGGCTCCACCTCCTGGACATTGTGTCCTCTGTCACATCTTCACATTCCTCCTCAATGGCTGATGGTTCTGGTTGTGGCATGCCCCCCTCTAGCTCATTGGTTCGAGGAGGTTCATAAATTGTGGGTGGATCATCTGAAAGATCTCCTCCCCCTGGGTCAATGGCTGCCTCTGCCCCCTGTTCTGACTCCTGTAAAGAAGGATTGTTACCAATGTTATTATTGTTAACAAACACTAAAAGAAAGATAAATAAAACAAATGTAATTAACTGAAATAAAAATGAAAACAGTTAACAACTAATTCGTTTTAGATTTTGAGATACAGTACATTGGAGTTAAACTCTTAAAGAAAACCGCCTTAAATTACACCAGTTCACACATTAACTTTGGCAGCACTATCATAATAAAACCAACACTGAAAAGGAAACTAATGAAAAAGGATTTTAAAATTAAACCCTCCTCCTCCCCAGCATCACCTGTTTAGATCTGCTTCAAGGGGATTGTATGTATATCTTGAAGCAGAAGTCCTATGTATATCAAATTGTGCAGAAGCAGCAGCATGCTCAATTAAGCAGTCTTACATGCTCAACACAGCATGTCTGTTTATGTTCAAGAGGAAGCAAATCTTAGTACTTGCTCTCCAGTAGCTGCAGCTTAAGTAGATCTAGTCCACAAAAACCTACCATGTCATATAAATTATAAAAGGCCTGTTCACACCAAATCCATGATGATATTGTGAGATGAACCTCTGACAGAAAGTCTGTTAAAAATGAAACTAGAAAGTATTTCACTCCTGTATAGTAGCGCTGTTGCTGTTCTCCAAACATTTAAGAAATAACAAAAAAAAAAAATACAAAATGGCTCAACTCCAACTTCCTAAAATGGAACATGGATAAAACTGAGATCATTATTATTGAACCATCCAACACTTATGAAAAAATACTTTATGACTGGCTTCACCTTCGCCGCATTGCTCACCTTTGTCCCTTTATCAGTCTCAAAGATGCCAAAACACTGATTCATGCATTTATATCCTCACGTCATGCCCTCTTCATTGGTTTACCTGCTAACTCTATTGCTAGGTTGCAATATATTCAAAATTCTTACACATACCAAGTGCTCAGCTCATATTATTCCATTCCTGTTTGAACTTCACTGGTTACCAGTTTTGTTTTTGCATCAAATATAAACTAATCCTGCTTGCTTTTAAATCACTTCATGGTCTGGCACCTCACTATCTTAGTGAATTGCTTCTCCCCTACAACCCAGTCCGCTTGCTTAGGTCTTCTGGGTCTGGACTCCTTTCTGTCCCTAGATCTCGCCTCTCTACTATGGGTGGCAGGTAATTCAGCGTAGTAGCACCCAATATATGGAATTCAGTCCCCCTGACTCTTCACAGCATCTCTTCTATCTCTGAGTTTAAATCTCAACATTTATCTTAATGTATTATGTATTCACTCTCAGTGACTGTACTATCTGAACTGTGTTTTTGTGACTGTTCTTTGTGAATTTGTATGTGTGCTACTGTAAAAATGTCCTTCAGCTCTGGAAAGGCACTATATAAATTAAAATTATTTTTATTATTATTATTATTTATACCAGTCTCCTGCTACCACCCTTCATCTATTAGAGATTAATATACTGAACACTGTTAAAGCATTTATTTACCTAATTTGATGCATTTTGAGGAGTATATAATCTGTGTTGTATGCGGGTGAGATGAATAAAGAGTGCTGTTGTATAAATGATACGCCCTATTTATATTTGTACATGTATTTATCTACGAGTATCTTAACTGACTCCTGAAGCCAAATTCTCTTTTTGTAATGCCTGGATAATATAACACAAGGTACAGAGATATAAATACACGTGGAATAATGTACATTAAAGGGATAGTTCACTCAAAAATGAAGATTCTCTCATGATTTACTCAAATCCCAAATGTGCATGACTTTCTTTCTTCTGCAGAACACAAATAAAGATATTTAGAAGAATTTCTCAGCTCTGTAGGTCCTTAAAATCCAAGTGAATGGTGGCCAAAATTTTGAAGTTCCAAAATCCACATGAAGGGAGCATAAAAATAATCCATTTGACTCCAGTGGCTAAATACATGTGTTCAGACACAATATGATAGGTGTGGGTGAGAAAAAGATCAGTATTTAAGTCAAATTTATTATCATCAATTCTCCTCTCTGCCCTGTAGGAGGTGATATGCATGAAGACTGTGAATCACCAAAAACAGAAGAAAGAGAATGTCAAAGTGAAAGTAAAGAGGATATTGACATGTTGCCTTATGTGGACTTTGGAGCTTCAAAATTTTGGCACCCATTCACTTGCATTGTAAGGATTTACAGAGCTGAAATATTCTTCTAAAATCTTCATTTTTGTTCTGCAGAAGATATATATATATATATACTTATAGAATTTCCCTCTCAATAAATCAGCAACTGACCTGAGAGGCAGATAAAGGGACTGGGCAGCTGTCAGATGCCATTGAGGAGATATCGACTTCAGTTGCCAGCTCCTCACTGGGTGCCAGCCCCTCCTCCTCTACATCCACTTCCTGCTCCTCTTGCCTCTCCAGCAGGCTGGCGGTTTCCACCTCAGGTATTACTGAACTTGGCATCACCCCTGGCTCTGGAGCCACGTCAGTCTCAATTTCAGACTCCAGCCCAGTCTCTCTGGGAGGTTCCTCTACAGTTCCTTCAAGCACAGTATTTTTAATTTCCACCAGAGATTTTGTGGGTTTTTGTTGAGTTTTTGGGGCGCCATTAATCATTGGCAGGGTGGAATCCGTAACAGCTGATCTTTCTTCTTCTTCATCTGAGTCTATGTGCAGCATAGCACTAAGGCGTGTGTAAGTGGGAAAACTGGAGCGCAGTTTGGGAGAAGCTGCCCCAAGAGGCCTCTCTCCTGGGCCCCTAGGGGCCTCAATGGCATCAAGCTGCTCACTGAAGGAACCTTGCAGCAGGTCAGGGGAAGAAGGGGCCTCATCATCCAGAGTGGCACCATAGATCTCTGTGTCTGGAGAGGGTATGCTGCTCACTTCATTTCTGTGGCAACCAAGGGAGCCTGTGGGGGAAGGGCCTGCTGAGGAGACAGGGAGAGCATAAGGCAGCTCTTCATCATCTGAAGGGGTTCCAGGAGCTCCATTGAGGGCTGCTGCCCCAAGAATCGTCTCAGGGGAAACATCTATGAGATGAGACATATAGGTAAGTTATTGCAAAAAGAAAAAATGTCAGTGTAATTAAGAATTTGACTTGGGCAGAATATCTCAAAAGTTCTTATTGGACAGTTTTGTTTTAAGCCCAAATCATCAACATGGGGCATTTACATCAGGGGAATATTTACTGTTTGCCAATAATGTCAAATTATTCAGCCTAGTCAATATATTGGTCTATTAAAGCATGTTCATTTTGGAGACACTCTTATCCAAAGTGACTCATTGTGTAAATATAGAAAAAACAAACACATATGGTTAGTCATAAGAACCCAACAATGTTAGCAGTGCCGCAATTTCAAATTGTTATTAGGAATATATAATTTTAAATTGTAAATTGATGAATGTCCTCTGTTTTGTTGCAGTGGCTTTATGGTAGTTTTTGGCAGAGCTAGCATGTGTGTGTGTGTGTGTGTGTGTGTGTGTGTGTGTGTGTGTGTATGATCTCACCATCATGGTCCATCGATGTGACATCCACTTTAAAGTGCATTTGACCACTCACATGATCAGTGGGCAAACGTCGACACAGAGAGAAGCTCAGAGATTGGTTGCTGTAGCCATATAAACACACATATATTCATGCAAAGTTTCTGATGAATTATATTATGACAATTAGCAGTGTTTACTGTTTCTTCTAAGATATTAAAAGAAGAATCAGCAACAAAAGTTTGTTTTCACACATTGCCACTGTTTGTGTCCATCAAAACAACTCATTGAGTTGATGTCCATTAAAATCGAAAATGTAGTGGGGTTGTGACCAGATGTGATGTTGCCATGGTGCTCACCCTGACGCGTGTCTTTCCAGCAGCATTTGCACTGGCATGTTCAGCTGACCTAGGAAGCGCTTAATAATTGGTCGACTTTTAGCAAACTTGTCCTTGACCTCAATCACCAAGACATCTGTCATCAGGGCCACAAAAGTATGTTTCTACATAGAAAAATGAAGAGACAAAGAGTCAGAAAATAACTTTGAGATGTTTCTTATGATGAACATGAACATCTTGGTCTGAATTCTTTTAAAATGTTTATTTGAGTGTGAGTACTTGTTATGCTGGTAGCCAAAAGTTTGGAATGATTTAGATGTTTTGGAAGGAAATTGGAACTATAATTCCCCAAAGTGGCATTCACTTGATCACAAAATATAGTCAGGACATTACTGATGTAAAAAAACAGCACCATCACTATTTGAAAAAAGTTTTTTTTTAATCAAATCTAGACAGGCCCCATATCCAGCAGCCATCACTCCAACAACTTATCCTTTAGTAATCATGCTAAATTGCTAATTTGGTACTAGAAAATCACTTGCCATTATAAATACAACTGAAAGGTATTTGGTTCATTAAATGAAGCTTAAAATTGTCTTTGTGTTAGTTCTAAGTAGCCACAGTATGCAGTATTAATGGCAAAAAAAGAAACAGTCAATCAATGTTTTGAGGAATGAAGGCTATACAATGCTTGAAATTGCCAAAAAAAAAAAACTGAAGAGACAAAGGACTACTGGCTCTAACAAGGACAGAAAGTGATGTGGAAGGCCAGATGTACAACTAAACAAGAGGATAAGTACATCAGAGTCCCTAGTTTGAGAAATAGATATAGATGCCGCACATTTCCTCAGCGGGATCAGCTAGACTGTAAGGTACGTGAGAAGTGCCCGACAAGACAGCCACATCTATGGCAAGTGCTGCAGGAAGCGTGTGGTGAAATGTCACTTTAGTATCTGGATAAACTGACAGCTAGAATGCCATGGATCTGCAAAGCTGTTATTGCTGCACATGGAGGATTTTTTTTTATGAGAACTCTTTGAAGTAGTTTAAGAATTTCTGAACATTTGTTTCAAATTGTAATAGAAATTTTACACATTATTAATGTTCTGAATATACATTGTGATCACTTGAATTAATAATGTGAAATTTTACACATTATTAATGTTCTGAATATACATTGTGATCAGTTGAATTCAACTATGGTGAATAAAAGTACACATTTCTTTCCATAGGAACAACATTTTTACATTATTCCAAACTTTTGGCTGCCAGTATATATATATATATATATGTGTGTGTGTGTGTGTGTGTATGTGTCACCTCTCCATGCCACACAGGGTTAGTGGTGTTTGTTGTAATGCCAGATCTTCGCTCTTGTCCATGATGGGAAAAAGTCGGAAAGCAACTTCTCTTGCCTGGATGAATACTCATCTTTAGATATGGGTCTGGGTTAAAAAACATTCCCTTCTTCAGCCCTACAGCACGGATATCTAACACAAATGATAATCAAATTAATAATAAAAAATAGAATATACAGTACATTTATGGAGCAGGATACTATCATTATTAATCATTGTCCTTTACTATTTGTGTAACATAAAATAAGTGGTTCTCAAATGGTTTTACATTGACGTCAACTGGTGACCAGAAAAAGTATCAATATTGTTTCTTATGTAAAAGTAAACTAAAATGTCCTTGGTCAACATTACAATTTTTGAATATTGAGTTTTTTAGAGGATTAGGGCAAGTCATCATGCAACCTGTCTTTGGTGGCCAGTTGAACTGAATTGTATACATGGCCTTTGACATAAACCAATTAATTTATAGGAAGCATTTTCTCCTCCCATTTAAAAGTACATTTTGCACTTTTTTATTTTGCTAACCTTAATATACTCGATTATATGGTAAGATGCACTATATTATTATGACCATTTAGCATTGTTGTTAGACCATTTCAGAACAGATCGGCAACAAATGTTTCAGTCGCAACCCACCAGTTGAGAACCACTGGTTTAAATCATTGATAGAAAAGTATATTCCTCTCTTTTTCTCTGCCTGAAACACACACACACACACACACACACACACACACACACACACACACACACACACACACACACACACACACACACACACACACACACACACACACACATATGTTGTGTTTCCATAGTTTATGGGGACTTTCCATAGACATAATGATTTTTATATTGTACAAACTATATATTCTATCCCCTAACCCTAACTCTACCCCTAAATCTAACCCTCACAGAAAACTTTCTGCATCTTTACATTTTCAAAAAACATAATTTAGTATAATTTATAAGTTGTTTTCCTTATGGGGACTGAGAAAATGTCCATTTGGTCCCCACAAAGTGATAAATACAACTCACACACACACACACACACACACACACACACACACACACACACACACACACTCACTCTCTCTCTCTCTCTCTCTCTCTCTCTCTCTCTCTCTCTGCTCTCTCGCTCTCTCGCTCACCTGATAGGGTGAAGCTGACCAGTTTTCGACTGCTGTCTAAAGCTTGTTGTCCCTCAGCTTGACCATCAGCCTAAAAGATACACTGATATCAGCCACTACAGACAGATTTCCAGGAAAAATGAATATGCTGCCATGCTGTACCGCATCCCTTATATGACACATTTCACAATACAGCCAGGAAGCACATATGGAGTTCCGTCCCTCAAATTATATGATAAATTGCCTGCAGTTACAGGAACTAAGAAATGTCTGACCCCCAACCACACAGATGTGAGGTTGTGTCAAATAGTCATTAACATGTCATATAATGTGTAACTTTTAACAATGATACCCTGGCCTGTAATGAACAAGAGAGTTACAGTAGCATATACGTATACAGGGTTGGGAGGGTTACTTTTGAAATGTACATTCTATAAAATGTCATTTGTAACGTATTACATTAGATTACTCAAGGTCAGTAACATATTCTAAATACTTTGGATTACTTCTTCAGCACAGGTAGATTTTTTCAACTCTGTCAGTACAGTAAGACAAAATACACGTTAAAAATACATTCTCTGAAAAACATAAATATCTTATGTAATGTTGTTTCTAAAACAAGATCAATCTAATTGATCTTGTTTGAAAGATTTGTAGATATTTTTACAGGAAAACATATGATTTTTGCCCTAATATCAAAGGTCTTCCTAGAAAAACGTCTAGGTTACGGATGTAACCTCCATTCCCTGATGGAGGGAACAAGACGTTGTGTCGAAGAAGCGACACTAGGGGTCTCTCTTGAGCGCCGAAAAAGGCCAATGGGAATTAGGCAGAGAGTATTTGCATACGCCACCCCCGGACATACGGGTATAAAAGCGGGCAAATATGTAGAGTTCATTCAGGAATTTTCTGAGGAGCCGGATTTGGTCAGGCCACTACAGTGGCTCGGCTAAGCGACGTGGCCGGGCGGACACAACATCTCGTTCCCTCCATCAGGGAACGGAGGTTACATCCGTAACCTAGACGTTCCTCGTCTGTCGCTCACTTGTGTCGAAGAAACAACACTAGGGGTCCAATTCAAATCATGCCATGCGCTGAGCCATGTACGTGTACTGCTGACACAAGAGCGGGCAGGTATATTTAGCAGCTGGAACTGCCTAAGGGAGACGCGGGTCCACTCGCAAGGGGACCGTACGGTGTAAAATACACACAGAAGGAGTCCACGCAGGAGTCCCGACCTGTGGAGCACCTATTCCAGTACAGGTAGATTGAGTACCTGTAGTGGATTGGGTCAGCGAATTCCTCCGCCGAATTGCGGACCCATAGGGCTAGGGAGGAGTCGTCCAGGGATCCGAATATATGGAATCTCCTGGGAGAGAAAGCGCACAGTTTTACCTCGAACGAGGGAAAGGGCACTAGGTGCAAGCCATCAACCCGGTCAGTTCATCAGCATGTTACCGAGTTCTACTGGCTCGGACCTGAGAAGACATGGGACGATACTGACTCAACCCGGAGATTGAGGTATTAGGTGTTGCCCAACCCGTTGCTCTACATATGTCTGCCAGGGAGGTACCCCTAACCAGTGCCCACGAGGACGCAACACTCCTTGTTGAGTGTGCTCGGACCCGCAAGGGGTGGGGCCTGGATTTGACTGGCCAATGAAATGGCATCCACTACCCAGTGGGAGAGCCTCTGTTTGGAGACAGCGTTCCCTTTCCGCAGACAAAGAGCTGCTCAGAATATAGCACATACCGGACACAGCAATGAAGGGGCTGGATCTGCCTCCTCTCGGGGCAGCGCTTTCAGGTTCACTACCTGGTCTCTGAAGTGCGTGGTAGGAACCTTGGGCACGTAGCCTGGTCGCGGTCTTAGGATCACATGGGTGACTGCCGGACAGAACTCCAGGCAAGTGTCGCTAACAGAGAACACTTGCAGTTCCCCGACCCTCTTGATGGAGGCAAGCGCGATCAGCAGGGCAGTTTTTAGAGAGTCCAACTGATTCTAGCAGCTAAAAGGGGGTCTCTGAAGGCCCGTGAGGACCACTGAGGAGGGGAACAGGCTTGGCCGAGAAGGAGTTAACCTCTGGGCACCTCTTAGGAACCTGATGATTAAGTCGTGCTTACCCAAAGACTTGCTGTCTACTGCGTCGCGGTGGGATGCGATAGCAGCAACATACACCTTCAAGGTGGATGAGGACAGCCTCCCCTCCAACCTCTCATGCAGGAATAGGAGCACTGACTTAACTGCGCACCTCTGTGGGTCTTCAGCCCGGGTAGAACACCAATTCGCGAACAAGCGCCACTTCAGTTCGTAAAGTTGCCTGGCAGGTGGTAGGCCAGCTAGATCTTCCGTGTCCCGTCCATGGGCCAGACGTGGAGGTTCCAGAGATCTGGGTGCGGGTGCCAGAGCATGCCCCATCCCTGAGAAAGAAGGTCCTTCCTCAGGGGAATTCGTCAGGGAGGGGCTGTTGCGAGGAGTACGAGGTGACTTGTTCCTGACCTTGCGCAGCACCTGTGCAAGAAGGCTCACTGGGGGAAATGCATACTTGCGCAGACCCAAGGGCCAGCTGTGTGCTAGCGCGTCTGCCCTGAGGGGAGCCTCTGTTTGGGCATACCAGAACGGGCAGTGGGAGGTCTCTTGGGAGGCAAAGAGGTCTACCTGGGCCTTGCCGAATCGTTCCCAAATCAGCTGAACCAACTGGGGGTGAAGACTCCACTCTCCACCGGGCCAATGTTGTTGTGACAGCGCGTCCGCCATCGCATTGAGGTCGCCGGGGATGTGAGTGGCGCACAGCGACTTGAGTCGTGGCTGGCTCCAAAGGAGGAGATCACGGGCAAGTCGCGACATGTGGCGGGAGCGTATGCTGCCTTGGCGATTTATGTACGCTACCGCGGTGGTGCTGTCTGACCTGACTAGGACATGTTTGTCTCGAACTAATGGGAGAAACTTCCGCAGGGCAAAAAATACAGTCAGCAACTCTAGGCAGTTGATGTGCCAGTGCAGCGGGCCCCTTTCCAATGGCCCGCGGCTGGAGAACTCCTGCCCATAAAAAGCAGAGGTCTGTCCAGGGTTTGAAAGTTTGGCGGCAGGCGGGGGTGATTGTTACCCGGTGTGTGCCGTGGCACCAAGCTTGTCTCGGGACTCGAGTCTGAAGCCAGTGCTGAAGCAGTCTAATATGCATCAACCCCAGCGGCGCGACTGCCGCGGAGGATGCCATATGCCCCAGGAGCCTCTGGAAAAGTTTTAAAGGGATTGTTGTGCCTGGCCTGAAGGTGGCGAGGCAGTCCAGCACTGACTGCGCACGCTGGTTGGTGAGACATGCTAACATTGAGACTGAGTCTAACTCCATGCCAAGAGAAGAGATACTCTGAACCGGGGTGAGTTTGCTCTTTTCTCGGTTGACCTGAATCCCCAAGCGGCTGAGGTGCCTGAGCACCTGGTCTCTGTGAGTGCATAGTAACTCTGAGGAGTGGGCCAGTATGAGCCAGTCGTCGAGGTAATTGGGTATGCGGATGCCGGCTTCTCGGAGCGGGGCAAGAGACTTTTGTGAAGACACAAGGGGACAGAGACATGCCGAAGGGGAGGACTTTGTACTGATATGCCTGGCCGTCGAACGCGAACCGTAGGAAGGGTCGGTGTCGAGGCAGAATTGAGACGTGAAAGTACGCATCCTTCAGGTCTACCGCTGCGAGCCAATCTAGATGCCGGACGCAAGTTTAGATGTGTTTTTGCATGAACATTTTGAACGGGAGCTTGTATAAGGCCCAGTTGAAAACTCACAAGTCCAAGATCGGTCGTAAGCCGCCTCCTTTCTTGGGTACGATTAAGTAAGGGCTGTAGAAACCCTTCTTCATCTCGGTTGGAGGGACAGGCTCTATCGCGTCTTTGAGTAGAAGAGTAGCGATTTCCATGAGCAGGGATTTGGCATGTTCGCTGTGTACTGCGGAGAAGCGGAAGCCCGTGAAGGGGGCGGGGACCTGGCAAACTGAATTGCGTAACCGAGTCGGATGGTCCGGGCCAGCCAGTGTGACTGGTTGGGAAGTGAAAGTCACGCATCCAAGCTCCGTGCTAGGGGCACCAAAGGGACGATTATTTTTGACGTACCCAGTGGGGCGGAGCAGGAAATATGGCGTTGGGAGGCGCAGACATGTCCTGAGGCTCTAGTGCTGAGAAAAGACTCAAAGCACTTACCTTGCTCCGCACTCCCGGCAGGGGATGGGTTCGTGATTGAGGAGGAGGTCCTGTAGCGGCATCCTCTGGACTCGTCAGAACCGGCCGGCTGGGGAACAGTCGTGGGGCTGAGGGCAGAGGGTCCGCGTCCAGCAAAATATAATCATGCTGGTAATCCCATTGGAGTGCCGTGAGAATGGAATTTGTGGGCCAGGTGACCCAGAGACGAAGGAAATAGCTCTTTTACGGAGAATGTGGATACTGCAGCACTGTGTAGGGGGTTCAGCAAATTAAATAAATCCAACAAAAGATTCTCCTCCCGGACCTACACCGGGGGACGTAGCAGTCTGCTTACCTGCTCTGGAGCTAACATCTTGGTCCCTAGGTCAATCGCCTCAGGAGCGCCTTGGAGCCTTATGGGTCCTCGAGGGGGTCCGTGAGGTGGGGGGCGTCGACTTCCTGCGGGGTGCTCGACGTGTGGGCTGAGAGCTGGCCCAGGTTGAGGCAGAGCAGGGCATTTCTTCACCACAGGAGGACACCCTCGGTGAGCAGACGGGGCATGGCCCATGGCGGCAGGCTTGCGGCAGGGCAGAATATGTGAGATAGCCTCCGTCAGTTTCCTCACCGTGGAGAACTGCTGGGTGAAGTCCTTGACGGTGTCGCTGAAGAGGCCAAACTGGTAGGCAGGGGCGTTGAGGAAGCGCACTTTGTCGGCCTCACGCATCTCGACCAAATTCAGCCACAGATGACGTTCCTGGACCACGAGTGTGGCCATCGCCTGCCCGAGTGACTGCGCTGTGACCTTCGTGGCTCTGAGGGTGAGGTCGTTCGCTGAGTGCAGTTCCTGCAGCACGTTGGGATCAGGGCTACTCCCGTGCAGATCTTTGAGTGCCTTGGCCTGGTGGACTTGTGAAGAGCGTGTGAGTGAATGGCTTTGTGATGTGTGGAGAAGGGTGCCCTCCATGCAGACGTCAGCTCATCATGCACTTCCGGGAAAAAAGGGACCGGGGGGGGGGGGTCTGTGAGCGGCGCGGAGCCACCAGGAACCATTCATCCAACCGCGAAGGCTGTGGGGAAGACGGAGGGTTCAAGTCCAGCCCCACGCTGGCGGTGGCCCGGTAAGCATATCGGACATCTGCGCATCGGCCTCAGCCTGGGCATGCAGGCCCGCAGGCGGCAGCGCAGGGGAGTGCTCAGCGTCAGACGCCTCGCTCTCCGATGCAGCGGCGAGCTCATCCACCTCGAGCTCTAGAGGATAGGCAGGCTGGCCGTGAGGCGAGCCCCTGTTGCCTCGAGCACGGATGGGAGTCAACAAGCATGCAGGGGGGCGGGTGGTCTGAGGGGGCGTAACCGGCGGAGCAGCACCCGCTGCCGTCCCCAGATCGCCTCCATCGCCAGCCGCACCGTCCTCAATCCCATTGGAAGACGGAGCAATGCGGGGGGCGGCTGAAGTGGCGTGCTTTCGGTTGAAAGCAAGCCGCGACTGCAACGTTGCCATAGTCATGCTCTTGCAGTGAGAACATGAACCATCCACAAACGCTGCCTTGGTGTGATCGCAACCCAGACACACGAGACAACGCCTGTGGCCTTCTGAAGCGGAGAGCACTCTACCGCATCCAGGAACTACGCAGGGGCGGAAGGGCATCTTTATAAAGACGCGTCCTGAAAAGGACGTTCAACACCAGCTGCTTATTGTTCTTTTAGAGAAAATAACTCTTTTAGAGAAATCACTCTTTTATGGATCTCTTTAAGTTTCTTGCACTGTCGAAGTGCCCAGGGGCAAACTGCACTGCCGTGCAGAGAATGGAGAAAGCCGCTGTAATGCGCCGTTGAATCCAACAGGCAAGCATCAGAGGAAAACAGGAACAGGTGTGTGACTCGCAGCTGACTGCAACACGACCATCGGCTCCAAAGAAAATTTCAGAATGAACTCGACGTATTTGCCCGCTTTTATACGCATATTTCCAGGGGCGGGGTATGCAAATACTCTCTGCCTAATTCCCATTGGCCTTTTTTCATAGATCAGAGGCAGAGACACAACGTCGAAGCGAGTGACAGACAGGGAAAAGAAATTATGATTCAACATGAATTTTCTTGATAAAAAAATATAATCATGCTGGTAACGTGCATGTAAAATGGCTAGAAATAGCATTTTAGCTTAGCGTAAAGCTGACAATTTTTTTTTTATACAAGGGTTATTTCTATAACTTCTGCTCAATTTAATTCAAACTTACTTCTCTGTCTGCTCGTATGAATGTAACACATCAAATTGTTTCACTGCTGTTCAAATGCACTTTGGATCGTATCATTTATTTGTATAAATATTTTCCATTTGAAAGGACTAAATATTAAATGAAACAAATGACAATAAAATGGAAATTAATCTCTTCAGCAATAAAAATACTTTATGAATGTAACTGTATTCTAATAACCAATTATTTAAATTGTAACTGTAGTGGAATACAGCATTTTAAATATGTTTAAATATAATTTCGATACTCCGCAACCCTGCATATATATATATATAGTAGACTTGCAAACTGTACAGTATATACTTTCTAGAAAGGACAAGCAATATGATACAAAAATTATCATACACATTCAATATTGTATAGAAATTATAATCAAGAATTCAAGTTCATAGTTAATGTTTGAAATAACATACTACCTATAATTACATACAACTACAATTTTGTGTGTATGCATAGAAAACATTAACCAGATTACATACTACATGTGGCAAAATGTACTGTTGGCACACACATACTGACCAAGGCTCTGGGGTTCTTGACTGTGATACAGGGAGTTGTGGCTCTCAATGCACCGCTTACTCCATGATAGTATTTAAAACAGATCCTTGTCTCAGCTTGAATAAACATAAACAGAAGAGTGCCATCATAAATGAATGCAAAAACAAAATTTTTAATATTTTGGTCAGATCTACTGATCCTTTTGAACGGCTGTTGGTGACTGTGTCACTAACCTTCCAGGAAGTATGGTCCTGCCTCCAGTCTCCAGACGATCTGACCACACTGTGTACCATTAACTCCACGGTTCTTGCAGTCCCACATATTTGATGGACAGGTCTCATCTAAAGAAAAGGGTTGTCATAAAGTACATTACCTGGCTTTGTTTTTGAGTGTGCATGTTTTTAACAGTTAATTGAATTCTTTATTGACATGTTGTCTCCATATTCCTTTTTAGGTGGTGAATCACTGGCACAGGAAGGAGAATAAATCCAATTAAGAGACCAGTGCTTTATAATGGTGACAAGTTTCACTAGCAATAAAGAATCATCAGTTCTTAATCACAAGGCTCTATAAATTACATTCCACTGCATAGTCAGCTACTTAGCAAATGTGGGGCAGATTACATTGTGGCCATTGCTGAATGTCTGCTTAGCCGTTGCAACTTAAAGCCCCCTAGGGATAAGACCCTTACACAGGTAATGAACTTCTGCAGGCCTCCAAGTCGATAGCCAATGGCTTTGCGCCCAGAAGTAGCGCTTTGCTTTGGTCGTATATTTTTACATGACTGTGAGGTTTGTGATCTTAGTCTTTAAGGAGGGGGACTGAAGGGCACCGAAGGTGAATGGATTTGTCTACAATCACCTACTAAACATTCACATATGGAATAAAATGTCAAGTGAAGTGTGCGCCACTAGTGGTATCAAACAGAATCACCCCAATCTCACGCAAATGCTTGAGCCAGTGTTACAATTTCGGGCCACTCAAACAAACAACACAATGCCACAGTGTTAACAAGTTTTTTTTAAGGGAAACAAATAAAGATATGATTTATTTATACTTGTATCAGCACATTAAAGGAATAATTCACCCAAATATATGCACCCTCATGTCATTCCAAACTGGCGTGTCATGCTTTCTTAAGAGGTCGCACACCCAATACATCTGGTGGATGACATGGTGCATTCTAAAATTCAAAACAATAGTTTTCTATGAAGGTACGCACACCGTCGCCACTGCTCGATATCGCTCAGCTATGACTCTGGAGGCTGTGCCACGGAATTCAACTCACTTAGTTTTCCATTTAATTCGACCCAAATAATTTTCAAAGGACATAGATTTTTCTAGCCATCACTGGATGATATATTGTGAGTATGTATCTTTCATATAGCCTTCACAATGTATTTTCAGTTACAAGTATGCATTTTTGTGGTTTGATAGCTTGAATGAAACCTTTTCAAGGCTACATACAGAGAAATTGCATAATAAACGTTGGCATTATTTTGTGCAGTTACACCAGTTTAATACGCTAAACTGCAAAATCATCAGCTCACGTACAATAACCTTCATAACTTTGTGTGTATGGTGACTATTCACAACTTTGGACTGCCATCTGCACCGCATCGACGTGTCCTGTCTTAGCCGCGATACGGAGTGGCCCTTCTCGTCAGGAGTGCGACCGCCATTATGCATAAAACAAAAGGATTGGTATCTTGTTCTGTCTTTCAATGCAATGTCAGTTGAAAATGACTCACATTAAAGTAAAAAAATGAACACAAAATTATTACAAAAGTAGTCCATGTGGCCCATACGTCAGATTCCAAGTCTTCTGAAGCCGTTCTGTAGGTTCTAGTGAGAAACAACCCAAAATATAAGTAGGATTTCAGAGAAAAACTTGATGTCCGTTGCAAGTTTATGAACGTTATGTGAGAGGCATGTTCACAGTGGCTTTGTTTAGTGCTAAAGGCAATACAATACAATAGTTCTCACATGAACAGGCTTGCTACTGTCAACAAGCCTCTCTCATGCACTCATGACCAGATGTGAAGATTTCTTTCTACAAAATTACTTGTTGGTTTTTCTCACCAATGCCTATTAAATGCCGTCATAAGACTTGGAATATGTGGCATGAGCTGCATGGACTAATTTTATGATACTTTAGGGTCCTTTGTTAAGCTTTAATGTGAGTTACTGTCAATTGCAGAATTGAAAGAAGAAAAATATTTTAAAACTACATTAATCCTTTCAGCTTGGATAGGAGTACATATTTTAATCAGCTTTAGCACTAACTCTTACCTATGTGGTATAGCCCAATCCAGTCTGTAGCATCCACCTCTTCCTTGATATCCCATGAGATGACCAAGTTCTGGCCCCTTCCCATGGTGAATTCTAAAGTCGATGCTGTGAGTGAGGAGCGTCCTTGAGAACTGACCAGGTCTGTATCACTGTTTGCCCTGGGGAGTCCTATTCCAGCCTGATCGGCACCACCGCGCTCAGCCAAACTCCGAAGGTTCTCTGGGCTGAGTGTGTGGCGCACGTTCGGGCTTCGTCTACGAGCTGCAGACTCCCGTGTGGCCAGGTGATCCCGCCCCTGGGGCGCCATGCCTGACGCCTGGTTGGAGCGGGGCCTGGACGGGAGAACTGCTGTGGCAAGAGAGGGGCGAATGGTGGCAACTGTGTAGGATCACAGATTTGGAATGGACAGGTTTGGAGGGGGTTAGGAAAGAACCTTGATCTGATCTACAGTCTACACCTTAAATATTTTCACCACAGAAGCCAATGCTGGAGGTAAAGGGAAGTTAGTGTCTGAACGTATCTGAAATGAGGAAAAGGACCAAATAGGAACTGCACTGGCCTTTCGTCTGCTAGATGTTTTGACTATGGTAAAGGCCAATGACCTTGATGAATTAATAATAAGTTGTTTAATTAATCTAAAAGAGCTCAGGTATTTCTATTGATTAGCCAATGTGTCCAACTAGCAAACACAATCCAACTTATATCCCCCAACAGGACAATTTCAAAACGTTCTGCCTATAAATAATAGACTGAAGATAATAGAAGACAAATATATATTTGATTCAAATAGGCAACTGCTAAGAGTCTTTAGAACCTAAGAAAAAGGGTGTGAGGTGTAGAGAAAGATATGGGAAATGGAGAGAGAGAGAGGGGGATAAAGGTCAGTACTTTGTTTGACTGCATGCATTTCAAAAGGCTATAGTCAAAAAAGAACCCAAGAATCCTTGAACAAGCAGCATTTGTTTGTCTTAAGTGCAGCCCTCTACAGTCAACCTATCTACAGTACATGATACAACTATTCAGCCTCACATCAGAGGGTAATGTGTCTACCACTGCATTTGAGGAAACGTTTTCAGGAAAAATACTTCAGGTAAGTGACTAATACTTGTATTATTTTCTTTGGTCTTGGGCTGTATGTAGACATCTTCTTTGTTATTGATTCATGCATAGACTAATAAACACAATTTTGTCAGTAATTTGCCATTTTTTGTCATCGCGCCCCAAATACACACTCTCATGATCACATGACAGGTTTCCAGTTTCAAAGGCAACTCAGGTAAACACAGGCCAGGTTTACTGGATATTACTTCATGAAACTCAGCAGTATCTCCATTTCTGCAACATACCCAATTTAAACTACCTCAAAAACCATATTGTGAACAATTGACAAATGCAGTCTCATAAAAGCAAAAACTAAACATCTACCACATTTCTAAATACTGTTACTACTAATACAGTTACTAAACAAACACAAAAGGCAGTGATGTGATTATTTTCTGTACAATGTATTCTGGTGTATTCAAAAATGTTTGTGCAATTGTAATGCAAAATATTACACTTGTTTAATCCCTATTCATTCATACTCTATGCTGACAAAAATCTAATGTGGAACTTGGAAATATGTATTCACTTATACTGCCAAACTTATACACTAAATATAGTCAGGTGAATTCAGTGAAAATGTCACCAAAAGATGTCACACTTTACCTGTATTTACTCTACCTTATGACATAAATGTGCTACAGTTATTAATGATGATCACTGTGTGTGTGCACAGGCTGTTTGCAACATTTTGAATTAGAAATCTTACACTGCAAAATAACAATGTATTGCAAGTCTGAAAAATGCTTAAGTAAGCGTACATGCGTGTATGATCACGTTAACAGAGGTGATGTCAGCACAGGCAGCTTTCTGCAATGTTTGCATGTGGGTGACACCTGATCTTACAGTCAGTTAAATAGTAAATGAGGTCTGTTCACCTATGCATAAATGCAGTGTTTGCTGCCGGAACAGGAATCCGTCTGTGCACCAGTGGAGTTTACTGCAGTCTTTGCTTCTTGACAGAACGGGCACCTTGGGGAGCTGGCACAGAGAATGGCACAGGAACTTTGTTGTTTTAACACGCACGGTGCAAACATGCAACTTCACTCTGTCCTGCCTGCTACTAACAGACCTTTTGTCTAGTAACTTTGCACACTTTAACTTACAAGAGAAGCCTAAAAGTAACGCTACTGTCATATAATCTTTATTTCAAAATGCACCATCTCTGAAGATACTATAGTGCCATACATTACTGATCTTAGGTCTGCGTCTTTCAACTCCCATCTAAAGTCCCAAATTAACCTTCACGGTTGAAGAATATGTGTAAGATTGAGCAACATTTCAGTCCATCGCAGGCTTAATCGGGACATTGTGAATATGTGAAATGTAAAGAACTATTTTGTTGTATATATATATATATATATATCATATATATATATATATATAGATATGTATGTATATATATATATATCACTATATATATATAGATCGTGTATACATATACACACGATCATTACCGCAGGGAGTATTTCTTCAAAATCATAGTTATAGTCATTAGTGCTTTTAAGTTTAGTGCCTTAACTTCAGAGGACCGTCCAAGGCATTATTCTATAAAAATAAAAAAGGCGATAAATGAACTACCAGGCCAGGGGGTCTTTTTCAGATTTTCACAGATAATTGTATAAATCACTTTCCCACATCATGCTTTCTCTGTATGTCAACTCGTACTTAACTCTGTGCCTTATTAACCCTTGTGTGCTGTTCGGGATGTTTTCAGCCACTAGGGGGTGCTGTTGAGTCGTAATTTGGCCATAACTTTCTCCGTGTTTCAGCAAATGGAATGATTTTTGGTGACAAATCTTATTTTCACACATATTTTAGGAAAATGCTTTGAAAATTTTCAAAAACTCAACAGTACACTGTGGGCAAATTCACTACCCTTTCGTTATGTTCGTGGCTGAAAACAGCCACTACTTTAAACTGCTGTAAAAATGTATCAGATAAATATTTTTTTCAAATTTTGTTTGCATAAATCTATTAATCAACCTCAGTCCTGTTCAAAACTACTAAATGTTTAAAAAAAAAAAATCAGGATTTTAACTCTTTAATTGTCAAATTCATAAATGATGTCACTGATTTGGGGGAAAAAACACACAAAATGACGTATTTTCAATATAAAATGTGATTGTGGACTGGATTTGTTTTTACCTTTTATCACAGTCTTGGACATGTCAAAGATTAGAAACAACATTGGTTTCGATGCATTGTTAGTTTTTGTGCAGCATCAGATTTTAACTTTTTCTCCCTCATTTACTGTTCGTGGCTGTTTTTGCCCCATTGACTTCCATTATAACCACATTTTTTGATTGCAAAGCCATGACACCATATAATCATGCATTTTTGATTGTTTGTGGTTTTCCCTGTTGGGAAGAGGTAAAATTTGTAATTTTTACTGTTGATAACCACGTGGCACCATTAACCCTTTAGATAGGCCTGTGCAAAAAAAAGCTTAGTTTCTGGCTTTTATATGGAGTTATATGGAGTATAATAGCATATTAAAAAATAACGTCTGTGGCCACCGATTGGTCCTCCTTCTGCAGCTGTAGGTGCCGACAACCTACAAAAATAAAAGAACAAGAAAAGAATAAGTACAGATTTCATAATAAGTATTTTTGAAGCTGCACATGACAATGAGAATAATCATGCAAACATTGTCAAAACACAAACAGTATCTCCTAAATTTATCTCTAACAACCACATGAATTCAAGTAAAAATTAACAGGAATAGGATGCATGTAGTAACAAATGTGTAATGGCACATACCTTGTCTAGATTGTCGACACCTCCCTTGCAGCGGTTGTAATCTGCAATTATCTCATTATCATCTCTAAAACTTCACTACAAGTCAAGCCCTTTCTCATGTTGCTTGCTGCTCTTCTCACCATCAAATGAACAGCAGGCTTGCATGCAAGTGTTTAAATCCACTTGCTTTGTTTTTGATTACTCTGCATTTCTCACCATCAAATGAACAGCAGGCTTGCATGCAAGTGTTTAAATCCACTTGCTTTGTTTTTGATTACTCTGCATTTCTCACCATCAAATGAACAGCAGGCTTGCATGCAAGTGTTTAAATCCACTTGCTTTGTTTTTGATTACTCTGCATTTCTCACCATCAAAAGGCACTTTGTTTTTGTTTACTCCATGTAGTTCTGAGAGCTGAGGTGCATGTTTTGATTTTCTCAGACGCAACAAGGTGAGTTCTCACACTCTCTCTCTCTCTCTCTCTCTCTCTCTCTCTCTCATACACACACACACACACACACACACCAACACACACACCCACACACACACACTTTAATATGCTATTATTCTCCATATAACTCCATGTAAAAGCCAGAAACTAAGCTTTTTTTTGCACAGGCCTATCTAAAGGGTTAATGGTGCCACGTGGTTATCAACAGTAAAAATTACAAATTTTACCTCTTCCCAACAGGGAAAACCACAATCAAAAATGCATGATTATATGGTGTCATGGCTTTGCAATCAAAAAATGTGGTTATAATGGAAGTCAATGGGGCAAAAACAGCCACAAACAGTAAATGAGGGAGAAAAAGTTAAAATCTGATGCTGCACAAAAACTAACAATGCATCGAAACCAATGTTGTTTCTAATCTTTGACATGTGTTAAAAGAGACTGTGATAAAAGGTTAAAAAAAATCCAGTCCACAATCACATTTTATATTGAAAATACGTCATTTTGTATGTTTTTTTCCCCCAAATCAGTGACATCATTTATGCATTTGGCAATTAAAGAGTTAAAATCCTGATTTTTTTTTTTTTTTTAAACCTTTAGTAGTTTTGAACAGGACTGAGGTTGATTAATAGGTTTATGCAAAACAATTTGAAAAAAAATATTTATCTGATACATTTTTACAGCAGTTTAAAGTAGTGGCTGTTTTGAGCCACGATAACGAAAGGGTAGTGAATTTGAACAATGCACAAGGGTTAAAATGTGATTCAGCATATGAATGCAGCATGGTGGGGGGAGGAAGGGGGCACCTACAGTAGTCATCATGTACTATGGAGTGTGAATCATTCAACATTAAATAAAATGCCTTCCTGTTTTACCTATTAAGCACAACTCAGTACAGTTATTTCAGACAAGTGTCCATTTAGGAGCAGGTTTCTTCATGCTTCTCCTGCAATGAATCGATGAGGATCATTGAAGATATTCAGTTAATTTTTTTAAGACCACTTTTGGTCCTTAAAATAAATAAATAAATACGTGCAATGTTTTTGTTACTCAGCAGATGTGTGTATTACGTCATTGCTCGAGCTTTTTCAAGAGCCAGTAGCATCACATGATGGTATTTTTGTATGAAGGTGAAGCCCAGCGCACACGCATATCTCAGAGCCGTTAAGGCTTTTCTCACGACTCCAACGCTGCATGACACGCACGCATGCAGCGATATCGGGTAACACAGGGAATTCCCTTCGTCATACATTCACACAACATGATCTGCTGCACATCACCACCATGCTGCATTAACAAACCCCTTCATCAGCGCTTATCTGTTTATGAACCACTGAGTCAGTCCCATTGATATTAGGTCTAGCAAGAGACCAGCTAAATACCTGAGCTGAAAATTAAAGTCAATCACATGCCCAAAATCACAAACACAGAACGTGCCCTAAATTTAGTGTATTTTTGGGAACCAATTCTAACGTTCAAGAAACGTTCTTTTTATGTTTCTTTTTATAACCATAAACTAACGTTCCCAGAACGTTCTGATAACCAAAAATTGTTTCTTTATTAGTACATGCATACAGCATGCATCAAAACACACAGTCACGGTACATTGTGTAACATAGCCTACCTTGTGCGCATCAACGTGATGGGTCCACTGACACCGACAAAATCCGCGGCGCAAAATGTGAATAATATGTCGCGCTGCGACAATTTTATCATGATTTCCTCAGTTGCGGATGGCTTAGAGGCGCATATTATCGCAGGGCCTCTACTTCCATTCAAACGAGATTTTTGTTGCTTCCCCAAGCCAGAAATCACGACTGAGGTATTGACGGGATAGTTCCCTTCTTCACAGGTTGATAGAGCTATCGCATCCTGGATAAGATGGTCATTTTGCCCGTTTCAAATCTTACGCTTCTGGAAGCTGGTGAAATTACACTAGCGACGGTTGTCTCCCCGTGAACGTGACCACCCGGTTCGGTCCGTCTTCGTCTCACTCCCCGCAGCGTGGTGGTAATAAACGCGTTATAGCGCGCTCCAGTGCGGACCCGCGGCATCAGTATTTGCGCTTTAACAACTTCAGCTGGAGGCAGTGTGAGGATGAGTGCGGGTGGTGCTTAGCTGTTGTTGGGGACTAGATCCGTCCTGCAAACACAGTGGGTGTGTGAGAAATAAAAGAGTAAATGTTAGCCTACAAACTGTAGTCACTGGTGGGCTATGACGTATTATCAGCAATCTTAGCCCAGATCGTTTTTGTTGTTAATTTTTAAAGTGCTTTATCATTCCTCATCTTATTTGCAGGGATTGAAAAGCAGTTTAATGCCGTCAAAGATATTGGAGTAAATTGTTTGTTATATAATTCGTTACATATGTTTCATAAGTTATTTCAAAGTACCTAGACTTTGTTGACACTCAGAAAATCATAACATTTTAACAACTTGAATAATCTTTAAGAAATAATATATATATATATATATATATATATATATATATATATATATATATATATATATATATATATATATATATATATATATATATATAATTATCAAATAAAATTTGTATCATATTTCAATTTGATGGAATTTTGTTATGACATTAAAAATGATTTCAAAGTACCTAGACTTTGTTGACAATCAAAAAATCATAACATTTTAACAACTTGAATAATCTTTAAGAAATTATATATGTATCAAATTACATTTGTTAAAAATTACATAATTCAATTTGATGGAATTTTGTTATGAAATTAAAACGCATAAATGTTAAAAATAGGCTAAAATATTGCATGATCCCCTTTTCTGGCTAACACAAATTCATAGATACTCTGCTGATGAAGAGACAGAATAAATTGCTTTACTGCAAAAACATAATCTAGCAATTTCCACATTAGAATGCATGACCATGAGTCATCTGTACAGGAATAGTATTTAACATTTTTTAAATAAAATGAAATAAAAAAACGGACATTATTTACTCACCCTTATGTGTTCTAACCCGGCTGTATTGTTCCATGGAACTCTAAAAGGTTACATTTAGAAAAATATTCATTCAGGCATTTTCCATTCAAAAGCTATGTTTCCAAAGTTGCACATTACATTTATGCGGAAAACCATATTGCAAAGTCCACAATATGAACACCTCCTGCTGGATTTCCTAACACCTATTCCAGCAGCAACCTTGGTTTTCCCAGGTTTCCCATCCAGGTATTGAACTGGCTAAGCCCTGCTTAGCAGCAGTATGCAACCAGTCTTTAGCGACAGAGTGATATGGCTGCTAGCTGATGACAGCTCTTAGTGAACACATCTGTTTTGAGCGTGTTCAGCTCCAGGTTGTTATGATTGCACTAGTGAGCTAGCCGTTCAACCTCCTTTCTGTATGCAGACTCATCGTCATCTTGGATGAGGCCGAAGACAGTGGTGTCATCTGAAAAGAAGAGTAGTGTAGTGGGGAGAGCACACATCCCTGGGGGGCACCAGTGCTGACTCTACAGGTGCTGGGAGTAAATTTCCCCTGTTTCACAAGCTGCTGCCTGTCCGCTCAGAAAGCTGGTAATCCACTTACAGATAGACAATTATTGTAAGCCTACATCATAATACTAACACATTTCTGCATCTTATTTAAAATAATCTGAAGTCATATTAAGGCCCACTCAGAAGTTTCCTGAGATGCCCTAGTGGGCCCCAGCCCCCTGGTTGAACAGACTGACATTTATGTCATTGGATAATATTAATAAAGGTATTATATCTTTGAAAATGTAATCTTTGAGTTGTAACCTCTAGTAACATCTAACAATCTTTAGCAATGTTTTTTTTTTTTTCAATATAAAGCTATCTGTCTTTTAACAAAGTTGAATGAACACATTTACAACTAGTTTTCATCATTTGAATCCCATTCATACGGTGTTCTGGCAACTACAGTGGCCAAATCTCAGCAGGACAAATAGCCATCTGTTAGGATAAGGAAAAAAAAGTGAAGCATATTTAAATCTGGTGTAAAATGTCTAATCGGCACATATTACAATGGAATTGGCATGATGGGGAAATCGCATCATATAATGCCCTAAACAAAGCTTGAATTTGAGATTTAGTGTTATGAATGGTGTGGAAGCAGGACAAGACAGACGAGAGGTGCGGATCCAAACGTGGTTTTATTAAATAAAAAGAGGAACACAAAACACTGGAACAAAAATAAACGGTCCACGATGGGAAAAGTAACTCAAACACAAACTAACACATGGGTGAAAAGAACACTAACACTGGAACAAATTAAAGGTCCACGATGGGAAAATGAAATAAACACACGAACACGAAACATCCACGAACGATCAAACAAGGGAACAAGAGCAGGCATAAAACATTGGAAACATGGAACATAACATACAACGATCGACAAACAAACAGAGGAAAGGCAGGGTTTAAACACACAAAGGAACAAACAAGGGAATGAGGGACACCTGGAGGAAACAATCAAGGGAACACCAATCATAAAAATGAACTACAAAAGGACTACAGAAAACCAAACAGGAAACAGGAACTAAACTAAACTTCAACATAAAAGCATAAAACAAAAGACAACAGTGAACATCAACTACAAAGGACTACAAAAAACCAAACAGGAAACAGGAACTAAACTAAACTTCAACATAAAAGCACAAAAAAGAACAAAAGACAACAATGAACATGACATTTAGTAGCTGAATGTGTTCTATTGCACTGTACAAGTTCAGTTCTAGTTTTAATACTGTATGCTTTGTTGAATAAGAAATGAGAACCAACTCCAAGAAAACAGTTTTATTGGAACAGCAGTAGTACTCACAAATTGATATATAAACATAAAAACAATGAAAGCCACTGACTCCAACACATTTTAAACCTGAGAAGTTCACTTTGTAATATCACCATATACAAAGCTCAGAGACAAAGATATAATTACCTTGTTTTCCTGCACTTTAAACATTTAATTGCAAAGCAAGTGCACAACACTTCTGACACACTCTAGCATATCTGTATATTTAATAAGTGATGCTTCTGTCCGCAGCATGAGCTGCTCTAATCGCCACGTTAAGACAACAATGATCACAAATAAATCACAGTGGAGCTGCGGTTTGGCTAGACTGGTACATGCCAATGATGTTAATTCAGCCTGACTGCAGAAAGAAGTGCAAATAGGTTAGCAGACCTGTGCTTAGACAGTGCTTCCACTCAGATCAGTACAAAATAACCATTTACACTCTAACAGGTCAGTATAGTTACTGTACATGAGTGAAATATGAACATTACAAAAGCACCTCAAAACTGCGCTATGATCACACTTTTATCGATTTCTACATCTCCTAGTGAACAATTTAAAAGTAAAACTTTAATATAATGCAAAATGTTTAAGCAATGTACAACAACAGATTAATTCCTTGAACAAAATTTACATGACAGCACATGTAATAAAGTGACAATATACCCATTAAACATGTTGCCTCCTAACAATATACAGTAGATTGTTATAATATTTCAGTTCATGAGGCAGTGAGATGCATTCTATAAAAACAGTCAAAACAGCCACAGCTAAAATTTAAGCCAGTCTCATGCCTAACCCCAAAAGCAATGGAAATACTGAATTTGTGTTTCTCATAGAGAACATGACTGAAAAGTTCAATTTGTTCTGGGGCTTTCGATCCCTCCAATTTTGCCTGAAGATGGAACTGGCCAAAGGTTTGAGGTTCAAGGTTTTAAGCATACTATACAACATCATTAACTAGCTAACAAGTAAACTTCAGTGGATTTTTGAAAATTAGTTTTTAGTTTTGGCATTTTTATAAAACTGCATTTCGGTGAGGTCCAACTGCAATAGATAAACTATTATTATTTCCATGTTTCAAATTTCCCATGCAATTCAGCAGGAGCCACACTAACATCAGAACATGGGGTCCCCCATGGGGACTGTCATCATTACATGACCAGGACAGACCTGATCCTAGATCAGCACTTCTGCATTGAGACAATCAAATCCTGGCCTCAAAATATTGTGGCACATCACTGTGAACACCAATAAAATCAATCACTATCATTTTGAAAAAAATAAGCAGCATTTCTCAAACGGTCACCACAACAACAGCACAACTTTAGAAAAAAAACAACAGCCATTCATGCTCATTTTCAAAAGATCTTAAAATACACATGCATGCGCACACACTCGGGTACAATCACAGTGCAGATGACACACTTGTCATATGAGATTTTTTTTTGGTGAACTACATCCTGTGAGAGGAGGACATCCAAAAATCGCTTTCATTTGTTCTGATTTAAATATCAGACTGCCGAGATGTGCTGGTTAAACTGACAACCATGGCCCGTCCTCACTGACAAGCAGGTTCAATTGTGAATGGGTATCAGAAAGACAGAGGCATATTACAAGAAAGATACCATTCCTTAATTTAGTTAAAGATGACAACATTTTATATCAACTCATTTCATCTGTCTATCAACTAAACAATCCCCGAATCAAACAATCAGCTGTCGAGCAGATCAGATGATGGAGCAGATGGATGCTGCTGAACAATTTATGAAGAACACAGATGGACCATTAACAGCATCCATCAAATATTACAGTAAAAATACATGTAATTTTACTAAATACGGACAACTCCACAAGTTGACAGATCTGTGCAGACAGCAATGATCTCATGGCTACTGTGACTCTGGAAGTGATTGTAATAATTGGCCTCTATGAGACTGCACTATTAACATAAACATAACTGTGAAGTATTTTGGACTCCAAAAATTGTGCACTTTGATGCTGATATAAAAATCATAATACTTGTCAATCCAATACTGTGACTGACATTTTCCAAATGAATTTAACATCACTAAATTAAATTTTATGTTGAAACTTGCCTTACAATTTTAGCTAAATGCAACAGGGGTGTTTGTATAGTAACTGATCTGTCTAACACAGAGATACTTAAGCACCTACAGGAAATATATTTGCTTTCAGAGCCAAATAGTTTAAGGCAGAAATGACAATCACGGATAAAATAGGTAGAGTGATGTAGTGACGCTCACACACAGACAGTCATGCCAATTGCAGAGAAGCCTTTTTTTTCCTCCTTTATTTAAAAAAGGGGAATGTTCTGGTTTCAATGCAAGTTAAGCTCAATTGACAGCATTTGTGGCATAAAGTTGGTGACCACAAAAAAATAAGTCATCCCTCCTTTACTTTATATAAAAAAATCTAGGTTACACTTATAATGGAAGTGAATGGGTCCAATTTTTGAAGGGTTTAAAAGGCAGAAATGTGAAGCTTATAATTTTAAAAGTACTTACATTCATTCTTTTGTTAAAACTTGTTTATTGTTTGAGCTGTAACGTTGTTTAAATTGTATTTTTATGGGATTACAGGGTTGTGGCATGGCCACAAAGTTGTAAGATTGGATACAATTGTGCATAGAAAAAGGTTAGTACGCAATTTAAATCACACTTAAATTATGTTAATATTAATTTACGTTAACATTCATAGTTTACGTCTTGTAGCTATACTTTTGAAACGGTGAGCGTTTTAACAATTACAGATTAAAAAAAGGGACAAGTCAAAATCAATTTCTGTGGGAATCAACATTATGCCAGAAATATGGTCGATTGAGCTCAAATCATATTGAACCTGCAATAATATTCTAAAGCCGTTGTTTAACCCTTAAAGTCAAAATGAGATGGCATTCACAACCTAGTACGCAATGTGATGCATTTCTGGGTAAAACCGTAACCGGTCACAAAAGGTTGACTGGAATTAAAGGAATAGTTCACCCAAAAATGGTAATAATTTACTCACTCTTATGTCATCTAAGATGTGCATGACTTTCTTGTACGGAACACAAACAAAGATTATTAGAAGAATATTTCAGCTCTGTTAGACTTCACAATTAAAATAAATGACTAGAACTTTGAAGGTCCAAATGGCAGTATAAAATTAATCCAAAGGACTCCAGTGGTTAAATCACTATCTTCTGAAGTGAAATGATATGTGTGGGTGAGATCAATATTTAAACCCTTTTTTTAAACTGTAAATATACACTTTCACATTCTGGTGTTGAAGTGAATTTCACTTTCATACTCAGCCACCTACTAGTTAGGGCAGGTCAAAGGTGGAGACCAATAGAAAAAAGGACTTAAATATGAATCTGTTTCTCACCACACCTATCATATTGCTTCTGAAGAAATGGGTGGATTTCTTTTATGCATCCTTTTTTTTTTGGACCTTCAAAAGTTCTGATCACTATTCACATGCATTGTGAGGACCAACCGAGCTGATGTACAGTATACTTCTATAAATTCTCATTTGTTTTCTGCAGAAGAAAGAAAGTCATGCACATCTGGGATGGCATGAGGGTAAGTCATGAGAGAATTCAAATGGTTGGGTGAAAAATCCCTTTAAACTTTGGCAAGATTTGAAAAGGCCGCATTATCTACAAAAGCAGCCTAAATGCCTAAATAGCTATTTGGATATTGGTTAACATTACCAATAACTTGTTCGTCCTATGTGATGTGACTTCAGCTGAAAAACCTCTTCAGAAACAGAGCAAAACATTAC
Source organism: Xyrauchen texanus (assembly GCF_025860055.1). Lineage (NCBI taxonomy): Eukaryota > Metazoa > Chordata > Actinopteri > Cypriniformes > Catostomidae > Xyrauchen > Xyrauchen texanus. Next base: position 21,953,338 of record NC_068293.1, on the reverse strand, counting down.
ATTCTGACAAACACTATTTTCTTTGGAATAATGTGCACTGATGAATCTTGAACGATATCAGGTACATGATTTTAGAAAGTTAATAGGGTACATTTTGATTTCATGTTGACATTCATACTAAATTAGACTAGTTTCCCAGATATGGACTTAAAATAGTCCTAGATTAAAAGGGTTATCAGTGAACACTATAGGTCTACATGTCTGGGAAACCTGCCTTATGAACAACAGATATTGCTCATGAATACAGATGCATCAGCATTAACTAAATGAATACTCTGTTCAAAAGCTACATATGATTACATACAACAAATCACACAACACCAGATGTGCTGGTCCAGTGATATCATTAGTGCATACAATTCCTCTGAATACAAACAGGTTCTAAGGCTGTTTTGGTCTGGTGTGAATTAACACAAATCCTTGGCCTGGTTCTAATCTCAGTGCAGACTGTTTAAAGTAGGTGAAAAGGTCAAAAGTAACAAGAACAGACCAAAAGGGTCAGAGCAGCAGACAGGAAATGAGTGACCCCTAAATGTGCAGGACACAGAAAGCCAGCATGGCCACACAAAGTGGCAGTAGACAGGATGTCACGCTCATCATCAGTTTACTGTAATACAAGAATAATATAAGTGTAAAAACACACGCACAATCTACTATTTTCAATCTGTGAGGACATCATTGTGCATGAACAGGAAAGAAACCAGTCATCAAAGGAGAGGCATGGCATGCCTCATAAGTCAAGTAATTTTTCTTTGTTTAGCACTTTTAACAATACACACCATTTCAGAAAATTAAATGTGCTGCCAGTGCCATTCCCTTAAAGCACCCCTCTTCTCTTATGCCCACTGTCACTCACTGCTTTCTACTTTTTATATTTATGTTGAACTTTTCTTTAAAATGAAACATATCTTAGAGGCCTTATGCCACATCCACCACAGCGGTCTTTCACATCATTGATTCTTTGTAAACCACTTTGGGAATAAACACAAACCTGTTGACATCAACACAAAAAAACAGACATGCACACATTTAGTAAGCTTGCTAGAACAGAAGATAAGGTGCACAGGGTGAAATTGGTGGTATTGGGCAGAAGTGTGCCAATCGGTTTTTGCTTTAACAGTTTATTACATTCTCCCGATAAAATAATATATTAAAGTGTTTACATAAACTTTCAAGTTATTACGTTATTAAGTGTAATCTGTGTAAATTCGCGCTTGTAAACACGCACTATGATTAACTGAGATTGTGATTCCAGTGGATAAGGGGTGGCGAACATCATGGGAAGGGAAAGCAATGTGGACAGAATAAGGTGGAGTTGCAGATCATCTCTGACGTCTTGCAGCACCGATTTATAGAGTAGATATGTGCCGTTACATTCTTTACCCTTACTGTGAAAATCACTGCCACGAAAACCATTTTACGAGTTTTGTGAAACATTCTGTGGTTCCTAGTTTAAGAGCAACATTGGGAATAACCATGATTGTGTGCAAATAAGAAAGTTTTTTTCAAGAGCAAACTGAGCCATGGTGCAAATCTGGCTTAAAAGACAAAATATCGTGAATTAAAAAAACAAAAACAATGGGGCCTGGGTAGCTCAGCGAGTATTGACGTTGACTACCACCCCTGGAGTTGCGAGGTCGAATCCAGGGTGTGCTGACTGACTCCAGCCAGGTCTCCAAAACAACCAAATTGGCCCGGTTGCTAGGGAGGGCAGTCAAATGGGGTAACCTCGTTGTGGTCGTGATTAGGAATTTTCACTCTCAATGGTCATTGTTAGAAAAAAAAAACAACAGCCATTCATGCTCATTTTCAAAAGATCTTAAAATAAAAATGCATGCGCACACACTCGGGTACAATCACAGTTCACTCGCATGGTTAGTTGTGCGTGAGTAGCATGAGCCTCCACATGCTGTGAGTCTCCCCGGTGTCATGCACAGCGAGCCACATGATAAGATGCACGGGTTGACTGTCTCAGAAGTAGAGGCAACTGAGACTTGTCCACCTGGATTGAGGTGAGTAACTGTGCCACCACGAGAATTTACAAAGTAGTGGGAATTGGGCATTCCAAAATTGGGAGAAATAAAAATAATAAATAAAAAATACATACCAGGTTTAACATGTGGCTCAGTTATCTCTCAATCATCTGTAATCTAAGCATCTGTATAAAGACAGATATTCCAAAATTATTAAGATCACTTTAAAAGGGGAAAAAAAACATTCATATGTATATACATGGAATAATATATATATATATATATATATATATATATATATATATATATATATATATATATATATATATATATATATATATATATATATTACCATCCCCAACACACCTGAATATGGAGTAGGTATGAAAAGCTCTTGAGAAAGGGTTTATATATCACTCACCCTATAAAGGTGAAAGAGAGTGGAGCCAGTTAGGGCCAATGCTCCACAGGTGACTCCACCCAGCACACTCAGAGTGATGATCAGGATAATCTGATTATGAAGAAGAAGATTGCCGTAGTCTCGGGACACTGAGTGTCTGTAAACAAGCAAATAGTAATGCGACAACAAACATGTCACACAAATGACATTTCTGAAAAAATCTGCACAGACATGCACACCCTCACTACCAAATGAGCATTGTGAAAAATCTTGACGTCTGGTATAGCTCTTCTTTGCACCTACATAAATAACATATAATCTTATTTCTCCCCAAAACCTATTGTATGCCTTCAGAAGACTTGAAATATGACTCACATGCCGCATAAATCATTGCTAGATTTACTATGCATTTAGAATAATTTTTACTGGAAGATTACCCAGAATTGTACATTCTAGCAAATTGCAGACACAGAAGATGACATTTGTGTCAATATTGTCCTTTTTTATATATTTAGATTAGTTAAATCAGCATTTGTTTACTAGCTCATTGTTCAGAGCTGCTACTGTTAAGATGTTGTTTATGTGATTTTCACCTGTGCAGTGGAGCAAGCACACAGGACAGGAAGTGGACAAACTCTGAGGACTGTGCTACCCCAAAATGCAATGCCTGCACCCAGTATCTCTAGTAAGCCAGCAGCTTGTAAAATTCCACAAAATGACGTCAAACCTTTAGACAATTGCCAATTAGCTTCTGTTAGGGGTGTACTAAATTGGAGGTGTACCTGTGGATTCTTCAAACTCAGTAACTCTGTGCTTGACATCATGGGAAAATCAAAAGAAATCAGCCTCAGAAAAAGAATTGTGGACCTCCACAAGTCTGGTTCATCCTTGGGAGCAATTTCCAAATGCTGAATGTACCAAGTTGATCTGTACAAACTATAGTACGTGAGTATAAACACCATGGGACCATGCAGCCATCATACCGTTCAGGATGGAGATGCATTCTGTCTCCTAGAGATGAACATAGTTTGGTGTGTAAAGACCAAATCAATCCCAGAACAACAGCAAAGGACCTTGTAAAGATGCTGGAGGAAACAGGTAGTCAAGTATCTATATCCACAGTAAAATTAGTCCTATATTGGCATAACCTGAAAGGCTGCTCAGCAAGGAAGAAGCCACTGCTCCAAAACTTCCATAAAAAGCCAGACAACAGTTTGCAATTGCACATGGGGATCAAAGATTTAACTGTTTGGCCAATAATGACCATTGTTACGTTTGGAGGAAAAATGGTGAGGCTTGCAAGCCAAAGAACACCATCCCAACCATGAAGCATGGGTGTGGCAGCATCATGTTGAGGGGTGTTTTGCTGCAGGAGGACTAGCACACTTCACAAAATAGATTGCAATTATAAAAATAGAAAGAAAATGATATGGATATATTGAAGCAATATCAAGACATCAGCCAGGAAGTTAAATCTTGTTTGCAAATGGGTCATCCTAATGGACAATGACCCCAAGCATACCTCCATAATTGAGGCAAAATTACTTAAGGACAACAAAGTCAAGGTATTGGAATGGCCATCACAAAGCCCTGGATGGGCAGGAAAGTGCCTCCTCTTTCCATGGCAGGAAAGAGGATGCACTAGCATCAGGCTTCATCAGTTCCTCTACGTCACCAGCCACAGCTGGATTTTTCTTTGTGGCGAAGAAAGATGGTGGACTCTGACCATGTATAGATTACAGATCTTTGAATGCTATCACAGTCAAATACTGCCATCCCCTGCCATTAGTCCCATCTGCCCTAGAATAACTAAGAGAAGCCAAGATCTTTACTAAGTTGGATCTCAGAAGTGCCTACAACTTGGTCTGCATCAAGGAAAGGGATGAGTGGAAGACTGCAATTATTACCACTAGGGGGCACTACGAGTACTTGGTCATGCCTTATGGCCTTGCCAATGCACCTTCAGTTTTCCAGTCATTTGTCAATTAAATTTTCAGAGATCTTCTCAATAGCTGTGTAATTGTTTACATTGATGATATTCACCCGATTACATTTTACTGTTACCTATCGTCCAGGCAACAAGAATGGCAAAGCAGATGCCTTATCAGGAAGACATGATCCAGTTCATTCCTCGCCTCTCCCAGAACCCATTCTGCCACGGTCCGTCTTCATCGCGTCCATCCACTGGGACATTATGGAGGAGATCCATCGTGGACAACAAGATGAACCTCCAACTTCAAAATGTCCTCCCAATAGATATTACATACCACAAAATCTCAGACAAAGGGTCTTACATTGGGTGCATACTTCCCTAGGCTCTGGTCACCCAGGAATTCAAAGAACGGCAACATTGGTTAGTAAATCTTTCTGGTGGCCCTCTCTCCTCCATGATGTTACTAATTATGTTAATACCTGCCATGTCTGTGCACAAGTCAGAACCCCCCGTCTACTCCCTGCAGGGCTGCTGGAACCTCTGCCCATCCCTCAACGACCATGGTCAAATCTAGCAGTAGACTTTATCACAGATCTCCCTAATTCCATGGGTTTCACTGCCATCTGTGTCATTGTTGATTGTTGAAGTCCTGTCGTCTGATTCCCATGAAAGGTCTACCCACAGCTATGGAGACTGCAGAGGCCCTGTTTAACCAGATTTTCTGGGTGTATGGACTCCCAGATGACACAGTCTCAGACCGAGGACCACAGATTACGTCACGTGCATGGAAGGCATTTTGTCATCATTTGAATATCAATATCAGTTTAACCTCTGGTTATCACCCTCAGGCAAACGGTCAAGTGGAGTGGGTAAATCAAGAACTTGGACGTTACTTACGCTCTTATTGTAGTCATGAACAGCACCATTGGAGCACTTTCCTGCCATGGGATGAATACGCTCAGAACTCCCTACCTTGGAGGGAGATCCTACCTTGTCTTGGAGATGTCACTTCCTGTTTGTCATATACAGTCAGGTCCATAAATATTGGGACATCGACACAATTCTAATCTTTTTGGCTCTATACACCACCACAATGGATTTGAAATGAAACGACCAAGATGTGCTTTAACTACAGACTTTCAGCTTTAATTTGAGGGTATTTACATCCAAATCAGGTGAACGGTGTAGGAATTACAACAGTTTGTACATGTGCCTCCCACTTTTTAAGGGACCAAAAGTAATGGAACAGATTAACAATCATAAATCAAACTTTCACTTTCTAATACTTGGTTGCAAATCCTTTGTAGTCAATTACAGCCTGAAGTCTGGAACGCACAGACATCACCAGACGCTGGGTTTCATCCCTGGTGATGCTCTGCCAGGCCTCTACTGCAACTGTCTTCAGTTCCTGCTTGATAGTGACAGCTCTTTGGATCTCATATTGAGAGTTGACAGCAACAGATTCCAAATGCAAATAGCACACTTGAAATTAACTCTGGACCTTTTATCTGCTCCTTGTAAATGGTATAATGAGGGAAAAACACACACACCTGGCCATGGAACAGCTGAGCAGCCAATTGTCCCATTACTTTTGGTCCCTTAAAAAGTGGGAGGCACATATACAAACTGTTGTAATTCCTACACCGTTCACCTGATTTGGATGTAAATACCCTCAAATTAAAGCTGAAAGTCTGCAGTTAAAGCACATCTTGTTCGTTTAATTTCAAATCCATTGTAGTGGTGTATAGAGCCAAACAGATTAGAATTGTCGATGTCCCAATATTTATGGACCTGACTGTACATCTCTGTATTTTCTATTAAGAGGGCTAAATGTTCAGTTGTAAGTCAAAGCCAGAAGTTAGATGGTAAATAAAGCTTGAAACATGCTTTGTTTCAGGGCAGAAGACTTTTCGGGCTGTGAAGGCTTCACGGCCAGCGTTGCGGCAGCAGCAAAGTTTAACACACTCTTCCTACTGCAGTTTATGTTTGCTCCCTAAAAGATCACACAATGCACTGTAAAAAAAAAAAAAAAAAGGGAGCATCGTTGCTCACCATGTTCCCTTACCGGAAATGTCCTTGTGTCTTCTGAAGTCTCTTCAAGTCGTTAGATGATGAGCACAAGTGTAAAACTTAAGTCCAATTATTTTCCCTTAAAAAGAGATGTTGTTTGTAATGTCTTTCATTCATAATTACTAGAACATAAAAACCAAATGTAAAACACTCAGAATATTATTCTTTATACTGCACATTTTATGCAGATTCAATTATCCATATAAAACTATTAAACTCAATGACTGTGTGACCTAGAGATATGAAACCAACTGCAAAACACACAAGGGGCTTCTTTCGGGAGCCTCCGATACCTCTGAATATGAAAAAGGATTTGCATGTCCCGCCCCCGGACATGAACCAGAGTGGTTGTTTTTTGTTAGACTTCTGTGCCAGTCATGGATTATCTATAACAAACACAATGTTCGAACATAAGGATGCTCATAAGTGTATGTGGTACCAGAGCACCCTAGGCCGAAGGTCGATTTTGTAATCGTGTCATCAGATCCGAGGCCATATGTTTTGGACACTCGGGTGAAGAGAGGGGCGGAGCTGTCAACCGATCGCCATCTGGTGGCGAGCTGGGTCAGGGGGCAGGGAAAGACTCTGGACAGACCTGGGAAGCCCAAGAGAGTAGTGCGGGTGAACTGGGAACATTTGGAGGAGGGCCCTGTCTGCGAGATCTTCAACTCACACCTCCGGCTGAGTTTTTCAGGCATCCCTGCGAAGGTTGGGGACATCGAACTGGAGTGTGAAATGTTCAAAGCTTCCATTGCCGAAGCCACGGTGGAGAGCTGTGGCCTCAAGGTCTTAGGTGCCTCAAGGGGCGGTAACTCTCGAACACCGTGGTGGACACTGGTGGTCAGGGAAGCTGTCCAACTGAAGAAATAGGCTTTCCGGGATATGTTGTCCCAGAGGTCTCCGGAGGCAGTTGCAAGGTATCAACATGACCGAAGGGCTGCGACCTCTGCCGTGAGGGAGGCAAAGCAGTGGGTGTGGGAAAAGTTTGGAGAAGTCATGGAGAAGGACTGCACCAAAGTACTTCTTGAAAACCCACCGCCACCTTAGGAGGGGGAAACGGGGAACCATCCAAGTTGTATACAGAAAAGATGGGATGCTGTTGACCTCAACCGAGGAGGTTATTGGGTGGTGGAAGGAACACTTTGAAGAACTCTAAGTCCCAACACGCCCTCTATGCTAGAGGCAGAGCCGAAGGCTGATGGGGGATCAAATTCAATTTCCCTGGGGGAGGTCACTGAGGTAGTCAAGCAGCTCCGCAGTGGCAAAACCCCAGGGATTGATGAGATCAGACCAGAAATGCTGAAAGCTCTGGATGTGGAGGGGGGGGTGGGGGGGTGGGGGTGGGGGGGGTCATGGATGACATGCCTCTTCAAAATTGCATGGAAGTCTGAGACAGTGCCCAAGGAGTGGGTGGTTCAACGGGGTGGTGGTTCCCCTCTTCAAAAAGGGGGACCAGAGAGTGTGTGCCAACTACAGGGGTATCACACTACTCAGCCTCCCTGGTAAAGCTTACTCCAAGGTGCTGGAGGGGAGGGTTCGGCAGATTGTCGAACCTCGGATTGAAGAGGAACAATGTGGGTTCCGTCCTGGCCGTGGAACAATGGACCAGATCTCTACTCTTGCAAGGATCCTGTAGGGGGCCTGGGAGTATGCCCATCCAGTCTACATGTGTTTTGTGGATCTGGAGAAGGTGTATGACTGGGTCTCCCGGGAAACACTGTGGGAGGTGCTGCGGGAGTACAGGGTGAGGGGGTCTCTTCTTAGGAAGATCCAGTCTCTGTACGTCCAAAGCGAGAGCTGTGTCCGGGTCCTCGGCAGGGGCGTAGCACCAAATTTTGGGCCCTGGGTACAAACCATCTTGCTTTGCCCCCGTACCAAATATGTATGTATAGAAAACTGACTTCTAAGGGGCCCCCCCTGCCTCGGGCCCTGGGTACTCGGTACCCTTTACCCCCCCAGTCCGACGCCCCTGGTCCTCGGCACGAAGTCGAGTTCGTTCCATGAGGGGGTTGGTCTCCGCCAGGGCTGCGCTTTGTCACAAATCCTGTTTGTGATATTCATTGACAGGATATCAAGGCGTAGTTGGGGTTGGGAAGGGGTGCGAATTGGTGGGCTGGAGATCTCATCGCTGCTTTTTGCAGATGATGTGGTATTCATGTCATCATCGATCAGTGACCTTCAGCTCTCACTGGATCGCTTGGCAGTCGAGTGTGAAGCGGCTGGGATGAGGATTACCACCTCTAAATCTGAGGCCATGGTTCTCAGCAGGAAACCGATGCGTACTCCGGGTTGGGAAGGAGGTATTGCTCCAAGTGAAGGAGTTCAAGTACCTCTGGGTCTTGTTCACGAGTGAGGGGAGAATGGAGAGAGAGGTTGGCTGGAGAATCGTGGCAGTGAGAGCGAGTGCTATACTGCCCCATCGCACCATTGTCACGAAAAGAGAGTTGAGCTGGAAGGCAAAGCTCTGGTCTAACGGTCAATTTTCGTTCCTACCCTCACCTATGGTCATGAAGGCTGGGTTATGACCGAAAGAACTAGGTTGCGAGTACAAGCGGCCGAAATGGGTTTCCTTAGAAGGGTGGCAGACTTTTCCCTTAGAGATAGGGTGAGAAGCTCAGTCATCCGTGAGGAGCTCGGCGTAGAGCCACTGCTCCTTTGCGTCGAAAGGAGCCAGTTGAGGTGGTTTGGGCATCTGGTAAGGATGCCCCGGGGCACCTCCCTAGGAAGGAGGCCAGCTGGGAGGAGGCCTCGGGGAAGACCCAGGACTAGGTGGAGAGATTACATCTCAACACTGGCCTGGGAACACCTTGGATGGATAAAATGTATATATATATATAAAAAAAAAATTATGTGACCGACAGTGCTGCTCAGTATACAGTCTGCTGAATTTACACAGCACCAACATGCAACACATAAAAAGCATAAAACAATGCATTTATAAGCTAATGGTGGGGCTTTTTGTCTACCAGAAAATATTCTGAATGCATACTGAAATGCTTAAGAGAAACCAGATAAATCTTACCTTGCTTGTAGCTTCCAGCCAAAACAACGGGTAGAATAACTAATGCATGGCCTTTCACTGAACTGTAGCTAGTTATGCCGCCCTGACCAGAAACCATTGCATATTTCGCTAATTGCAAACATGCAAGGACAAAAACAGTGATTATTATAGACTATTTCTCTAGTGATACTCGGTATTCTGGGTACTCATACATGTATGTCATAATGCATCGGTTCTCCTCGAAACCGAACAACTATTCCTGCAGCAAAAGTCCAAGAGCAAAGGTGTAAAACGCGTATACAGCAAGTGACATGTCGCCACTAAATTGGATTGGCTTTAATCACAAATCAATCCTATTAGCAACTCCATTTTCCTCATTGTAAACCCACAATCAAAGATGGATCTACGGAAGCTCAAAGAGGCCTTACGTTGTAATTATTTTTCTGTCTAGTTTTCTCGTGATCTCGAAATAACAAAAAGTTGTTTTCAATAAGGCTATCTGGAGGCAACGGCTAAACGCACTGTATGAAGGACAATTACAGATCCTTGGCAGAAAATAACATTTATTATATGCAATATGTAAATGTAATGTTATGTTAATTCATTACACTTTGGTTATAAAATATTCACCTGCCCTATCCAAGAGTCTTCTAAACCAGTCACCTTTCACATAGGCTAAATCAAACATATTAATAAACACCAGCACGACAAACACTTAATAAACACTTTTTCATCAATATAGTAAGATTCGCTTCCTTCTGCACTCAACAGGGGTCAAGAAGCACGTCTTTCTGTGCTTTCCCCAAAGTACCATCATTACTGCAATATGCTTGCACTCAGATAGATAATTCATGATCACGAGAAAACAACCTTTGCTATGTCGAGATCATGAGACAAAAATTATAATAACGCAAGGCCTCTTTGAGCTTCCGTATGGATCGATCATAGTGACACTTTCAAATAAATAAGGACCAAAATCACATTTTGTGTTTAATAGAGAACATGTTTGTGTCAGAACACTTTAGCAGAAAGCAGCCATAATGAGGTTTTAGACATTTTTTATGCGCACGCACACACACACACACACACACACACACACACACACACACACACACACGGCAATTTTTAACAAAAGAATAGGCCTAATGATGGAGTTTGGTTTCATTAAATATATATCAAATATATAAATCAACTAAAGTTTTTCCATCATGATATTGGCCTAAGCGGATTTTCTGACAAAGTAAAACAGCTAAAATCCTGTTAAACTTTTATTTTTGGCTCCACTGACAAAATTATTAAAATGCTGTTCATTATTTGTAGTGAATTTTACATTTTAATATGCCATTTGAAATTAAGATCCTTCTCTTTTTCAAACGAATAACTTTTACATAACATGAACATTTGGACAAAAACAGTGGCATATCTGACCAGTAAGTTTACATTTTACTGAATGAGAATTTGAAATGGTCCAAGCAGTGGTTAAAATTATTTTTGTGGTAAAACATTAATGGATCAATTTAGATGCTTACAATTTATCCTCTGCAGGTTTAACATTCAGACTTACAGTTGTTTGAAAATGTTTAGGCCAGTTTGACTCGTGTAAGTTGAATATGAAACAAGGAGGCAACAATAACTTAAAATAATTTGAGATCAGTGAAGACAAAACATATCTTATGCACTTCACACAAGTGAAATAAACATGTATAACTTTCTATTGTCCATGGGGAGTATTCTGATGCTGACAATAGTGCAAGATAATTTTTCAATGTCCTTCCAGTGAGGGATAGTAAATTATCTCTCTATTTTCAGGCCATTCGGAATAACATCTTACATGAAAAAACAAACCTAAAAAGATTTGTCCTCTCCAAGTTAAACAGACTTAATTAAGAAGCTTTGAGTGCTCTATTCTTGTGATGATCCAATCTGGAGTCACGCCTTGTGTAAATTCCCTTTGGAATCTGTCAGAAACAAGGAAAACATAAGAGACACAAAACACTTATTCACTATATTCATAATAGAATGCAGTAACACTTCATTTTACAGTGTCCATGTTACATTACAATTATTAATTACTATAATTACTATTATAATAACAATATGTAGGTACAAGCAGCTCTACAAAATAATTACAAGGCAAATGATACATGCATTTGATTAGTATTAATCTGTAATAACCTATGTAAATACAAAGTAACATGAACATTGCTAATAAAGTGTTACCCGGAATACTAATTTTGTTTTTAGAAATTAATTAATGGTTTTAAAACAATTGAGTATTTTCAATGACCCTTAATATTAATAGCTCAAGTGAAATAAAATAAAACTGTGTTTTACGAGAAACTTGTAATCCATCTTACTTAATGACAGCTAATGCATTGACAGTGATCAGTGATTTCAGCACTCACTCATAATTGGCTGTGAGAAGTCTCTTGGTCTCTGGTCTATCTCCATTTCCACCGAAAGCAACCTGGAATATTCGTGCTCCCTCGACAGTGTCATCAGGAAGTCTCGCACTTGTCATGTACCAGAAGCGCATCAAAATACTAACAAATTTCCTCCCTGAAAGCAAGGAAAAACACTGCAAATACTTCTTTCATGCATATGGACATGTGATATGCTTTGTAATAAATTATATGTTTTCAATTACTGTACATAAAATAATTTGCTATCTTAATTGTCTGAACAACCCCAAGTTGTTCATACAATTTAATAATAAAAACATTACCTGGGCGAATATTGCAGGGTATGAAACTTAGAGGGTCTCACCGCTATCATCATAGTAAATGCCAACGTCTCCTGTAGTTGTGAACATGATCGCATCAGACTCGGCAGACAGCGCCCTCTGGTGGCTCAAAGGCAAATGAGCGCATTTGTCCTCAAGTTTCCCTATTAGCTATGGGAGAGAATATAAGATTTAAAAAGGACTTTTATCGATCATAAAATCTTAACAGGAAAACAGAAGGGTGCTTGGAATCTTTGTGTACTTACATCTTTAGCGACTAAACCCCCCAGAGCCTCAAACTGACACTGAGACAGCAATCCTGACACATGTGAAAAAGCCTGAAAGCAGAAGTTTTCTGTTTGAGTGATCAAGTGACTCAAGAGTCATGTATGTCAAGGGTCAGTGTTTGTTATAACAGGCCTACATTAAAATATCATAAAACTGTTTAATATAAAAACTCTCTTTTTTTTTTTGTCCAGATCTAAATATTTCTAATACTAGTTAAAAACAAATTGTACTTCACACAAAACAATGACATGAATACACCTTCTATGGTGCATTCACCTCTTCTATGGGTCACTGACAACTTTGTCAATGACCCGCTTATTAAAACTCCCATAATCAGTCAATTAAGTGCAAATGAAACAAAGACACACAAAAGGAAACAGGTAAAAAATAAAGAAAAAGGAACAAGACAAATATAAATAACACCTAAGATTTGAATTGTCTTAAAGGGATAGTTCACCCAAAAATGAATCCTTCACCCTCATGCCATCCCAGATGTGTATGACTTACTTTCTTCTGCAGTACACAAAGATAAAAAAAAAAAAAAAAAAAAAAAAAATAAAAATAAATATATATATATATATATATATATATATATATATATTCAACTCTGTTGGTCCTCACAATGCAAGTGAATGGTTACCAGAACTCAAAGGGTCCAAAAAGCACATAAAGGAAACATAAAAGTAATCCATACAAATCCAGTGGTTAAATCTATATCTTCAGAAGCGATATGATAGGTGTTGATGAGAAACAGAACAATACAACTCCTTTTTTACTGAAAATCTACACGTTCACTTTCACATTCACATTCAGGCACCTACTGAATGGGGCTGGTAAAAGTTAGAGATTGATAGTAAAAAGGACTTAAATATTGATTAGTTTCTCACCCACAGCTATAAAATTGCTTTGAAGAAATTGATTAAACCCCTTTATGCTGCCTTTAAGTGCTTTTTGGACCTTTTGAGTTATGGGCACCATTCACTTGCATCGTATGGACCTACAGAGCTGAAATATTATTCTAAAAATCTTCATTTGTGCTCTTAGGCGGTGGGCCGAGTCCGTCTATCTCGTTTAGTTTTTGATTTGATAGTTACCCAGCAACTGTCTGGCTCATTTTTTTTATTTGTCTGTATGAATAATTCACAAAAAGATTACCGATTGTTTCCAACGCCAATTGTTGCACATTAAAGTATAAAAATAGATTTAATTTCGCTAGCTGATCACAAACGTTGGCCGGAGTGAGATCCAATCAACGCTTGTGTTGTTACCTTGTTGAATTGATTTGGCCAATCACGTTATTCGTTGAACCGGCATCGCGTGACTCGCGTCAGTCTGAAGCCAAATTAGTCTACAACCCAACCTGGAAAGACCGGTGTGTCTCGGCAAGACAACGTCAAGGTAAGGTTTGTTTTACAATGATTATACACCCCTATATCTTAATGCTTTTCATATAAGTTGTATTTAAGACTGCAAGCTATACTTCGTCGTGAATATATGCGTTGTCGTTGATGAGAACAGTAGCCACGAAAGAATGTTGGTAGTGGAGCAGTAAAGCTAGGTCTAACGGTATGTTGCTTAGGCTAATCCAAATCATTCGGTACATACACAATGAACTAAGCAAAGAGTATTCAAATACGGGATAATTACGGGTAAATATTTAAACGGGAAGACAGTAGGAAATAATTTGACAGGTATGTCAAGGTTGGATTGGTTTATAGCAAGCTACCTAGGCTACAAGTAAGCTAGACTAATTATCAGCTAAAAAGAGTGCAAAGCAAAACAAAGAAATGATTTCAAATCAACTTTATAGTGGTAGTCATGGAGTTACATAAGCCATTTATGGTTGATTGTCACAGTTTATACAATGACACAATTCTGTGCATGGTAGCTTATGCTTTTTGCAAGTGCAGTTCCCTCCCACACATTTAAGGGTTTTGCATTGGCAGTGCACCAGCTCTAAGACACTCTGTGGTGCTGGGGGCAGTGTCATCCAGTGCACTACCAGGTATTCTCCCTCCATCCTCCATCCATGCTGTACCGGCAGGGGTATTTATTTAAAGATGAATGTTTTTGAGCTATTTAACACAATTATTTGTGGTTAGAACCGCAGTAGTCTTGTCAAGCTCGTTTAAGATGGTTAGCATCTTAATACAAATGTCAAGATGAAAAATGTGATTTAAAATTATCTAGTAATGTGTGCTTTCTGTGTTTATTTATCTGAATATAATTCAGTTGTTTGTCAACACACAGACACGGACAGGACAACATCATATCTCTCCACACCCAAATGACTACAGAGGTGATCGTTGACAATCATCACATCAACAGCACCATGAATGGAGCAGGTCAAGATCACGGAGTTGCTTAATATCCACATCACAGATGACCCATCTTGATCTATCGACACCACCAACAGAACCTGGCCAAGAAAGTCCAAAAACCTCTGCACTTCCTCCCACAGTTGAGGAAGGCTCATCTCCCACAAATCCATCCTCTTAACTTTCTTTAGGGGAATCATAGAGAGCCTCTTCCTTCCACCCCCACCCTCCAATAACCTAAGGGCAGCTGATTGACTCTTGCACAAATACACTGGTAGTTTACACTATGATGCTGCTACATTGGTTTATTTTTTATTTTAAATTTGCTATGAACATTTGACCCCACTTACACACATATTGCACTGCCTTTTGCTACTTGTCATGTCATCCACTTGCACTGAAATACTATATTAATTAGGGATGAGTCACGATTTTCGAATATTCGATTAGTTGATTTTATTATAGAATATTGAATAGGATGTGCTGGGATGATTGTCTTTAAAAAATCCCCATGTTTTAGTTGTGGTTATAAGTTGCAATCCTAAATTCACATAATATTTTTATACATTTTATAAATATATTCTTAATATTTGTTGTTTTTGTTTCTATGTTTGAGCTTATATATCTCAATATTAATAACAGTCTGGTTAATTTTGAGTCTTGAAATGTAAACTCTCAAGGGTTGGCTTTCTAAATATATGTTGGTTATGTGTAGAATGACTTCTGAGCAGCAACCTTTTTATTTTGGGGATGTCATGAATGCATCACTTGCCAAAATTGGGGCTGACTAGTAAGGGGTTAAACGTATATAAATGAAACGTTTTATATAAAAATTATACATTTGATACAAACCTTCACTGTTGTTAGCTGCATTTTCTATCTTCTTAGATGCATTTTCTTTGTTGGTGAAGAGCATGTAGCATTCTCTGTGAAATCCAACATTAGCCGGCACATCTTGGACGTCTTCGGAATTTAAGTTAAATGCCAATATGGCTTTTTCAGCTACTGTACTCTCTGTGGTTTGCAGGTTCACCCATAAATTTGTACATTGAACAATCTTTGCCCAACTTGTCTGGGAAAGGGGGGTTACAGGGCTTTTTACATTTGAGGCGAAATGGATAAAACACCTCATTTTTACCTCAGTATTACTGAACTACAGAACTAAATTTACATTTTTAATGATTTACAGCAAAATTGTAATTTCAAGAACGCAGCTTCCTGGTCATCTGTGTTCATTATTTACATTGGTTGTCAAGGAAACGGGAGGTTTTCTAAAGTTATGATTAGTACTCCTGCTTATTTGCCAGTTTAAAAAAGTAAGAGTTTGTAAGGACATTTTGCGTCAAATGTGCAAACAACAAAGTTGGAAACAATGTCTGTAGTACTTATACGATTTTATTACATGACCTCAGCAAAAAAAGACTTACACAGCTGTGAGGTAAGTATTAAATTCATAATTTCGAGGTCCGGCCCACCGCCTATCTGCTGACGAAAGAAAGTCATACACATCTGGGAAGGCTTGAGGGTGAATAAAGTGATGAGAGAATTTTCATTTTTGGGTGAACTATTCCCTTAATTGCCGTTTTGTTTACAGATTTTGAAATTGTATCTAGACTACATAATGATTCATCTCATTCATAAAAACTGTAAGGCATTTGTGTATATAGATTTTACTTATAAATAAAATTACATTTACAATAAGACATGTATATTCTTTGGCATGTTCATTCACACAGTAACCGAATATTAAAAGCCTATAGGCCTACGGAGAAAAAAAAAAAACTCAAAACATTATTGGCAATGTAGACATTTTCCTCATCACTTCAATTCATCAACTCATCGTTTAGTTCGCATAAACACTGTTGTCTGTTTAGTGCTGATGACTGTATTTACATAACAGAGATAAAAGTCACTGGTAACTGCATGCAGATCATTCTTTAAGGTTCCATATCGGCACTTACCTGTTTGGCTCCTTCCGTGAACTCCTCGATGTTAAACTCTTTGTCGAAATAAGATCGGATGAGAAAGAAGTAGATGCGGGTTCGGAACCAGATGAAGGGGTTCGGGATACCAACGACCACAACCTTTTGATTCTTTTTGTGTTTGCCGCGCTCAGAGCTGTACGACCTCACATCACACACAACAGACGCCACGGGAGCGAGTCGTCTGGACTGATTCAGTAAAAGTGGCTTTGATGTGAAGCACCGGATCAGAATCGAGAAGTGCCTGTTACAGCTATAGCACCTCAGTAAGGGCAGCGCCATCTTTCTCCGTCATCCTCAGCTGTTCATCTCTTAGAAAAATCCGACTGACAACCAAAGAGTAAACAGTTCCATCTTCAAAACAAACGGGGAAGAGACATAAGCAGTATGTCCCAGACATACTCTAATTTTATACATGCTTAATTAAACGTATATTATATGCATTGTTTGATAAATTAAACAAAAGAGAGAGACTTAAGCTGAGACCTTGAACGGAAGAGTCAGCGTGTGGAAAAAGATTCGTTCAAAACGAAACACCACTAAAAGGGTGCAGATGGTAGTGGACGGCGTGTAAACTTCAGGATATTAGAATTTCAGGCTATTAGAAATGGACAGTCAGAAGAAGTTGGAGGTGCCAGTCTACACCGATGTGGACCGAGAGACTTTCTTGAGGGATATATATCCACTGGTAACCCGTGTTATATGTAATAATAACAGTGATTTAGTTCAGTTTTTAGACTGTTTTAATTGGAAAATCGTGTCTCATGCAGCGCAGTCCCGCAGTGCTGAAGCGCGTGCCGCTGGGACCATGTATGCGCGCGTGGACGGTAAGTTACCTCGCGCTGAAGGGGGGACAGCGCGAAGTTAAAGTGCACGTGTCCCCTGAGCCTAGGATGGACTTTCTTCATAAGAACTTTGTGTACAGGTGCGAGACATAACACGAAACCTTTAAAATGCATGTGCCTAATAATATAAAACAATAAAAATCATCATATAATTCTCTTCATTGCAGGACACTGCCATTTGATAAGTTTGTTCAGAGAGCTGCAGAGGCAAAGCACACAGATTTCTTCATAAGTGAGGTTAGTTACCTTCCAGAGATGTCTGATTTGCACTAACAATCATGATTATATAACATATATTATTCTACACATAACATAATTCTTTTCAGCTGACTAAGTGAATGTTTTGGCTAGCTAAATGTAAAAGTGGCTGGAGTGGTGGTGGCGTAGTGGCTAAAGCACAGGGCTGTTAATCAGAAGGTCACAGGTTCTAACCCCACGGCCACCACCATTGTGTCCTTGAGCAAGGCACTTAACTCCAGGTTGTTCCAGGGGGATTGTCCCTGTAATAAGTGCACTGTAAGTCGCTTTGGATAAAAGCGTCTGCCAAATGCATAAATGTAAAAGTTAAAATTATTGTATTGTACCTTTAAGACGGGGGTATTTTAAAAAATTTCTAAGGTCCTCTGACAGTGTTAGTCACCTTCCAAAACATTCAGAATTTAGCATTTTCATGACTGTTTTCCACCCTCGCTCTCTGACATCATGTTCACCCTGGCTCTCTGACCTCATGTTCACATATACAAGTAAATTTTAGAGTGATTTAAATGGATCTTCTTGTTCCAACAGGATGAAAGTTACTACTTGCGCTCACTTGGGGAAGATGCACGTAAGGTACTGTATTTGTAATCTGAATTCCTACTTCAAATAAAGGAATAGTTCACCTAAAAATGACAATTCTCTCATCATTAAAGGCCCAAACATTCTTCACGCAAGTACGAGAAAGCAGAAGCACCTTGACACGCAAGCTCGATGCGGGTAGATGTTGCGTAGTGAAATGTGTTGCATTCTCTATGTTGCCACAAGGGGCGCTAGAATGGATTTTCTGTTTCTAGTCAACAACTTCCATGGCGGAGCAGCAATTTGAGGAGAGACTTGCCTAACAAATTAGATTATACAAACATATATATAACCCCTCATCCCCTCTCCATTCGAATAAAACAATGATTGAAAATGCTTGGCAAGACATTGCAGCTTCCCTAAATTCTGATAACGACACTGTAAAGAGAAAATGGGAACAATTACGTGACCGATTTGTCCAAGCCAGGAAGAAATGGAAAGGCATCCGGAGCGGAGATGCCACAACTAGCTATGGATATCCAGTTATTTTAGACATGTTGGGATGGCTTTTTGACTTCATAAAACACAGAACTGCTAAGTCAAATTTTCATGATTCGGTTTCGTGGCACCTGAAAAAAACTATCGCCCCCTTGTGTTGTGAGGTTTGTAACAACCAGAGCAATGCAAGTGCGCATGTCTGCGTTTGTGTACTTTCGTGAAGTATGTTTGGCCTTTACTCACCCTTATGCGGTCTCAAACTTGTATTCAAACACAAACAATGTTATTTTGAGAGTATATGATGTGAATATATCCATACAATGCAAGTCAGTGGAATCCAAATCTTTCAATCTCCAAAAAGTACATAAGGGAAGCATAAAGGTAGCATACCATAGACCTTATTCATTTTTAATGGGAATGACAACGAGGCTCTGAGGTATAGACTTGCCATCTCTTCAATGACAAATGGTATAAAGTTGTAAATGCTCCTAGATCAAATCTGATTTTCCACAATTCGTGTAGTCTGGAGTTCTTTTATACTGAATGTTCTTGGATGGATATTTTATAATTTTTTTCTCCACGGAACCATCCAGAAACACTTTAAACTGCAGTACAGCCCATTAAAGAGACTGTACTTCCATCCCTCACAGCCTCATTGTCATTCCCATTAAAAATTAAAAATGGCGCTGTCATTGAATAAGGTCTCAAGTGGTTTAAATCAATGTCTCCTGAAGTGATACGATTTGTTTCAGGAGAGAAAGACCAAAATGTAACCATTCTAACTATAAATCTTGACATTTGTATGCGTCAAGTGTGAATGAGCTTCTGTCATGAATGCGCCAAGGAGAATGATGTCAAGATTGATAGTGAAAAAGGAGTTACATTTTGGTCTTTTTCTCATCCTAAACTGATCGTGGAATTAAACCACTCATGCCATATGAAGAACTTTTTTGCTGCCTTTTTGACTTGTTTTGTATGGACAAAAATAGGGATGGGCATTTTCAAGTAATTTTGTAGTCGTGTACTCTAACCCACAAAAAGCGAGTACCCGATTGTTTGTAAAAATAACATGTATGACATGTACGGTAATCTTATATTTAGTTTTATTCACTAACATTACCAAGAACTGTTTCAAAATAAAATGATTTCAACACACTATGCTTTTCTTTTGGGAAAAATTTTTATGAACAATATAGATTCATAAAAATGGAAAGCAAAAAAGGTTTAAAAATAAAGGACAAATAATTTGCACTCACCTGGAGTTTACATACAGTTACAATACTGATGGCATCAGAGTAATGGACTGATATAAACCCTGATTCTACATTAAGGCCATCACATTTGTATCAGTTTTATGTTGTTATTCAGAAAAACAAGGTTACATTTGCTTTTTATAAAATGCACTCTGCCTGTGTTCAGTGATTTAACACTTACTGGTCTGTCATGCTTCCGAGTTTGCTTCGCATTTTCTTTCCATCATTAAAAGCTGATCCTCGTCTGTTAGTTTGCATGACTCAAACAAGAACTGAATACAAATAGAGTAGAATTCAATAACAATCAAAATACTATAAGTATTACTTTGTAATATAACTTGTCTGTTGCCTTAGAAGCACAGACGCCATTACACATATTCTCACATCCAACATATCGATGACATAAAATGCCCCCAATTGGACTCGGTTGTAACCGAGATTTGGTGAGAGATTCAGAGGGAGTATGTAATTCAGCGCTGCTCACGGCAGGCAAATGTGAAAAGGAAAATTAATTTGCAATATACAGGTAGCGTTTTTTAATCGAGTAGTTGTTGCATAACGAGTACTCAGTTACTCCTGCACATCCCTAGACAAAAACTAATTTTAAGATATAAGCATTTCAATTTCATGACATATTTCCTTCAAATTGATTTAAAGTGTTTTGCAGAAGAAAGAAAATCATACAAGTTTGAGATGCATAAGGATGAGTTAATGAGAGAAATTAAGAACTATACCTTTCATTTCATTATAGGTTGTAGTAAGTGTAAAATTGCTATTACATTAATATGCTGAATCAGCAACCTAAAACTGCCTAAAGTTCTCAACATGTTCACTGTAGGATTGCTGTTCTTTTCCTTCTTGTCCTTCAGGAACCTGCTATTTTGTGGAAGCAGTTCCCAGAGTTGGCAGAGGACTTTCAGATCCCAGAGTTCTTTGAACCTGAGCAATTTTTCTCCAGTGTCTTTCGTATCAGTTCCCCTGGTCTGCAGCTGTGGACACACTATGATGTGAGTTCTTAAAGCCTTTAGGTGACATTGGGGACGCTGATGATATGTTGATCACTTGAAAATATTTTTCTATTTCCATTTACTAAATGCAGAGTTCTATTTAGTAAATGGCAATTTTTGCTGGCCCTACAGAGTGAATGTGAACTCTGTTTTCTTTATCACGATTTAGTCACTCTTCATAATTTAGATAACTTGAATGCCATGTAGTATATTGTAATGCTTTCTAAACTTTTGGGGTATGTTATGTCTACTGTGTAATGTTTACCTTCAGGTAATGGACAACCTGCTAGCTCAGGTGACCGGAAGAAAGCGTGTTGTTCTTTACAGCCCCAAAGACGCACTTTATCTCTACCTCACAGGTGATCCTTAAGTAATTCAGAAATTCTAAATTCTAAAATTATAAATAGGTTATAAAATTGCATTTATAATATAGACAGACACACAAAGACATACAATGTGTGTGATGATACTGGATTTGTTAAATGTTAATTTCCTTAATACATTGGATCTGCTGCTAATCACTGTAGTTTGAATAGACTTTTTGTGTTAGAAATTGTCTTGTATCTTTTTCAGGGGATAAGTCTGAAGTTTTGGATATTGACACTCCTGATCTGCAGTGTTACCCTGAGTTTGTGAAAGCGTGTCGCTATGAATGTGTTTTAGAACCAGGAGACATGCTCTTCATTCCAGGTATTCCATTCTTAAATCAGGTCAATCAGTTACTTTTTCAACAAATCTGATAATACTTGACACCTATCTTGGTTTATCTAGATATATCTTAAAATAATGATGAACATCTGGCTAATGTGAACAGCTGTTCATTAAGAACCTTTAATTTTATGTAATTAAAGTGTGACTAAATTTCCTCAGCTCTTTGGTTTCACAATACCCTGGCTCTGGAGTTTGGTGTTGGTGTCAATGTGTTCTGGAGGCATCTAACACCTGAGAGTTATGATAAGAAAGATCCATATGGAAACAAAGACCCAGTAGCAGCCACCCGAGCCCTGCAGGCACTGGAGCGAACTCTAGGAATCTTGGAAGAACTGCCAAGTGATTATCGTGATTTCTATGCTCGTCGCATGGTGCTGCGGATTCAAAACCGGGCGTACCTTAGGCAACCTACAGAGGCAGAATATGAAACATTGACAAAGCATAGTTGTCTCACTCATTCAGAATGAAATATCACTCTGTGCCTAGAAATATGCATGAAGACTTTGTAGTTTCTACACTTTCAAAAGAAATCCATGATATCTGTTAGGTGAATATATATATATATATATATATATATATATGGACCATCGACAACTTTTCAAACTGAAATTTTATTGCACAAAGAATACAGTTCTTAATGTTAACCTACAAATGGTTTAAAGCATTGTAAACAGGGTGGAGCAGCCACTCACAGGGCAATTAACAGTCTTAAACAACAAATTCTTATGCTCACATAATAAACAATTTATCAAGTTTATGTGAAGTTCACCATTATTTGTGTGGACAAGATGAGGCTTATCTAATATGTCTTAATCACCCGGAGTGTCTAACAGTTGCGGTTCACTCAGCATGAAACCCCGCATCTCGACAACTAACTTGATTCAGGTGGTTGGATTATCAGCATAAATGCAACATTAACATTCCCTTAGAAATCAGGAATTCATTTTCATTTATATAAAGTCAGTCTTCCTGAAACCAGTAGTGATGGTAGGGAACAGCATGTTTGGCAGATCATTATAGACAATTCATTAAAGGAAATAAATAAACCCAGTTGGCAAAAGCCTGCTGTGAGACCTCAATATCATTCTATAAGCTTTGGCTTCAGATACATAAAGATCTAGTCAACTTAGTGTTTAAAAAATGTCTATGAGAGTGGAGGAATTCAAAGCATCACACATGCACGATCACACATACTCTTCCATCTTGTCTCAGTGAAGCGACTGGTCTTCATCTTCAAGAAGAAATCAAACAAATTTCCACCCAGGTTTGATAAGCAGAACCAACCTGACAGGACAGCATGCCCTGATCTTAAAAGTCAGGGCTTTACAACTCCTAAGAATTATCTTCCAAACATATTCTGCCAGCCTTACACGTTTGCTTGAATAAATTCAATATATTCAAACAAGACAATTACCATTCTAACCTTTTTAACAACAGTTTTTGAACGAGGCACACTCAGAAAGTGCTGCTTCGGTTCTCCAAAGTGGAAGAACTCAACCCTTACATCAAGATAAACAGGAAGAAATGGCACAGTTGTGGGATGTAATGTATCAGGTTCTCGTTTTTGTTAAAAGTTTTATTATCTTTGTGAAATATGCAGAGTGAGGATGAGCAAAGAGCTCTTTCTTTCAGGCTGCTAGCTGGGAAAAGGACAGGCAGTGGAGGTAAAGGCAGATTATGGGGCTGATTTGAAACAACTATGGAGTTGCTGTTACCCGACCAGACTTGATCTTCTCAAACCTTTTCGAGAGGTGGCTGTTACTGTCCTCCAACTCTTCAATCTTGTCCATTGCAGACCGTAGCTACCATAAAAGTTGAGCAAGCCATCATTATATCATATGTAAAGAAAACTTGGGCTTTGTCTGTTATTTGGACCCTCTTCACATTTCTGGGTTTGGAATGCAGAAGTAAAATATAGCGTCATAGGGAGCTCATAGAAAATATTTTTGCTTTACCATTTGCTCCAACAGCAAATAAAAAAATAAATACACTAATACGTTTTTACAACTTTTCAAAAGAAAATAGGGGAAAATGAATAATAGCAGTCAGAAGTGTGAAAGATGACAAATTTACCATCACTCCCTCAGCTGCTGTATTTGAAATCCCATCGCAACAGTGTTGACTAGTATAAATACATTTAAATGAATATCGGGAATTTAACAAATTCATTTTTCTTTTTAAATTGCATCAATTCAAGTAATTGTTTTTTATTACAAAAGTTTGATAGATAGCTGCTAAATTAGGGAGGTAATGCATCATCACAGTCTGTGAAAAGGGTCCGTTAAGGCTAGGCCACTTGGCCTAATGCTTTGTTACCTCTCGCTGAAGTTTGCGTTTTTCAGCTTTAAGTTCATCCTCCACCTTCTCTGCATTTTCTGTTGCAACTTTGTACCGGGACACCTGACTTTCAAGTCTTGTAGCCTACAACAAGTTTGAATCAGAGCTATTTCAACTGCTTCAATTCTGAAAAATCACAACTACAGTAATAATAAAAATTCTACATCTAAAATGTGATGGCATTAGAAATAAAAACAGAACTCACATTTTGTTCGTGAGCTGTGATTTCTTGCTCTGATTTGACAAGCTTAAATTTGAGGTCATTGATTTGCCTGTTGGCGTCCCCTGAAAAAAAAAGAATAAATACACATTTCTCAACATTTGAGGCATAGGGCATAGTGTTCTTCACTGGGACAAAAATGAAACCTATTAAAAAAACATTGCTAATGATGTAATCAGTATCAGGAAAAAAAGCGTATCTTCACCTCAGCACTCTAAATGTCAGTTTACATTTCCATACACTGTTATAATGTTTTGGACTCTAGTAACCTGAGGTCGATTGAGTTTGCAGGCATTGTCCTTACGCTGTATAGCCATGATGTTAGAGTCAGTGCCGTTCTCCTGTACGTCTCCCTCTGGACTTGAGGAATCCTCTATGCTGTTTCTTTGTTTCCTCTGCTCAAGCTGACCTTTAAATCTCTTAACCTGGTAATAAAACAGCCAAACAAATAGTGCTTACATTTGTGCTATTGTAATCAACAAGTCAGAAACATGAGAAAATAATAAAGGTTTAGCATTTGTAAAGCTAGCAATTGAGAAACACACCTGCTCTATTAAGTTCTCCCTCTCATCGACCAGTTTTCGTAAGCGAATCTCTGAAAAGCAGGTCCAGAGTTTAACAGTCTACCATAACACAACAAAAAAAAATAACTTAAAAAAAAAAAACCAACAGATCTAAAAAAAACATTCAGCTGCATACTCATGCTCAAAACTTGAGCTAAGATTAGATAGGAGATTTTACACATACCAGGAGTGGGAGGAGCCAATTGCATGGAGGGGGAGGAGACAATGCATGCAAAAGTGAAGCTATCCGACCCAGGGATGTGAAGGATGAGAATGGATAACATGCAGAAACTTCGGCAAACTCAGCATTCAGTGCAACGGCACAATTTATTCAATGTCAGTGTTCAATCCAATGTACTGTATATCCATTTATCAATCTATCTTAAATGTGTATCTATAACATCAACTACAAGTGCTTAATGACAGGGTGAGCTTACTTGAAGCTGTGCAAAGAATGTGTAAAAAAAGAGAAAGAACAACCTAACATGACTGGAGTTTTATTTATATTTTTGAAATAATAAAAATAATAATAGCCATTTCCTCATTTGGAATGGACTGTAGCATACTTTATCTACGACACAAACTACTGACCCTAATGTATATATGCACTTTAAACAGTTTTAGTAAATAACAGTTTAATAAAAAAAAAAAAAAAGGTCCTTTATCACCATACAAAAAAAATGATTCTGAGCTATCTTTGAAGTATTTATTTAATTTGGGTTTTATTTTAAGATAGCTGTGTTCCAACATAATCTTTAGTCACCAATCAGAATAAATAAAATAATTCCAATTGTTAGTATCTCCCATAAACACCGTTAATCAGCAAAAAAGTTGCAAAAACTTTAATTTTATTATTACATACTTGAAACAGCATATGGTTATTAAAATTTCAAAATAAATATGACCATTTACTCTCTTTACTGCTAGCATTTAATGTGCAACTGATTTAAAAAAATTCAGACATTCTGTTTGGCCAATTTTCAGCCATGTAAAACACCTGTGATGAAAGTTACATGGTAGATGATAAGACTAAGTCTTTAGCCAAGACTGCAAGATAACCTTCGGTATTCTAGGGTTCTCAGAAGTCTTTAAAGTACTGGTTTCAAAATGGTGTTCTTAAGACCTACGTAAGTGCAATGTTGAATAGTAGATACCAAGGAAAAAAGACTCTGCAAATCCTTCTATATTAAGACATTTTACATTCTTCTTTCCCCTTGCCCTTTCCTTTTTTGCTAGTTTTTTTAGATTCCTTTCTATCATCTTCCTTGTTGCCCCCTGCTGTTTCCTTCTGAACTTCCTGCTCTCCTGAAATCTTTGGTTTATGGTGAATGATCTTTTGGCCTACATCTCTTCTCTCCATCTCTGAGATGAGATTAAATCCTTCATTGTATCTTACATCTTCTGTTGCTTGCAGATGCTTTTCAACTGTATATTGTTTATTTTCAGGTGTATCATGTTGCTGATGATTAGGTTGAACTTCCTTGTCAACATGGCTGTGCTCTGTTAAATATCCTACAACCTCGGTTGTTGTTTGTGGGTTTTCTATGGCAAGTCCATCATCCATCTGCTCTTTTGGCTTTGGTTGCTGAGCTCCAAGATCCAGAGTTCCACAATCTTTTTGTGTCCTGTCCTCATCAATGACATCACTTTGGAATTCCTGGCTTGGACCTTGCACATTTTCTTTTAAAAGTGTAAGATGTATATTTGGTTGATCTAGACTATTTTTAGAATGTTCATCTGATGATGCTTCAAGATCGTTTTCATCAAAATCAAATGATTCCCCTTCGTCTTCCCCGTCTTCCTCATCTAACTCTCCCAGGATGTTGTCATCCTCTCCAGGAAGTTGCGCATCAAGCATAATTTGATCTTGGAATAATCTTTCTTTCTCATCTTCCTCATCTTTTTCTAGATTGAGTTCTTCAAATATTTCTGACTCTCCTGATTCCTGATTGGCCCCATTCTCTCCAGACAGTGGAGCCTCAGGTGTAACCTGATCTTGAACTGATTTTTCTTTTTCATCATCTTCACCTTTAACTAGCTTGGGTTTTTGGTCAGAGGCTCCTGATTCTGTTGATTCCTGATTGGCTTCATCCTCTCCAGACAGTTGAGCCTCAGGTATAACCTGATCTTGAACTGATTTTTCTTTTTCATCATCTTCACCTTTTACTAGCTTGGGTTTTTGGTCAGAGTCTCCTGATTCTGTTGATTCCTGATTGGCTTCATCTGCTTCAGACAGTTGAACCTCAGGTATAACCTGATCTTGAACTGATTTCTCATTTTCATCATCTTCACCTTTTTCTAGCTTGGGTTTTTGGTCAGAGTCTCCTGATTCTGTTGATTCCTGATTGGCTTCATCTGCTTCAGACAGTTGAGCCTCAGGTATAACCTGATCTTGAACTGATTTCTCGTTTTCATCATCTTCACCTTTTTCTAGCTTGGGTTTTTGGTCAGAGGCTCCTGATTCTGTTGATTTCTGATTGGCTTCATCTGCTTCAGACAGTTGAGCCTCAGGTATAACCTGATCTTGAACTGATTTTTCTTTTTCATCATCTTCACCCTTTTCTAGCATGTTCTCTTGGTGAGAGACTCCTGACTCTACTGATTCCTGATTGGCTTCATCCTCTCCAGACAGATGAGCCTCAGGTTTTACCTGAACTTGAAGTGATCTGTCCTCTTCCTCACCTTCTTCTCCAATGTGTTGAACAAGGGTTTCAGTTACAGAAGTGTATTTAGCGTTGTCTCCTATTATCACTTTGTCACTAGATATTATTAGATTTTCTTTGACTAGTTCAGCTTGCTGTGTCTTAGTGTCATTCTGGATGACACTGTCCTGAAGATGAATTTCTAACACCTGATCAATGGGCTCTGTTGGTTTTTCCTGTATTTCTGTTTCAGCTTCATTTTCTGACTTCTTTAGCACAGAGAAGGATGAATGAATTTGAGCGGAGTCGTCATGACCATCACGGAAAGTGGTCCCATCTGGATCAATATTTTGGTGCATTGCCTCCTGTTCTACTGTATCACTGTCCAGATCACTATTCACTTCTATCAACAATGAATTCTCAATGACGTCAGAGTTGTAAATGGACTCGGGGTGGTGTTCCACATGCCTGCTAACATCATCCATGGGCTTAAAAGAAAGTTTATGAGACAGTGAAGCCTCTTTTTCTGAAGAATCAATCTCAATGGAAATGATCACAATCTCTTGGCCTGCAATTTTTGAGTCTTCCGTTTGTTCATCAATAATGGTAGTGGGGTTAGTTATACTGATTTGAGACACATCATCTAAAAGAACACCAGTGCAAGTTTTAGATTCAGGGCAATCAAAATTTGAGATGGATTTAGAACTTTTTCCTGAATCAGCCTCATCTGTAACTGTTTGAAATTGGTCTCTTGCATCATCAGCATTTACATTTGTGCTTGGTATTTCAACACATTCTATTATTTTATCATCTTGTGAATCAGCTGGGTCTTTTGTATTCATTGTTGTTTTGGATACATCATTCCCTAAGTATTCTTCGTGGTTAGCCTCTTGATCATTTTCCATCTTTTGGTTTGGATTATTTTCAGTCAAGATTTTTTCATTCTTGTCATCCATCTCTGTGCCACTTTCTTTCTTGTCGCTTTGTTTCAGTTTCTGCTTTCCTTTCTTTTTCTTTTTCTTCTTTTTATTTGAAACACTTGCATCTTGGGTTTGTGAAAGTTTCTCTGTTTTAAAGGATTCCACAGGTTCTTCTTTGCTTTCATTTTCAAGCTCTGCCTCACCAGGTTGATCTTTATCAGGTATTGGAACAGAAACAGACACCATAGGAGTTTCCTCTTTGATTACCTGACTAAGATCGACAGATATCATGCCATCTTGTTGATCTGTCTCCGTATGTGCATCACTGTGAACATCACACTCTAATTCCACTATTTTGTCCCCTGAATCTTCCGGTACAGACTCCGTGGCTTTGATCTCATCAATGGGTCCTGCTTCATCACCAACAGAACTTGGAGGTATTTCAGGTCTATTCTCAGACTGCTCTACAGCCTGATTTAGTTTGTCCCCATGTTCTCCATTTTCATTTGCCTTTAAAGATGTCTTTGTAGAACTGATTGGGACATTTGAAGACAGTTGCACCTCCTCATCCAAATCTTTTTGGTGCTGGTCTTTACACAGGTCCAACTGATGAGAGCCTGGGAGATGATTAAGGTGTCGGTCATTAAGCCCAAAAGAAATGTGTCTGTATATTTCAAGTTCAAAACAAGAAGGAGGGAAGAAAGAAAAATAAGGCCCCAAGGCAAAGCTCTTAATCCAATCATGTGTAAAGGATGCCCCAAAGAAGAAAACCCCACAGATTTGAGCCAAGCACTTAATACGCCACTCTGCCGTGCCTACTCTGATTTCTACAGAAAAATATTCTGACCATCCTGAAAATGCTGAAAAAGTTGCAGCTATATGTTAAATACTTCCAATACAGTGTTTGTCTTTGTGTGCTATGAACTATATCAGATGGTGAATTATTATGATTTATTATAATTAAAATGGCATGTCAAAGTATTTATCAAATTCACACACACACATATATATACATATACATATATATATATATATATATATATATATATATATATATATATATATATATATACAGTTGAATACTAAATTATTAGCCCCCTATGAAATATTTTGTTATTTTTCAAATAATTCCCAAGTGCTGTTTAATGGAGCAAAGATTTTTTCAACATAGCATTTCTAAACACAATAGTTTATTTAGGCAATTTAGAATGTTTATAATACAAATAGAAACTAAATTATAACCAAGAATAAAGACATTTACAGGTCAAAATTATTAGCCATCTGATGTTAATAGTCAATAGTGTATCCCTTTAGTCGTTTGTTGTAGTTCTCAACAAGTTTTAGGCATTTCTCCTGAGGATTCGCAGCCCATTCCTCCTTAACAAATCTCTCAAGCTCCTCCAGATTTGTTGGTCTTCTGGCATGGACTCTAGTCTTCAGTGTGGCCCACAGATTTTCTATGGGATTCAAGTTTGGAAGTAGTTCTTCACCATAAGTGAGGTCGTTATCATGCTGGAAGACGAAATGTCGACCCAAACCAAGTTTTGTTGCAGATTGCCTGAGGTTGTCTTTTCTTCTCGTAGTCATGCATTTTCATGATTCCTTCGACCCTGATGAGATTCCCAGTTCCAGACTCACTGAAACATCCCCACAGCATTATACTCCCACTGCCATGTTTCACTGTGGGAATTGTGTTCTTTGGGGCTTCTCCCTTCTTTCTCCAAACATAGGCAACATCTCTATGGCCAAAGAGCTCTAGTTTTGTCTCATCTGACCAAAGAACACATTTCCAGTAGGGATGCACCGAAATTAAAATTCTGGGCCGAAACCGAAAATCCAGGATGCACTTGGCCGAAAACCGAAACCGAAATTTACTTTTTTTTTTTTTTACCTATTTAAGAAAAACAAAAAAAAAAAACATTTGTGTATAATTCTATTAACATTATACTTTTTCATTAATTTCATGAATTTAACGAATCTGAATTGAAAAACTACAAACCAATAAAATAAATCACACTTTTATTGAAAGTAACACACCAATATTGGACAAAAAATATATTAAAACATTATTAAATATTATTCTTCATTCAGTTCTGTAAAAATTTAATTTTACAGATTTTATTAACAATTATCCAAATAATGTAAAGTTTTAGAAAACTATTATATGCAAAACAACAGTCAAGTAATGAACTTAGCTAGCATCTTTCAAAAAGTTTAAATATGCAACAGTAATTTTAATTAAAACAAAAAGGCAGAACACAGAATGGCAGAGGGCCTCTATTCCACTGATCTATATATAACTATAATATATAATTATATATATAGATCAGTGCTTTATTCTGTTTATGTAAACGTATGTACACTTTAAGTGAACATTATTGTGCAAAACAACAGTGCAAAACAGCAGTAATTGAACTAAATCCAACCTCAACTGTAAACGACAGATGTATCCTCAAGTGAAGAACAAGTGGAATGTAATTGCTATTCACATCATATTGGACCGCTTTCTATTTAACAACAAGTGACAGGTTTCTCTTCAAGAACAAAAGTTGCTAAACTTTCTGACAGTCTCTCCTGTCAGAAAGCTCATCAAGAACATGAGATGCTGCACTGAACAGTCTCTCACTCTCTGTGCTGGTGCTTGGGCGGATAAATACCTGTGCGCAATCCGCGCAAGCAAAGGAAAGCGGTCTTTATTTATGCGACCGTAGTCAAGGGGATTGTCGCTTCTGGCTCAAGTTGTGTTGTAGCTGCGCTAGTTGTGGCACTGCTGTGGATCGGGGCACTTTCCTGTAGAATCTCTTGCTGTACTCTGTGTATATATATATCTTGAAAGTTCTGCTGAACAAACACTGCAGATCGCAAATGTGATGTCCTTATCAGAAACTTTGAAGAATTTCCACACCGCTGACATGATCGGCCTTTGTTTGGTAGCACCGTGATAAGGGTTAGATCGATCCAGAGTGAAATCAGAGCACTGAGGGGCGGGGCGAGGAGGTATATATTTTCGGCTCATATTTTCGGCCTTTTTTCTCTTTCGGCCGAAAATTTTCGCGGGCCGAAATTTCGATGCATTCCTAAATTCCAGTATGCATAATTGTTCTCTAGGTTGTCCTTAGCAAACTTCAGTCTAGCTTGGAGGTGTCTCTTCTTTAGAAGTGGAGTTTTTCTAGGTCTGCAACCTCGCAGTCCATTCCTGTGCAGGGCTCTAGTGAATGTCTTCGTTGAGACATCAATATCAGACTTTGCTAAATCATTCACTAGTGTCTTGGCAGTTGTTCTTGGGATTTTAGAAACCTCTCTCACCAGTTTTCTTTCCAAGGTTTTTGAAATCTTTCGCTTGCTGCCTCTGCCAGTCTTGTTCTCCACTGTGTGGGTCTCTTCAAACGTCTTGATAATACTTCTCACAGCAGTTCTTGACACCTGAAAATGCTTTGATAAATGTGTATATCCTTCTCCTGCTTTGTGAGGATTAACAATTAATTTTCTCAAGTCTAAACAAATGTATTTTGTCTTTGCCATGAAGACAGTTTTATATTACTTCACTAGTTGTTTTGCAAGATACTAATCCTCAGTTTGAAGAGCAATTTAAAGGCTTGGGGGATTGAGTTAATTAGGTGAGTTAACTAAGTGATTGTTTAACAGTGGTTGGTTCCGTAGCCAATTGAACAGATAATTTCTTAAGGTAGCTAATAATATTGACCTTTGCAGTTTTTTATTTTTTTATAATAATAACTTTATTCAAGACAAATTGAAATAAATAAGGCTTTCTCCAGAGGAAAAACATAAAAAGAAATACTGTGTTAAAATCCGCTTGCTCTGTTAAACATCACTTGGGAAATAAATACAAAATAATTGAAATTTCATAGGGGGGCTAATAATTTTGTCTTCAACTGTATACATATATTTAATAGACCAGTTGAATTGACAGGACTGACCTCAGATGTGTATATATGACCAGAGTAAACCTTAGAGAGGAGTGTGGGTTCTGGTTTAATCATCTCTGGCAGGTAATAACAAAAATGAACATGGAGCTGAAGCACATGACATTCATAGCATTTGCTCATTTGTTTATTAGGAAAACAGAATCACAATAATTAAGTTGTCTACTATACATTAGTAAAGAAAAAACTAGACGTGTGGATTTTGCTGAAGCAGGAAAGAAGTGAAGTGTGAGAAGGTAACATGACAATTCATTTGTACCAGGCTCTTAGAAACAGTACAATTAGGCTTGGCAAGATGAGAGTGCAAATGTGCACAAAAAAACGTTATCATGCAATGACTGAGAAAGAAAGAGAAAATCAGCTCACCAAGTACGCTACTCCGCTCTCTGATTTCAACAGGAGATGTTTGAGAATTCTGATCAGCCTCTCCTGCTTGTTCTCCTGTTTCTCCATTGGTGGCCAGGTCAGGTCCAAGGACAATACCATGTTTCTGGATGGAATAATAAATTCATACGAGTATACTTAGTTAAGTAATAGGTCAGGTTAAAGGGATAGTTCACCTCAAATATGAAAATTGCATTAACTCTTCCTCAAGTTGTTCCAAACTTTTGTTTTATTTTTTATCTTTTATTCTTCCCTAAAACACAAAATGAGATGTTAGGCAGAATTTTAGCCTCACTTTCGTTGCATCATTTGTCCATAAAATGAATGTGAATGGTGTCTGAGGCTAACATTCTGCCTAACATTTCAATTTGTGTTCTACAGAAGTCATACAGGTTTGAAACAACATAAGGGTGAGTAACTAATGACAATTTCATTTTTGATTGAATTACTCCTATAAATGTAGAAACACAGAGTAGATAGTACATTTTTCCTTTACTTGATTTGTAGAAGCACCAATATTATGTTGTGGTTCTGTTCATTCAGTCATATTTTGCTTTATCTTACATGCTAGACATTAGTATAAGCCCTACAATTAACTGTTTCCAGCAAACAGATCAATACCTTCAAAATATCTTTGAGCTGAATGACCTCATCTCTGAGCTCATCCCTCTCATTGCGAATGGCATCAGAAAATTCCTTCTGCCTCTCTAATGCCTGAACAGCACCAAAAAGGATTTGGCAAAGATGAAGCAAAAAGGAAAGATTTTTGAAAGGCATGAAAACATCAGTGCTGCAGAAAACAAGAAAAAAGCTTAGCAAAGAAGAGAC
Organism: Xyrauchen texanus; assembly: GCF_025860055.1. Lineage (NCBI taxonomy): Eukaryota > Metazoa > Chordata > Actinopteri > Cypriniformes > Catostomidae > Xyrauchen > Xyrauchen texanus. The sequence continues at coordinate 21,919,722 of NC_068293.1, read as the reverse complement.
AGATTGTAGCAGGAAATTGATTTAGAATTATGCTAATCCACCCTACTATATTAATATAATTCTCTAACAATAAAGGCAATGGCCAAACTTAAAAAAGTGGTAATATATTCAGGGATCATACCCCAATTTTTTTATTCTTCCATTCAATTGTTTCCTGGAGGTCTGAAATCTCCCTAATAGAGCCATCCTGCTTGAGTCGTAACTGACGGATTTCCTATAGAGAGGCATTGTGCATGGAGGAGCAAAGGAGGAAAGACACAAGTTGCTAAGAAGGCAGATAATAAGATAGGGCAAGCATTTGAAATGACAAAAAGCTTAACGAAAGAGATCCAAGCACTTATTACAACAATACTCACGGTTAGAAGTTCTTCACTTTGTTTCAATGTCACTTTCAATTCATTGAACTGAAACTGCAGTATACTGTGGGCATGCTTCTCTCGTTCTAGGTTCTAAAACATAAAATCTGATTTAGTTATTGCATTTTCTTTTGTGTAAAGTTTTAATGTACCGGTACATTTTTAAGAAGGTGTTACACATGTGCCATCACTGAGGTTAAAGCACCAAGAACAATGTGAACAATGTTGGCTTTCAATCATGCAAAAAAAAAAAAAAAGTCATTATTTTAATATCATTATTATTTCAGTCAACAATTTATTACAACAAACTACATATTATACAGTATTCTAGGGGTGTGCAATATGATCAAAATCTTTACGGTATAAGGTATGAGTAATTTTATATCATTGATGCAGTACATATATCACAATAAACTTAATTCTGGTTGAATTTTTTATATATTACATATTGAAATATATATTAATGTGGTAAATTGAAACCAGTGTTGAGTAGAAATGGACTACATTTAATCTAGATTACATAATGCAAAAGTAATAAGATTTCATAATAAAAAGTGCAATGATTACATTACTGATTATAATTTTACTTGTGTCATTTGTAGTCAGTACCATATTAAATTTCAGAACACAACTTACAGTTACACTGTATCTACACTGGATTCAAGTGGCGTGTCACAACGCAAATACAATAAATTGCTCGCATTATTATCAATGAAGCAGTCTACACTGCAAGTGGCACAATTTGCAAGTAAACCAGATATATCATGGTATAAAGAGTACAATACAATCTCTACCAGTTGACACATTTCCCCCATCGCACAGTACATATCATCATATAACCCAGCCCTGGACACACACAATTAATTCGTAACTATGACTGTACAGACCTTATTCTTGTCCTCAAGATCATGCCGTGTTTCAAAGAGCATCTCCTCCAGTTCTATCAAAGAGTCTTTCAAAGTGTCCACTTCATAAATCAGATTGGTCTTCTCATTATCCAGCTGTGCATTGGACACCATGGCCTTCCGGTACTTTTCCTCTACTTCCAACAGGACATCCTGTAAGATTTCACACAACATTAAAATCAGCTTATACTCACAAAGACCCCATTTACATTGATCAACCTTGGGTGATCCGATCACAAGTGGTCAGCACTAAATACAAGTGTAAATGTGTCCAAAATGTTTTGTACACACACAAAACACATTCGGAGGTAGTCAGTAATGCATGTGAACACATTGCATTTGTAGTGTAAACCCTTATCCGTTCCCTTAAGTCCACACAGCGAAGCTGCACAAGCATTAAAGTACAGAAATAATATGCACTAATAATAACTAAAAATACACAATAATAACACACTTTTCCACTTCTAAACTGGAAAGAGGTGTAAAGTCTGCCTTGGAGAATGGAGGCAAGGAATCAATATCAAGCTACAGACGTCTGTGGCATTGAAGCATGGGCATGCAAGACGAGAGCCAGATAAGAACAAGAGAGTCTAGAAAAGATACTATTAAATCTTGTATTACCTGGTCACCTGATGTTTGGCGAGCCACTAACTTGCTGGTTAGCATGGAACTTGATACAATATTTATAATAAAAAGCAAAAGTTTTCACCGCTATTTCTTTTTTGCAGAGTCACCAATCAATCTAACTCTTAGGGCCATTCACAACGAACTAGTTTTGGATCCATCTGCGCTGCTTTTTTTACGTTTTTATTTATTTATTTATTTATTTTTGGCATCTTGTGCATGAGTGTCACATTTTAAGACAGCGTATCAAGTTAGAAATAACTTAAAAATGCGTCTCGAGACACAACATTCTGTTATATTCCTAGTTCTGTATTGAAGTATTGAAACTGTTTGAATAGACTAGAAAGGTGCTCACAGGATCTTTCTTCCTGCAGAGTTTAGATTTACCTACTCAAACATGATTATCGGGTTGAGTTGTGTTTGATTGGAGCTGAAACTAAACTCTGCTGGAAGGCAGATCTCCAGGAAAAGTACAAAGAATGACAGGAATGACAAAGACAATGAAAGTGATACTTATACTGAATAAACATTTCAATAACTTTAACAAATTAAAATAGTACTAATTTAAGCTAAAAAAAGAAAATTACAACAAACAATGGTACAAAATGTGCTGGGTTGGAACCCAAAAATGCATAGCATAGATAAATATTTGAGATTATGTATTGAGGTCTGTCTAATGTCAACGCCAAAGGTGTACCATGGGTTTATATCATGGGGTTATACAGAGGAGAAATCAGCTGATGAGTTTAAAGGAATGCTTTATGGGAATATGTGAGACAAATGGTAAGACAAACAAACACCTTGATTTCCCTTATGGAGGGTTCTGTGTCAACAGTGATGGATGTATCTCCGCTTCCTCTCCGTGAAGACATTTCACCCAAAGAAGTAAGAGTGGCACCAGATATAGTCGATGCTCGTGAAGAGCCCTGAAAAATATTAATATGCCATTGTTTATGCACTATTGAGAAAAAAAAATATATATAATAAAATATAATGGATATAAAACCACTAACCTTTTCCAAGTAGTCTTGCTCCAACCGGTCATTAACCTGTAAATAAACAAGATACAAATATAAATAGATTTTCTCACAATACCCCTGTGTTTGAGCTAACATTTCTTTACAAGTGTCTTATTTGGCATATTAGTTCACGGAGAACATGCTTTCAACATAAAAACAATGTTAGTAAAAAAACAACAACAAAAACAAATATCTGTTGAAAATAAGTTTGTCAAGTTGAAAAGTTTCAAAACGTAATGGTAGTATTTGGTTAATTATACTTATAAAATGCATATAAGCAAATACAACCAAGCAATTCACAAGACTCCAAATATGCCTTGCTACATTAAATACAAAGTGCAAACAATACAAATTTCCAAACATCTTGGCACCCAGAGTTTTTGATATAATTGTTAAATTGGTTTGCTGAATCCATTGATCACTGATATTTTTTTTTACCTCTTCACAGAGAGAAAAAATAGGTTTCAAGATAATTAAAAATGCAGGATGCATTTCAAGAGAGAGAGAAAGAAAAGCTTTTCCCCACATGCTCACAATCATGACTTTCTCAACTATCCTTCATGTAGGCCATCATCTCAATCCAACATGCCATTTCTTGAAGTGTTAAAGACAAATAAACTTAAACTCAGGCTTTGACACCACAGTCCATCACAGATCACATGGACTCCAAAACTTCAATCTAGTACATATACGGTCTCCCGTTAACATCTGCCAAGTCAGGGATGATGACATGGTCAAGATCTCTAGAGGCCATCAATACTAGTGCTGTGCATATAACTAGCCACTGAGCTGCCGCAGTCTTCCTGGAAACCACCAGAGAGCACCAATGAATATAATTCAGGCACAATGCGAGAGGTATTTCAGCTATTTATGAAGTCTCAAATATTCAAGTTTAAGAGTTGGCTTTTCACATGCACAAAAACACACACACGTTACCTTAGTTGTCCTTCCACTTTTAGTTACATTTTTTAGTAGTTGTTAGGTATAAAAATAGGCCTGTCATTATAATTACGTTATTGACTTATCGTACGATATATGGACATGACCTTGATCATTTTTGCTAACCTCGATATTTCTCATTGTGTTTACATGCATGTTTGTTTTCATAAGAATTAATGTCACCAACATTTTAGCAATGCGTGCTGCTTCTGTCCTCTCATCTGTTTTAATAGGTGTTTTTTTCCGGATGACTGCATAATTCCTGCCAAAATGTTTGGAAGAATAAGTCCGGTGTGGGAACATTTGGGCTTTAAGTCAAAATGAGAATGAGAGAGGAGAGCCCATTAATGTGAACGAGCAGGTATGTCGAATTTGATTAAAAACAGTGACACCAGTGGCAATACAACTAACCTAAAAGCTAATCCCATACAGTTTTCTGAGCTGGAAACAAAAACCACAGTTGGAGATGGAGAGGGACCTTCCCAACTTTATATATTTTTTTGACATTCTGATTCCAATGTCTGATTATTCTTAATAAAAAGTGAATTGCTCTTTCAAAGGGTGTACTTGCATTATAATGCTTTTATATTATCATTATATCAGTGGCATAAAATGGTCTTAAAATGACAATAATATCATTTATTACAATTATTTCTGGGACAATATATCGTCCAACATAAGTAGTTATCGTGACAGACCTATATAAATAGTTACAATTAACAGACAAAGACTAGAAACAACCATTTATACAGTTTACTCAACCATTGACTCCACATTCAGAAATTCCACATTCAATTAAGCCCCATTTATGGGATATTAAAAGTAAAAACCTCATGAACTTGAAAAGCATGTCTGTAGCTGAAATGGAATCTGTCTGAGCTAACAACTCAATATAACTGTATTGTCTGTAATTCACTCTGACAGTCAGGATCACTGAAGCTCACCACTGGGCTTCCACACGCAGAATTTGCCCTAGACACTACTGAGGAAACTACTGTATCCAGAGGGCTAGAAGTGGACACGCACACATACCATATACAGTGCATCTGGAAAGTATTCACAGCGCTTCACTTTTTCCACATTTTGTTATGTTACAGCCTTATTCCAAAATTGATTAAAATTCATTATTATCCTAAAAATTCTACAAACAATACCACATAATGACAACGTGAAAGACATTCAAAAATCTTTGCAAATTTACACAAAATAAAAAACGAAGAAAAAAAAAAATCACATTTACTTGCTCAGTACTTTGTTGAAAGACCTTTGGCACCAATTACAGCCTCAAGTCTTTTTGTGTATGATGCTACAAGCTTGGCACACCTATTTTGGGCAGTTTCTCCCATTCTGCTTTGCAGGACCTCTCAAGCTTCATCAGGTTGGATGGGGAGCGTCGGTGCACAGCCATTTTCAGATCTCTCCAGAGATGTTCAATCTGGTTCAAGTCTGGGCTCTGGCTGGGCCACTCAAGGACATTCACAGAGTTGTCCCGTAGCCACTCCTTTGTTATCTTGGCTGTGTGCTCAGGGTCGTTGTCCTGTTGTAAGTTGAACCTTCCCCCAAGACTGAGGTCCAGAGCACTCTGGAGCAGGTTTTCATCAAGGATGTCTCTGTACATTGCTGCATTCATCTTTCCCTTGATCCTGACTAGTCTCCCAGTTGCTGCCACTGAAAAACATCCCTACAGCATGATGCTGCCACCACCATGCTTCACTGTAGGGATGGTATTGGCCAGGTGATGAGCGGTGCTTGGTTTCCTCCAGACATGACACTTGCTATTCAGGCCAAAGAGTTAAATATTTGTTTCATCAGACCAGAGAATTTTGTTTCTCATGGTCCTTCAGGTGCCTTTTGGCAAACTCCAGGCGGGCTGTCATGTGCCTTTTACCGAGGAGAGGCTTCCGACTGGCCACTCTACCATAAAGGCCTGATTGGTGGAGTGCTGAAGAGATGGTTGTTCTTCTTTAAAGTTCTACTCTCTCCACAGAGAAACACTGGAGCTCTGTCAGAGTGACCATCGGGTTTTTGGTCACATCCCTGACTAAGGCCCTTCTCCCTCGATTGCTCAGTTTGGCCGGGCGGCCAGCTCAAGGAAGAGTCCTGGTGGTTCCAAACTTCCATTTACGGATAATGGAGGCCACTGTGCTCATTGGGGCCTTCAATGTTGCAGAAATGTTTCTGTACCCTTCCCCAGATCTGTGCCTCGATACAATCGATACAGTCTCTGAGGTCTACAGACAATTCCTTGGACTTCATGGCTTGGTTTGTGCTCTTACATGCACCGTTACTTGTGGGACCTTATGTATACACAGGTGTGTGCCTTTCCAAATCATGTCCAGTCAAGTTAGAAACATCTCAAGGATGATCAGTGGATACAGGATGCACCTGAGCTCAATTTTGGCTGTGAATACTTATGTACATGTGTTTTTTTTCTCGTTTTATATTTTTAATAATTTGCAAAGATCTCAAACAAACTTCTTTCATGTTGTCATTATGGGGTATTATTTGTAGAATTTTGAGGAAAATAATGAATTGAATCCATTTTGGAATAAGGCTGTAACATAAAATGTGGAAAAAGCACTGTGAATACTTTCTGGATGCACTGCAAGTGCAAGAATCATAGAGAGAGAGAGACAGAGTGCAAGAGAGATGGCATAAATATATAACTGCAAGTGATAAAGAAAAGAAAGGGAATGGAGAGCTACAGACTTTTCAGGTTACATAGTTGCAAATCTACAAGTTTGCAAAAAAAAGCACAGAACTAACAAACATCACACTCAAGATGCGTTCCTGAGCAGAAAAACAAGCTGATAGATAACAAACCAGTCTGAGAACACAGTAGGATGAGGGTTAAACATGCCTGTTACAATCTTGCAGAACCCTTAATTAGAGAAAGTGTTAGATAATACTTTACGGCATTCTAAAAACACAAAGACCTCTCTGAAGCATTTTTTTACCACACGTGATACATGAGCAAACTGTTTTAGCTTCTAAATCACATCAGAATCAAGCCCATTGCTTATAAAAATGTACTATACTGCAAGTAACAAAGTTTTTAAGAATAGTCCCAGAATTACTATTGTATGTAGATAGACCAACAATTAAAGTTGTCATGTCCAACATTTAAGCAAATTTCTGTCTGATAAATTGGACCTCAAGATACCAATGAAAATGATATTGGATCCAATCACAAAATTTGAAATAAGGGCCCTTTTTGACACATTTGTGTGAAGTTTTTCCTGAATTTCAATCAGTGTAAAATGTTTTGAAGTCAGGATATTAAATTAATTGCTGTGTTTTCATGATCAATCATCCTTTGCCAACATCTCAACTTCTGAGTCAACCAATGGCAATTTGAACTACTAGTTTGTCCAGTCAATAGCAGATGTGAATGTGGGGAGAATAAAGTAGAAGGAGTATTTGGCAAACCTGTTTGGACACAAAACATTATTTTTAAATCCACAGTACAGACTACGGAACAAAACCCCTAATTTGTAATGTTCATGAAACCCTTCAAAATCTTAGTAGCCTCAATGTAGCTTCAGTTCTTAAAGTTCATAATTTTGTTACGTTTAGTTTTGACTCACCATGCACACAACAGAAACAAAGTTTTTTGGAGTTAGTTATGTGCACATCTCACTTTAATGGAAAGCTGAAAGTAATAACACATTCCTTAGTGCCTGAAGAAACATTTCCCACCCTGAGATTCTTACCCCACTCTAAGCATCTGCCGCATCCAAATCCAACTGCCCAGACAAACAAAACTACCATCAGCATGAGGATCATTGTGGACTGTTTTACAACCAAATAATCAGACAACACACAGAGATCTAAAGGTTTTAAAGAAACCAGATGCTCTCCCATTAACACAAGCTATACAGATACTGACTTGTATGTTGCTCCTACTCCCCACTGACATCCTTTCTTCATCATCTGACACCTTGATGGATGCAAAAAGAGGTAAAATTAGAAGGACCAACAGTTAACAAGAGTTTAATACATAAAACAAACCGTTGTATATCATGTATACAACAGCATTTCAGTATGTCTACTGATCTCGACATGATGTTTTCACAATGTTGTTTGGCATTCACAAACAAAAACCATGAAACATCTTTTCTGCTGATCTCATAATAAAAGGAAGACTAATGAAAGTTACCATCTTTACCGTAGTAAATTAGAGGCAGAGATGCCTATTAAGCATCTAATACAGGTTGAAGAGGACAGACTGTGAAAGGACACGGAGATACAAACCAAAGCATGTCTCTGTGAGAGGCGTGTATACCACTCACTGTCCTCCTACGAAGAAGAGAAGAGAAAAAAAGATACAAGGAGGCAGATCCGCAATGCTCAGCAAACCTGAATATCCAACACTGCGCTGAATATCCAACATTGAAATCTCCCTATATGACTACGTTATAGACATAACATGAGCGCATCCTGAATTGCAAAATATAATAAGAGAGTAATGATTTTTCAAAGTCAGGCACAGGCAATGAAAAATAGAAAAACATGCAGAAAATCTGAATCCCAATGTACCATCCACTGTTCAATAGCCCCCCATTTGTTGTCGGGCTTATCCAGTCCATAGTATTTCTAAAAAGAGAGAAATACAGCAGGAGCCAGGAGAAAACAGCTGAGAAAAGGGAAGTTTAAGTAACAAGAATGGCAAAGGAAAAACGACAAAGGCATTCTAGATGCTGCCTGTAATTTGATGTAATAAAGTTAGTTTTAATCATAATAGAGGGTAAGAGTAAGATGTTTAAGTCTATGATGAATACTACATTCTTAAAACCTCATATCAAAGACACCAAAATGAAGCGAAAATTTAAAATGGCTTTTAAATCAAACTTGTGAGTTGAAGGTAAACACAAACCACCAAATGATTAAAAGTGCACAGAAGTAAAGCTTATAAGATGTAAGTAGTTTGATAGCAGCAGCAAACAGATAGAGGAAAACAATTCTACCTTCTGCACCTGATAAATCTTCATCATAGGGGGACAGCAAAAGAAGATCAGAAGAGCAGAGGAAAGACACCAAACAGACAAAGAAGGGAAAAAAAGAGAGAGGGTATTTATTATTTGACAGAGCACTATCCAAGAGGAAGATTTGATACACAAAGATAAAACAATGGAAAGGGAAAGCCGTTAAAGTTTTAGCAATCCGGTCGAGCCAGTATCATGTTACCTGCCTTTACAGGTAGGCTTACACATGGTGTGAACAAGGTCATGCTGCATCAACAATTATCAAACTTCAGTGGCATCCCCATGAGAGAGAGAATTATCATAATGTGATCAATCTTGAATTTTAAAATCTCATTCCATGTTAATAAAGGCAGCTGAATTACATAATGCAATTGCAAGTGTTCAAATATCTACAGACACATAGAAACACAGTTACACAGTCATGTGTCCAGGTCTATAGGGTAACTGGATTCTTTCCATGGATTCATTTGAAACCTGCTAGTGGTCAGACAACCACTGCTAGCTGCACTAGTGATGCAGCGGTATTTTTAAACTGATACATTTATATTTGAAACCATGACTTAGCAGGTAGCGTCGATTTCCATGAAGCACTTCTATGGGTGGGCACAGAGCCAACCAATGTGCCTGAGGTAATAAACCCATTTTTTTTTTCATTGAAACCTGTTTGGGTGTAAAGAGTAGTGTCTCTAGTTTCGTTTGATCTGGTGCTTTAAAAATTCATTTATTTTCCGTGATAATAAAAATGTTGTACATGTGTGGATTTTGGGACATTATTCCCTCAAAAGTTGAAAAAATAAGTTAGTAATTTTGAATAACTTTCAACATTAACACATCTGTGGGTCATTTGGCTTCATTTTAATATAAATTCTGTTAATCTGCCTAATTTTGTACGGTAACTCAGTTAACCGCTCTGTATGATTGTGGTGAGACGAATAGCATCTCAGAATGCTATTCTGACATGTGGGTTGGCACTGTTTTGGCGGCAAGAGGGGGACCTACACAATATTAGGCAGGAAGTTTTAATTTTGTTAAATGTTGTTTAATGCTGGTGTATTTACTAGGGATTTTCACACTGAAAATCAATGTATTCATCCAAAAGCTGGAAAATGTTGCTTTCAGAGGATTTATATGGAGTTAGAATGAAAATAAGGTGCATTTGAACTGTTCTGAACAGACAGCACACTGGAGGTTAAGTCATTCACTAAATAGTGAGCAACGGGTCAACCAATAGCTTTCTATGCAGTTAAGTGTATTCAATCCTAAAATCCAACCAAAGTTCTGTTTCAGGCTGCAGATGATGTTTGGACCATTCAACATGTCAGTACATGGATTCAGAATTTATAATGCTAAATTTTATTTTAACATGGTTGGCAGTGATTGGATGATGATGATGGCCATTACTATGAATAATAATTGTTTATTCAGCTTTACAGAAAATCAGCTGAAATGTCTGCAAGTCTCAAAATCATGAATAACCAACACTACTGGAAACAAACAATTTGATGAAAATAAATCTGAAATTCTATAGCTTGGTATAATTTGAAATTTCACAACTTAGTCCAGATGTCCACATATGTGGACAATAAATTATTTCCTTGTTTATTAGGTGCTACTAGTTACAAATCAAAAAGGGAAATGGAAAATACACACAGCGGTCACGTTTGGGTCTCAGGAGGTTAAACATTGTAAATATTTAATAAAAGTGGTTTACTAGGACAAGATACATCTTTTCTGCAGTTAGTGGGAACATATCTGAAATAAATGATCTGCAATTATTTTATAGTCTACTTCTACTGGGCTCCTTTGTACACCACACAGTCCAACTGTGCACACTGCCTGCTTCTTTTCACCCTCCCTAATGACAAACCCACAAAATCTCACCCAACTCGTTTTCCCATGATAATCTGCTCCAGTTTTGAGGAGTTGCTCCTCTAAGATTCCTTGGGTATATATGCAACATTCTTGTAATAAATCACTTCCTGCGAGTACTCTTTCAAACATTTTGCATCATCTTATCATCTGCCCCTTCCTCTCAAACAACATTTATGCAAGATGGCAATCCACACCATATTCACATTCAACATATTTTGCACTTGGCAGAACTAGTTTAAGTTCTCAGGGTATGATGATTTTTAGAAGGTGACTGTAGACCATAAAAAGGCAAAGAATTCTAACAAAATATTGTTTTTTCTCCAAATAATAATGCATAGCAAGCTGCCTTTGACAGGGTTGAACAGGCAAACCCATGTGACACAGCGGTCCTATCCTATCATTTGCATTTCGTCAAACCAACCCTTGGCAGTACCTACCTAACTACACCCTTACTGATGAACTTTCTAACTGTTTGTTTTAGAAAGTTTCATTAAATCAATAAATAAAACCATAATAAAATGCATCAAATAACTTAATGCTAGTTTAACACTTAACTTACAACACTGAAATCCATCAATAAAGAATTAATTGATTACACAATTCTTCTTATTAACACATTAATTCTTGAAATTCTCATCCATCCAATGCTTGTCTAGTAAATTCAAGCTCACTTTACTCTGCAAAAGGGTCTGGGGCCACCCACTGAGCGCTACCCGTGCCCCTCTACCAGCTAGCTGCCTGCAAGCCATCCTGCCAGTCTCACGGTGCCCCAATCTACCTCAGGTATGAGGGAGACAGAGGCATACTAATATCCTAAAGAAAGAGTCTGTCATAAATCTGCAAATAATCTGTCATAAAACTATGTCTGAGTACAGGTATCAAGAAAGGAGTTTCTGATTCTTACTCACCTCTGAAGGGACCTCATTTTTTTATCAAACACTCACATGGTCCCCAAGCATATGAAGGAATCTACTTCTACTTAGTCTGTTTGTACTTTGTGCTACTGAACTCATGCCTTGCATTCCCCATTTACTGTGTGTGCTGTCAGCATCAGGTATCATAGAGCCTTAAACTAATTACACAGTGCCAACAAATCAGTGAACGAAGAGGGACATCAAGAGTTTGAATCAAACAGTGCCCTAGCTTTAAATACAGCTATCTTTTTGATGAGGGATATTCTATCTAGTATCATAAACTCTGCTGATAAGCAGAAGATGGTTTGCTGGTCTGAACTGGTCTCCTAGCTTGGTTAGGCTTGCTGGTTTTATAGGGACTTTGAATACCTGTCAGCTTGCTAGGCTGGAAGTCAAGCTAGACCAGCATGGCCAGGATGTGAGACAAATTCAAGCCAGCTAAGACCAGCAAACCATCTTAGGTTGATTAAGATGTTTTTTTTTTTTTTAATCAGCAGGGACAAACTGCCTAAATAAATTAATGACTAAAAATCAATAGAGTCTGTGCATAATGATGCTGTAATATAATTGTGCATAACAGAGTTAGTTGGGAATTGCCAAAATAAACAGCAAAGTACAAAATCAAAGTAACGCTGCTGTGTGCTACACCTAAATAATCACTTAAAGAGGCTAATGCCTTTGAATGAAACTTGTACTACCATTGAAACCATTCTGTTTTTAAAAACTGAGGGACAAATCAACATTATCTGTATGTCCTTCAAGTGAAAAAAAAAACTATACAATTTCTGAGCTTAGTCAAAGCCTGTAGCCCTGATCAACTTACACGGCCTCTCAGAGGTCTTGATCCAGGCGGTAATTAACTAATCCCCATTTCCCAGCCAAAACATTAAACATTAAAAAACACTGAGCCCACAATCATGATGAAGATTAAACATAACAGGCTGGTAGTGTTGAACATGAGCAAGTCAACAAGTCTATGAGAAAGATTCCTTCTCATATCTCCATTTCAATTAAGAAACTAAGAATAAAGACTTTTTTCATGGGAAGTTCAACACAAAAGTCAAATCAGTTTAATATCGAGACAACTAAAGTTTTGTGCTTGAAGGGATAAAAAAATGAAAATTTGGTTGTCATATATATATATATTCACCCTTATGTCATTCCAAATTAGTATAACTTTCTTCCATGGAACACATAAGGCAGAATATTAGAGACTGACAGCCTCAGTCGTCATTCACTTTCATTGTATGAAAAAAAAGATAAACTGAAAGTGAACTGTGATTGAGGTTAAATGATAAAATAATTTTCCTTTTTGGGTGAAAGAGAGCTTCACACTGACAATTAATTTCAGCTGCAAAATACTGAGGCAATTTCAAAAACATACAGCTCAGCACATTCTTGTGGGAAATGTCTCTTCCTGTGTTAGACCACATCACACTGTGTGATGCCGGTTATTTACTTCTGAGATCATACGTGGAGTGTGGACTTGTGGATCAGCAAAATTATCCCACAGCCATCAAGATGCAGTAGAGATAATGCAATAGTATTTGTGCAAGACTGATGGTATTGATAAATTTCTTGCTAAATTAGGCCTGCCTTTCCGTGGGCACCATGATGGCACTTGATTCAGAAGCAAAGGGAAATTATTTGGGAATATGCAGATTTTTCTCAAAGTCCAATTCAGATTTCAAATCCATGCAGTCCAAATATTTTAATTGCACAAACTGAGACTTTCAGAATGAAATCATTGCATTGTGTTCAGAGCAAATTCAGGAGGACATATCAAATGCCATACACGAGACTGGTTTTCTCGCTGTTTTCGCTGATGAAGCAATGTCCTCAAAGACTGAACAACTTTCTGATTGCATTAGATATACAGAGGGGCTTCATATTAAGGAGTGATTCATAGGCTTTATAGACTGTTACGGTTCCCATGATGCTGCATGTATTGTTCGTGGCATAAAGGATTGTCTATACTGTCAAATCACAGTATGCTGCCATAATTCACTGTTTGAAAGAAAAGGAAGAAGAGAGGAAAAAGTGGTCTGTGGAGGCAAGTGGACTGTATCACCACATGAAGAGCCTGCACTTCATTACTTGCATTATTGTCCTCGAGGAAATTCTCAGTGGTGTGCACATAACTCATAAGAGGTTGCAGAGTGCAAGTACAACCATGGCTGATGCGGCCTTGGCAGTCAAGAGCCTGAGAACACATATCCAGCGATGTGGATGCAGGTGAAAGCATTTTGAAGATGTTGTTGTTTCAGCTTGTGAAGAGTCAGAGAGTTACCCAACCATTTTAAATCATAAGAACCTTGGACCATCTCTCGTGCTTTCGCAGTATGTAGTATCCACCACACATGGTCAGCGAGATGAGAATGAAATACACTGAGAATCTTGCTCATTTAACTGTAATTTGTATCTCCCTGTGTTTGACACTATGCTGGCTGAATTGGACAGGAGATTTTCAAGTGATGCAATGGCCCACAGTGTGGCGTATGATATAATTAATTGTGAACAAAAGGGCATTGGCCCACTATTAGACATGTAGGCGATCCTTAAAATACACCCTCAGCCCGTGACAGCTGAAATGAATCTTTTGTAGTGCACCATCCCATCATAAATCAGCCTAGAGAAACTTCAAGAGAAAGTACACAAGGACAGGTATACTAACTTGTTCCAACTACTACAGCTGACACTCACTCTGCCTATTGGCTCTGCTACCTCAGAAAGAAGCTTCTCAGTTATGAAGAGAATAAGAAACTTCTGATCTGCAGTGGTCCAGAAGAGATTCTCTGATCTTGCCCTACTGCACATTGAGAACGATCTGACAGCAAAACTGTCAGAAGAGAAGATAGTGGACATCTACGCAACTCAGAAAAAGAGGAACTTCTTCTGCATTAGGTAGGCTGTGTGAGACAGAGACAGAGAGACAGACAGACAGAGAGGGACAGACAGATAAACAGACAGACAGACAGACAGACAATGCACGCACAGACAGACAGACAGATAGATCTCTGCCTATGTCTGAGATGCTTGTCACTCCTGGGAAGATGTATGGTGATTGTCACACCAAGTGAAAGGGGGCATTTCCTCTGTCTGTATCATACAGGTTGGGGTTAAACAGGTAAGAGGCTGGGGCAGGGCTTTTATTCCATGAGCTAAACCTCTTCATACCTCAGTCTTACAGCAAAGGTCATGTTTCAGTGGTGGGCACCACAGGACACCTAAGAACTGGAACAATGGTGAAGTACAAATGTGTGTCCCTCCCTGCATGTATATGCATAAGTAGCTGTATGTGCATCTTAAATTAAGTATCTCATTGTAGCTTTTGGGATTTTCTGACTATATGCTTTTCATTTAGTACTTTATTAAGTTAATAAATGCATAATGCTTCACAATTGGGTCCTGATCACCCTGTCGAGTGTATTTTGAGATTGACTGGCTGACTTTACATTCTCCATCTTATAACATGGCAACTTACCAAATAAATAAATAACTATGAAATATTTGTTTTCAGTTGAAAAAAATGTTTAATGGGAGAAGAAAAAGAGTGCGGCTATGTAGAAAACCATTTACCAGGGTCAACAGTAGAGCGGTCATTATACAAAATATTTAAAAGCGAAATGCTGCAATTGACCAATGAGAATCAAGTATTCTAGAGAGTGGTGTGATAAGGTTTGTTTATATACCATTCATATACAGGTGAAACTCAAAAAATTAGAATATCCTGCAAAAGTTCATTAATTTCAGTAATTCAACTTAAAAGGTGAAACTAATATATTATATAGACTCATTACAAGCAAAGTAAGATATTTCAATGCCTTTATTTGATATAATTTTTATGATTATGGCTTACAGCTTATGAAAACCCCAAATTCAGAATCTCAGAAAATTAGAATATTACATGAAATCAATAAAAAAAAGGATTTTAAATACAGAAATGTTGGCCCTCTGAAAAGTATAATCATGCATATGTACTCAGTACTTGGTTTGGGCCCCTTTTGCATTAATTACTGTCTCAATGCGGCGTGGCATGGATGCTATCAGCCTGTGGCACTGCTGAGGTGTTATGGAAGACCAAGATGCTTCAATAGCGGCCTTCAGCTCTTCTGCATTGTTTGGTCTCATGTCTCTCATCTTTCTCTTAGCAATGCCCCATAGATTCTCTATGGGGTTCAGGTCAGGCGAGTTTGCTGGCCAATCAAGCACAGTAATACCATGGTCATTGAACCAGGTTTTGGTACTTTTGGCAGTGTGGGCAGGTGCCAAGTCCTGCTGGAAAATGAAGTCAGCATCTCCATAAAGCTTGTCTGCTGAAGGAAGCATGAAGTGCTCTAAAATGTCCCGGTAGACGGCTGCGTTGACTCTGGACTTAATAAAGCACAGTGGACCAACACCAGCCGATGACATGGCTCCCCAAACCAACACAGACTGTGGAAACTTCAAGCATCTTGGATTGTGTGCCTCTCCATTCTTCCTCCAGACTCTGGGACCTTAGTTTCCAAATGAGATGCAAAATTTGCTTTCATCAGAAAAGAGGACTTTGGACCACTGAGCAACAGACCAGTTATTTTTTTCTTTAGCCCAGGTAAGACGCTTCTGATGTTGTTTGTTGTTCAGGAGCGGCTTGACAAGAGGAATACGACATTTGAAGCCTCAGTCCACTCCTTGTGAAGCTCCCCCACACATTTGAATGGCCTTTTCCTGACAATCCTCTCCAGGCTACGGTCATCCCTGCTGCTTGTGCACCTTTTTCTTCCACACTTTTCCCTTCCACTTAACTTTCTATTAATGTGCTTTGATACAGCACTTTGAGAACATCCAACTTCTTTTGCAATTACCTTTTGAGGCTTTCCCTCCTTGTGGAGGGTGTCAATGTTGGTATTCTGCACAACTGTCAGGTCAGCAGTCTTCCCCATGATTGTGAATTCAACTGAACCAGACTGAGAGACCATTTAAAGGCTCAGGAACCCTTTGCAGGTGTTTTGGATTCATTAGCTGATTAGAGTGTGACACTTTTAGCCTACAATACTGAACCTTTTCACAATATTCTAATTTTCTGAGATTCTGAATTTGGGGTTTTCATAAGCTGTAAGCCATAATCATAAAAATGATATCAAATAAAGGCTTGAAATATCTTACTTTGCTTGTAATGAGTCTATATAATATATTAGTTTCACCTTTTAAGTTGAATTACTGAAATTACTGAACTTTTGCACGATTTTCACCTGTAGGTCAGTGTTCTGCAAAGACTTAAATGTGGAGGAACCATTCAAGAGGAAATGTAAAAAATATATATTACAACAGTATTTAATACTGATACAGGATCAAAACCAATCATAATTTTATATAAAAACATTTAAGTATAGCAACATTTTTTTAATATTTTATTTTTTAGTTTAAGCCATTAGTGAAGGGGTGTTTCTTTACCTCTTTTTGTTGCCTCTCCAGTTCTTTCATTCTGATCTCACGCGCCTCTACACGGGCCGACCTCTTAGCTGCCAAACGGGCTTCAGCCTGCAGGCAGGGTGGGGGTACAGGGAGAGGGAGAGAAAACATTATAAAAACATAACCATGCACCCATAAGCAATGTGTATAAACAAAAACACATGATATTTATTGCACGAACAAAAAAACTCAAATGTCAGTTTGCAAAACTGGTTTCACACAAAAAAAAATTCTAATTACATTTACTGTACGTAAATGCTGTAAATTTAAATTCAAAGGCAGTGTAATGCTTGTGTTTACATGAGTGTTTATATGTGTGTATTGGTGACACACAATCATAATACGCTAAAGTCCTTTTAAGGGAAAGACTCCCTGTAAGACATGAGGGGAGAGAGAGAGAGAGAGAGAGAGAGAGAGAGAGAGAGAGAGAGAGAGAGAGAGAGAGAGCAACCACACTTCCTTCCTGTAGATGACGGCAACAAAATGTGGTAACAGCAATGAAGAAAGAAACCTAGTATTTAATAACAGACACCCTACCAAAGTGGTGTCTACACCTTAACCCCACCCTTTCTTCCCTCCAGTCCATTACTACAAGTACTCTTTAAACAAGAGCCATGACTGTATATTCACAGTGATTTTAAATGTTCCACTATACGGTTCTGAAAATGCAAAGAATCTTCGATGTTATACTTTAGTTTAACCAAAAATAGGGAGTCATTTCAAAAACCATTTTCAATTCTTAGTTTGTCTAAGAAAAAAAAACTAATCTCAACATCAACCCACCTTCTGCATTTATTTAAGTTTTAATTCACCATAGTGGCACAAACAAAACCAAATCACATAAAAAAAAAATCAACCAATAAATATGTAGATAAATAAATGAAAATAAAAATAAAAAAGAGGAACAACAGATTGAATCAACCTCTTCAGTCACTAATTTCAAGTATTTCTTTCTTCATTTAGTAAAGGGGGGTCTACATGGAAAGCCAACATATGAATTCCTGTGTTTGTTCTTTAATAGAAAAAGTCCATGATGATGTCTTCCTGAATAAATGTCAGATCATAATCTTAAATTGTCTCAGACCGAGGCCTTCCGTCCTGGACACAGTTGCACCACTTTTCCACAGAAGCAGCTGCTTCTCACCACAGAGATCTTGTGTCCAGAAAGCCTTTTCCAAAAACAATGTTCAAGAAATACGTTGCCAAAGCAAATATTCCCATAGCTTCAACCGCAACTTGTAGTGGTACTAACAGAAACTGATGATTATTTTTTATTTAATTTTAGGAACTTGGACTCAGAATTATTTGTAAATGAGGGCCTGACCACGACCATCTTCAACAAATTCTTTCCGTATTGCAGATTTGAAGTACAAGTATACCATCATAGATTTTATTATTGTAACATTGGGGCGGAACTAGGGTTAAGCCCCAAATGTTTCAGGGAAAGCCCCGAATGATTTTATAACCTTGTACACATAATTTTCATGCGCACAGTAAAATAAAATTATTTAGAACCGCTATTCTGCTCCCTGCACATCAAAGAGTGTCTCCTATTATGTTCATTCACTCTTGACAAGAACCGCCATTCAGACAAGTAGGCCTACTGACTGACATTTAAACTGGCCAATCATCTATAAGAAGTTACATACGATCCAGCCAATGAGATTGGAACTTTTGATTTAATTACCTTAATTGCTTAGACAGATGGTTTGTAGGGGTGCACTTGACTTGGTGAGGAGATTTATTATATTGAAATGGACCTTTGAAAAAAAGAATTAAACAGCCTCAGACAGCATCAGCACTTCCATATGCTGCTGCTTCAGTCAAATTGTTTGACTGAATTCAGCTCTGCTTGCATTGTCAAATTAAGCTATTTTGTTGCTTAACAGCCCTGTAACTGTTAAGCGACAACTATAGATTTCATCATTATATTATTTTCATTTTTGTGTAATTTTTGTTTTTAAATCATCTGATTTGAATTTGTGAGAAAGAAGCAGCGACGTTTCTGACTTTTTTGCCCTCGTGCAGCCGCAGTCGCAGTCTTCTCTACACACACGTGCACGCACAAGCACACACAGATTATATGAACGCTCAGTTTCCGTGATATCCGCATATGGTTCACGTAGCCTGTAACTTGATTTGTTCTGGATGCATAATTTTATCAGTGCAACACTTTTCAATGTTTAATTATGTTAGGCTTCAACAAATGTGTGTGTTGTATCTACATGTTTGTGTATAATAAATATGTGCTTGACGAATGGGCTAGGAATCTTTGCTTACATAAATAAATATTATCTACTGTATGTATTTATTCTTACAAAAAATAGCTTCTAAAAATATAGTGGTTGGGATTCACCATCAACATAATATGAATGGACTGACGTTCCTGTCATTAATGGCTGCAGCAGATTACATGTTAAAACGTACCTTTTGTTTGTCAGTCTAACTTCTTGGAATGTTTGATATTCTCACTTTGTGGTCATGCATTTATTTTTATGAATATAAAATTTGTGGATGTTCAGTAGGCAGGTTCCTCTATTTAAACAAGGAATAACAGCTTGGTGTGATGCTCTGGATTAGTAGGTTTTAAACAAAGCCTATGTGTTCAATGAGTCTTATTACAAATTTTAATAACATTGAGCTGTATTATTAAGGAGGATTGCGGATGATTGTCTGTAGTGGTGGAATAAAACAGTTGATAGATCTGAAAAGTTTTCAATTCAACACATTTTCTGCTCAGGCATCAATTTAATGTTTTGTATTCTTTAACAAACAATATTAAAAGATTTACTTAATTTAAAAATGGACTATTTGACGAAGTAACTTAAGTATATTTTAAAGAGTATCCCATGTATAATGAGGCATACATTGGCTAAGCCCAGGATGTCCACTCCCCCTAGAACCAGACGTCATAATGCATCAACATTAAATCATTACTGTTGTAATGAAAGCAGATAATTCTGAAGATGAACTATGGGAGACCACAGTAACCACAGCATATACCAGCCATTAAGCAGCTGTCAAAACATATTAATAACTGGTTCTCACTAATGTAAACACACATTCTCTACATACAATGACGGCGCTCCCTATAAACAGACTACGCAGTCTGCATAGAGCACCAACTCCCTAGAGGGGCACCATCTTACCCTAGCAGGGCACCAGAAAGTCCACCGGCTGCCCATACTCACATGTTATACTTATTCAAGGACCCAAAAGCAGTTGCGGAATAGTGGCGGCCATATCTACATGCATAGCAAAGCACCTAGAAAAATAACAATATTTCCACCTAAAATAAGCTTTCAGTGCACTCAGAGTGGAACATTCAAACTAAATATTTCATTTAGAAAAACACTTTCTAATCTTTTGAAAACATTCAGAAATAAATGCACTTTATAAACTGTGCGACTAACAGGGTAACCAAAATGATGCCTTTTTTGACCATAGCAGGAAGTCAGAGGGCTGAGGCATTCACAATCAAGCCTGGATCACACCCTTCCTGTACTTTTCACAGGACGACCACTGCTTGTAAAAAAGGCCCATGACTGCATAATCCTAATGTACACACACACACACACACACACACACACACACACACACACGATTTACATGAAAAAATAATAATGATAATTTTACTGAAACAAATCTATTGGTGTAAATGTCAGTCAGTCAATGCTTTACAAAAAGTCCATAAGACCTATAAAACAAGGATTTTGACAAAAATAAATAAAACAAATCATACAGATGCATAACATAAAAAGCTGGTTCACATCTTTAAAGAGCGCATACACTATTCTTACTCACTGAGCTAAAAGGACAAACTCCTAAGACTCGTTCCTAAGCCACATTCATATTTAGGCATACCTTCTTGCAGTTATCAAAGTAGACCATGATATCTGTCACGGTGAGCATATGGAAGCCCGGGTCATCTGCATTTCCTCCCATCATGACAACTCACACACTCTTATCACAGAAGAGAAACAAACTGGCCTATTTCACACACCTCTCTCCTCTCCCTCTCTCCTCAACTGCTATTTTTAATGACCCAAATGGAGCAGGCTCTATCAATATACCGAAAATGCTCTAATTTCATGAAAGTTCTGTGACATGGCTGTTCTCAATGGATACGGAGAGCTAGTTCCACTGTTCTATAAGCCAGACATTGCACATGATAATCTGATGTCTAGTAGAACCCTCTTTTGAATAAACACATTTTGTCACATTATGTCAATGCAATAGATTGCCACACAGTAAATCAAGATTACCTCAATGCTTTATAAACAGACCTTTCTATCATCCCAAAATCAAAGCTGTCTCAACAGTTATGGTGAGTTATAACCTTACATACGAGTTAAGTTGAAGCTGATGTATGTAACATTTTGTTCTAAAAATTCTTTCTCCTATCCAAGCTTAATATGCAGAGACAACTACAGTATAATTGAGCCATTCATAGGTTAATTTTCTCGAAATCTGTACACATTCTTTCTCTCTGGCGCTCTGAAAATTCTTGTGTTTGTTTAGAGTGAGTGACCCGCTTAGACCCGCCCCAATAGACCCGCTCAACCATTGGAGCAAGTTGTGGGTGGGACTATTTCTTTGTTTGACCATGGCAGATGGGCATATACAGAAAGCTGTTTTAAAAACAAAGTCCAATTACGCAATTCTGTTTGTTGGTGCAGAGTTAGTCTACTTCAGCTTTAATTCTTCAATGACAAAAAAAATAAAATAAATAAATATATAAAATTCAACACAACCATGTTCAAATGGAGCCCAAAAACAAAAAAGTAAATGTGGCACCTGAAAGCGGTTGACTTAATCGTAAAAGTAATTCTTGCAATTTTCAAATTTGCATTCAGTGCTCGAACTGAGCAGGTACACACCAGTGCACAACACTGGAAACAACAACAAAATTATGTCCCAGCAACTCTTCTGTACTGACAACACTTATATGATGGTGATAAAGTTGGAGAAACGCTCAAGAGCGTCTCACCCCTGGAGAGACGGAGAAACTCTCAGAGGGACGTAGAAACTCTCAATAAAAGTTGAAGTCTGTAATATATATGTAAATATATATGATACACAGATGACTATGCAAACACCAAAACCCTTTGTTTGGTGCCTTTTAAGGTAGAGATGTAGGCAGAGCTTGTCATTCAGATGTCCCTGGGAGTTTCTGTTGACAGGACAAGTCTGAGTCCAGAGTACTTATCTGTTGAAATAAATACAACAGAATCAGATTCCAGGCTCACCTGACCTCTATCTTCCACTACCCCTTATACCAGCCCGCCAGGCACATGGTAATCAACTGGCCTGCTGATAGACTGGCTGTAGAAAATTAAGAGTAGTCATGGTAACACAAAAATAGGAAATATGGCACACTAGATATCCACAAAACAGTTGCTTTTTCAATTGATTTGAGGTGTTCTTGCAAAGTAGTTTGGAAGTAGAACTTACTATAGAGTGGAGGTGGAGGGAAAAACTTGATATTTTACCTCACAAGTTGCATTGATATTAGGGCTGCAACTAACTATTATTCTGATAGTCGATTAATCTAACTATTATTAGACCGATTATTGGACTATTCGGCGATTATTGCAAGGATTAATTGTTAGCTCTTAACCAATTATTCCAACTTAAAAGGTTGTATTAAACATGCTTACTAACAATAAAGAGGACAAAATCATTGTTTAATATCTTTTAAATACCTCTAAATGACATTCACTGAATTAAAGGGGGAAAAATACTTTTATAAGTTTAATTCAGTAAAGAAATTCACTGCAAAAAATCCCATTGTAATCAAGTGTTTTGTCTTGTTTTCCATTTTAAAATTGACTAAAAATCCATAAAACAAGATACATTTACTTGATAAACAACATATAGGATATTTAGACTTGCTTTAAGAGAATGTATCTTAAATATAAGTGTATTTTGTATAAATGGCACTTTTCCACTGCATGTTACGACTCTGCTTGCTTTACTTTTCTGAGCTTGCTTTTTCACTGCAGTTTAGTGCAGCCTCAATGTAGGTGGGATTATAGGCTGATCATCATAGTTGCGTCGCCCCATCCAGCTCTCGTTGGATCCTCTTCTCGGCTACCAACGAGAGGAATGTTTACACCTTGTTTATTGACCATGGCGTGGTTTTGTGCACAGCCATTTCTTTTTACAATTCGAAAGTCACATGGACAAATTATACTGCGATCACTGTTGCTAAATTTAAAACTAGAGGGTTCATGTCCTGTGTCACAAATCTAGTGATGTTGGTAGTGACAATCCTCTCTAACCAATCAGTGATCTGCAGGGTTTTGACATCACATTTATTATTGGCTCGCTTGGAACCTCAACGAGGTGGTACTAAAAAAAGTACCAGGTACTATCCACAGTGGATAACCCCCAAAAAGCGAGCAGAGTCGAGCCGTAGTGTAGTGGAAAAGCCCCATAAGTGTACTTTTTCACTTGGTTATTCTTCTGCGAGTGCAGTAAAGACAAAATATACTTATATTCAAGATCTATTCTCCAAGTCTAAATATCGTATATGCTGCTTATCAGGTGACTGCATCTTTTATTTTTTTAAGGATTTTTAATATTATATTCAACATTCTCAGATAACAAGTTTTTGTTCTGCAGTATAGCTGCTAAAGAAAATGTACGTTGTTTTAAAGGAGTTTTAGATACTTATATTGGAAAACAAGCCAAAACAATCAAAAAGTGTATAATTGAGCAAAGACCACCCTCTCTCACCTTTCTGTTCACTTCAGTCCATCTTTAACTCACACAAAAACAAACTCTCTCTTATTAATAAAGCTGCGTATTGGCAGTTTTCACGATAAGAAATGCACAGTGACGCATATATTATGATTCAATAAGTTGCAAGCCATCAAGTTATAGTCTAGCTGAATTAAGCATGCCCGCTCGAGGGATGAGCGTCCCCGCGACAGAGTGTGTATCAGCTGGGTACAGTTTCAGTCTCTCCCCCTTAGATCGGGACATTCGTGCAACACATAGAAGAGGTGAAGATCGCAAAGAGGAATGCCAGTTTAGGAGTTTGTAGTTATTTACATGATCTGCTTACATATTATTTGAACTTAAATAAAGCTATAACACATTAAATATAACTGCATTTACGATGTAACGTTTTCCTTTAAAGACGCTCGACACACAAGTTTTGCTTCAGTGGAGCGGCAGCTCTAGATCCACTTATTTCACAATGAGAGTGCTTCTGTAATTTTTGCATTACAATTCCTCAAACTTTGAGGTCTACATCACCTGAAGCTGTTTGGCAAGTTTAGAGTGCATCTGGACTGTATGTCTCGCTTCATTCAAATGCGAACTGCAGTGCTGCTCTCGCACGTCTTCATTAGAGTTGAATGTGAGCTCATGTTACGTTAAATGAGATCAAATGACTATTCGGCAACAAAAATTATTGTAGACAATTTTTTATTCTCAATGCTGTTGATAACTTTGACTAATCGTCTCAGCACTAATTTATATTCTAATGCCAAAAATGTACATTATGTTAATTTTTACATTTTTATATATTTTGGGGGAAAGAGAGATCTGACCACCACTCAGAGCGTGTGTGATAATACAACATATATTGTGGCATTAGGTCAACAAAAACTATTTTTATTTGTCCAAAATGTAAACTCAAAACAATATATGAATAAGCCTATACTTGTTTTATCTGTAAGGATTTCCATACAGATCCTCTGCACAGCTAAACTACAGGAGTTTCGTGAAATGATAAACATGCTGGAACCAAGGTACGATATTGTGGCAGGGCGGCGGGCGGGACCGGGTGTGTATGATCACAACCCGGCCCGCCCTCCGCCCTGCCACATTCCTCCCTGCCACAGATATTCTTTTCAATTACACTAACATTCTTCACTAAGGAAGAAAGCTCAGCATTTGATGCGCAAACCATCCAATTAAGATTAATGAAAAAGTTTTAAAAAAATATATATATAATGCTGTGGCAACAGGGGCATGGTCAAGCGTCCATCCGGAAAGAGAGAAAGAGGTAAGGGCGTTTGCACCTGAGCTAAATTGTCTAACACCTGTCTCTAATTCCAGTGAGCATGGTGACAGCGGCATATAAGCAGCCACACCACTACCAGAGACTGAGAGAGAGTCTGGCACAAGGAAGGCCACAGTGCTCCTGAAGCTGATGCATTTAATCTGTTATGTTTGTGAAGCTGATGTGTCTAAGTAACTACATGCATGTGAAGCTAATGTGTTTAAGTGACTACGTGCCTGTGAAGCTGATGAGTTTGTGAAGTTGTAAAGCATTGAAGAGGCTAATTAAAAGTCTTACCAGAGTCTAAAAAAAACCACTTCCCTTTGTTCTCCTTCCCTTCTGCTGTGAATTTGTGTTACAAACGCATTCGACAAAACATTAAGAATTTAAATATAGCTAAATTGCAACCCAAATATTAATAAAAAATAAATTTACTACCATGTCTTACAGATGGTTCCCACCCCTACTATGTTGCAAGAAATATAACTTATTAACTGCAAAACTATGACTGGCTAATTTTAATCATCTAAATGTGGAAGGCTGGCCAAATTGCATTCCAATATTCAAAATGTGTATAATTTTGGATTAACTGCGTCTTGAGAATTAGACATAAACAGTCTATTGAGTGCTATCGTAAGAGGCAGAGACTGGAACATATGAGATCATTGCAGACGTCTGAGCTAGTTACCACTTTTATGGTCTGCCCATATTAACACCTACGTAAATTGTGCACCCTGTCAAGTCAAACATAAACCAAAAAATTTCTGATCTGTGTGTGGCGGGTGAATATTATAGCAGGTCTCCTGGTTTTGTGGTTAAGTTATATATTAAAAGTGAGTTTTCTCAGACAAGCCACAAGTGAGTATGCCATAGACAGAAATGGGAGTTTGCCATTAAGGGCTGAGAGAATTTGGGAACATAAATTTGGGAAGCATCACTGGGTCATTTTGGGCATGGAAAAGATGAAACCACAGGAGAAATGATTAAGTAACCATTAGTCTGTGGTAATAAATTGTAAAGTATTCAATGGAAAGGAGGCGAGAACCGGCTTTTCAACACAAATAATGATTTCATAATAAACTGAAACTTTAACAGACAAACACACACACACGACGGACATGTCCGTAAACGATCTCTCTCTCCCGCACGATCCTCTGCAGTCGACCTTTATCCCTCTCGAAGTCTTGATTAGCCTAATACGGGACCGGGTGTGTAGGATCACGACCCAGCCCCGCCCTCTGCCCTGCCACATACATTTATTTTCTATAAACCAAAGACAAAATACTAGTGTAAAAAGAAGAGGACTCAGACTGCTCTGTGAAATAAATGCATTAAAAGGTCATTTTTGGTTCCATTTTAAAATACTCTGTCCTACTCATGATTAATGTGCAGAGAACTACCAGTGATCCATTCATACGATGACTTCCAGAGTATTGTAAAGTAATGCTCTGGTTTGTTTGAGCGGTTCAACATGTCAACTTCTGGCTCAACCAGTGGCATTAGCACCATTATTTATTCAATTCCATTTGATGGCATTAGTGGTACGGAAATTACACACTTCACCTTCAAACCCTGAGAAATATGAAGCATGGTGATGTTTAGATAGGTGCCAGTGTACACGTCTCAAATGAATACATACAGAAGCACCTCTTCAGTGAATGAGAGGATCTAGTGTGCTCGGCCTACACAGAACACTTGCCTCACTGACCACAGGAGTTACTCAAGATAGCACAAGTCTGAGAGAAAAAAAAAATACAAAATATCGGGCCTCTTGAAATGCTGAAAAAAGAGACAGGAGAAGACAGCTTCAGCTCCAGCTCCCCTCTCACCTACTGATATCTGGTGCCTAACAACATTTTCAATGTACTCGGTGTTCTCAGATCTAAAAATGCCTGACCTTGGATGTACAAGCTTTACACTGCAGAATAGCACAAAAATGTAGTTGATTTTCTTAGAAGATATAGTTAAGCATCAGTCAGAAGCCAGAGCCGACCATTTCAAAATATTGAGTGTGGTGACAAAGGAGGTCTATAATACCAGGAAAGAGTTATTGGTTAACATTTGCAGTCAACTCAATGGCAGTTGAGGACAGAAATTTACAATCTCTTAAGCCAATCACCTGATCCATAAATGCCATGTGACTGATCACTCTGAAGCCACAGGAAAATTATGTCTAGTCAAATCTAATTGGCTGATGGCACAGCAAGAACACCTATAAAGTTCCATCCAACCCCACCAACAATTGCATTTTTGGTTTAATTCCTTGTTAGTGTCCTTTCTGACTTCTAATATGTGTGGGTTTTTTCAACTGACAATACAATTTCTATTTAGCAGCTCATACAGCTTATGTAAAACCGAGGTTGTAAGAATCTCTGTTAAATGAGATGGAGAGGTCAACTGGAGTCAGGTCAAAATTAAAGAACACTGGACTATTTCTTTTTTCCCCCATGCACAATCAGACTCATTGCAGCTTAGCTGTTTCACACCTACATTTGTCAAAAAAGCAAACAACTTGCACATCTGACCAATCCGAGACCAGAGCAAGAGTTTGCAGTCTGACTGTGCATTCCTTTGTCGTTAACAAACAGTCTTATCAGACCAAAATCCACAATATAAGACCTTGTATAATCATTAAACAAGAAACATTTTCTCTCTTTCCGTTTTTAGGCTTTTGGACATAATGTATCATAACAGAACAATTACAAATGAGTTGAAAGATATTTCAGACAAAAATGCTTCACAATGTCACTGCAGAATTGAATGATAATTCTATGTCTTCAGCGACCATGAGAGTGGCATGTACTCAACATTAAGACTAAAATGAAGAACAAAAACAAAATGAAGATAAAAGACTTTAAAAGTGCTGATTAAACAGAGAATTATAATAATAAACAAAAGGGAGTTCAATTTCCTCCCAAACAGATTAGGTTAAGTTTTATCAAGTTTTAAATCAACAAAACCAACATGCCATGAAATTTAAACCTAAACATTTTAAAAAAGCAAATGAGATATGCAAAAATGCAATTGCAGAAGCAACTACATTTCGTGGTGCTCCTATGACAATTCCAGCTCAAGTGTAGACTCTTCAAGTCGTATTTGTATACTAGTCCTTTGCATCACAAGCAATCAGTTGAGCTACCATGCAATGTGATCATGCTCGAATAAGCCTGTAAATGTAGTTTGTCATGTAATGCAAACATTAAAATGTATAAACAGGGCGAAAAGTGTTTATGAGCTGTTTATTTATGTGAAAAAATCTTTTTTTGGAGCTCCTTTAGTGTTTATTTCACCAGGAATCTGCCGTGATAAGTGCAACGAGACACATATGTGATTCTATGAGACTACTGTAGGTTGTGAATGGGGCATTAACATTTCATGACAGATATATATATAAATGTGATTGATGTAATTTCTACATTACGTTTAATAATGTTGCACAAAAGAAAACCTTTTTCTTGGACTACAAATCCCTGAATTACTTAGAGATACTGAAAAAGCAACTCAGCATTACTCCTTCACATGGGATGCCTCTCAACAGCAGAGAATAAACAGCAAAGCAATTGTGATAATCTTCAGGGGTCATCAGTGACGTCTGCAGTGGAAGAAACCCATTTCTGAATCTTCGTCCTTATATGGAGAGGTTCCATTCTCAGTGAAAGATGACAGCATACAGATATTATTTGAGAATTTGCTATGCAGGCTTCTACTACATTAAGTGTTTGCTTTAACCTGCAATCCTCTACAATCAAGCCCTTGAATACAAGCAATATTCCTTTGTGTGGAAATCTGTCCAGTGCAATTTTAGCTTTGTAAGCCTAGTAAGACAGTTAAATGTCATGGTATGTTACATCAATCATTATATATGTGTATTACAGAATGATAATAAAGAGTAAAAAGTAAAAGACGAGAAAGCGCTAAAAACCAGCAAACAGTTTCTTTTAATTATTCGCATACATTAAGTTTAGAGCAGAATTCGGAGTTATTTTAATGCAGAACCTTAACTGAGCTTTTAGTGTACATGCTACTCATCTCTGTGTCCCTATTGTGCATGTTCATGCATTTGCTTTTTTAAATTTTCTATTCGTATGCTTATTTACCTTTAAATCTGCACTTTACCGGTGAAAAAACAGCCAATATAGTGGCCTTTAGCATCGCCCTGCTTCAAACGGATCACCCAAAAATCTTCAAATTAAGATAATCATTAAATAATAATTAAAAACAGTGAGAAGGGAGATGTAAGGTACCCAATACCTTGCTCTCCTTTTTCAACAAATTTGAAAAAACGGCTCACACCCATTTTTACACTTATTTGTGCTAGTTTGCAAAGGAACAATATATTACAAACAGCTGCAAATAATAAAGACAGTGGGTAGGAAGATATGGGTGAAATCTTATTTTATTTTCTAATTATATTTATAATATATTGTAATATTGCTGTTGTTGTAGCATCTGGGAATAGTCTGACCATGTCGCAGGAGTGTTCACACAATAAGACCGTTCTTCGTGTGATCTAAGACTTCTCGTTGCAGATCAATTGCCGACTCAAAACATCAAAGAAGACGAGCTTGAGTCGTTTAGTGTCCACTAGACATTACAGTCAGTCAGCTCCCCTCCCGCATGCAAAAATCTGACCCCAGATTAATAATGTAAACCCTCCAGACTACAGGGTCTGGCACCGACTCGTGGCATCCTAATCTGCTTTTAAATATCTCAGGTGGTAATTGTATGGCACTGTAACAGTGTCAGTAGAACACCATTGAAGCAAAACTTCAAACATGCTAGTTTAGGGGCCTGGATAGCTCAGCAAGTAAAGATGCTGACTACCACACCTGGAGTACAGGTTCAAATCCTGGGCATGCTAAATGTGACTCCAGTCAGGCTTCCTAAGCAACCAATTGGTACGTTGGGTTAACCTCCTTGTGGTCGCTATAATGTGGTTCTCGCTCTTGGTGGGGCATGTGGTGAGTTGTGCGTGGATGCCACAGAGTATTGCGTGAAGCCTCTGCACGCGCTAGGTCTCTGCGGTAAAGCGCTCAACAAGCCACGTAATAAGATGAGAGGATTGACTCAGACGAGGCAACTGAGATTTGTCCTCTGCAACCCGGATTCACTACACCACCACGAGGACCTAGAGTGCATTGGGAATTGGGCATGCCAAATTGGGGAGAAAAGGGGTAAAGGAGAATACAAAAATTTAAAATATATATTTTTTAAAAATGCTAGTTTTCAAAAACATGCTAGTTTTCAATGCTACAATTTCCAAAAACTTGGGACAGTTTGGAAAATGCCAATTAAAACAAAAGGAGTGCTTTTTAAATTATATTTACCATGTGCTATATTGAAAGCACTACAACAACATCTTATTTGATACTTTACTATACACACTGTACACTTTCAAATCAGATGACAAGTTGGGACAGTCGAGTGTTTACCTCTGTGTAACATCGCCATTTCTTCTAATAACACTTTTCAAGCATTTAGGCACTCAAGAGTCAAAATACAAGTTTGTTGATTTTAGCCATCTGATTTTTTTCACAATTCATCCATTATGCAGGTCTTCAGCGGTTTCAATTGTATGAGGCCTTCGTTGCCATATTTTGCGCTTCATAATGTATCACACATTCTCAAATGGAGACAGGTCAGGACTGCGGGCAGGCCAATCTAGCGCCTACACTTTCTGCTTACACAGCCATACACTTGTAATCCAGGCTGATTATGTTGCTCCAAAGTGTACATACATGTCTGCATTAATGGTGCCCACACAGATGTGCAAGTTACCCACACAATGGGCACTGACACACACACCCCCGTACCAGGACAGACACTGGATTTTAGACATGAATCTGATAACATCTTGGATAGTCCTTTTCCTCTTTGGCCTGGAGAACACAACGGCTGTTGTATCCAACAACCATTTAAAACATTGACTCGTCAGACCACAAAACAGTTCGACTGTTGTACTTTCCATCTCAGATAAGACAGAGTACAGAGAAGTCGGTGGCACTTCTGGAGAGTGTAGATGTATGGCTGCTGCTTTGCATAGGAAAGCCTTGACTTGCATCTGTGGATGCAGCGGTGAATGGTGTTGATTGACAAAGGTTTACCAAACTATTCCTGTGCCCATGTCACAATATCCATTAAATCAGTCCTGAACTGTCTTAAATGTGCCGCATTATGAAGTGTGAAATATGTCAACAAAGGCCTCGTACAATTGCACAGCTGAAGACCTTCATAATGGAAGACCTTCATAATGGATGAATTGGGGAGAACTTGCTAAACTTAAAGCACACAAATGCTTGATAAATGTTATTTAAAGAAATGTTGATGTTACCCAGTTGTAAACACTACACTGACCCAACTTTTTTGGAGCATGTTGCAATCATCTGATTTGTAATTTGTGTATATTTTCAAAAAACTATTAAATTCTCAAGGTAAAACATCAAATAATGTGTTCTTGTAGTGCATTCGATATAGCACAGAGTGAAAATGAAATTGATAAATTAATATAATTTATATAAAAATAATTTAATATAAATTATAAAATGAATATATGAATATATACATCCACTCCTTTTTGGTTTTATTAGCATTTTCCATACAGTCCCAACTTTTGGAATTGGGGTTTTACATCTGCTCTTTATTTTAAATAATAAGGAGGAGAACACTAGCTGAGCTAGGCCTACAGCTACTCTGTTAAGGGCTTGAACGTGCTACTTCCTGGTAATAATACAACATAATCACAAAAAAGTTGACATGTTGCTACCACATTTTCTAGCACCCTATCATCAACCACATTCTGCTGAGTTACTGACAAGTGCAATATCTCATCAGACATTTCGCATCAGTTCAGCGGTGTTTACCTTCTCCTGTGGCGTGACTGACTGCACATTGCGTCATCAGTGTCACAGACCTGGGTTCACGTGCCACGTTGAAAAAAGGAAGTGATCGCACAGTTGATCAATGAGGAGCATGGTTTGGGAGGTTCCATTTTTTTAAGATTGCATTTTTTTTCTACTGACGGTAAGGTTTAGGGTTGTTGCTTAGTTTAGGGGATAAGCATTCCTCTCTACTGAAATGCATCATTTAAAATGGAAATAAAATCCAGCTTGCATTACAACTCTCTTTTGGCACCCCTCTGTGGACATTACACCTGGAAACAGGAGCTCTTCCTTCTTTGAACTTCCATAAGCTAAGACAGAGTAGCTGAAGAACTTTCAAACTACTATTGTTGGATTCACAATATGATTAGACTGAATATGTATTCTCACACAAAAGGTTGAGAACAATTACCACTGAATTTGTTTTAGATACTCTTAAAAGTTGTGTAATATACTCATAAAAGGCTAAACACCCTAGGCACACTAATGTTTTATTACAAAAGGAACTGCATTTTAGGGGCCTTCCAAATATCAAATCAGCTTTTACAATAAAATCAGTCATGAAATTCAGAAATAAACTGTTTGGAGGAGAATATATAGATTCATAGCTCAACAAAATCACTAGAGGTCTTTAACAGGGCTACTAAAAGAATATTGTTCAATCAGTGTATTATTTATAATGGGAAATCCACCACTAATGATCAACAGGTATGTTGTCTGACATGCAGCTACATTCAGGAGTTCCAGAAGGCATCTGGAGTTGGCCTGGCTTAGAAAACATCTAAAAGCCTCATTTAGTTGAATGAGGAATGTACATGTGTATAAAACTTTCAGTACATGCCATAACTTTGTGGAATGTAGTTATTATGCAAACACATAAAACCAGAATATTTAGGAAACAGAAACAAGCAAAACATGTGTCTTATTCGATTCCACAATTTTTCTGCATGCCACTAAAAGGCCAAACAAAACCCTGAATCAAGTGTTGAGTAGCCATTGTTGAAATTGCTTTCACAGGAAATCCTTTACTAACACATGTTCTACTGAGGCCCCAACATCTCACATTTTAAGGTGCACTAAGTTCTTGTTCATTTTGTCTTAAACTTTCACTGACACCTAGCAGCCTGGATGCAGCATCATTCAAACACAATAGTTTTCAGTTACTGATGCCAATGTAAAAATTCATAATTCACAGTCAGCCATGATTACTTTAATCAATGAGTGAAACTGTCAAATAACAGGATGGTTACTGTGATTAAGCGAGTAGTATTTGGCTGGTCATATGAATCAAACATGGCAGCCCCCATGTGCAGACCCTCTCCATGTAGAATAAAACAGCTGTGCTGTCATAGCTGTGCGTTTACTAAAAAATATTTACACCTTAGAAAATCTGTCAAGCATTCAAGAAACCTTTGGTATGACATGGAGTAATGGTGGACACACTACCAGTTTAGCAATATTACACACCACAAGGAAAGCAGAGCTTGTAAAGCAGGTCAAGTCATGTGTTCCCAGTTCCAGATGCCCATTTCCTCCTGTTCATTACTAATCTCTCTAAATTTTATGATTGCTCTTGAAACTGGATGTTTTAACAGCTGGTCTTTAAGTGACTTCTATTTTAAAGCTTTTGTTACAGAATCGGCTAGAACATGAGGGCCAAAATACCAGTCTGTCAGTAGCCAGCAAGTGTGGAATGGCACCCTGTCAGTAACAGATGAAGGTACCAGGTGAGCAAAGGAGGGTAAAATTAACACTGCAAGGACAACTTAAACGGGTACTAGAAAGAAGACAAAATAGCTTTGAGAAAAATGGCCCCAAAAACCTAGCTAACTTGAAGAACTTTTAGCTAAATCTGCCTTGAAAATGTGTCAGTTCACAAGTACTTGGTGCTACAAAAGGGTTAAAACCACAGTACCCTTTTCATCCTCAAACTGAAACGAAACCTTCTCCTCGAGTCACGCTCGTACGGGTCCTTAAGTGACCTCGCTCTGCAACATGGATGTTGCAGGTTCAAACAAAGTACAAATGGGAGTACAAGCTATTTTTTTTTTGCACCAAAATGTTGACCAATTTCATTTTCAAGAGGAATAAAGGGCAGAAATAGAACGCATTTATGCTGAAAGTATGCAAATGTAAAACATCATGATCAGATATTCAATGACACACTAGGTCTGTTTCACCAAACTCTTTCTACATGTGCTCACAAACAGTGTTGGGTGTAATGCATTACTAAATAATTAATTACTGTAATTAAATTACTTTTTTAATTGATAAGGGATAACTTAATTTTTCAGTAATTTAATTAGTTAATTCTGATGTAATTTTGTTAAATACTATATAGACTATAGAACAATTCTATATAAAACAATAATGAATTTAAAATCTAAATATAACATCTAATGTTAAAATATGTTTTCTAATTTAAATTCTTTGGCCATTTCGAGAGAGAGAGACTCACGTGGCCGCGTTGGATGTGTGTCTGTGTCCTTATGTTTTAAGTTAATTTATGCATTAAAAGTTTGTTGATTGATCAGCCGGTTCCCGCCTCCTCCTTCACCTACCTTTTTACTGTTACAGTAATTCATTACTTTTTTTTTTTTAGAGTAACTTACCCAACACTGCTCACTAACAATAATTCAACTGAATGTGCCACAGAAAACAAACTTGAGCACACTGTACAAATGCACAAGTTAGACTTCTAATTTCAAGTTGCAATCAGTCCAATTGTACCAAGATGATTGAGCATATGACTGCAACACGTTAATGTGCTACACATTTTGCACAGGATTATATAACTGCGTGTGTCTTGCAGATCCAGTTTCTGAGTGTATCAGCTATCAAAAGCAGCATCAGTTAAAAGAATCATGTCTGAAGACTTGCTATAGGTTTGTATATGCTTCTATGCTGACTGTTTCACATCAAATGAGAGGGCAGTTCATGCTGACAGTAGCACGAGAAGACCTATCTTCTGCCAACCACAGAACATGTGTCAGAGACACACTGTCAATTAATAGAACAATTTAGCTGTCTTTGAAAATGAGTGCAATTCACACACAGCTCGAGTTTGTTATTTTTCACCACGGGTGTGTAATGGAGTTTAAAACATCATAGGTTCAAGATCAAAGATCAGTCTGGGCCAAACTAATTTCCCAGACACATCAGTCTGGCTTATGTTGCACACTGGTAGCAAGCACATTCTTAAAGGTAAACTATAGTAATATCACTAATAACGGTACTGAAAGACACTACTTTTGACCTACAGAGCTCAGACATTTGAAGTTAGGTGTAGACATCACAACTAAAACACACAGGAAGCAGACATGACAACTAGGGGAGGACATTATCTACCACTTGCCAATAAGAACACATACTAATATTCTACAGAATTTAGAGCCACATAAAGTCAAACAGATGCACGGGTTGTTGTAATGTTAATTAGTTACTCGTGAGACCGGTCTAGTGATTTTAGGTATAATAAATAAACCGGCTTAGAAGCAGAACCATGTGATATTCATGTTTTCCTAAGGAGTTCTACAAGTTCCTCTAATTATCTATCCCACCAAGGACACTGAAGTGGTTTAAGGCATAAGAGATTATTTACCTCTCTTGCGATGATGTTGAGGGCATCTTCCTCGGCAGTCAACCCAACTTTGCTGGTAGTTCTTTTACGCCCTGGCCCTTGTGACCCCATTAGAATCCCCTTTAATTCTTCCTTCTGTAAGAAACGCACGCTCTTTTGCTCGAGAGCGGATCCCAATCAATAAACGTGCCTCCAACAAAGGCATATAAGAAGAAAAGGCGTCTCCAAATCTCCACAGCTTCTAGGCTACGTTGTGTCGTTGGCGACGCTGTTCATTGTGTTACATCCGTCTTTTGCGCTCTTCCTCCTGTTGTACTTGTTTGACTGAAGAGTCACCACTGGCGCTGAGAGCGCAAATGCCTTTTCATGACACACGTGTTGCCCCGAGGTGCTGTCAAAATGGCTGTAAACGTTCTGAACTTAGTTTGATAAGAGTTAGACCGTTTTTCCAACTGTGTGATTGTCAGTTTACAGAGCGGTAAAACTTTTTTCTTGCTTAGTTCCATCATTCTGTACTCGAGCGCCTGTTTTTTTCCGAGTTGGGGGGAGTTTCAGGGCTCTCTCTCACCCCATCTTTGCTATTTTTAATCATGGGAGTCTGGAGCTAAAAAAACGAAACCTCTTGCACTTCTTCAAGTCATGCAAGTGTACCTATGCTCCCTTCTTTTCAATAATAAACACAATGTTACATCTGAAGATAAGAAACATTGTTGTAGCCACAGTTATGTGTCATTCCGCATAATCGGTTCATTTTCATTGTGACAGTTCATTATTATTATTATTATTATTATTTCATTTTATATGGAATTGTACAATATTTTAATAAGGGGGCGTTATAATGGTAACAGGGTTGATGCCTAACTTTGGGAACACAACTTTAATCTTAAAAGATATATATGATATCTACTAAAATATAAAAAGTTATTGACAGAGAATTCATACTAAATACCAGAATTTATTTCCATGTATTTTTTCTTCACAATTACAATGTTGTTGCACACACAGGGTTTGGGGACAGGCCAGAACGCATCCTCACATAAAGACAGACAATGAAAAAACGTGTTGCTGATGTGTTAAGAAAATGGCCTAAAATAACATGTCATAAAAGTTGGCATCAGCTATTCATTGTTAAAGTCATTGTTTACAGTGTTATGCGGAATGACCCTTAGGGTAGACAGAGTAAAGTTGTAACACTTTTTGCTGTTTTGCTATAATGCACTAATACTGACTAGAAAACGTTTTTTTTTACCACATGAGATACCTTTATCTGTCTACCAACTAAATAGATTAAAAAAAAAAAAAAAAACTACATTACTGTGTTCTAGAATTAGTTTATGAAAACTGAGTACTGTAACACTCATTTGTAATAAGTCAGGCCTACAGTTTAAAATTTTAAGTGAAATGTACAGACACATTTTATAATCTGCTGCTGTTTTCAAATATTTGTAATGTATAAATATATCTATCTATCTATCTATCTATCTATCTATCTATCTATCTATCTATCTATCTATCTATCTATCTATCTATCTATCTATCTATCTATCTATCTATCTGTACCACTCTAAAATTATATTTGATAAAAGATATTACATCTGTCTCCCGCCAATCAAATGGTCTGTTTGCCTCAACTGTTTTATTTTTATTTTTATTTGTGTCATAAAGACTTAATTTATTTCTTCTATAGCCTCCCTGTATTGCATGAAAATATTGATTATACATTAAGTGCATCTGCTTCAGTTGCTGTTGTATTGTGACATCTAGTGGTAAAGAAATAGAACTTACCGGTCATAGTGGGGTGCGTTAAAAACGATTCATAAATGGAAGTGACAATTCGTTCAGTCAAGAATTATTATTTATTTAGCTTTATAATTTATAAACGTGTTACATTTATAAGTTTTCCCGTCAATTTTTCTTCTTCTCAGATAACAGATCAGCTGCTAGATATTAAAGTCTTGGGCAGGCTCGTCCAGACTCTAATCAGTAAAATGACTCAGGTGCGCCCAGGTAAAGGTGGTTAAAAGGAAGCTCAGTGCTCACGTGTTCAGCAGTTGCTGTGAGACCTGTGAGTGAGGCAATATGGGTAAGTGGGTTTTATTTTTGTGTCATTTTAAAATGCGTGTATCTTTTTTTTCTTTCACTTTGTTGTACATACTTTTCACTGTTGTATTGGTGTGTATAAATGTTAAGTATGTTCTGGTTATGTACTCCTTAGCTGCGAATACCGTGCTTATTGTGTACGCGCACCAGAGCGCGGGATCTTTCAATGCAGCTGCCAAAGATGCTACTGTGGCCGTGCTAAAGAAACAGGGCTGCAATGTGTTGGTTTCTGACTTGTACGAAATGAAGTTCAAGGCCACAGCAACCAAGGATGATATTAATGGTGCGTGTGCGCGCTATATATATTTACAAAATTAGTTTGCATTCTAACATTGCTCTAAGCATTACTTTCAAAATGTCCCCAGGATCTGTAAAGAATCCAGAGCACTTCTGTTATGGAGAGGAGACCATGTTGGCCTGGCAGGAGGGGCGAATAGCTTCTGATATTGTTGAGGAGCATAAGAAACTCCAAGAAGCTGACCTTATTATTTTTCAGGTGGCATTTATCTTACTAGTGCAGTCTTTCTGTTCTTTGGTGCTGTAATTCTTTAAACCGTTTGCTGTCTGCTGCTAATTGCAGTTTCCAATGTACTGGTTCTCCGTTCCTGCAATCATGAAAGGCTGGATGGATCGGGTTCTTACACTGGGTTTTGCCTACACCCCAGAAAAGCGCTACAGTCAGGGCACCTTCAGGGTGAGTCCTATATTGGCACAATGCTAAACCTTTTATTAGAATCCTCACAGATGGTGCTTTGTTCTGCATCTCCGCTTTTCAATTCAAACTGCATAATTCTAGATTACTAATGAGAAATTTGTGAAGAGGACATTGCTGTTGGTATAATTTGATATTTTATTCACGTCAGGATAAAAAAGCCATGTTGTCCTTCTCCACTGGTTCTCATGAGTCAGTGTTTAGCCCTAATGGGATCAATGGAGACATAAATGTTACATTGTGGCCAATTCAGGCAAGTGATGTTATTCCCTGTTCTCAATGTAACCAGACTGAGTTGTGCTTTTTTTTTTTTTTTTGTTACTGCACACATTGTTCATGTTGTAATGGAGTGTGTGTTCTGTAGAATGGTGTCCTCTACTACTGTGGCTTCCAGGTCCTAGCACCGCAGATCTTCTGGGCACCCATGCACCTCTCTCCTGAGGGCCGTGAAAACCTGTTGGAAAGCTGGCGTTCTCGTCTTCAGGGTCTGCTGAGTGAGGAGACTCTTGCTTTTCCACCTGCAGAAAGCTTTGACGAGGGGAAAGGCTTTCAACTGAAGCCTGAAGTCAAGGAAAAGCAGGCTGACTCTCCCTTTGGTCTCACTGTGGGTCACCACCTGGAGAAACCTCTGCCACCCCACAACCAGATGAAAGCTGGAGTGTGATGCAGTACCACATGAGGGCAGCACTGCACCATGTCATTAAATTCGAGGCTGAATCTGATTTTACACAGGAATAAACTTCACTTTCATGTTTTGAAGTGTGTTTGTTGTTTTTAAAGTCCTTCATGTAGGATTGATGTTTGCTCCTTGCCTTTTAAATTGATTTGGTGCAATATTGGACTTATTTGGAGACTAAGACATTGGAATTGAAGTCCCCTCAACCGGGTGAACTGATCGGCTTTACTAGCTTGTCTTAATTGGTGTGTACAGTTGTGAAGGTGGCTTTTGCGACTGGTATCTTACAAGCAGCTGTAACTGAAGAGGATGTGAGAACTTGAGTTAAACAAAATTGGTGTAGAAATGTTGCACCAGGCATGGTGACACCTGAAATCAGGTGGAAGCATTAACTACATTCATATATGGAGTAGTTGCTTTTATACAACTACTTTTACAACTATATTTTTTTTTTGATTAACCGGCTCCAAATGAGGCTTTTTGTTCAGCCACTTCTAAGGTATTGTTAGTTTCCATTTGAGGAAAAAGTGGTAACACGCTATGGTGCTAATATTTGGGGGTCATTATTTGGATCCTTTTCAGAAGGGCGTTTGTCCGAGCGGTGTATGGTTTTACCATTTCCTCAGTTTTTAATGGGTATTGTTGTCTGTGGAATGCCAGTGAAGTGTGTGTGTGTGTGTGTGTGTGTGTGTGTGTGTGTGTGTGTGCGCGCTATTCAGAATATCTGAGAGGTTTGGTGTCTAAGGTAGATGGCTCATGGTCCATATCAAACCAATGTCCAAAAAGAAGACCAACTTGCAGGTCAGAAAATTAGACATTTGCTAGGATTTGAATAGTGTACCAATTTTTGTAGAATGTTCTTTGCAGTTGGTGTACAACAGGGTACACTGCAAGAAATATTGTATTCTGTAATGCAATTTACTTGACCTTTTAATTTCCAGTATGACAAGTGAGCTATGTAAAATCAGACCTAATTAAAACCAAATAAGACATTTTTACCCTAAATTTGATTTTAAGGTATGAAATCTGTCTAAAAGAGTTCAATAACATTCAACATGAGGTGATACCATTTAAAATGTTTCTGGGTGATTGTGTACTTTTCACCCAGTATTAGAAAGCAGTACAGTATATTCGTAATGAGCAACTTTACGCTAGTATTCCAATCCAACTACAGACAAACAACTCAGATCTGCATAGTGACTGTGGTGATGAGAACGTGCTTCTATCCACAACTGTTAAATGGTCTTGTTCTAGAGAAGAGACTCCATTGTTTTAACCAGTACCATTGCATTAAAACGATTTAGTTTGATGCGGTATTAAATTCACAATTTTATGTATCATGTAAGTCCCTGTTCTCAGTTAAACTTGAGTATTAAGAGCAATAGAAGAAATGGATAATATGGTTTATATG
This sequence comes from Xyrauchen texanus, assembly GCF_025860055.1. NCBI lineage: Eukaryota > Metazoa > Chordata > Actinopteri > Cypriniformes > Catostomidae > Xyrauchen > Xyrauchen texanus. The sequence goes on along the minus strand of NC_068293.1, from coordinate 21,879,283 downwards.
CACCCTAAAAATACCCAGATAAAAGAATGGTGTGCACAGAGAACGCCTATTGATCCAGTTTCAAGTACTTTGTCCAGATTGTCACAAATACAGCTGTCTACACCACACGTTGGAATGCATAAAGCTTTGATGACTCTGTTGGCATATGGCTAAAACAAATCATCTGGAGACCCTGTTCACAAGATGGTTGGTTTTAACCATTTGTCAAATTATTGTATTGGAAACCACATCAATTGAAAAGAAATCAGGCAAATAAATTTAGTTGGGAAGAGGCTTCCAACTAAGCAATTGTCATTCACTTAAAAACAACCAGACTTCTAATGCTCTACTTCAATTTTAATGTGTGTTTTCATTGCATGAATAAATGCAATTGCTATTCCTCAAAATCTATTCAGCTGCATTTGCAGATTAGTAAAGGACAGAATAAACCAGTAGACGTACTGGCTGCTAATACCGGTCACCTGTAAGATGGTTCTGTGTGGTATGCAGGGGAAGCATTTGAGGTTTAGGTGGCGGACTTCATGCACAGTCTCCTGGGTGTAGTGCAGTTTTTGCAATCACCACACCTTTCCTGGCACCGCCATTCAATAACAGACACTCTTGACATTAACATGCAAACCACAAGCAAGTCTAACTGTTTAATAATCCTGACGTTTTCAGAAAGAACTGTGTAATAATCAAGGTCTTTATCACATTTAAAGCCTTTATTCAGAAAATTACTGCATTCAGAGCCTAAGAGGACTATTATATTTGTGACCTCAACACCCATGACCCCCCAACACCAAAATGGATGAGCACACAAATGCACCAAGATCTAAACAAAAAAAAGCGTCTGTTCCTCACTTGTAAACAGCGCTGCTCTGCCAGCTGTGACGCATGTGCATCAGTTTTTGCGTATTTCAAATGCCAATGCGATTACGTCACACGCGTAACACTGCTCACCGGAAGCATGATTTCAAGTTTAAAAAAGTAGTTAAATATGTATCTTTTTCACACCAAAAGTGATCATATTGCTTTAGAAGACATTCATTTAACAGCTGGTGTCATATGAATTTTATGCTGACTGTCTGTGATTTTTGGAGCTTCAAAAGAGATATTCTGCCATTCATTTGAGGACCTACTGAGATATTTTCCTATTTTTCTTTAAAATAGTTCTGAAGAAAGAAAGTCATACAAACCTGGGATATCATGAGGGTGATTAAATAATGAGAGAATTTTCATTTTTGGGTGAACTATAACTTTAAGCTCTCTGTACTTCTACAGTCTTTAAAGGTTTCACCTTTAGTATAGCTGTTTCATTACAAAGTGGAAAGTCACATCTTTTTTGCTTATACAAGAAGGCGGTGGGCTTTCATATCAAACACTCTGACAGTACACAAATATTTAATTACAGTGAAAGGCATATTGAGTCATGGACAAACCAAAACAAGTCAGTTCCTTTCTTATAAACATCTAAGGATTGAGTTCTTCCGTCAATGGTGTAGCCTGAAATTCATAAATACACATCTCCAATAAACTGTTTTGTTCAGTTATCTCAACCAACACATGAGACCCTGATGTCAGATGGAATGGGTAGGTACATCCACCACATTGCTTTTAGCATTGTATGGTACTGAAAATGCACACTGAAACTAGAACCTCCTGGAACACAATGGGGTGGCCTGAAGACTGTCATCCTTGCACGATGGCACTCACCACATGTGCATATTTGACAGTTGTGCTGCTTTCTCGAGGCGAAAGTTGTTTTTTGATGTACATCACTTCTGCATGCTCATATTTAGTTTATGGAACAGCTACTGTGGTGTAAAGCATATCATTATTTTTCTGGGATTAAGTTATAACCTCCATTTCTGCACTAATAAAAAAAAACATTAAAGAAAATGACTTAATACTTAAGAAATAGTTCTCCCAAATTAAAATTCTGTCATTATTTACTCACCTTCATGTTGTTCCATACCCACATATACATTTCTTTCTTTTGCAGAACACAAAAGAATATACTTTAAAGAATGCTGTGAACTCTGATTTACAATAACAGTTGATAGTGATTCACTTTAAAGCTTAAGTATCAAAAAAGTAGTCAGTGCGATTGGGGAGTCTTTTCCAAGTCTTCGGAAGGCATTAAATCACTTAAAATGACTGTTACGCTTAAATCATTTAACCTCAGTGCCTATGTTTCCATCCAAGTTGTGAATTCTATTTATGTTCAAAAATCATCTCAAAAACAGTGTGTGGATAAAGCAGCAGTTTCCATCCCTTGTGTTCAAAAGAACATAAATGTGATGGGAGCGACAGTGCGTTACAAAGTTCTGGGAGCGCTATGCGGGTGCTTCTCATTTCTGAAATATTGCATCCTCGTTTCCTTTCCTTGTTCCTTTTCCTTGTTTCCTTGAAAGGAGGGAAGGAAAGGAGGATGGAGGAATCGAAGCAAGATGCATCTGTAAAATGGAAAGTCCTGTTCACTCAAGTGTGACTTCAGAGCAAGTTTTTGCACAGTTGCAGCACCTAGGCAGGCTTGCTGTTATGATATTGAAAGATTTTTTTTATTAATACATTCATAATAAATCCAAATAATTCAAGATGCACCGTTGAAGTATGTGACATTTATAGTTTATTTAAACTGCAAAGGTGAAACATGAATTAAAACTGCTGTACCAGATGTGAAAGGGGAGGAGAATGTATGCATTCGTCAAGTGACCAAAAAGTCTTCCGCATAGGATGCACTTTTTACATTGACATTTATGCATTTGGCAGATGCTCTTATCCAAAGCGACTTACAGTGCCCTTATTACAGGGACAATCCACCCCCGGAGCAAAGTGCATTGCTCAAGGACACAATGGTGGTAGCTGTGAGGATCAAACCAACAATCTTCTGTTTACCAGTTCAGTGTTTTAGCCCACTACGCCACCACTTTTGCTTCCTTGCTCATCCATCCTCAGGAAGCTTCCTCTGTCCTCATATCCTCGCTGTGCATTTTAGGGAAGTGATACTTTCTTCGTGATGCAGACTTCATGGTCACGGGCTCAAGGACGGAGGAACCAGGAAACGGGGATGCACAATTTAAGAAATGAGAAGCACGCTTTGTTCGTCTGCTGGTGAATCCAGTTATGAACAAATTGTCTCATGACTTTTTTTGATGCACATCTTGTATTCCTTATAAATTCAGTATGAGTTTATTTGGTAAATGTGTTTCCATCATAGTTTATAGAATACACATTTTTGACATCAAGAGAGCGTATGAGATTTTTTTATGCACATATGATGCATACGATATCCCAAATGTACATAAAAAAATATTTGGATGGTAACCCAGCTATAGATACTTGTGTCATGATATCATGATGTTTGGTCAAAAGACCTGCAAGAACTAATGTTGTTTGATATTATTGGAGTGTCACCATATTTTATCCCTTTGCTTTCTGCAGAAAAAAGAAAGTTATATGGGTTTGGAACGACACGATGGTAAAATAAGAGAGTAAATAAATACAGACATTTTTTGGGGGTTGAACAATTTCTTTGCGATGGTCAGTCAAAAACAAAATTACTTTTTTTGGGGGGCTATTTGACTTGTATTTATTTATGTAGGCTGACAATAGTTTATCATTATAAATGTTTGCAATAAGTGTCGCATTTGCACATTGCACAGATTGCAACTGCATCCTCCAGCATGTTTCGTCATACATATTGACAGTAGTAGATTGTTGAAAGTCATTCCGGGGCTGTTCATTACACAAATATAAAAGTGTGAGCTGGGTTGTTAAATGCTTTTGTGAGAAGCACTAGGCCTGTAGAACAAAATAATGGCTTCCGCAGGAGCTGCTATTGCTCTCAAAGGTCACACTATATGACTGCACAATGCACCAGCTGAGCTGTTTTTCAACCAATTAACGAGAGTGGGCCATTGAGGGCCTGTGAGCTTCCAGGGGAATATAATTTAATTGAAACTGATCAGCTAGAAACTGATCAATTAGACCACAGCTGTACAGTAATTCTTTTTCTAAAAATCTTTAAGATATTTTCATAACTATATACATACTATAGTTAAACCACCAGCCTAATTTTGTGTATTATGTCACCAAAACAGTGCCAAGCCACATCTCATTCATAGATGCTATTCTTCTCACAACAATTGTACACAGCGGTTATCTGAGTTGGTGCCAGATGGGCTGGTTTGAGTATTTCTGTAACTGCTGATCTCCTGGGATTTTATGAACAACAGTCTCTAGAATTTACTCAGAATGGTGCCAAAAACAAAAAACATCCAGTGAGCATCAGTTCTGTGGACAGAAATGCTTTGTTGATGAGAGAGGTCAGAGGAGAATGGCCAGACTGGTTCGAACTGACAAAGTCTACTTTGTAACTCAGATAACCACTCTGTACATTTGTGGTGGGAAGGACAGCATCTCAGAATGCTATTCTGTGCTTGTTAGTGCTGTTTTGTGGCACGAGGGTGACTCACAATATTAAGCAGGCGGTTTTAGTGTCCTTGCTGATCAGTGTATGTGTATATATATATATATATATATATATATATATATATATATATATATATATATATATATACATGTGTTTTGTTTTTTAAAGACAATCTGCACTGACCTAACCATGGTAATGGGTAGCTGTCCATGGTTTTACCTGAGGTCATGGCTTTTTTTTTTTTACAATTGCCACTGTTAAACTATTAAAGAACAATGGTAAACTTTAATTAGGCCAAGTCCTGTACAATTTAGAATGAAGGGGTTTAAAGGCTGGACCCTCATGAATTATGAACAAATGATTGACAATTTTAGTTACACTCTCCAGTGAACTTTATCACTTTTTTAAGGGTGTTGGATTTGGGATAGTGAAAATGCCCTGGTTATCAGCATAATTTGACAAGCCAACAAACTGTTATTTTACAGACTTGGGAAGAGTTTTTTTTTTCAAAATCCATAAACCAAGACCAAACTTTCTGACTGTAACTCGTCCTAGAGCATGGGTGGGGAACGTGAGGCCTCAGGGCCATATAAGGCCTGTGAGACCATTTTACGTCCAACAAGACCATTTGAGAAATAATTTGAAAAGCAAAAAATGGCCTTGATTCCATTAACAGTAAAAAAAAAAAAAAAAAAAAAATATATATATATATATATATATATATATATATATATATATATATATATATATAGAATTTAAAATAATAATAATGCAAAAACTGTAAGATAGAAAGACTATTTTAATTTTTGTTTCTTGGTGTGTAAGCACGTAACAGAATTTGTATGTTAATTTCAACCCACAATCAGAAATTGCAAGCTTGTATGGCCCACAATAATTTAGTGAATGCTCGAATGGCACTTAATAGGCAATAGGGTGCCCACCCCTGTCCTAGTGCTTTTATGCTAAATCCCCTATCTAGTTAGATATTGTTAGATACTGTTACATGAAAGAGAACATAATTCCTCTTCTACCTGAAAATGCCACATGTTGCTGTTCTGCTCCTGTAGGTACTTAGTGTGGTGACACAACTTAGTATAATATATTTCTGTTTACATGATGTGATTATGTTATGAATCTCACTATTGCTGTAACACAATGGCATTGCTATGTTGTGGTAATGTTGCAATGAAGTACTATAGCATTGTTAAAGTTGTTGCAAAGAAACACACACACACACACACACACACACACACACACACACACACACACACACACACACACACACACATAGACTGGGCACTGCTATGTTGTGTAGTGCCTTCACTCAATTGTGTCTCAAGGACTGAACACTGTGTGTGTTACATAGTAAATTAAATGTCAGTTTCTGAAAAGTTCTAGGTATTTTAAAGACAGATTAATACCAAGCTCACAAGCCTGTTATGTAACAGAAAATTATTTTCACCATGTAAAAACATAATCCACTTTACAACATTCCCTACCAGCTTACAGGACTAATTATAATGTACTTAATAATAATATACTGTATTAAACGTGTTCTAGGATAGATAAACATTAGCTGTTATGGATGTAATATAGCCCCCTTCGGCATATCGCAGCACCTTTTTTTGGCCCGTTCTGCATAACGTGGCAGCCCATTTCAGCTTATAGCGGCCAATTCGGCCCTGTTTCACTGCCAGCCTTTCGGGAAAAGTCCCTGTTCTCCCGATTGCCAATCTGCCCCTGTCTCTTGCCATCCCAGATATGTATGACTTTCTTTCTTTCTTCTGCAGAACACAAATAAAGATTTTTAGATGAATATCTCATCTCTTTTGGTCCATTCAATGCAAATGAATGCTGGCCAGAACTTTGAAGGTCCAAAAAGCACAAATGGCAGCATAAAAGTAATTTAATCTCTCAGTGGTTTAATCCATATCTTCAGAAGCGATATATATATATAATTCCACATTCACTTTCACATTCTTCCTTTTTTATTTTTGGTGATTTGCATTCTTTGTGCATTCGAATTATCAGTGACCAGCCTGATTCAGAGGTTGCATTTTCCCCTCTAACATTCCATTTTTACTTCACTGATGGTTAGGTTTAGGTTTGGGGTTTGGTTGGGGGTTACAGTTTATAAAATATGCATTCCACCTCAATGGATTAAAGCCTGTACAGCTGAAAACAACTCAATTCACAACTCACTTTTGGTGCCCCTCCGTGGAAATTACACTCACAAAATGGACCTTGCACGTGCCCATACACCCAACAAAATGTACCTCTTTGGCCACTGGGGGCAGTGTTTTGCAATTCGGTAAGCACAGAACGATTTTAGCTAAAGAAAAGTCAACCTACTATTTCAGATTTCACTGTGAGATCAGTTGGAGTTGTAGGCAAGGCCTAGTAGGAGTTGCCCTTGCACAAACTATTTTTATTTGTAATGGTGAACTATCTCTTTAACACTAATATTTGGGACAGGCAAATACAAAGAGATGAACAGAGAAAGAGAGACACATTTACATTTAAGAAAAGGGATCTCTTTATGTATTTCTTGGTCTTTGTTACACTAAAATGGCATTTACTTGGACAACAAATGTTTCACACATTCCATTTCACACTCAAAATTCATTAAATTTTATCTCCTATTATATCCCATTTGCTTTTAAACTCTGCATGGAGAGAAAGCAGCACATTTACTCTTTCCAGCATAGAAGGGGGACACACACCATTTACAAGCAGAGCTTTATGCAACCCGAACTCATGAAAGTTGTTAATAATTTACGAGTTGGCTCTTTTGTATTGTCTCGCACAATGTTGTTTTCATAAACTCGTACGAATTCATCACGTGCAAATTCACGGATGTCTAATGCAGAAGTAAGCGTGAGTTCCTCACATGATGTGTTAAGGACATATTTATTAATAATATGTCCTAACCCAAACACCTTATCTAAACCTAACCAATCAGTAGTGTGTAAACACTATAGCAAGCTGTTGTGTGTGACAGAAGAAAGTAGTTGTCACATATAAAATGGAAACGCTGTCCAGTGACATCACTGGCTCTAGTGAAAATCGTAGGAATTCAAATGAGTGCAGTCGCATGATATGATACAAATTAGCTAAATTTAGAATAGTCGTAGGAATCCTGATGGTTTTGCCATGAGAGTGTGATTTCACTGTGAGTGTGTGTTGGCTTTAACTCTTTCTTAGCGGTAAGAACTTGTGTCACCATATTAGTTATCAGCTGGGCAAGGATTCTAAGTAATGGGTTGGTCAGAAAGACAGGCATGATCTCCTGCCCCTGGCCTTGACCTGAAAGGAGAAGGCAGCATGACCCAAATGCCTTCCTTGGACAAGTTTATCCAGAGCAGCTTTTCAACCTTCAGCTGTCACCACCTGTCTTCCATATGTATTGAGACATCAAAGTGTTCCAGATTCATACTGCAAGCTATAGTCCATTCACAACGTTGTGTCAAAACAATTGACAAAATGATATAGCATTGCTCTAAATTTAACAAAATGAATCAAATTAATCCTCAAATGAAATGACTATTTTTCTCTTAAGGTATTTTCTCTTCAGCACTGAGTCACTCACTAATATAACTGCAGCACAACAGTTGTTGCTTAGCAATGGAGGTTAAGTGTATGTTTGAAAAGTAGAGAGAGATTTTCCTCTGTTCCAGCAGCTTTGGGACCCCTGCTCTCTTCCCTCCATAATACACCTCATTCAGTCCCTATTTCAAAGCCTCCGCCAAGAGGAACCAAAAGGTCTCTCCCATCCCGTGTATGTGGAATAAAGACTCAGATAAAGAAACTGGCACAGGGTTAAGGGGAACCAGGTTGCTTATCAGTGACTTTTTGAAATCTACTCTGATACTTTTGATAGCCAGGGACAATGGATATCCGTGCATGCTGAGGTTGTTCTTTCATGCAGTTTATCATGATGGAAACAATCACTTCTTCGGTAATCCATGTCCTTCGTAAGGTCGGACCTTTTAACATTAAAACATTTTTTAATACAAAGAACAATTCACACAGATAGGATGTTTAATTAACATGACGTTAACCTTCTTTTTCAGTTTGGGGCCCAAAGATCCCAAGGCACTTTTGCATGTTTGGAGTCTCAGAGACCCCCGGCTGATAAAACATGAATTAAAACAATGATTTTTCACAAGCTTGATGCTACACACCCTTGAATGCTTCTACCAATTGTTTACTTTGATTAATGTTAATGTATATTTCTATAATGTAATTTTGCTGGTGTCAAACTGACCCTATATTGAAGAAATGTTATTTATTATATTGGGTAAAAATCACATTATAAAAATTGCATGCTTAGATTGTGGTAAAACAAAGGGATAAAGCTTCAATATCTGGCTACTTGATTTTACGCTAAATAAATGCATCATTTTATTTTAAGGGAAAATAAGAGGAAACAATCTAAATTATTTTGAGAACTCTCTGGACCCCATGCAACCCCTCAGCGAAACATAGGGTTGGTAAAGTATAAGAAAGAAAATGAGGGTTTACAGTGCAATTCCTCATCTCTTACCATTCCGAGTTTTAACAAGATTTTTTCAAGATCTCAATTTGTCGTTATGGGTGGATATGTTTCATAATGTGTAATCGCGTATTTGGCATGGTGTTTAAAGGAGGTGCCGACGTGCTGAACTAGGTTCAAAAGTTAACATCCTAAAATTCTTAATGATACAGACAGCCCCCATCGGTGTCAGATTATGCAAAAGGGTTCAGACTGTGGTGCATGTGCGCAACTCTTTTCTCTAATAACAGCTATTCACAGATGGGATGGGCGTCACCGCTTTTACGAACTCTATTTAAACAACCTGCAGAACAGGAGTGCGAAACGGAGCGTGTCATCTCACCGATGGATAACAACTAAACTGAGGATTAATATCGCGACGCATACTAGCAAATCACCAAAGGGCACAATGACAGAGGTGAGCAGTATCTTTCTGTTCTGAAGAACGAGCAAAATATTAAATACTTGAGACTGAGTTTGTTTTTTAGTTACCCTATGGACTGGTTCAGACACCTGCACTAAAAGCTATTTCTCAATATATGCTATCTAAAGAAAAAGCAACACAGATAGGTTGGAATTTGTAACAATCCAATAACAGCACATTGATTTTTTAAATTGATTTGCAGAAAGTGTTGTTTGACTGCTTTCATAAAAAAGTTTCTCAGAACATGGGTGTTTACTTGTCTTAGGCCTACTGTGCCTTATCATTAACACGTTAAAGTACAAAAATCACTTTATTTGTCTTTTGGGCTTTTTAAAATTAATTTTGCATATTTAAAATTACATAAAATAATATGACCAGATTGTTAACAGCATCATTTAAGTTAATTTTGAGGGGGAAAATATATGTTAATATTTACTGTCATGGAGACAAAACATTTTTATTCTAAAGGTAGCCATATGTTCTTTTTTTATTTTCTTAATTTTTTTGAGGATAAGTTAATATATGTTACATATTTGTCATTGTTTATTATGTCCATGGATTAACTGAACATACAGTATGTTCTGCTCTGTAAGTGTTTGCTGTCAACAATCTCAGTTTGACATCTGTTCATGTTTAGAGTTGAACTCAATTGCTATTTTTTTTATTTACACTGTTTCTAAGTGGTACAGGAACTTGTATTTAAAATTTTATTTAATCTTAATTGAAAATAAAAAAAATGCTGCATTTATGGCCCCAGACTGTGTGTTCACTAATGAATAGAAACTATATAGATTGCCAACTGCCAAGAAAAATCTCTAAATTATAAGTCTTGCAAACATTTACAGTATAATTACTTACAAGACTTTATGTTAGAGATTTTCTTCGGTTATCCTTGGTATATTTGACATTGTAAATATACTTCAATGTAAGAATACTGTATATAAACAGGTGTATAATATATTTAATACACAGTAATATACTAATTCACATTAATATTTGGCATAATTTCAATGAACTGTGCATGCACCAGGTGTAAATTGTGAGCAACTATATCATTACTTAATCTTCAACATCCTGTTATCAAGACAGTGGGTTCATGGGTTCAAGACCCTCAAGGTGCCGAAGTCTATCAGAGTTCACATGGTCAGCCGTGACAGAGGACCATTACAATTATAATATATATATATAGAGTGAGAGAGCGAGAGAGAGAGAGAGAGAGAGAGAGAGAGAGAGAGAGAGAGAGAGAGAGAGAGGGGAGGCATAAAAAGAGAAAGGAGGCAAAGAGAGTGTTCATGTGTGTATCCTCACACGTTTTCCTGCTTAAATGATATCCATCAATCACATTTTGTGAATTAACTTCCTAAAAATGTTCCTCTTAGGGCTAACATACATAAATCATTCTTAAACAAACATGATCTTAAAAGAGTTCATCAAACAGCACTATTGTGTGCTTACTAAATGAAAGACAATTAGGTTTAACTTTGTAATGAACTTCAAACAGAATGCAGGTGGAGCAACAGGAAATTTCCTTTTGTATGGGAAAATTTGGTGTAATTCAAGACCCCAATTATATCATTTCAGCACATAAACACAATCACGCACTGTTTATGTTATTAGAAGTCTCTCAACACACCATGAGACAGACTCTCATTTAACATAGACTGGGTATACTGACATTTATATCCGTTGTTGCAACACTACTTGAGTGGTTCCACTAAAAAATTATTTAGTGACCAGAGAAAAATAAGGTCACAGGTCTTTGACCTCACCAACCACACAGCAACAAGTCTTTTAGAAAAGGCCACTTAGATGTTTATGATGTGTGAAAAAATCCCTAAATTGAAATTACTTCACAGATACAGTATCACTGTGAAGTCACTTTGATTTTTGAAAAGCACCAGTTTAAAAAATACTTCAGCATGACTGGCTTACAGTCAAACCGCTTTGTGCTTTTGAAGTATAGTGTCAGCTTTCTTACAGAGCTGAACCATGAAATCATAATAGGATGTTGCGATGACTTCACAAATATGCAATGTTGCAGTGCCATTGACAAGTTTGTTACACATGATTGGAATTTATTATGTCAATTAATAATCAAAACGATGTTTTAAGTGCTCTTTTGAACATATTGCACTTATGAACCTGCAACAAAAAGCCCACATATGTTGGTTCTTGGCAAAGCTTGACATAGGTGCTTGCTGATATCATATCTGAAAAATGCTCTAAAATCAAATATAGACAGTGTGGCATATCACTTCTAAGGCCAACCGGGTCAAATCTCATTTCCAGGTCATATTTTGCTCTAAAATCAAAAGAAGAAAATTGCTAAATTGTAAAAAATAAAATGTTCTTTCATTCCTGTTATTTATTTATTTTTGAATGTGAAAATATTTTGATTTTGGGGTGGAATATTACCTGGACATGACCTGTTCATGACAGATTTCTTGATATTCATTCAATCAAAGCATGTTTGAATATTTACAATGAATTTGCATTAACCTCATAATTATACAATTTGTAATAATTAAATGTAGTGGGCAGAGACCTTTATGGTAATCAAAAGTATAAAGCTGGACAACATCTTGATGGGTGCTTTAACTGCTGTTTCTCTCCCCTTCCACAGATCCTGTCTTCACCTCCAAATGAGAAGACTTTAAGTGCCAGCGAACTGACTGAATTCTTTAACATGTTGGAGGAATTTAATTTCACAGATGCCAGTGATAACATAACACGGGTGGAAATGCAAATGTGCCCCACTTCCTTTAACCGTTCTGCTCTTCTCCATGCTATGTGCACCCTCTATGTATTAATTTTTGTAGTGGGCCTGGCCGCCAATGCGCTAGTCATTTGGGTCAACTTGCGGTCACAACGTCATTACCATGAGACACATTTATATATCTTAAACCTGGCAGTGGCTGACCTGTGTGTGGTAGCTACTCTCCCTGTGTGGGTGAGCTCGCTGGCACAGGGTGGTCACTGGCCATTTGGCCAGGTGGCTTGCAAGCTAACACATCTTCTCTTCAGCGTCAACCTCTTTGCCAGCATCTTTTTCTTGGCCTGCATGAGCATGGATCGGTATTTATCAGTGTCACGCTCAGGGGAGTTCTCTCACAGACGTGGAAGACAAATACGCTATTTAGTGTGTGCTGTAATGTGGCTGCTAGCTCTGTTTGCCTCAATACCTGACACGTACTTCCTCCAGTCAGTGAAGTCACAACACAGCCATGTAACCTTGTGCCGTCCTGTTTACCCAGAGAATAACGCTCTGCAGTGGATGGTGGGCATTCAATTGAGTTTTGTGGTTCTAGGTTTTGCCATTCCTTTCCCTGTTATAGCAGTGTCTTACGCGCTGCTGGCAAACACCCTGACTTCCTCATCCTTCTCCTCACATGCCCCTTCAAGTGGAGAACAGGATCATAGTGTGAGCAGGAAGGTCATCCTCACGTACATAGTGGTCTTTACAGCTTGCTGGGCACCATATCATGCTGTGCTCCTAGCTGACGCTATGGCCATGCTGGGGCTGGTTCCTCTGGGCTGCAGCGCAGAGAATGCCCTGTTTGTGGCGCTGCACCTTACACAGTGCCTGTCATTGCTGCACTGCTGCGTGAACCCGGTGGTCTACAGCTTTGCTCACCGCCACTACCGTTATGACCTCATGAAGGCCTTCTTCTTCAAATACTCCACTCGTACAGGGCTGACACAGCTATTGGAGGGCTCTCAGGGCATTGAGACAGAATATGCAATGGTGGAGAACAACCCTACACCCGTAAGCTAGGACGCACAGGGTTTTCACTCTCAACCAGAGTTCTGCACTGCTTCAAATCATGACCTCACTTGACATGTATCAGATGTGGATTTTCCAGATAAGTGAAACTGAATTAAAACAACAAGTTTTTCATTGAACAAGTAGCAAATGTTCAATGGTGGCCCCAAAGACATTGAACACTATTGAGCTTTTGGAATAATTCCAAAAACGATTATGCAGAAATGTGCCAAAGACAGATGCTTCTTATTTTAACTTAAGAACTGCACGCACTCATCCAAACAATAGAGTGCATATTAACCTTCCGAGGCCCACACGTGACTGCTGTGTGCATTTTCAATTCTCCTTTTTTAATTTGTAACTAGTAGCACCTAATAAACAAGCAAAAAATAAAATATACCTAGCGCAAATAGTTTTCCTAAATATTGATGTCTACATATGTGGACATCGGGACTACATTTTAAGTAATATCAAGCTACAGAAAACCACATTTTTTTAATCATATAGTTTATTATGTTTCCAGTAGTGTTGGTTATTCATGTTTTTGAGTCAATTTTCTGTTAAGCCAAATAAATTATTCTGATTCAAAGTTATGGCCAGCATCATCAAATTACTGCCAACCATGTTTAAATAAAAATTTGTATTATAAAATTCTGAATCTATGTACTGATTGTCATTGTCCCATGTCTGCCAATATTTTGAGTGGTTCAAATATCATCTGCAGCCTGAAACTGAACTCTTGGTCAGATTCTAGGATTGAATGCACTTAGCTGCATAGAAAGCTATTGGATGCACCCTTGCTCCCTATAAAGTGAGCCTCTGAAAGCTACATTTTTCAGCTTTTGGATGAATACATTTATTCTCAATGTGAAAATGGGTTGTAACTAAATAGGAATGTATTTACTAATGTTAGTAAATAGAACGGTTTTGTATAGTGATAACAAAATAAGAAATAACTAAATGTATATTAAAATGAAGCAAATGACCCACAGATGTGTTATAGTTGAAAATTATTAAAAATAACTAACATGTTTTTTCAACTTTTATTGGTACAAGGTCCCATTTTCCACATATGTTGACTTCTTCTTTATAAGCATGCTGACGTGTGAAAAATCTATGGATTTTTTAAAGCAGCATATCAAACAAAACAAGAGATGCTACTTGTTGCAACTACTTTGTTACAACCAAACAGGTTTAAATAAAAAAACGTAAAGAGGTTTCTTACCAGAGGCACTTTTGTTGGCGCTGCACCCATAGTAGCACTTCACGGAAATCGATGTCATGCTGTTGTGTCACGTGACACAGTGTGCCAGAAGTTGAATCTTTAAATGACAGTATAGAGTCCTATGAACAGTATTCAGTCAGTTTTAATACATTTAAATGATGCGCTGCTTATAGCAAAGCCAAAATACAACATACAATACCCTGAACGGAAAGGAACTGCAAAGATAAACATTTGTTTTCTAACAGCAGTCCAAAAAGTCATTATACTATTATATCAATATTTAAGATTTCTTAACCCAACTCAATTTCTATACTTTGATAGAAAAAACATTTTAAAACATGTATCAGGCAGTATGCTGTATGTAGTAACAATTATTTTATTTACATTACACTATAAAAGAGATATTCTTAAACACCTAATCCCACCCCTACGCTTAAATGTAACTAATACATAACATTAATGCAAAACTCCTTTTGAACAAAACAAAAACAATGAGCAAATATGAAATGCATAAGTAAAGCAATGAGTGCACAGAATTTTCAATTTATTTTATTTAAAAAAAATGTAGTCTTGGGTAAAGTTTTGAATTCTTCCTAAATTATACGAATATGTTCTAACAGTGACATTTAAAATATGGAAAAGTGTAACATTTTGCTGATGCAGACAACAGACCAGAGGATGTTTTGGTGATGGTGTTATAAGGATGTATTGTTATGAGAGTGTGTTGAATTATGACTTTTCATAAATGTATGATAACTTGAAATATTGCAATTTATGATACAATATTTGAGAATTTAAGCTAGTTTTTACTCCTTACTTACCAGTCTCTTACTACTGAAAAGCAACATAAGTTCAATAAAAAATAAATAAACAATAATAATAATAATAATAAATCATAGTATTAGATGGAATGATGAAATCATGTTAAAAGAATGTTACAAAATAAGATTTTGAAGTTATTTGTATTTTTTGCAGACTGTATAATGTAGCTCAACTTCGGTGTTTATTTTTAGATGTTGCTCACTTGCTATTGATTGGAATGCTCAAAGCACTTAGTATAGAGGGGATTGTTGTCTTTTATGGCAAGATAATTGGTGTTACTTATGTATTTTGAACAGTCTGTGCACACATGTTCCCTTCTCTGCAACAGCTCATTCAAAAATTTTAAAGGATGGGATTGGGACAATCTGAATATATCTGGATTTTTCAAAGATTGAGTGTGTTCATGTAGGGTTCATGAAGTGTAACTGTATGTGTTTGTGTTTATACATCATTGTTGTTTTTTCTGTTATGTATATAATGTTTAATGACAGACTTAATCTTGTAACAGCTTCTTGTGTGTGTACTTGAAAGAGCATTTTCTTAAAGGTTACTGAGTCATTTTTTAGATGTGTATATTTAGATTTTCTGTAAGGTAACTTAAATACATTGTTATATTTAACTTAGCTTCTGTCACATATTTTTTTTGTTGTAGAGTTCTGATGGAACATTGCAAACCTAAATGTTCTTGAAATAACTTGTTTTTCTTCAGAAAACCTATTCAATTACTCTAGTCTCTCTTAAACATCAAATCACCCTTCTTTAAATTCCTTTTCCTCATTCTCATGCTCATATACAGTATGGTATCTTATGGAAACTGCATGGATAGGATTAACCCATGCATGAGCTGAATATGGATTCAATCTACTCTTCCCTTTTATGTTTGATTAAATAAACACCACAGTGGTATAACTGGTTCGCCATGTGTTCGACAGTGATGGCCCCTTTCATTTACACCCTTAGGGATTCATAAAAAACTTAAAGGTAATATCTTCAATCTTTGTTAATGCAACAATAAATGTCTTTGAACAACCAGGGATCCTTTGCCTTAATTTAAATGATTGTTTCAAGATGATCACGGCTGCAGAATATCAGTACTTGCAATGGTCAAGCAGGTTTGCATATTCAATGCAGCTAAAAATGCACAAAGCACATTTTGAAAAGTGAAGGGTTGACTAGATTTTAATGCAATTAAAATTGAATTAGTTAATTGTCTACATTGAAAATGCATAAATGACTGTGGGAATGAACTTACTGTCTCAGGCATGTCAAGCTTATCTACAGTAAAAACTAGCAAAGGTTAATTAATCACAAAAACATGAAAAATATATTTTTTAATGTATTAAATTTATTCATTTATTAAATCTCATGCTTGTAAATGTTAACATAGAGAATTTTTACATTACTAACTCTACCAAATGTGTTAGTCTTTGGGTCAGAAAACGTAAAGAGGGATAACTGACACAGACCACTCAGATTTATAAGCAATCATTTTATTTTTACTATCAATATCACATATTAATTTAACAATAACTATCAAGTTCAGTAAGTGGAACATTTGTTCTTGAAAATGGCTAATTATTCTTATTTCTAATTATGCACACTCTAGTCCATTAAAAAAGCTTTTCTTCAATACTTTTCATGACAGCAATTAGATTGAATCCAATATTGATTTAGACAGGTGCTATTTTATAACTCACATGTTAAAAACACAGAAAAAAGTTCTGTTTCCAAATTGATATATTTGCATCGATCATGAAAGCAGGACAGATAATTCTGTGCATATGTGTGCAGTGGGACACATGTTGATATTTTTTTTATTTTTCAACAGCCTCATAAGATACCAAACTAGCTTTGATGTAGTCTGACACGCAGTTTACACGCAGAATAAAACTTTTGGAATACATTTGTTTAAACTCTTTAAACATTTACCAGTTTTAAAAGGAGCCAAAGCCAACAGATATAATTGTATAGCAGAGCATTGTGGCTTCTCAGTACCTTTGACCTTGACATTTCTGCATCTCAGTCAGCCAGTGTTGAGCAGCATTTCCACATGTAATAGAGGCAGAACAGTGATAAGACACATTAGAGCCTGATTTATGCAGATTTTAGCTCAGTGTGCAGCCGCTGTCTGCTCTATAATACTTTCAACACTTTCCTGTATTTAGACACCAGCAAGGCCTGAGCAAAACCACTTAAGGTTGCATAAGAGGTCAGCTTCAAATGTATTCTGCAGCACAGTCCACCACTCTTCAAATGTTGGCTTTTTTTTAACATCTTTTTTAAATACTTACTACAAACCCAAGATTTCTTTTGAGTTTCCTGGAAAAATACTGCATAGTCTGAAAGCATGGCTGTGGCAAAATTAATAGTGCAATATTATTTTCTCAAAGCATCTATTTATTTTATGGATCTGATGGAACCACATTCAAGTTTGAATGATTATGGCTTATGATGGACATATGTATGAAAATCAAAGAAGATTATTCTTACTCAATAAAAAAGTGAGTTCCTATACAGTAATTAGCATTTAAGTTGTTTATAGTTTGACCAGTCTTGAACTCATTTGGCTTCAATTGTCACTAATCCTTCAATTCCTGTGTTTCAAATTAATCATGATTGCGACAGATTTATATCCATAAACATCCCATGTCTTTCTCTGCAACTATTCATATATTTTTACATGCTCAATGTGTTCATGTCTGTAAAATAACAATACAAGACAACAAAACTGTTAGAAAGTTCGACAACACAGTCAAAACTCAAAAAGCAGTATGCAGCTTCATAAAAATATGTTCTTACAAACACACCATTGTCCTAAAAGTAAGCTGTGACTGTGTTAAGTTTAACACAAAGGGAAGACACTGTCAGTTTAAAACAGGTCATGACTATTAAACACAGCACTTGTTTTTCGTCTAAACAGGGCCTCAGTTAAAAGGCTACCAAGGAGCGAAGACAGAAAAGCCGGAACAAAGCTGTGAAATATTGACAGTGTAGAGAGAATGACGTAGCCTGAAATGTATCATAGCACAAAAGCATCCCACAAGAATTTAGAGTCAATTAAAATAAGAAAACTTATCTGTGAATCATTAAACCTATTTTTTAGGCAGATTTGCTTAAATGGACATGCATCTCTGGTTTATATGAATAAGACTAGATTTAAGAGGTCATTATGATGACCTTACATATAATACAAAATATTTAATGAGAAACCTTGAACGCTTATAGTCCAAAGATTGAAATAATTTAATACAGGGACCCCTGCACTTTCATCTTAGCCCTTCATTACATTTTTGCCTGTCTTGAATCAGTCTTCATAGGAAAAATATTGTTTTTAATTTTAGTCGCCTCCTGTGGTTTGGCTGGTGCTCCAAAAGCGATTCAAGAAAAATCCACTGCTTTATGCAGGCTGAATGAACAGCCCAGGATGGCGTGTAATGTGAACAGCCGGTATTTCTGTGTGTTGGTTTTACAACAAAGCTAAAAGGATTTGTTCTTTAACGTCAGTTGATACTGTTTGTACTATTTGTGCAGATCTAAAACAAGAATGCTTCTGTGATTCATGAAAATGCATGATCAAGAAGATAAATATTTTACAAACAAACCTTATCAAACATCTTTAAACTCTAGCACGGACATACAGTACATCCACAAACAAGCGGCTGTGGTGGCTCAGTGGTTGAGGCTCAGGGTTACTGACCAGAAGGTCGGGGGTTCAAGCCCCAGCACCACCAAGATGCCACTGTTGGGCCCTTGAGCAAGGCACTTAACTCCAGGTTGCTCGGGGGGATTGTCCCTGTAATAAGTGCACTGTAAGTCACTTTGGGTAAAAGTATCTGCGAAATGCAGAAATGTAAATGTAAGCAAGCATGTTGCATGACACATACTGAAATAAACACAAGCATTCATGTGTTCATATTGTTCACATGTCTCTGGTGTAAGTGTTTATATTTCTCGGTCAGGGCTAGAGAGGGTCTTTTTTTCCCTTTCTGCATTTCGTGTAACAATTTGTGTTCCTTGAGTCCAGAAATCTAAGTGATCTCTTCATGAAAGCACAGCATGACTTTCACATCATTTCAGAGGAAGACGAGCCTTTGATGCTGTCTAAAAGTGAACTGTGAAGGAGAGGCTCTGCTTTCTGACATAATAATGTTGAGGGAAGAGCAGGGGGATATCACATATATATTTGAAAAGGCATCTGACCTATGCTTAGCAGCATGTTGAAGAGCAGTTTGTTTCTTCAGTTGATGGAAATACAGTAACTTTCTGATGTGCTTGCACAATCTCAATTGGTGAGAGGCAATAATACAGTAGTAATATTAGTAGGGGTGTGTTGCAAAGCCATAATCTATGTGTATCTATCTGTTCCAATGGCAAATTATCTGTATTCGGATACAACTGAATGTGGGTGGGGCTTAAAACCAGAAGTGTTTAAATACTAAATGAAAAGCTTATTTCCCCTTCTGTCGCTCTCTCCACGTTGTGTCAGAGAAGCGACACTAAGGGTCTCTCTTGAGCGCTGATATTCACCTCTGAACTATGAAAAAAGGCTATTGAGAGTTGGCACCCAGTATTTGCATGTCCCGCCCCCGGACATACGGGTATTTAAGCGGCGCAAATACGGGAGGTCATTCAGAAAATTTCTTCGGAGCCGATGGTCGTGCATGCAGTCTGCTGCGAGTTACACACCCAGTTCCTGTTTAATCCTCTGACGCTCTGCATGCTGTTTGATCTGACGGCGCATAACAGCGGCTTTCTCATTCATGCACAGCTTCGACAGCGCAGACAACTCGAAAGAGTTATTCTAAAAGAGTGAATTTCGCTCTAAAAGAGCAAAACACAGCGGCGTTGAACGTCCTTCTCAGGACGCGTCTTTTTAAAGACGATTTTCCGCCTCTGTGTAGTTTCTGGATGCGTTGATTCTCCCCACCTCTGACGGCCATAAAAACTGCCTTGCATTCCTGAGTTGCGATCACACGCAGGCCGCGTTTTTATGAATGGTCTATGTTTTCAGTACGAGAACATAGCCATGACAGCATTGTGGTCGTAGGCTTTTTCTTGTAGTAAGAAAAAGCGGCTTCAGCCGCCCCCCCGCGCCTCGCCCCCTTCCTACGGTGATGGAGAACGATCTGGGGAGAATAACGGGACGCTTTCGCCGGGTAAATCCCCTCGAAAACCTCCCGCATCCCCGGCACGCTTGCCTGCTTCCCCGAGCTCGGGATTAGTGCGGTCCGCTTAACAGCCTACCGTCCAGTCCCTCGAGCTCCCCGGCATTGGATGATGACATCACCGCTGCATCGGAGAGCGTAACAGCGGCGTCGGATGCGGATAACTCGCCTGGGCCGCCACCTTCGGGTCTCCGCCCAGTCTGAGCCTGACGCAAGAAGGTCCGCTATGCTTCCCCGGGCTTAATTGGTTCCGCGGGTATGTGCGCCGCTCACAGCCGCGCCCCCCCGGATTCCTTCCCAGACGTGCATGACGAGCTGAGCAAGCCCAGCTTCCTCGCTCCTCCACTCTCGCTACCCTCGGTGGTAGAACGGTCCCAGACCGCTCCCCCCTGCACGCCATGGCCCCCTCCTGCAAGTCTGCCAAGGCACTTCAAAATCTGCACTTGGGTGGTCCTGTTCTTGACGTTCTGCAGGAACTGCACTCAAACAGGCGATGACCACTCCGTGGTCCAGAAATGCAACGATGGACAGGCAGTACGGGAGGCAGACAAAGCACGCTTTCTCAAATGCCCCCGTCTCCCAGCTCCGTCCATTCGGCGACACCACTTGACGACTTCGCCCAGCAGTCCTCAGTGGTGAAGAAACAGACAAAGGCTATTTTCAAGCAAAAAAAAATAAGCATCCTGCCCTGCCGCAAACCTGCCGCCAGGGGCCATGCCCTGTCTGCTCGCCGAGGGCGTCCTCCTGCGGCTTTCAAGAAAGAAAGAAAGTGGTGCTCCGCCTCAACAAGTGAGTGGGCCCAGCTCTCAGCCCCAGCGTTGAGCTCCCCGCAGAAGTTGGACGCCCATAGTCTCACTGACCCCCTTGAGGACCCAGAAGGCTCCCAGGCGCTCCTGAGATGACAGACCCAGAGACCGAGACGTTAGCTCCGGAGCTGGTATGACCACTCCGTTCCCCGGTGGAGGGCCGGGAGGAGAATTTTTTGTTAAATTCTTTACACTCTATAGAGCTATTTCCTTGTTGTCTCTTGGGTCACCTGGCCCGCAAATGCCGTTCTCACGGCACTCTGCTTTCAGGCCTCAACACTCCCGGCTTCCCGGACGCGGTATCCCCGCCCTCAGCCCTACGACTGTTCCCCGGCCGGCCGGTTCAGATGAGTTCAGAGGACGCCAGCATCAGACCTCCTCCTCAGTCACGAACCCGCCCCCTGCCGGGTGCGCGGAGCAAGGTAAGTGCTTTGAGTTTATTCTCAGCACCAGAGCCTCGGGACGCCACGTTGCCTCCCGATGCCGCGTTACCTGTTCCGCACCGCTGCGAAGCCCCGCCGGGTACGTCCAAAAAACTCGTCCCCTTGGTGCCCCTAGCACGGAGCTTAGAGGCGTGGCCTTCACTGCCCAACCATTCTACTCGGTTATGCAATTCAGTTTGCCAGGTCTCCGCCCCCCTTCGTGGGCGTACATTTTTCCGCAGTACACGGCCAACATTTCCCTGCGCAAAGAAATCGCCTCCCTTCTATTAAAGGACGCGATAGAGCCTGTCCCTCCAACCGAAAGGAAGAAGGGTTTCTACAGCCCTTACTTTGTTGTACCCAAGAAAGGCGGCGGCTTACGACCGATCTTGGACCTGCGAGTTTCGTAGGACACTTCCTACGGTTCGCATTCGACGGTGTGGCAGCGGGGGCGTGGTCAAGCGCCCGTCCGGGAGAGGAAAGCGGTAAGGCCGCTTACACCTGAGC
Organism: Xyrauchen texanus; assembly: GCF_025860055.1. NCBI lineage: Eukaryota > Metazoa > Chordata > Actinopteri > Cypriniformes > Catostomidae > Xyrauchen > Xyrauchen texanus. The sequence continues at coordinate 21,857,198 of NC_068293.1, read as the reverse complement.
TAAATTATGCCTAAACACCTGTCTCTAATTCCAGTGAGCACGAGGAGAGCGGCATAAAAACAGACACAGAGCCTCCAGACGGAGAGAGAGACCACAAGCAGACCCAGTGTTTGTCATTTGTATTGTGTGTGCAAATAGTGTGAGAAAAATATAATTAAAAAGACTTACCTTGAGAGGAAGACCTGTTTCCTGTCCTCCTTCACCAGAACGGTGCTACACTGGTGCCGAAACCCTGGAAATTATGGAGCAAAGTCAGCCCCATAGAGTCCTCCCAGCTGGCAGAAGTCCTCCAATCCCTCGCGACGCTGCATCAAGGCCACCAGCAATCCCTGCTTGAGCTCCGGCAGGACCAAGATCGCCGGTTTTTTGAGATCATGCGGGCTCAGGCAGAGGACCGGCTCGCCATCCGGAGCCTCCTCAGCCAGGAGACGGAGCCGGCCACAGCCGCGACCCCGGACAGCCGCGCTACGCTACCCCCGCCCACGTTACAGAAGATGGGGGCAGCAGATGATCCTGAGGCCTTCCTCGACTTGTTTGAGCGGACGGTCGAAATCTGGGGCTTGCCGCCCGAACAGTGGGCAGCCCGTCTAATTCCTCTCCTGTCCGGGGAAGCTCAACTCGCGGCACAACAACTGCCGGCGACAAATCTCCTGGCTTACACTGACCTGAAGAGGGCCATTCTGCAACGGGTCGCCAGCTCTTCCGGGGCATGAAGTTGGAGAAGTCCGATCGCCCGTTAGCGTTTGCCCAACGGCTCCGGGGCGCCTGTCAGCGCTGGCTGCTCGCGGGGGACCACGGCGTCGAGGGAGTAATCGACCAGGTGGTACTGGAACAGTTCAGTTCAACGGCTGCCTCGGAAGACGGCGGGGTGGGTCCAGTGCCATTGCCCGGCGTCGCTGGAGGAAGCTGTTCGGCTAGCGGAGGACCACTTGGCGGCGATCCCGAGGGCGGACGAGCCCTCTTCTTCTCTCTCTCTCTCCCTTCCCTTGTATCTGCCCATGCCCTCGCCCCCTCCCTGTGTTTTCTCCTTCTGTTCTCTCCCCAGGGCCCGTTACTGCCCAGCGCAGGCGTGGAGGGTTCAGAGACCTGCTCCCGGCCGTGGGAGAATGCGCCCTCCCATTCCCGTCTTTCAGCCGCTCTCCTCCTCAGGTGGGGCGCCCGCCAGCACAAGTGCGGCCACAGCGCCTGGGCCGGCCTGTTGGAGGTCGCGGAGACCGGGCCACTTCGGGATCAGTGTCAGCTGATGGAGGTGGGGGCGGTGGTGCTGGGTCTCCGGCGTCCGCAGGCTGCCCCCTATCGGGCTGGAGCATGCCAGATTCGGTAAGGATCAGGGGGTATTTACCAAGCTTTGCTGGATACCGGCTGCAATCAGACCACCATCCACCAGCGCTTGGTTCAACCCGGGGCTTTGGGTTTATCTAAACTGGTGAGGGTGAGGTGTGTGCATGGGGATGTTCACAAATATCCCATGGTGACGTTGGCGATTATATTTAGGGAAAAAAACATAGTGTGGAGGCAGCGGTTAGTTCCGCCTCACCCATCCGCTAATCTTGGGTACTGATTGGCCGAATTTTAAAGATATATTAGAGGGTATTTGTGCGGATGGGTCCTGCATAAAGAGGTGTCGCGGTGTGCGATGCTTTGGCAGGGAGGCGGGCAGGGACCGTCCTCGGCTGCTCGGAATGACGAGGAAAGGGACGAGGTGGCCGCCCCTCCTCTCAGGGAATTCCCTGAAGGGGACTTTCCTCTAGAGCAGTCGCGGGACGAAACTCTTAAACATGCTCTTGACCAAGTGAGAGTGATTGATGGTCAACAGCTCCGGCCGGGCGTCGCCATTGCATACCCATACTTTGCTTTGATTAAAGATCGGTTATATAGAGTGGCGCGGGACGCTCAAACAAAGGAGGAAGTGACACAATTATTGATTCCACGAAGCCGCCGGAAATGGTTTTCCAGGCGGCTCACTACAATCCTATGGCCGGTCACCTAGGGGAGCGGAAAACACTTCTCCGTCTAATAGCCCGTTTCTATTGGCGGGCATTGGCGGTGGCGTCCGCAGGTGGTGTCGCGGCGTGCGTGAATGTCAGCTGGTAAACCCACCGGCCACCCCAAAAGCGCCATTGCGCCCTCTACCATTAGTCGAGGTCCCCTTCGAGAGAATTGGGATGGACCTCGTCGGGCCATTAGAACGGTCAGCACGCGGACATCGCTCGTGTTAGTCCTAGTGGATTATGCGACGCGATATCCGGAAGCAGTGCCTCTGAGCAACATCTCCGCGCGTAGTGTTGCAGGGGCACTCTTCAAGATAATCTCCGGGTGGGGATTCGAAAGAAATCCTCACCCGATCAAGGCACGACTTTTATGTCACGAACACTTCGCGAACTTTACGAGCTCTTGGGCATCAAATCGATTCGCACTAGCGTTTACCACCCGCAGACAGATGGCCTAGTGGAGCGATTTAATAAAGCAGCTCAAGAACATGATTCAGTAAATTCAGTACACGAGGATGCTAGAAATTGGGATAAGTGGCTAGACCCCCTGTTGTTTGCAGTACGAGAGGTCCCACAAGCCTCCACGGGTTCTCCCCGTTTGAGCTGCTGTACGGGCGACGCCCCGCGGTGTCCTTGGCGTCATCCATGAGCGTGGGAGGAGGACCTTCTAATAGTAAAAATGAAATTCAGTTAGTTCTCGATCTTAGAGCAAAACTCCACACACTGGGGCGATTAACACAGGAGAATTTGCTCCAAGCTCAAGAACGCCAACGCCGGCTGTATGACAGGGGTGCTTCGGCTCACGAGAATTTGCACCGGGAGATAAGGTACTTGTATTACTCCCAACATCGAGCTCTAAATTACTCGCCAAGTGGCAAGGACCCTTTGAGGTCACCACGGCGAGTTGGGGATCTCGATTATGAAGTTAAGCGTACCGATAGAGGCGCGCGTCAAATTTATCACCTCAACCTCCTGAAATTATGGAGGGAGGAGGCGCCTCTGTGGCGTTGGCCACGGTAGTTCGGAGAGGGCGGAGCTCGGGCGGAGGTAAACAAAAACTACAATCTCAACACTCCGGTTACTTGTGGAGACCAACTCTCACAGCGGCAGCTCACAGAGGTTTCTGAATTACAAAAGGAATTTGCGGATGTGTTTTCCCTCTACCGGGCCGTACAAACATCATACAGCACCACATCGAGACCGAGCCGAGCGCGGTGGTGCGTTGCCGCCTATCAGCTTATCCGAACATAAAAAGAAAATAGATGCGGGAAGAATTAGATGCGATGCTTGATATGGGCGTAATAGAGGAATCCCACAGTGATTGGTCCAGCCGGTTGTTCTTGTTCCCAAGAGTGATGGGTCTGTTCGATTCTGTGTGGATTACAGAAAAGTCAACGCGGTGTCTAAATTTGGCGCGTACCCAATGCCCGGGTTGATGAACTGCTTTCGATCGGTTAGGCACTGCTTCGATTTTATTCGACCTTGGATTTAACAAAGGGTTATTGGCAGATCCCTTGACACCAATGTCCCGTGAGAAAACAGCCTTCACTACGCCGTTTGGGTTACACCAATTTGTGGCGCTTCCTTTCGGTTTGTTTGGGGCACCAGCCACGTTTCAGCGACTCATGGATCGGATCCTCAGACCGCACTACCGCGTCGCCGCTGCCTATTTAGATGATATTATCATTTATAGCAATGATTGGCAGCGGCACATGCAACATCTGAGGGCCGTCCTGAGATGCGCTGCGGCGGCGAGGCTCACGGCAAACCCTAAGAAGTCTTGCGATTGGGCGTGTGGAGGTACGGTATCTGGGGTTCCACTTGGGTCATGGCCAGGTGCGGCCCCAAATTGATAAGACCGCGGCGATTGCGACTTGCCCTAGACCGAAGACCAAAAGGGGGTGAGGCAGTTCCTGGGGCTGGCTGGCTATTATAGAAGGTTTGTGCCTAATTATTCGGACGTCACCAGCCCGCTGACTGACCTCACTAAAAGGGGGCTCCAGATCCGGTTCAATGGTCGGAGCAGTGTCAACAGGCGTTTATGCAGGTTAAAGCCGCACTTTGTGGGGGCGCTTCTTCATGCACCTGACTTCTCTCTCCCTTTTATTTTGCAGACGGACGCTTCAGACAGAGGGCTGGGGGCGTACTCTCGCAGGTGGTGGAGGGGAGGCGCCGGTGCTGTACATTAGCCGTAAGCTCTCCTTAAGGGAGACTAAGTACAGCACTGTGGAGAAGGAGTGTTTGGCCATCAAGTGGGCGGTCCTCACCCTCTGGTATTACCTGCTGGGGCGGGCCTTCACCCTCTGCTCGGATCACGCCCCACTCCAGTGGCTCCACCGCATGAAGGATACTAGCGCCGGATCACCCGTTGGTATCTGGCTCTCCAGCCCTTTAAATTCAAGGTGGTCCACAGACCGGGGTGCAGATGGCTGTCGCCGACTTTCTCTCCAGGAATGGGGGAGTGGTAGACAGGCCAGATGGTGCCCGGCCTGAGTCAGGCGGTAGGGGTATGTGGCAGCGGGCGTGGTCAAGCGCCCGTCCGGGAGAGGAAGCGGTAAGGCGCTTACACCTGAGCTAAATTATGCCTAAACACCTGTCTCTAATTCCAGTGAGCACGAGGAGAGCGGCATAAAAACAGACACAGAGCCTCCAGACGGAGAGAGAGACCACAAGCAGACCCAGTGTTTGTCATTTGTATTGTGTGCGCAAATAGTGTGAGAAAAATATAATTAAAAAGACTTACCTTGAGAGGAAGACCTGTTTCCTGTCCTCCTTCACCAGAACGGTGCTATAGACGGCCAAGCGTATCAGTACAAAGTCCTCCCCTTCGGCCTGTCTCTGTCCCCTCGCGTCTTCACAAAAGTCGCAGAGGCAGCTCTTGCCCCGCTCCGAGAAGCCGGCATGCGCATACTCAATTACCTTGATGACTGGCTCATATTGGCCCACTCCCGAGAGTTACTATGCGCACACAGAGACCAGGTGCTCAGCCACCTCAGCCGTTTGGGGCTTCAGGTCAACTGGGAAAAGAGCAAGCTCTCCCCGGTCCAGAGCATCTCTTTTCTCGGTCTGGAGTTAGACTCAGTCTCAATGACAGCACGTCTCTCCAATGAGCGTGCTCAGTCAGCGCTGAAATGCCTCGCTTCCTTCAAGCCAGGTGCCGTGGTCCCGCTAAAACGTTTCCAACAGCTCCCGGGGCATATGGCATCCTCCGCGGTGGCCGCGCCGCTGGGGTTGATGCATATGAGACCACTTCAGCACTGGCTCCGGACTCGAGTCCCGAGACGAGCATGGCGCCGCGGCACGCACAACGTAAAAGTTACTTCTGCCTGCCGCCAAACCTTCAAACCCTGGACAGACCTCTGCTTTTTACAGGCAGGAGTACCCTTGTAACAGGTGTCCCGACGCATTCTGGTCACAACCGACGCCTCCAAATTGGGTTGGGGCGCAGTGTACAACGGGCGCGCAGCCGCAGGCCGGTGGAACCGAGGCCCGCTGCGCTGGCACATCAACTGCCTAGAGCTGCTGGCTGTTTTTCTGGCCCTGCAGAAGTTTCTCCCGTTAAATCGGAACAAACACATCCTAGTCAGGACAGACAGCACCACGGTCGTAGCCTACATAAACCGCCAAGGCAGAGTACGCTTCACGTACAGTGGAGGCTCCACCCCCAGTCGGTCCAGCTGATTTGGGACCGGTTCGGCAAGGCTCAGGTAGACCTGTTTGCCTCCCAAGAAACCTCCCACTGCCCGCTCTGGTATGCCCGGACAGAGGCTCCCCTCGGGGCAGACGCGTTGGCACACAGCTGGCCTGCGGGGCTGCGCAAGTACGCATTTCCCCCAGTGAGCCTTCTTGCACAGGTGCTATGCAAGGTCAGGGAGGACGAGGAGCAAGTCATTCTGGTAGCCCCCTACTGGCCCACCCGGACTTGGTTTTCGGACCTCACACTCCTCACGACAGCCCCTCCCTGGCGAATTCCCCTGAGGAAAGACCTTCTTTCTCAGGGACGGGGCATGCTCTGGCACCCGCACCCAGACCTCTGGAACCCCCACGTCTGGCCCCTGGATGGGATGCGGAAGATCTAGCCGGCCTACCATCGACCGTCATAGATGCAATCAATCAAGCCAGAGCCCCCTCTACCAGGCATCTCTACGCCCTAAAGTGGCGTCTGTTCGCGGACTGGTGTTCTTCCCGAGCCGAAGACCCATAGAAGTGCGCAGTTATGTCAGTGCTCGTGTTTCTACAGGAGAGGTTGGAGAGGAGGCTGTCCCCCTCCACCCTCAAGGTGTATGTCGCCGCTATTGCGGCCCACCATGACACGGTAGACGGCAAGTCTCTTGGTAAGCACGACTTAATCGTCAGGTTCCTAAAAGGTGCCCGGAGGATGACTCCCTCCCGGCCTAACCTGTTCCCCTCCTGGGATCTCTCGGTCATCCTTACGGGACTCCAGAGACCCCTCCTTCGAGCCGCTTGACTCAGTTGGACTCTAAACGACAAAGAGGAACTATAGATCCTCATGTGCAAAAAACGATGAAAAGAACTACTTCCAGGTAAAAGTACCTAAAATGGTCTTCAGTTCCTGCAGTGGGAAAGGGCCTAAAGTTTACACAAGGGGGCATTTTAGGGACAGAGGATATCGGGGCTCAGCCCAGACCTCTGTGGACACATATGGGTATCATCGTTGATGAAATATTGGAATGCAATTGTTAAATCTGTAAGGTGTAATTTATATAAAGTAAATCTATAAATCTTTCTTACTAACTTTTGTTAGAAGTTGCCTGCTTATAACACTATATACTTTATTTTGTCCCTTTCGGCTTTCCGACCGAACATTGCATACATGTGTCTGTTTCAAATAATTGATTTGCCTGGTGTTTTTAAGTTAGTTGAGAACTATCAGGCAGTAAAGAGCTAAAATAGTTGCTTATGAGCAAAAAAGAGTTTGTAAGGTTAATGGCTTCACAAATTCTGTTTTGTTGTTTGACAAATGTCAAACATGAAGCAAGACAAAAATGTCTTGCTTCATGAGTCAAAGACAGAATCATTATCCACATTCACTATCTATCTGTCACCATCACAGTTACAAACATCAGGTGGCAAGCTCACACTTGTACAGTACAGTTTCAACATTCTGCAAAAATAAGTGGTATTTCACAGTGAACTACAACCTTACTGTTTAAAGGGAAACTGTTCATTTTCAGAAAGATGGCAAATCTGTACTATGACTGGCCAAGTTCAGCTGCCATCTCAACTGGATCCTGAAATTTTACAGAAGCTCTTAGGGGACTAAATGATTGTGTGGAAAGTTTTTTGGGTGAGACTAAAAGCATTTACTTCTTTACCAGTTGGATTTATAGAGTAGAGTTTGTTTCTCTAAACTAACAGTTAGAAAGAGAGCTGTCACAAACCAGGTAACTTGTACTGCTGTAAGTATACCAGCAGAGTATCTAAACAACCCCAATATACCTGATGATGTCACTCATTCTCCAGCCAAAAATGTCTCAAATCACTGTGGCTTTTACCTGAAGCTTTTTTCCATACAGAAAAGAAAAGGTCTACCAAAACTGTACATTTAGAATTCTCTGTTCACGTAGAATTGTTTTATAAAATACAATGGGTAATATCTCGAGCCCTGACTAAGTGTTTCAATAATAAACTGAGCCATGTACCGATTTATGGCAAACAAACCTGAAAATGTTGCTTGTTTCGAGATGATACGTTTCAAATCACAGCACCTATATATATATATATATATATATATATATATATATAAAATCTCCAGGATGGCACTGCAAAATTTTTCCTGGAATGTTTAAACCCAGGAAGGGGTGATGCATGTACTGGAGAGCTGCTCATTTCTCCCATCATCATTGTGGCCCTGAGCAAGAGACTTTTTGGATAAAAAGCATTCATAACGTGATGAATAACCGAACCCACAGTCAATGAGAAGTCAATGAGAATCAAGTTTCTCCCTAAGGTTATATGAGTGTGTAGATGATCACAGAGTCTTGTTTTCACATCCCTGAAAATGTCAGTGTTTCTCCTATATACTCAGCATAAATTCCCAATGAGAACATCTGGAATGCTTGGGAAAGGAAGAAAAAAACCCTTTACCCCCTTTTCACATTTACCACTAAAATCAGCTCATACAATTCGCTGAATCAAATATGTAAAGGATTTAATTTAACATGGAAACTGTTGCTTTATTAGTAAACCAGGCAAGCAGGTTTTCCCCACCCACTATTCTTTCTATTCATCCACATGTCCATGTGTCCCATAATGGACCCCTGGGGGACACAATGACTCTCTGTGACTGTAAAAGGGTCCACAGCAGAATGAAAGGAAGACACAGGGAAACAGGCTTCTCCTGGCCAACCAGCCCCAGGAATTGTCTCATCCACTTTTTGTCTTGGACCCACCCAATTGCACACTCTGTGGGGTTTGCTGTACGTCCCGCTCCTCGCTGCGACCTCAGAACTGCCCTCAGTTGTTTAATTTGCTGCTGCCAATCATTGCTGTAAATAATGATATCATCTCTATAGGCAGTGGTGTAAGCCGAATGCGGTCTGAGGATTCGGTCCATGAGACGCTGGAACGTAGCCAGGGCCCCAAACAAACCGAACGGATGTGTCACAAATTGGTGTAATCCGAACGGTGTGGAGAATGCCATTTTTCACTGGATATTAGTGTCAAGGGGATCTGCCAATAACCCTTTGTAAAATCCAGTGTCTAATAAAATCGAGCAGTGCCCAACCGATCAAGAAACTCATCAATGTGAGGCATTGGCTAGGCATCAAATTTAGACACTGCGCTGACTTTTCTATAATCCGCACAGAAGCGGATAGACCCATCGCTCATAGGAACCAGAACAACCGGGCTGGACCAATCACTGTGGGATTCCTCTATTACCCCATATCAAGCATTGCATCCAATTGTTCCCAAAACATTTTTTTTGTGTTCGGGCAATCAATAGGGACGGCTGTGTACCACTACCCCCGGCACGGTCTCGATGTGATGCTGGATGAGGTTTGTATGACCCGGCAGAGGGTCAAACACATCTGAAAATTTCTGTTGCAACTTGACAACCTCTGCAAGTTGATAAGGTGATATGATTGTGTTTGTATTCACCTCCGGCCCAAGCTCTGCCTTCTCCGGAACTACCATAGCCAACATCACAGGGACCTCCTCCCTCCATAATTTAAGGAGGTTAAGGTGATATATTTGACACGCGCCCCCTCTATTGGTTCACTTTACCTCATAATCGAGATCTCCCACTCATCGTGTGACCGTCCTTGCCATTTGGCGTGCAATTTGGAGCTCGATGTGGGGAGTAATACGAGTTTATCTCCCGGTGCAAATTCCTGCAGCTGAGGTCCCCTGTTATACAGTCGGCTCTGTCATTCTTGAGCTTGGAGCAAATTCTTGTAAGTTACCCCAAGTTGTGGAGATTTGCTCTAAGATCAAGAATGTATTGAATTAAATTTTTGCTGGTTGAAGGTCCCTCCTCCCAAGCTTTGTGTAGGACATCAAAGGATCTGGAACACCATTTCCCGACAGCTCCATGTTATTAAGAGCTGGGTTGTATCTTCCTTTGTTTGAGAGTCATGCATCACTCTATACGTCTCGGAGCCATTGGGTGAAGGCCAAAGGGCTGCCGGTCATCTCCAACTTTATCAATCGGAAGAGCTAGCGATGGTACTCCAGACTGTGGCCAACCTGCTGCAGGATTGTCTTCTTCAGATCTTCATAACCCAGGTGGTTAGCCACCGGTAGTTGTTGTGCTGCGAACTGGGCTTCTCCAGACAGCAACAGGAGGAGCCTGGCCGTCCATTGATCATGCGGCCAGCCCCAGATCTCAGCGGTGCACTCATAGAGATCAAGGAACACTTCTGGGCTATCTTCAATGCTTACAGCTTCACAAACTCATGAGCTTCACAGACATGAACACTCATAAACTCATCAGCTTCACAGACACCATGACCTTCCTTGTGCCAGGCTCTCTCTCTGCTGGTGGCATGGCTGCTTATATGCCGCTCTCCCCATGCTCACTGGAATTAGATACAGGTGTTAGATATAATCTAGCTCAGGTGCAAGCGCCCTTACCGCTTTTCTTCTCTCTGGACAGATGCTTGACCAATCCCCGCTGCCACAATGACTCAGCAAAGTGAAAACGAGATTGGAAAGGTTGTTCTAAATGTTAGATGGTGAACTATTTATTGTTTATTAATCTACAAATAATGCACAGCGATTTTCATACATAAAATCACATTGTCTCCAACAAACATTTTAATGTAAAATCTATGATTTAACTTGTACAGGTTCACATTCCCTTAGTGGTTCATGAGGAAACTGCAGGAGGTTCATGACATTGTAAAATAAATTCCTATGCTGAATTAAATTATATAAAATATGTATCAAATAATTTTTAAATAAATATGAATAAAGGTTACAATTACAATATGGAAATGCAAAGCAAAACATGTAAGATTGCATGCAAGTGTGTACAATTCCCATTATACTTTCAAAAGATAACATTACATAAATGGATAATTCACCCAAAAAGGAAAATTCTCTCATAACTTACTCACCCTCATGCCATCCAAGATGTGTATGATTTTCTTTCTTCAGCAGAACACAAACATAGATATTTAGAAGAACATCTCTGCTCTGTAGGTCCTTACAATGTAAGTGAATGGGTGCCAACATTTTTAAGCTCCAAGAAGCACTTAAAGTCAGAATAAGTGGTTAAATCCATATCTTCTGGAGCAATATAATAAGTGTGGGTGAGACAGATATAAATTTTTAAGTCCTTATTTTCCATAAATACTCCCTATAGGGGGCAATATGAATGTAAAAGTAAAAGTGAATGTGGAGAGTGATAGTAAAAAAGGAATTGAATATTGATCTTTTTCTCACCCACATCTATCTTATCGCTTCAGAAGACATGGATTTAACCACTAGAGTCTGGTGGATTACTTTTATGCTGTGATTATTAGCATTTTAGAGCTTAAAAATGTTCAGGTTTATTTGTAGCCAAACTCTCGCACAGGTTTCTTGTCTCGTGTTGTTGCCTATTGCGTGCAACAATTGGTATTTTCCTTGCGATGTACACTCAGGCTTTGTCAAGTGTGCGAATGAATGGCATTGCTTTCTTTCATCTCATCTGTCAGTTGGCATGGACGCATATTGCCTTATTGTCTTGCTGATGTGCACTTGTGCCATTCAGGTGTTTGTTTCTTGCGAGAGCATGTGGTTTTGTTTTGTTTCTGTTTTGCCTCATATCTCTCAGTCCTCCATCATACCCCGCCTCCTTGTTTGCCCATTATTAATTTGCCTCACCTGCCCTGCTATTCACCTGTTTGATTTCTCTCCCTATTTTAGTCTCCTTGTGCATACTGTCCAGTGCCAGTTCATCTTGTTCTTTTGTCTGGTGAGTTTGTCTAGCTCTTCGGTCTTGTTCCTGTCCATCGGTCCTGTGTTTTCCTTCTTTATCCAGCCCAGCCAATCTTTGCGTTTACCACCCTGAACCTCGTTTTTTCCCCGTTGGGGTAGTTTGAGTTTTTGCCTGTGTTTATTTTTGGATTAACAAAACCTTTTGTTTTTTTGCTCTACGTTTGGGTCCTACCTCTGCTGACATTCACTTGCATTGTGTGGACCTACTCAGCTGAGATATTCTTCTAAAATCTTTGTGTTCTACAGAATAAAGTCATACATCTCTGGGATGGCTTTTTTGTGTGAACTATCCCTTTTAAGTATTATTGTGTACTTTATGTAAATATTGTAGGTCATAGTAGTTCAGCTGACAAAAAAATTTTGGTCTACAAATGGGCTACACTTATTTAAATTATGATAAAGAAATGTCCCATTGCCCTTTTACTTGAACTAAAATTAAAACTTTTCCATTGTGTTCCAGTGTGTCATTTTTAAAGTTATGCTGGTCATGTCTATTACACTTGTGATACATTTCTTTTAAGGCTATGGGGACATGATGGTAGAATACAGAAGTCAGTATCACATGTCCAGTCTTAACAACAATGGAATGATTTCTCGAGCACTCGTAAAGTTTCAAAGTTTAGTTGTCACATGCTCAGTTGGGATTGCTGTGAAATATCTTTCCTCAACAGAGGCTTACTCCAAATTACAGTACACTCAGATCAAATTCTATCATCACATCTATATAGTCTGTTCTACAAGGAACTTGTTGACTCAATGTCATTGCTTCCCCTCTCTCCCCCTTTTCTGACCCCTTCTCTGATTGTTGAGGCTTTGTACAGCCAACAGGCTCAAGTCCAGACCGTATCTTGTGCTTGAGTAAACAGATGTGTTATGATGATAACCCAGAGCATTTCCATGCTGATACAAACCAGGGCTGAAGTTAGACATCAAAAACACACTAGAGGGTCAGAATACAAAAAAGGCTCAAAACGGCAAAGAATTTCATTGAAGTACATTAAAGGGTCATGATATGCCTTTATTATTAATTATATTCCTTGAGGTTCCCAGATAATATTATCCTATAGTTGTAAAACATGATAATTTTCCACCATTATTCTGACCTTCTGTCAGAAATCTGTTTTGGTACTGCTTCTCCCTTAAGACTTATCTGTAAACACCCACTGTTATGCTTGGCTCTCTGCTCTTGACTAAACTGCCATCTCACTGCTCACCACTACTGAGTGGTGTCACATAGCTTGGCAATGATGATGTAAAGGACCCAAGTGCAGTTTATTCATAAACGTCCAATCCAAAAACTGTGAACAGAAACATGGACATGACTGGTCTGGACTGGACTTGACTTGACATGGACAAGGGAAACAAGACAACCAATAAACAGACACAACTATATACAAGATAACAAGATACTAAAACATGAACTAATGACATGACAAGACTGATAACGAGTTAACAAGACAATAAACCAATGAAAACAATACACATGAACATGGAGGGAAAACAGCACATCATATGACCATAAACCACATGACATGAACTGGAACATGAACTAAACTTTAAAAATAAAAGACATGAACACAAAACATAAACAAAACATATAAACATGACAGGCGGGCTACAGAAGTGATACACTGTAAAAAAATTAAATAAAAAAATGGCAACTATGGTTGCCAGAATAATTATGTAAAAAATAAATGAAAAAATGTAAACAACTTTACAGAACAACCTGTAAATTTTACACTGTAAAAATAAATGAATAAATAATTTAATTTACATAAAAAATGTCAAACTTGATATTAGCCTTCTGAAACTGTAAAAATCATTTTTTTTTTACTTTATACAGTATTGTTAATCAATGTAAGATGACAGAAGAGTACATGATGACGTGAAGTTCACAAAAGTCGCTCTTCAAGGAGCAATGACCAATAAACATATAGAGACAGTGCTCAGTGTCACTCACACAAACACTAAACACCATCAGTGTGAAACACATGTGAAATTTAAATAGTGCAGTAAACATGAACTAAAATACATTAAATATAAAACAGAACACCCCAATGTACGTAACTGATATTAAAAATAAGACGAAACATAAATATTCCCATAAAATATAATGAAATATGATGGGTCAAGCAGGGAATTGTGGGAATGATCAATTCTTTTTTTACTGTAATTTTAATAATAATTTACTGTAAAAAGTACAAAAGTACTCTCATTTAACATAATGTACATTTTACCCATGAATTGTACAGGACAAATTAGACTTTTTACATCTAAAATTTTATTTTTACAAAATGCTATTGTAAAAACTACTGTATTGTCTGTAAGTATATTTAAAAAAAAATGTACTGTATATTTACAGTAAATATTTATTAATCAATTAATGTTCTATTTCTATCGCATTTTTAAAGTATTTTACCATTAAAATTACAGACATGTAAGGTAAGTAGGTGTTGATGTGTTGTTGTGGAGGCAGTCAGAGGCAAATGTCTTCAACAGTGTACATCACAAAGTGAAGGAAGTAGAGAGTGAGTTGTTTTGGCTGCTTGGTTTCAAGAAATGTCTTTTTGTAGAGAGTAGGAAGATGAGTAGGAAGATTTGAGTTCTGAAACTTATAGTATGTTTTTATAGTACAATGTCAAAAGATCAAGGAAAATGTGATACCTCATGTCACGACCACTTTAGTTCACCCAAAAATTTTAATTCTCTTTTAATTTACTCATCCTCATGACATTCCAAATGTCTTTCTTCAGTATAACATATTTAAACAAAAATAGAAAAATGTCTTAGCTCATTAGGTCCTAATAATGCAAGTGGATGGTGATCAGTCCTTTGAAGCTCCAAAAATCACAGACAGTCAGCATAAATTTCATCCATACAACTCAGCGGTTAAATTAATGTCTTAAGTGATACAATTGCTTTTGGTGTGAAAGCGATAAATATTTAACTTTATAAAGGATTGCTTCCGGTCAGCAGCAGTATATGCGTGTTGTGACTGCATTGTCCTGAGAGACACGTGAGAACACACACATGCAACACATCCTGAAGAGCAGTGCTGTTTTCAAATCAGTAGGAGGAACACTATACGGAAGCTTCATTGGTTTTGGTTTACATCTGTATTAGAATCAGTTTTTTTACTCTCAATGTGTGCTCTTTGTGTACTTATCCAGGATGTCTCAGTCGAGAGAAAAATGTGAGATTACTTCTGTAAAATTACTTCAGGAAGCAATGATTTATAGTTAAAAAGTTAAATAAAATGATTGCTCTTTCACACCAAAAGCAATCGTGTCACTTTAGAAGACCGCTGGAGTTGTATGGATGATGTTAATGCTGACTGTCTGTGATTTTTGGAGTTTTAAAGGTCTGATCATTATCCACTTGCATTTTAAGGACCTATTGAGCTGAGATTGTTTTCTATTTTTCTTCAAATGTGTTCTGCTGAAGAAAGAAATTCATACACATCTGGGATATCATGAGGGTGAATAAATGATGAGAGAATTTTCATCTTTTGGTGAACTAATCCTTTAAATAAAATATCACTTTAGGACTGAAAGGTCAAAGATAATGGCCTTCAGTCTATCTATAATCCATACTAATTTGCCATTTAGCTGATGCTTTTATCTAAAGTAACTTGGTTATTACAGGGACCCCTAAATTAAACATATTTATTGATTGTCCCTTGCAACTGTAGGTTTGAACCTTCGTCGTTTTGTTGCCAGTCCAGATATTACACTACTTACAATTACATTTATTCATTTAGCAGACGTACTGAATACATAAGTAGAACCGTTTTATCCATGAATAGTTCAGTTAATTGTTTGCTGATGCAGAACAGGTTGTGTTTTCCCTTTTAAAAATGGCTTTTTCAAATTGGTCGGACATGTCCTAATCAAACATTGACTGTTTAAACTGGCCTGTTCTGAACCCAGCTCATTTTAAACCAATAAACAAACAGGTGACTCCAGACACCCTGGAGGCAGCATCATTCATCACTGGGACATTGCATGACAGGTAAACTCCCCAAGAGGAACATGATCCAAACCACAGCACCAACATACTAACACTATTTAACCACATAAAAAGTCTGGTTAAAAGTCTTTAGTGATACAATAATAATAACCCTGGAGATTTGACAATAGATTGATTATTTAAGGCATCTCTTGAAGCGTTCAGCAATTAACGGGAATCAGAAAGCTTTGGTCTGTTTTGGAAAGGGGAAACTCTAGCATGCAAACTAGATTTCTGATGTTACTCAAATGTGTTTTATGTTCTGTTTGTCTGTTAGTTATTACTGTGTAACAAATTTGGAATAATAAAGGACATTATCTCCAACATGTAGTTTATCCCAATTAAGTAATATGATAGATTTAATGTATAATTCTTAATACAAATCCATTATCCATTCCCATTCTTCCCATTTGTAACCCCCTCTAAAACAAGTGCTGTCCTCTAAGGGACCAGTAGCATGCAGTTGAAACAGAGCTTCTCACATCAGAGCCAGTAAGAATGATATAGAAGCAGCCAAGACTATTCCCAGAGGCAATGTAAACCATAATTCCCCTCAGACACACAGCGGAAACTCAGACCTTCTGACCAGAATAGATATTGTGAAGTATTATTACCTCTGGCTGCTGACAACAAACTGAAAACAAATTGAGAACGCTGATATTCAATAACCTGCAATATGCTCTCCTCAAAAAGGAAGTGAATTTAACACCTTGTCTGATGAGAGGCCAAACAAAAAAGGAGATATTTAAAAGTATGTGCTATCTAAGCATGGGGAGTTTTCAAAAGTTGATGGGTTCAAGAAATTGATCAATAGCTTAATTATTATTTTTATTTTTTTTCAATAGCTTAATTATTAGTTTGGCTGCGAAACTGTGAAAGACAAGTAGATCTATAAATCGCACAGCTATATGCAACAACGGTATATCTAGTGTTTAAGCACAATGTCTGAAGGTCTTTTTGAAAAATGCTTCAATAGGCTTTTGTTGTGATACAGCATCTCTCTCTTTTAAGCAGCATCCTGACCTGAGGACAAAAAAATAAAATAATGAAAAAATAAAATTATAATTAAAAGGTAAAAAAAACTGTTCAGGAAGACAAACAACTCTGAGGACAATTGGGGAAGCAGAAGCAGATGGGGAAAGGACACATCCGTCACAGGCCGGGCTATCAGATGGATTCAAAGGATCGGAAGGAAGAGGCTTTGAGGATATGCTTTGGTAAACATTCAAGCTCATCAGAGATACTACAGTACATCAGTGAAAACTGTAATTAATAATCAATCTAAATTTGTTCTGTACATAACAGCTTAAGGCCATTGCTTGATTCATACTTGTATATTAATCAATATTTGTGGCACAGTTGTACAGTAAATCTGATTTAATCACATAAAATGGCCAATATGCTCATTGCAGATCTGAAGGGCTCAATAAAAAACTGATTTTGAAATCTGACCATAAGTTCAATTGATTGTAGCACGCTACATTTAATCATTGATGTTCATTTGTTGATTACCTCCCACATCATGAAAAAAAGACCACCCTCTTTCCATTTCAAGCTACTTTCAGAACACCTGTTATCATTTATGAACTCCTACCCCTTTGAAGATGTGTGTGTGGGTGGGTGGGGGGGCGCTGTTGATTATTAAATCTATGCTCATACTTGTGTTCTGTGATGTTTTAACAAGCAAATAAACAACATTAAAGTGACAACATTTTGGCTTAACATCATAATAATATTTTGTAGATTACAGAAATATAAAACATTTTGTAAAACATTATGAAAGATAATTTGTATTTTCCAGGGACCTACTATAATGTCATCCATTTTATTAGTATATTATTATTTTATAGATGGCATCACAATATATAGGCCTAAGCCTCTCTTAAAGGTCCACAGAGAACTCAAGAGACAGATTTCTCCATATTACCTTACACCCATTGACACAGATACAATCCACCAATCCAACTAAAAAAAATAATAATAACTTATCATCTTGTCATCATGCTTTAATGGTAACTTAAGAAAATATGCTTCTGGTCTGTGTTTTTCCGTGTATGCTCGGCCCGGTCAAAAATAAATCCTTATTATTTTTCTTCTCAAATACCGCCACTTGCTGGCAATAACGAGATAACGCATGACTTTTATTTTGAAACGCGTCTATGAGTAGCGGAAGTGTGCAGTAGTGGAAGCAGGCAGCGAGCATGGCGTACTCGGCGAAAATAGGACCTTCTATTTTGAGCAGCGATCTGTCACAGCTCGGGAGGGAGTGTGAAAGAATGATGGAGTGCGGTGCAGATTATCTGCACCTTGACGTTATGGATGGGTGAGAAATAAAGTTTGTAATTCTTCATTTAACTTCACCACCGGATGATGACCTGCGACCAAATGACCCAGTTCAATTATCAAAAAAGAAATGTATTCCAAATTAACAGGCATATGGTCATTCATTGATAGGATACCTGTTAATTGGTAAAATACATTACACATGCCTGAAACTGACCAGATTATCATTTTAAAGTATAGCAATAGGCTATATATTTGTCATAATAATAAAAACATATACTAGCATTACTGAATTAATCTTGTTCGTCTTAAAGTTGGGGTGGTATTGGGAACATAACGTGTCAGAAGTCAAGAAATGTAACACTTATCTTTCTGGAACTTCTGTTCTTTTGCGTCTTCAGGCATTTTGTTCCAAACATCACATTTGGGCATCCAATGGTGGAGTGTTTACGACATTCTGTTGGTCCTGATCCATTTTTTGGTGAGTTTCAGTCTTTGCGAATTTAATCTCTTCATGTTTCTATTGATTTTTAACTGCACACAGGCTTCCCCTCCTCTTTGTGGGACAGTTTGTTTTAATGATTTGCCTATGAGCTGGAGTTTGGCACCCACCATTAGAGAGACCAGAAGTCAATTGCATTGGTCAATGTTCAGTTCTTCCTGAACAATTGTTATATCACATAGCAGTCAGTTGACATTTTTGTATGATTATTTAAAAAATATAAGATCCTATCCTGGATTCTCTCACATTTTCACCCTCTGTTTGGGTTGTTAAATAACCATTACCTGTAGGACAAACTAAGTAAAATATTGCAGTGGTTGCTCCATGCGCGTGTGAAGGCTTTGCTTACTGTTTTGCTTATTGCAGACATGCATATGATGGTGTCCAGGCCAGAGCAGTGGGTGAAGCCTATGGCTGCCGCAGGAGCCAATCAGTACACTTTCCACCTGGAAGCCACCACCAACCCTGGCAACCTCATCAAGGAAATCAGAGAGAGTGGCATGAAGGTCTGTGGAATAAAGCAGAAGCTGTTATTGTTTATTTATGCTTTTCATTGAAATACAGCATAAACACAGACATTTAACAAGTTAATGAGATTATTGAGACATACTTTTTGATTAACTTTTAACATGTGTATTATATCAGCCGATTTGCATACATGTTATGTTCTAGGTGGACACTTGTTTTTTTTTTGACTGCTAGAGAGCTGTTAATTTAGCCTAGCATTTTTAAAAGCCTTGGATTCCCTCAAATAATTTCTGTAGGTTTTTAAAATATAATGATGTATGTGGTTAAAGGGATAGTTCACCCCAAAAATTCAAATTTTCTCATCTGTTACTCACCATGCCATCCCAGATGGGTATGACTTTTTTTCTGTAGAACACAAAAGACTATCTCCGCTCTGTAGGCCATACAGTGCATGTGAATGGTGCCCAGAACTTTCAAGCTCCAAAAAGCACATAAAGGTTGCATAAAAGTAATCCTTAAGACTCCAGTGGTTAAATCCATCTTCAGAAGCAATATGACAGGTGTTGGTGAGAAACAGTTCAAATTTAAGTCCTTGTTTAATTGTTGTCCTCCTCTCAATATATCTTATGGCGTGTACGTTTATGCATAAATGTATGTATTTCTTGTTTTCTAGTATACCATATACACTCACCTAAAGGATTATTAAGAACACCATACTAATACTGTGTTTGACCCCCTTTCGCCTTCAGAACTGCCTTAATTCTACGTGGCATTGATTCAACAAGGTGCTGAAAGCATTCTTTAGAAATGTTGGCCCATATTGATAGGATAGCATCTTGCAGTTGATGGAGATTTGTGGGATGCGCATCCAGGGCACGAAGCTCCCGTTCCACCACATCCCAAAGATGCTCTATTGGGTTGAGATCTGGTGACTGTGGGGGCCATTTTAGTACAGTGAACTCATTGTCATGTTCAAGAAACCAATTTGAAATGATTTGAGCTTTGTGACATGGTGCATTATCCTGCTGGAAGTAGCCATCAGAGGATGGGTACATGGTGGCCATAAAGGGATGGACATGGTCAGAAACAATGCTCAGGTAGGCCGTGGCATTTAAACGATGCCCAATTGGCACTAAGGGGCCTAAAGTGTGCCAAGAAAACTTCCCCACACATTACACCACCACCACCAGCCTGCACAGTGGTAACAAGGCATGATGGATCCATGTTCTCATTCTGTTTACGCCAAATTCTGACTCTACCATCATGAATGTCTCAACAGAAATCGAGACTCATCAGACCAGGCAACATTTTTCCAGTCTTCAACTGTCCAATTTTGGTGAGCTCTTGCAAATTGTAGCATCTTTTTCCTATTTGTAGTGGAGATGAGTGGTACCGGTGGGGTCTTCTGCTGTTGTAGCCCATCCGCCTCAAGGTTGTGCGTGTTGTGGCTTCACAAATGCTTTGCTGCATACCTCGGTTGTAACGAGTGGTTATTTCAGGCAAAGTTGCTCTTCTATCAGCTTCAATCAGTCGGCCCATTCTCCTCTGACCTCTAGCATCAACAAGGCATTTTCAGCCCACAGGACTGCTGCATACTGGATGTTTTTCCTTTTCACACCATTCTTTGTAAACCCTAGAAATGGTTGTGCGTGAAAATCCCAGTAACTGAGCAGATTGTGAAATACTCAGACCGGCCCGTCTGGCACCAACAACCATGCCACGCTCAAAATTGCTTAAATCACCTTTCTTTCCCATTCTGACATTCAGTTTGGAGTTCAGGAGATTGTCTTGACCAGGACCACACCCCTAAATGCATTGAAGCAACTGCCATGTGATTGGTTGATTAGATAATTGCATTAATGAGAAACTGAACAGGTGTTCCTAATAATCCTTTAGGTGAGTGTATAAAAGTATAATGCATGTCTAAGACATCTTTTTTTGACATTCATATTTGTGTATTTGTGTATGTATCAGTTAGAAGAGATACAGTAAATGCTTTACTCTGGCTTATAAATGGAATCTGTTGCACTTTTTTTTACTTTAACAATGATGATGCAGTAAATCAAAAAAGTTTTGTTTCTGCATTGAGCACTTTGGTACTTTTTGCACTTATTTGGCATCTTAATAATGTTTTTAAGTGGATTTATGTGCACATCGTGTGTGCTTTTTCTTTTCTTGGATTATTTTATTTTTATTTTAATTAGCCTATGCACTGATGCAATTTACTGTAGATATGTAAGCTTTTCAGTGTTTGCCATAAATGTATTTTACTGTTTTTTTTTTTTGCCTAGTTTTTTTATTACTATAAATCTCCACTTTCAAATTTTTGTTTTGTTTTTGGGTATTCGCTTTCTTCGTGCACATCGCCATCTACTGGTTGGTGCTGGTCAAAGGTTGAGATTTATAGTAAAACATTATTGAAATATTGATCTGTTTCTCGCCCACACCCATCATATTGCTTCAAAAGACATGAATATAATTACTGGAGTCCTATGGATTACTTTTATGCTGTCTTCATGTGCTTTTTGGAGATTTAAAGTTCTGGCCACAGAGACTTACAGAGCTGAGATATTTTCTAAATAATTTCATTTATGTTCTCCAGAACAAAGAAAGTCACACATTTGGGATGGCATGAGGTTAAGTAAATAATGAGATCATTTTCATTTTTAGGTGAACTATTCCTTTAAATATACTTGAAGGCTTTTGTTGTTCTACATAAATTACACTCAGTCATACCATTAAATGTGAAGTTTGAAGTTGGTGTTTTCTTAATTCTCGTAGAAAAAATGCTATTCTAAAACCACATTGAAACTTCCATAGGGAAGCCCTGTTGTATTTGTGTTCGGAGTTGGAGTACAAATGGACATCATGACTGAACATCTCTATTCGTTAAGAACTATGATTCTGAGTTCTTAGGTTTCGGGCGCCCTCTGCTGACTAACTGAGGAATTTAGAGACACATGACACAACATTTGTATACAAACTAGCTGTAGAGAAACACTTGTTTGTGTGACCTAGACCAAGTGTTGTATGTAAAACAGTAATATCCAGTTGTATTTAAAATGTATTTTTTTTATGTAGGTCGGTCTTGCCATCAAACCTATGACAACTGTTGAGGAATTGGCACCATGGGCTGGACTGATCGATATGGCTCTTGTCATGACAGTTGAACCTGGCTTTGGTGGTCAGAAGTTTATGGAAGATATGATGCCAAAGGTACAAGAGTAAGGCTCGTGTAGATTCCTCAGAAAGTAGCAGTGGACAATGAAGATGCTTGTGTGTCTCCACAGGTGAGCTGGCTAAGAAGTCAGTTCCCTTCTCTGGACATAGAGGTGGATGGAGGAGTTGGCCCAGACAGCATCCACAGATGTGCTGAGGTACATTCCAGGGTTCTCTATTGTTACATAGCTTGAATATCATTACATGGAAAAGCTGGAAATATCATGGAATTTTACAGATGTGTTTTTTCTGGCATGGAAAAAAGTAATGGAAATTTGTATAATATATATACATATTACATTATTTAATAGGCTAGCAATTACGCTTGTGTTGAATAAAACTTTCTTGCAAGCCATAGTGATATCCGATTTACATTTACATTTATGTATTTGGCAGACGCTTCTATCTAAAGCGACTTCCAGTGCACTTATTACAGGAATAATCCCCCTGGAGCAACCTGGAGTTAAGTGCCTTGCTCAAGGGCACAATGGTGGTGGCTGTGGGGATCGAATCAGCGACCTTCTGATTAACAGTTATGTGCTTTAGCCCACTATGCCACCACCACTGAGTGAATCATTGTTCCAAGTCATTTCTGTTCAAAGAATCGGTTGAACAGATTTATCAGTATAATTTTGTAAGTGAATCGGTCTGCATTTAAATGATTATAACAGTTCTTATCCAGTAATCACAATTGACTGAAAAGGTCATGGAAAAGTCTTGGAAATTCATTGGTCAAAATTTGTGGGAACGTTTTAAAATGTATTTATTTTTAACGCTGTTTACATGCTTTGTTACAGTTTTGCTGAGTTTTTAATGCATTTAGACTTAAACAGAGCCACTTTATTCTTATTAGTTTGCCGTCTAATGAGCAATACAACAGCAACACAATTGCTTATGCTGTTCTCTCACATATTTCTAAGTTAGATTTCATTTGATATCAAAAGTAAAGGTTGCATTGCAATGAGTTTTTTCACTGCATTCCTCTGGAAATTACATCAAGGTGTGAATCCCCCCTCTATTCCAACTCTCCTAGGCTGGAGCTAACATGATCGTATCTGGCAGTGCCTTGGTGGGCAGTGATGACCCCCGCTCCGTAATCGCCCTCCTCAAAAACGTTGTTATTGAGGCAATCCAGAAACGTTCTTTGGACCGCTGATCATCTTGTCTATTTACCTCCGTCCGTTTTCATTCACCGCTGAAAGTTATTGTTGATGCAATCTTGAAGTGATTCAGTTTTAATGTAGAAAAGTGTTATTGAATGTTCAGTGGTGCTTGTGAATGGACATAACCTACTGCTGGATGTGCCAAGGGTGCCAATAACATTCCCTAAAAAGACTCTTGTTTGGATTCCACAGGAGTTTTCAGATGCATATGGCCATCAAGAACTGCATAAGTTCAGACAGATTGTCTCTTGTCTCTCTGTCAGCAATATGACCATTCCTCTCTAAATGATATGTTCAGATTTAAAATCTGTTTCCCCAAACCAAATTGCAGCTCATTTATAATTTCTCTCATATTACCTGTAACAGTGTTTGTGACAGGACAAATGGCTAAGACATTGATGATAAAGCTGCTGATTACTATTTTATTTTAAACAGTCATGCATTCTCTTATCAGGTTAACACACATATATACTGTAATACTTATAATAACCTAATTGACTGCAGATCACAGCTGTTCAAGTGATATTTTACTGTTTATTGAACATTCTGTCATTTTTTTTTGGACTTGAGGACTCTGAAATGAGTATTAATTAAAAGAGTTTAAATGGTGTTATTTTTCATTGTTTTGAGCAAGGAAGTCATAAATATGAAGAAGCGTTTAGCCAGTACTGAACATAGCGTAACACAACAAGATTGAGAACACTGAAGTGACTCAGTAAGGCTACATCTGTTAACAGTTCATTATCACATATTAACCCATACATTAATGTGTGAAATGTATGTGAATTTAAATAATTTAAGTGACTAACAAATGGAAATAAGTGTGCAAATTCCTCCAAATACTGAAGCAGATGCTTTGATGAAATTTGTAATTATCTGTATGCATATGGTGTCAGTCCACAGCCTCTGGATAGCAAGTCCTGTGCTTTCCAAAATTTGATCCTTCACTTTTTTGTGCCATCCTTCGCCCAAACCTTCCAACTGGCCGTATTCCTCTGCCTTTATACCACAGGGCATTAATATTTGGATCTGTTGGGAATAATAAAAAAATTAAATAAAAATAGGACACGTTGATCCCTATAAATCAACAATATTTGTGCTGGTTTGTGGTTTTCTTGAGAAAACATTTTGTGATTTTACACTGAAATGCTGCATTGACTATCAGAAAAGAAACATTTTCAGAAATATCTGATGTTTGGGAGTTTGCATGTTCTCCCCGTGATCACTTGGGTTTCCTCTGGGTGCTCCGGTTTCCCCCACAGTCCAAAAAACATGCAGGTTGAGTTTATTTGAGACCTTAAATTGCTCATAGGTGTGAGTGAGAGTGTGAATGAATGTATATGTATGTGTGATGGACTGTCCGCCTGTCCAGGACTGCATTTCCCAAAAGCATCGAAAGCCTAAGTAGATCTTAGAAACCATTGGTGGCAATGGTTTCTATTATCAACTTGCAATGCTTTTGGGAAACCCGGGCCAAGATGTTTCCCTGCCTTCGGCCTGGGGCAGCTGGGATGGGCTCCAGCAGTACCCTTGACCCTCCATAGAACAAGCGGCTATAGAAGATGGATGGATCTGGTATTTGTAGTGACAATAAAAGCAATTGAAATATTTAGGTAGGAAATTTGCACCTCTGAACTCCAGTGAACGTAATGGTAGATCATCATGAGATTTTGGCTGGGTAAGACACACTAACAGCATAAGAATACAGAGCAGCGCACACAGCTTTACAGCCATGGCACCAGACAGCGAGGAATTTGTCACCTGCAAAAATGAATAAGAAACAGCAATACAATCAAAGCTCAATAATTTGTCTTTCTCCAAATAAAAAATAAATAAATCTATAATCAAAACATATATAAATAAATTGACAACCGAATACAAAAATGTACAATGAAAAGTACAACACCAAAATAATTACTGTTTTAGGATAATATTTAAATGTAGAAATTCAATGCTAACATCTGGTTCTGGCTTCTAATTTCAGGGTTCTTAAAGTCTTCCATGCCTCCAAATTTGATGAATAACTCTGTATTGACACTTACAGGATGTTGCAAGCTGTTCACCTCCTGGTATTATTCTGTGATCCTCAATTGACATATAAAAATATCCTTTAGTGAAGAGTAAGCATAGGTGTCTTGTCCTCTAGGTAGCAGTTTGTGAAAGGAGTTTCATTGAGAGGCTTCCTGGAGTCTTTCTAAGAGGTTAAGGAGATGCTCTAGTGTGATCCACCGATTTATATCCCCTTTGGGGGAGGGTGAATACTACATAGCATGCATGTATACACAAAATATCCTTATTCTAAACATGTGATGTTGGAATATGTGTTAGAAATGCGCTGTTCAGTTAATCAGTGCTGAAACGGAGCAGAGGACAATGAGATTTGAGTAGTGTAAGATATTTAATGAGCAAAATAAAAATACAATCATTTATAATATCTGAAAAATGTATCAAATACAATATTGTATGCAATATACTGAGGGAAATAAAGTTAACTAGGTCTATATCTGAATTTAATTCAGATATTAAATATTGAACATTTTATAATAGACATATTCTTAAGGTGTTTTATTATTTAAACAACAGGAGTTCAAACATAGTTTCTGTCATGCATAATTGGCATTCTGGTACATTTTCTATTCTAAGAGAAAAAAAGGGCATGTTACAAACTCTCATTTTATCTGAGTAATCTGACACTAAACAATAATCTACTGAAAGCACTAAAGCAATTATTAAATATATCTTAACTCTTAATTAAATTAATCACCTTAACGAGATGGGAGTCCAGGCCACAAACACTTACAGCTAATTCTCTCATATATAATTTGCCTTATGTAAAGTGTTTTGTGAGTTTGTATTCCATCACAGCTTACTAAAAATATGTTAAAGTGCATAAGCTTGATTCACATGATGCTCAGCTTCCGTAAAGATCTTGCTTCATTGCTGGCTCCTTCAGAGAAAGCAAAAAGAACATTATTTGAACATGAGAAACGTTTCCTTAATTTTCCCCTCCATGAATACTGACTAAACTTTTCTCTGTGGTGTGTCTCCCATGTCTTTGCATGTGTGCAAACTGATGGAAATGTGATAGGAAGTGACCAATAAAGAGTTTTTAGTGATTTTCTGAGAAGGCAACCTGATAAGCATTTCTATTAATTCCACTAAAGCTCACATCAGTACCAAACTGAAGATTTTCCATAGCCCCTTTCATATCCGCAGGAGGTTGACAGTCGATTTGTTCCTGAGGCTGAGCAGGGGGCCTGATTGCTATCTGAAAGTCACTGTGTGTGGTTCAAAATGTATTATGAGGCATGTTAAGAAATAAAACTAACACTTGCAAGGTTCAGATATCTTATGATGATTTACAAATACTTAACACTTGTATTCTGGAATGGCCTCCACTACATAATCAAATACTGAATTAAACATTAGCATCCGTTATTATGTGTAGAGATAACTTGACAACTGACCAAAGATGTCACATAAAAATGTAGTTTCGTTCAGAACACCTACTTTTACAAAATTTTAAATATTATATTTACATGTATACATTTGACAGATACTTTTATGGGCAGCACCTTAGTGCATTTGAGCTATTCATTTTATCAGTAGGCTACATTCCCTTGGATTCAAGCCCATGACCTTGGCATTGCAAGTGTTGTGCTTAACCAGTTGAACAATGGAAATTTAGAAGAGACAGGCCACTACTATTGAAATTAATAGGAGAAACTGGAACACCCAAAGGCCAACAGATATGGAAAAGGAAGTCCCACCTTAAAGGTAAAAGAGCCAATCAACTTTCAGACACTGACACCGCCTGTCAATCATCTCTAAAATGTCGTGAAAATAATGTCTTTTAGAGTAATCTGAGGAAAAGAAGCACAATTTATGATATCAGTTTGTCTGATTTTACTGCTGATTTGAAATATTTTCTTTGATCGTGACTAACCATTTTGGAGATTCCAGTAATCCCCCTTTCAAGTAGAAATGAGCTGCACTTGTATGCTGCTGGTTTATAAAGAAAATAGCTGCACAGCCAGCTGGAGAGCTTTACAAAGATGGCTGCCAAGTGGACTGGCTTGCCTAGAAAAGCACTTTGATCTTGCTCAAATTATATTTCTGAGTTTAAGCCTGAGCCTCCAACTAAATATTTTACTGTTTAATTTTAACACTCTAACAGAAGAAATTTGTGGTCAGCATTAACATTTCAATTAAGCGGCATTAATTGCCCTCTGGATTTGATTTTCATGGGCATTTCTTTTTTTATGAGGGATTTTTTTAAAACATGTAAAAATATGTTGTGTCATCCTTTTTTTTTAAATATCATCAATATTTAATACTTTTTTTTAACATAAATGCTCAATCTAAATAATTAGATATTAAATTCTAAAATATTAAAGGAATGGAAATTAAAATTACACAGTACAGAATGCTGAGAATTTGCACTTACTTGGAAAATCATTCAACAGCCTTGAAGACTGAGAAGCCTGCATGAAAGAAGAAAGACATGAGAACAATATTTAGCCTTTTTTTTTTAATTAGCAATACATTTTTCTAACATGTTTCTCTGTGAATGCATTAGAAGAACCATCAGTTTAGCTAACTGAAATATGGGACAGGAATATGGGATTCTTTGAGCAGCTGGTTCTCTACATACTGTACATACCCGTCTACGGGAAGACTCCATTGACATTCCCGCAGCACTCAAAGCAGCCATTCTTTTCTGAATGTCTGTGACCTTTAAATGAAGCAAAGGGCTGTGGTTAACTGACAGCTATTGCATAATAGAAGTCTAGAACAACACTAAGTTGGATAAATAAATGTGTATTCAATTTTAATGTTTAGACTGAGTGTCGTACCCCGCTTTGCGTGCTCTGAACACTGGCTGCTGCCATTGCAACCTTTCCCTCCAGTTGTGACAGCTCACAGCTGGTTGTGTTACTAAGCTCAAAGGAACTGACCCTCCTCTGCTTTTTGAGGGATTTATGCAAATCCGGCTTTGCTTTCTGGAGTACACACAATGAGAAACATACACTAAATATTAAGAACATCAGACTGGGTTCAAAGCAAATTGTTCCAACCATCAACATTGTAGCAACATGATACAAGATATTTGAGTTTTCTAAACAAATGTTTAATAATTGTCTTCAGAGCCATTGTGAGTGAGAACTACTCATTTTATGTTCTGCCAACTAACAATGGAGGATGTGACAGGGCAGGGCCAGGTCGTGATTCTACACACCCGGCCCCTTATCAGGCTAATCAAGCCTCCGAGAGGGATAAAGGCCGACTGCTGAAAGTGGTGCAGGAGAGAGAGAGTGTTTATGGACTGCTGTCCGTCATATGTGTGTGTTTGTGTCTTTTGTTTCATTTTTATATTAAAATATTGTTTACATTGTCAAGCCGGTTCTCACCTCCTCCTTTCCATTAATACCTTTACAGAGGAATTCTAATTTTGTCACCATTCCTATTACATTTACATTAATGGGGTCATGTCATGAGGAATCACATTTTCCTTGATATTTTGACAAATAAGAGGTCTTTGTACTATAAAAACGTTCTGTGAATTTCAGAATTCAAAACGTAATCCCCAATGCAATAAAAGTATGTACTGAAACCAAGCTGCCAAAACGCCTCGTTCTTGTTTGCGCGTTATTTGTAAACCCTGAAATTTAGTTTTATAAATGTTGTGGTCTTGTGGAGTTTGTTCATTCTCTTCCAATTAAGTTTAAACAATGGCTGAATTTGAGGGGCTGCACAATGTTAGCCAATCAGAACAGTGGGCATTTACATTGATGTTTAAAGCAGAAGCTGGGGCCAAAACCGAGCTTTTCAGACAGAGGGCCAGTGACAGGGTGGAAAATTATCAAATATTATTAAACTGCAGTCTTTTTTAGTCTCTAGCAAAGGGCTTTAGATCAGGAGTTTGTGAAGAATTTATGAGGAAATTGTGACAATCTCTGACATGAATAAGAATTAACAGATTATGGTTTACACATTTAAGTATTTTAGAGCTGAATGCTAATATTTTCCCTACCCATTCATCCACCAAAGGCCACTCATGGCTGACAAGTCCAGCTGAAGTTCTTCTCATAGCTGTAGTGTGATAAACAGCTTCTTGCTTTGGAGAGTCCTCTGAAGATTTTGCTGCATCATCCTCATCAGAGGACAGGCCTTTGTCACTTATTTTTTCAGTAAGTTCATCAAGTTTTTTCCTGAGCTCAAGCTCCTCTAGGTCAGCTGGAGACAGATCCTCCTCTTTCTCTGGCTCAACCTAGAAGGAGAGCAGAAAACCTACATGAAGATCTGAAGTCACTGAAGGATTTCTGCTTTCTTTGGTGGCAAAGAAGAAAAATATCTTTAGTAATTGAAAATAATGTGAACTTTTCTCAACTGTGTCCTATTGATAAGTGTTTTTGAGATGATAATTAATTTAGGCTATCATGGACTTATCCATAAATGTGGATGGTTTCTTCATTTGAGATTGAAAGCAAAACAGTAATAAACATATAAGTATAATAAATAATACTAACTTTAAATACACACTTTTTATTCATTGACCAAACATAAGGTTATATTCTTTATTTTATTTCATCCCTTTAAAATATCCTTCATTTTTTAGCATGATTTTACACAGTTTTTTTATAATTACCTGTTCCATTGATTCTCCAGTTACTGGAACTGTCATTTTCTGCTCCAAACGGCAGAGAAGTGTCTCGATTGCTGATATACGCTTACTGAGCTCAATAATCTTGTGTCAGATAGATAAAACATGTATGTGTTACATGGGTATGTGAGGGGTCAGCAACACCAAAAATTGTAAACCAAAGCCTGAATCAAACTTCGGGAAGCTCGGACCAAACTGTAAAGCCCCCTTATGCTATAGAGGAATGAATGGACTTTTGTATTATCACAATTCTGCATTTAAACACAGGCGTCAAGACATGTTATGTCACATCAGTTTGGCAGTTATAACAAGACTTTAATGACTTTACCTGTGGGGGAACGTCATCTGGTGAGGGCTCCCTCTGTAGGGGAGGACTGTATATGAAATTCATCTGAGACTCATCATCTTCTGAGTCATCCAGGCTATAGGAAAGCTCACGGTGGAGGCAATAGTTAGAACTGCCAGCTGAGGAAATGCTCATCTTAGAATGGGAACAAGCTTTTGTCAACCTCTGCTCTAGGTGTGGTGTGCAGTCATCTGCAGAATGAAAAACAAAACATTTGGCTTCTGTATATCTTCTGTTGAAAAGACCTGCATCACCAGCATATGTTGTGTTTTGGATGCTGGTGGGCTGATGTCCCCACAAATGCTTGATAATCAGCTTGAACAGCAAGGTCAATAGCTACAGCAGAAAGACCATGCCAGTCGACCAGCTTCAATTGATAAGATTCACTGGTATATCTTTGCTATGCTGGTCTACCAGCTAGCATGAAAATGATGCTGTGAAAAACATATTTTTTTTTCCAGTTTTTAAACACTTGAAGGTGCTGCAAGCGATTTTTTTCATGGAAAAGTATGCAAAAAACCTTCCTACTCCCTGTAAGATATTAATAATAAAAGTGTCCTGAGATATCTCACCGGTTTCTGTGACAGCTGTAGACTTTGTAAACAGCAAACAAATGTGTGTCCACGGATCGTGTGCATTGAAGCTTTTCACCTGTCAATCAATTTGCTCGTTCTAATAGCGTTGTATTTGAAGTGGATCACTGAGGCTATGATTCATAATGTTTGTCAGTTGAGGGCACCGTTGTGCCACTGTGGAATTTGACAGCCACAGAAACAAACAACGCTGCTCTTTTGCTCGGTTTGGTCTCAGAATTATCTTTGGAAGGAGGGGTTTTGGAATTAGGAGGCGTGGCTAATTCAATGGCCCAGTCATGTGAAATCTTCAGAACGCTAAAATTGCTTACAGCACCTTTAAGTGAGAGGTGTGAGAGTTCAAAGGGCAGTCTGAAAATGAAACTTTTTTTATTTTATTATTATTATTTATTTTGTGGTTTTTAACCACATTGTCTTATGTTGGTCGATAGCCCCTACACAAGTTAAAACTCGCTGACAGTAGGATAAAATGTATGTCTTGAAGGGGAACCCCATCCACATTTGAAAAGTATTGGAAAAGAATAAATCCTCAGAAGTCTGTAAAGGAAATTGAGGCACATCTTACCAAAAAAACGAGAAGGTTTGTCCAGACTTCTTTGGCTGATTTGAAACATATCCATCATCTCATCACCTTTGACATTAGCTCCATTCTCCAGGATCTGCTTAACTGTTGTGGACCAGTCCTCTTTAACTACTGAACCTTTACTCTGGGTTATTTTCTCCTGGCTACCTGAATACTGAGAGAATAACATAGATTGTCACGTATAGCAGTGACCTGCTAAAGATCATAGCCAAGATTTCTTGAAACTCACAGGAAAACATGCATGTGGCTATACAAAAGAAAACAAAAGAATTTACATGTTTCCATTGATCATGGTATAAATATGGGGGTATCTATATGTTTCTTTCAGTGTCTTTCAAGATCACCACATTTTTAGAAATCAAGTAAAGTTAAACATAACTTTTATTTTTATAAACACGTCTGGAAACACCTGTGTTGTGTTTCATTAATTGTGCTGTGTTCTGAGAAACTTTGGGTTGCAAAAAGGGATTTTATGTGACTGTTACACCATTAAACATTATTCCAGGTTGTTTTTCTCCAACAGTAAGACAGTAAGTGCTTTTTCCCTTTTGCTCCAGTGTGCAGATTTACATAGAATAATGTATACATTTAGTAATAACATTTACAAAACAAAAAAGGGGATTAAAGCATTTAGCAAAATAAAGCAGACCAAAGAGGCTAAATAACTGCAGCAGTATAAATCCACAATCATGACAATATTGGGTTTGCTGCCTCACGAAAATCTGAAGCTGCTCGGACAGAGCGCATATACAAGCAGTGAAAGTTTTATTATTTTGTTTGATTTTATCATTTGAAGATCTATGTGTTGTGCTATTAAGGCTCATAGCTCACTGTGCACTTTATCTGCTGCTAATTTGAGTAGTGTTTGAGGAAATTCCATTGCAATAAAAATTCTTTATTCCTGAGTCCTTACTCCCAACAATAAACGATTAACCATTTGTGAAACTTCGCTGTTTGAATGTTAAAAATGGTAACTGTGCACATCTCTAATTCAAACTCACTAGTTTTTAGTTACTGATGCATTTGGATTCATTTGAAAGTGTCCAATAACTGGGTGGTTGCTAAACTAAGCGAGTACTATTTTGATCATGTGATTCTAACATGGCTGCCCCAATTAGGGGTCCTCTCCATGTAGAATAAAGCAGCTTTTACTGAGGTTAATATTATGACTGGAGTCTTCATCTTATATGAGTGGTCATGATTCTGTACATAATTTTCAATATTAAAATTAATTTCTTTTGAAGTAAACCTTTTGTAAATTAGTTAAAAAAAGAGGGCCCCTGAGCATCAGTGCAATTATTATGATTCTCTGCAAACTTCAGTGTTTGCTTGATGATATTTAAAATTCACAGCTCAAAACATCTGCTTAGTTATTACATCAGAGGTATTTGATAAAATATACAAACCAGAGAGAAATGAGGCCGAGAATAAGCAGAGGTCTCAATACCAAGATTAAAATCAACAGGATCAACGGGAAGCAGCCGTCTGCCTCTTCTGATCTTAAAGGAGAAAGAATGAAATGTTTAATTTGTATTCTCTATATTGTATTCATCAAAACAGTACCAATCTATCTATCTATCTATCTATCTATCTATCTATCTATCTATCTATCTATCTATCTATCTATCTATCTATCTATCTATCTATCTATCTATCTATCTATCTATCTGTCTGTCTGTCTGTCTGTCTGTCTGTCTGTCTGTCTGTCTGTCTGTATATCTATCTATCTGTCTGTCTGTCTATCTATCTGTCTGTAAGTTTGTCTATCTATCTATCTATCTGTCTGTCTGTCTGTCTGTCTATCTATCTATCTGTCTGTCTGTCTGTAAGTTTGTCTATCTATCTGTCTGTCTGTCTGTCTGTCTGTCTGTCTGTAAGTTTGTCTGTCTGTCTATCTATCTATCTATCTATCTATCTATCTATCTATCTATCTATCTATCTATCTATCTATCTATCTATCTATCTGTCTGTTTGTCTGTCTGTCTGTCTGTCTATCTATCTATCTATCTATCTATCTATCTATCTATCTATCTGTTTGTCTGTATGTCTGTCTATCTATCTATCTATCTATCTATCTATCTATCTATCTATCTATCTATCTATCTATCTATCTATCTATCTGTTTGTCTGTATGTCTGTCTGTCTATCTATCTATCTATCTATCTGTTTGTCTGTATGTCTGTCTGTCTATCTATCTATCTATCTATCTGTTTGTCTGTATGTCTGTCTATCTATCTATCTCTCTATCTATCTGTTTGTCTGTATGTCTGTCTGTCTATCTATCTATCTATCTATCTATCTATCTATCTATCTGTCTGTCTGTCTGTAAGTTTATCTATCCATCTATCTATCTATCTATCTATCTATCTATCTATCTATCTATCTATCTATCTATCTATCTATCTATCTATCTATCTATCTGTGTTCAATTAACTTCTTCTTTTTCTTTTTTAGGTTTTACTGGCAACAAAATGTGTATGATTGGGGCTTCTACAGTGACCAATGAGATGTATTTTATCTGCTCTCGGATTTTTTTTACGGTGCTTAGTGTTTTACAAACGAAAGGCCCAGCTGGCATTTACTATTAAGGTACACTCAGACTTCTAAAGAGCTGTAATTTTGAAACAAATATATTGAAAATTCACTTTGGACAAAGACTCATAGTCATATCAGTAACCTGACACAATATGAAATATGCTACTTGGAGAGGGTCCCCTCAAGGGGGCTGTCATATAGGATCACATGACCAGCCAAATACATCATTCCTTATCTCAGTAACTGCCTTGTTGAAGGACACTTTACCAGATAAATTAAATGAATCATGGCTGACTGTAAATTTCTACAATGCCATCTGTAACTAAAAACTATGTGTTTTTCATCCAGGCCACTAGGTGTCAGTTGCTAGGTTTCCATCCAAAATGTTTAGCATTTTGTAAGCGCATTTCTAAACATTTTTCTTAAGAAAATACTAATTGTTGCAAATATTCTTCCACTACGTAATGAGCATTATTATGAAGTCACCTTGTCATGATGGAGCAGCTGAATATCCTATCCCTGCTTTGGGGACAGTTTTATTTGTAAGATTGGAGCAAGTGTCTAAAATGCATCCATGAGACACAGCAGAATAAGTGTAATATCTGATGTAATGTGGGCTGAAATAGATGCGATGCCCACACACCACCAGTCTCCGCAAACATAGGAGCACCCGACCTCAAAACTGTTCTGGCGGATTGTAAGGATCCACTTTATCATCCAGCTATAGGTTAAACACTTCCAAATGACAAGCGCTATGTTCAAAGAATTGTGTGCCAAGGTTGGACTTTTCGGTGGGCTATAGTCACATCAAGCTATCGTACACTCATAGCACATGCAAGAATGGTCAAAACACGTCATAGTTTAGAGAGTAAACCATTTCAATCACTTTAATGCCCATTTTAGCTCATGTGAAACTCTAAAAAAAATCCACCTCCTCCTAGTGCATTCAATTTAAACGAATTTATAAAGTTTATTTGCATATCCATTCAAGATTTCTTATGTGCAATTTCAAGTCTAAGACCACATAAACAAAAACATTTTGAGTGCACCTTTAAGTGTAATTCCACTCGAAAACGCACAACACCAAATGGAAGCACACTGTTTTGAGGAGATTCAGTGTTCTGCTTTTTAAAAGGTAGGTTATGTGATTGATTTACTTTGTAAATGGCAGCTTTACTCTTGAACACTTGCAAAATAGTATTATTTAAGGAAATGGGGTCTATAATGCCATCTCGGAAACCTGATGCTGTGATTTGGTTTTAGTTTTAAATAGTTGTTGTGGCATTCATTTAGGCTGAACTTAGGCACAAATGGGCAACAAGCACTTTGCTTAAAAAATGTGAGGGATAAACTCTTCAATGGCATGCACTTTATAAAGCTCTTGGATCATATTTAATTTTCCACAACTAATGTGTTTTTTATCAGCTAAAATTGATTAAAATTATGTTTTTTTCAATGTTTCATCAGCAGAACGATCCAAAACAATACAACAAAACAGTAACACAAGTCCATCCCTTGCTGCCGCGTTATCGTTCGTGTCAAAAACTACACTATTTTTGAATTATGAGACGCATGGATGTGACGTGTGTTAATAGTTTTTAAAGATTTTGTTTTAATTCGCAAGTTTACATGTAACCCTTTAGATATGATCTGACGGCAGCGCTTTGTATATCTGAACGTGTTACTATGACTATAGTATGGGTTATACAGTTAACTAAGGAGGATGGATCTTTTTCAGAGATTTTGAACCATTTTGGTAATTCCATCAGTCACAAGGAGTTTAAAAAATATTGAGGATTTATAGCTTTTATTCCTCTAGAAGGTGTAGATATTAGAATATTTAATAATAAAACTGTTAGATCTATTTGCAGAAACATTAATACTCCCCCTAGTGTCATATATTGGAACATTAATTTGGAATATACTGTATATATTGGAAACGTATGGAATCAATGTAACAAATGCCTTATAACCAATCAAATTAAAGTGGTCACTTTATAATGACTCATAGAATATTCCCTGCCAAAGATTATATTATAAAATGTAAAATTGAAATTAATAATGAATTTGATTCTGTAAAGATGAACCAGATACATTATGCCATCTTTTTTGGAATTGCCATCTTGTTAAAAAATTCTGGAAGGAGGTCTCTCAATTTATGTGAAGAAAAAACGAATGTTTCACTTTATATTCATCACAATATCAAAGATGCTTTCCTTTCTTTTATGATAAATGTATTTATTATTTATGGATTATTATTAATGTTTCACTTTATTTTCATCACAATATCAAAGATGATTTCCTTTCTTTTATGATAAATGTATTTATTATTTATGGAGGATTCTTTACACATAAGTTGAAATGGTCAGAAAATAAACCCAATATTAACTTATTTTTGATAGATTTACAAGGTTTTTACAACATGATTACATTATGTAAAAATAGTAAACAAAAAAGATTTGTAAAGATCTTTAATTTATATAATTTAACATAATATATTTTTTTTGTTGTTGTCTTGAAACCCCTAACTGTTTGTATTGTTTTTATTTTTCTTTCTGTTCTTTTTTTCCTTTTCATGTACATTTCTTTGTACTATGTTGATGATGCAACCTGTCTAACTTGCCAATTTTTTTAATAAAAAATAAATAAAAACACGATCCACAGTTGAAAACACTGAGAAGAAGAAGAAGAAAAAAAAAATTTTACTCCGGGGGGGAAAAAAGGTGTTACTATGATTATTTCACTTGAACAAGTTCAGACCATCACAGGGCAGTCTCCCTCTAGTGGTGAACTGCAAGAGCCTCTGGCAGTCTGATGTGCAGTTCCTGCTTCTCGTTTTCCTTTACCTCTAATTTGCAGCATATGAGTCTCGTATGTTAAACAGTTTCTGATTTTAAAGAGATTTTACAGTACCAGGCTGAAGCGCCGTCTGTCTGGCCCCTCAGATTGCTCATCCTCCTGGCTATACAGAGAACCAGCTGTGTGGATGACAAGAATTTCAAACATGAATCCTTTGATGTCAGAGATATTGTGATGTTCACAGAGAATGACTGTTCAAATACATTTGAGCTAATATGATTAATCCACATATTTATAATCATACCAGTAATTTTAAGTTAAAGTAAAATCATACATGTTAATGTTTATTTAAGTTTATTTTTCATAAGGATGAGATCAAATATGCCAATCTTAGTTTAAGTTTTTTTTTTAAACTGGGTCCAGAAATGAATTGTTCTGATAACTTTACGCCAATAAAAGTTAAATGTATTAAGCAGTTCTTCTTGTTGCTTAAACTCTTAAAGGGATAGTTCACCCAAAAATAGAATTCTCTAATTTTTTACTCACCCTCATGCCAT
Source organism: Xyrauchen texanus (assembly GCF_025860055.1). Lineage (NCBI taxonomy): Eukaryota > Metazoa > Chordata > Actinopteri > Cypriniformes > Catostomidae > Xyrauchen > Xyrauchen texanus. The sequence goes on along the minus strand of NC_068293.1, from coordinate 21,820,040 downwards.
CCCAGATGTCTATGACTTTCTTTCTTCTGCTGAACAAAACATTATGATTTTTAGAAAAGTGTTTCAATGTTGTTGGTCCTCACAATGCAAGAGCATGGTGGGCAGAGTTCAGAAGGTCCAAAAAGGACATAAAGGCAGCATAAAAGTAATCCATAAAACTTCAGTGATTAAATCCATGCCTCCAGAAGCGATATGATAGGTTTGGGTGAGAAACAGATCATATTTAAATCCTTTTTCACTTTAAAACTCCACCTTTAACCAGCCCCAACCAGTAGGTGGCTGAATGTGAATGTCCACTTCCACACTTTTTGTATACTTTTTCATGAAAAAATTGATTTAAAAGAACTTTTAAATATTGATCTGTTTCTCAACCACACCTATCATACTGTATGTCATATCACCATCACTTCAGAAGACATGGATTTGATATGCTTACTTTATGTCAATTTTAGACCTTCAAAGTTCTGTTCACCATTCACTTATGGACCTACAGAACTGAAATATTCTTCAAAATGTTTTATTTGTGTTCTGCAGAAGAGAGAAAGTCATACACTTCTGGGATAGTATGGGAGAGAGTAAATGATGAGTGAATTTTCATTTTTGGGTGAACTATCCCTTTAAAGTTTTTACAAAAATAACTTGGAAAAATGGTTTGATTCTGCCAGAAACAAATTAAGTTTGTTAATTTTTTTTCTTTCACATACATTTTGTTCTTTGTGTTCCCGATGTTATTAAATCAGAGATAATGTGAGTACTGTGAACAAATGTCTGCTGTATTGTTCGGATGGATGAAAGACTTTCACTGATTGCTTTGATGCATGACATCAGTGTTTTGAATGTCTGTATCGCAGATGAACAGGACTTTTTTTACTCACTGTGCACTTCAGGCATGCTGTGCGTATCATCGTCTCGAGGCTCTGTGTGATGGGAAGAGGTGGCAGTTAGGGAGGAACAGCAAGAGATGAAAAGTTAAACAAAAGAAAACAAGAGACAGAAAATGAGATGTAATTTGTTACAGGAAGCAAAATCTATCTAAAGCATACCACAAAATTCTCAAGCAGAAACCAAATGAACTGACGAATGAACCATTCTAGTGCCTTCAGGTAATTTTTGACCTGTTTTTGGTAAAGAATACACCATAAATGTCACATCATTTTATTTGATTTTTTTTATTGTAACCAGGTTTTGCTAAATCAACACAATGAAAGCAAAACTGTAGGCTAGATGTGTGTGTGTTTGTTTTTAAGTGTTCTGCCTGTGGTCTTTAGTTATGGAATTTTTCCTTTGGCCTTTTAAGGTGTTATGCAGCTTTAATTTAATTCATAATTATTTTTAATCTATAAATCAAATTTGACCGAAACCAATTTAAATGTTCTTTCATTTAGCCCATCGCACATGCTGTTCTCTGCTCATGGTAGGATATAATGGGACAAAAGGACCCTGAGTTAAGGGCACTTCAATGTTATTTGTTTCCTAAAACACAATATGGTAGCAACTCTTATGCAGAGTCCCTAAACACCTGAAAAATTCAAACTAATTGTTTTGTATAGGTGTAATATGATTAATGTAATCATGAAATCTTTTTATAACTTTATGCTTGAATGTTAATCTCATTTGACCCTAACAGCAATGTTCTCTTGCTGACCTCAGTATTCAGGACAGACTGAGCTTGAAAATTGGATAAGAGATGCACTTGAGTCTGGGCACAGAGAAAAAAAAGGCATGTGATTGTGTTAAGTAAATCACATGGATGACTTGGCCCAGCCAATTCACTCTCTGGATCTCTAACTAAATCCTTCAAAGTTATGAGACCCTCTCTCCTCTAAGCTCTTCCTTCAGTTTTCATGCAGTATAGTCATATGTTAGATGTTGCTTCAGCTGTCTGTTCGTTATTAACAAATGATTAAAATAGAATCAAATAAAAAAATGTTGTAACTCACATTCTAGTCATGAGGTTAGTTTTTCTATTAATGTTCAAGAAGTTGAGTAGAGTGTGCTAAATGGAACAAGGTCCCATTGGCTGCTCTCTGAGGTGAGAGGTGCTACTTAATTAAACAGGCTTTTTGTTTATTGCAGCTGCAGTTTACCTCTGAGGTCCATTTGAGAGCAGGCACGATCGTTGTTTAGCCACTTGAAAAGTGAATTCATGACCTTTGCGCTGCCGAAACGTTTGAAGCGAGAGCGTACATTCTCATGGAACCATTCCAATGTGCCAATCTTGAGGATTCTGTGGGAAACAAAAAACAAGAAAAGAAAAATGTAGGAATATATGATTTTTCATTTTATTATGCATTTGATATTTGTAAGTGTTTTTATTTTTCTAGTGATTTTAATTTTTACTTCTCAATACAGCATCAGTCAAAGATGTCAAAATATTGAGTAAAACTATAGCCTGGGTGTTTTGAGACTTTTTATTTTATATAATTTTCCTGTGAGTTGTTTCTAATGATGCACATCACACTATATGTCAGGTACACGTAAGGTTAAAGGGTTAGTTTAGCCAAAAATGAAAATTCTCTCATCATTTACCTCATGTCATCCCAAATGTGTTACTTTCTTTCATGTTCTGAACACAAAGATTTTTAAAAGAATATTTAATCTCTTCAAAATTTGGCATTACAAATGCAAGGATTGTTACTCATCTGAATTAAATGGAGGAGGGAAGAAAGCTTGAAGGTGAAGCACCTGCACTCTGAAGGGTGTGGTTAGAACCTTAGGCACATAGCCTTTTCTGGGTTTGACAGTGAACTCTAGACAGGAATTGTCAATTGATAGTGCATGAAAGTCATCAACCTGTTTTACTGAGACCAGAGCACTATGGCACGAAAGGGGCCCTGCGGGTGCTTTTAGGACCAAATTTTCGTCCCAAATCGGGATTCTAGCGGCCAAAGTTGAATAATCGTCTTGCTCCTCTAAGGAACTTTATGTTTAAATCATGCTTGCCTATAGTGGCACCAGCTTCAGGTGCATGATACACAGATTTATTTGCCACATAAACTTTGAGCATTGATGGAGTGAGTCCTGCTTCTAATCGCTCTTGATATTTGGGTAAGTTTACTGGGTCTGTGCCATGTGAAAGACACCAATCAGTGAACACATTCCATTTTAGCATGTAGAGGCATCTCGTGGACGGCGCTCTAACCTGTAAATTGGTGTTCATGACTGAATGCGTCAGTTCTGGTCCATTTAGCATGCTCCGTTCAGGGGTCACACATGCAGGTTCCACAGCTTGGGCTGGGGATGCCAGATTGAGACTAGAACCTGAGAGAGGAAATCCCTCCTCAGCTGTATTTCCCATGGTGAGCTGTATAACATCTCTATTATTTCAGGAAACCATTGATGACTGGGCCATTTCGGCACAATTAACAGAATTGTTTCCATGTCCACTCAGACTTTGCTGATGACAGAATGAAATAGCGGATACATGCGTTTCGCCGGCCATTCGTGGGCCAGAACGTCGTGGTGACATATATATGCCACTACTGTTGTGTTTTCCAAATGAATCAGAATGTGTTGATTCACAATATCGGAATGAAAAGCTCTCAAAGCTAGAAAGACAGCCAGTAGCTGTAGGATGTAACACTGCTTCCAGGTGTCGAAAGTCAGGCGTCCAATCAGTGTGTGATCAATCAGTGTGTGATTGATTACACACTGTGCCCCTACCTGTGTTGGATGCATTTGTGGTCAGCACTTTCTTTCTGAAAACTTGACCCAGCATAACACCCTGTTGGTAGAAGGCTGGTGCTGTCCATGCTGCTTTAGCAGCCAGACAGTGGCAAGTTACCACGATGCATGTGAAAATTAAATTACTTCAGTGGTAATGTTTTTTCAGTTTGAACTGAAACAGACACCGAAGGATGGTCTGTATGCGCTTGTTCATGAGTTACGCACATATGAACTCCTATAAAGGAGATTTTAGACCTTTTTCAGTTGACATTAGACCAGATTTTCCATATGGCAAAGCAGCAAGTCTCAGTGTTCACTCAGTAGTGCCTCTGATTGGCTAGTAATAACCAATAGCTGAGGTAATTCAAAACACACACACTTTTCATTTTCAATGGGGTGAGCACCGCATCTATACGTTTCGGGAATGTGCGGGGGGCCAGAGACAGACTGAAATGAAGGAATTTAAATTGATACACAGCTCCCTCAAATGCGAATATTAAAACCCGCCTGTAACGCGTTGCAGCTGGTACATGAAGCATGAGTCCTGAGGAATGATGTGCGATAAGATTTGTTTCTGAGTTAACATTTTGAATGGACGTGTCGCAAGCATGTGATTGAAGTGTCTCAGAACTAGAATGGTCCAAAACGCACCAACCTTATCCAGAACGACTTTAAATTCCTCTGTGTGTGTCTTAGTCTGTGCATGCAGCATATCGTGTGGTCACCCCACAGATTGTGCTCAATCGTTGTAAACACCAGCTCTGACAAGCCTGTGAGGACTTATTAATTCATATGAAACAACCTCAATCGCGTTCTTTGTGAGAACATAGTGTATTTCAGCTCGTAACACTTGCACGTTTATAGACAGAACCATGAAAGACAGAACACAGTTGAAATGGGTGTTTCTTCGATAATTTCTTTAGCACCTAGTCAGAATGCCAGTAAGAGCTCACCATGGATCTGCGTAACGGGACAGAGTGCAATTTGGTATGTTCATAACATGTTATAATGCGCTACTCACCACTGGGAAATGGTTGTGCAAAATATGTGGGCTTTGAAATGGGAAATTCCTTTATTGAAAAAGTGTGAGTGTCTCGTCCGAGTGCTGTACTCTTTTTACAATCTTTGTATGTTCATACATGATATAATGCGCCGCTGACCATTGGGAAGTTGTTGTGTGTAATGTGCAAACTTTATTGCATGTGATTAATCTGAGACACATACAACAACATATTGAACAACATATTGAACAACAGTATTTATTTCCCGACAAACAGCAGTGGGGAAGAGGGGAACAGTATTGGGTGTCAGGAGCACTTTGCTGCATGTGGGGGGTTTTTCCCGGCGGCGCAGGGCTTGTGCTGAAGTGACTGACTTTGTTTGGGACACAGCTTGCGTGGCTTTACCAGCGGCTCGGCAGTGACTTTTGGCGGCGCTGAGGCAGCTGGTGTGGGGTTTTTAGCCAGGCGTGACCGAGACAGAGTGGGAGCAAGCTTGTGATGAAGTACTGCTCCATTTTGGCATAAAATGTCTCATAACCTGTGATTGTTGGGAGTCGTGATGTGGCCCTCAGCAATTCTTTTCACGGAGCCTCCGAAAAGGCCTGTTGGAAACACCGGAGCATCAAATAGAGTGGCTTTTCCCAAGTTTTTTCAGTGATGCTTACACGCTCCTAGCCCTTGTTGGGGGAGAGGTGGTAGCATCATCCACTGACCACTCGCCTGATGCAGCGAGAGACATGACTTCGTTATCTTCCCCAGAGTCAGAACTGCCGAATGAGACGAGGCTGTAAGCTCCTACGGAGGGTCTGAGCTCGTCACGCACATAATGTATCGGCATAGACACAATTCATGGAGATTGAGGGGCTCGCGGGGCATGTGCTGGCATGAGGTCCTCATCAAATTCATCCTGCTCAACCTTGCGGCCCTGCCGTGCCTACTTGTGTGATCCCTTAGGTATCACAGAAGAGTTGGGTGGGAGGGTACGGGAGGCAGAATTATCCCTCAGAACCAGGACGAATCGCGAGCACAGTGTCTTGAGACTCATGTCTTTGCAGTGAGGGCATTGTGTTTGCATGAGAGCTGACTTTGTGTGGGCGCGGCCCAGACAGATCATGCAGCTCTCATGCTGATCTGACGGCAGATGTGCCTCTCGCACAAGGAACACTTACGGAACAGCATCTTTAAATAGACGCGAACACATAAGTGACTCTTTTAGACTCTATATATATATATATATATATATATATATATATATATATATATATATATATATATATATATATATATATATATATATATATATATATATATATATATATATATATATATATATATATATATATATATATATATGGGCTCATTCATCCACCATTGAGAGGGTTCTGGTCTGGGTCCGTGCAGTGATCTTTGTCTTATATATCCGGCTATGAAGGTCAGCAAAGTGTGTTTGAGTAGTATGTCTCGCAAAAAAAAAATTAAATTATACTTTAAATAATGAAACTACAATAATTCCAATATTAACACACTGTCTTAAATATAAAAATTAAAAAAGTAAAAAACCTTTTAATTATTTTTATTCTTTAAAAATTACTGATCGATGTCACTAATCGACTAGTCAGTTGTTGAAAGACTAGTCCACTTGTCGACATGCTTGCACATCCCTACTCCAGATGATTCCAGTGGTTAAATCCATGTCTTCAGGTGTAGGTGAGAAACAGATCAATATTTAAGTCCTTTGTTCTTTCACTTTTAACTTTCTCCTTCATCTGTTTTTGGTGATTCACATTCTTCGTGCATATTACCCCCTATTGGGCAGGGAGGATAATTTATGATTAAAAAAAAGACTTTTGATCTGTTTCTCACCCACACCTATCATATTATGTCTCAACACATCGATTTAACCACTGGAGTCATATGGATTATTTTATGGACCCTTCGTGTGGATTTTGGAGCTTAAAAATTTTGGCACACATTCACTTGCATTGTATGGACCTACAGGGCAGAAATATTCTTCTAAAAATCATAATTTGTGTTCTGCAGAAGAAAGAAAGTCATACACATCTGGAATGCCATGAAGGTGAGCTATTCCTTTAAGGCTCACCTGGCCATGTGGCATGGATCACACACCCAACCACGTTCGTCCTTCTTGTTAAAATGGCTGCAGGACTTGCAGACAAAGAGCTTGCAGTCCAGACATTGGCGCTTGCTGTTGACAAGGAATTTGAAGGGCTGTAAACAACGGATGCAGAGAGAATCGCTGAGTTTTGGCTGATATTCCAGCAGCTCTCTCTTTGTGTCCTCTTTTAATATTTTGGTCTTCAGCTCCCTGCAAGACAACAGAGTAATAATCTGTAAAACTGTGTTAGCCATGAACATTAGGAATGTTGAGCTCATTTTCTCATATGAAATATTCATTTCAGTTGGCCAATCTAAATATTTGAAATTCTGTTTGAGTCGCTGCAGTTCTAAACTGCAGTTCTGTGCAAATACACTTGATCAAGTGCAAGGCAAAATGTGGGGGTTGGGCTGATAAGATTGCTTTTTAGATTACAAGCACAGGTCAGACAAGAGACAAGATGACTCCACATAAGTGACATGCTGCCCTAGGGGTTTCCTTTCTTGTGCTCTATTAAAATTCCTCCATGTTTAATGTGCCAAATTCTCAAGCATCATGGCCAAAAGGATGGCCTTCCAGCACAATGACCTCTCTGTTTCACAGCTGTGGAGTATAAAAGTCTCCCCATGGACTAATTTCCCACAGTGCACTTCCTTCATCGCTACCAGCTGTTCCTCAATCATCCTCACCTGTCTGCCATCCACTCATTAGTTCTGTTGTGTATAAATACCCTCCTGTGTTGTTCATTCTTGGTCAGTTCTCGTCGATGTAATAGTTGTGTTGGTTTGTTTATTTAGTTTATGGTACTCCACATATATATATATATATATATATATATATATATATATATATATATATATATATATATATATATATATATATATATATCGTCTTCATCTTCTCCATTAAAGCCTGCAAATTGATCCATTGCCTCTTGCCTCTCCTTCATCATCATCACTTCCACAACTCGTGACAGAAGAACTGACCACAACAACATGGATCTACTGGCAGTTTGCCTCCTCTCACAAAAGGATCATTCCCTCAAGGACCATATTCGTGAGTATTTTGATCTAGCTCACCTTACCCACTACCCAGACGAATGCTTATGCTCTTTCTACTACATCGGACTCAACATCATGACTAAGACCACATTGTCTGGGGAGGATCTTCGAGGGACCTTCGCCAGATATGTGGAGTGGGTGCTGGTAAGCTGTGACTCTCCATTCACCATCTGCCCTGCTAATGAAGACAACGCCAGCCCCACTCCAGCCCCAGAACCAAGCCAGCCATCAGCCTTGCCCACCACTGCCAATGAGCCAGTGCCCATGCCTGCCACAGCCAACGAGCCAGTGCCCATGCCTGCCATGGCCAACGAGCCAGTTCCCATGCCTGCCACGGTTAACGTCCCAGTGCCCATGCCTGGCCGTCCCTGTAGCCACAGTCCCTGCTGGCCAAAAAAGGAGGAGAACATTTTTCTGTCATTCCTAATTCTCTGCCCATGTTCACGACCACAGAGGTCGTTTCCCAGTCTCTGTCCATGTTTATGATCACGGAGGTCATTACCGAGTCTCACGAAGGTGATGTTGGTCACGGGGCTCCGTGAAATGGCAGGGAAGTGTCCATAGGATGGCCCAGGCAAGGGCTGGGTCAATCGGCAGCTCACGATCCCCACCAAAGTCCACGCCACAAGGGGCGGCGGTGTCACTGGCGGCCTGTCTTCCCAGGCCTGCGGTAAGCATGAGGGGAAGGCGGCCCATCATCTAGCCCGTCGGCGGCAACATGAACGGATTCACTCCCGGCGACTCATTAACATGTCTGGTGGACCGAGGAACTGGTCAGGTAGCACACCATCTCATCTAGCTCTGAACCGTCCCAGTTCTGGTCCTGGCCGTGCAAGAATGCCAGTGTGTGCACACATGGAGATTTGAAGCCGGCTCCCTGAGAAGAGGTGCGCTTGAAAGACAGCAGTGATGAAGCATAATCCCCATCCTCATTCCGCCACAAATGCACATTGTTTAGTCCTGGAGTCTGCAAACCCTAGAACCATGGTTTTCAAACGGGGAGGCACGCCAGAGCATGTCAGGTGAGGCACGGAAATTAATGATAAATTCATCAAGTAAAATCAAAAGATACATAAATACGATAAAAATGTGTTGTGAAGATAAATACAAATGAATGGCTTAATGAGCCATAGTCCAGCTTAAAGAGTTAGTTCACCCAAAAATTTAAATACTTTCATCATTTACTCACCCTCATGACATCCCAGATGTGTATGACTTTCTTTCTTCTGCAGAACACAAATTACGATTTGTAGAAGAATATCACAGCTCTGTAGGTCCATACAATGCAAGTGAATGGGTGTCAAAATTTTGACGTTTCAAAAAGCACATAAATGCATCAAAATTATGTGTGTGAGAAACATCAATATTTATGAAATTATTCTCCCTGCCTAGTAGGGGGCGGTATGCATGAAGAATGTGAATCACCAAAAACACAAGAAGAAGAATGTGAAAGTGACCTGTTTCTCACCCACACCTATCATATATCTTCTGAAGATATTGTTTGAACTACTAGAGTCTTATGGATTACATTAATGTTGACTTGTGTGATTATTGGCGCTTCAAAATGTTGGCACCCATTCACTTGCATTGTATGGACCAAAAGAGCTGAGAAATTCTTAAAATATTCATTTGTGTTAAATCATTCACATCTGGGATGGCGTAAGGGTAAGTAAATTGTGAGATATTTCTCATTTTTGGGTTAACTTTCCCTTTAATAGACCGTAGTTCTATGGTCTTATAATACTTTTAAATGTCATGAATGCATGCATAGTCTATCATGCGAGAGTGCATCCATATACCAGTTGTGCAAGCGCGCATCTCTTAGCTTGCACAGGGATTTCCTTTGCAGACAAAACTGGACGCACGCTCTCAATTAAGCCTATATGCTTCCAAAAGAGTTTGTGTGCACGCTCAAAATGTGTCCTATGCACTTGCGAATGTATTCTAAATCCATATACCTTATGTTCATTTGTCATCACGTGTCAATAATGAGTTCAATGAACCAGAATTTGCCTTCCAACTGTGGGAGAATTGAAGCAAAAAAGACATGTGATGTTATTCAATATACTGAGACAAATCCTATTACCTCTTTTAAAATGAATGGAATTTAGACATACATGGGCTTGCTCTGTTTGTAATGGTATTTAAGGTGCCAAAAGCTAAACTGAAGAGCAGACACATTAGTGCAAATGACCAATAACAGAGGAACGAACATCAGGATTGTACAAGAGATGCCTTTTACAGTATTTGCTCTTTAGAAATACAAGGAAGCTTCAACAGTGTTGGTAATGTTAGGAACTGGACCTGATAGTGCCAGTGCATGCAGGTGGCATGAAATTAACAACCAGAATCAAACTGGGAGCCTCAGCAAACAAATACTTAGTTCCAGTTACGGACAATCACTGAAGTCAAAGTCTACCATGGACAACTTCCCACATGTTTGTTAGTTTGACTGATGTTCACATGTGTGACCCTGTTATGGATGATTAAAAGGAGCAAATCATTATGTATCCTGACAGCGGCCGTACAATATGATTTGCATTACATAATCATGACTTATAACGTTCACAAGACATTTTCTTGGCTAGCCAAGTCATTAACCACTCCACACAAAAAAAAAAGAAAAAAGAAAGAAAAATTGCCAATTACCTGAACATTAGTAACAGTTTGTTATGACACATTTACTAATGAGGTCTAAGGCTGGCAGACACATCCTCCCGAATACATGAAAGTAACTAACAATATCCTTCGGTAATCATCCCCCATTACTCACTGAATGTAACTACGCTGAGCCTAAGATGAGCCTTTATCCAACCATATCTTAATTTTCATATGCACAAAATATAATTCAACTGTTAATGCACAAACAAATACAAAGCAATAATTAGCTCTGGATTTTTAACCTTCAACCTACACTACAATTGGTTAGAATGCCTAAATACATTTTTGGTGGTTTGAAGATTCAAACAATTCTCTGTGGAAGAGAAGTAATGATGGATACTAAAAGGAATTTTCTCCCTAAACAAGTTATCCTTAGAACAATGATTTCAGATTTATATTAGCTGCATTTGCATTAGGCTAAATGCAGTGGAACTGTTCCTGAACCATGTTTTGAAGCAGTTTAAAGTATGACAGACATTCCACAGATTCCAGTCAAATGGCAGATACCAGATGATCAGACTAGAGAAGACTTCTGATAAGCAAAATCGTCTAGGTTACAGATGTAACCTCCGTTCCCTGATGGAGGGAACGAGACGTTGTATCAAAGATGCGACACTAGAGGTCCAATTTAAATCACGCCATGCGCTGAGCTGTGTACGTGTACTGCTGACACAGGAGCGGGCAGGTACTTGACGTGCCAAAACGACCAGCTGTATCAGACTGCACGTACCCTTCCCCCAATGCCCCATAAAGTTGTCGGAATCCTTATAGTTACCCTAGACAGGGGAACAAGGCAATGCTTGCCAACCTGGGAAGGGGCCGAGCCAAGCCGGGCCTCTTTCTCGCATAGCGTCAACGGCTGGGGCCCTTACATGCATCGGGGAATGAGGTCTTACCCAGTTTCATATTCATTCAGGGGGAAAAGACCCTGCGGAGACCACACCTGCCCAGAGAGGGGGGAGGTAAGAGTGGTGACATACACCACATGGGCTTTTAGGTCACATGTGGGAAGTGGCGCGGTGGTAGATCCCGCCTCTTCAGAGGGAGGAGTTGCTACAGACACTGGGACTGGGGGGCAGTGGTAACTGACCAAGGGAGACGTGGGTCCGCTCGTAAGGGGACCGCACCGCAGAAAAGTCCTGTGTGTACAAAGAGCTGCTCAGAACGTCTAAAACTCTGCGCGTGGTCCAAATAGGTACGCAAAGCACGTACCGGACACAGCAACGAAGGGGCTGGGTCTGCCTCCTTCCGGGACAGCACTTGCAGGTTCACTACCTGGTCTCTGAAGGGCATGGTAGGAACCTTGGGCACATAGCCCGGCCGCGGTCTTAGGATCACATGTGTGTCTGCCAGACCGAACTCCAGGCAAGTGTCGCTGGCAGAGAATGCTTGCAGGTCCTCGACCCTCTTGATGGAGGCGAGCGTGATCAGCAGAGCCGTCTTTAGGGAGAGGGTCCTGAGTCCAACTGATTCTAGCAAGTCGAAGGGGGGTCTCTGAAGGCCCGTGAGGACCACTGAGAGATCCCAGGAGGGGAACAGGCTTGGCCGGGAGGGATTTAACCTCTGGGCGCTTCTTAGGAACCTGATAATCAAGTCGTGCTTACCCAAAGACTTGCCGCGTACTGCGTCGTGTTGGGCTGCGATAGCAGCTACATAGACTTTCAAGGTGGACAGGGACAGCCTCCCCTCCAACCTCTCCTGCAGAAATGAGAGCACTGACCTGACTGCGCACCTTTGTGGGTCTTCGGCCTGAGAAGAACACCAATTTTGCAAACAAGCGCCACTTTAGGGCGTAAAGTTGCCTGGTAGAAGGGGCTCTGGCTTTGTTGATTGTGTCTACCACGGCAGGTGGTAGATCAGCTAGATATTCCGCATCCCGTCCAGGGGCCAGACGTGGAGGTTCCAGAGGTCTGGGTGCAGATGCCTTTCCCCAGAGGAATTTGCCATGTAGGGGCTGTCGCGAGGAGTATGAGGTCCGAGAACCAAGTCCGGGTGGGCCAATAGGAAGCCACTACAGTGACTTGTTCCTCGTACTCGTCCTCCCTTACCTTGCACAGCACATGTGCAAGAAGGCTTACTGGGGGAAATGCTTACTTGCACAGCCCCATGGGCCAGCGGTGTGTCAGTGCGTCTGCCCTGAGGGCAGCCTCTGTTCAGGCATACTAGAGCAGGCAGTGGGAGGTCTCTTGGGAGGCAAACAGGTCTACCTGAGACTTGCCGAACCGTTCCCAAATCAGCTGCACTGACTGGGGGTGAAGCCTCCACTCTCCATCCGAGGGGGGCTCCAGAGGATAGGCAGGCTGGCTGTGAGGCAAGCCGCTGTTGCCTCAAGCCCGGACGGAAGTCAACGAGCATGCCGGGGGGGGCGGGTGGTTCGCGGGGGTGTACCTGGCGAAACTGAGCCCACTGCCATTCCCAGATCGCCTCCATCGCCAGCCACGTCGTCCTCAATCCCGTGGGAAGAAGGAGCGACGCGGGGGGGCTGGAGTGGCGTTCCTTCGGTTGAAGGAAAGCCGCAAACACAACGTTGCCATGGTCATGTTCTCACAGTGAGAACATGAACCATCCACCTCGGTGTGAGCGGAGAGCATTCTACCGCATTCAGGAACTACACAGGGGCAGAAAGGCATCTTTACAAAGACGTGCCCTGAAAAGTACATTCAACGCCGCTGTGTATTGCTCTTTTAGAGGAAAATACTCTTTTAGAGAAAATCATTCTTTTACAAACACTCTTTTAGTTTGCACTGTCGAAGCGCCCAAGGGCAAACTGCACTGTCGTGCAGAGAAGAAGAAAGCCGCTGCAGTGTGCCGTAGATCCAACAGCAGATCGCTCAGAGGTAAGAGGAACAGGTGTGTGTGACTCGCAGCTCGCGCCATACACGACCATCGGCTCCGAAGAAAATTTCTGAATGAAACAGATGTATTTCCCCGGGTGGGACATGCAAATTCTGTCTGCCTTCTTCTCATTGGCCTTTTTTCATAGATGAGAGGTATATTCGTCGCTCAAGAGAGACCCCTAGTGTCGCTTCTTCGACACAATGTCTAAGTGAGCGAGAGACAGGGAACCAGCAAATCACCTGATCCACATATGAAACACCAGATCAGACAGGGCCAGAGATGGTTAGACAAGACCATTTAGGAACAAGTGCGGGCAGTTGATGGTACTCGTACACAAAACGGCTCTAATAAATCACATGGTTATCACATGGCTTTTAAATGTATTTATTTTTTTACAACATATTTGGTCTTTTAATTAAAGAGTTGAATAAAATAATCATTTCTGATTTAAGACAATTTTGCTATGAATTGCATATTAAAAACAAGAAATAAAGTTTTGTTTTAAGTGTGTCATCTAAAAAATGAATTTTGTGGTTATGGATGTCTCACCCTAGTCTGTCCTCTTCTTTCTTCCGCAGATGTAAGTCTCTCTGAATCACCTGCCAGACATGCTTGGCTTCGGCATCTGTTAGTCTGGAGAGATCCAGATTTTTCCCATCACCACTGCTGGGCATCATCTCGAATCTCATCTGAGTGAGAAAGCCTATGAATCACAATCACAGCGCCACGTTTTGGTACCATGTGTGGAAAGTTGTTTTCAGCAACATAACAAAGAATTGTTCAGTCTCATTCATTGCATGCTGGTAGCACCCAACTAGTTCAAAGTAGTATTTTACTCCTCATCACATTTATTTCTCAACATTTCCTTGAGTTTTTTTTTTTTTTTGCTATTTCAAAATGGTAATATAAAACAACATTTGGGAGAGACCTTATTTGTAAAATAAATACTTACTGTATATTGCATTTTCCTTCTGACATAAGACTGGCATCCATTCATGATTAGGTGGAATGTTCACTTAAAATGTTAGTCAAGTTTTTTTTTTCTTTTCAATTAATTAATTAATTAAAGATTTCCCTGCCTGTTTTTCACCCTCCCTCTGACCTTTATAATTAAATGGGCTACTGGGGCTTCTGCTGGGACTTCCAAAACTTCTTCACATATGAAATGAGCAACACTGCTTTGCTGTATTTAGGTTTTCTGTAGGCTCAAATGCAGTTTGCACTGCTACATCCTTCAATATATACACCGATCAGCCACAACATTAAAACAACCTGCCTAATATTGTGTAGGTACCCCTCGTGCCGCCAAAAGAGCACCAACCCGCATCTCAGAATAGCATTCTGTTTTTGTGTTTTGGCATCATTCAGAGTAAATTCTAGATACTGTTGTGCATGAAAATCCCAGGAGATCAGCAGTTACAAAAATACTCAAACCAGCCCATCTGACACCAACAATCATGACATGGTCCAAATCACTGAGATCACATTTGTTCCACATTCTGTTGGTTGATGTGAACATTAACTGAAGCTCCTGACTCATATCTGCATGATTTTATGCACTGCACTGCTGACACATGATTGGCTGATTAGATAATCACATGGATGATTGTTTGTGTTAGATAGGTTAATTTGAGTATTTCTGTAACTGCTGATCTCAACAGTCTCTAAAGTTTACTCTGAATGGTGCCAAAAAAAAAAAAAAAAACATACAGTGAGCGGCAGTTCTGTGGATGGAAACACCTTGTTGATGAGAGAGGTCAACAGAGAATGGCCAGACTGGTTCGAACTGATAAAGTCTATGGTAACTCAGATAACCTCTCTGTACAATTGTGGTGAGAAGAATAGCATTTCAGAATGATATTCTGAAATGATATTGATATTCTGAATGATATTCTGAAATGATATTGATATTCTGAAGGATATTCTGAAATGCTTGTTGGTGCTGTTTTGGCGGCAAGAAGGGGACCTACACAATATTAGATTTATTTTTCAAAATGTATTTATATTCAGAGAATTTTTTTTTAGGTTACAAACTGGTAATTACAAGGGTATTTAAAGGCAGAAATGTAAAATTTATAATTTTATAAAAGCACTCGCATTAATTCTTCTGTTAAAACAGAAGTTATTTGAGCTGTACAGTTGTTTAAATCATAATTTTACAGTTGTTTTAGGGCTTGTTGATATTACATTGTCATGGCAGAAAAGTTCTACGTTTGGCCATAACTTTACAAAGAAAAGATGAGTGATTTTATCACTTACACTTATCACTTTTATTTTGTGGTAATAAACATTATGCCACAAATGTTTTCGACTGAGCTTAACTTGTATTGAACTCGGAATATTTCTTCAGTTAACCAGCACGTCATAATACAGGTCTTGCATGCATGCGTTGTGAGACATACTTATATAATGGCCTTCATCAGGAATTTCAGAGTGAACCCAAATTCACTGTTTTGACTCATAATTTATTTGCAGGCAAAGGCTTTTTCTAAATAATTTTCTTAAATGCAAACAATACCAGTTTGTTCAATTGTGTAAATAAATCACTGAGTTAGAATCTAAATAATCCAGTTTATCCTTCTGGACAGTTGACTAGCCATGAAGAGAGCCACGTGACTTGCATAAGCAGAAATGCTGCTGATAGAGACATTTAAGTTCTGGAAGAAATTTCTTTGGTCATATCCAAAAATCTTCCTTTAATAATTCCATATGACAAAGAATCAATAATACAACGTTTATTCAAAGATATATTGTTTCCTTCTGACGTTTCTACTCATTTCAGCTGCAACATTAAATGTGCTCTAACAAGTTGCATTGTTATCAAATAAAACATATCTGCCCTTCTTGAATAGTTCCCATTTAAAAACTTTTCACTTGATTTTCCTTTTTGCTAAATGGAAGTTATTATTCTCACCTCTTCAATTCACACTAATATTTGTGCAATATAGAGCTGTGCTCATGTCCTTAGAGTGACCATATGCTCACTTTTAAATATAATTGTTTTTAAAGTTATCTATTATCCAGGCCATTGCACCAAAAAAATTAATTAAAATAATAATAATAAAAGTAATCCTTTCTATTAGAAAAGTGCAAAATGCTTTAAAGAGGTCATAGACATATTTTGTAGCATTTTACAAACTGAAATTAAGATTAAATACCACTATGAGTGTTGTCGTTTATAGTATAAGTTTTGCCAAATGAGTTTGAAGAGGTGGATTGTTAAGTAATTAATTAAAAGTAACACTATAGCCCCTTGGCATGTTACTTAATTTTATGTTTGTAGATGAAGACTTACACAAATTGCAAACATGTTACAAATATAGAGTTAGGTTTTCTCTGATATACAATTTCCTTTATATATCAGAGTGTCATCTATCATTGCAATGTATCAGTAGGCACAAAGTGTCTTCTTTGTTTTTTGTCATTATATAGCTTAATTGTAAGTATGTAATTAAAAAGGTTTACCTGAACTTCAATTCAGCAGCCTTTGGTAATCCAGTGGGATTTGAGCTGGACAATTTAAGACAGAAACTCAAACTGCTGTGGTTATCACATGTCCAATTAACTGTGGGGCTGGGCCGGGCCAGTAAAACATTTAAACCCCAACTCAGTGTTCTCTTAGAAACATCTGATTTAATCTTGTAAATTGGCTATAGAAAATAAACTGGACAATAATGGCTGTATTTTTTACATATATTCAACATTTTGTTATTAATGGAACCTGTTAACCTAAATTATTCTGTATTTGCATCTCATGAGCTCACTCCATTTACACCTTCACTTATCCGCTTATATTTTACTATTGCTGTTTATGGTGCTGTTCATGTCCATGTCACAAAAGTACATACAAGTTTTGTAGACTTGCAGGCTGCACAATCTGTTTCATTTATTTGAGTTGCGATTAAAATAACTAGGAATGCATTCTTCCTGATACTCATGTATTGATAATGTGCAGTTTTAGCTTTTATAGTTTTACCATTTACAATACCATAGTGTTTGCATTTGTTATGTGGCTGTGATAAAGTATTGATCGGTTGCTTAGGTTGAGATCTGGAGTTATGAACACACAACATCAAATTATTCAAACTGATGCAAATAAATGCCAAATGGTAAGAATATGGTATAATGAAGATAAGAATCACAAAGATTGGGAAATTATGTGGATTCTTTGTTTAAATTACATACTTTGTTAAAAATAGTTGCAATCATTTATCTATTTGTTGTGATAGATTTAACCTATAAAAGCATTGTGACCATACAAATGCATTTAATACTGCAAAATGCTAAGGAAAGTTGTTAGAATTAGTTTGTGTAAGATATAAGAGTGGGAGATGCAAGTCTGTATGTTTATAAAATTATTGCCCGTAAGGGAGTTCTAAACTCTTGAACTCCTGATTTCTGAAAACTCTGTGATATACTGTTCATTTGGTTGGAAATGTTTGTCTTAGAAGTGTTGTGGACAACAAAGTTAGCAGCCAAATTTTAAGCATCAAGAAAGATGCAATTCAGCCACAGCATATACAGTAAAACTCTCTAGCTACTTATTTTTCTATTCGCTAATAGCCTTGCAGAAAAAGGCTTCTGTTTTCAAATCTACCCTTAGATGACTGACTGAGTGTTTATTGAGAGAAATCAATAAACAACAGCAGAAGGCAACAGCAGATCTAGCAGAGCTGAGGTGTGATTGCATGGACAAATTGATCAAGAAGTAGTTAAACTGTTATGTTTTAAACATGTTGGAGAAGTGGTCAAAGTCTAGGTATTCTTTGTTCATATCAGAAATCCCCCAGTATCAGCTGAAATTCTATAGATTTAATTGATTTTCTCTCAAAATAAGTGTTTACACTGTTGCTTACTAATTCAAATTATAGATAATTACTGCATTTGCCTGACCTTAGAAGGAAACGCACTATCGCATGACTTTATTTAAACTGGAAAAAAAATACATTCATTCTAGGCTGGTGACTCTGACTGGTTAGCTTTTGCAACAGATGTAATATGTTTCATCTATATGCATTTTGTAACGCATTTTTTAAAACAAGGACAGTCTCTTCATGACTATGGAAAATCCCAAGCTACCAGGGCTGGATTGGTAATCTGGCATACCGGGCATTTTCCTGGTCCCGATCAGGGAGAACCAGAATTAAGATTAAATAAACCGCTGTGTTATGCAGAATGGACCACAAAAAGGTGCCGCAATATGCCGAAGGGTGCAGCGATATGCAGAAAAGGACAGCGACAAGATTTGGTTATGATAATCTATTTAAAATATATGCAGTAATCTGTTGACTACATGGCATTTAATGTGAGCACAGTGACAAATCTTAGATAATTAGAAAAGATACATGGATACATGCATACTGTATATCAGTAGATATAGGAAAAACCCAGGTATGGCATATGATGTGCTAAAGAGCCTATGCAATTTAAATGTGTGATATGAATTGTCAGTACCATATAGCTCCAGTACCAGCCCATCCTGGCAAATACCCATCAACCCACCCCTAACCAACTGTTAGTTCTACCAGTTCTAAGGCAACATCTTAGAGCTGGAGCCATACCTGGCATCAGTTGGTAATAGTTAGCAACAATAACCCCATCTGCTGTCAAGAAAAGGAATCAGGTTTAGTTGCTGAGGAAGCAAACAATGAATGACCTCTTCCTTGATTTGAATTTGATAAAAATAAGCACACATAATTTATTGTGTCTTGTTTTTGTTGCATCACATGAGTTTAAAGTCATCGTTTACTGCCACTTTTACTTTCGTAATGTGACTGATTTTTGAGAATGTAGGACAGAAGTTTTGCAATTTACCTTTGCAATTTGATTGGATCATGTAAATGGGAGTTACATACAACCAGAATGGAGGTGTTTGGAAGGGATGGAAAGTGAAATTTGTGAAATTAGCCAAAAATGAAAATCGAGGCTTTAAAAAAAGTAGTCTATTTTGATTTCATGCTGACTCTAATTCTACTCTAGGATGGTGAAGCAGGACATTTCAGTTATTGGTTACTTGGCACACACAAAAAAGGGATGCCTATCAATTATAGACAAAACATAAGTAAATGGCCTCATGTAACTTCACAATAATAGCATGTTTGCTGATACGGTCTTGATGAGGTGGACTGGGTTAGTTCTGCCAAGAACTGCATGAAGATCATACAGTAACACTTAGCCTTCACCTGCAGAAGAGATCCTCCATGAAGGACACTTTAATCAATTATTTTGGGCCATGCCAAACATCCCAATTCCAGATCTTAACTTGGGAATGCGCTTGCAATCTTTGTGTAAGACGTCCAGTCCCTTAACCATTAGGAGACCAATATACTCCTGTAATGTAGTTCCTTTTCTGTACTACTCCTCTCTTTCTTCTCCATTTGTTTGCTAATAAATATTTCCATTTGAGCTAGATGTGAGTTGCATGCAGGAGATGTTATGCCTAACAAATATTATTCTTTTCAAACAAACAAAAGCTGTATTAAATTTCAATAATAGAAATTCTAACTTCAAAGCTACAAGTGCATACAATATGTACATAATGGAACAAATTAGTACGATTTTCAAACACACTGTCATTTACAAAGGTTGTCATTGTTCAAGACTCATGTTCAGCTATTTTTGTGCTCAGTATGAATATGAATATTTATTATGAGGCATTAGTCATTGCGGCATTATAGTCATGTTTACTAGAGTCAGAATTTAAAACACCAGCTGTCTGTTCAGGACACCCAGTAAGATTTCAGTATAGTTCATTGTTCAGTTCGATTTGGTGAGTCAATGAAGCAACCAGGGAGGGTTAAACTGTGGCTGCTGTTGGCAGCTGGAATGGGAGAATTGATGCATTGTAAGCGGTTACAACTATTTTGATGGCCAAGGAATTAAATTCAAACTTAAAAGTTTGTGCATTTTATGCATTTTTGTCAATAAGTTAACAGCAAATAGGAACATAAAGGTCTGACTGTACTGTAGATCAAATTCTCATGGAGAAAAAAATACTATTGCTGAGTGAATCTGAATCAAAGGTAATTATTCATTATTAAAATCAATTGGACATTGATTAGAATCAATATTAGCTGTTTAATCATTTAAATCAACAACCATCAAAGACAACCATCAAATATCAAATTCAGTAGAATATTAATTAATCCATCCATCCATCCATCCATCGTCAACCGCTTATCCTGTGTACAGGGTCGCGGGGGGCTGGAGCCTATCCCAGCTAACATTGGGCGAAAGGCGGGGGACACCCTGGACAGGTCGAATATTAATTAATATCAAAGATAATTATTAATTATTAAAATCAATAGAATATTGATTAGAATTAACATTACCTTATTCATCCCTCAAATCAACAATCATCAAAGTAATTATCAATTATCAAAATCAACAGAATATTAATGAGGATTAATATCACAGGGGCACCACCCTGGAATCTCACTATAGGATTGTTCTCTTAGGAAAGTCAACGTCCGGAGAACATCGACATTCAAAATGTAAACAATGAAGGCTTGAATCCGAGCACTGACATCCCCTGCCTGCCTTTGACACAGGTGCATGCAGAACAGTACCAAAACTCTTCTCTTTAAAGTATAAAAAATTGATTGATGCAGTAATATCAATTAATAATCAATACAATGCAGTCATTAAACTTCCATCTTCCAACTACAAACTAAACAGTAACATGATTAGATATGGTAACACATAAGCCAATAATACATGAGAGGAAGGTATGTGTGTGTGTGTGTGTGTGTGTGTGAGAGCGTGTATTTATCACTTTGTGGGGACCAAATGTCCCCATAAGGATAGTAAAACCCAAAATTTTTGACCTTGTGGGGACATTTTGTTGGTCCCCATGAGGAAAACAGCTTATAAATCATACTAAATTATGTTTTTTGAAAATGTAAAAATGCAGAAAGTTTTCTGTGAGGGTTAGGTTTAGGGGTAGGGTTAGGTTTAGGGGATAGAATATAAAGTTTGTACAGTATAAAAACCATTATGTCTATGGAAAGTCCCCATAAAACATGGAAACACAACATGTGTGTGTGTGTGTGTGTGTGTGTGTATGTGTACCTATGTCATAGGTGCTCGCTACCAGCACTTGCCCCTACAGTCTGTTAAGGCTAAATGGGGGATCATTGTCATTGTCTATCATTGTGTGTGTGTGTGTGTGTGTGTGTAAGGAGCGCACAAAATGGCAGACGTGGCTCTTGTGGAGAGTATATTAAGTGAAGCCAGAGAAGGTTGCCACGAATGTGGGCGGAGAGAATGGTTAATGGCATCTGCCCGTTCAACACATGTCTCCCCTGGTATGATAACTTAGGGACAAAGCTAGACTCCTTCGCCAAGTTATCTGTTTGCCAAATGTGTGTGTGTGGGTATGTTTATGAGGGGTCATGTGTATGTGCAATCATGGAACAGAAAGCAACTGTTAGTTTATCACTCAACGGCTGTCACATAAGGACGCTGGTAGAATGTGTGTTTGTCCGTCGTTTGACTCGGTTCCTCGAAGCTCGGGTGATGACAGGAGGCCATTTCCTCGCTCTGTCGGTGGGCGGTACAACAGCTGATTCTTGGCAGGTCGGTGGAGAAAATCAGTGAAGTCAACTCTGTTGAGGAAGGAAGAGAAAGCTACTTTCTTCACTTCTGCAGACAAATGGGTGAGTCGCGGATTGCTCGGCGGTCTCCTTCGGATCCGTTAGCATGCTCGGTGGAACACAGAGAAATCTCAACTCATCCAGTGAGATGGAGATTGTATGGCCAAAGTTTCAGGTATGTATGTTACTTCCTTGGGCAACAAAGCTACACCTGGGAGAAGCAGAGCTGCAACATGTCACAGCGCATACTGTCACTGGGCAGAAAGATCGCAGAGATTTTTATACTCCCGATGGCGTCATGGTTGAGGGACACGTTCTGTCATGCGACTCATCCAATAGGAGTTGAGAGTTTGATCCTTCAGAATTTCACACATACTGTAGGTGTAAAGTGAGCAAGGCTTCATGGGATCTGTAGTCTGTTTTGGACTCCTTTTGTTTGATTTTGGCATGGTTGTTGTTATCAGGCTTTATGAATGTATGTACTGTAGGCCTCAGTCAGGCTTTATGACTGTATGTAGGCCTGCCTTTGTCTCATATCTGAGTACATGAGGCCCAACACCTGACTGCATGGAGAACGTTAAAATGCAAAAGTCAAATGCAAGCAACTTGCGGAGGAAAGTTTTGGTCAGTTGTGATTGGGCACTGCTCTTCTGCATGAATTAATCTCATGGTTTGAGGATTCAGAGAATGTAATATAAAAATGCAAAACTAGGATTCAATAATGATGGGGATGAAATCTACTTTATGGACCATAATATGCAGAAATATGCATTATGACAATTACAATAATAAATGTTCAAATGTTTATTTGGCTGCAAAGTTATAACAGAGAGATGGTTACACACTAAACAAATTAATAGCTTAAAAATTCCTGTGCTATGAAATCGGTATATCAGATATTCCACTCAAACATTAAGAAATGGTGAGAGCAGGACTTTAGAAATGTGTTTTGCTTTAGAAATGGCCACCTGAAAGGGTTCATCCAAAAATTATAATTCTTATTGTTCCATAGAAGAAAGGAAGTCATTTGAATTTGTGATGGTATAAGGATGAGTCAGTGATGAGAGAATGATAATTTTTGGGTGAACCATATATTAACTATAATAACAAAGGTAACAATGTCGCAATTCTGTAAGTTCGTGAATTTTGTGGAGATAAAAATATATTTCTATGGTGTAAGGAAACAGAGACAAGGCACTGACAAACTAGAAACTAAAAGAATAGTACTATTTGACAAAAATTTGATGAGTGTATTGACAAGAACTTTATCAAATGCATGTGCACATAAACATGCTGAATAAAACTCAAAGAACATCTAGAGGCATGGCCAAGTGGTTAGCACACATGGACTGACATACTGTATTGATTTGTTTTACTGTATGTGAGCTGTTGTGTGTTTGGATGCAAAACACATAATTTTCCACTTCCTCCATCTTCTCCCCAACTTTTCCTGTCCAAATCTCAACACAGATCCTTTCAATAAGAGGCAAAAGTAAACATATAAAACAAGAAATAAAACTCAGAATGACACCATAACCACCATCATTATAATTTCAGCAAGTTTTACTTCCAGCAGGCAGGTTACAGACACGTGATTCACTTCAGCTTCATGACTAAGCAGAGGAAATTCTGATACAGTTTGGGAACATACACAACTCCACAAAATCCATACAGTTACCCATGGAAAATCTTGGACAACACATAACTTGTCCAGGAACATATAAACAGAGTATCATTCCCACCATTAAATGTTTGTTACTATACAAGCATGTATGTCCAATATTACAAGCATTTAGATTGGTCCAGTGCATGAAAACCTTAAAAGTTTGCCATGCTGCTGGTTTCAACCTGAAATGAATCCCAATAATCTGATATTATTTTAAACTGATCTGAAGCACAAAATGGCTGTAGAGGTAGAGTGTTTGAGACATTGGTGCACAAAATAGGTCTAGAAACACAGTGCAATTTAAAAATAAATTTTTATTAGTGACTTATTTTTGTTTAATGGTACTTTATTGAAAGGGTGCTGTCAGCTTACTTTTTTGAACTTCAATGCATTTATTTATTATTTATGGTGGTGCCATCAAAACAATGCTACATTTGTTTGACACAGCAATATTGGCTCAACCAATGGTGCGACTGTGGCGTGGGACTATCTGTCTGTGCAACCAATGTAAGACGTGGAGTGTTCGGGAAACCGGTCTGAAAACCAATCATTATTTTTGCGTTTGGTGAAGATAGTGGCACAGAAATTAGGCACTTGGTCACACTTACAGTAAGTTATCGCAACACCATTGAATCACAGGCATCAGTTGTGTAAGATTCATAAAAAGTCTGATATAATTCAGAGCACAGTGAGGCCAGTTCATTCCACATTTAAACATAGTGTTATTACCAACAACAGAAACAGATGTTATCTGGGCTGAATTAGATGTGTATTCTAATATTACAATTCAGTTTAACACTACAGTAAGCACCTGACCTCTCAGGACTGACCCCTTACTTTGAGCCAACCAGCTTTGTGACATCATCGACTAGAAAATAACTTCATTGTGTGTAATGCCACAAGGATGTTTTCGAACTTGACTTACATAATCTTCACATCATATGTAGTAACAGTCAAAGGGATGCAAACATGAGTGGCAGGTTTTCATTGCCCATGTCTGTTTTCTGATTGCTTTACAATACCATTTGAAATAATTTGACTGATTTAGATAGTTTGTTATGTCTTTTGTGGCATTGTACCACACAATAAGGACATCATTAAATGTTGCTGATTTCAGCTCTTTAAAATTAGAAACAAATGTTGTCATCCTGAACCCTTTTTGTCAAAGTTTTCCAAATAAACGTATTTGTTCATATTTGTTCGGCTCCGCCTCTAGAGCCTCCTACGGCGCCAGCTTCCTCGGATCCGCCTCCTGAGCCTCCTACAGCTCCGCCTCCCAAGCCTCCCTCAGCTCCGCCTCCTGAGCCTCCCAAGGCTCCGCCTCCCAAGCCTCCCAGGGCTCCGTCTCTCGAACCACGACTGCCTGTAGCCTCGACCGTCCCAGAGCCAGCGCCTGTAGCCTCGACCGTCCCAGAGCCAGCGCCTGTAGCCATGACCGTCCAAGAGCCAGCGCTTCCCGAGCCTTCCAGGGCTCTACCTCCCAGGGCTCCGCCCCACGAGCCACCCGAGCCTCCCAGGGCTCCGCCCCTCCAGCCTCCCGAGCCTCCCAGGGCTCCGCCTCTCGAGCCTCCCAGAGCCTGCATTCATTATAACATCATGGATGTCCACTCATATTCATAGTTGCCTATGTTCACATAGTAACCCCTACCTTCTAGATACGACCTGAACCAGCTGAGGACCATCCTAGAGAGCCCTACCTAGTTTTCCAATCTGTCTAGGAGAATGTTGTGGTCAACAGTGTCAAAAGCAGCACTGAGATCTAGTAATACAGCACTGAATACTGAATCAGTATTTAGCTGAATATCATTTCTGTGCTATGATGTGGTCAGAAACCATACTATATATATTATCCAAGTAGCCAATCGAGATTAAGAAAAGCACAATGAAAACAACCCTTTTAATGATTTTGCCTATGAAAGGAAGATTTGCAATTGGTCTGTAGTTGTTCAATATTGAGTTATCTAAATTCTTCTTTTTAAGAATGGGCTTGAAAACGAATCGGTTACTAACGTAACCTCGGTTCTCTCTAGATGAGGGAACGAGTATTGCGTAAGCTAGCTTACGCTACGGGAAAGATTCATCTTTTCTGAGATATTGAAGCCAAAAAATTATCCTTAATTTTGTATCCATTGTCAACGCAGTGCGGCAGCTGCAGACCTTGAGCGGGCTAGCTAGCGAGCTCATTGGTTGCTCTGCGGCAACTGCTGCAGCCTATAGACGAGCAAGAGTGCGGGCCAGTGTGTGTGTAGTACATAAGCACATAGACAGAGCTGCGGTGCCGGTCTGTGTGGACTGTGTCCCATTAATGCAGCTCACCAGGGGAGCTGTAGCGTATTAAACCGCTAGCAGTTTAGCCTGCAGAGCGGGTACTTCCAGATTGTAAAATCTGACAAAGGTGGAGGGGGAAGCCCAGCCCGCTGCCACACATATGTCGTGAATGGAAATCCCGCTGGACCATGCCCATGAGGAGGCCATGCCTCTAGTGGAGTGAGCCTTAATGCCTAGCGGGCATGGTAGGTCTTTTGATGCGTACGCGGCAGCAATAGCGTCCACTATCCATCTGGACAGTGTCTGTTTCGAGGCGGCAAGACCTTTGGTGTGCCCTCCGAACGAAACGAAAAGCTGCTCGGAGCTTCTGAAAGATGCGGAGCATGCAGTATACAATTTCAGTGCTCTGACTGGGCAAAGGAGATTGGCGTCGCGTTCGCTATCAGATGCTGGTAGCGCCGACAAGGAAATGATCTGTGCTCTGAAAGGAGTACCGACCACCTTGGGGATGTAGCCGTGTCTAGGCTTTAAAATGACCTTGGAGTCACTTGGTCCAAACTCAAGACAAGCAGCGCTGACAGATAGCGCGTGAAGGTCTCCCACCCGTTTAACTGATGATAGGGCAGTTAGAAAAACGGTTTTAAGTGAGAGGTGTTTCACATCCACGGATTGAAGCGGTTCGAAAGGGGGCTTTCATAGCTTCGAGAACTATAGAAAGGTCCCAGATAGGAACCGATGGGGGCGCGGAGGGTTCATCCTTCTAGCTCCCCTGAGGAAGCGGATGACCAGCTCGTTTTTACCCTGTGACTGGCCGTGCAGGGGTTCAGCGAACGCCGCGGCGGCCGCCACGCATCACTTTGAGCGTGGATGGGGATCTGCCCTTATCCAGCAGCTCTTGTAAAAACATGAGCAGCGGCGACACCCCACATGTCCGTGGGGTCCAGGTCTCTGTCGGTGCACCATTTTGAAAACACAGACCATTTTGGCGCATAGAGTCTTCTCGTGGAGGGGGCTCTAGCGTGTATGATGGTGTTTATTACTCCTTCTGGCAAAGCGACGGGTAGTCGTTGATCACCCAGCGTGTAGCGCCCAGCGCTCTGGGTGGGGATGCCAGATCGTTCCATGAGCTTGCGAGATCTGCTCTCACTGGGATGGGCCGCGGCTGTCAGTGACAGCTGCGTAAGCTCCGGGAACCATGTTTGATTCTCCCAGCGGGGCTATGAGGAGCACCGAGTGGCGTGTTACCCTGATCCTCTGCATTACCTGTGGCAATAGCGAGGCGGGAGGGAAGGCGTAAGCGGGCGGTTGGGCCAGTCCTGGGCCAGCGGCGTCCTCGCTTCGAGAAAAATATTGGGCAGTGAGAGTTCTCTTCTGGCGCAAAGAGGTCTAGCTCTGCTCTGCGAATATGCGCCATAGCGTCTGGACTGTTTGAGCGTGCAGGGACCATTCCCTGGGGAATATTGTCTCTGGACAGTCTGTCTGGGCTGTCGTTCAGGTGGCCTGGCACGTCGCGTCGCCCTCAGCAAGCGCAGGTGGCGCTGGGACCAACTCAGTATGCGTTTAGGTCAGATGGAAGAGGTTCCTGGATCTGACACCGCCCTGGCGGTTTAGATAGGATACCACAGACCTGTTGTCCGAGCAGACCAGGGCGTGGTGACCCTGAATGATCGGGAGGAAGCGCCGCGGCGTACTCGACCGCTATCATTTCCAGACAATTTATGTGAAGGAGCTTTTCCTGAACTGACCATAGGCCAAAAACCGGAGAGCCCTGCGCGGACCGCCCCAACCCATGTTGGACGCGTCTGTCGAGATGACTTTCGCGAGATACAGCTCCCATCATCACTCCCTGCTGATACCACTCGGCCACTGTCCAGGGCTGCAGAGCTGAAATACAGGTCTGAGTCACTCTGATTGGCTGGCGGCCTGTGGCCCAAGCCCGGCGAGACACGCGGTGTTTAGCCAATGCTGAAGCGAGCGCATGCGCAGTAAACCCAGTTGAAGTACTGCTGCGGCTGAGGCCATGTAGCCTAGCACTCTCTGAAACTTCTTCAGAGGTGTGAGGCTGTTCATCTGAAATGACGCTGGCTAGTCGCTGCACACGGCGCAGCTGTGTAGATAAGCGAGCCGTCATTGCCACTGAGTCTAGTTCTATTCCAAGGAAGGAAATTGTCTGACTGGGCTGTAGTGAGCTCTTGGTCCAATTGACTGCAAGGCCCAAACTGTTCAGATGACTGAGGAGAACTGTCCTGTGAGACAGACGCTCCGTATGTGATTGTGCCAAAATCAGCCAATCGTCCAAATAGTTCAGAATTCGCAAACCCTGACTCCACAGGGGTCGCGGCGCCAGCGTCCATGCACTTCGTGAAAGTACGAGGTGCTAAGGACAGGCCGAGCGGAAGGGCGGTGTATTGATAAACCTGGCCGTCAGGCGAATCTCAAGAATGGCCTGTGAGGGGATTTATCTGAATCTGAAAGTAGGCATCTTTCAGATCGCGAGAATAAACCAGTCCCCTGGCACATCGCGCGAGGAGTTTGCTGATTGTAAGCATTTTGAGCGGTCTTTTTGCAAGCGCTTTGTTCAAAACCCTGAGATCTAATATTGGTCTGAGGCCGCCGTCTTTCTTGGGGACAAGAAAATAACGGCTGTAAAACCCCGACTTCAGCTCAGGGAGGCGGCACTCTCTCTATGGCCCTTTTGCACAGAAGGTTTGCTATTTCTGAGCGAAGCATGCACGCTGCTTCCGTGTTCACAGTAGTTTCGAGCAGCTCCGAAGCGAGGAGGACGGCGATCGAACTGTAGCAAATAGCCCTGTTTTATTGTGCTTAACACCCATTTGGATATCCCTGGAATATCTTCCCACGCTTTGAAGCGTAATGTTAGAGGGTGAGTGGCCAAATCGCTCTGATTGCTGCACACAGCAGCTGAACAGAATGTGTGATCGCGCTTACTGTGCTTATGCTGGACTGCTCGCAGACAGCATGGACAGGCTGTTCTGTGAGTGACTTCCGATTGAGGTGAATGGGGAAAGAGTCACGTCTGTTAAGTGATACGCAAGCATGGTCACGGGCACGGGACTTACATACAGAGAAGTGTTTGCTGGCCGTGTGACAGAGCGGGCAGAGAATGGAGCGCGCGACGTATTCGTGAGCGCATTTATTGACTCTAACGCTTCGAGTGGTTCAGTAACCGCTTTTGAGTGTGCTCTGATGGGGACACGGGCGTGTAATGCTTGTGTGTAGAGGTGAACACTGGATTGTGGGCACATTTTCTACACATAAGGCTGGTCGGTGTGACAGAGCGGCCAGAGAATGGAGCGTCGCGCACGGATTAGGTGGGTGCGTTTATTAACCCTAACACTCGAGCGGTTCGTAACCGCTTTATGTGAGTGTGCCGTGATAGGGCCACGGGATGTGTAATGCTTGTGTGTAGGGGTGAACACTGGATTGTGGGCACATTTTCTACACATAAGACATGTTTGCTCTCTGGTATGGACACGGGATGTGTAATGCTTGTGTGTAGAGGTGAACACTGGGTTGTGGGCACATTTTCTACACATAAGACATGTTTGCTCTCTGGTATGGACACGGGATGTGTAATGCTTGTGTGTAGAGGTGAACACTGGGTTGTGGGCTTATTTTTTACACATATGGCATGCTTGCTCTTTACCAGATTTATTTGGGTCGCCGTGAAAACGGCGTTTGAGCGCAGGCAAGCGGGCGTTAACACCGGCTTGTTGGCTGCTGAATCTACCACTGTAGTAGCCTGAAGGAAGGGGACTGACAGGGGGCGAAGCTTTGACGGTGGTCCGGCCGCAGCGGGACTGATCCGTCGTTTTGTCAACAAAGCTAGGAGGACTCCGGTTGTTCAGGTTCAGCGCAATTCTAGTCCGAGGCCCGCGGGGGGGCGGCGGTCTGCGGCGGTCTGCGGCGGCTGTCTGAGCGCGATCGAGGGCGGCCGCCCTGTCGACGCTGAGAAGTCTGGCTTTGTTGAGCTGGGCGCTGTGAAGAGGCTCGTGCAGGAGGCTCACGTGGGCGGCCTGCAGAGGAGCTAGCGCGACGAGGCAGAAAGAGATTCATGGCTTGTGTGGCTTTTTGGACCTCTGAAAACCGGTTAATGATACCACTCACCGCGGAGCCGAAGAGACCGGATGGAGAGAGCGGTGCGTTGAGGAACGTAGAACGCTCTGCTTCTCCCATGTCGGCTAGCATTAGCCACAGATGTCTCGGTCACAGTCAGCGCGACCATGCACTTCCCTATAGCTTGGGCTGCAGCTTTGGTAGCGTGGAGGGCGAGGTACGTAGCACTCCGTATGTCTGCAACCGCCTCTGGATGCCTGCTTTCCTCATCCCACTTCCGCAGAAGGTCCGCTTGGAGGATCTGTAGGGCTGGCCATAGAGTGCAGAGCAGATGCAGCTTGGCGGCGGCGGAATAGGCGCGGCCAACACAGGCGGAAGTTGTTCTGCAGGCCTTAGGCGGGAGCACTGGTTTAGACCGCCATCTCGTGGAGGGCGGGCAAAGGTGTGCTGCTACCGCATCCTCGACCGGAGGGATGGAAGCGTAGCCCTTCTCAGTGGCGCCGTCCACCGAAGCAAGAGAGGTGGAGGCGTGGGATCGGATCCTGGCGAGAAAGGCGCGTTCCATGATTTGGAAAGCTCGGCGTGGAGTTCCGGCAGGAAGGAGCGGCCCGGTAGCGGGTGCTGCACGGCGGCGGCTCTGTAGAAAGCAGCCGTCAAGTCTGTTGGGTGCCTGCTCAAGGGCGGTGACCACTCGAGCCCGAGGCGGTCGGCGGCCTGTGTGAGGCGTGTTAGTTCCCCTTCGACTCGGCGCGGGTCCTGCTGGATTCCTGGGCCGAGGAGGAGGCGTGTGAGCCTGACCACTCCTCGCTGTCTGAAGCCATGATGGAACAGCCCTTATCCTCCGCTTCTTCGTCAGAGATGGCAGCAGCGCAGCCGCCGGCGGCAACTGCGCATCCGGGTGGGCGGGGAGGGTGAAGGCGATGCTTTCGAGGGATGGGCTCCGGCGAGGCAATCGCTTCTACCACTGTTTCCGGCAGCCTTTGAGAGCGGCGCTTTTTCTGCACGGCTGAACGGAAGGTGGCGGCGGCTTCGGTCCTGGCGCTCGAGTCGAGCCCGCAGGGTCGACATCGGCAGCTCCTCGCAGAGATCGCATCCGCCTGGCGAGGGCGAGCTCTGCATGCCCCAGTCCCAGGCAGAGGCGCCAGATGATGTGGCGGTCTCCAGTGCTGAGAGGAGCACGGCATGAGGCGCAAGTGGAGCGAGGCATCTTAAAAAGACGCTCGTACTCTTTTGTGAAGTTCTTTAAGAACTAGCTTGCTTTTAAAAGGATACGTCGCCGGATGGCGTAGCTCGCAGGACGGCTGAAGGTGGCGAAGACGGCCGGCTTCTTCGGCGCTATCCACGCTTGCTTGATGCCCCTCGAACGGTGACGCGGCTTCCAGTTCAATGATGCGAAGAGCTTCGCTGAAGAGATGAAAATCAGGGTTCCAGCCTACGAACTACGCTTATATGCACTCTAGTCACGCCCTTTTTGGCGGGCTTTGATGCAGTGAGCGCGCGGACGCCTCTCATTGGATGCGAGTTCGCCCAAGCTCATCTATAGGCTGCAGCAGTTGCCGCAGAGCAACCAATGAGCTCGCTAGCTAGCCCGCTCAAGGTCTGCAGCTGCCGCACTGCGTTGACAATGGATACAAAATTAAGGATAATTTTTTGGCTTCAATATCTCAGAAAAGATTAATCTTTCCCGTAGCGTAAGCTAGCTTACGCAATACGAGAGAACCTCTCGTAAGAGAACTGCAGTTTTCACAGACTTCGGAAATGTGCCTGAAAGGAGTGACACATTTACTGTTTCTAACAGATCTTTTTCCAGACAGTTAAACACATGTTTGAAAAATGTTGTGGGGAGTGTGTCAAGACAGCAGGTTGACGTTTTAAGATGCCGTACTATTTCTTCCAGGGTTTTGCCATCAATTTCCTCAAAATCAGACAAAGTGACTCATTTCTGTGACTAAGTTTTTGTGGTGGGTGCTGTTTGACCTCAGTGCAAAATGAGGATGAGCTGCTCGCCATTCTAATATCATTGATCTTCTTCATAAAATCAGAGAGCATTTCACAGGCAACCTGTGATGGGGGGTTTGTTAGTCTCTCTACAGTAGCAAAAAGAGTGTGGTTGTTGTTTATATTGCTGTTAATAATGTTTGAGAAGAAGGTCTGCCTAGCTGTGTCTAATTCCAAATTGAAAGCATGAAGGCTGTCTTTATAGATATTATTTTGGACTTCAAGTTGTGTTTTTCGCCACATTTGTTCTGCTTTCCTGCATTTTCTTTTCATGTTTTTCACTGCTGTTGTGTTTCTCCAAGGTGCTATATGCCTGCCAGTGATCATCCATACCTTTACAGGAGCAATGCCATCAATAGTATTTATAACTTTTGAGTTAAAGTTATCGAGGAGATCATCAACACAGTCTGCGGATATACTCGGTTTCAGAGATATAACCTTGATAAATTGCACTCCAGTGTTCTCATTTATGTACCTTTTTTGACAGAGACAGATCTAACTTCAGTGGCAGGAGAAATCAATATTTCAAAGAAAATACAGAAATGGTCAGATAGTGCAATGTTCTTAATTATGGTGTTGGAATGCAGAGTTCATTCAGATTTTTCTCAGAATCAAGCTTTTGTGTATCAGTGAGCTGAATTACACTGCTGTTCCATTCACCTCTTCAAGAAGTGTTTGCTGTTGGAAATATGGCGCATTCCAGCAGCTTTCTCTCCATCTGCACGCTCAGTGCAGAGTATGTCCCTGGGCGCTTCGACAGCTCTAAAAGTGTATTTTCCTCTAAAGAGTACATTTCCTCTATTAGAGCAAACACATTGACGTGAATGCCTTTTTAAAGATACGTCTTTTTAAAGATGCCCTTTCATCTCTGTGCAGTTCCTGGGTGCGATCGTTACCTCTCCACCTCTGACAGTCATGATCGCTGCCTCACGTGTCTGTGTCATGATCACGTTGAGGAAGCGTTCGTGGATGGTTCATGTTCTCACTGAACATGACCATGGCAACATTGCAGTCGTGGCTTTCCTTCTTCCGGGGGAAAGCCACTTCAGCTGTATGAGGCTGCCCCGGTTGATGCTGAAGGCGATTTGGGGGCTTCAATGGGTACAGTACCGCTGGGTAATCGCCCATGGACCGCTCATTCCCCGACACATTCGTTTGCTCCTGTCCAGTTCTGGGATAAGACAGGAGTCCCCTTCTTCCCGGAGGTGCATGACGAGCTGACCAGGTCGTGGAAGGCACCTTTCACTGCCCGAACCCGATCATTCAGTTCATCCACTCTCACTACCCTCAATGGCGGAGCGGCCGAGGGTTATGCTGCGATACCCCAGGTGGATAAGGTGATCACGGCACACCTATGCCCACTGAGCGCCACCCCCTGGCGTAGTCACCCGACACTCCCTACCCGAGCCTGTAGAACTGGCGACCAAAGCCTACAGTGCTGCCGGTCAGGCACTTCCACCCTGCATGAAATGGCCCTTCTACAGTCCATCAGGCCAAGGCACTAAAAGAGCTCCACTAGGTTAGTTCTGATCCCAATGTGCTACAAGAACTGCGCTCGGCTACCGATCATGCAAAGGTCATGGCGTGTGCACTGGGGCAGACAATGTCCACTCTTGTGGTCCAGAAGCGCCAACTGTGGCTGAACCTGGTTAAGATGACAAGGCACTCATTTCACAGGTCGGCCTTTTCGGCGACATCGTCGAGGACTTCACCCACCAATTCTTGATGGTGAAGCAACAGACCAAGGTGATCCAGCACATCTTGCCCTGGCATGGTTCAAGAGTGCACACACTGTCTGTTCACCGAGGACATCCCCCTGTGGCGACACAAATCCAAGTGGCTCCACCCCAGCCTGAACCAAGCTCTCGGCAGCAGCGTAGAGCCAATCGCTGGAGAGCAACTCCCCCCACCTCTCCACCTGCAGCTAAGACCCCCAAGAGGGCTCCTAAGCACCCCTGAGATGGGCGACCTGAGGAAGGAGATGACTGCTGGAACACAGTCATCTCCTTATATTGTCAAAAAAAGAGCAGTTTCCTCACTCCTTGGGTCACCGTTACCACAGCGACAGGACACAGAGCGCTCGCAGCCAGGGCCTCACGAGTCCCCGCCTTCACGTGCCCTGCTGCACCACATAAACCACAGCCCTGGCCAGCCGGTGGTGACAAGTCTTGAGGATGTCCCAAGAGGCCCTCCTCCTCAGTAGCCAGCCCGCTTTATGCTGGGTATGCAGAGCAAGGTAAGTGCTTCGAGGGCTCCCTCAGCTCGGCCACCTCGGGTCGGAGCATCACTCCCCATCGTGGCATTCCCCCCGCAGTGAGGCCCCACCCCCAGGTACGTCAGATGTGATCCTTCCATTAGTGCCATTTGCCTGGAGTTTACATGTGTGGCTAGCGCTTTCCAACCCAACGCACTGGTTGGCCAGAACCATCTGACTCTCCTATGCGATTCAATTCGCCAGATAACCGCCCCGGTTCCTCGGCGTTCACTTCATGCCGGTGGAAGGTTTGATGATGGGGCATTTCAGTGCAAGGTCCTCCCCTTCGGCCTGTCCCTGTCCCCTCGAAGGTCACAGAGGCAGCCCTTGCCCTGTTAAGGGAAGTGGGCATTCGAATACTCAATTACCTCGATGACTGGCTGATTTTAGTGCACTCTCGAGAGTTACTGTGTGCACACAGGGACCTGGTGCTTATGCACCTCAGCCGTTTAGGGCTTTGGGTCAACTGGAGAAAGAGAATGCACTCCCCGGATCAGAGCATCGCTTTTCTTGGCATGAGTTAGACTCAGTCTCAATATCAGCATGCCTCACAAGCAAGCGTGCGCAGTCAGTGCTGAACTTATCCAGTTGGAGAATGGCAATCCCACTGAATGTATGCATGGTGCCACGGCACACATCGCATGGCTATCACGCTCTTCAGCCCTCGGACAGACCTTGCATTCTTGCAGGCCAGAGTCCCCCTACAGCAAGTGGCCAGGCATGTCGTGGTTACGACAGATGCCTCCAACTCGGGCTGGGGAGCCATGTGCAACGGGCACGCAGCCGCCGGTTCCTGGATAGGACCACGCCTGTGTTGGCACATCAACTACCTTGAGTTGCTGGCAGTACAGCTCACCCTGCGGAGGATTTTGCAGTTGATCCAGGGCAAGCACATGTTGGTCCAGATGGACAACATGCGTTGAATGTCACAACTCACCCATTACCTCCTCCTCTGGAGTCAGTGGCGACTCAGGTTGCTGTGGGCCACTCACATTCCCGGCAACCTCAACACCACAGCAGATGCACTGTCGCTGCAGGTGACGCTCGGGGGAGAGTGGAGACTCCACCCCCAGGTGGTCCAGCTGATTTCGAGTCAATTCGGCAGGGCACAAGTAGAGCTGTTCGCCTCCCGGGAATCCTCCCACTGCCCGCTCTGGTATGCTCTGACAGGATCCCCCCTCGACACAGATGCGCTGGCACACAGCTGGCTATGGGGGCTGCGCAAATACGAATTCCTCCCAGTGAGCCTACTTGCACAGACCCTGTGCAAGTTAAGGGAGGACAAGGAACAAGTCACCCTTGTGGCGCCCTATTGGCCCACCCAATCTTGGTTCTCAGACCTCACGCTCCTCACAAAAGCACCTTCCTGGCAAATTCCCCTGAGGAAGAACCTTCTTTCTCAGGGATGGGGTACCATCTAGCACCCACTCCCAGACCTCTGGAACCTCCACATCTGGTCCCTGGATGGAATGCGGAAGACCTAAGTGCTCTACCGCCTGCAGTGGTTAACACGATCACTCAGGCCAGGGCTCCAGTTTAAAAAAAAAGTCAGTTTTAGTCCCTGAAAATGCATGTGTTTGCTAAGTGGTGTTCTTCCCATAGACCCCCAGAGAAGTGCAGTTGGGTCAGTGCTTTTCTTTCTACAAGAGAAGCTGGAAAGCAGCTGTCCCCTTCCACCCTGAAGGGGTACGTAGCTGCTATAGCAGCGCACCACAACGTAGTAGACGGCAAGTCTTTGGGTAAGCACGACTTAATCATCAGGTTCCTAAGAGGTGCCCGGAGGTTAAATCCATCCCGGCCAAGTCTGTTCCCCTCCTGGGATCTCTCAGTGGTCCTCACGGGCCTTCAGAAATCCCTCTTCAAGCTGCTAGAATCAGTTGGACTCAGGGCCCTCTCTCTAAAGACTGCCCTGCTGATTGAGCTCATCTCCATCCAGAGGGTCGGGGACCTGCAAGCGACACTTGCCTGGAGTTTGGTCCGGCAGACACACATGTGATCTTAAGACCGCGACCGGGCTACAAGCCCAAGGTTCCTACCACGCCCTTCAGATACCAGGTAGTGAACCTACAAGCGCTGCCCCTGGAGGAGGCAGACCCAGCCCCTTAGTTGCTGTGTCCAGTACGTGCTTTGTGTACCTACTTGGACCGCACGCAGAGCTTTAGATGTTCTGAGCAGCTCTTTGTCTGCTTTGGTGGACAGCGGAAAGGGAATGCTGTCTCCAAACAGAGGCTTTCCCACTGGGTGTTGGACGCCATTTCATTGGCCTATCACACCCAGGCCGTGCCTCCCCCCATGAGGGTCTGAGATGAGTGTTGCGCCCTTGTGGGCAGACATATGTAGAGCAGCAGGTTGGGCAACACCTAATACCTTTGCAAGATTTTACAATCTCAGGGTTGAGTCAGTATCGTCCTGTGTTTTCTCAGGTCCAAGCCAGTAGAACTCGGTAACACGCTGACGGACTGGCTGGGTGGATCACTTGGACCTAGCGCCCTTTCCCTCGGTCGAGGTAAAACTGTGCGCTTTCTCTCCCAGGAGATTCCGTATATTCAGATCCCTGGATGACTCCTCCCTAGCCCTATGGGTCCGCAATTTGGCGATTCCACTGCGAGTACTCAATTTGGCAATTCCACTGCGAGTACTCAAATCTACCCTGTACTGGAATAGGTGCTCCACAGGTCGGGACTCCTGCGTTGACTCCTCCTGTGCGTATTTTCCGCGGTACAGCCCCCTGGCGAGTGGACCCGCGTCTCCCTTAGGCAGTTCCAGCTGCCCTCCAGTCGCCATGCTGTCGCAACTTCCCCCTCCTTGAGGCTGGAACCACCACCGCGCCATTTTTTCCACATGTGACCTGAGTGGCCCATGTGACGTATTTTGCCATTTTACCTCCACGTTCCTGGGCAGGTGTGGTCTCTGCAGGGTCTTTTCCCCCTGAAAGAATAGGAAACTGGGTAAGACCCCCTTCCCATGATACTTGTAAGGGCCCCAGCCATTTGGCTCTATGCGGGAAACATAGAGAGAAAAGAGGCCCGGCTAGGCTCGGCCCGTTCGTATGTAACCTCCTTTCCCTGATGGAGGGAACGAGACGTTGTGTCCTCCCAGCCACATCGCTGAGCCGAGCCATTGTAGTGGCCGGACCATCCTCCTTAGAAAACTCCTGAATGAACTCAACGTATTTCTCCGCTTTTATACCCGTATGTCCGGGGGTGGGGTAGGCAAATACTGTCTACCTAATTCCCATTGGCCTTTATTCATAGATCAGAGGCATATTCGGCGCTCAAGAGAGACAACTAGTGTCGCTTCTTCGACACAATGTCTCATTCCCTCCATTAGAAAACGGAGGTTACAGGTTAACATAGATGTTATATGTCTTTTAAGCTTTATTTAAATTGCTATTTTATAAATTTCTGTTAAGAAAGAGTGATAAAAGCTTAACAGCTAAACATTTTCTGAAGTGCTTTAGACATGAGTGTTAGCTTATAGTGGAGGTTATGTGAATTATGTCAGTCTGCATGTTTGTGTCAGAACAGTTTAGAAAAAACAGAAACTTTGAAATTCACTGTAGTAAATTCAGGATTATGTTTAAGGGTGTTTGAATTTTTTTAAATCTGCAAATGATGATTTATTGTTTATGTTCATGAGCTGAAACGTTGTGATCATCCTCTCACCCTGTATTGTGTGAGACAATATGCATAGTTAAGCAGTGAGTTCAGATAGACTAGTGGAGCCATTTACAGCCTCTCATTCACTGCAGGCTTTACTTTAAACATCCAAAATAATAAAACCAACCAAAATAATGTTGACTGACATATTATACTGACTTTATACTGATAACCACTACTAACAAGGTACAATTTTTACTTGAATATAAGAAGAAGCAGTGGTTCTCTTTAAAAGGTATGTTTTGCCTCTGTTGAGTCCAGTTAACACAGTTTACACAACTGTCATCACAGTATTTAACTGCTGTTGTGGAGTGCATTGCATAATACCATTCACTGTCATTTGTATTTAAAGTATATTTTCACAGTGTGCTTTCACAAACAGTGTTACCTTTTTTTCTCATAGTACTTTTAAGGTGATTGGACTGACAGAAATACAAAAAGTTAATGCACCGTTCTTAGAACCTTTTTCTTATTATAACTGCTCTGATCCAATTATAGATACAGGTCAAAATGCATCTGATTGTTAACTTTAAGATGCTATTTGTATTTTGATGTCCTCTGCGAGTGTGAAATGCTAATAGTTTTTTACCATTATCCTAATTGTTTAATATGTGCAGGAGACCTATTTTATAAAGAATTGAAGCAATGCATTAGTTCAAAATCAATACAAAAATATTTTTTAATCAAGCAAACCCATGAGAAATACTCTGCAAATACCCTTAAATGATATACCACTTTCCTAATATGTACTGATTATGTGTCCATTAATTTAATCACTAACAGTCTATGTCTTTCCCCTCTCATAATAAACCCTCCTTGTCTCTTTGTTTGTTTGTTTTTTAGTTTGCATGTTTCAGTTAACAGTCTTATGGACCCATGCTCACTTGACTTTGACTCTGGACTACCATGCAAAGACTATGCTGCTAATTGGTACTTTGATAGAAAGACTGGATTCTGTACGCAGTTCTGGTTTGGAGGTTGTGGAGGAAATGACAGTAGGTTTGAGACTGGTCTTCAAGCGCTGCATGAAGACAGGTTGGCGTGCCCTTTGAGCCCCTGACACAAGTACTGTGGCATTCGAGATGTCCTATTAATTCTTAAAAATTATAGCCACACACATATAGACTAAATGTCAATTAGCAGAATAATTTTGTCTCATTTCTTTTCCCTGCTTTGATGGTATCATTATCACATAGAAATAATTGACGTGTTTCTATCCTAGATCCTTTACTTTTAAACTACTACCACCTACACTACATAAAATTAATAGATTTTGTTTTCTTTTTTACTGACTATTACAGACTTTTTTACTGACTATTGCAAAAAGCAAGCGACGAGCATATCAAAGCTGTCCTCACTCCAGCACCAGCTCCAGGTCAGTGAAACAGTTAAAAAAACTTCTAGAAAACCTTAGGTTTTTTTTATAGATAAAGGTTGTTTTATGACACATTCAGTTTTAGCACTTTTATATATATATATATATATATATATATATATATACATATATTAGGGCTGTTGATTTAACGCATTAATTCAGTGCGATTAATTAGGCAAGCTTGTAGTACCACCTGTTTACTCCAGAAGGCAGTAAGTGAAATTTTTAACTGTATGAGCAGCGCTCAGTTTATACAGCGAAGAACACTTCAGTAGGCAGAACAACACAAACATGTGTTACGTTCTTGCATTCAACACACTTGAAGGAGTGCTAATGCGAACTAAGGTATCTCAAGATGTGTTTAAAGATTGAGTATTAAACATTATTTAACTTGACACAGTGACCTAAACATTTTATGTTTATGATGCAACACACCCGAGACGCTACACAAGCATGTCTGACGCAGGGTGTTGCTTGATAGAGATTTTGGAAATTACCCCATAAATATTTAATCACGAATAAAATCAAAGAAATTTCCTTCAAACTTATTTATAAGTACTACCCCACTAATTATATTCTTGTAGCAAGATTTAATTGTGATGTCGATATATTCTGTACAATTTGTGGTCTGCAGGCGGAAACATTTGAGTTGTAGAGTGGAGTTGTCCCTACTCGACTTGTTTTTGGTCTGATTTCTGCAAGATTGTTAGAGATCATATTATTCCCAGCTTTCAACTTTGTTTTGAAAAATTTGTATTCGTTTTTTTTTAGCTATGACATGTCTCTTCATAAGGAATATTATTTTATTAATGTTCTGCTTTTGTTGGCAAAGTTTAGTATTCATAAATGTAAGTATGGTGGTTATAAACCATTAGTATTAATTTTTAATTCAGAGGTTCAGCAATATCTAAGAACAATTTCCAATTTGAGTAACAAGAAAGCTGTAAAGTGTATTGAAATATTTAAACAATTTGATATTTTTATTAAACTGTTTATTTATTTATTTCCCTTTTTGTTGTTGTTTTTTTAATATACCTCTTGGCTCTAGATGTAAAAGTTTTGTAAGCATTAATAAAAAAAAATAAAAAAATGTCTGATGCAGGTGTAAATTGACGGGTCCTTAAACAAGCCCTCATAATAAATCTAGAACTGATTGACAAATTCACTTGTGAAATGGATTGCTGTGAACTGAATGCCAATGATTGTCTTATGTTCAATAATATGGTAGTAAACAATACATTGTATTCTAAAGCCACTTTTTGTATTGTCCTATCAATGATTAACTCTTCTGCTACTTTTTATTTAAATATATATATAATTTTTAAATATTAATTAATTCAATTATAAATTGTAATCGATTGACAGCCCTTTTATATATATATATATATACAGTATCTAATACAGACAGAGAGACAGCTGGATGGATGGATGGATGGATGGATGGATGGATGGATGGATGGATGGATGGATGGATGGATAGATAGATAGATAGATAGATAGATAGATAGATAGATAGATAGATAGATAGATAGATAGATAGATAGATAGATAGATAGATAGATAGATAGATAGATAGATAGATAGATCATGTGATGTGATGTGATGTGATGTGATACATCTGAAAGTCGGAAGCGATTAAATTATTTATTCAAAAAGACAAGAAAATGTCATGTCATGGATAGTAATGTACAGCTGTGGTCCTTGTGAATGCATGTGAAGACATGCTTTCTTGCTAAATACATTGGAAAGATTGAAGTCAAGACTTGTAAATGTCTCTGTTATGTAACTTAATTGTTTTAATGCACAATAGCTTTTTGGACTTTCTTTACCACAAACTACTTAACTTTTCAGTGAACCCTGGAAAGGATTAAAGCTTAATCATGGTGTACATTTGTATTTAGAGAATTAAACATTATAGCCAGTGGTGTAACTTGGATCTTACAGGCCCAATTGAAGAAACTAGCAGGGCCTAGAGCAGCTGCCTACCCTGCCCTCCCTCTAGTTATGCACCTGATTATAGCTATAGCAAGTTGTATGGCAAAACATGCACAAGTCAAGAAATTATTGTTTGCATGCTAAATATATGGCAATCAGTGTCAATTGATGACAAACCCTTAAAATGAAACCAAAACTAATAAAATAGAACAGCCAATAATCCAAAACCTACTTAAAGATCCAGCATGCAAAT
This sequence comes from Xyrauchen texanus, assembly GCF_025860055.1. Lineage (NCBI taxonomy): Eukaryota > Metazoa > Chordata > Actinopteri > Cypriniformes > Catostomidae > Xyrauchen > Xyrauchen texanus. The sequence goes on along the minus strand of NC_068293.1, from coordinate 21,778,618 downwards.
ATTTAACAAGGTTTTGCAAATATATAAACTCTGGATTAAATTCTGACATTTTTGTCTATTCTGTCACTACACTAGCAGTTGCCCTGCACTCCAGTGTGGATATCTGCAAGCCACCAAAAGATGACACCTGTGCTAAATTTGTGCTTAAGTGGTATTATGACCCCCTAAGAGGAAACTGTACACCACCTTTAACAGCACCTGTTTAACAAGCGGTCATTGCTGCAGTGAAAACATAGAAATGAATGAAGACTCTTAGCTAACCGCTGACGACACTCAGAGGATATAGCACCTAGAACGAGAAGCTCTGACAAAGCTAAGAAACTTGCACTGGATTTTGTTATTCCGTTTTACTCATGTTTAAGTTTTATAGACAAGCTTGTGGGAATATCTTGATCAAAACATATCAGTAAATATTTGTAGTTATGAGACAGGTTCATGACTGTTTAATTTGATTCAGTAAGTTCTGCTCTAAAATGATTGTAATCCCCTTAAGTTTTCACTGCTTGGAAGAAAGAATCATATTGCTCTCACTGGTCACACTGCTGAAGGCTTCCACTGGCAAAAGATCAAGATGCTATCTCTAAACAAATCCAATGCTGATGTTTGCACATCTAATAAAGGCAGTTAGAAAATGATCATCATTCATTTTTCCAAAGAATATGAGTTTTTAAATAAAGATGCACTTCTGGAACCATTGACTTTCAAACAAGTTTTGGTTTCTAAAACATTTGGAATGTATTGTCAAGCTGTTTTTTAAACTTTGTATTTGATTTGGAAATTGAAAGATATAAATAAATTAGTTTTTATATAAAACGTTTATATTTGATGTCCTTTCTTTTATTCTGCAATGAACGTGTATAGGTGCTTAGTGATTTTTCTTCTAGACTGCTGTAAGTTCATTTGAGAAAAATAACCTTTAATACCTCTAAACTTTCACTCTGGTCTGGAAACTGCTGCGAGAACAAGAAATGAGAGGCAAATGCAACCTATGCATACTCAAATGAGAGCATACTGTTTTATGGGACATTTACAGCTTGTTTATGAATATTCCCTCCTTCCTTTAAAGTTATATTCTGTTTCAATACAAGCTAAGCTCGATTGACAGCATTTGTGGCATAATGTTGCCTCAAAATACATTTCTGTGGTATGCAACAAATGATGTTGATTAAGCTTAACTTGTATTGAAACAGTAAACCAGTAATATATATATACTGTGCTTTTACTGTAAACAATAAGGAATAAATGTATATATATATATATATATATATATATATATATATATATATATATATATATATATATAACATTTATTCCTTATTGTTTACAGTAAAAGCACAGTTAAGTTTTAGTAGTATTAGAAACAGTGTAAAAAAAACTGATACTTTATATGTTTTCAGAATTTAAGCTCATTTAAGTTAATTTCTGGAGTGACAGTAATGCTTAAATAATTTCCCTTAATTACACATGCTTAATCACACATGCTGGTTTGGTTATTTGTCTCCCAATATAGCTTTTTTTGTAGATGCTGCCCTGGTAAACACCAATTGAATTTTACAGCCCAAAAGCTAAACAATCTCTCAACCATTATTTGAAAATACCATAAAAGGAGTTAAAAAAAAGGAGTGGAAAAAGGGATGAATTCTTGCTAAATCAATGTGGGGAAAAGTTTCAGTAGATATGACTGCACTCTGAACATCAACAAAACTTGAATTACTGTGCAGTGCTAATGCTGATCAGGACTCATCATACTTAATACAAATACATAATATTACATGTGAAAAATAAGAGTATATATTTTATTCTTGTTTTTCTTTTTCAGTCTAACTCAGCTGAATAGTTCAAGCTCCTTCATTCTGTGCTTAGGGTTTATCCCAGGCCCCTTGATGATGGCACATTGTAGTGGCATTTTGACTTTCCACAGGTGCAATAAAAACAAAACCTACCACATATTTCAAATCATGTAATGCTCACCATAAGTTCATTTTATTTATCTGGAGATTGCGTCAGAAGGGAAAACTGTCTCCATTTGCCTGATTGTGGGAAAGCTGATTTAGAAGCTTTGCCATTTTAAAATGAATTATTAAATATAAGATTTTTTTTTTACATCAAGCCCCTTCAAAATTTTTATACAATTTTCTTTCCACACTAAACCATTGGCTTTACCTCTTTTCCAATCCCTTGGCATCATGATATACTTAAGGTTGAAATGATCTTTGACCATGGTATTTATAGAAAACAGATGTAAAATGGCAAAAATGAGAGCAGATTGCTTGTTTTCTTAAAGAAAATGTATTTTAAGAGCACACAAACATATTGTGCCTGTCAAGCCAGAGAGCTAAACAACATTTACTGTGTTTTGAAAAGAATAAATTGATCATATAGATCATACTGTGGTACACTGATGTTATTGTGCATTGCTGTGCTATCAGTCTTTCTGAGGAATTAGCTGTCAAATTGGCATAATCCCTTTGTACTGCATTGTTTATTGTATGTCCTGTGCAAAATGTGCAGTCAATGAAAATGTATTTTGTACTATACAACAGGATCAGGAGGAATTTAGCATTAATTAGGCTGAAAACAGTTGACATCCATAACGACTAGAATTCACAAACCTCAGAATATACAGTAATATACTTTACATCTGAAACCAACACATTAGCCAGGGGAATTGCTTAATGTGCGAATCCTGTTTTAAAGGTGTTGTGTCTTGCATTAAAGAAGCAAAATGTTCAAAGGGTCCCCCTAAAACATTCTGGGCTTAAGCACAGGTTGCACACCCCTAGCACCAACCATGTCTGATATTACGTAATGTCTTTGTATTATTTACATTTGGGGGCTTTTCTCAGCAAATATTTATACTAATTAATTGCAATTATTTCACTTTATTAAATGGAGCATTGTGTATACTTTGATTAAAACTTTTAATAGATTGACATTTCTACTATTATCTTGCTATTTTCACAATTGTGAAACAGCCCCATTATGTCCACCCCACCAAAGCACAATCACAATGCACACTCATCTTTGGACTTCTATCCTAAGAAGATCTCCCTGCTCCAAATTAATGATGGGAAAGGAGCTTTTTCCACACTGACTATCAAAATCCTGATGCTTCTCTTCTGTCTCCATTTTGGGTCTGAAAAAAATGCAAAAATTAGCAATGACACCACATGCTCCAATGCTCTGATACAACAGTTACCAGAACAGGGTTAAGCAGGCCAGAATGCTTGGTATGTGGATATTTTTTTCATGCAAGGGAAGTGTTGACTGCCCTGGTCAAACTTTCTTAAATGTCCACTTGTTTTTTGTGCAACAAATCTTTCTAAATTACCAATTTTGTCTTCTTAGTGACTGAAATTGAAGAGTAATATCATGAAAACTTTGGCTACTTTGGCTGAGTGGTTAGCACATCTGCCTTTCCATATCCTGACAGACTTCAGCTTCTAATGAGTATCATGTAATTTCTTGACCATGGGACATTACTCCAAACCTTGTGCAGTTGTTCGGTTGGAATAGCTAGAACTTTCTCAGCGATGTTTAACATTGTGAAAATTATTTGTATCTATTATTCTCACAAGTTCATTAATTCTACAATGATGTTTTTCAATTTGCTATCATGCAGCACTCTGCAAAAAATAAGAAATAGTCCTGACTAATTGCAGGAAGGCCTGGTGAGGGACCGGTAAATTTGGGCTCCTTGCTGCATGTGCACCAGGTCAACTGCCCAGGCAGCACACAATAAGCAGGTTGTAGATCAGAAAGAGATACAAAACTCTATAACACAGAACAGACTGCAGAGATTAAATTAGAAATGAGACACAGTCATGGATGACAGCTAAACCCCCATACAGAGAAAAACAATGTGATTCAGACAGTTGAAGAAAAATAAATATTTGTTTTATTCTTCTTCTTATCCTCCAAGATTAAAAACATTAAATAAAATGCTGGCTTTAAATAAATGCCCAAAAACTTGGGAGTCAAACAACAGGCAGCTGCAGTTTATGTTTGAATGTCTTGAATTGAATATTAGAGATTAACTCATTTAGAAGCACATGTTCTCTTCAGAGGAGAATTGTATTAAATTCTTTGTGTTAACTGTTTACACACCACCTTAATGTGTGGAGTGTACAACATGGTGTTTCTGTTGGTCTGACCGCAATGACACAAAGCAGTCTCTTCCACCTCTGACTAGCTGTTTTATCCTGGACTAAGGCACATGGTTTATACCAAATTCACTTCCAACTCCAAATGGGTAAAAAATCGAATTGAAAAAGGGTTAAAAATAAAAATAAATGCAATAATGTAACTGTTAATACTTCAAAGTCTTTGTAGTTTTGCACCATTAATCAACCAGAACAAATGGCTTCTTCAGAAGATTTTACTATCATAATTAAGTGTAACTCAGTTCCAACTCTCTCTGTTTCACACTAACACACATACACACATTCTCTTAGCTCGGGCTCCAAGCCTATGACTCATCAGCCCACAAGGAAGCATTTTCTCCTCAAATGTGGCAGGATTTTTGTTTGTATAAATTCACTGAAGCAGAATTCAGATTAGAAGACAACACTGTCAATACATTAAATCAGAAATTTAAGCAGATACAGAAAATATACAATATTAGCTAAGATTTCTATAAGAGGATGCAACAAAAACACAGTTTTAAGAAGCAATGCACAGGTTTCGCAGCAACAGCAGATGTAATAAGATTTAACATTCCCTATAGTTTAATTTCAAGTCATTCAAGCACTAATAGCATGCCGTTCACAGAAAGAAAAGACAAATAGGGTGGCAAACCATTTAGTAGAATCTGAACTAGGCCATTGCAAAATACTATTTAGATGATTTCAATTAAATGCTCTCAAGACTGGCTTCAGCAATATGTTATTTGAATTACTGACACAATGTCTGCATTGAACTCAAAAAGAAACAAGCAAAATAATTTTAGATAATTTAGAACGAGGCAAGTGAAGGACGTAAGAACTGTTTACCTCTTCCAGACGTCACACCTTTGAGCCATGTAGCATGACGAGATAGAGACATAACCCTTAACCCTTGGAAAAAAGACCTCATTAGTAATGGCCACTATTTTACAAACATCTGTTTAAAAAGCAGTAAGACCTGGCCATTATTGACCTTCCTCAAGTGTGCTCAGTTTATTTGAGAGACACCAAAGAACTAAGAAAGAAAAACACTGCACCATTACAATGCTGATTTATCATTTGCCCAACAGACTCAATTATTATGCACAGAAAAAGCACCAATTTTCAAATGCTAGCAGGGAACATCAAGTTTCACTTAGTTAGATATGTCCAAGTGACAATTAAAACAAGGTCTGTAGTTTCAGTATACCATTTTGCCCAAGCTGCACTAGTGTGGAGGCCACCTGGCAACATTCATCTATCATGGGTGCCATGTTTCAGTTTACACAAAAAAAACACTGCCAATCCCAGTCACAGTGTAATAAACCCCAAACGAAGTCCATGCTGAACCAGAAGAGATATTTTTCAATACTTCACTAAAAGTTTAGTTGTGTTATTATAGAAAGTAATAGATAAGAGTGTAAGGATCATGCTGGAAAACAAAAGTAGAGCCCAAGTTTAGATTTTAAGAAATAAAAGACCCTGGAAGTAGATTCATTTTTAAACCGTTTTGATCTCAGATGGGGCAAACAATTAACTTTTATAGTTCCTGAGATCTTGCTCTTTCTTTCACCTGTTATGCACTTGGACAGGACACTTAACTACCCCAAGTTGTCCTGGATAAAAAAGTATTTGCTAAGTTAAAGAGAAGACCATGCTGGTGCCACTTCAAAAAAATAAAAAGAGAAAAAACATGCAGTCCAATGTACGATAAGGTTAGCAGAAACAACTCAACAGTAAAATGAACAATATGTATTTTATCTGTACCATGTGCAACGGTTGTTTCAGCAAATGTGAAGAGGAGCTTGCATGCTGAAATGACGTAACAGTGGCCAACAGCTGGTATGTTTTCTTATTCAAACCCGCAATGTGTAAGACAATTAGGGGGTTCAAAACATCTGAACTATAGACAGACAGAGGTGCACTGTCAACCAAATACATGTCAAATCATTGTGCCTCCAAAAATAAACACCTTCACTACTGTTGGTTGAGTAAACTGTTCAATATAATCTTTGCTTGTAAAGACACATTTGCACATATTCTGCAACACAAGTCTAAAAAAAAGAAAAGAAACAAAAAAGAAAACTTCTACCATGTGTAGTGTTACGACTCCAATAGTATTGTTATCACAAAGCTGCTCTGTCTCTGTTTGCAAGTGTGTAGTTGTTCTGATTGGTGTCACCTTCCGGATTGGTGCTAGTCAGCTGTCATTTAAAAGGACTTTTGTTCTCGATTGTGTTTCTCATGTGCTTGTCCTTCTGCCATTTAGTTCTGTTTGCCAGTTGTGTTTTAACTTTTGTTATACTTTGTGATTATGACTTTTGCATTCTCCTTTGGATTTGTTAACCGAAACGTTGTGTATATATTGTTATATTTGTAAATGGGCTAGCACACAGGTTGGGTGTTTGGGAAAAGTAGGCACATATTTTATGTATATATTTTTGGCTGTTTTATATTATATAGGGAGTTAGGGAAGTTCTGTGTATTTTCTTTTGTTTTCATTTGTCCGGTAAGTTATGGGGATGGGTAAGCTGGGGTTTTGTTTATTATTTTGGCCTTGTCGGCTTCTGAAGCTTGTGTTCCCGCTTTTACAAAATAAACCACCTGCAAGTCAAACCACCAAAACAAGTCTCAATCTCTTCTCTGTTGCGGCCTGACTCTAAACCGGGTCATAATAATACCACTGACAAAGATTCACATTCCTGTAAATTGCTCTCAAAGTTAAAGGGTTAGTTCATCCAAAAATTTTAATTCTCTCATCATTTACTCACCCTCATGCCATCCCAAAAGAATTAATTAAATATTGATCTGTTCCCTCTCACATGTGGTCTGATGTACCAAGTGTTGCAGAAAGGACACATTTTCACTTGTAATATTAAAACAACACAAACAGCGCTCATAAACATAAGTCCCATTTAATATGTGGCTATTGTGATTTATATATGAAGAAAAATTATAATTTACAGTTTTGACAACAGTGTCACACTCCAAAGCGGGTATCAAATTTGTACAAGTAAAACTATTTGGAAATCTTGTCCTATAACATTATGGTTACAAAATTAGTTCAAGAAACAAAACAATAAAGAGATACATGGAGGTTCCATCACTGGGCAGGACGGCCAAGTTTTTGTGAGAGTCCTGGACACAAGATGAAAAAACAAAACAGAGTATCTGAGTTTCCTCCTAAAACAGAGTATCTGAGAGGTGGTGGGGTAGAGGGTTGGAGATGGTGGAGTGCTTATCAGTTTTCAAGAAAAGCCACGTAGTCGGTAAGTCTGGCCAGTTGTTGTTCGTTTGGAACCAGCGAGACCGGGGGCGGATCTGCGGACAGGGAAAGGCAGAAGAGAAACATGAGAAAAGAGGGGATTCCTTCTGTCCTTTACGATCCGTTTTATAACACAAAGACACAATGTAAACAATCCTGCTCGTTCATGTTCCTTTGGAATAAATGTGTCTCATAAAATGGTGCTCAACAGTTACTGGCGAACACATTAAAAGCTGTTTGCCTTAAAAACACAACTCATTGAGCAGAGCAAAGAAAGAATGGCAAAGGACAGCAATGGCAGAACTGTGATTAGAAAGCTTTGTCATTTTCTAAACAAAGAGTCTGTAGAGACTGTGAGAGCAAGTTCACATGCCTGTTATGACATAACCATGCAGATATGTCAACCCGATGGAACAAGTTTTTTTTTGGAGAGGCTATGAATAAAACCTTAAAGAGTGATACGTCAGAGGAAGAAACATTTAGTCTTATTGGTAAAAAGAATTGAAACAGTGCCCCCACCTGGTTTCTGTGGCATGATCATCCTGGTGTTGGGATCTGCCTGCCACCCATGGCTGACTACACCTTGAGCAAATGAGAATGTGATTTTCATACTTTAATCAAATGTTGTATATTATTGGGAGAATTGCGGACTATTCAAATGCACTCCTTCAAAATATATGAAACGAGGAGTAGAACAGACAACATGCATAAAAATGGCAAACACTGGGCAATGAGAAGCATATGGGAGAGAAAACTATATAAGAAACACTGGAGGGAAAAAAATTAAATACAATAAACTGAAAACATTTATATATGTATGTGAACAGTTCCATTAATTGAAAAACATTAATTTTATGCAATAAGTAACAAGGAATGTCCTAGCTTTCTTATGATGTTATTAAATTATTTCTAATGTAAATATGTTTCTACACAAAACTGCTGCTGAGATAAAATCATTTAAATAATGGCTGATATAATCAATTAAATGTTTTCCTTTTTACTTCAATGCATACAATTTAAATCGTTTTTCAGGTTCAAAGTGACTCAAATTAAAGAGCAGGTTACATTAGGCAGAAATGTTATTGAGTGCATTCATAACCTTATAAATGTGTAACACTAGAGCAAGCTACTGGCACTCAAACATTTAATAGCAGACTTGTCTCACACCATATGCTGTTATGTACCTTTCACTGCTTCTTCTACAGAGTATCCCACAAAGGCAGCAAAGTCCTCTGCACTGATTGAGGTGTAAGCTTGTGCTACTAGCCCATATGCCCTCCTACGGGTGGACTCTAGAAGAAACACAAACAAGAAAACTCACAGAATGCAAGAGAATGTATCCAAGGCATAAGAGACTTTCAAAAGGTGTTCATTTCCCATCAAAGCAGCAAACTGCTTCCTTTCAGCCTACAATCTGTAACATTTAACACTTTGCACCATGGTTTTCACCCAAGCATCGAAAAGCACAGTATGTACTGTGAAAGTGTCCTGTCTGAGGAATATCCCTAAAATGTAATTATTCTGCAACTGAAAGTGTCTGATAATAGGGGAGTTACCAAGATAAAGCAAGTGGTATTCAGCTGGTCCTCTTATCTCAACCGGCAGCCATCATGGGTCAACACCCTTATGTAGAATGAAATACTTTTGTCTAGGACACTGATATGATTGCTATCTCCCATGCAAGTGTCATTTTTTTTAAATGTTGTTAGTTGTATATCTTGTGTTTTCAAGAGAAAAAAAAATACTTTGTGCACTTTTAAATCTACACACAGAAGGCATCTTAAACCATGTTTAAACGTGTTCTCGCATAGTGTTTTTCAGGGAAATATAATACTATTGTAAAATTAAACTTCTGTGTTTCAAAGGCATTACACATTTTGTTGAAATAAATTACTCAAATATGTTGAATGAACAGTTGCTGCAGTCTATATTGAATGGTGTTTTTGAACATACTGTTTTTAGCACACTTTAGATAGTTTCAGCTTCAGTAGGACCACCAACAGTCTTTTCCCTACCATCTGATGCATATTGCACACAAAAATGGTAAGAATTTTCATTATGTATGATACTGAATGCTACTGATTTATGGATACTGAACTATTAAGTGTTTTTTGGGGAACTGATAATCCTTTTTCAATCCAATTTGAAATGCCCAATTCCCAATGTGCTCCAAGTCCTCGTGTAGTGTCTCAATGAATCTCAGTTGCCTCTGCATCTGAGAACATCAATACACACATCATATCACGTGGCTTGTTGAGCACGTTACCGTTACTACGTTTCACAGGCATATGTAACATATGCAACACGTACAAATAAGTCTCTTAGAACCATATCTTAAACCCAACAAGAAGTCAGCCATTGTGATGTTTCTCTTAAATTTTTACTCAGTTTTTGACATTTTCCAGGCCAGAACTCCTCCTACAGATTAAATCAGATCAATATCATATTCGGTCAGTCTAATCTAAAGGCCTTGGCAATGCTAAATTGCAACGCCTTTGAGTTTTCTTTGAATGCCGTGTCTGTGGCGTCCTGACAAATTTCGATGTTTCGCCATGAACGCCATGTTATAACTCAAACATAAAATGTCCAATCTGCTCCAAACTTTACATGTTTTATAAGAGTTCTGGCCTGAATACACCTACTTGCCAATATTCAGTTAGTCATAGCGCCACCTATTGGCAACAGAAAATTACATGTTTTACACTGTGATACACTCTTAACAACATTTAAGTGCTAAAAAAGGTGAGGGCCCGTTCATCGCTGCTTGCAGCTTCAATCAGCTTTGGTTTCTGTGATATGTCTATCAAATAATCTGTGCTTTTACATTTGGATGGAAAGAAATTCTGATTCTGATTCAAATCTATGCACATGTTGTCTATACAACCGGTCACAGAGACTGGTGTGTCATTATTAGAATGCGTTTTTATTGTGGTATCACTGATTTCAAATGTACCCGCCACTAAAATGTTGTTAAAACAGAGCAAAATGTGGTTGACTGTTGTATATGCTGGTCAGATGGTTCTTCAACAGAATGAGCTGCAAACATGGACCAGACTTTTTGTCTTTATATAAATGTCTGGCTCTTGGTGACTACACTTCTGATCACTCAAATATACATCAACTACAACTAATTCCATTAAGGCTAAAAAAAAATTTTTAAAAGTAACATTGTCCACCAACATAAGATCAAAGAAGGTAGCAGAAAATAATAATAATAATTTGCCAAAACCAAATATGACTTTTTTTGTAATAATAAAAGCTTAGTGTGATTCACTCCTAAGAGACACTTTTAGCAAATAGCAACACTCTTAGCAACACTCTCGGTTTACTAACAGCTAACAGGGGGGCTGTATGGAACGAACAGTCAGACAAGAACATGGCATTTGAAAGGATGACCTCTACAAGAAGAAATCAAGTTTCAATGTGTGAAATATATTTGGTCTTAACACCTCCTGAGTAACAAGAGGACTTGATCAGCTCAAGGGGATTTATTTTTTATAATTTTTTTGTATGTTGCTTGTTTATTTTTAGCAACAGTGATCCAAACTAGCCAAACTGACTCCTAGTTTCTGATTTCTCACTAGACTTGTCCCTCTATAATAGTCAGCAATAGCTGCTGAGCAAGGCAATGACAAGGAGAATGAGATCTGTCCCCCCAGCCATATCTCATCCTGTTACCTTTTAAAAATAGAATGTGCCTTTAACCAGAGAAGGAAGTTGAGAGCAAAGACTGCTTTGCTTTAACCAGCGAGTACACTTTGAAAGTTCCAAAAAATATATATATATAATATTTTAAAATTTTATTTTAAAATTAGAGCATTCATTTTGAGTAAACAGAACATACAGAATCACATATTGCGAAATGAGATAACATAACTTCGCTGTCATTTCTCGTTCTCAGTATAATGTAAAAAGTTAAAAGATAACTATGAAAGGGACAACAGAAGATTATTAACTAAAATACAAAAGTATAAAAATGGCACCTAAATAAAATGTTACTCTGAAATATTCATATGATCATATGAGTTGAAATGCTGACACTGCTTAGCAGCGATATACAAACATTAAAACTTAAGAAACCTATTGTCATTGTTAGGGTCTCTGGTTCTTTAGCCTTCTTGAGCTTGTCCTTCCTTACATCTTATTTATTCAGCATTCAAGTCTGACACTTTCCCTTCAGGATTCACTCCTCTTCATCCTCAGCATCTTCATATTCCTCATCATCATCTCCCCCAAAGTCCATCTTGGACAACAAAGTCTCCACATGTTCTGTATCTAGAGTGAAATGGTCCATTCTCTCAAAGCATGGCTCAGGCCTTTCTTCAGCCAGCGAACTTTTAGCTGTGTCCTTTGTCTGTGCAATCAGGTTCTTGGAGGCTTGTAAGAACTCGGCAGCACCACTTTGCTCCAGGGCACGCACTGCCGTCTCTGTCAACTCTGTAGCTGTTTGAAGATGGTCTCCATAACGCCTGGCCAGACTTCTGAGTGCAGCTACCTTCTCATCCTGCTCCTTACCAATACGTTCCAAGAGGGTATTCTTACGCTCTTCCAAGGCTGCATACAGAGAATCAAATCGTTCACCAAGCTTTTGCTTGGCATGCTGAGAGTTTTCCTGAATGGCTGTGCAGGCATCCTCCATCTGGTTGAGCAGAGCCTGAAGGCGACCATTCTCTGCCACAAGAGTATCAATAGCATTACTCAGCTCTCCTTTTTGAGCCTGGTAGATATTAGTGAGTGGTGACACCTCACAGTCTTTGTGCTGGCCAAATACCTTACACATGGAGCAAGTGGGAATTTGGTGGGTCACGCAGTAGATGTTGATCTTCTCATCCTCATGCTCTTGGCACATTGGCTCTTTGGAGCTCTTGGGTTTTATGGAAGTTTCTAAGGTTCCACCACCACCACCACCCTCTTGTTGCTGTTTGTATATGTCAATTATGTTCTCCACTAGAAGATTTCTTTGAAGTCCATGTACACCGTGACGATCAAGAACCACTTCAAAACGACAAGTAGGGCACCGGAAGACACCACCAGAGAAACGATAAGGGTTTCGAGAGTCATAAAGGTCACTAGCACATCCTCGGCACAGGTTATGTTGACAGGGCAGGATCACAACTGGTTTGGTGAACATTTCCAAACAGATCGGACAGCTCAGTTGTTTCTCAAGGCTCTCCATGGAACCAGGAGTCCCCAACAAGGAGGCAGTTCGCTGAATTTCCATGTCTGTAATGGCTTTGTCACCTTTTTCTGTGTCTCTTTAGTTGCTGTAGCACTTGGTTGTTTAAAAAACAGGTCTGTAATTGAGTCCTGCAGTCACCAGTTTTGTTCTGAGGCACAGTGGCCCTGGTCTTTATACAACCCTTGGCCAGTGGGGGACATGCGATTTCTCCAACCAATCAGAGCACAAATTCCTATCCACTTGTTTTCAAGATTCATTTTTGGAAAAGCAAAAGCCCCCACCCATTTGGATCCATGTGTTGTGTCATGATGATACCATAACACTGTTACTCTTCAATGTAGAGTGAGATTTAAGTGGTGAACTATTTGAGCAGGGACAAACAAGTGTCATGTGTTGGGAAATGCAATGTCTGTTTGAAGAAAACAAACCCCTGTCTGTTTCAAAACACTCTTTGAATTATTATTGCCAATTTCTCTTGCTGAACAAGCATAGACTTGTTACTTAACAGGTTTTCCCACAAGATGAAAATAACAAATTGTACACTAATAGATTTAGTTGTCATTTTCATCTCAAAAACTATGCCCAGTTACCTACAACAATTCTTTATGTAAAAATAAAGGACTAATATTCATCTTATTAATTTGTATTTTCCTGATCTCAAAATGTATTATTCCACATTACCGTTACTCAATTTACATTATTAACTTATAATAAGAATGATAACCACGTTTATTCAATGTATCTAATAATAACAAAATACTCCGTCATCCTCGGTTTTATATTTCTCAAAAGTAACATACAAACCCAAGACTTGTACAGACTCAATCAAATGTTCTTAAGTAATTGAGTAATTTGTTGGTGAAATCACAAACAACTATCAATGTCCTGAAAAAACAGTACACAGGGAACCCATGAACACATGCAAAGGATTATTTTTAACCTTGGCCTGGGTGGGTCAGGTGTTGGTACGTGGGGATCAAATGAATGTTGTGTTTTAGTTTGAGCCATGAGATTACAATATTACATACAGAGAAGAGGTTTAAAAAAACAAAACAAAAAATAATAATTATACACTTCAAGAGAAAACTAAGACTTAAAAGTAACTTACGCACTAATAACTGTACCCCTTCATCTAATAGCAGCCATTTTTCTAAGTATTCACACTTGGTCCTAGAATATGCTGAGTATGTGCTAAGTATAGTCATGAATCACTTGAAGTGCAACCTGAGAGCAAGACACATGGCACTTCCCAGAGTAAATTTAAATTGCCATCAATCTCCTTTCAAAGGTCTATTGCCCAGGTTTTATTCTTGCTGAGAGAAAGTTAATCAACCAGAACCAAACATAAGTTATCTGTAACAAGTTATACACACAGAAGCAATGTTCTTGACACTGACCAAATTTGACTGTCAAAGAATACATTAGGGAAATCTTCTCTGTGCCTGGTAAATTTAGGAAAGAAATATTAAATCTGTATGTTAATCCTATACCTTTACTTAAAACGTTAAAATATTTTATCAGAGTAATTCAGCCCAGCACTACATTATACAGACAATGCTGGTAGTACACTCTCTCCTGTTGTAATATGTGTATTGCATCTGTTTGGCAACTCCAAGAGCACAATTAGATTCCTTTCTCCTTTTATCCTGTGCAGCAGTTTGCTTGGTGCAGAGCTGCTATAGCTGATTAGTTTCTTTTAGCAAGCACAGAAAAGAAATGAAAGACCTTATAGTTTCCTTGAAATGCAACCGTTCTTGAATGTGACTTTGAGACCTTGTTGCCTGAGATGTATAATGAAAAATTAGTTTGTTTGTTTTTACAAGTTAATACTACTTGTTCTACTTATTTATTTGATGACTATGTTATTGATGCAGATCAACTTTCTCTGTAAATGATTCTGATTACTGTGGTTTGTCATACTACTAAACAAATCCAGAGTGGTTCATGTAATGAGAGTAGATTTTATATTCATACTGATTCAACTACTGGGCCCAAAGAAATCTAAAGATAAACACTGCATTAAAAGAGAAAAGAAGCACATAATTTAAATAATTTCCCCATAAAGCACAGACTTAAGAATAAATGCTTGTATGGCACATTGAAACAATTTCACTGAATGCCTTGGAGATGTTGACTTATGTAGAAGATATACACTCTAAAAAAGATTGTTCTTCAAAGGTTCTTTACTGACCTTAATCATTCAATTTAGAACCATATCATCCTGGAGAACCCTTTTGTGCTGAAATGGTTCTTTGCACTTGTATAAGGGTTCTTTATTCAGAAAATCAGAAAATGGTTTGAGTTCTAGGGCTGAGAAAGAATGATATAAGTAACATTGCTAACACTGTTCTATATTACAGAGAAATACTAAACCGTAATAATGAACCTTTAAAATATTAATTTTAAAAGTGCATGCACAAAGCGAAATGCAGTGACACCGGCAAAAGTGGTAATGATTCTGAATGTGTCAGAAAAACCAGGAAGGAGACTGTCTAAACATTTTGTTAATTTATAGAGAGAAATGCACATTACGTTAAACATGCAGTAATCAATGTACTGATTTAACTTCCCCACTCTCCAAGAATGGATAAGCCTAATAGCGCATATTTATCTTTTTTATGTAGAGCGAGCGGCCATGCTTATTGGCTAATGTTAGGCTACTTACATGTTTTAAATGATAGCCCATGTTTAAGGTCGATGAATGACAGGTGATAGTTTGCCTGCATACTTTGTATGTCACCTTCTTGGGGTCATCCTTTACGATCCTTTGATCCCACATTTGGATTTCCTGCCCGACATAATTAATTACCACATGGACCAGCCGTGTAAACAATCATATCTGTCCGTCACTGACTGCATGACTTCACCACTTCCTGTGGAGTTTTTTATGTTGCTAAAACATTTTAACAATAAGTAGTTTTAGCAGGAAAGATATCAGGGACAATAAATCCTGTCAGCTCAGTTAAATGGTAGTTAGTGTTTGTGACCTTCCAAAAATCTTCCAAGAGCACAGCGACGACTATTCCATAAATTCACAAAAAAGCCAAGAACAACATCCAAGGAACTGCAGGCCTCTCTCACATCAATAAAGTTCACTGTTCTTGATTCCACTATCATAAAGACACTGGTCAAAAATGCTATCAAGGAAGAGTGGTGAGACAAAAATCGCTGCTAACACAGAACATCATTAAGGCTCCTCTGAATTTTGTCAAAACACACCTTAATGATCCTCAAACCTTTTGTGAGAATGTTCTGTGGACTGATGAGTTGAAAGTGGAACTGTTTGGAAGACACATACATATCACATACATATCCGATGAGCGCGTGAACACAATGGCCAATCAAAGGTGTTTATTCAGCTCAACAGCGCTCAAAGCGTCACATTTTTAACATTTCAGTACCGACTTGGTACCGAAGTCGGTACTTTTGACAACACTAACCTAAAGTATAGGAGTAAGTTCACCTCTGAATGGCTCAAAAGAAGCTAGATTAAAGTTTTGGAGTGGCCTACTCAAAGTCCTGACTTGAACCCGATGGAAATGCTGTGATAGGACCAGGCAGTTCATGCTCGAAAACCCTCCAATGTGGCTGAATTAAAGCAGTTCTGCAAAGAACAATTGGCCAAAATTCCACCACAGCATTGTGTAAGACTGATCTCCAGTTATCAGAAGCATTTGGTTGCAGTTGTTGCTGCTAAAGGTGGCACAACCAGCTATTAAGTTTAAGGGGGCAGTTTGTTTTTCATATGGTTGATATAGGTGTTGGATAACTTTTTTGCTTCAATAAAGAAAATATACACTGGTGGCCAAAGGTTTGGAATAATGTACAGAGTTTGCTCTTATGGAAAGAAATTGGTACTTTTATTCACCAAAGTGGCATTCAACTGATCACAATGTATAGTCAGGACATTAATAATGTGAAAGATTACTATTGCAATTTGAAAAAACTTTCACTTCTTAAACTACTTCAAAGAGTTCTCATCAAAACATCCTCCTTTGCCCACTCTAACCTTTTCTTTTAGTTTTTCTGTTCCAAAAGTGGCTTTTTCTTTTCACTTCTTCCCATAAGGCCGGCACCGCTGAGTCTTCTCTTTAATAATGTACATGAAACTGGTGTTGAGCAGGTAGAATTCAATGAAGCTGTCAGTTGAGGACACGTGAGGTGTTTATTTCTCAACCTAGGGACTCTGATGTACTTATTCTCTTGTTTAGTTGTACATCTGGCCTTTCACATCACATTCTGTCCTTGTTAAAGCCAGTTGTCCTTTGTCTAAGACTGTAGCGTACACCTTTATATGAAATCTTCAGTTTTTTAGCAATTTCAAGCATTGTATAGCCTTCATTCCTCAAAACATTGATTGACTTATGAGTTTCTAGAGAAACCGTTTCTTTTTTGCCATTTTTGACCCAATAGTTACCTTAAGACATGCCAGTCTATTGCATACTGTGGTTACTCAAAAACAAACACCAAGACAATGTTCAGCATCATTTAATGAACCAAATACCTTTCAGCTGTGTTCGATATAATGGCAAGTGATTTTCTAGTACCAAATTAGCAATTTAACATGATTACTAAAGGATAAGGTGTTGGAGTGATAGCTGCTGGAAATGGGGCCTGTCTAGATTTGATCAAAAATGACTTTTCTCAAATAGTGATGGTGCTGTTTTTTTACATCAGTAATATCCTGACTATACAATGAGATCAGTTGAATGCCACTTCATAACACTGTAGTTTACATCTGCGATCTTATACAGTTACTATAATTTATTGATGCAGCTTGAGTGGAATCTCACAAAACATCGGAGTTAAAAAATACTTTTTCATAGTTTCATAACTAAAATACAATATTGGATTTTACATGTTTTGTCACTTTTAATTATTATCCAAAGGCCACATAACCTGACATTATACTTTTATAGAAAGCTTATGTCTAAAAATTAAGATATACACAATAATGGAAAGAAGAACCTTTGGAGACCCTCTTTTGACCAAATCCCAGATTTTTTCAGGCAGCATTGGTAAAGCTGGTAAATTACAGAAAGATTTGAAATTATAGAAAATATCTATAAATTATTTTTAAATTAACTTTTATATTTTCTTAAACTTTTTCATCATAAATCATCAAATGTAACATTTACAAACATTAAGTCAACTTTTAACCCCACCGATTAAATCAAAGTTTTGTAAATTTACAGTAAGCCAACAAAAAATATTTGTATTTTCATCCTCAAGTCATATTGTCACGTCCTAAACACAGAAAAGAAGTACTCCGGTACTCCGTATTCCAGCTGGAGAAATAATGCTGTTCAGTCCACACAGCCACTGTCACACAGGACAGCATTGCTTCAGTCTATGAATCGAACAATACTTGAGTGTTATCCGTTCACGATGCCTCTGCACTGTCCAGTTACTGTAACAGGTTTACTAATATGTATGTGCCACTGTTTTCTAATTTAATTTGTCACAAAAATGCACAAGCTACTGAATCATTTATCCTTTTAGCAGTCTTTCTGTTTACAATGTATACTCATCTCAAGTTGTTTAAAATGTACCGATTTTATAGCACAGTAATGTACATCTTAATTAGTTTAGTGTGTAACCATCTATCTATTATAACTTTACTGCTAAAGAAATGAATAATAAAGACATATATTGTATATTATTTTTAGAATACTCTTATAATACGTACTCTTAATATATATAATTTTATATAATTATATATAATTATGGGCAGTGGTGGCTCAGGGTTACTGACCAGAAGGTCAGGTGTTCAAGCCCCAGCACCACCAAGATTGCCACTGTTGGGCCCTTGAGCAAGGCCCTTAACTCCAGGTTGCTCCGGGGGGATTGTCCCTGTAATAAGTGCACTGTAAGTCGCTTTGGATAAAAGCATCTGCCAAATGCATAAATGTAAATGTAAATATAATTTTAATATCTTCCCTGAGGTCCACTTGTAATGTCAGTAAAGTTTTTCTTTCCACCAAAACAATCATTATTCAATAATAAATTATCTTTTTACTCTGGCCGTCTGTTTGAAAGCTCAGTTTAAAGCTCTCTGGCCCTTTAAGACTTCAAAGTAAACAACCACTGTTCTGATTGGCTAACTTCCTGCAGTCCCTCAAATACAGCCATATTTGAAACTCAATCAGAAAATGAACAAGATTCACATTAGAGGTCAACCAATATAGGATTTTGCCAATACCGATTTGGGAAGACAAGCCCATAACCGATTAATTGGCCGATAGTTTTCAAAATTGATACTGAATGAAAAAACAACATTTAAAGTAGGGATGCACCGATACCACTTTTTCTCTTCCGTTACCGGAAATCTTAGTATCGGCCAATACCGATCCCGATCCGATACCAGTGTTTTTTTGCATATTCACTTTAGAATATCTTTATATTATTATGTGGAACTAATTGGGAGTACTATTTAATATGTAAAGAAACACAAACCTCTAACCACACATTATTTCAATATAAATGTATAGCTTATAAAGAAACACATTATTATTAACTAGTATACTGGATAATGTATCAGCAGAATTAACAGTAATTCCACTCTTCAAGTCTTCAGTAGAAAAGAAAAAAGTAAAAGTGTTTTATTTTAGATTTTTCTTTTTTTAAATGTTTCCACTTGCATCTGGACTTTAAAGGATTCAGATCTTTCTGTTAAATTTAGTTGCAAGACATTTGCACTGTTACGCTCGTTTAAATTCTCAAAGAAACTGGTTACACACACGATCACTTGATGATTATCTAATCAAAATGACCAAAAAGGATAAAAAATTTATTAAAATCAGATGCGTTTCTGATTTATGCCTTTCTCTTGACTGCATGAAGATGTTTTTCTCAAATCTCACTACCTTTAAATATACAACTTAGCTGGCTAAAGTATAAACGTGACTGATATAAACTAATGCACATAGATGGTAATAATTGTTTTTTAAACATTTGGGTAGGACTTGTGTGTTTTTTGTCACATTGTTCTAACCGCTTGAGGTTAGCTTCAATGTTAGCGTCCTCTCAGCCTGGTCTGCAAACATACCGCTGTTCTCTATTAATGCAGCATCTAGTTAAGAAATTAATTACTTTATAATGATATGTCAACATGTACTGTATACAAACCTTTTAGTTGTTGGTGTTTTAAATCTGCTTTGTTCAGCTCTATGCAGTGTTCCGCTGCATTCAGCGTGCAGTCTCACATGACAAAAAAAAACACCACAAGGCATTAGTGATAGTTTTTATTTGGCCTCTAGAGGCCGCTATCATACTGTACTGTAATGACAGCACGTCCTTCCAGCCGCTCCAGCACCAGACACAAAGGGACACATTCAGGGAAAATTATTGGTGTTGCAAAACCGATATGTCGGTCGACCTCTAATTCACATTATAATTTATAAAACAACATTTCAAGGTTAAGACATACAGAAAACCCATTTCATCTAAATGTATCAACATGTTCACTCATGTTGATACATTTACATTACAGCAAATATCAAACAGTCATGACATTTGAAACATTCGTGAATTAAACCATTTCCTCACAGGTCTGGTAGTGTTTAACTACCACATCTTTCAGTTCCTTTGCAAAGCTTGAATCATACTGTGACTGGTTCACAAGCAATCCACTCTGAAATTAGCCAAAAACATACAATCCACACTGAAATGTTCTGAATACACAAATATAATACTGTCTATGGTGAGGTTGTGTCCTTCAACCGGTTTCAACAGGACAAAACAGAGACCTCACACCTCACATCATCCGTGTTTGTTTGCACATAGGACTGCATGTATTTTTCCCAGTGAGTAGCAGCAGCTGAATGAGACACGTTTTTAAAAGTTGTGCTTGTACCACTCTTAAAAAGTGGCGCTAATCGCCTGAAATGCATAAACTAATCAACTACGTCAATATTGTGCATGCTTACAAAAGTAAAAAATAAAAATAGCACAAATTGGTGAAAAAACAGTCCAAGACGCCTTCAAAACAACAGAACACTGTGCAGCTGAATGAAACAAAATGGAGGTCTCCTATACAGAGCTTCGAACTTGATATTGCGTCTTTTAAAAATGGTGCAAGATGCATGATAACAGTCAATGCCTTTCATCTAGTGTAGAAAAACATTTAAATCCAGATAGGCACATGAAAGTGTCATGTGTCCTTACCCTTTACTGTAGATTAATCTCCCATGACAGGCCTTATCTCCTCTTCACCTGCGACTATTGGCACTTTTCCACTGCACCTTACGGTTTGACTCGACTCTGCTCGCTTTACATTTTTGAGCTTTCTTTTCCAATGCAGTTTAGTATTAAACGCGATACAAACATTACTAACAATAAACAATAACACAACCGCTAGCTGTTAGCTACTAGCTCATTGTGCTGCATAAAGCAGTTGTTGCATGGTAATTTTACACAAGTGTAACAGTTAAATTGGCCTGGTTGTTTTAGAAGCAAGCTTTCCAGTAGTTTATCAACTAAATAAAGTGAAGCTTTCAAGCAGAATATAGAGTTAAAGTACAAAACGTACCATCCTCCATCGTGGACTCCAATAACGCCGTTGCTGAGTCCAGGGCACTCTCCCTCCCATTGCTCGCCCATCTATTGCTATAGAGAGCATCCATTTGCTTGAACCACTTCCACTTTCTTCTGTTTTAATCACTCTGGCTGTTGTAGTCCTTGATTGTTCTGTAGTCACTTTTAAGTTTTCCCTACACTGTTGGTAGGTCCGGTGGTAGCCGTGTGTCGCCAAAAGCTGAGACACTTCCTGAAAGACTTTTTCGTTGTTTCGTTTGTCACTAACGAGAGGAATGTCTGCACCTTGTTTATTGACCACAGCGTGGTTTTGCAAACAGATATCTTTTTACAACTCGAAAGTCGCGTGAAAAAATGACACTGCTATTGCTGTTGCTAACTTTAAAACTGGTGGGTTGATGTCCTGTGTCGCAAATCCAGTGATGCCGGTAGTAACGATTGTCTCTGACCAATCAGTAATCTGCAGGGTTTTGACATCACATTTAGTGTAGTTTTGGCTCACTTGGAACCTCGACCAAGGTGGTACTAAAACAAAAGTACTAGGTACCAGGTACTATACACAGAGGAAAACCCCCTAAAAGCTAACAGAGTCGAGCTGTGCCGTACAGTGGAAAAGCCCCATAAATGTGAGCACCAGTGGGCGGAGCCAAGGGTGCAAAAACAAAAAATAGGCATTTGGTGTATTGCTGGAGGCAGTCATATTCAGATGAATTTAGCTGCATTCATGCCATGTTGTCATTACCGTAATTACGAGTTGGCAACTCGAAAATTCTATTCGGAGCTGTTCACTCCCTGGGAACTCAGAATTATGCATTTATATGGCAACACTATTAGTGCCAAAATTAATCCGTGTGAGATGATGTTGTTGACAACTGCAAAATACATCATTACAACCGGAGCCAGATGTAGGCATAGGAAGTGGTAGGCTGAGCCCACCCAAACGTGAGTCTTGCCTACCCAATCAAATATTTTAGAAACATGGTTTTTAAATAAAAAAAAATCTAATTTGTGCATTGATTAAAAGCAACATGGGGGCAGAGTGTGTGTTGCAAACATTAAGGGTGGGCTGTAGACTGCCGAAACGATCAAAAAACAGCACCAGAAATGTGTAATGTTTTTCTATTTTTGTCATTGGCCGAAAGCAACGACACACTCATGAAGTGGTTGCTGCTAACTAGACAGTCCAAGACATCATGCGAGCAAGAACATAACTAGTTGTATATGACTTTCTTCTTTCAGCCAAACACAATCTGAGTTATATAAAAAAAAAATCTTGGCTCTTCCAAGCTTAACCCTCTGGGGTCTGAGGGTATTTTGGGCCCTGGAGAAGTTTTGACATGCCTTGACATTTGTGATTTTTCAGTTGCTTAAAAACATATTAATGGCTGAAGTCTGATAACACTGTATTCAGCACAAAATGGGCTACAATAATATGAGAGCAACCTGTGTGTACAGGTTTGTAATTTTTTGAAAATAACATTTATGCATGGTTTTTTAAAAAACTAAAATTTTAAGTCATTGAAATAAGGCCATATAACACATACTAAATATTTGTCCACAAGCCTTTTGAGAACTGCATCTTGTAGCCTAGAGTTTTTGCTACACAATGATGTGAAAATCATCCTGATCACTCATTCATACAAAACAATATAGTAATTTAACTTTTGTAAGACAATTTTAGCGTTGAAAGGTAATATGGGAGGAGGCGTGAATGATCATGGATATTGAGGTAATTCACACATGAGAGACAAAAGACCCCTCCCCTGGGCCTATCAATGAGGGATAGAGAATGACTGTGAGGAGACTTAATGATCAAAATCAAGTTTTAAGTTAAACGAAGAAATCTGACTACACATTTTCTTTACATAAAGACTTTACTTAATTTTAGACCTACACTACCTTTAAAAGAAGTCTCTTCTGCTCACCAAGACTGGATTTATTTGATCCAAAATACAATATTGATATTCTAAACACTTTTTACAATTTAAATATATTGTAAAAGGCAATTTGTGATCAAAGCTGAATTTTCAACATCATTACTGCAGTCCTCAGTGTCACATGATCCTTCAGAAATCATTATAATATGCAGATTTTCTAATATGGGTATATTTAAAGTGCATTTTACTCATTTACCACCTGAACCCATATTCGCAAGCACAAGCTTTGTTGTTGATAATGAGGCATTATAAACACTATATAAATTATAATCTAAACATTCATATTATTTTTATATCATATTACAAACCATATTTATATTATACAGCATACAATTTAAATACCTGCTTTAGCCGAAAAAGCATTTAAATGTAACTAAAACTTGCTTATTAGGAGTCATATTTCAAATGTCAATACACTGAATCCTGGCTGGCAAGTCTGGAAACAGTCCCACTAGTAAAATATGTACATGTTTATATAAAATAGCATGTCAACTAATGAAAACTAAATGACTTACTCCTCTGAAATTGTATCCTCGGCTGGACCAAGTCTCTCTTCAAAATACAAACATTCATCAGTCCCACTCTTCTTTTGAGGAAAATGTTAACTCTTCCTTACTACCCTGGAGTTTCATCGCCTGTGCATCGTTACAAACACGCAGAAAAGTTGAGCTGTGTTGTGTTTACATTAAACCTCACCGTCGGGGACGTGTACATTTGCGTTGATCGTCTCAGCACATTAGCGTATGAATGGCGCGCTCTGCTGGTGGGTGTGATCACATTAGCTTTAATGAGTTGAGCCAGAAGAAACTGTACATCGCTTTGTTTCATACAGATTGCATTGCAGAAGAATATTTGTTTTAAATTTGAATTATTTTATTTAAAAGTAGACATTTTAAGCTTTCTTTAGACATATGTTTCAGTTAATTTTTGTGACGTGTTTCAGAAATATGCTCGTGAACACAGAGACTGCTGAAATCTCACCCTTTTTATTTTCTTTATTTTACAAAAGCACAAGATTTTGTTGTTATTGTGAGTGTACAAATATAAAAGTAGACCCTTTATAGTCTCTAATGATGTCTTACACTTGTACATCTGTATACCCAAAAATGACGCAGTATTTTAAATTGTTTCCACTGTAATGACAAAAATATCCAGCAGGACGCGCCGGTGCCGTTGACCCAAGATAATAAACGGAATGAATAGTACCTTAGATTTAGCCTAAAAAAGCACATCCATCCATCAAAAAAGTAATCCATACTGCTCCAGGGTGTTAATAAAGGCCTTCTGAAGCAAAGCGATGCGGTTTTGTAAGAAACATATCCATATTTATAACTTTATAAACTATAATCATTGGCTTCCGGTAACGGCAGTCCACACGTTAACAAGAGTGTCAAGTTCCGGCATATGGCGTAGGCGTAGTGTAAGCTCCGGTGAGAAGTGACAAACGCGGAAGAGCAGAGGATAGATGAAGCCAGTGAAAGTGCGAACTTGAACTTAAAATATGGTTCAATATTTTAGTATTTAGTAATACTAGTATATTTAGTATTTAGTATTTAGTAAACTCTAATTAAAAGGAATATTTGCCATCAGCTGGCACCATCATCTGGATAAAATTCTCCATATGGCAGAACTGGCTCCTAGAATCCAATATCTTTGACAGAGCTTTGCCAGCCTGTAATTTAATCCGCTGTGTCCAATTTCATTGTGAATATGTTTCAAAAGCAGATCAGATGCATATGGTTTGCCAATACTAACCGGTGCTTGGTTTCTTCATGCATGACTACATTCTCAAGATGTCCATGCATTCTTAAATCACCTGACTGAAGTTTTGGACTGAGACTATACAAATAACTACTCCGCTTAACTTATTCACCACTTTGTAAAGTTGACAATTCCTCTAGGAACCCCATCCTTTGAGAAAAGTATGATCTCCAGTTCTCTTTCCTCTACCTCATCAAATGAATGATAGATTTTATCCAAACTGGATCATAACTTGTAAATTTTTTCATCAATAATAGCTTCTAATTGACACTGGTTCAATTCATAACAGTCAAGAGTCTCTTTCAATTGTTTTCTTTTTTACCAAGGTCCAGCAGTATTATTTTCAGCCTCAGGATCCAAGCCACAGCTTTCCGTAGATGCATCCACGATGAATAGTAATTAATAAGAAGTGTTACAGGAGTAGATCCCTCCTGAATTTGAACCTGTAACCTTTTGTAACCCAGTTGGGCTGTTTGGCCACTCCTCCTGTGGTCTAATAAGAAAGGGAGGGCCAGATTCCTACGTCTGATCCTTAAGTAAAAGATCCTCCTATAGCCCTCTTGAGGCAAGATCAGCTGGATTATTTTAAGAATATATGTACCTCCATTGAGTGATGTTGAATGCTCTCAATATCTCAGACACTTTGTTAGCAACAAAGCACTTAAATCTTGAGGACTCAATTTTTATATATTTCAGCACCGCAGTGCTGTCAGTCCAAAAAAATGAATCTTGCAATTCCATCTTTAGATCTCTTTTCCATAACAGCTGTAAACTCCATGCAGGGAATGGTGGTACATTTCAGTGGTGCTACTTGAGCATTACTCAGCAAGAAAGCAGATCATGCAATCTGTTGATGGTTATGGAGAAGCAGGTAAGACACAACACGTAACCTCCTCACTGACATCTGAGAAATGGTGCAACTGAGCAGACATATCTTCTCCAAACTCTACAGGTTTTAAACATCTTTTTGTCTCAAATTTCTCCAAGCCATGGAGATCTTCTAGCCAGTTTGTCCATCTTTGAGCATACCTACTGGAGACAAAACTCCAAGAGGATCGTAGATGGCACAGATCACAGAAAGAATCCCTCTTTGGGTAAAAGGTCCATCTTTAACCACTACCTTGAATTTAAAGGTGTCTGATTCAGTATACCAATGTACACCTAATGCTCTTTCCACCGGAATTATATCATGGTTCCAGTCTAAGTCCTTTACCTCTTTTCACTTGTCTTCTTCTGGTATAACACTCAACATGACTGTTGTTCATCCATTTGGTCAAATGGAATCCACCTTAAGCACACATTGCAAGGAGTTCCTTATATAACTGTACAGCATCAGATTCTGTGGGCACTGAAGTAAGGCAATCATCTACATAAAAGTGATTCTGGATGACATCTGCAGTCCTAGAATTAAACCGATCTCTGTGATCCCCTACACATTTCCCAAGCACGTAATTAGAACAACTTGGAGATGAGGAAGTGCCGCACAGATGTACAACCATTCTGAATTCAGGCATATGCTGACAGATTCTGACTAGCTCTTTATGTTGACCTTGGGTATATTGCTCAAGAATATAAAAACAGTCACCATTTGCCCATTTGCCTTTTTTCCCATAACCTCCTCAAATGAGCGTATGAAGTATTGATATTGCAAAGGATCTCCATCAAAGTATGTAATTTCTCTTTAAGTAAGTGATGAGGTACTATGTTGTTGTACAGTACTATCATGGCAGCAATTTAATTTTGTTTTTCAAAATGATGCAGTAGGTTTCCTTGTTCCCTATTAATTGATGATTGTCTTGAAACAGGTAAATTTTCACTGCTGCAGTTGCCAGGTGGCTGTACATTTATTGGTGCAGTTGACTGTAATGATGTAATTATTGAACTAATTTGTTGTAGCACAGAGTGAAGCTGAGAATTATTTATGAGCCTTTCATTCCTTCTCACAGCTTGTGATGAATGGTTAACAGGCAGACACTGTGACAGCATGTGTGTCATCTTGAACTGAAGCCACAGCTATTTCTGCAGTAGGATTAGAGGAAATCATTCCAGTATTCTCTGTTTTTGACTCCTTCACTTTCAATTGTACACTTTGTTCTGATTCAGCACACCTGTACACATTAACTGTAGCCCTGGATGCAGCTATTTTAGTTTGAAGCTCAATTTGTTCCTTCTTCTTCTTCCACTGCATACTTCTGTTGTAACATTTGTTAACTGAGCCACCATTTCAGCCTCAGCTTGAAAACGAGCATATGATGTAGATGGCCTACTAGATTATGAACCATAAGAAGAGGTCCTTTTGATTTCTTGCTGCATACATTTGAGATACTATCAGTTGGTTTTATCTCATCCGCAAGATACTCAAAATTCACCATATTACATTCCTCACTTTGATTTGGAACATTCTGTGAATTTGCCCAAGCAGAGGTTGCATCAACAGGCAATTAATCATAAGAGAGAGAAAGCCCTGGCTGAACAGCCATGTTCATTATCTGTGTTCCATCAATCTCAGAAAGAGAAGACAGAAGAAGTTCATTACTTTGTGCAGAATCTAGTTTGAGTCAGTGATTTTCTCTTTGATATTCTAAATTCATTCCACATCTTCCACAAAACCTTTATTGTACTGGGAAACTGAGTCAAACCATTAATTTTGCTTCATTTGTTCCTCAAAAGGTACTTCAAAAGGTACAAAAAACACCTTTATGCAACACAGTGGAATCATCTTACAAAAGCTTCAGTATTTCCAACAGTGAATAAAGCTTGGATGAATTTTCATTATTCTTCATGAGCTCTTTCATCGATTTTTTCATTTTATTCATTTGGATTTACATTCCTTTTGCAGCAATTCAACTTTTGCTTCCCAAGCCTTTGATGTGAGCTTATGCTCCCTTTTGCGTTCAATAACCACAGCAGCCTCATCTTCCTCCATTTTACCTCATAAAACGCAATTCAACCGCACATACAGCTTCCAACACCAGTCCATCTAAATCACATGAATGACACATTGTGCAAATCACAGCACGGTGTGTCCAGTCACAGCACACCTCATAAACTCTGAATTTCCAGTCTACTGCAATTCATCCAAACATCATCAGATCAACGGTACACATATCATACTGAGGCTATAGTATCTCCATTGGACAAGCAACAAACAAATAAAAATAATAATCTGGTTCACATACCACTTCTAATGCTGTGAATCTTGTGTCTGCTTTTCCTCTCGCAATCCACGATTGCATTCCAGTGTGGCGCATGTATGGAATTCCATTGAAGGTGAAGCAATTTCTGTTGACTAATATTAATGACATCCAGTAGCCACAGAGAGGCTCGTACTGGGAAAATTTCCTTGACTCGTTTGCGACCACTCTTATTTTCAACGAAATGCAAAGCCGTTGCCTTTCTTGAGTTATGTTTTATTGTGATGAGGCATATGAATCATGTAATGTAAATACATTACACGTTCAAATACGGTCAACAGAAAGTTAGCTTTCCCACTACTCATCCCCTCTCGAAACACCAAACAACCAGCAAACGGGTCATAATAAAGGAAACAGATTTGTTCACCTGTGCCCACGTTAAAGTAAATAACCAATGAAAATGAATTGCTCATACAGTACGAGTACTGCATAAAAAACCTACAGCATAAACCTCAAGTTATATGATCACAGTACCTCGCAAGGCTTCCATCACAGGAAGAATGCTTTCAGACCACTGGTGAACAGCAATAGCAGTGTAGATCCCTGGGAAGTCTCGCTGCCATATACGCTGTCCTACAGCCCATATAGCTGCCAACTCAGGGTTTGCCTACAAGACCATAACTCAATCAGAGCTATAAATTAGATTTTTGCCTTACACATAAGTAATTAGAAACAAAAATTGTACAGAAACAAAACTCACTGTCTTGATTGCTTGGGGTATCCGCTTCCAAAGATATCTGCCATTGTTCCTGTATGAAGGAATAAGGAATATGATTTATGATTTGATTTATAACAACTTTTAATATGAATTTAAATGAACAATAATTTAATTATATGTGAATATACTCACATGTCATTGTGCAGTAGATAGAGTACCAATAACTGTGAATACACTTGAGGCGTTGCAATGCCACCAGGAGCCTGAGATGCAATATAACATGTTGCATAAAAAGAAGATGGCATAGCCTACAGTATATGAATACACACGGAGACAGTCACGTAAAGCCATGTTTAAATACTTTCATGTGCAATACACGATTCTGCCCAAAGGAATATATTAAAACTACACGAGCTTCCACACACATCATTTCACCTTTACACATTAAGGATGTCTCTCGAGCACGACAACATTGAAATACGTAGGTCTAAAAGTCAATTTTACAATCGTATATCTTCTGTAGTCTTAATAATACAGTTTAATCAATAAAATAAACCAGTATAGCTTTACATGTGTAGTTAAATTTCCCTGTCAGCTCTAGTAAGAACTCTTCTGCATTAGGTACTAAACCTCACTATAAAACTGAAGAAAAATTGCAAAAAAAGATCCACCTCTCGTTTGTCTGTCGGTTTTTACCTCCAGCTCCTGAGTTTCGAACTGCAGCAGCAGCTTTTCATCAAGTTCAGCAATCATGACAGACACGGGCATCTTTCTCAGAAGCTTCAATGCTAACGGCTAACAGCTAATGAAAACAAACCGCTTCAACGTTGGCTCTGCGACGCCACACTGCCGCCTGCTGGACTGGAGTGCAATGCAAACAACACCGATTTGCGTTCTCACACCAGCACAACTGTGGAGACTGTTTTTTTCTTTATTATTTATTTATTTAGTATCAAATCACACAATAATCAAATACAAAATGATAATAACAATAATTAAAAGAAAATTTAAAAAAAATAACAATAATATTAATTCAGATTATTACAAAAACATAAATATAATAAATAACAAAATACAAATAAAAATTAATAACTATATACACGGGGCATTCAAATAAAAAACATATCTCTAATTACAAATAAATACAAAAATCCTTAAAAAGGGTAATATTTCAAGGCTTTACAACAATCTATATTCTTTTTTGCTTTGGTGTTCCTAACACCCTCCACATTGAAGATTTAAGATACTGACAAAGCTCAAACTTAAATTGTACAAAACTATGTGTATTTTTTGACCATCGACATTTATGAATGTGATGTTTCCCTAAAATAATAAACAAATTAAGAACTTAAGGCTTAGCATAAAAAATATTGATATTTTTGTCCTCCAGAGTAATATCGTATCCAGAAATCTCCTTAAAAAGACCTTAAAATCACACCAGAACAATTTAGTGCAAATACATTTAAAAAAAGATGACAAATACTCTCTTCATTCAAATTACAAAACACACATTTCAAATGAATATATTTCTTAAATCTTTTTATAACCTGATTTACTGGATAAATACAATGAATAATTTAAAATGAAATCTCTCGAATCTTATTGATGACACAGTAACTCCTGGAAACCACAAAAGCCTCTTCCCACTCAATGTCCTGGAAGTGTGAATTCCAGAAACCTTTAGCTGGGGGTCTCTAAAAGGCAGATATATTATTTATCAACAATACTTATACAATCTAATTTTAAATCGAGGTCAATAGTTATATTCAAATCAACAGTATCAGCAACATGCAACAATTGAGAAGGTATGGCGTCAAAAACAACTACGTAATCCTTTGCAGATATTGGAAGTTTGAATTTATCTAGAATTTCTCCATATGAAAGTAATTGACCATCATGACAAAGCAACTATAATATATTATTACATCTAAACTAATGTAAAAAAGTGTTTTATTCTTATATTTAATATTTTTATTATTCCAAATCAAACATCTGTGGGGAGAGAAATTGTGTTTGTACACCAGCAACCAGGATAACAAAGCTTGTCTATGAAAAACAGTTTAATGGGGATTTTATTAATATCAAAGTTGCAACTGAGGAGAAACTTAATACCACCAATTTTGTTAAAAACTAAATTTGGTATATAATACCACAATTTGTTATTAGATTTGATACAATTCTGAATCCCTTTAATTTTATAGATAGTATTAGAAAATTAAAAGTCAATAGCATTTAAACCACCTTGATGAAATGGATGACCTAATATACCTCTATTTACGTTATGTGGCCTTTTCTTCCAAATAAAAGTATACATTTTCTTATTAACTTGCCTAATAATTGAATTTGGAGCACCTAAAACCATTGTTGTATAAACTAATAATGACAACCCTTCAGCCTTTGATAGCAATATTCAGTCAAAGATAAATCTCTAATAAACCAAGCATTACATTTTCTTTAAAGATTCAGTATTTCTCTTTTCCAAATTGAAAAAATATTTTGAGTTCTATTCTCCTTCTTCCAACCATTTATGCCTTGACCTCACAAATGCTCCTTTAGCTTTATTCTCAAATATTTGATCCAATTCTAATTGTAATTTAACTAAGATGTGTTTATCTATATAAAACAAACTATGATTTCCATATATAAAAATTATGTGTAATGATGGAACCTTCCTTAACCCTTCTGGCTTTGGCGATATCTTTTCCAAACCTAATAGCAAACTTTCTTATTGAATACTTCATACATTCCCAATGCTTCCCATTAGAATAATTTGCCTTATTATAAAAATCTGTTATAATATCTTTAACAACTTTTTGAAATTGTTCATTTCCAAGGAGAGAGTTATTTAACTTCTAATTAAACCCAGATCTTTTTTCAGCTAAACTATCAAAACTATTTATAACATGGATAATTTTATGATCAGTAAGAATGAAAGGTATAATATCAATTTCTTTAGCTTTATGTGCCAATTCTTTAGACAATAGCCAAAAATAAATTCTGTATTGTCTGGAACCATCCTTATTTCTCAATGTAAACTCAACTTTACCAGGATTCCTATTTCCCCATTCATCAAGACAGTTAAGATGCACATATAAATCATTAATATAAGAAAAATAACCATACTGTCTAACATATCGTGGAGGAAGACAGTCCTTATACACGTTATAAGCATTGCCGAATACACTCAAATGAGATCGACTCAGAAAAGACGTCAATAAATGCACGCGTCACCTGCTACATCCTCTTTGTTGCATGCGCAAATTATGATCACTAATACAAAATACAACTTTTTATTCACAAAAATGTCTCTATTTGTAGAAATTGCTGCACATTCGTGCACTGTCACTGATGGCCATTGAATCTCAGCTGGTCATGGACTTGGATTTTGATGACATTGTAACTGAGTTTGCTAACAGGAAAGCCAGAAAGAAGTCTTTTTAAGGGCAGCCGGAGAGAGGAGAGGAGGAGAGACAGACAGACAGATAAAAAAGTGAGGAGAGGAGGAGAAAGACAGACAGACAGACAAAAAAGTGAGGAGAGGAGGAGAAAGAAAGACAGACAGACAGACAGACAGACCCTGAGGAGAGGAGGAGAAAGACAGACAGACAGACAGACAGCCCCTGAGGAGAGGAGGAGAGCATGAGACAGACAGACAGACCCTGAGGAGAGGAAGAGACAGACAGCCCCTGAGGAGAGGAGGAGAGGATGAGACAGACAGCCCCTGAGGAGAGGAGGAGAGGATGAGACAGACAGCCCCTGAGGAGAGGAGGAGAAAGACAGACCCTGAGACTGAGGAGAGGAGGAAAAAGACAGACAGATAAACAGACAGATAGACAGACAGCCCCTGAGGAGATGAGGAGAGCATGAGACAGACAGACAGACCCTGAGGAGAGGAGGAGGCAGAGGCGGCGGCAGCCGATTTTGCCGGGGCTTCAGCCCCGAATGTTTTGAGTGTAGCCCTGAATGAATTTTGAAAAGTTGACTGACAAATATGAAACTGGACAATAGCCTAGGTAAACCCCCGAAATCACAAGTTGCCTTATTTCATTGTGCTTTGGCTTTGCACATACAGCATACAGCCTGTAAAAATAGACATAGGCATAATCTAGCCTATAGAATAAGTTTCTTTGCTGTCGGTAGCGTTGTATTACAAATTTATAAAATGTTAAACACAACCATATATATAAACTGGGAAAGTAGAGTAGACTGCATTTAGCATTTAAGGTATAAATGATAAATATATCAACTGTTAGAAAGAGTATTCCAGCAAGAGATTTCCTTCCAGTTCTGTTCTCTCTATTTTAAATTAAATTAGTCAGACTACTTACAATCTCATCCTCTGTCTTTTAATGGCTATTGGAGCCCCAGCCCCAGTTGTCTAAATAGTTAGGCTGATTGGATTAGCATCTCTGTATCTGAATAGTTATGCTGATTGGATTAGGACTGGTAACAATCTAGAGTCTAGGGTGGGTTTCCTATGCCTGTATACATCATTTGCATGCTTTAAAGTTATCACCTTGGTGCTTTGTGTCTATCTCTAAGCACTGCCCTCTAAATGCACATATAAATTACAATGTAAAGGGTCCCTGTTGGTCCCTGCAGCTGCTGACAGCACGAATTTCTCAATAAAGAATCCTGCTTGAAGATACAACCGAGTCTCCTGGTCTTACCTTCTGAGTTTCCCACTCTCTAGAAGGATAAAAAGTTTACAACAGTTTTGGTGCCGTGACCCGGATAGAGCTACTCACCTGAATCCAGATTGAAACTTCAAGCTCAACAAAGATCTGACTGCATTCCAGCCTGAATCTTTCTTACAACCAAAGTTTGGTGAGTGCTACTCTATCCAAAAGAACCTTTAAGACCAGTACAAATCCTCTGCGCCATCAGAGAAGGGTTAACAGACAGCTGTAGGTTTGGTTAACTAAGTTATCCTCTAAAATTGTCTTTTTAGAGAAGATTAGCATTACGTGTTAATATTGGTTACCCTCTGTTATTTTCAGGCAGGGAAGATTAGCATAAAAGGCTAATATTTTGTTTATCCTCTGTATCTGCAGAGAAGAATATTTGTTACCCTCTGTTTTTAGACAGAGAAGATTAGCATAAAGTGCTAGTAATTCGTGTTATCCTTTGCTTGGGTCAAAGAAGGTTAACAATAGTTGAACTGTGTTAACAAGTGTACCCTCTGTTGATCAGAGACGTTTTAGTGTTTGTTTGTGTGATAACAGAACAAAGAAAATCCACAAAATGTTTAAGAAAAGTGCTAGACTAATCCCCACAACTGAAAAAGGTGGTCTTGCGACTCCTTTGTGGTCAGATAGTGAATTCAAAACACTGTTAGGAGAACAACTGAACCTAATTGTCACTGAGAATGTTAGACAAGAACTAACTAAGAAATATGAGATTCATCCAGACAAGACTTGGTCAGTAGATGAGTGTAAAAAGGTACTAGGAGCAAGTATTCGCAAGAACAATGTGAAAGGCATTATCTGCTGCCACAGAGAATTTTGTTTAGCACTTGCTACACAACAGTCTAAGCATAACTCAGAGCTAGAGAAAGAGAACAAAGAGCTCCGTGCTAGAGTATCCTCTTTAACCAAGAAATTGAACCACAACAAAGCTGCAGAAAAAACTGTTGTAGAAGAAGTTAATCAGCCGGATAACATATTCCCTGACTTACAAAATTTATTTGAAACAGATGTAGCTCTCCAATCCGTAACTGCTGTGCCTGCAAATTCAGTCAATGTGTGTGGTGCTAGGAGACGATCTCAGGGAATTGAGGGAACTGAAAGTGTTTCTACCAACTCTTCTGTTGTCCAAATACAAACAGTCACAAAAGCGCTTGGACCTAAAGATATAGAGAGACTATCCCAGAGCTTACCCTCAGCACGCACACAGTTTTCTGAATTTAGAAGAGCATTGATCAACAAAATGCGTCTATATGACATGTCGTTAACAGAAGTCACACAGTTAATGTCACAAATTTTGACTGAATCTGAATTCAACAGTTTTGAATCTGCAGTGACTTCTGAACTACAGCATGCCAGTTGAAGCGATATAAGAGAAGGTGTTTTGAAAATTCTAAAGAATATCATGGGACCCAAAATAGACTGGTCAAGAATCACTAGCTGTGTACAAAAGAAAGAAGAAACTGTGAGTGAATACACTGAAAGGTTTTGTCAGTCAGCTGTAACCTACAGTGGAATTGTTGATAATTCTGAAAGTGTGTTAGATGACAAGGGACCCCTAGTCCGCATCTGGTCAGATGGCCTTTTAGCTGAGTACAGAAGAGCCTTGCCATTCCTAGATCTCACTTGGTCTAACAGAACTCTTAGAAGTAACCTAGACAGGTTGGCTACATGGGAAAGAGATGCTGATGTTAAAGCCAAAGTGAGAGTAGCAGCAGCAGCTACATTTAGCACAGAAAAACAAAAAAACAGGTGGTCTAAAAAAGAAGGCAAATGCCACTACTGTGGAAAATTAGGACATTGGGAGAAAGAGTGTAGGAAGAAGTTACAAGATGCAAATAGAAATGCTATGCATAATTCTGCTCCTCCCCCGCCTGCTTACAACCCTGAAGCAGTTCAGCAAGTGTCCACTGAAACTTTAGGACAGCTCGTTCAGGCTCTTCTAAGAGCACAACAAGACCAGGAAAAAAACTAATTGTTGGGGCTGTGAGTAGCTACCTTTCCCCTGTAATCCATCATAATGACAAAAGAATTTTTGTGAAAGGTAGCATACGAGAGAAAGAGATTGATTTTTTGCTTGATACAGGTGCAGAAATTACAGTAATTCCTACAAAATTGACTAAAAGTTTAGACATCCCGTACAAGAAAACCAAACTTTCTTTAACTGGCGTAATAGGTGAAGATTCTGTTTTGTATGAAACCCCGCCCATAGAGGTACAATTTGGCCCGAAAACTCTGACTACAAAACTGCTATGTGCTCCATTAAATACAGGTGCAATTTTAGGCATGGATCTCCTGAGACAAGTACATCTAACTTTAGACATGTCCTCAGAATCTGCTAGCATTAAAATTTGCTCAGCACAAGTTTCTACCAATAATGCAATCCCTCCAGAGTATGCTTTCTTACAGAATCATCCAATTTGGGCTAAAGACAAGGATGATTGTGGTTTGTTGACAGGTGTAGAACCAGTCAAATTGACAGGAACTCCACCTCCGGTCACCAAACAATATCCAATCAATAAGGAAGCTATACAGGGGATCAAACCTATTGTAGAAAAGTTGCTGACGCAAGGAGTGCTAGTTAAAACCAACAGTCCATGTAATTCACCCATATGGCCTATCAAGAAGTCCAATGCAACATGGAGACTTACAATAG
Organism: Xyrauchen texanus; assembly: GCF_025860055.1. Taxonomy (NCBI): domain Eukaryota; kingdom Metazoa; phylum Chordata; class Actinopteri; order Cypriniformes; family Catostomidae; genus Xyrauchen; species Xyrauchen texanus. The sequence goes on along the minus strand of NC_068293.1, from coordinate 21,742,606 downwards.
ACTACAGAGTAGCCAATAAACATATTGATAAAATCACCCCTCTAGTGGCAGATCCTTCTACAATTTGTAATGGCTTGACATTGGAGTGTAAGATTTTTCAGTAATTGATATGTCTAATGGATTCTTTTCTGTACCGTTGCACTCTGACAGCCAGCCATGGTTAGCGTTTACAGTTGACTATGAACAATACCAGTGGACACGTTTGCCACAGGGATTTCAAAACTCCCCAACTATATACCATCAGGCTGTCAGACCTGATTTGTGTGACCCAGAATGTCCGGTAAAACAGTCCACTATGATTCAATATGTCGATGATATTTTGATTGCCTCAACAGATCACGAGGTACATCAAACTGAATTGGCAGCATTGTTGGACTATTTGCATAAAAAAGGACACAAATGCAGTTTTCACAAAGCTCAAATTGCTAAAAAGCAAGTCATATTTCTGGGTCAAACAATTGGTGCAGGAAATAGATCCATCACACAGGATCGAGCGGCTTCAGTCAAATCCATACCTCCGCCTACTACCATTAAAACACTCCGCTCATTTTTAGTAACAGCAGGTTACTGTAGACCGTGGATTGAAGAATATGCCTCGATTGCTCAGCCTCTCTATGACTTGTTAAAAGGCCATGGTAAAGATTCAGATACTGTTTGTATGGAAGAACTTCACCTCAAAGCGTTCAATGATTTGAAGAGAGCACTATGTCAAGCACCAGCATTGGGAATTGCACAAACTGATAGACCCTTTGTTCTTTATGTCCATGAACATTTAAGCTTCATGACTGCATGTTTAATGCAAGATCATGGGGGCAGTTTACGCCCAATTCATTACTATTCTGGTAAACTTGACATAGTCGCTCAAGGTATGGGCCCATGCCTCAGAGCAGTACAGGCAGTTCATCTAGTGCTTCAGGCTTCATCAGGAATGGTGTTAGGACAGACTGTAAACGTAAGATGCCCTCACGCAGTGTCCGCACTAATGAATCAAGCAAAGGTCACTTCTGTCACTTCCTCTCGTTGGGGAAATTGATTAGCAACTCTCACAGCCCCGAATATAGTTCTACAGCGTGCACCAGTCACAAACCCATCCTCATGTATGATGTCTGCAATGACTGAAGTTTTGTTAGAGGACGAAGGCGAAATGACACATGATTGTGTTACGCTTACATATACATCTACGAGTGAAGTAAAAGAAACTCCCATAGAGAATTCAGAATTTGAGTTGTTTGTTGATGGGTCAGCTCAAGTAATTGAAGGTAACAGACGAGCAGGTTATGCAGTAACGTCCACCACTGAAGTGGTTGCTTCAGGTCATCTTCCAGATCATTTTTCAGCACAAGCTGCAGAACTAGTAGCCTTAACAAGAGCATGCACACTAGCTTCAGGATCAGTTGCAAATATCTACACAGATTCCAGGTATGCTTTTGGGGTCATTCATGATTTTGGTATCATTTGGCAAACCAGACAGTTTCTAACTTCTGCTGGATCCCCCATTAAGCATGCTGGATTAGTGAAAGATCTAATGTTTGCCATGAAACTTCCAAAGAAATTGGCAGTAATCAAAGTGAAAGCACATCTCACCACTAATACAATGGAAGCTAAAGGTAATGCTCTTGCTGATGTAGCAGCTAAACAAGCTTATTCCTATGCAACTGTACAAGTGTGTTCAGGTAGTATAGCACAGAAGACAATTCTGCCTCCTGAATCAATAATTGATCTGTACAAAGACGTTCCTCTGTATGAAGCATGGACATGGTTAGACAAAGGAGCCACAGTGGATTCATCTGGCTGCTGGACCAAAGGGGGAAAGTATGTTGCTCCCGAATCACTGCTGCCATATTTGGCTCAACAAATGCACAATTTGGGTCACAGTGGTCCAGCAACAATGAATCACAGGTTCTCTAATCAATGGTGGAATCCAAAATTCTGAAATGTAGCCACTGAAACAGCAAAGAGGTGTGTTACATGTCAGAAAAATAATGAGGTACCAGCAGCTACTACACCAGCAATACATACCCCAGCTCCACCAGGACCATTTCGTCACCTGCAAGTTGACTACATATCATTGCCTCCGTGTAAGGGAAAAACTGACGTTTTGGTAGTAATAGAGAAGTTCTCTAGATGGGTAGAAGCTTATGCAACAGGGCGTGCTACAGCTGCACATACTGCTAAATGTCTTGTCACTGATTTCATACCCAGATGGGGATTACCAGATTGCACTGACTCAGATCAAGGTACACACTTCACAGGACAGGTAGTCAAGGAAGTGTCTAGAATGTTGAAGATTAAGTGGAATCTTCACTGCCCATACAGACTACAAGCATCAGGACAGGTTGAACGATGTAACAGAACAATTAAAACCAGGCTAAGCAAAATGCATCAGGAAGGAGTACCATGGGTAGAAGCGCTGCCAGCAGTACTGTGTAGTATGAGAGCGTCACCTAACAGATCAGTAGGACTGAGCCCTCATGAGATTATTACTGGACGCCCAATGCAAATGCCAGGTGTGACTGATCTTAGAAATGCTGATGTACACATTGCCTCAGATGCCCTGATCGCTTACTGTGAAAACCTCACAAAGGCAGTACAGAGTGCCAAAGAGAGAGTTGAGTTGTGTTGGCAAACTCCACCAGAAGGTGGACACACAATCATCCCAGGTCAATGGGTCATGATAAAGACATTCAGAAATAAGCCATTAGAGCCTAAGTGGCACGGACCACATCAAGTGATGTTGATTACAGCAGCTGCAGTATTGTGTCAGGGAAAGAAAACCTGGACTCATGTGTCACACTGCAAAGTTGTTCCCCCACCTACAGGGATAGGATAGGACACAGACCAGTGAGGAGCCCAGGGAAGAACCGAATGCAATATGCATCGGGGGACAAACCCTGTGGTGAAGACTCCCTCATAGGCCTTCCCCATCCACTAGTCCATCCTTACCTCACTGTTCTTTAGGTGTCAAATAAATTATGAAATAGGGAAAGAAGGAACAACATTAGCAGACTCAGAAAAGGACACAACCCGGGTGTTTGAACAAATACTGCTCTACTGTCTTTTGTTTTTTCTTTCTACCCTCTTTGCAGATACCACTTGATGGCTGTCCCGAGACCCATGGGCATCGACCTCCTCACCTGTGTATGAGGCCACAACTTCCAGAAAACAACTAGACCCACTGCCAAGCCCAGTATCACAAGAAGTTGTGTTTAAGAAGTTGCCCAGTTGTGTTTAAAAAAAAAAAATACACAACACAGAGACTCACATACGGAATCTTCAGTCATCCATCAACATGATCAAGATTGTCACATTTCTAACCATCATGGACATCGCACAAAGTGTGGACTCCAGAAACAAGATATTTTTAGAGCTGATGAATATGTCAAGAAGTGCCTTGTTTGCAGGAAAGGACGTTTGCATGCCACACGCACCCTCAGTAGGAGCAGGAATCCCATGGGTGGCACACCCTATCTCCAAATGTGACACGTGTACCTTCTTTGATCATCATACCAGTGGATTATACAACAAGGATACATGTCACAATGTAACAATTCCTCCACCCTCTCCATGTTGCATTCCTGGATTACCATCCTGCAACCTAACTTCAGCTCCTCCCATTATGACAGATCTACTTTTGCCAATGACTTTTCCTTGGTGTATGGAAAATTATGCTCCAGCCTCGACTCCCTTGGGTGAAATTCCTCGTGAACTTTGCAGCTTTGTGGTCGAAGTAAGAACAAAATCCCATGTAGACATTACTCCATCAGCAGGAAAAGAGGACAAAGACTTAGAAGAGTGTCTCCACAGGACACCATCCCTTCCAAAACTCTTGGTAATAAATCAGTGGTGTATGATTCCTCCACCGACTGGCATTTTTTGGTTATGTGGAACTTCTGTCTACAATATTCTACCCAGTCGATTCAATGGCAGGTGCACCCTGGATTATGTTTTACCGGCTATCAGAGAAAATACACACTCCACCCCAAGCTCTACACATTTACAAAATTCACCACCTTCCACAAACAAAGAAGATGGCTGCATTCCAGGACTCACTTGTGCACAAACATGGTGGTCGAGAACTCTTGGAGCAATAATCACGTTTTATGGTGTCATGCAGGCCCTTGATCAAGTCAGAAGCTTATCAAATTCTGTACAGAAATTGGCCAATGATACTGGCTTTGGCCCTTGGTAACATCAAGGACACTCTCGCCGCACAAGATAATGATCTTACAGAACAGAGTGGCCTTGGATTACATTCTAGCAACGCAAGGGGGAGCCTGCACCATTATCGGCCCCGAGTGCTGCAACCGGTTTAATGGATCCAACAGAGAACTTGAACAAAATCCAACAAGACATTCTTGATCTTGCAGCAAATTTACATCAGATGACTGAAAATAATTCTTCATGGTTTGGAAACTTGCTAGGTAAACCCTGGCTGTGGATAAAGGAAATAGCAATTCTGCTGTTCTTTTTCCTACTGGTGTACTATTTATGCGTCCACAGTATCAAGTGTTTCATTCAACAAATGACTCAAGCACCTCACGAGAAAATAACAGTTCCAACCAGAAAAGATTATTACCCATAAGAAATTCACGGACCCTAATTGCATGTTTGTTCTGTGTCAGCATGCAATCACAGAAAAAAACAACACAGAGCAAGTGCTATGTGCCTGTAACGATCACAAGTTACAAGAATGAACTTTTAAGTGTCTAAATTTTTATTTTGTGAGAGTTATTAGAACTCTCAAAGGGGAATTGTTGTATTACAAATTTATAAAATGTTAAACACAACCATATATATAAACTGGGAAAGTAGAGTAGACTGCATTTAGCATTTAAGGTATAAATGATAAATATATCAGCTGTTAGAAAGAGTATTCCAGCAAGAGATTTCCTTCCAGTTCTGTTCTCTCTATTGTAAATTAAATTAGTCAGACTACTTACAATCTCATCCTCTGTCTTTTAATGGCTATTGGAGCCCCAGCCCCAGTTGTCTAAATAGTTAGGCTGATTGGATTAGCATCTCTGTATCTGAATAGTTATGCTGATTGGATTAGGACTGGTAACAATCTAGAGTCTAGGGTGGGTTTCCTATGCCTGTATACATCATTTGCATGCTTTAAAGTTATCACTTTGGTGCTTTGTGTCTATCTCTAAGCACTGCCCTCTAAATGCATGTATAAATTACAATATAAAGTTCCCTTAGTGAGATGTTGGTCCCTGCAGCTGCTGACAGCATGAATTTCTCAATAAAGAATCCTGCTTGAAGATACAACCGAGTCTCCTGGTCTTACCTTCTGAGTTTCCCACTCTCTAGAAGGATAAAAAGTTTACAACAGTAGCCTATGGGCGACTCCGTTTCTTCCTCTCTGTTGAATATGCAGCAGGTAGGGGAGGAGCTGACATCAATTTACGTTACTTAGTGGCGAGTTAACAGCAGTTAGCAGGAAAGACAGCAAAAATGAAGCAAATGAGACTTCTAAAATTTCCGAAAGAAGTCAGTGGGTAAGAATTCACATTTGTTTTTGTCCCTAAAGTCTAAAGATTAGCTTCCTGGTTAACGCATCTGCATCTCACGCTGGAGACTGCGGTTTGAGTCCTGTTCGGAGCATAATTTTCTTGTTTATCAGGTGTTGTTTTCTCTAAGGATAACCAGTAAGCATTAGCATAAAATGTATGTGTGACTTGGGTCCGGGTATCGTTCGTTCATTTGTTTTTGCTTTCATATATAAAAACGAAAAAACGAGAAAACAACTCCTTTTTTCGTTTTTTCGGTTTTTTGAAAAACGAAAAAACTAAATTATGACTTGATTTTTGGTTTTCCCGTTCTTGCACGGAAATCAGAAAAACGACTTGATATTCCGATTTTCCCCTGTGGGTGGGGCTAAATCTGATTGGCAGGATATGCATTCATTGTTTTTCAAATTAAGAGTTTTCCAAACACTGTATTTGTTAGCCTGTAAAATTAATAGTCTATATGCATGCTATTTGTCACCCAATTATTTGGCTTCACTGACTGAAAAAATCTATTGAAATAGCCTAAATTCAAGCCTAAAAGCCTGTTCACGCACTGACAGTTGTCATTATACAAATTTAAATAATACATATATTCTTTGTTTTAGATGTTTTTATTAACTTAAATTCTTATGAATAATATATTTTTTATAATGTCTATTTGTTATTTATGGCCTGTATGCACATACACATAAATATGCTTTGAGGTTCCTAGTAATATGCCACATGCAGGCTATAGTCAAAGTTTAGTGCTATATTACATCGTCATTATAATACAATATAATGCAGGATTGTCATCTGTCCTCTTATGTCAGATTCTTAAATTTAGTCAACAAATTCAATCAGAATGCAAAGACACTGTGTTTGGTGTATGGTTACTATGACCAAATAAAAGGAAGTCGGTATCAATATAATACATTTTTGGATTGAGATTTTGGATTGAGATTGACCCAGGCTGTTTAGCCTGTGTCATGTGGATTTACACATACACAGCAAATTATAATTGCATAAATTATGTTAAGAGATTAATGTTTTAAATGTAAAAAATTGTATGTAGAAATATGAAATTACTGGAAAAAAAATGAAACGTCTACTTTTTAACTATATGAAACTAACACCGCCATTAGGTGGTGGCAAGTCTCTAATGAGGGAGTTGATTCCTTTATTCCAGAGGTCGACAAGTAAGGTTGGCATCGGGCCAAAAAATATTTTTGACACTAGATGGCTGGCCAGAACATAGTCAATGGATAATTTAAGAAATTAATTGATGAAAAATGCAACTAGAATTGCATGTGACAGACTGTTACAGTGTCTTTTGTAACTGGTAGTGAGCTGTTACTCTGTGTTAAATCCTGTAGTAGGACAGTCATTAACAAAAAGCCACATTTGTGTGGGGGTGTCCGGTTTTACACTGAATACATTAATAAAGCAGTAGGGATGAGTCACGATTTTCGAATATTCGATTTGTTGATTTAATTATAGAATATCGAATAGGTCGTGGCGATTATTGTCTAAAAAATCCCGATGTTTTCGGTGCGATTCGGTGGTGACGCCGTGTAACCAGAGGGTGATGCTGCCAATAACGCAAAAGCTGTCACAAGGAACCGGCAAAAGTAATGATTATGAATGTTTCAAATATAGCAAGGAGACATTTTAATTGTTAGTGTATGTGTCGGCTGCAATATTGACCGCAGTAGTTAACGCAGCATAGAGAAATGCACATTTCGGATTAGACATAAGCAGAGAGTAGGCTAGTCGGTTTCTTTTCGTTTTGAATTGTTTTGTTTAAAATTAGACATTTTTAAGCTTTCTATATATTTCTGGTGTCTGTGAGGCAGCTTAAACGCCGAAGTTTCGGTTCATTTATAAGATGAGCTCCAGTTCACGAGCAATGCAATCTTGCCGGCCTCCATGTCCTGATTATATTGTCTGCTATATTTGCTTCTTATTTATTAAATCCAGGCAATTGGTTGATAAAACATTGATTAAAAATAAGATACAAATGATACAAAACGAAATTAAATTTTTAGAAAGGCTTTCTACAAAACAAAACTTAATGATGGTCAAAATTTCAGGCAGAGGAGTACCAAATCGCCTGGCTGAGGGTGGATGCAGAGCCAAGATTGATGAAGAGTTTCTGCCAAATGCCTCTGTTGCAGCAGATATGTATCATCAAGAAGTTGGGTCAACTCTGACCAGGTTGCTTGTCCATGTCTGGCAGTAATCCCATCACATCAGTAGAGGACAGAGCCAGTGTGGAACAGCACTTCACAGAACAGTGGCCTGACATTTCGGTTCTTTTTGATGAGGCAGTGAACTACAATGGCACACCTTTCAAAAATGCGTTGATGTGTCTAATAAACACAACAAAAAGATTTGCCTAAAAATTGTTCATGTTTTATTGATTATCTGATGTTTCAACGATTTACTTAATCAAAATAAATGCATGTAACAAGCTAAAATTTCTGTAAGTGTTTCCATGCATATTGGAAATATAATTTCAATAACATCTTAGTGAAAGCTACCCTACATTTCAGATGACAAATGTGGATATTTGTAGGCCTATGAGATTATTAATTCATGATTCAAAAGTGTAACAGTTGTTACTTATTTTTATATATTTGATATAGTCTATTGGTGAAGTAGCTTTTTTAATATAGAACTGCTTTTGAAATTATTATACAAATGTAAAGTCATTCTGTTGGATAATATTTGTTCCTTAGTGTAAAATGGAAGTATGGTAATTTTATTATATGAGCAAAAAACTATATGCTGTAACAGTTTTAGAACTAGACAAATCTCTGCATTAATAATATGGTATTAAATGCATTAATAGGCTAATATAAAAATTGCTGTGTTTGCTTGGGATTTGAACCCGTGTCGTGATCATAACGTAAGTTCTACCATTCGGCCATGACTCACTGAGCAATACCCAAACGTTTGTTTCTCCAGTGTGTGTTCGCTAACATGAGTGAGAAGCGCTCTTCATTCGTTTCATTCCTCAATTGAATAGTAAAAAAATATCAGCTTAATTGCACCTAATTTATTTTTGTTTGTTTATTTGATTTTTTTTTTGTTATCGCGCTGCTCCCGGCCCGGGAATAGGCTTATGTCGCCAACCGACGTCAAGATAGGCCTACAATATGAAATATATAGGCTATATATTGTTCTTGTCTCTATTTTTTCTATTTTTCTGGGCTAAAAATGTTTTATTCTGTTTACCATAGTTGTAGTATTTCATCTTTACTGTTAATTGACATTAACCCCACTTACATTTCAAAATGCGGCAATTGCTGCTGTTTTGCACAATATCCATTTGCGCCACCTGGCGGTCATTTCGCGAATGACTTGAAATGCGACTGGTTTATTTTTTCTGCGGCGATAATAGGCATTTTGGTTGACTACTGTAGGTGTTTGCCAATGACTGTCTTGAAAGGCATCCTCAAAACTGTAGTGAGCAGGAGTATAGGGACGGCAAAAGTAACCTATATTGCGATGGAATGCAATATAAACTATAAGAAGAGCCTTCTCTCCATTCAGCCTTTTGTCTGATAACCACCGTGACAACTTCAATGCGTGAACATGTTTACATTTAGGCTATTTCAATAGATTTTTTCAGTCAGTGAAGCCAAATAATTGGGTGACAAATAGCATGCATATAGACTATTAATTTTACAGGCTAACAAATACAGTGTTTGGAAAACTCTTAATTTGAAAAACAATGAATGCATATCCTGCCAATCAGATTTAGCCCCACCCACAGGGGAAAATCGGAATATCAAGTCGTTTTTCTGATTTCCGTGCAAGAACGGGAAAACCAAAAATCAAGTCATAATTTAGTTTTTTCGTTTTTCAAAAAAAACGAAAAAAGGAGTTGTTTTCTCGTTTTTTCGTTTTTATATATGAAAGCAAAAACAAATGAACGAACGGGTCCGTGTATCATCCGATCATTCGATTATTCCATTTAATCTGGCAAACCAAAAACGAAATAACGAATCAATGTTTTGTTTTTCTGTTTTTCTGTATGAACCAAATATGAAAATTTTCGTTCGTTTGATTGCTTTCAGCTCGAAGCGGGAAATATAATAAACAAGGAAACCAAAACGAAATAATGGGTCGAATATACGTTGTCTTTATTTTTCTTTATTTGTTTTCCTATTTCCCACGGTGGAATCAATTCTGTTTCGCGCATGCGCAGTGGATAGTTTCAAAGGAGTATGTCGCTGAGCGCTAAAAGCGTAGGGTTCGGTCCCAGTTGGTCAAACTTTCCAGTTCAAATGGCACTCGAACCATACATGTCTTTTATTGAGGACATGTTTATGAATGGAATGCCATATCATGAGATATCAGTAAAGATGCAAGAAATGGGTGTCCAGCGTGGAAGCTCTGAGATCAGCATCCGGAGACTACTTGCCTATGGGATCAATTCCATGCCACATAGATTTGCAAAAATATAAAGTATTGCAAAATAAAATAAAGTTTTGCAAAACAAAAAAAGTATTGAGCAAAAAAAAAATTTTTTTTTAAGAACAAAAATTAAGTATCACAAACGTAAAATAAAGTATCGAGAGAAAAATAGAAAGTTTTGCAAACAAAAAATAAAGAATTGCAAAATATAAATAAAATATAGCAAAAATCAAGATATAATTAATTGCAAAAATCAATGACTGTTGTAAAAGAAACTAAAGAACTTTTATCCTTTTTTTATCTCTGCAACAGATTTTTAGGCAGCAATGATTTTGCCACACATCTTTTTCTTTGCAATGCCTACTAATTATTTTGCAGTGCTCCTTTTAATCTGCATTTCCATCACGTGTGAGCTCGTGATACCGTTTTGCCTTTGCGCTTCACTTTTCTCTGCGTTTCACTTTATGGCACTGTTTTGACGTGGGGGTGGAGTCAGGGGATTGGGGCGTGTACAACGGGCTCAGTGATGCCTCCCTGGAAGTTACCTCATTAGCTTGAGACACGGATCAAACATCATGGCTGAGCACAGGCGTGCAGGTGGATCTCAGGTATATAAAGTTGATTGTTTCCTTTTATTTAATTAGCATTAAATGTGCTTTAACAGCGTTTGTGTCAGATAAAGAAGTTAGAGATCAGTTAAAGCGGTGGATTTATTAGCCATACGTGCTAACATAGCCAGCATCTGCAGTTTTTCTCTCTCAATTGATTGGACTATTGATTGATTCTTATGTTTACTTTATAGATTATAATTGTCTATACCATAGTATGTTGTCTTCTAAAGAAAAAATGTAAACTCCATATTTAGATGTAACATTATCACTGTTAAAGTAGACAATAAATAGATTATAAATAAAAAGTTAAACGATCGTAACAAACGTGCATGTGTTCTGTCTTTAAATATAAAGTTTTGAAATATAAAATGTTCACATCCCCTATATTCTTAACCCTGCGTTATACAGCTATGTGGCATGGGGGGCGTGGTCGTGAGTCGGTCTGCTGGAGAGAGAGAGCGGTAAGGCTTGTCACCTGGTTTGTAATTATCTCTAACACCTGTGTCTTGTTGTAGTGATACGGAGAGAGACATTTAAAGGGACGCCAAGTGTCGAGAGGGAGAGAGAGAGTGGATCCAGAAAGCTCCACAGACTGAGTGTGATATTGTTTTGTTTACATTTCTACGGCGGTGACCGTCGTATGTTCGTGAAAGAAATTAAAGTGCTGATTTCAAACCTGCTTCGCTGTCTTCTGACTCCTCCATTGCTCAACGAACCTGTTCGCAAGCTACTTAAGTTCTTACGATGCTCACAGTAAATGTACGTGTATCTAGGTCATCTCATGTAATGATTTGCCATGTCACATTTAGCAGAAAGAATATCCAGATGTCGTGACGAATCTTATTAGTGTTCTGACTCAAAGCCTCGGTCATATTCAGGCAGCTCAGGGTCAGCAGCAACAACAACAGCTTTCTCCTGCTGTTTCTCTGCCTCGAGTAGAGCAGGATATAACCAGTTTATCAGCACCTACTCTTAAGAATCAATGTTAAATTTGTTTTGCTTTTGCACAATTAATGTTATAAGTGATGTTCTTTTATTGTTTGTAGATTGTTTCCTGGGATGCTTATTTGTTACGATCGTTTAACTTTTTATTTGAAATCTATTTATTGTCTCCTTTAACAGTGATAATGTAACGTCTATTTACATATTTTTAAATATGGAGTTTAAATTTCTTTAGAAGACAACATACTATGGTATAGACAATTATAATCTATAAAGTAAACATAAGAATCAATCAATAGTCCAATCAATTGAGAGAGAAAAAACTGCAGATGCTGGCTATGTTAGCGCGTATGGCTAATAAATCCACCGCTTTAACTGATCTCTAACTTCTTTATCTGACACAAACGCTGTTAAAGCACATTTAATGCTAATTAAATAAAAGGAAACAATCAACTTTATATACCTGAGATCCACCTGCACGCCTGTGCTCAGCCATGATGTTTGATCCGTGTCTCAAGCTAATGAGGTAACTTCCAGGGAGGCATCACTGAGCCCGTTGTACACGCCCCAATCCCCTGACTCCACCCCCACGTCAAAACAGTGCCATAAAGTGAAACGCAGAGAAAAGTGAAGCGCAAAGGCAAAACGGTATCACGAGCTCACACGTGATGGAAATGCAGATTAAAAGGAGCACTGCAAAATAATTAGTAGGCATTGCAAAGAAAAAGATGTGTGGCAAAATCATTGCTGCCTAAAAATCTGTTGCAGAGATAAAAAAAGGATAAAAGTTCTTTAGTTTCTTTTACAACAGTCATTGATTTTTGCAATTAATTATATCTTGGTTTTTGCTATATTTTATTTATATTTTGCAATTCTTTATTTTTGTTTGCAAAACTTTCTATTTTTCTCTCGATACTTTATTTTACGTTTGTGATACTTAATTTTTGTTTTTAAAAAAATAATTTTTTTTGCTCAGTACTTTTTTTGTTTTGCAAAACTTTATTTTATTTTGCAATACTTTATATTTTTGCAAATATATGTGGCATGGAATTGATCCCATAGGCAAGTAGTCTCCGGATGCTGATCTCAGAGCTTCCACGCTGGACACTCATTTCTTGCATCTTTACTGAGATCTCATGATATGGCATTCCATTCATAAACATGTCCTCAATAAAAGACATGTATGGTTCGAGTGCCATTTGAACTGGAAAGTTTGACCAACTGGGACCGAACCCTACGCTTTTGGCGCTCAGCGACCTACTCCTTTGAAACTATCCACTGCGCATGCGCGAAACAGAATTGAATCCACCGTGGGAAATAGGAAAACAAATAAAGAAAAATAAAGACAACGTATATTCGACCCATTATTTCGTTTTGGTTTCCTTGTTTATTATATTTCCCGTTTCGAGCTGAAAGCAATCAAACGAACGAAAATTTTCATATTTGGTTCATACAGAAAAACAGAAAAACAAAACATTGATTCGTTATTTCGTTTTTGGTTTGCCAGATTAAATGGAATAATCGAATGATCGGATGATACACGGACCCGAACGATACCCGGACCGACTTGTTTTGTGATATTACTTTGTAGTAAATATACACTTTGAGGGTAGCAAAGATGTGCCAGAATCAGGCATGGAAACTGGTAACAATTAATCAGTCACTTTACTTTAGAGAAAGTTAAAAGTGAAACATTGTTTATCCCAATGATCCTAATGAAAGGATTTTGACAGATGAACATGGAGAATTATATACAGTTTGATGCCATGGTGTGTCAATGAACTTAGACTAAAGTCATTCATGTATTTCTTTAACTTGATCTTATACATCATTTTGACTATTTATGTCAAAAAATATAAATTATTTATATAAAAAAAATTTTTTACTTCACTTTACTCACTATAATATGACGCTTTTGTGATGACTTTATGGTAATGTACATGACAATTCAAGAATCATGATAGATCTTAGGGCAATCCCACTGATCTGCTCTTCCCAATACATTTTCTTCAATGGTATTGGTCTACAATTTGACATATGTAGCACTTGATGAATTAGTTGTTTGAAGCTGATTTGCAATAAGTTATGTGCTGTATCTGTTCTTTTGCATCACAGATGATTCAGGGAGGAGAGAGGATGTTGAAGATAGTACTAGAGTGGAAGATTTAGGAACTGTAGAAACAGGCCCAGCCAGAGCAAAACTCAAATACCCTCTCACCAGCTTTGGACTACAGAGAAGTGGTTGCTAGTGTGAAAATAAAATGGTCTGGGCTAAGCCCCGGATGTCCATCAATGCTGGAAACGCCTCTGGGAGGAGGTATTGTGTGTGTGTGTGTGTGTGTGTGTGTGTGTGTGAGCGTGTATTTATCACTTTGTGGGGACCAAATGTCCCCATAAGGATAGTAAAACCCGAAATTTTTGAACTTGTGGGGACATTTTGTCGGTCCCCATGAGGAAAACGGCTTATAAATCATACTAAATTATGTTTTTTGAAAATGTAAAAATGCAGAAAGTTTTCTGTGAGGGTTAGGTTTAGGGGTAGGGTTAGGTTTAGGGGATATAATATAAAGTTTGTACAGTATAAAAACCATTATGTCTATGGAAAGTCCCCATAAAACATGGAAACACAACATGTGTGTGTGTGTGTGTGTGTGTGTGTGTGTGTGTGTGAGAGAGAGAGAGAGAGAGAGAGAGAGAGAGAGAGAGAGAGAACAACTTACATGAAATATAGTATTATCAAAAAAAACAAAAACAAGCTGCTTTATTTTACATTTGATTTACATTTACATTTAGGGCATTTGGCAGATGCTTTTATCCAAAGCGACTTACATGTAGTACATTTGTCAATAGTTGGACAGGTCATACACCAGCAATTGTAATTTGTATTGTAAGCAACCAATATTATACCATAATACTTACAGCATCTTGTAATGTGTCTACTACCATTTCACTATCATTCAATCATCAAACAAAGTGCCATTAGGGGCCATGAATAATAAAGTGCTAAATACATAAGTGCAGAATTTTTTAGTATAAAGAAGAGAGTATAAAGAAGAGTAAAAAGTTGAGTTAAGATGACCTATACTGTTTGCATCGTTTCATCACAGGAAGAGGAGAGGGGAGAGAGACAAAGAGCGGCAGCCCCTGTAGAGCCGAGGAGTAGAGGACAGGAGAGGAAGAGAGAGACAGACAGGAAAGCTACATTAATGGGTGTGTGTACGTGTTTGTGTGTTAATTATGGAAGAATTTGATTCATATAACTGGATTGGTAAAGGTGAGGCACTATGTGCTTGCATATGCCAGCTAGTTGCTCGCTATAGGTGTTACCAGCAAATAGTATCCAAAAATTCAAAAGCTTGATTGTGTGAGTGGGGTGGGGTGGGGGGCCCTACAAGACATTGTGCCCAGGGGCCTCTGAATTCTTAATCCGGGCCTGCCCATAATGCCCATTGGGTAATCCGGGCCTGACTGTAGTGCGATGACGTCGATTGCCGTGACATGCAGGTGGAACGGATCGTGTACCGACAGTTTTCAATGTGCACGCGCACATCAATAGATTCTCTTCACAATATTATGTTATTTAGTGTTGTCAGTATGACATATAGCATATACGCAATTTTGTTTGACAGGTTATATAGCCTATATTTAGTGGCTAACTAAATGTTAGTAGATTAACTTCTGCCGGTAGACGTCTGTGTCTGTATAAGCTTCAATGTTTCAATTCATCCATATAACAAATGTTATTTTCTCTTCAGTTTGGTGTTTATTTTAAAGACTGGTTATATGCATTGTTTTGTATATTATAGGCATGAAACTGCTCTACAGGTGCCGTATCGTGATCGACCATTGAAGGATAAAAAAAAAATATATAATTCTTGTAATTCAGTCCTTATCATAGCTACCAAATATTCATTCATTTTCAGGATTTTAACCCTGTAAAGCAGTTCAATGGAAAGGAGGAGGCAAGAACCGACCTGGCGATATAAACAATATTTTAGCTGCATCATTTATTAAATTGCCCTTCATTGTTCTTTAATACAGCAAACAGAAAATAGGGGGAAACATTTATTTGCTCCGGCTAAACATGAGGAAAATAGAGCCATCTGGTGGAAATAAAAAAAAAGGGAAAAAACATTTAAGCCAGGGCTCCGAAATGAAAGCATAATAGAATATTCATACAATTCATGATGTTATGCTTTAATGGCACTGGAATCAAACATTGCCATTTTAATGGATTTCAATGGGAACATTTTAGTCCTTAAGGTCCTGAGTGTAACTATTTTGTGTACACACATTTTTATTGTACATTATGTTTTGCACTCCAAAATGTAAGGTTGAGAGACTTAACATACAGTATCTATCTGTAACTGTATAATTATTCTATTGTCGTGTAGAAGCTGCCATCAGCGTGTAATAATCTTTAATGTATCAAATAAAAGCTTTATATTTCTCTGTTACCTCTGTGATATACGTGACAGATTATAAAACATGTTATTCTAAAATATGATTTTAATCCCATATCAAATTAAAGAAGAAATTGGACAGTGTATGTTCTCGAAACAAACAAAAAAATATATAATATATATATAGGCTAATAGTCATCATCCAAACCAAACAAATTCACACCAAATTCTCAGCAACCTCTCATATTCTTTAGAAGACTAAAATCCCTGATGCCCAAAAGTCATTATACGCTAATATAAATATTAAAAAAGTTTAAGGAAATACAATCATTATTACACATCCAGTATATCAGAGCTCCGAACATTTTATATCCATTAAAACATGGATTTAATCCACTACGATATGCAGCGTGGATCTCTTGGAACTATCTGTGGTGAATCAATTTAGATGGTAGAATCTCATTTAGCCAGGTCGTCACAGAATATCATGTAAAATTAAGTAGTTTCAACAGGTCTGATTTCTGTTGTTCAATGGTTGGTGGTCAGCCATGACAATATAGTTAATGTTAACAACAAAATGCTAATATGAAAAAATATGTTGTCTTCATTTCTCCACAGACTCCACAATGAATAATTGGCAAATTTTAAAGGTGCACTTTGTATTTTTTTTCCCTCATTAAAAGTTTTAATCCTAAATAAATGAATTGTAATTTTGAAACATGTGTATTATATATGACCACTCACATGAGTTGAGGACTCCAGTCATATCAGTAACTTTATAAAAGCTGTTTTTATTCTACATGGGGGAGGGGCGCCATGGGGGCTGCCATTTTAGAATCACATGACCAGCTGAATAATCCTCGCTTAATCTCAGTAACCGTCTTGTTATTGAACACTTTCACTCTTGGATTAAATGAATCACGGCTGATTGTGAATAGTGAATTTCTACGACGGCATCTGTAACTGAAAACTATTGATTTTGAATGATGTTGCATCCAGGCCGCTAGGTGTCACTGTAAGTCCAAAATGACACAAACAAAAATATACTGAGTGCATAGTGCACTTTTAAAGAAACCACAAATAGTGTCAGATTTATGTCCATCTCCTACAGGTACAGACCCATATATGGCTTGCAATCATTTAAATGCTTCAAATACTCTTCCTGCAGACACTTCTGCAGGCTACACATCTCAAATGAAGTGCTTTGTTCAAGGGACATTCAAGAACAAGCACCTGTAACTGAATTTACTAATCTTAAAAATAAAAAAATCCAGAGATATTCCAAATTAAATAATGATGACTGTTTTCCTGCTCATCTGTAATTTTTGAATATATATTTTTTTTATATTAGTAAAAGGTATTACATTTGTAAAAATTGTTAAAAAAATGAAACTTGAGATTACCATTTTTTTTATAGACTGTGTATGACATGAAGCGATGGTCAGAGGTTAGTTATGTTTATATAATTAATTATTCTGAGTTGTTATGACAGCCAGCATTTGCAAAAGTTGAGCCTTAAATAAATTTTTACTCAAAGTAACACTTAAAGGTGGGGTATGTGATTTGCAAAACGGCCGGCAGATTTTGAAAATACACAACTCATAAGGTCCTACCTTCTCTCCTCCAACGCTGGCCCTGACTCCACCCATTCGAAAAACATGGACGCGCAATCATGCACGAGCGAAAACTCAGATGCGCGAGAGCGAGCCAGGCTAGCATAGGTTGGAGTTTCTGCATGACGTCACCATGTACCTGCTAAGACCGTCAACATGGCACAACATTCAGCGGTAAATTGCACCAGATATTATTAACATTCAGCAGTCACGTAAATCATTAGTATTGTTAGAAAATTGATGTTTTTGAAATGTAAATATATATTGTATAAATATATATAAAATATATAAAAATATATTGGACGTCCTGGTTGTCACCGAAGTTTATGGCTAAATATAGGGCTGACCGATATAACGTTATCAGATGAGATTGTTATGCATCTCGATCAGTAAAGCACATAACATAAAGTGCATTCATTGATTAGTAAATGCCATCAGCTGCTTTCAGATGGAGCGGTATACTACACAGAGCCGTAGTTCACTAACAAGCTGGGCCGTGATAATGAAGGGTAAATTGCCCAGCTTGTCAGTGATGAACTACAGCTCTGTGTAGTAAATGCCGCTCCATCTGAAAGCAGCTGATGACGAACGGGACACGCCGCCAGGGTGGTGGGGGAGGGGGCATGGTACGACCGTTTGATTGACACATTTTCTGTCCAATGATTCTAGATGGTCTTGAAAATGATCGGCTGGAGTTTTTCGAGTCCTGCCCGTTCCACAGATGATTAAATTGCTTAATTTTCATTTCAGTGCTTCTAATTTACAGCCAGTAAGTGGGTTAGGAATAGGATTTCAAGTTATTTTGAAAAAATGGTCAAAAAAGAAAATCACATACCCCACCTTTAAATGGTTGTTCTCCTCTGGATCACTCATTTTGGCAGTTTTTACTTGGCCTCTCGAGATCGACATCATGGCGCCATCCAGTGGTTGGTCAAGAAAACTGTGGATAGATGAATAAAATAGTAGACCTGGGATTTGTTTCCCAATAACAATTGATCTTTGCGGTTAAGAGCGTTTTCTACGGCACTTAACATAAAAGTGCATACTTGGCGGCATAACCAAGTACTCAGAGAACTGGCATCAATAATAGAACAGAAGCGAACCACCACAAACAATCTCCCACAAACAACAGCTACCCATAACAGCAGGCTCCGTCACCCTATTAGGGTACATGAGCCACCTTATCAGGCTACGAAAAGTTCAATAAGAAGTATACCCCTAGAGTCTGCGAGAGCAGGGGCGCAAGAAGACTCACAGACTGACCTCCCGGTAATGACCCTTGCAATGGACATGACATCGAATGAAAGAAGTAGAAAAACTTTTGAGAAACCAGCAGTTGGACATGTTCTTCAAAATTGCGTGTGTGGATGGGCGAAAGTAACATCAACATATGGTCTTAAGGTACATCAAGGACGGAAGAAATGCCTGAAAACCACCAACCCAGGGCCCCGCATTGACCAGATTCTGTCAAGAAGAAGGTTAAATCAGTCGGATGAGAATCAGCGGCAGGAAGAACCCCACAGTCCGCAGACAATCAGCACCCCAGGGAATGAGGAGGAAGCATTGGGCAGAACCAGTCCAAGACAACAAGCAGCCCACCGCAAAAAAGAAAACATGCATGGACGTAAGCCGGTGGTAAAATGGCCGAAATCTAACAGTAAGGAGTGGGAAACCATCAACACAGACTTAAGCCTTATCCTAAATAACATCAAAGGGTCAGCCGAGAAAAAGCTGGAGAAGATGGGTGACCTTATCTACAGCTACGGAGAGGAGAAATGTGGAGTAAAGGAACAAGTCAAAAAGAAAGACATGCTTCCTGCCCCCAAGTCCCGTCGGCTGCAAAAAATCCAACAACTTGTAAAAGAGAGACAGTAGAAGAAAGGGAAGGTATCAACGTACTTCAGAAGGACCTAAAGCATAGGCTCTCAAAACTCCGTCGAGCAGAAAGCTTACAGATGCGCCGGAACAAGAAAGAAAAAGCCAGAACCGATTTCTATAAAGACCCTTTTAAATTTGTGAAAGGCATATTCACAAAGGAGAAGAGTGGATCTCTGAAAATATCAAAAGACCAGGTTGAAGAGCAGCTGAGGACCATCTATACAGATGGATTGTTGTCCCCACTGACATCCCTCCAATATCGTCACCACAACATCAGTTTGATATCAGCCCTCCCAAGCTGAGCAAGGTAAAGCAGGCAGTGAAAAAGGCAAGATCGGCATCTGCACCAGGCCCTAACGCCGTACCGTATAGTGTCTACAAGAACGCTCCAGATGTTTTGAAATTTCTGTGGAAGAACATGAAGGTGGCGTGGGTCAAGCAAATTATTCCGAAAGCCTGGCGAAGAGCAGGAGGGGTATTCATCCCAAAAGAAAAGAACTCGACCACCTTTGAACAGTTCCGTCAGATAAACCTTCTGAACGTTGAAGGCAAAATCTTTTTTAGTGTATTGGCACAACGATTAACACAGTATTTAAAACAAAACCATTTTATTGACACTTCAATTCAAAAGAGTGGTATCGCAGGCTTTTCGGGATGCATTGAACATAACAGCATTATATGGCATCAAATCCAGACTGCAAAGAAAGAAGGAAAATATCTTCACGTCTTGTTCCTTGATCTGGCCAATGCCTATGGTTCAGTTCCTCATCCAGTTCTGTGGGCTGCCTTTGATTTCTTCCAGGTTCCGACTACAATCACAAATTTAGTGAAACACTACTTTCAGGATCTACAGTTTTGCCTTACAACGTCAGGATTCACCACAAGTTGGCAACCGCTGGAAGTAGGTATCATGGCAGGGTGTACCATCTCCCCATTTGCCTTCACGATGGCAATGGAGATCATTATTAGAGCCTCGAGATGGGTTGTGGGGGGAGAACGACTGCAAAGTAATCAGAGGTTACCACCAATTCGAGCCTATATGGATGATCTAACAACACTCACAACAACTGTCCCCTGCACCAAAAGATTGCTGGAGAAACTTCATCAAAATATAACATGGGCAAGAATGAAGTTAAAGGCCAATAATTGCAGAAGCATCTCCATTGTAAAAGGCCAAGAAATGCCAGTAAAGAGCTT
The DNA here is from genome assembly GCF_025860055.1 of Xyrauchen texanus. Lineage (NCBI taxonomy): Eukaryota > Metazoa > Chordata > Actinopteri > Cypriniformes > Catostomidae > Xyrauchen > Xyrauchen texanus. Next base: position 21,722,045 of record NC_068293.1, on the reverse strand, counting down.
GGTGAGATGGTATGATGCGAAGCTCAAAGACACCGAGCAGTCTGAACAACTTAAAAATGATACCAGCATGTACATGGAGTGCATCAATGAGATCTTGTTGCCAGGAAAACTCAAGTTATGGTGTTTTCAGTTTGGAATACTCCCAAGACTCTTGTGGCCGTTAACCGTATATGAGATCCCCATCACCAAGGTTGAAAAGTTGGAACGGCTAGTAAGCACACAGCTGAAGCAGTGGCTTGGAATTCCACGGTGTTTAAGTTCCGTTGGACTTTATGGACATGGCAAGTTGGAATTACCAATCACAGGGCTTGTAGAAGAGTTCAAATGCACCAAAGCAAGGCTCGTCATGACCCTATCTGAATCTGAGGATACAGTCATTCGAACAGCAGCCCCCGGGTGGTAGCAGGAAGAAAGTGGACTCCATCAGAAGCTGTTCAGAGTGCAAAGTCTGCGCTTCATTTCAGAGATGTGGTTGGACAAGTACAGCATGGAAGGGCAGGGTTCGGACTCATCCCCAAAACTCCTCTGTGGCATAAAGCAACATCAGTGCAGAAGAGACAGCTAGTGGTAGAGGAAATTAGGAAACAGGAGGAAGGAGAGCGACATGCCAAAGCCGTATCAATGGCCAAGCAAGGGAGATGGACCAACTGGGAGGGCCTGGAGAAGAAAAGGCTCAGCTGGCATGACATCTGGCAGATGGAGGGAGCTCGGCTGAGTTTTGTCATCAGGGCCACATACGACCTGCTACCCTCCCCCCAAAATCTAAAAGTGTGGTATGGAGAAGATCCTGCCTGTTCCCTGTGTCAAGTACCCGCATCCCTAAGGCACATTCTATCAGGGTGTACTACAAGTCTCACCCAAGGGCGCTATACTTGGCGGCATAACCAAGTACTCAGAGAACTGGCATCAATAATAGAACAGAAGCGAACCACCACAAACAATCTCCCACAAACATTGGCAATACAGGTCAACTTCACAAATTTCGTACCAGCTGGCCAAAATCAAGAGCATAGTACAGCACTTAAGGATACAAGCATCCTGCAGTCAGCGAGATTGGAAGTTGGAAGTGGACCTTGATAAGAAGCTTGTATTTCCCACAGAAATAGTGGCTACAACACTCCGACCAGACATGGTCCTGTGGTCTCCAACAACAAAATTAGTATATGTGGTGGAATTAACAGTACCATGGGAAGATGGAGTTGAAGAGGCTTATGAGAGGAAAAATATATTTTGGTATATATTTATACCAAATATTCCAACCTAGCAGCTGAAGCATCCCAGAGTGGCTGGAAGACCAGCATCTTTCCAGTAGAGGTGGGATGCAGGGGATTTGTTGCTACATCTACCATCAGTTTGCTGAAAAAGATAGGGGTGAAGGGTCGCTGTCTCCAACAGGCCATCACGTCCATGTCAACTGCTGCCGAAAAAAGCAGTAATTGGCTCTGGATCAAGCGTAACGACTCCAATTGGGCAGTAAGGTAGAAATAGATGGTATGCGGTCAGGCTTAGGCCCGACGCCCCTGCCATGCAGAGTCCTTTAGGGATATGGAGGGTATGGCATGGAGGGGGTGTACCTGGGACGCTGGGTACACTGTTGAGCCTTATGGAGACGTTGTGGGCTTCAATCAACGAAACGTCGATGAAGCAGGGTGCCCACCTGAAGACCCCAATGACATACATTATCCTCCTTTTCACCACTCCACACCGACTGCTACTGTCAAGAGTTTCCTACTAAAGAGATTGAAACATCTAGTCCTATTAGCTTTACTAATATATATATATATATATATATATATGCCTTTCCCAATATGGCACTTAACATAAAAGTGCAAGGACGCGCTTTAGTGCTACTTAAGAGAGGCGCTGTTCGTGAACGTGAAGTGCTGAAATGTGACTCTATTGTGCTTTTCGTCATTGCAACTTCATATATAACTTCAAAAATGTTTGTAATTTAGCTCGCTGGAAATATTTAAAAAATATTTTCTTAAATGTACAATTTAATTAACCACATAACTGCATTTTGTTTTGCAATCGTTTTATGCAGAATCATACATTTATTTTACACAATCACTGCTTCGTTCATCAGATGTGCATTTTAAAATTTCATTTTAAAAATAAGTTTTGTGGCTCGAGATTAAAGTTTCCCGGATCAGTGAAGACAGCGGCGACCCTGTGTATGGCCCTGCTAATGACAACAAGCAATAATTGAATACAATGAGTTTCATCATGCTATTGCGGAGGTCAAAATAAGGAGACGTGGAAGCTGCTATTTATGGATACTATAACTTTATTTGTTTACTTATTAATTTATCTGTTCACCCAATATTGACTAACCATTTTCTAGAGTTGGTCAAGACCAGGGCATTTGTGATGTAATGAAAAATAATGCAACATAGGGTGACCATACATCCTCTTTTCCCCAGACACGTCCTATTTTTTAGAAAAAGCATCTGGCTGGGATTTAAAAATTGCCTCTAAATGCACGGGATCTGGCATATTGATGTGCTCTCTACAGTTAGCATTATCATTCATTCTATGTATTTGATGCTGCGCTTCAGTTTTCACACATAGGCCTATATGTCCTCCTTACGTGTGATGGCTGCATGAGAGCAGCAGCACACACTCTTATCAAAATATAATTTTTTTAGCTAACTAATGCAGCTTTCACTTTCTTTAGTCTATGTTTGAGAGGAGGGGAAAAAACAACAAATAATTGACAAAGTGAACAGAAAGCAATAAGAAGTGTGTTGAAGGACGGTTTTGTCTTCATACACATGCATAAAGCATGCTTTCATTCTGAAACCACTTTGAAATGTGTTCAGCAGGATACTAATCTTTTGTTTTTTGCATTTACATTGACAAATTGTTTTTCTTAGTTGGGAAAGTTAAAATAAGCTTAAAATATTGATGTTGGGTTTACGGTTACAATTTTAATTCAGATTCATGAACAGATTCATTCTGACTCGGACTCAGTCCCATCTGGACTCAAACTCGACTTGTACTCGATTGTTTGAATACTTGGACTTGACTTGGACTCAAACCCAACACTACCATTTTCTGCATTTATTATCTGTATTGTTATTATTATTATTACTACTATTATTATTATTATTATTATTGTCGGTTAAAAATAATAATCAATTAAAACGTATGTATACTGATTAGGGCTGTCGATTTAACGCATTAATTCAGTGCAATTCATTTTATAAAAATAACACGTTAAAAAATGAAACGCAATTAATCACAATGCCCCCGGACTAGAAGATTCCTGAGAAAAGCAAGCTTGTAGTACCACCTGTTTACTCCAGAGGGCAGTAAGTAAAACTTCAGCTGGGTGGTAACGCGCAGTTTATACAGTGAACAAAACAACCCTTTAGCAGCAGCACAACACAAACACGCATTACGTTCTTGCGTTCAAAACACTTGATGGAGCGCAAATCCGAACTAAGAGATCTCAAGATGTGTTCTAAGTATTAAACTATATTTAACTTGTCTCAGTGAGCTAAAACATTTATGTTTATGACGCAACGCACCCGAGACGCTATACAAGCATGTCTGATGCAAGTGTAAATTTGCGTGTCCTTAAACAAGCCCTCATAATAAATCTCCAACTGACTGACAAATTCACTTGTGTAATGGATTGCTGTGAACTGTATGCCAATGACTGACTTATGTTCAATAATATGGTAGTAAACAATAGATTGTATTCTAAAGCCGCTTTTTGTATTGTCTTATCAAAGATTAACTCTTCTGCTACAAGAATGTAAAGCATTTTAATTATCTGAATATATATATATATATATATATATATATATATATATATATATATATACATATATATATATATATATATAATATATTTAAAGATAACTATGTATATTTATTTCATCATTATATATTGAATTATTGTTATATGAAGGGCTTTCACAGCAAATATTTGTATATGCGATTAAATGCGATTAATCGCGATTAATTAATCGGGACACTATGTAATACATTTTTAATCGATTGACAGCCCTAATACTGATATTAAATGAGCATAAAGTGTTATTGATGTTTAAAATGGATCAGGTGTAATTTCGAGATTGTCCTGCAGGTGTCTGCATAAATCTGCATAAGAGAGCACTCTTTAATCTACAAGCATTTTCAAGTAGTCCTACTGCTTAAATTACGATGCTTTTGGGAAATGGGCCGCATAACTAAGATGAAACGTAATCGATCTACTTTGGCTTACAATGCTTTTGGGAAACGAGGCCCATTTATGTTTTGGGGAGCTACAGCTGGAAAACAAAGAGCAGTTTTCCATTTCATGGTCATTATGGATTAAAGAACAGAGCCTTTAAAAAGACTGAAAATCATATGGAGTTATAACAATACAGGGGTGAGTAAACAATGACTGAATTTTCATGTTTGGGTGAATTAATCCTTTTAGAACCAAGGGAATGTAAACTTTTGTCTTGTGGAATATACAGGATGTGGGTATCTGTTGTCAAACAGCTTCTTCAAGGTACTAAATACATTTTTATGATACCTCTTTTTTTTAAAAAACGATAACATATGGATGCATCAGGGTTTTAGATGCACAAACAGTGCATTGAACTGCTCGCTTTTTACGCTAATTAACAATCATGTCCATGTTAAATTGGCCTAATATTATCAGTGGGCTTTCAGTGTTTTCGGATGTAGCTTTTGCAGTCATGAGATGTAACTTCTCAGTGAGCACTAATTACTACTGTTTTGACTCATTATTTTCCCAAACCAGTAAGCAGATAGAGACAAAAGATATCTCAGTAGGCCTATATATTATTTCTTTACATAGGGATAATTTAAGATAAAAGTAAACTAAATTGAAAGGACAAATTGAAAATGAAGTAGAAATAAAATACAAAATTATAATTTGAAACAATAACAACACTGTTTCACTTTCTTTAGTCTATGTTTGAGAGGAGGGGGAAAAGAAACAAATAACTGAAATGTCAAAAGAATGAAATAAGAAGTGTGTTGAAGGACCGTTTTTGTTACATTTATATTGACAATTGTGAAGTTGTGAAAGTTTAAGCTTAAAATATTGATGTTGAGTTTACAGTTACAATTTGAATTCTGATTCATTCATTCAGACTCTATTTGGACTCTGCCTGTTATGGACTTGGTCTTGAGTCCGACTCGGCCCCTTTTGAACTCTGACTCGATTGTTTAAAGACTCAGACTTGACTCGAACTCGTCTAAGGTGGACTCAAACCCAATACTATTACACGTTACAAAAGACATGTCTTTTAAAGAGAAAATAAGGCTTCAACTTCATAGATTTACACTTGTGCTCATCTTCTAACTACTTGAAAGACTTAAGAAGACATGACAATGTTTCCTGACAGGAACATAGTGAGCAATGATTCTCCCTGGTTTTTACAGTGTATTCTGGGTATTTTTAGGGAGTAAACATTTCAGTGCACTGGAACGATTTTGTGATTTAGACAGCCCTAGAAATGGTTATCACCATGATCAGTGCCCTGACCACTGAACTGAGGAGCTGATTGAGATGCACCCAAAGGTAAAAGACTGTGTTCTTACCGTCTTTCATGAGGGAATGAACTACAATCCCACTAAGCATTGTTAAAAAAAAAAACATAATGAATAAAAACCATTGATTGAAAGTTGCTGATTATAGCCTAAGTATTGAAAGAATATTTGTTTTAATTTTGTTGGAAAACATTCAGATATTTACAAATATTTGAGTAGTTTGCTAGTGTAGGAAGACCAACTCGATTGCATCATTCACTGTATGTCATTGTAGTAGGTGGCTGCTGCAGCACTTGTTTGGCATGCTTTGTTGATCGCAATTCTCTGAATGGTTGATATTTCTCTTCATGTTCATGGGTAGTGTGAATTTGGCTAATAAACAAGATTTAAAAAAAAATTTAAAAACAATGTTGAAAAAAGGCAGACTGATGGCTTCAACTGAAGCATATGCTATCGAATAACATACTTGGAGCTCACAGTAGGCCTTTATTTAAAGGTTTATAAGTTATTGTTAAAATTAATGGGATTTTACTTCTGGATACCGACTGTTGCACTCTATTTCAAATAGGTTTTGTGTAGAGGTATTCTTTGCTTTTGTATTATGTGAAAACTCTAGTATGCTCACTATTAAGTAAAAATTATATAAGGCTTACAAGAGCTAATTTCTCTTCTGCGTGGTCAAATTGATTGATCGTCTTGATAGTGCTGGCTAGCTCTAGCTCACCAGCTTTATGTCTAGTAAGAAAGGTACAGTATGTCTAAAAATCCCTATCTTGTAATCCACCTCTTATAACACCACAACGTGTTTAGTATACCTCTTATAAATCAAATACCACTATAAATCAAATCGTTATTGTGAAATTTGGCCTGTAACTGTCTCATCTATGTTAAAGCACAGAGAGCACACTTGGAAGATAATGCAAAGTTATCTGCATATTTGAAACAATAAAAACAAATGATACTGAGACACTGGGGAAAGGATATGAATAGCATTTTACAGTTTATTAGTACTCGCTTCCATTTCTTTTTATAATTTTCCATTCTTATACAATCACATGGTAGTTTTCACAGTGTCGGTACTCATCTCAGTCTAATAAACATTTAGATCAACTTACAGTCTGACCTGTCTATATTTATATTTAATCACTGAGAACAACAACAGATCACCAACATATGAAACTTATTACAGTCTCAGCCTTAGTGTGAAAGGTAACCTATTATGTCCGAAGAAGACATTGCATTGGATTACCCTATTGAATCAGAATTTGTTCAGACTTTTAAAGAAGCTCAGGTTAAGGAGGACTTCAAATATGTGGAGACTCTTATCAGAGAAGCAGGTAAGGTGGGCAAGGAGGGGGAAACCAGCTAAACAGTCAGCGTAAAGTTTAATGATAAAGCTCAACATAAAACAAACGTAAACAAACAGACACACATGCAACGTGGCCACGTGCGTCTCTCTCTCGAACTGGCGCCTCCAGCTAGTCTTCTGGCCCCTCTTGGCTGCTTAGCCCGATTCATGCCCGATTCATGTCCTCACGACCTTGCCCCACCTTCCTCCTCATCCCAACCACATACACTGGTGGCCAAAAGTTTGGAATAATGAACAGATTTCGTTCTTATGGAAAGAAATTGGTACATTTATTATTAAGTGGCATTCATCTGATCACAATGTATTGTCAAGACATTAATAACATGAAAAATTACTATTACAATCAGAATTTTCTTTATTTTTTTTTTAAGAACTTCTTAAACTACTTCAAAGTGTTCTCATCAAAAAAATCATCCACGTGCAGCAATAACGGCTTTGCAGATCCTTGGCTTTCTAGCTGTCAGTTTATCCAGATACTCAAGTGACATTTCACCCCACACTTCCTGTAGCACTTTAGATGTGGCTGTATTGTTGGACAATTCTCACGCACCTTACCGTTTAACTGATCCTACTAAAGTGGTATCAATTGGGTTAAGATTCATAACACTCTTTTCCAATTATCTATTGTCCAATGTCTGTGTTTCTTTGCCCACTCTAACTTTTTTGTTTTTCTGTTTCAAAAGTGTCTTTTTCTTTGCAAATCTTCCCTGCACCCCTGAGTCTTCTCTTTACTGGTGTACATGAAACTGGTGTTGAGCAGGTAGAATTTAATGAAGCTGTCAGCTGAGGACATGCGAGGCGTCTATTTCTCAAGCTAGAGACTCTGATGTACTTATCCTCTTGTTTAGTTGAACATCTGGCCTTCCACATCTTTCTGTCCTTGTTGGAGCCAGTTGTCCTTTGTCTTTAAAGACTGTAGTGTACACCTTTGTATGAAATCTTCAGTTTTTTGGCCATTTCAAGCATTGTAGAGCCTTCATTCCTCAAAACAATGATTAACTGAAGAGTTTCTAGAGAAACCGTTTAGTTTTTGCCATTTTTGACCTAATTTTGACCTTAAGACAAGCCAGTCTATTGCATACTGTGGCAACTCAAAAACAAACACAAAGACAATGTTCAGTTTAATTTAACAAACCAAATATCAACTGTGTTTTATATAATGGCGAGTGATTTTTCTAGTTTAAAATTAGAAATTTAGCATGATTACTCAAGGATAAGTTGTTGGAGTGATAGCTGCTGTAACTGGGGCCTGTCTAGATTTGATCCAAAATTACTATTTTCAAATAGTGATGGTGCTGTTTTTTAAATCAGTATTGTCCTGACTATACATTGTGTTCAGTTGAATGCTACTTTGGTGAATTAAAGTATCAATTTCCTTACAGAAACGCATGTTGTTTTTTCCAATAAATAAATAGGCCTACATTTAAATCTTGCTATTCTTTCTGTCTTTAATGTTAAACCCAATAGAGCAAACCATTAACTTGAGATTGACATCCTTCTTTGCTTTGACATCTCACTGTCTTGACTGTCCACATCTTTTGTCTTGAATTAAGTGAGTAAGTCAATTAACTGTCATAATAAAAGCTAAGAGTGTGTAGCAATAAAAAAAGAATGAAAGGAAAGAATGGTGCCCTTTCACTCTCTCTGAAATTAGAGCTAACAGCGCAGGGCACTTTTGGAATTATGGTCACAATGTAAAACACTGGTGTGGATAAGATTCCCAGTAATACGTGTAGCCAGTCTGATTGGAGGACAATGCTGTCACACCTCATGATTTGTTGAAATGGAGGGTCTGATTCTATTTTTGGGTAATGCAGTGGTGATATCATCTGTAATACTCCCCACTCATCTGTGCAGCTGGCATATTTATCGAACTGACCTCTTTGAAGTCTTTGTCTCTGCTGTGTTGTTGGTAAAAACAGTGATCAAGGCACTCTTGTTATGCAATTGCACTACATTAATCACATGTCATCTGTACTAAAAATACATGACATAGAGCAACAGAGATCATATAAATAGGCATAAATACAGGCAGCTAAGTATCCAGAAGGAAAGTGGATAGTGTTGTCATTGCTAGCAATGTTCTCCCAAGGCAGTGGGATGTGTGTTGTGAGTCGTAAGGCCACATTCTTGACAGAGAGAAGGCGGTCGTCTTTAGAAAGTGGCCAGAGGGTTGGGAAAGACAAGGTCAAGGGTTATAAACAACCAGGGAGGGACTTTCTTTGCCCCCCTGTTCTGGATGCCCTGCTTGCCAACCACTGGAGGGACTTTCAACATGGATTCAATGATCCAGATAAACTGAACAAGGTGCTAGAGTTTCAGAGTGATGAACTGCTGTGGACTGCTCAGAAACAGGGTTTGTTACATTTAGTCTTCATTGTTTTGCAAATTAAAAATATGCATTATAAGCAGTCAGGGTTGGGGAGTAACAAAATACATATAACGGGATTATGCACCATATAAGTAACTGTATTCCACTACAGTTACAATTTAATTAATTGGTATTTAGAATACAGTTACATTCAAAAAGTATTTTGATTACTGAAGAGATTTCTTTGCATTTTATTGTCATTTGTTTCATTTAATATTTAGTCCTTTCAGATGGAAAACATTTATACATATAAGTGATGCGATCCAAAGTGCATTTGAACAGCATGAAACACTTCCTTATGATGTGTTACATTCATACGAGCAGACAGAGAATTAAGCTTGAAGTAAGTTTTGAGCAGAAGAAATAGAAATAACCCTTGTGTAAATTGTCAGCTTTATGCTAGGCTAAATTCTATTTCTAGCCATTTTACATGCACACTTTACCAGGCACAATCATGTTTTTTTATCAAGAAAATTCCCGTTAGATCATAATTTCTTTCTTTCTAGTAAGACCTTTGATTAGGGCTGGGCGATATGGCCAAAATTTTTATCACGATAATCTTTTTCATATTGTTCGATATCGATATTTATCACGATATACATTTACACATTGCTTAAAAATATAGCATGTTGAAAATGTCTGTGCAAAGACGGGCCTTTTATTAAAATAAAAAGAAAGGCAACAAATTGACAACAAATATTTGCAGCACAAAGGATTTAGCATATCTCATACATCAACTAAATATAGACCCACTAAGCAATGACATACTGATGGAGAACAATGGCTTTTTAAAAATAGAAGCAAAAAGTGCTTAGAGCCATAGGAAAACATTAGTAGGACTCTATAAATTAAGTCCTTGAAAGCCTGAGCCATTTGAAAAGAGGAAATGCTTAGAACTATGCACTTTGATAATCTCTGCTCCACAGTTCAGCTGAATGGATGGTAGGAGCTGCTAAATGATAACTGTGGGTCAGGGCAGGATCATTGGGAAAGAGCTAATTTACATTCCTTATGGCTCTCTAGAGCTGTAGTAAAGGGAGACTCCAGAGGGCTTCATACCCTCCTTAAGAGGAACTATATTGATGTTGATGTGCTTTACAATGTGAGCAGGGAAGAACTTGAATAGCAAGCTTACCCTGACACCACCCTCAGGTAAAAAAAGGCATTTGCCGGACAGGAACTTTAGGTATATCAAAAATATAGTGAAAGAAACATTTTACGTTGCTATGAATGTTTTTTGTAAAACCTTTTTTTCTCAGCATCTGACCATAAAATAGGAATTCAATTTCATTAAAGATAAATTATAATGTTATTTGTTTACATGAAACAATTTCAATGACATCAGAACTTTGGCTTCCATGGTACTGTGCATAGTATAGTGCATCTGTATAGCATAGAAACAAAATATTGAATTTATTGAACCCCATTATATTTATATGGTATTGGAACTCAACAGTGGAAATATCTCCCCTGTTAGCTTAATATATTGACATTAGCAAAGGACGTTATTGTGATACATTTTTTTGTGTTGGCAATTTTGGAGTTTTGTCAGGATAGGTTGAATATTAAGAAACAGTTAATTGCCTAAATTGTTTTACTTATCAGGTGTTGAACTTACATATACTCTAAATATTCCAATTCTGAGAACTGCTTTAATGGTCTGTCAATGTCCTTTTTCAGGTCTTTGGTCTTTGGAATATAGAAGAGAACTAACAAGCCCACTGTGTATCGCTGCTGCACAAGGTTTTACTGAATGTCTGCAGTACTTGCTGGAGCACAGCGCACATCCCAACCTTATTGCAGGTGGAAAAGTAGCACTTCATGAAGCCTGTGCAAACAACAACACTGACTGTGTGGAGCTGCTGCTGGAACATGGAGCTAACCCTAACCAGATGACAGAAGAGGGGCTGACTCCATTACATCTATGCAGCACACCACAATCAATATGGTATGAAATTATTCTAGCATGTCCTATAATAGAATTCTTGAGATAGTGTAATCAAAATATCATGCAAGACATATTACCACTGTGCCTTTGAACAAAACAATAGCTGTTTCCCAAATGACACACAACTATGCACTTACAAAATATACTATGTACTCAGTCATGTAGTTTATGAATTTTCAAAGTGTATTATCATCCAATATGGAACACTTAACATCTTTTTTTTTCTACATGGAAGCAATCGCTGTTTAACAGCTGACGGAAGTGCATTTCAAGCTCAGTGCTCAGTGCTTGTTTGAATATTCACCATTAAATGTGTGTATAGTTAAACAAGGTAATAATTTATCAATGTACAGTGCAAAAGGTAAACAGATTTGATGTTTGACATAGAGTGTAGACACCTTAGCACTTTTTTTGTACTTTCAAAATGCAGTAAAAGCACTAAGTATATCCATTGCCACTCCTGTGGTGTTTGTTTGATATGAATGCAATTAAAATTACAGTTTCTGCTTCCATGGTGCTTAAAAGGACAACAAATTAAAACTGGATTATACAAAAAGTACTGTCATTTTTTAGAAAAAGCTATGCAAGCAGCAGTGATGTTTTCCTCACATTGCTAGCAGTTGTTGTGCAATCTTTTTGCAGTTGTGCAAAAGCCTTGTTGAGAAAGGGTGCCAAGGTGAACTTACCTAGTGAGGAAGAGGATGAAACACCATTGCATGTGGCAGCTAGACATGGTCTGCTCCACCACGCACAACTCTATCTACGATTTGAAGTTTGTGTGAACCATGTCAACTCTTCAGGTGAAACACCACTGGGGGTTGCTTGTGGGGTAGTCCTAGAAAAGACAGCCAACAGCCAAGATGAACAATATCTTGAGCTCTGTCGTCTCCTCCTGGCCAATGGAGCAAACATTAATTTGTCTGATAATGAACGGCGCAGTCCTCTACACAAGGCAGCCCGCAATGTTCAGCACAAGTTGGTGGAGCTTCTCCTGGACCATGGGGCTGATATCAATGCCATTGACTATAATGGGTGTTCATCACTATCTAGTGTGCTACAAAGTTCTGTGGTTCGACAAGTGTGGGAACCTCATAAAGTTGTTCAGACCCTGTTAAACCACGGCTCAATTAAAATATGGCCACTAGCACTGCTGAAGGTAATTACTAATAGCATTGCAAAGGGACAAAGTTTCAAATAATGGCTATATAGGGCTGTGCAGTCTATATTAAACACTCCTCTTATTCCATAAAGTTTTCATTGAGTGTAAAAATAAGGTTCCAACTCAGTATGCCATTGCAGTTGGGCAAAGACATTTTGCAGTGTTGTCATTGTGAGGTCATTGTATCTGTGTCACATAAATACTCTTTTTTTTATGTTTACATTTTTTGTTTCTTCATTTTAAGGTGATAACAGCCTGTGCAGCAGCACCTAAAACTGTGGAAATCCTATTTAACTCATACCAACTGGTTCCTGTAACTTACAAATGGGTGGAAGCCATACCTGAGGATATTTTTCATGTTAGTCTTGTATCACTACAGAATACTATTAGATATTTTGAACAACATTACCTGCTTTATTATCACATATTAATGCTAATACAAACAATACTGTTTAACTACATTACAATATTTGTTTTCAGCTTCACAGACCCTTTTATGAGTCTCTTTTTGCACTGGAGTACAAATCCCGTAGTTTACAGCATCTGTGTCGGTCTGCACTGAGGGAACACTTTGGGAATAACTGCTACTCACTCATTCCAAGGCTCCCTGTGCCTAAAGCGCTACAACAGTATCTTCTTCTAGAACCCATGGGCTACATTGACTAATCCTTGAGAGAAACCTTTAGAAAACTTGGAAGCCTTTTTTTAATGCAATGCATAAATCATTATGAATTTGTCACAGCTGTCTTTCATTTCACTTTGTAAAATCAGTTTACTATGATGTGTTTGAGAGCTTATAATATCACCTGTATTCCTGTTTTTATATTTTAGTGTAAACTCATATTAGCATTACAGAAAAGATTTATGATGACACATTTTATTGTTTAATGACTGTTTTAGATGCATGGCTACCTTCATTCATGTCTATATACACCTTCACATAGTAATGTTTAATCCATAATTATTTTATTTGGAAATCTCTTGTTTGGCCTCCAATAAAATAATACATTTCATCAAACCTAACTTTTTGTTAAAAATAAATGTCAAACCTTTTCCCTTCCAACTCATTATTAATTAATTATAAAGAGAATCCTATCCAAAATCTTAAAATATTTTTAATATTAAAAATAATAATAATGCATATTTAATATATATTCTAAATGCATAAATATATATATATTTTTTGGTAACAATTCACAATAATTTTCCATTTGTTAACATTAGTTAATGCATTAGGTATCCTGAACAAACAATGAACAACATATACAGTATTTTTACAGCATTTATTAATCTGTTAATTTTAGTTAATACAAGATACAATTGTTCATTGTTTGTTCATGTTAGTTTATAGTGCATTAACTAATGTTAACAAATACAACTATTGATTTTTAAAATGTATGTCAGCCTATGTCACTTTAATAAAATGTATTCGTTGCTATATGTGGACATTAACATTAATCAAGATTAATTCATTCTGTAAAAGTGTTATTCACTGTTAATGGGGGAACCCAAAAATGAATATTCTCTCAACATTTACTCACCCTCATGCCATCCATGATGTGTATGAAAAATTATTATTTTTAGAAGAATATATAAGCTATATTGTCCATACAATGCAAGTGAATTGGTGCCAACATTTTGACACTGTAAAAAAGCACACAAAGGTATTATAAAGGTAATCCATATCCCTAGTAATCCATAAACCTAGTTAATGTTTAAATCCATATCTTCAGAAGTGATATGATAGGTGTGGGTGAGAAACATCAATATTTAAATCCTTTTTTGGTAGAAATTATTTTCCTTGCCCAATAGGGGGTGATAAGGCTGAAGAATGAGAATCACCAAAAACACAAGAAGAAGAATGACAAAGTTTACGGTGGAGATTGACTGAGTATTGCTTCTGAAGACACTGATTTAAACACTGGAGTCTTATGGATTACTTTTATACTGATTTATGTGATTTTTTGAGATTTTGGCACCCATTCACTTGCATTGTATGGACCAAAAGAGCTAAAAAAAAGTATTCTGAAAATCATCATTTCTGTTTTGTAGATGAAAGAAAGTCATAGACATCTGGGATGTCTTGAGGGTGAGTAAATTATGAGAGAATTTTAATTTTTGGGTAAACTATCACTTTAAGAACAGTGTGCATTAACAGCAAAACTGTAACCTATTTAGAGATGAGTTTAGCATGAACAGGATCACAATGCGCCATCCAATATATAATTAGGGGATATAAATGGAAACATTTGCTAATATACCTTTTATAGCACAGAATAAAAATAATGAAAAGGACCCATCTTGCCCCACTACTGGGATAAATGGCCACCAACTATAGGGCAAGAAGCCACCTGGGGCAAACATATCGCAGCTGTCATCTGATTTTAGCAGAATATATAAAATACATCTGATTTTAATTGTTTTTTTAAAGTGTGTCGTTAATGCAAAACACTAAATAAGTAGCATTTTGACAATAATTGAATAATGACAGACAAATTAAATAATAGTATCCCAGTCAAAGAGATTACATTTCCAAAACCGTTTAGATGGAATAAATCTCACAATTGTTGATGTTTAAGATCAAGGAGCTCAAAAAGTCACGATGAATAAAATATAACTATTCAATAAATGTGTTGAGATTTAATAAAGTGGCATCTATGGTCAAGAGGACAATTAAAGATGGGGGAGGGTCATCTTACCCCATTTTCCCCTGCATGTTAACTTGTGTTGTTATCTAATGTTATAAGAACCAATTCTTGATACAATGACTTAAATCTGTTAGCCGTATTACGTCTGTCTATGGTCTCAGACAGTGCGTGAATGCGCGCTTTAACAGTACTGTGCCACCTGGGAGCGGTAAACGCATCTCTATTGAACTGAATGGACTGCGGTGACGCACGAGCTTTCGTGAACCGGATCCGAGTCAGACTCTGGCGTGTCCTGTCACTAATAGCTGGGTCTGTCACCGGACCTCCTCCAGCCTAAAAAGTTGCTAAATTCATTCGTTTCGAAGGATAAAGTGCATAAAAAGAAAACAGAAGGCATGTGAAGTTGCTGTCACTTTCACCAGAGATGGAAAATTCAGCGGAAGACGAGTGCGCTGATTCGGGAGCGGAGACAGGAGGGTGAGTGATGATAAGGGCAATGAGACAATTAGAAGAACAAGTGAAAAATAAATAATCAGAATAGAGAGTGTAATCATAATACAATATTTAGGTTATACACTAATAAGGGAAAACATCAACGCGCTTATAATAATCTTATTCATTTCAAGTGTGCGTCAAGCCTTTTCATTTATAGACGTAGATTTAGATTCCTTAGGTAAGGTTAATGAGAATATTAAAAGGGCGCTAATTTGAGCATTTTCATTTCGCCTCTACCTCTTATGGTCTATTTCTTATCTGCCATCTGTTGCTTGGAATTAACACACAAGACATCTGGCGCAGATATTTACTGATCACAGTCTGTGGAAAGTAGTCTAGATGGAAAGGCAATTGATCTCTTAATAATAATAAAACAAATCTTGAGCTAGAACATTCTTGTTTTATCACAGGAGAGTTTAGAAATACCCAAAATTTGAATCGCCTAAATGCAAAAAAAGTAACTATAACATAAATATATATATATATATATATATTTTTTTTTTTTTTTTTTTTCAAAGTCATATGTGATCTTTTCAATCATTCTGTAATTTCAGCTGTGGAAAATAAGAAAAGATGCATCGCTGGTATTTTTTTAGGTACGTCACTTCATAGTTGCTGTCTTAGTGAGAATGAATGTAGGTATTGTGTTTAGTAGGACAGACAGACAGTAGACATGGCACACTGTTGAATCCTCCCTTTTGCAAAACATGTGTCTGATGTATTTGTGGGTGTACAGTAGGTATCTCAGGTGTAATTCGTTTAAGAAACTATGTTTTGACCAACTCTCTGTAGCACAGGTTTTACACTGAAATTATGAAAATAGCACTCCTAGAGATTCCCTCTCCTGAGGAACCTTTATTCATTTGGCAATTAGCTGATGCTTTTATCCAAAGCTTACTTACTTATTACAGGAGTAACTTGGGGTTTAAGCTCAAGTGTATAGTGGTGATTGATCACATTATTCGGTTTGAACCCAATCTCCTGGTTTATAGTGGGGACAATCTGTTTATCCAATGACCAATGGAAGCCAGGGAGTGTTTTATTTTTATTTGTTTGAAACAGTCAGTATTTTTACAAATACATTTGGCGAGGCTAGTGGTGCCGACATGACACACTTCACATTTAACAACGGTAACTGTAAACAGACTGGATGGCAGTAGATTCTAAAAAGACAAGCTGTTATAAGCATCTCTCTTATGATGCTCAAGAGTTCATTGTGCATGTGTGAGTGTAGATATTTAGTATGCTATCAGTGTTCATCTCATTCCAAAGAAGAATCATGCAGAAATTCATCATCAGTCACCTAAATTCGTCCAAATCACACATTCTGTAAAGCTCTGTGCAGCCCTATTTGCATTCACAAATGTAAAACACTTAACGGCATTATATTAAATCTACATGGAACTACGTGGAATTTCCTTGTGCTTAGAAAGCATTTTATATTTTGTTGCGCTGATCTCATTATCAGAGAAACAGGAAAATGAGAGAAAGCGAGAGAGAGAGAAAGGAAAGAGAGAAAAAAAAGATTGTCCAGAGTGCGATAAAAGAAAAAATACATGTAAAATGGAAGGCCACTCTGTACGGCACATGTACATAAAGTATGATAAATATGGGTACATTTAAGATTGTATTTTTGTTTGCTTGTTTTTTTTGACTGTCCTCAGCAACCATGGGTCATGACAATAGAACATTTCCATCTCAGAGCAGCTAAAGACTAAATCTTTGATCATAACCTGTGTGTATGTGTACACCAGAGAGGCTACTACACAACACACACTATACCATGACACCCAATATTGTTTATCCAGATGTAGGACCTTCCTTTGGAACCTTGGGATCCTAAAGCTCTAAATCACTCTAACAGTCTCTAACAAAAGACTCTCTCTGTTTCTCTGTGTCCTTTTCTGTTATTCACTCTATTCTCAGGTCTGACTACAGTCTTATGTCATCAGCAAGCAGTGAGTACATGTAATTTGTTTTTACACATCCCTTTTATGCAATTCAAAATGTATATATCACACACACACCCTTACACATACAGTACTTAACAAATAATTAGCTGAATCTGACTGATGGTCTTTAAATCAGTAGTTCTCAACTGACAGGTCATCACCCAAAATGGCAAAAACAATGGCAAAATTTAATCATATCATTTTGCAAGGTTAGAATAGTAAAATAAATAGACTTATCAACTTTTAAAATGGAGGAGAAATGCTTCCCATACAGTATCTTTAGTTGTTGACATCCAATCAAGCTCTATGGTATTTTGCAAAAATTCATCTTTGAATTAACAGAAGCTAACCAAATAAGGCAGATGTCAACCAGTTGCATTACATGCCTTCATCCTAAAAACCATGAGCACAACGCATACAATTAGTATAAACATCATTTGTGCTGACCACAGTGTATTTGAGAGCATACATGAGACATCAAGAAATTACAATTGTAAATTTTCCTATGGTCTATTAGAGCCTATGTCACTTTAATAATTATTTATACTGTTGTGCCTGTGTAATTTACATAATATACTGTAAATTTAAATGTTTGGTTTTAAGAATGCTTCTTTAATTTTGTATGTATGATGCCCAATACGGAGTGTCTATTTGCTCCCGGTGTAAATAGCATCTGCCACACAGTGCAGCTATTTGCACCCCAATAGTCTGGTGGAACCACAGAAATATACAACAAACTAAACTTTAGGTGTCGCTGCAGTGGCGTCAGTTGTAAAGACAGTGTGAAGTGATTTGGTCATGGTGAATGTCGGGGAGTGCAGAGAAGGGTTTGATCCGGAGGCAGGGGTCTGTCGATCGCACTTGTTCCAGCAGCTCAGCATTGCTTGTTTGTAGATTTCTTCACTGTATATCTAATATTATAGTAACCATGTATTTTTGGCAGAAACCATCGTTTTAATGGTGTTAGTACAGTAATATGGTGGTAATAGTAACTATGGTTAATTTTGTAGTTACTGTAAATAAAAAAAATAATACCATGATGAAACTATGGTTACTGTAGTAAAACCAAGGTGATTTTTCTAAGGTAAGATTAGGGTTAGATTTAAGGGTAGGGGTTAATATAATGTATGTGGGACTCTAAATAAACACAACAAACACTGCAGTGATGCCCATACGTTACTGTTTATATACCTGGTGCAGTTGGTATCTACATTATTTGCACCAGAGTTGGGGTGCAAATAATATCTGCCACTATTTACACTGGGATGTAAATAGCACACACCATTATTTGCACCAGGTTGCACCAGTAGCATCTGCCTAAATGATATTGGTGTGTTTTGGATTGCCACTTGATGTGCAATGTAAAGTCTGTATAAGAATCACTGCTTTAAATGAAAATCAGAATGTCTTTCTGCTAGATTTGAAGTGGAAGATTTCTGTCTTGACTGTAAAATGACTTGATAGACTGTTGCCATGACGATGAGATTAGGTTGTTCTCAGAATCACTGCTTGAAATGCTTTGAGATCTAACACCTCCGCTTGTTGTGTATGTGAGTGTGTGTGGTTGACCTTTCCCCATGGCTGTGTCAGTCCTGGTTTGTTTCCCTATGGGGGGATTAATGTCCAATATTAGCCCATTAATCTGGGCAGCAGGAAACACACTCCTTCCATTGACAGAGCAGGAAACACTTACACACACTCACCCACTCGCATTTAGACACACTCTCTCTCTCTCTCTCACACACACACACACACACACACCCACACACACCCACACTAATACTTAGTTACCTTCAAGGACACCACATAATATACTGTGTATAATTTACTGAAGAAGGAAGAAAAGTGGTTCAATGTGGACTCAGGGACACAAAATGAAGAAATCAGAATGAGACCATATGAGAGACATATGAGAGGGGGATAAATGGAGGGGTTGAAAAGGAATAAAATGTTTGAAATAGCATTAGCTGCCTTGGGCTGTGTTCCACTGTGCATACCTTGTTTTAACGGTTTTCACATACTGTAGGAAAAGACTGCATTTTTTTATTATTTTCATTTGATGAAAGAGTGCAATTCATGACATACAACATTCTTTGACACAGAAGGAATTTATTGACATATATTTATATACTTCTTCATAGCTAAGTTCTTAAAAACAGAAGAGTCTGGGTCAGCAGCAAGGTTCTACTGCAGTACTTTCCATCCCAGTCCATTGAATACATAATTCATCTTTGGGTTGGCATTAGGACACCCTGTGAAACCATTCCTTAAACTAGCATAACACTAGCCAATTTTTGCAGTGATTTGTCAGTTGCGAGCTTCATTAACATAATCGTTGGCCAGGTAGAGCGGGACGAAGCGTGCATTAGCCTCTGTCAGTGGGAGATGGTTAATAACTTGACCGCCTGGACTCCTTGCAGAGTTAATTTCTTCAAAAACAGAAAAAAACACATCTGGCTTGCTTGACAAAACTGTTCTGTCACCGAGGTGGGCTCTTATGTTCTCGTCAAGTGACAAATGAGCATTATCTTTTACTGAAGAACTGACAAGACGTCAAGCAGATTTGAATGTTTTTTATCACACTCAGCTGCATATCATTACAAATCTATCGTGATTCTGTCACTAAGCATTTTTCCTGCATTTTTTCCTAATCTAAAATGACACAGCAGTCTGTTTTTATTGAATGTATTTTGTTAATCACTGAAAGCTGCATATGGATATCCACACTCTATGACAAGCCTCTATGGAATAAATACACAATCAAACACTTTCATCTGAATCTCACATCTGTCTTGTTTGGAATGTTTGTTTCGGAACTTTGTGCATTTTCTCACTTTGTTTGTTTCGTATAGGCATATATGAACACAGCAATCACTCTCAAATCCGCACCAAACAATCGATCCGTGGCCACCTGGACGTAGAAGAAATCTGTAGGTGAAAATGCAGACAAAACTTTTTGGCGGCTATATTAGATATAAGTCGATCTTCACAATTGCTTCTCTCTTTTGGATAGTGGCAGAACAGACACAGGTATAATGGCGTCAGCAACTTTCTGACAGATAAAAACGTGTGTGGCAGGGCCAGGTGTGCGGAATCATGACCCGACCCCGCCCTCCGCCCTGCCACAACGTGGCTGTTGTTGCTTAAGTCCATCACTGCCAAACAGATTATATTCCACTACAGACTCAACCAAGATTTTCTACTTAATCTTCATTTGTATGATCCAAATGTCAATTGTGTCAAATCTGCTAACAAAATCCCTACAAATCCCCCTGGACAAATCCCCTACAATCATGTGCGTGTAAATACTCTACAAAAATTCTAAAATATTCTATTAAATATTTGAATATTTTCTACAAAATATTCTAAAAAAATTACCATGACACTGGTGCCGAAACCCGGGAAGGAGGAGGGATGCGTTGTTGTGGAGTCCTCGCCCCTGCCGTCTGCCAGGGGACAGAGGAACCGCTGCCATCTGCCAGGAAGTGGAGGAGCCGTTACTGTCTTCCAGGGGTTGGAGGACTCGTTGCCGTCCGCCAGGGGAGGAGCAACTGTCATGCGCCAGAGGGCGGAGTGACTGAGGACCATGCGACGGAGTGTCCGGGGAACAGCGAGGGAGTTTTTGTCTCTCTCTCTCCTCTCTCTCTCTCTCCCCCCCTTGCTCTTTCCCTCTCCCCTCATCTCTCCCAGGACCCCAGAGAGGCATGAAAGACCAAATACTGAGAAATTCTGAAAAATATGTTGATTTTTCAATTCAGATCTTAGAGATTTTCTTAATTGCTAACACATTAGAACTGATTCTATTGGCCCAATTTCCCTAACCATGACTTCATGTACTGTATTTCTGCAGAACTGAGGAGCATCAGGTTTGTGTATCAATGAAGTCAGTGTTTAATTGTGACCGAAGATAATGTTTTTGAGAGAAATGTTTGATTTTGACGGTTTCGAAGTTTGATGTTTGTACAAACTAGTGTGTGAGTTTTGAGATTGTGCTTATAGTTTAGAGTAAATGGTGAAATGATTTATGAAATGTGTCTTAGCAATTGGGAAAAACTGTAAATTAGAAAAGAACCCCAAATTGAAGCATTTGGACCCCACTTATTTGTGGATGCATAGAAATCATAAAATAGATTATATTCTCAGTGTTTTATGGTAATAGCACTCAGATGTGCGTCAGTTACACCTGCAAGAGTGCAGTGCAACTAGAGAGGTGTGTTTACTTGTGTGAGTGTGTTTTTGTGTGTAAGAGCATAGCGTTCCCTCGACCTCTAGTGCCCCCAACCTTAAACTACAAACAAAGTGGGACGAGTCCCCTGAGTCAGGAGTGTCATGCAACCAAAAAAGAAGTAAAGAAAAAGAAAGAGGCAGCTGTCTATGTACTGCCACTTTCTGCTATTTTGTGTGGTATTTGTGACATGGGGTTTGTGAGAGTAGCCTCACAATAATTGTGTTCTCATACTGTTATAACAAATAAAGATTTCTGCTGGTGTTGCTGGTGATGTCATCTGTGCTTAATCTACTTCATCAGTAATAGAGTTTAAAGGGGCTGTTTCTTTACCCAAGATTTCTCAAAATGTGTATTTCACACATCATGGGAACATTTCCTGGGCAACCTTTCTTTAATTCTTGTTCATGAATAGTGTGGTTCAATCTTATTCTGCAATCATAAAACATCACATATGTGGGGGGAGGGCATGTTTGGGTGGTTTACGAGGACATTTTTAGGTAATTGGTAATTACAAGGGTATTATACTATGAATGTGGTTTATGAGGACATTTCTTGTGTCCCTATAATTCAAATCGCTTAATAAACATACTAAGCTATGCTTTGGGGGGTTTTCTTACGTAAAAATGCAGAAAGGTTTTTGTGAGGTTTAGGGTTAGGGGACAGAATCTATAGTTCGTACAGTATAAAAATCATTATGTCTATGGAGAGTCCTCAAAAGGATAGCTGCACCAATGCGTGTGTGTGTATGTGTGTGTGTGTGTGTGTGTGTGTGTGTGTGTGTGTGTGTGTGTGTGTGTGTGTGTGTGTGTCAGGGGCTTGGTCTGGTCAAAGGTTCAATTGAAGGGCAAACTTTTTTTAGAATTTCTACATGGAGCCAAAATATTTCTCAAGGGGTTACTAACCATCCACTAATGCAACTAATGAGGCTGCTGTGTTCACTATACAGCCTTATTACAGAACAAGAGAGCTCATGATGAAAAGATTTAATTCGGTCTTTAGAACCCATCCATTTTTTCCATTTCTTGGAGTACTTCCTTTTAACAAAGTAAAAGTAGGTTTATTGTCATTTCTCTCCAACATTATAACAAAGAAACAAAATACAGTGACTACTGGAGCCATTGAGTCATGTGAAATATTAGTATGTTTATTACAGCATGCACATTAAAAGTTCGAATCAAATATTGTAATATTCATTCAAATATTACACTCACAAATGAAATCTAGACCATGAAAAAAACCCACTGTAGCTTGATTATAGGTGTACATGTAAATGTACTGAGTCTTTAAAGTATAAACTATACAGTACAATAAATAAAAAGTACAGTTAGATACAGAATGTGTTTGAAATATCTTCTCCCTGTTTCTCTTCCTTTTATCTTCTTGACCTCATAACATTCTAGGTGATTTGTCCATGGGGGACCTACAAGACCCCTTTCTAGTTTCTATGCATATCATCACTGACCCAGGTCAGGCCAGAGCCCTCCAGCAAGCTGCTGATCAGGTACTCTCTTGGCTCCACCCTGATCTCACTCTCTTCAGGGTGTCTGAGCGCTCATCTGGCCTATCCCGAAGATCCAAAGTCCGCCTGCAACCCTCCACCAAACCCCCACCACGACAGCCAGCCCTGGCTGTCATCCTCTTTCTGCAAGATGAGTATGGAGGCGAGGAGAGTCTCAAACGTCTCCACGGTCAGCTGAGATGCCCTCCATGGCGATACCACCACACAGAGCAGGTGAATGGACGAGGGATGTTACCCCTTTCTCCAGCCAGCCAGGACTTTGTTACATTGGCACCAGGCACGCCACTCTGGGCGCTTCGCCAGGTGCACTATGGCAAAGAGATTGTGCGCTTTACGGTTTACTGTCGCTATGAGAGCTATACCGAACAGGTGCGTCTGTACAGGCTGCTCCTGCACCGAAGACTGGCCCAGAAGAAAGATAATTTTTGCTTCTGTGTGGTCTACTCCAGCCCTGACACAGAAATTCAGCTGTCATTGAAGCGAATGCCCTGTGGCCAGAGCCCCATCCCTACTGAAAATGCTGTGATGGAGATTAGAGTGAGGGACTTTGTTGAACTTGTGCCACTGCTGCCACACCCCTGCACACCCATCAGTGAAGTCCGCTGGCAAACAAGCGATTATGATGGGAACAAAATATTGCTACAGGTAAGACATGCTAGTGAGTGTGTGTGTGTGTGTGTGTGTGTGTGTGTGTGTGTGTGTGTGTGTGTGTGTAAAAGTCAGTAAGCAAATAATGTAGTGTGTTTTTTTTTATAATCTCAATGACATACATACATATAGGAGAACATAATACATGTAGCCGGCAGGTTAAGAAAACAGCGGTTGATGGGGCTGTATATTAAAAAAAAGGAAATGAAATACAGTAATGAAATATGGTTCAACTTAATACGGTAGATGCTAATGCCAAATGAAAATACAAACAGGGCATTATCTTAACCATATATTTCAACATACTTAACACATACTTACATAATTCATAGCATTGTATGCATTTAACACATGCTTAAATCACTCAAAGCATTTTAGGCATTTTAAACCAGGCTTTAAGGACATGCATTACAGCATCTATATTTAAAACAATAGAATTCTCATTACACATGTTCACTTAATAGGAAAACACTCTGGGCTATAAATCATTAAATTTGGTATGATTAATTCTGTACATACCAGGTTCTTTGCATGAGCAGCAAACACTAAATTTTAACAAATTACTCTTCTGAATTCTCAACTGATGATAAAAACCGGGAGCTCTCTTGCGCAACATATCTTCTCAGGTCTCTAACATGATAGAGTGCCAGAAAGCGGGTGTTGCAAAACTCTTAAAGGGGCCACATCCAATTTATGATTAGAGTTAAATTACATTAAATTTCTCCACTTGGTTACATATATAAATAAATAGATGATGCATCATGATCATGCAACTATTTTAAAGCTACAAATTGTTATTGAATGTTTGCATCCAGACAGATCTAAATGAGATCCAGACACCTCCAAACTTATGGAGCTAGAAAAAAGAACATGTGTATATATGAATTCTTGACATGTGGTATTTAACAAAACTGAAGATTTGTGTGCCATATTATATATATTTTTATATTTTAAAACAGCAGATTAATTTTTTTATTTTATTTTTTTAGAGGTGGAATTAGCAGCAAAAAATTCAGATTACAGAATTTCAGGTTCAAAATTTCAGAACTCCAAATACCAATTTCTCACATTCAAATCTCAAGAACTAATATCATTAACAAACTAGGCCAAAGGTCAAGGAAAGCTGGGTTATTTACTTGAATGAATGAACGCAGCAATGTATATTAAGTTTTTACTCCAAAGTAAATTTGGCTCTTGTTGCATGGGTCTGTTTGATCACCGCTGCGCTGACCACTGGGTAGCGTAAGTATATAACCAAACTTTGCTTGACTTTTGACCTAGTTTGTTTACGATCTGAATTTCCAACACATTCTCACAGCGAAATCGTACAGATTTGTACAACTTTTCTAAATTGCACTCGTATGAATTTGTACGAACTTCACTAAAGCCAATGATGTCGCTGGACATCGTTTTCATCTAATACAGGGCAATTACTTGCTTCTGTCACACACATAACAGCTTCCTGTCATGTTTATACACTCTACTGATTGGTTAGGTTTAGATAAGTGGTTTGGGTAGGGCAGTGGCCCCTGCAGATGTACGGCTGTATGCACTGTGCGTACCATGAGCGCTCCAAATGACCTGATAAATATTTACTCTCAGAATATTTCATTAATCATGAAATGTGTCCCATATTTCTGTTGGCTGTTTAAAAGAACCAGCAAAGCCCAATTTGCAAATGAATAATTCTTTTGAGTCGGATCTTTTTAGTGAATTGGCAAAACGAGCTTGCAAAACGGTCTGAGTAAATTCGTGATTCAGTACAATTCCGTTCAGAGCGCTCTTTCACTGAATCATTTTG
Source organism: Xyrauchen texanus (assembly GCF_025860055.1). Classification (NCBI taxonomy): domain Eukaryota; kingdom Metazoa; phylum Chordata; class Actinopteri; order Cypriniformes; family Catostomidae; genus Xyrauchen; species Xyrauchen texanus. The sequence continues at coordinate 21,696,390 of NC_068293.1, read as the reverse complement.
AGCGGTTTGTCACACAGTAATTGCTGTAATTACTGTGTGACAAAATAAAATAAAGCTGGATACAATGTAAAGTTTACTACAGTCAACTGAAACAAAAGTCTGTATTTTTGTCAGGTAACTTTGAGAAACTTCAGCTAGTACTGTGTCATGAGAACAAGGGGCTGTTCCAACTTTGTTTTTGCATCCGCTCGCACTTTTTTATAATAGTTTTCCATGTAAACATTAGCTAGATGGATGTCTTTTGACAACTGCATCACGTTTCACTGTGTTTTTAGCATCTCTCACGGGAGCGTTGAATTTTTAGACGCCGTGTCCAGTTAAGAAGAACTTCTTCAGCTGATACGTCTCGAGACTCCAGCATTCTGCTCTATTTATTATGGTGCGTTTTGATACTTTGCGCGCGAAAACGCATTTATCTGAACGGTTACAAGTCAATAGTTACATGAATGCTACTCATACTTGAGAAAATAAATAAATGCTTATCTCAAGGTCACCAGAATTGAACGCTTTGGTGCGTTCCACTGTACGAAAACAGGCCTACTGATCTTGTTTCGCGCACGCGCACTCACACACAGACACGCGCGAACGGACGAATTTACATCGAATGTGTTACTGCGTACGTTTGTTCTGTTTTCCCATTGTTTAAACACTTGCTGAACGAATGTCTTTGATATTTGCACCGCGTCTCGCTTTTTCTTAAGCGTATCGCGCAGGACTGGCATATTTCAAACACCATGTCAAGTTAAAAAGTACTTCACATTTTCAAAAACGCATGTTGAGTTCAAAGCACCTGTGCTTTGTTTCATACTTTGCACTGCGACTAGATTGTTAGCGTAGTTGTCACAACGATTCAGCAATCTGAACAAGTTCAGGCTGCATAGAGGGGACTGCTGCATTGTTTAATGTAATTCCAGATTGTTTTGCACCAGGTGAAGTTTCAGCAAATAAACGGTAAGATAATGCTTTTCCCCTTCTGTTTTAGTGTACTGAGGGCAGGCCCGGATTAAGAATTCAGAGGCCCCTGGGCACAATGTCTTGTAGGGCCCCTCACCCCACCCCACCCACACAATCAAGCTTTTGAATTTTTGGATACTATTTGCTGGTAACACCTATAGCGAGCAACTAGCTGGCATATGCAAGCACATAGTGCGTCACCTTTACCAATCCAGTTATATGAATCAAATTCTTCCATAATTAACACACAAACACGTACACACACCCATTAATGTAGCTTTCCTGTCTGTCTCTCTCTTCCTCTCCTGTCCTCTACTCCTCGGCTCTACAGGGGCTGCCGCTCTTTGTCTCTCTCCCCCTCTCCTCTTCCTGTGATGAAAACAGTATAGGTCATCTTAACTCAACTTTTTTACTCTTCTTTATACTAAAAAAATTCTGCACTTATGTATTTAGCACTTTATTATTCATGGCCCCTAATGGCACTTTGTTTGATGATTGAATGATAGTGAAATGGTAGTAGACACATTACAAGATGCTGTAAGTATTATGGTATAATATTGGTTGCTTACAATACAAATTACAATTGCTGGTATATGACCTGTCCAACTATTGACAAATGTACTACATGTAAGTCGCTTTGGATAAAAGCATCTGCCAAATGCCCTAAATGTAAATGTAAATCAAATGTAAAATAAAGCAGCTTGTTTTTTTTTTTTTTGATAATACTATATTTCATGTAAGTTGTTCTCTCTCTCTCTCACACACACACACACACACACACACACACACACACACACACACACACAATACCTCCTCCTCTCCTCAGGGTCTGTCTGTCTGTCTCATGCTCTCCTCCTCTCCTCAGGGGCTGTCTGTCTATCTGTCTGTCTATCTTAATAATACTAATTTAATAGATCAGATGCACGCACAATTATCCGTGAACTTGATAAATGTTGCAGATATGTTCTTCTAGGTTAGCCTGTGCCTACTATCCACAAACAAATTGCTTTCAACTTATGTGTGCAAAATTCAGAATTCAACGAATGTGCAGCAATTTCTACAAATAGAGACATTTTTGTGAATAAAAAGTTGTATTTTATATTAGTGATCATAATTTGCGCATGCAACAAAGAGGATGTAGCAGGTGACGCGTGCATTTATTGTCTTTTCTGAGTCGATCTCATTTGAGTGTATTCGGCAATGCTTATAACGTGTAATTAAACACGTTGAGTTTATATTCTGGGCTCATCAGATTTTTTTTACATAGTATTATTAGTATGATTTTTACTGTCTGTTAATAACACTGTCCGTCTCTTTATGTTAAGGTTTGTATTAATTTCGATATGCCAGAGGGCAGAATAAGACAGGGAATTAAAGAATTTAATACTGTTTTCATAACACTGGATATTCTGCTAATTCATACTTTTCTAAAACGTTGCATAATGGCAATTAACTTATTTAGCAATTACACTAGTGCTAGTTTTGTTACCAGTGTTGCTCAAATGCACGCGTACGTGTCACCACCAGCAGTAAGTACCTGCATGTGTTGGGAAAAGGGAGAAGAGCGAGTTCGGCAAAAGGCGGATTCGAACTCTGGCCGAACGCGTCAAAAGTTACCATCATGCACCTCACGCCTTACGCTACAGTAGTTATTTTGTGTCGAGCGTCTTTTTGCTAAAAAGACAGGCACCGGGCCGGCACGTAGTGCAAATATACGCTCCGTTTTCGGAAATTAAAAAAAAATAAAAAAATAAATAAATCTTCCTCTCGCTTGGGCCCCAAGTGCGCATGGGCCCCTGGGCCCGTGCCCATAATGCCCATTGGGTAATCCGGGCCTGACTGAGGGTCTGCCGTGCCTTGTTAAAACTGTGTATGTTTACTGTTTTAGTACTGATAAGAATGTTGTCTTTATGCTAACATAAAATACAGCTATACTAGAAGAATAAATTAGATAGTAAGCAATTTTGGGTTCGGGCTTAAAATCTGACGATATCATTTGGGCTGGATAGGGTCTCGGGTAGATTCTTGGGTTTAATTTTAAGGCCCGTGCAGACCTCTAGGCAGATTTCTGTGTACCCTCAGATTAAATCCCGCAGGCACCCATGGGTAAGGGCATAATAGTAGTAAGCATATCCTTGACACCTCGCTCATGGAACTCGTGCTTACTTCCGCATTACACATCAGAGCATTTGCACATGATAAAATCATAAACTTGTAAAATATGTACATGGGCTAATTCCACCTCTAAAAATTCTAAACCAATAATCTGCTGTTTAAAAATGCTCATTTATAAAATCCACAAAATGTTTAGACTTCAGATTAACACATTTAAGATTAAAATACTTTAGTCCTTGTTCTAGCTACATACAAACTCTTGTGTTTGTGCGTGCAGTTGAAAGACTTGATACTTTACTATGTAAAGATACTCAAACAAACTTAAAGAAAACCACCCTTACAAACACTTACATTCTGTCTGACCTGGACTAGCTGAGATCAAAGCAGGGTTTGGCCCTCTGTCTATATAGCCTCATCATTAAATAACCCCTGCTGGTGCCAAATGGCAGTAGGGATTTCACACATAATACCAATTATCTCTCAAATGAATTAGCAAAACTTGTACTGAGTGTACAGATAGATATAAGCTATTTCCAGATATGCAGCAGAAATACAATATTTTGGTGTATCCAATTCTAAAGATCAGATTTGAAAATAAATTCTGATTTGTGTGCAGTGTGAACCAAGTCACAGACTCCCTCACTTCCCTGAAGTGGAGTGGACTTCAACCTACTGCCCCAACTCTGTTTCATGTTTAGAAACTTCCAAAAAAATGTAATAGAACGTTGTACAAATTTAAGAAATGCATGAATGTTGAGAAGGTGGGAAATGTGTGAGAGTGGAACAGGGAGAAAAAAAGAGCACAAAGATGGATGGATGGAAAAGCAACAAAAAGAGCCATAGAGGAAAATGATAGATGGAGAGTTAGAGGGATAGAGTGAATGTGCAGTGAGCTGTGAAGGAGGAAACAGTGGAACTTTGTTACACTCATGCACACACACTCAAACCACAAAGCTTGCTAAGTTTAAATATAAATTTTCCTCTATCTATCTATCTCTCTCTCTCTCTTTCACACACACACACACACACAGGTATTCAGTTACCTCATCAAAGCCACATCCCCACATTGTGTTTTGTTTAAGAGTTGCAGGAACATGGCTGCTTTTCACCAAGATATTTTTGTCAAAGGTCAAACTATTATTATGACAGCTAAAAGCAGAATCATCCATTACAGGACTTCATGTTGTTAGTCATCTTTATATTCCCCTAGGTCTGCATTAAGAGATTGTCTGAGCTGTGTTGTGTCTTTAAGAGAGGATAACAGGTGGTCTTTTTCCACTGCTTGCTTATCTTAATCCACATTTTCAGTATGTGTACTAGTGTGGTTGTCTCTAGGTTGGGTTGAATATCTTAGAACTGAGGGCAAAGCCTTTGTCTTTCAGATCCATATATACAAACACTAGACTAAGAGGGTTAGGGGTACAGTATTATAGCTAAATATAGAATTAATTTATTAATTTAATATGAAATCCATTGGGTCTCATTCATGAATATTTCATAAATATATTCTGTGCGAAGAAATTATGAGTAATTTATGCATAAAATGGAGCTTCCCAAAAACTTTTTACTGGATTCATAAACCCTTCGTATTCCCCAGATCTGTTGGTAAAAATGTGTGTATGTTAGTGAAATCCAAATATTTGTAAATAGAGCGTGGATGCACGTTCATTCACAATTATCATAATCCACACCCATGAAAGTGCCATATAAGGAAGGCTTCAGACTCGCTAGTACATGAGAATAGGAAGCTTTTAATATCGTAAAATATTGATTTAGTAAACACTCGCATATTCATTCTAAAAGTAAGAGAGGAACTTACATTCATTTCATGCTTTTGACATCAGAGGTTCTTTTGTGAATTAAACAGTTTAAGAGGTTTGACATGAAGCTTTAGTGTAAAAAAAATCTGTTTGGATGTCCACCACCATTAACCTACTCTGGTTTGGTTGAGTGCATCACCAGGATCATTAGTAAAACTTAAGTAAATCCAAGAATGTATAGTGATATAGGGTATGTTGTAGGGCTGCAACTAACGATTATTTTGATAATCTATTAATCTAATGATTATTAGAACTATTATTCAACTATTCTTCGATTATTGCACTGATTAATCATTAGCTCTTAACCGATTATTCTGCTTGTGCCCCGACTTAAAAGGTTGTATTAAACATGCTTACTAACAATAAAGAGGAAAAAAATAATCTTTTAAAAATACCTGAATTGAAGGGGAAAAATACTTTATAAGTTTAGTATAAAAATTCACTGCAAAAAATCCTATTGTTATCAAGTGTTTTTGTCTTGTTTTCCATTTAAAAATGTCTAAAAATCCTTAAAAGATGATACATTTAATTGAGCAACATACAGTATAAGGTATTTAGACTCGCTTTAAGAGAATGTATCTTAAATATAAGTTTATTTTGTATATACATGTATTGTTTTCACTTGGTTATACTTCTAGTGCAGTAAAGACAAAATATACATATATTCAAGATCTATTCTCTAAAAGCAAGTCAAAACATCGTATATGCTGCTTATCAGGTAAAGGATTTTTAGATATTTTAAAATATTTGTATTTTTAATATTATATTCAACATTCTCAGATAACAATGTTTTCTTCTGCAGTATATCTGCTAAACTAAATGTTTGTTGTTTTAAAAGAGTTTTAGATTGGTTTACAGAAACACCATCTATATGTAGCCAAAACAAATCAAAAACATTTTGTTGCAGTGTATAAAGGGGTAAAGACTTCCTCTCTCACGATTCTGTTCATTTCAGTCCATATTTAACTCACAAAAAAACAAACTCTCTCATATTAATAAAGCTGCGTATTGCCAATTTTCTTCACAATAAGAAATGCACAGTGACGCATATATTATGATTCAATAAGTCACAAGCCAATGCTTTATAGTCTAGCTGAATTAAGCATGCATGCTCAAGGGACGAGCTTCCCCGCGACAGAGTGTGCATCAGCCGGGTAGTTTCAGTCTCTCCCCCTTAGATCCGGACATTCGCGCAACTCATAGAAGAGGTGCTGACTGCACATAAAAATGCCAAGTTTGTAGTTATTTACATGATATGCTTCAGTATTATTTGAACTTTAATAAAGATATAACACATTGAATATAACTGCATTTAAGATGTAACATCGGGGTGTTTACTTTTAAAGACGCTCGTCATGCAAGTTTTTATCCAGCTCCACTTATGGGGCTTTTCCACTGCATGGCAAAACTTGACACTGCTCACTTTTTGGGGGTTTTCCACTGTGGATAGTACCTGGTACCTGATACTTTTTTAGTACCAACTCGGTCGAGGTTCCAAGCGAGTCGAGCCGATACTAAATGTGATGTCAAAACCCTGCAGATGAGCGAAGCGATGAGCGAAAGGAAGAAGTATCTCAGGAAGTGTCTCAGCTGTTGGCCGCACACGGGTACCACAAATATGATTTTTATTTTCCCTCAAAATTGTGTCAGAAGGTTGATTATGGTATGTGATAAATCTCTGTCTTTCTTGTGAAGGAGGAAGTGGGAGCCAGGTGAACAATCCAATGTACATCACTTTTCAGTGTCACACATAATGATATGATTTTCAGCACCACATCAGCAGTCTCTTAAACATATTGCTTTTCAGCAGTACGAATAACATCAACACACACACAGCTCCACTGACGTGCGGTCTGGGTAGGCAAACTAGGCACTGCCTACCCTGCCAAAATTCAAAAATAAAATGTTTATTAAATAATAAACTTGTATTTATATTTTTACTTTTTATTCTTGTGATTTATATATGCAATATGTGTGTTATTCCAATTGTTTAGACGTTATGATGACAAATGTAGCAGTTACGCATAATCAACTAAAAACATATGGTAGAATAAGCAGTGCTTTTACGGTCCATTCATTGCAGACGACAAGCGGAAAACCCATGTTGCGCATGCGCACTTCGATCCTGTATTCATTAACATGTACGGCAAAAAGCACAAATCTGCTGTGCCTTTTGACGTAAATATGTTATGCCCGTAATCATCTCCGTTACGTATCAGACATGGACCAATTAAAATCAAGATATTCCTGGACATTTGCGAAGCTGACGTCATTACATCACAGCTAGCGTAGCCTACATGCCTAATCCCCGCCAAATTCAAAATCAAAATGACAGCACCGGCTGTAATCACGGAATTAAGAAATTTTTCCAAGCTCGATTTTAATTCCAAATATGAGTTAATTGCGAGAGGGAGGTCTACGCCAGCCTTAGATGGACTAGTACAGCAAAAGGGCCCAAAAATTATCCGATCATTTCAAACTGATTGGTATGTAAGAAAAGATTGGCTATGTGGCTGTGCGCTTGTGTGTGTGTGTGTGTGTGTGTGTGTGTGTGCGTGAGAGAGAGAGCGAGAGAGAGAGAGTACACGATATACATCCTGGTTTGTACATTTCTTGATATGCCGCGCTTGTGCGTAACGTTCACTGTTTACGCGCTTTTGTGTGTGTGTGTGTGCGTGAGAGAGAGAAAACTATATACATCCTGATTTGTACATTTCTTGATATGCTACGCTTGTGCGTAGCGTTCACTGTTTACGCGCTTGTGTGTGTGCGTGAGAGAGAGAAAACTATATACATCCTGATTTGTACATTTCTTGATATGCTACGCTTGTGCGTAACGTTCACTGTTATTACGTATTATTAGCTTAAACAATAAATCAGGTAATCTGGCTTTCATAACTCAGTGCCTAGCCTCTTTAAGACATCACCGCACGTCACTGCACAGCTCTCTCTTTCCAACTGCGGCTCTGCCTCCTCTTTATCTCTCTCCCTGCTGATTGAGATCACCCCCCCAATTTAATTTAATAATTATTAACTTATGGGGTTATTGTTACATACTTACATGCATTAGATGTACATTTCAAAACTCTTCTCTATTCTTTGTAACCTAATAGGCTAATTGAGTGGAATTTACATTTACATTTATGCAAATATGAGTGTCTTTGGCAGACACTTTTTATCCAAAGCAACTTACAGTGCACTTATTACAGGGACAATCCCCCCAGAGCAACCTGGAGTTAAGTGCCTTGCTCAAGGACACAATGGTGGTGGCTGTGGGGCTTGAACCAGTGTCCTTCTGATTATCAGATTACAAGTTATGTGATTAGACCACTCCACCACCACTCCAGTTCAGGAATTCATAGGATTGCTATTATGACATGCCTTAAATAAAAAATATGAGTGTCTTTATATTTATATATTCATAGGCCTGCACAGCATATACATAATTCATAGAATAAGTAGTGTGGTAAGATTCCCCTTTTCATAATTTTTAACTTTGTGCAATGATTTATTTCCTTTGATAATATGTTGTACAGGCTGAAAGTTTATCTGTATATGTTACAATTTAAAAGTGAATGACCATTGTTCTTAAGGGGGGCTTCTTAACCCATCTTACCCTACCTCCCTTGCAACAGGAAAAATCTTTAAAGAAATTGATAGAATGCCTGAAGAAATTTTTTGACTGAAACGCTGTAAAATATTAGGCTACAGATTTGCAAGTTAGATGACATTGTCCGGGCCTTTTCTTTTTCTGTTCCCCCATTGTATTTTGTTCACAACTGCTCGCACTGTGCTTATTTATGGATTTAACAGCATTACCATTGACCACGTTATATACTGAACATGGTTTACCAATGCCTATACTAAATTATGAAACCTAAATTCTAGAGTGTGTGTGTGTATATATATATATATATATATATATATATATATATATATATATATATATATATATATTTACACGAAAAACAGTTCTGCTCATGAGAGGTGCTCACTAATATAGCTTCACAAGTGTGTGTGTACAGGTTTCATTATATTTGTGAGTGTCACATTGTTTTTTAAATGTCCTAACTTATATAGTGAAACGTGTGTGTGTGTGTGTGTGTGTGTGTGTGTGTGTGTGTGTGTGTGTGATGATGATGATGATTTCTTGACTGAAATTGACTGAATCCCTCAAAGTGACTGGAGTAGGCTACTGACTACTCTGTTCTCATTCTAAATTTGTCAGGTTCAAGGTTCACGGTATTACCGCATACACACCATTGCAAAGTTCCCTTATCTTTCTCCTGATGATCCTCTGATCACCTCCCCTCCTCCACCTGAGGCTCCTCCTCCTCCCCCACCCTACGGCCGCGGACCCGCCTGCTACCGGAACCGACGGTACCACCGCAACTCATCGCGTTCGCGGACCCAGATCTCCAAGACATCTCTGCCTCTGCTGTGTGATCAGGAAAGCCACACAAGGGATGTGAAACTTTTACAGGCTGGATGGACAGGCCACCGCGCACAGTCACTCTATTCTCTGCCTACAGACGACTCCTCAACATGTGCCTCCCCTTCAAGCTTTCGTCCTCGCTGCTTCTCCTCCATGGCTGCTCCAATTTTCCGTGTCAATGTTGATGCACTGGTGGGTGCTGAAGAGACAGATGTGGACACTGGACAAACCATCAGTGGCAGCTCAGTGGACCTTTCAGTGGTTTCAGGCTACTGTCTTCCACAGATGAGGCCCCATCAAAAGGCCCCACCTCCACGGCCCAAGTCTGCTCCTCCATGCAATGGAGGCTCTGACTTTGCTGAACCGACCAATAATAATGCCTCCTTCCCCACGAGACAGACTGCTTTACCACCTAGAACACAGTATTTCTCTGAAAAGTCCAAACCTTGCATTGTATACAATTCCCAGCCAAAGAATATTTATGTGTCACAGCCAGATGTGTTGCAGGACAAGGGACAGCAGAGTGGCAATGGCATTGCAACAATAAATGACTATAGCAAAGAGGGCACAGAGGAAGACGAACAAGAGTTTTATATCTGACACATAGTGTAGTGGTTGCAGGACAATCATCTCATTAATATGACACACAGTTAGCAGATCTGCATTTCTGCAGGTGTTGCAAGAAGAGGGACATTTTAATGCCTTCTTGTCTGAAATTGTTAGCTGATAATTTAGTTGAGTGAAACCTTAAAGCTTTGTTGTTCTATAATTATTCTTTTTTTTTCATAATGAATGATTTTAAGATCAATTAAATTGATTTTTCATGTGTATGTTCTGTTATAGTGTGGTTGGTATTCTGTAGTTTTTATGAACAGGAGAGCATTCATGTCAGTGAACTGTGTTTAACTGACCACATAGAAGGACTAAAAATCTGCCACCCAGTGGCTGAACTTGGCACATGCTAAACATCTAACATACTGTAGGGAAATTAATGTCACAAGTTTTAAAGAGAAACTATTTACTTCTCTATAATTTCTAAATTATGTTTCAACCTGTTTGTATTATTGAAGAAAATTACTTATTAACTCTTTATTTTTAATGTGTCCTTGTTACACATTACATGTATTTGCTATACACTAATAACAGTTTATGCATAATTACAAGCAACTAACCCTAAACCAAACCCTAAACCAATAGTACATGTTGTTAATTAGTAACCATCGGTAATTACTTTTGTAATTACACTGCATCAAGGACACATTAAAATATAGTGTAACCAATTACTTTTGCTTCTCTTATAGCTACTGGATCTACTATAATGTTAATTCTCAATAATATTACTACTATCGAAATTGTCACATTCAGTTGAAAAAAAAAAAGGTTGCATTTTGGTTATTAATTGATAGTAAAAGTAACACCCTTTGGTGCTGCATTAGTAAGGGTGATTCAGTTACATCACAGTTAAAATTCTTCATCCAGTTGAACATCCTGTCCTTTGGTAGCCTATATTTTGTAATTTTAGCCGTAATTTTGTTCAGCCATTGCCATTACTTCCTTGAACAAAACCATAACTATGGCATTATGACTCACAAGTCTTTTGTTCAATATAGGGAAAAAGGTCAAATATGTTATGCTGTTTCAACTGGCTAACTCCTTAACTTCATATTTCAGTACACTCATGTAAACGGTTGATGTTCATACACCTACATAAATACACAGGACTGCCAGAGTTCCGTCCTTGAGAGTTGCCCATCTCTTAGTGCCAACACCCCCTCAACAAATCCCTCAAGTGTACCTGGTGTATCACTCTTTCGATACAGGCTCTCAGTGCTATTGTGCTCCAACACTGTTCTGGGATGCTGTTAATCCATCCCAGCAGCCATAGTACTACGGAAATAGGGCACAACAGGTGAATGATAGAGTGTACTCTCCAAATGTCACTCAGTTTCTCAGCACCTGGGAATGCTACTGTTACAGGCTACCAAGTCCCTCTTTTCAGCAGCAACTATTATACTGTAATTGGGAGATGGCCTGGACTGTGTTACCCAAAAGCATCGCAAGTTTAAGTTGATCGTAGAGACCATTGGCGCCAATGGTTTCAACAATCTACTTAGGCTTATGATGCTTTTGTGAAATGTAGCCCTGCTCAATTTAAAAAATGCTCCTTTTTATCTTATTTATTTATTTGACTTGTGTCCCTCCCATTTTATTATATCTTTTTATATCATTCTGTCTCTCTACCTCATCAACATACCTTCTCCACAGCACACTTAAATATGTAAGTTTAATGTTAAACTGGGATCTAGCATGTCCAGGCAGTATATGACACACATTGACCCAGAGAGGCTACTCTCTAATTTTTTAATGTTTTAATATACATCTGCATCAGTTTAATTAAAGGGATTGTTCATCCAAAAATGAAAATTCTCTCTTCGTTTACTCACTCCCAACTGTTCACATCCCAGTTGTGTATGACTTTCTTTCTTCTGTAGAACACAAATTAAAAAAAAATTGAAGAATATTTCAGCTCTGTATGTCCATTCAATGCAAGTGAATGGTGACCAGAATTTTGAATCTCCAAAAGCTACATAAAGTCAGTGTAAAATAATCCATTTGACTCCAGTGGTTTAATCCAAATCTTCTGAAATGCTACGATAGTTGTGGGTGAGAAACAGATAAATATTGAAGCTCTTTTTTACAAAAAAATTTCACTTTCACATTCTTGATGCATATTGCCACCTACTGGTTGGGGCTGGCCAATAATAAAAAGCATTTAAATATGGATCTGTTTCTAACCCACACCTATCATATTGCTTCTGAAGACATAGATTTAATCACTGGAGATTTATGGATTACTTTCATGGTGCCTTTATGTGAATTTTGGATATTCAAAGTTCTGGCCACCATTCACTTGCATTGTATGGACAAACAAAGATGAGATTTTATGCTAAAAATCTTAATTTGTGTTCTGCAGAAGACAGAAAGTCAGACACATCTGGAATGGCATGAGGGTGAGTAATGATGAGAGTTGGGATTTTGTGTGTGTTTGTGTGTGTGTGTGTGGGGGGGGGGGGGCTTTCCCTTTAACACTGCTGAGAATTGTACAATTACTGCATGAATATTTCCCCCGGACAATCTTCCCTATTCAAAGAGTGTTTTCATATCAACTTTTTGAAAACTGACCTCAAGATGAAAGATGAGGTTGATTACTTAGGCCGCTATTCATTTTGGGTCCTTTGTTCTTGCGCAAGTTACCATGATTTTCCCGTCATGTCCTTAAAAATTCATATCCATGGTTGGAACCCTGGAATTAAAGAATCATCTTCACTATCTGCTGCCAAGTTGACTCTACTAATTAACATTCCATCTGATGGGCACAGTCCAAATACCTGATGTTTAATGATCATTTCCCGCTTGCAATTTACCATGGGAAAATGTGCCTTCAATACATTACAGGCAGGGTTGGGGAGTAATGGAATACACATAATGGGATTACATATTTAAAAATACAAAATATAAGTAACTGTATTCCACTACATTTACAATTTAAATAATTGGTAATTAGAATACAGTTACATTCAAAAAGTATTTTGATTACTGAAGAGATTACTTCAGTACATTCAGACAATACATTTTATTGTCATTTGTTTCATTTAATATTTAGTCCTTTCAGATGGAAAACATTTATACATATAAATGATGCGATCCAAAGTGCATTTGAACAGCAGTGAAACACTTCCTTATGATGTGTTACATTCATACGAGCAAACAGAGAAGTAAGTTTGAAGTAAGTTTGGAGCAGAAGAAATAGAAATAAACCTTGTGTAAATTGTCACGTTGTGTCATAAATACTTTTTTTCTTGTAAGACCTTTGATATTAGGGCAAAAATCATATTCTTGATAATAATTTTTTTATTGTTTTCCTGTAAAAATTTTCTTGTTTTAGAAACAACACTGCATAAGATATTTAGGTTTCTCAGAGAATGTATTTTTAACCTGTGTATATTGTCTTACTGTACTGGCAGAGTTTTTAATAGTCAAAACAAGTGAAAAAATCTACCAGTGCTGAAGAAGTAATCCAAAGTATTTAGAATAAGTTACTGACATTGAGTTATCTGAATATGTTACAAATTACATTTTACAGCATGTATTCTGTAATCTGTTGTGGAATACATTTCAAAAGTAACCCTCCCAACCCTGATTACAGGGTTACTTGTTATGGAAAACTTACTTTGGAGATCTGACTGGACAATTAGAAATAACCATAAATATTTCAATCCATTTACGAGAGTCAAGTTATAACAAAAGAACTGCTTCTACACAAATCGCCTAGGTTAATGTTAGTGAACAGGGCTGGATAATTTGGTTATTTACTTGCAATCCATAATGTACAGAGAACAATACAGTAAGTAGGGTAGAATGGGGCTAAAAGCACCCTTTAATGAAGTTGTGCTTTTATCTGGTCGCAAAATATATTGAAATAAATGATCTTTTTATTGAATATTTATAGAGCAACATTTTTGTGTGAAGATAAATAATAACAGAGGATTGATTTGATGGGGAAGAGGGATATGGTGATTCTGAAATATTTAGGGCAAAATTTGTTAACTTGTGCAAATACGTTTGAGACAGCAAGATGCTTTTTTGAGAAACAATGATAATGCATATTCATAATAAGCATTTCAGAAAAGGGTTCACAATTTCCTGTTAATGTCAATCACATTTGGCATTTCATAACATCTACAGTAGTCTATAAACAAGTAAATCTCCATTGTGATTGGATCAGTCAATGTAAATTCATTTAGAATGTTCTCATAACAAATCTATTTGAAATGCATAAATCTTACATTCGTTTTTTGGGTGAACATAATTACGCTTATGACTTGCATCTAATGCAGAAATGCTGATGCAGCAAGCTGGCCCTGAGTTCAGGCCACATTCCTGTGTGATAGCCGGGATGGCATTTGATTACCCCATCAAAAGAATAAACCACTTGTGTAACGAAGAGACCTCCTCTCTCTATTATGTGTGTCTGCCTGCTTCTCAGCTCCAGTGCGGATTTGCTGGACGGGGCATGCCTCCCTCTGCCTAGATCCATATAGTGCCGGGCGGGAGGCAGGAATTTTGACCAAGTGGTACGGACATAGCCGCCGGAGACCACAAACACAGTCTCATGATTGACAACTCTTTCAATCAGTTATCTAGGCATAGGCCTACAGGATCAAGGCGATCGCACGTCCTCCTACACTTAAAGCAAAGTGCGCTGAGTGACAGTGGATCTGAAGGTGAACGTCAGTGAAAGGTCGTGAGGAAACGCAGCTGACACTGACAGAACGCTCACAGAGGACGAGCCAACAGGTTTGATTAATAATAATAATTATTATTATTATAACACCTATTTTCCACCATTACATATACATATATATCCTTTATGGTTGTGCTGGTGAAAAGCTAAAAAAGATTATCCAGCTCTGTTTTTACAATATTTCCAGAATTATGATAAGATCACAGCTCTTCAGACTGGAATTTAACCAATTAAATACTGTGTAACTGAATACTCCTGTTACACTGAATTAGTCATCCATTTTTTATTCATTCTTGGACATTTCTTGTAGATTTTGACCAATTGATCCTCTGATCTGATATCATGCATCAACTGTCTGTGACTTCTCTATTCGTCTGTCTGTGGCTGGTGGAGCACAGCCATGGCAACAGCAGCTTGGGCAACAGCCTCAATGATCTGCACACACACTTTGGTGTCAGCCTTTACCAAATACTAACAGAGACAGAGTACAACTCCAACCTGATCGTGTCTCCGGCCAGCATCTCGTTGTGTCTGGGCCTTCTGCAGTTAGGTGCCAGGGGGAACACTCTAGCTCAGCTTGAGGGAACTCTGGGCTATGATGTAAACGGTAAGAGCTTGACCCTCCTTGGCACACCCTCATATCATTCCAGTATGGCTTTATTTGTTCCATCACCCTGTAGCTCTAGACTGGTTACCCACTGAAGCTAAGCAGGTTTGAGCCTGGTCAGTAACTGGGGAAAAACTGAGGATGCTGCTTGTATAGGTGTTAGTAAGGCCAGTAGGAGATGCTCACCCTGTGGGCTGTGGTCCTAACACCCCAGTACAGTCACGGGGACCGTGACACCATCCTCCGGATGAGATGTTAAACTGAGGTCCTGAGGCTAAATTACCCCTTTGGCTCTTATCAATCATGGCCTCCTAATAATCCCCATCCATGAATTGGTTCTATCACTCTACACTCTCCTCTTCACCAATAGCTGGTGTGTGGTGATCGTACTAGTGCAATATGGCTGCAATCGCATCATCCAGGTGGAGGGTGGTGGTTGAGGAGAGCCTGTTCACTATGTAAAGCACTTTGAGTGTAGTGTCAGAAACGCACCATATATTTGTAAAGTTCATTAATTCATTCATTCTTCCATGGAACAAAATTGGAGAGGTTTTAAGAATGTACATGCTGCTTTTTTCCATACATTTAAAGCTGGTTGAGACCAGTTTGTTTTTCCTGGAAGAAAGTCGTTTAAAAAAGACATGTGTTTGAGTAAATAATGATAGAATGAACATTTTTGGATGAATTGCTTCTTTAAAAGATTCTGAGAAATTGAATGTAGATCAACAGATTTCTTTCTGCGTTCATATTATGAGATAAATGCTCTGTCATTACTGCACTGTAAATTGAATTATATTGCTTAAATTCTTACTATTCATTCTGGTATATGTAATGTACTAGGCCTGCAAATGTGACCAGTGCTCAAATGTTTCATTTTTATATTTGCATGGCACTCTCATCTCACTTGTATTGTGCATGTTGTTGTTCTAAACAATGCCAAGTATTAACTAAACATTTCAGTTAAGATGATACAGCAGTCATGATAATAAAATGACAGCAAGGTCTCTTCATAGATGCTCGTGTCCAGGATTTTCTTTCTCGGCCACAAGGAGACCTGGGTAATTCCAGTAAGGGCATGCGGCTTGAGCTTGCCAATGCTTTATTTGTCCAAAGTGGTGTGAAAGTCCTGCCAGAGTTTACTCAGCATGCCCTGGGATGGAGTAACAGCAGTCTACTGAGTGTAAACTTCAGCAATTCCAACCACACTCAACTACAGCAATGGGCACGCTACCACAGTAAATGTGAGTTTATATATATATATATTTTTTTTTAAGATTGTGTTATTGTGTCTCATTTCAGTACATATAATATCATAATGCCATTATATGATAATACCATCATTTTTATTTACTGTATATGCAATATCGCTATTTGCACTTCTAGTTAGATGCTAACTGCTTTTCATTGGCTCTGTAATTGAATCTAATGTAATCTATGCTTAGTACTGGATTTATAAGTTATGTACAGTACCGCCATTCCCTACCATAGACATTGACCAATATTCAGTTCAGTGGTCGACCAAAATGGGTTTATCAATGGTTGATCCTTAAATTATTATATTTGGTCCCCCTCAGTCCTGAAGCATATGGTTACATCCTTGGTTAAATGTAATTAATCGTATTTCTACAGCTGATGACTACCTTCAGGCAAGAGAGAAGCAACTGCAGGTCTCCAGGCAGGATATTTTGCCACACATGACTCTATTGAGTGCAGTGCTGTTCCAGGGTGCCTGGCAGAAACAATTCCTCTTCACAGAGACTCAGAACCTGCCCTTCACCCTTTCCGATGGCAGCACTGTCAAAGTGCCAATGATGTACCAGTCAACCAAAGTCAACTTTGGTAAAGGAAGGAGCAAAAAATACACTGCTCTGTTTAGAATCATAAACAAACATCTATGGGGGACATTTATGGAAAAGACATTGATTAAATCATGGGCCACTGATGAACATAGCAGCTCTAATCACACAATACTTTTTAGATTTTGTGCGCTAGTGGCAACCAAGCTCTAAACAAAAATACAGAGCCGTTCAAACGTCCATAAAGTCTACATTAGGTTTCTAATCCCAGTCAGAGAGTGGTGCAGACGGTGGCGCACTCGCGTAGGACACGTATCCGAGCTGTTGGCTCACGGGGACTCGGGTTTGATTCTGACTTGGGTCATGTCCCAATGTCCTTCCCTCATCTCTCTCCCCTGCTTCTCTACACTGCCCTATTAGGGAAAAAAAAAAAAAGAAAAAAAGATTTGTAATCCAATGTGAACTCAGACTTTTGAACAGGACTGTATAAATCTGGACTATGGTCGATTGATATAAATATGAACTTTACAGCACAACACTGTTAAAGATATGCTTCTTTCATATTAATGTATGTTAAATAATGAAAGTGACCTCACTCTACCTGTCTTCCTGATTGACTGCTCACAGGACAATTTCGCCTGCCTTCAGATCAGCAATACACAGTATTGGAACTGCCGTACCTGGAGCGCTCACTCAGGCTATTGGTGGTATTACCTAGTGACCGGAAGACCCCTCTATCCCAGCTGGAATCGCAGCTCACCGCCCATGCTGTGGGACTATGGGATAATGGATTAAGGCGAACCAAGATGGATATATTTTTTCCCAGGTAATACTATGAAGAAATAAGCCATGTTAAATGTACTGTAATCTTACAAATGGGGGTTGGCATCAGTGGAATACCCTGGTGTTGTGTGTATTTCAGGTTTAAAATGCAGAGCAGGCTCAATTTGAAGCCTGTTCTACAGTCTCTTGGTATCTCTGACATCTTCAGCCCTTCAGCAGCAGATTTTAGAGGCATCTCAGGTAGTTATTGAACATAGACATTCTGTAATTCAAGTTGTTGATGTGTACTTATTGTTTGATATAAAGACATTACATTAGTACAGTTTATGGAAAACTAATTTTAAAACACTGACCATTTACCAGAGTCCTCATCATAGTAATTATCTCGTAGTCTCAAACTTTATTAAAGTTATTGTGTTTATTTTGTGGCTCAACTTCTGTCATTATGTCATTAATGAACTCATTAATAGCATTTTTAAATCAATGAATACTAAATTGCTCACTCTGAAGTTTACTGCCATTATCTCTACAGATGAGGAAGGACTTTTCGTATCTGAGGCTTTCCATGAGGCAAGAATACAGGTGACAGAAGATGGGACAAAAGCAGCTTCAGCCACAGGTAAGAACCTGACAGTTTTACTTTGGGTTGAGGGTTGGTAGGAAGTTGAAAATGAGGGAAATGTTTGGGAGCAGCTCATTTGAGATCACTGAATATTGATTGCCATATGTGTTTTTGAAGTTTTCATGTTAATCATATAATGAAGTCTCAGGCTTGTAAATATCAATATGATATCGCACTTAGCAAAGCTTGTCCTAACATTACCTAAAAAATGTATAATAAAATAAAAAACAATTCCCCATTCATTAATAGATTTACTCAAAATCTAACTCAGTTTCTGTTTACTGCAGCATTCTAGTGTATGATATAAGTGAACATGTGGGATACAGCTGAAGTAGGATGACTAGATATATGTATCCACTGGCAAATAGGATGCAAATAGAGTTATGTAGTGTTGCTCAGGATACAAAGACTGAAGGCATTTAAATACACCACTTTGTAGTTGCAGTTTTTAAGGCTAAAGTTGAACCTAAGTATTACTTGGAGTATATTCTAAGGTCATGTTTTTTTCCACAGAGCTTAACCACTCACTGATGTCTCTCTCTTCTTTAGCAATGGTGCTATTGAAAAGATCTCGTGCAGCAGTTTTTAAAGCAGATCGACCATTTCTCTTCATCTTACGACAAATCAGCACAGGTAAATACCAAAACTTAGACAGACCTGCATGGAATCTAGCTTTAACATGTCTACCGGTATCAGACATGATTGAGGTTAATTTATTTGGTTTTTATTCCACAGGTTTATTGCTGTTTATAGGTCGAGTTTTGAATCCAGCAGAACAGATGTCTTAAGAAGATACATGCAATCACATATGCTTGAAATTACGACCGTGCACACACAGGAGACCTATTTTAATAAACACTTTAATTCAAATGGTTTTGCCAGCTCAGCACACCCCCACCTCCCTCATGGACGTAGGGGATAAGAGTATCTGAGGCTATTAGGAGGGTCCACTGGCACTTCGGGAAGAGGGACAAGACTTTTGTACATATCTGTAAATACAATTTTATAACATCAGTGTTTTTTGCACTTTAAAGTGTCTGCAGTCATTTATTATCTCTACCTTCAATAAATTCCCACATTTTTTTATTATATTTTGGTTACCATCAGTTATGGATTTCATAGGTTTAACCAATTCATTAGATTTTTCAGCTTTAAATCCATGGTGTTTGCCCACGTGTTGATAGACCGCTTAATGCAAATTAAAATTAAATATGACTATGAATTCTAATATTACATTGAAGGGGTGAATAAGTTGAACATGGCAATCCATTATATATGCAGCTGCATAAGGACAATAAATGTGTTTGATTGCCAAATAACCGTACGTATCAGCAATTAAAAAGAGACCTGACAGATAACATGAAGTTCTCAAAAAATCATAATGAGTTGATAAAGTTTGAAGGATGTGTTGTATTGTAGTGTAGTGACCAATCTTCAAGATAAACATCTTCATAGGCTACACCAGTAAGCTTTTGATCATAAGATCCTCAGAGAATCTAGTAACTATGGCAGGGCTGCCTCTCTGAAATTGCTTATATCTTTCATCAATAAAGCATCTCAATGATTGGAAGGGGGGGCAGACTATTCACATAAACCTGAGAATGCCTTATAATCACAGTAGGTTGAAGGCTGAAGATTGCACTCCTTTTAATGACATAATGCCGCTGAGAAGTTAATCAGAAAAACAGCTTTTATTTACATGACTACTGACATTATAAAATAGACTTTATTCAAATACATACAAAAAAGAGGCTTTCCACCAAACAATCTCTTAAATAATACTTTCAATGTCACCATGTACATATATACAGCATTTTAAACATACTTTATTTTTTTAGCTACTCATTTATCTTTATCGATACATATATGGCAAAGAGTTGGTCCCTACATTAGGGTGCAGGGATAAAAGGGACAGAGACAAGTCAAGAGACAGGAAGAAAAAAAAAAAAAAAAATAGGGAAACTGAATATTTGGCAGTAATGTAGGAAACATTAGCAGCAACTGCCTCCCATGTCAATGAATAAGTGACTATCTTGGATGCGTAAACAATTACATTTTTGGAAGGGGAGGGAAAAAAAGGCCTTCTCACTCATTTGGACATCTTTCCTGTCAATTGTATTTTTATTTTTTTTTTTTAAATCCATCCTATTGTAGCCTCAGTGTAACTAAAATCTGGTTACTTAATGCTGAAAAAAGATACCTCATTTGCAATGTTCAGCAAAAATAAGAGACCTCAAAGTTTACAAAAGCACATGTGGTCTGAAAACCACATAGTACAAAACATCAGATGTTTAAGTGGCAAAAGGTTCGTAAACGTAGAACATCTTTTTGATTAAGGAGAAAGAAATTGCTTAAGAATTACAAGAACAAAATGTCAAAAACATGTCCCTCTGACAAATCTTTTGAAATTACATAATTCTTGAGTTATTTTTTTTAAACAATTACTTTTGGAGTGTGGTGTGTGCAAGTCTAAAAGTAATTATAGACTCTCAAAGCAACTCAAGGCTCCAACATTAAAGAATTGCTTGATAACACGCCTTTTATTGGTGTAGAATATTGCTGATTTAGTCTCTTTATTAGAGAAATCCAACCCAAGAAGTCCCACCAGTAATCTGACAGTCTGAGACTGAATGCAGTGGAGAGTTTGTAAAGGTGCTATTCCAGATTGAAATTAAACAAGAGCATGTTTATATTGGTGATTAAGAGATGGTGGGGGGATGCAGTAAAGCAAATGAGCCAAGGACAAATCTGACACCATGTGTCAATTCATTTTTGGCACAAATAGAAAGAAAAATGGACTGAGAAAGAACAGTGCGTTTGTGTGTCTGTTAGAAAGAAAGAATCATTATGCCCCCCAGCCCTGAGGTTCAGAAATTACACCCAAATTCCTCATCAATAAAATCAACTTCAATACTGCTAAAGACCCAAAACACAAGAGTCCCAAGTAAGTTACATAAATAGTGCAGATATGTGTGCAAGTCCTTCAAGTAGGGAAAATAGAGTGCTCAGAAACCATCCAGATGATTCATGCCATTTGCTCTCAAGTGAATATCCTCTAAGAAGTTCTCCAGTTGCTCAATCAAGACCCTCTTCTTAAACCTATCCACACAAAAGCCAAAACATTTCATTCACACACTAAACATTCTCATATCCACAGTCTATTAAAGCATTCTGCATTCAATGCTTTCTGGAAAAGGGCACAAGTTAAACAAGTAAGGCCAAAGACATGAAAGTAATAATAAATTAAAGAGTTTTGTCTATTTGTCAATTAATATGGAGATGAGATGTATAGAAAAAACATTTGTGCTCAGCATTACATAATAAGTAGTTTCTTGCTTATAATGTATAATAAAAATACACAGCTGGGTTCACAAACAAATACTAGTAGCATATGTAGCCTTTAACTCAAACTGCATTTTCCCACAGATGGAAAGAGTACCTGGCAGCCTCTTTGATTATGCTTTGCAAGAAAATCAGCCTTATTTCCAAACTTCCCTGGATTTGTTTGAGGAGGTAGAAGATTTTCTCATAACCTGCATTGACATACAAAGAAAATGGGGACTTTAAAAAAAAAAATGAATAAATCCCTGCTAACAATTCTCTTTCACACAGATGAGGTTTGACATATGCCATATGCCTATACAACATCATACTACAAATTTATTCCCAACTGATTACATGTGTAAATGGGGGGAGAGGGAGGGGGGATACTGTGTATTTTTATTGTATACTGTTTATTTCACATTGTGTATATTGTTGTAAAATATATATTATTAGATGTATATTTTATGTGTAAATTAGATGTTTATTGTAGATTTGTATATGTCTTATTACTGTCACGACTGCTATGTTGCTTGGAACTGCACCCAAGACTTTCACCCACTGTTGCACTTGTGTATATTGTAGAGTGACAAAGTGATTTGATTTTGATAATGAGCACTGTCAAATCAATCAGCAACTGAGAAACCATGGAGGCCAAATCCATTTCCCAATAACAGGAACATTTATAACAAATGTGCAAATAAAACAGACAAATAGAAACCATCTGTAGCAATGTTAGAGCTTTCACATAGCAAGTAGAGCAAATGTAGGCCAGGCCCATGAGTAAAAATGTTGTGCTTATTGATTGCATCCAGGTCCCCACAGTAATTAACCCTGGGACAATGTTCCCGATTGTAGCACCCATTAAAAGTCCAAAGCAAAGTTACTGTAATGTATATTTATGCCTAATGTAATTTATAAATTTTCTTGTGTGGGCAGCATTTTCTTGCATCATCCATAGAAAATGCTAATTTGTATGCAAGTAAAATGCATGATTCAACATTTGCACATGTAAAAAAAACAAAAAACAAATAATAATTAAATAGATATATATAACTGAAAATGTGTATTCTAACCACGTAGTAACAATTAAGTAACACTTTAGTATAGGGCTGGGCAATTTGTAAAAAATATTGTATCGATAATCGGCTTTAAAGAAAATAGTGACATACAATTATATCGTCAACCACCCTGCTGAGGGTTAGTGAATATTTTCGAAGTTCAAATTGCACTTTAACTAAACGAAAAAAGTAAATGAAATAACCAAGTGATCAAAAATCTTATTTAACCACCTCCTCAAATCCAAACATTTACCATCTCCAACAGCTCCATTTGCCATCATGCAAATATTTTAGTAAATCACAGAAAAATTACTAAAAGCCTACAAATTAAGACCTAAAGACAATTAGAAATGTAAAGATAGTAATAATCATAATAAAGCCTAATAAATTCCCTTGTGTTCCCAAAATAAAGCTGACAAATTTCTGTTCTTATCAAATTTGTGTTTGTATTGCATTTTGGTAATACAGTTAATGCTGCCTAAAGAAAATAAAGTAGAACTAATTTTAGGTTCAAGGTGAACATGTCTTGTATTATTTTATGATCAAATTACTCATGTCTTTGCTTCTTTAATACAAAGATATTACCAAACATGCCGAGTTGTCACAAACTGGTCCCTGGAAATAAAGTGAACTAAACTCACAGTACCTTCCGAGATGATCGGAGATCATTTACAGCATTCTCATAGATTATTCTTGCAAACAGTTTTCAGATGAATGAAACAGAAAAGAAATTGTGAAAACTCTTTAAATGTGCATATTCCATGAGACAGTCTCATGCTGGAGGATTATGTTCAAACATTGAATCAGACACACGAGCATTGACAGCGTTTCTTTTGTCGGTTCTTAAAAATAGAATTGTCTTATGTCCCAAAGACATAATAGCTTATGTCTTTGTGACTAACAATATTCCTTGTCGTGTCACTCCGTACGCCTTACAGGTCGCCCGCCTGTTGCGGGTAGATGAGAAAAATAACCCACTCATGAAATACATTTGGACGAGGAGCTTGTGAACTGGATTCAGCCTCGTTGCATTTGGTGGGTGATGTGCTAGTTTCACACCCTGGGCTACTGTTTATTTCTTTCTTTTTTTCTCCCCATTTCTTCCCAATTCGCTCCAAGCCCTCATGGTGGCATAGTGACTCACCCTAATCTGGGTGGCGCAGGACAAATCTCAGTTGCCTCCGAATCTGAGACTGTCAATCTGCTTATCTAATCACGTGGTTTGAGCGTGTTACCACGGAGACCTAGCGAGTGTGGAGGCTTCACACTATTCTCCGTGGCATCCACGCACAACTCGCCACGCACCCCACTGAGCGCGGGAGCCACATTAGTGACCACAAAGAGGTTAACCCAACAGGACACTACCCACCCTAGCAACCGGGCCAATTGGTTGCTTAGGAAGCCTGACTGGAGTCCCTCACCACACCCTGGATTCAAATTTGCAACTCCAGGTGTGGTAGTCAGCATCTTTACACCAGATCCACAACCTGGTGTACTGATTCATATATTTGCAGACTTCCCAGATCCATGGTTTTGCCATTTCCTGATATTGTTAATCATCGTCTGTCAATTAAGTGTCAGCATCTTTGTAAGATCTTCCAAAATGTGCAGCACACATTATATTTGCAAACATGATTTTAAATGTTCCAATACTACTGCTAATAATCAGAGCATGACGTAAATGGTAGAGGAAATGACAAACACTTGAGCAGAGTTAATTTGCAATCCAGACACCTGCAATCATGTATGAATGTTTTGTTACTTGACATACGTCTCCCAGGTTTCCTGATCTCCTTGGTGATGAGCACTCGGAGTTTAGAGTTCAGCTCCTGGCTTTCTTGATTTCTGATCTTCTTAAGCTTGCACAGGGAAGGGTAGCACCTGGGGGACTCCTCTTCACCCTCACTGCCTAGAGACAGCTCATTCTCGCTGGACTGTCCATTCTCCAGCACTTCCTCCTGCTGGTTCTCAGCCTCATCTGGCTGAAGGTGGTTTCTCTGCTGAAGGGAAGCAGACTCCGGTCCTGGACTCGGCTCACTGTCTAGGCTATGATTTGGCTCGAGATGGTTAGTGATGTCGTCGTCCAATGCTGTGTGATCATTTTCTGGAGCTGAGGAATCAGACACTTGTCAGTCCAAAAGCATGGAAAATCCACATGTAATAAAATGTAGATGACTTTCATGTTGTGTGACAGTGTATCCAGTATCTGTTGTTGAACATAAATGAAAGTGACAGTTTGTGTGCATATAAAATTTACAAATAGGGTTTTTCCCGCATGTGTGGGTTGGTCAGACTTACTTCTGGGTGGTGTTTTTGGAGGAGTGTAGGCTCGCCCTGGACGAAGCAGAGGAGACATGCAGCGTCTGCGTTTCGGAGCCCCTCCCACTGCAGTACTGCTGGGTTCTCCAGGACGTTTGCCTTTGCCTTGAGTGCCAGTAACAAATTCATCTGCTTCATCCACCATCATCGCCTGACACAGAGAGAAAAGCAGAGTGATTTATGGCTGAAAATCAAGTATGTTTTTAGTTCCTCTCTCTGAATGTCCATACCTCAATAATAAAAAATACATAAATAAACCTGACGATACCTTCTTGTCCAGTTTGAAGGGGTTGCCAAAGGTGTGCAGACGTTTAGGCTGGTCAGGTTCAGCCTCTCTCAGAGGGGCCGGGCAATGCTTCAGGTAGTCCTGATAGTTGCCCATCTGAGCAATGGGCACACTGTGAAGCTGATCTAAGAAAATCACAGATTTTAAAATTATTTCATTAACAGAATTCAAAATGTACCAACTAAAGAGAAATTAACTTGAGATTACTTTCACAATAAATCAGAATGATGTAATCAGAGTCTCATGGTTCTCTTGGAAATCATGAGTAAAATACAATTGAGATTGCTTCAAGAATATCAATATTCACACATGGCCCACTGAGAGTTACCTTGATCCTGTCCTTTCAGAATGCAGATGCTGGCATGCAGGAGGTTCCTCCGCATTCGGCTCAGCTGGTCCAGCAGATGAGCTCTTGGGATATCATATGGGTTCCGCAATCCTTGTGGTTTCAATGCCTGTGGGAAAAGAGAGAGTTGAAGGATAATAGAGATAATGGAAAAGCTGTGGGAGCTAAATTAGTAAAAATTGACCATGTACCACATGCTCAGTATGCAAAAACCATGTTGAGTGGCACATGGAACATTTTATACAGCACATGTGCCATAAGTAAACCATCTAAAACCTTGTAGGTTAACATCCAAATAACAATTCCTTCTATTGGTCCTTGGAAAGTTAAGTTCTAGCAGAAGCGATGTTATAAATTTGAACTGCACATTCAGAAAATATTCAGAGAGACATATTCTGAACAGAGACTTCATTGAAATGTAACTTGCCTATTCTTTGTTCATATGAGAAAAGTACAAACATCCACACAGTGCGTAACATTTTGGTGTGACAAAGTATTTTGTGTGCGTGTACTTTATTCAGAGCAGCTAGCTGAAACCCAGCAAACTCCTTGGGGTTTGCCTCCAATGGCAGAGCTGGCCCATCTCCTATGATACTGTGCAGCAGCTGTGTGAAATCCTTCCTGTGTGCAAGAGAGAGGGCGGAGCTTCTGCAGCGAAGTTTAATCCCGCCCTCTGGTGCCGCCTTCTTTCCTACTGATGCGCAAACTCTATCAGCCTCTACCTTCGCCTGTAAAACACACAAATACAATTCAACTTCATAAAGCATTTTTAATAATGCAGATGATAAAAGCAGGCTGTATGTCAGCAACTACCTGCTGACTGAGCTTTTTGAGGTAGGACACAACACTGTAGCTGAGGCCATACTCTATGCTGTCAGCTAACAGGTTTGGAGCTCCCATCATTCTAAGTGCTTTCCGCAGGGCCTAGCAGGATCAGGATGAGAAAACATTAAAGGAATAATATCAACACATATTATAAGTAAACACACTGTTGTAACAGTAAAATAAGAGTGATTTCATTACTTACAGTAATGTAGTAGGGGGGCATTGCTTTAAGATAGTTTTCAAAAGACTGTCGCCATTTTGCTGGAGGCTTAAACTTATGCACAGTTATCAGGTCATCTAGAAATAAAAAAAATGCACATACACTATTATATTAATAATAATACGCTCAAAGGAAAACTTGTGGCTAGTTTGAATCTGATTTAGAGCAAATACAGGGTTTCAGACTTATTGTTTTTATTTCCAAAGATGTTAAAGGCTCAGAGGGAAGTTGAGCAATTGTCAGTATGAATTATTAATAATTATTCATTCAATCTGATCTTTAAAAATGTAAATGAATGAGATGTTACCAAGTAAAGGCAGCACCACAGGATAGTTGTAGGGCATGACGAAAAGGTTGACGCAGTTGAGAGCTGTGCTGGCCTTCAGATAGCCAAATGGCTGCCCAAGTTCTCCATACTTCGCACTGTTACACACAAAAACCTTAAGAGGTAGAACAAAATGTTACAGCATTTAATGTTTAGCCATAGCAGTAGCAATAAAGCATAATATTTGAATATATAGCTTGTCTGTTGCGTGACTCAAGTAGGCTGCTTTAGATTAGGGATGTGCGAGACTATTCGACTAAATGGTTCTGATGCTGCTAGCCAGTCAATAGTTTTCCCCCATTAATCTGTTCAGCATTTTCACACATGTTTGGCTTTTATTTAAAATATATATATATATATTTATTTTTTTATTTTATTTTTTACAAAGGATGTGCTTAAATTACTTTCATGTTAATGTTACATTTTAAATATAATTAATAATACAATTATTAAAAAAAGAGGGGGAAAAATTTCCGAAACGTTGGCTAGCAAGTCACTATGGATGTTTTGACAGAGTCTTTTGAAAGTTTTTTTTCCTGCCAAACAGGCTTTTTTTTAAGCGCAGGATAACCGGATCATGCGAGTAAGGTCCCGTCTTTCACCGACCCATGTTAACAAGTTAATTTTGCTCATCACAAATGCTTTAAGTAGCCTAGAAAATGACTTTTGGGCTAGGTAAAACATTTTTTTTTTATAGCCCTACTGATCAACAAAGTTATTTTCAATGATGTGCGGACCACTTAACTGGTTAAACTATATTTTATTCTGTGCGCACATGTTTAAAACAATATATTAGGCTTATTGTACATTTCTCACAGGCTTATTTTTTAGATCCTAGCAATTATTTTTTTTTTAACATCCTAATTATTATTGGTTAACATTCTTAACCAGACAGCAATCAAATCAGTGCATTATTTTCTCTCGTAGATATGGCTTACCTTTTAATTATTTTCAACAATATTAAGTAACTTTTACTTGTTGAATTATCTTTAGAACAGGTTTGCTCTATAGGTCTGCACTATTCATTCAACTGTTTTCAAGTTATATGCCTGTATTCACTAAAGTTGATTCAGTGAATGCGTGTCATGTTCTATGCTTAATCATATTTATATAATAATCATAATGCAAAGGAAGCACTTTGGAGATAAATGCCCCTTTTCAGTGGAATTTATTATCAGATTTGGCTATTGGAATAGATTACAGTATTTTAAATGGGTCACATGTTTTTTGACTGTTTTCCGAGGGTTCCTTACTTAGACTAGTCAACTCCAAAATTTACATTTTAATGACAATGAAGGGTTAGGGTTGGTCCTTCCACAACCCTACTTTAGACTGAGTTAAATGTTGAAATGAGCAGTACCTGCCAGCAGGTGTGTGGCGATTTCCTCTCCAGTATAAACTGAGTGAGAGGTGAAGGCTCCAACTCGTACTTGTCAAAGGGTACTTTATCCACAACCATGGGCTCTGAATCTACACATGAGAACTTCACCTGTGGGTGAGCTGCCCGTGGAGGCTGCAAGGGAATGGTATATAGTATTTTCAGGATTCATGACAATAAATAAAAAACAAAAGCATAAAAAGCAAACCTATACAAAATATATCTTATAAACCTAGCATATATTAGACACAATTTACAGGACACAAACACACAGTTTTCTCATACCAAAGTAGGTGAGTTTTGATCAGGCCAAAAAGACTCTGGGATAGGCCAGTGGCCCACAGGAACACCAGTTTTAGGGTTTGGTCTGACATAAATGAGTTTATGACAGCTGTGCCATGACTGCGGTCCAAACTTCACCTCTGCTGGACCATCTGGGAAGAAATATCACAATGACATTTTCATTTCTGTCCCACAGTTCTCTTGTAACTCATAGTATTGCCTTATCTTGTTTACAAATTTAAGCATATCATCAATGTACTACAAATACTACCAGTGCAAAACATTCCTTTTTGTGGATACAGATGTGAAAACTACATATTGAAAAGTATATGCAGAGCATATTCTCTGTAATACATGTTGTACCATACAGTGTTGATTTTGTATGGCTGCTTAAGCACCATCATTTCCCACATAGGGTTAAAATCGCCATGAAAAAGAAGTTGTGACTGACTTCCATATTGTCACATATTTCCGAGTGAAACGGCATATCGAACAAGAAAAAAAAATGTAGGACGGGGATTTAAGTTGATCTATTGCTTGTTGAAAATATAGCCGTTGCATAGCAGAACGAAGGCAGATCTGAAAGAGTTTGCAGTGGACACACACCTTCTTTCCTTGAGTAAAAGATAACAATATTTTAATGTTTTGAATCACAATACACTAATATATATACACACACACACACACACACACACACACACACACACAATAATATAAAGGAAAAAAAACTGTGCTTTGCATTCCAAGATAACTGCATTCAAAAATATAAATATACTCCAGGAGCACCAGTATTCATTAGCAATCACCTCAGCAATTCAGTCATGAAATGTCTCAAACACATTCACAAATTCACCATTGTTCCTGCACATTCTAAATTTAAATTCAAGCCAGCTAACCCAGTAACCAATTAAGCTTTTGTTAACTCTTTCCCCGCCAGCGTTTTTAAAAAAAAGTTGTCAGCCACCGCCAGGGTTTTTGACGATTTTCACTACATTTTAATGGCCCGCAGAATATTTTCTTCCATGAATATATGAAGATGCTATATATCACAATAAAGATCTGAGCCTCTGCTTTTAGGCAAAAAAACGATTTTATTTTATCTTCATTTGTTCTTTTTTATTGCGACTTGAACAGAGGTCGGTTTTGTCAAAAACAACATTTCAGACAAAAAGCTGATAAAAAGGCATGTTTATGTCTGATATTTTGAGCTTCTCAATACTCCACTTCTTCATGTTTGAGACGATCGCAGTCTGTTTCTTTGATCAAAGAGTTGCGTACTCTTTCAAAACATGCGGAGGGGTCTTCCTTACCGTATAACACCTAAAACACGGAAACCGGAAAATTCCGTGTTTGGCGGAAGCGTCATAAACACGGAAATTCGTGTTTGGCGGAAGTTCATAAAACACAGAAAATTCCGTGTTTGGCGGGGAAAGAGTTAAGGAACATTATTTTTGAAGTAAAATAGACATAAATACATTGCTATCTTCACCAACATGTGACTGATGCTTTGTTCAAATCTACATGTAAAGGCGGGTGCACACTGTACAATTTATAATAGTCCTTTATGATTGTTGCTTGTCAGACTGTATGATATGAACACATTGATATCGCCATGGCACACTGTGCGACGTTATGTCAGAC
This sequence comes from Xyrauchen texanus, assembly GCF_025860055.1. Taxonomy (NCBI): domain Eukaryota; kingdom Metazoa; phylum Chordata; class Actinopteri; order Cypriniformes; family Catostomidae; genus Xyrauchen; species Xyrauchen texanus. Next base: position 21,665,949 of record NC_068293.1, on the reverse strand, counting down.
TGCACAATATACATCGTAGTCGATTGTGACCCAATCGTCCTGATCAGTGAACGTGACACCCATTACGGGAGTGTTACGGAACAGAAGCGAAATGGCGAAATTTGCCCAGCATGGAGGATTTTTCCTCTCTCTCTGATAGTCAGGACATCAGCATTTCCATTCCTCCAATACTACTCCATCACGAGCATAGGCTGACTTTTACAAGAAAGATTAATTTTGTCAAATAGGCCTATAATAAGACAATAACACAAATACAGAAAATTACATATGTTGAGAATGAACGTATTTATTTATATATAAAATTGGAGTGGTGTGAACCTTAACTAAAGAATGTTACAGACGTTTTAAGTAAATTTTTAAAAGTAAAATGGTTACTAAAATAACATTGTAAAGAAAATGCATTCGTTTTGTAGCCTAAGCTCTGTATTTATATAATTCAGAGAATAATGCTTTCATATTGCTGCCATGTTACACTTTTCTCCACTTATTTTCTGCTTATTTATATAAAATGAAAAGAAACAATATTGAAAGTGCTTGAGTGATAACTGGGCACAAATGTTGCGATGGTGGTGCAAACGCGAAGCAGGCTTTTTTTGGGTGTGAGAGAGGAGCAGAAAATCTCATCTGGCCGTGGTAACAGCAGTCACATTATATGGCTGCAATGCAAAATTTCAGACACTGCCAGAACCTCTTCGGAGGCTGAAGATCATTGCAAAGGCTATTAATCGGCCGTCTGTGAACATGACGAAAGGAATTCTGACCAATTCTGGGGGTGTGCCTACCTCCTGTATGCAGATGAGGTGCGACCCCAAGACTTCCAAACCTATTCATCCCACAGGTCTGAGTATTTAAGGAAACTTAGCACATTGTTAATTGGAATTTCCTGCAGCCAGAAATCCCTGCAGTTTGAAACTACGTACTTTGCTGAAGTCAGATATGCATCTATTACTCTTAAGATTCATCTTTGAGCATTAGATTGTTTTGTATTGATTATTTATTAATGTATTGTGTAATTGGCTTTATACATATTTAACCGACTAATAAATTGCTAAACTTGATTCTATTATGATTTATTCTGAAATTATTGGCTTTAGTAGATTAAGTTAAATTATTGTGACTGCAAATCTGTGATCAGGGTTAATACATACTAAGACCTTGGATCTTACGCTTTCTGATTAACCATTTGACTTCAGTTAAGTGTAATAGACTTAAGGCTAAAAGGAAGTACTATTTGTGACAATGTAATATTAATCGACCTGTCCAGATGTCACTAGCCATGACCCCTGCTAATAATTTTCTAGTCAAATGTAATAGGAAACTATAGAACTAAACAAAACTACTATTTGGATAATGGTATGTTGGTCAGCCTTATCCAACTAGTATTAGTCGTTTACCTCTCTCTAGAGATAATATTATGTCATTAAGTGTATACAGATCTATAGAAACTAAGCAAAACTACAATTTAGAAATAGATAATCATTCTTTATAGAATTAGTCATTTACCTCTAGCTAAAGATCAAACAGACAAGTTTGTGACCATGAGACCCATGCACACGGCTGACAAGGCCATAAGTGACAGAATTCTGAATGAACGAGTGCAATTTAAAAATACAGAATTGACTAGAATCATCAAGTATCCAAATCTAGATAAGATGTCAATTAATGATTAATCTCAAACTAAATTGTTATCTAATATACAAATAAATAGATATAAATCTGTGATCTAATATAATTGGGAGTCAGATTAAATTATTAATAGAGTAAGATTCTGTCTTAAAATCAAATAGTTATGACGCTACAGCGACACACGCATTAAACAGACGAATGCACAGATACCTTCACCGCTTCGCTGGATTCCGACGCTGGGCCAGCGAGGTGGCATTTTGAAAGTACGCAAGGTTGTGGTGCTTGTGTTTTTATAAGAACAGGGTTTAAGCAGACTAAATGATTGGAGCAGTCCTGCATACATCACCAGAGAGAAGTCTGTTGTTTCACCGGAAGGTCGTGTTGATATTTTGATTAATGATTACGAGGTACATTTTTTTAATAAAACATGCATGGATGAATTGTTCACAATAAAATCAATAACATGCATTTAGAAAATAGGGTGAATTTTCATTTCATGCAGACTTCTGGAAGTACTCTTCCATCTTGCTCACGGATAACACTGCAGAAACTGATCTGTGAAAACTGAAACTGTGTCTACATCTCATCTAAAGATGCATGTGTATCATACAAAAGGATATGCAAGTAGATCTACAACATTTGTATGCATTTACCATTACAGACGGAACACACTAATATCCGATATTAGTATAGTAGCAATATCAGGTAAGAGCTATTGAACTCTTTTTTTATGTGCCTTCCTAACCTTCAGTGGGTTGAGGGTCAGGTCCAGTCTTCTCAAAATTGATGACCACTCCACTGTGGATCTTCTGCACCAGAGACTCCAGGCACTGGTTTAGCATTCTCTGGGAAAACACGCTGTATGACCGGCCTGAACACATTGGGAAACATAGTTCTTTGTTAAAAATCTTGTAACAAATACATCCACCACATAAGATAAGCACTTAATTTAAAACTTTTAATTTTGTTCAAAGCCATTCATATATGAAGACTATGAACGGTAACTAAAATTTAAACCACTGTCTGTATTAAGCTGAACCAGTCTGTGTGCTTTTTTTCTTATCAGTTCACTACCAGGCCACAGCTATTCACATGCGAGTGACACTACAAAGAAGATGTCATATTGTGTTTAGTAGTTCATCAGCATGAAAGCAAAGACTCTTCCTCTCTATGGTATTGTTCAGCTTGTCTCTATTACACAGCTGTATTAGTAAGCACACTAAGTGGTGGAGTGGGTGGCGACATAGTGGCTAAAGCACAGGGCTGTTAATCAGAAGGTCACAGGTTCTAACCCCACAGCCACCACCATTGTGTCCTTGAGTAAGACACTTAACTCCAGATTGCTCCGGGGGGATTGTCCCTGTATAATTGCACTTTGGATAAAAGCGTCTCCCAAATGCATAAATGTAAGCACACCTGTGTCCAGCAGAATATATCCTTAACAAATCAGCTATTCTCTTCAATTCACAATTCAAACACCATTTCCACAGCACTTAAATACCACCTGACAGAGCATGTCAGGCATTATTGCCATTCAGTTCTGCCAAATTTATAAACTTCTCTCACTACAAATTTGCACAATGACCTGCTAGTTTATGGCACACAAATCATACTGGATTTATCTCTTTACTGGACTTTAGTTGCCCACATTTAAATGGGTAGTTCACCCAAAAATGAAAATTCTCTCTTTTTTACTCACCCTCATAAAAGGACTTAGAGCCCATATAATGCTAATTTACAGGTTCATAATTTTAATTTTTTTGGGGGGGGGGGGGGGTCTACTAGAATAGGTTTACATGCTTTAATGTTAAAAAAAACAAGTTATTTTTCTCATACTGTACATTTCTTTTCCCAGCTCTTCATACTCTGGCCGAAATGCTCCGATTTACCTCCTATCTCTTTAAAGCCCCCCCTTTCTGAAAAGTTTGGAAGAACAAACTGAAAGCACGACTTGAACAGGACGTTTTACAGTGGTAGGTTTTAATTTTGTAGCTTTCTTACAAGTACTGTTGATTATTGTGAACCTAACAAAGCTTCAAGTAAAAGAAATGTAGTGCATCAAATTCAGTCATCTTTTGCTGGAATGAGTGTAGCCAAACTTTTTTCACCTTAGATATGAACAGAGAACAGAGGTTTACTCCCAGTTGGACATAACTGGGTTTATTAGAGTTACTGAGCAAGTTAGCCATGGACTACCATGAATAGCGGCCATAATATTACAGCTTGTAATTATAAAAAGTCTCTTTGAGATCTGCATAATTCTACACAATTGTATGTAAAATTGGGCCCGTAGCGGATTAGCAAAACTACTTCAACACAATAAGATTAGCTATCAGGTTAGCAGAGGCCTTCAGCTGTGCACTGGTTGTACAAAGTAGCTGCAACATAAAACTCTGCATTTAAACACTCGGTAGTAGATAAATCCACAAATAATCAAACATACTTGTGGTTTAATAATAATCAAACATCCTGAAGCACCATATTGCCCCAACAAAGTGGGAACTGCATCATCTTTCAGGGGTAACAGACTTGAAAATCCAGCATTGGTAGTACTGCTAAATAATGCAAATATATTTTAACCAATTATTCTTCAATTCATCTACCTTTGGTTTTGCTTTCGCAGTGAAAAAAGCGTCTTCTTGACATGGCGACAACACTAACACAACTCATCCTGGCCTCTGCTATAACTATGTTTGTATGAGGTCGGGCCAAAGTAGCTCATAGGTGTGCATTATGCAAATGTATTACATACTGACGTAGATACTTTACGGAAGAAATGGCTGGACTACAAACCAGGCGTTTCGTGTAATTCTTAAGCAGTGTTGTCTGTGGGAGAGATTAACTCCCTTTTGCATGGACTTTGTGCTTTGTGCCACCCATCATATCGCTTCAGAAGATATGGATTTCATCACTGGAGACTTTTGGATTACTTTTATAGTGCCTTTATGTCCCTTTTGGACCTTCAAAGTTCTGGTCAACATTCACTTGCATTTTGAGGACCAACAGAGCTGAACTATTCTTTTAAAAATCTTTGTTTGTATTTGGCAGAAAATAGAAAGTCATACACGTCTGGGATGGCATATGGGTGAGTAAATTATGAGAGGATTAAAAAATTTAGTGAACTTTAATGAAGCGGATTATGACTGTAGTATAACAGATTAGTATTTCTATTAATTAGCATGCACTGAATTCATCCTTAGAGAATGATATCCCTTTGTGCCAAAAAGTCCCTTTGTGCTTAAACTTACAAATGTATGAAATTAGAGTACATAAACTAAAGAAACACACACCTCCTGTGACTTCACACATGGGTCTAATTGGGGAGGTGTCAGGTGGAACTCCCCCTATTGGTTCAGGATCATGGGAGATGTGGCCTGGAATGCGGAGCACTAAAGAGAAGAGTCGCTGGTCCCATCGAAATGGCTCTTTGGTCAGCTCACTGCCTGGCAACGGTGTTGTCAGTGGTAAATGTAACTGGAGCGGAGAATAGGGATGAATTAATTCACTGCACATGTCAGCACATAATGGTAAAAAAAAAAAAAAAAGATATCGGATATGCACACTCATCACTCCTCAAGGCTTATGACATCTCCAAACTCAAAAATGTAGAGAGCATGTACACTGAAAATTAGAGTGATCCAATAAAATTTTTCAAGGGATTGCGTAAAAGCACACTCTTTAATTGTGGTTGTGTTCAACTCTCTCTTTATCTTTCTCAGTGACTTCACCCATTTCTCATCTTATCAGCTACAGACTTATTTTACAGATCTGCATGCATAAAGAGAAAAACTGAAAGGAAGTGAGAAATCACAAGGAAGCAGAGAAGTAAATTACATCAGAAGAAAATAGGTGAGTGGTAAAAGGCAAGCAAGACATAAAAAGAAGCATGAGAAAATAGGAAACTGATGGAAAGACAGGAGGAGAGAGAACTCATTAAGGAAATCCTCAAGGCCAGCCTATGACGACCCACCTCATCTTGGACCCCTGAACTGCTGGTCAGCTTGTTTCCATCAGTTATGGCCAAAATAATAGCAGGCTCCAAGAAAAAGGGGTTTCTACCCTGCAAAAATTATACAATACACAAAAAAATAAAACAATAACCGAAGGTTGCATCTCACGAGACAAATACAGAGCTTGAAATGCACTCAATGTTCTTCAAGTTAGCCATAGCTAAAGTGATTTTATTACACTATAATTGTGGAGCAAAAGCACAGAGATAATATAATGTAACTTAATCAAATGGTTAACCCTTTAAGACTACACACTTATCTGCATCTTGTAGATTTTATGGACAACAACATAATAAAAGCAGTGGTATGAAATTTCTGAAACAATTAATAGAGCTAGAATCACTGTTGTTAGTTGTGAGATCCACTGAGCTTTCACAATGACAAAGTGAGAATATTTTATCCAAATTTACCACAAGCAGCTAGGGGACAATTTGTATGGCCCCTTTTCCTTGTGTCATGTCAGTACATTCAGTTCTCAATGAATTCATGACAACAGTAAACTCTGAGACATACATATAAATCAAATATTCTCTTACTATATTAAAGGCATAGTTCACCAAAACATTTTAATTCTCTCATCATTTACTCACCTTCATGCCATCCAAGGTGTGTATGACTTTCTTCAGCAGAACACATTTGAAGAAAAAAAGAAAATATCTTCGCTCTATAGGTTCTTAAGTGGATGGTGATCCAACTTTTGAAGCTTCAAAAATCACAGACAGTGAGCATAAGCATCATCCATACCACCAGCAGTTGTCAATCATTTTTGGTGTGGAACAAAATCTATATATAAGTTCTTTTTAAATCTAAATCATCACTTACATATGTATTATATACGCTTTGTTGGTTTTGGTTACATCTGTATTTGCATCTGTTTCTTTACTCACAATGGTACATTTGTGCGCTTATCCTGCATGTCTCAACTGAGAGAAAAACGTGAGATTACATGTGTAACATGCCAATGCAAATTCATCATACGAGAGACCACATGAACTCGTATTGCTTAAGGCATTAATTTAACTGCTGGATTACTATCAATGACGTTAATGCTGACTGTCTGTGATTTTTGGAGCTTCAAATGTCGGATCACCATCCACTTGCATTTTAAGGACCTACAGAGCTGACTTTCTATTTCTCTTCAAATTTGTACAACTGAAGAAAGTCATACACACCTGGGTTGTCATGAGGGTGAGTAAATTATGAGAGATTTTTTGGGTGAACTAACCCTTTAAAGAAAAGCATATTTTTGAAATCCTCTTTCTTTCAGAACAAGAAAACAAATAATTTGTCGTTTTGGTGAGTGAAGGATCAAATCAACCTCATGCCAGGACAAAATGGCTGATAAAACAAGTACAAAAATGACACTATTTTATAGTTTATTTAGTTGAGAGTATTTTTAAATACAGTATAAAAATTATATATAATTTTTGGGCTTTCCAGTAAGAAATAGTTTTGTATTAGGTATTAAACATCGACGCATGGATCCTCAGAGACATTACTCACTGCTAAGGCCAAGAACGATACCACATATCAAACTTCAATAAAACAGCAAAAAAAAAAAAGGTCTAAAGACCGACCGATAAGGGTTTTTAATGGCCGATACAATACAGATGATTTTTGTTTTAAGTGTCCAATAACCATTAAACATAACTGATTTTTAATTCTTGTTTTATTTCTGCTTTAAAGCAAAAAGAAACAACTTGAACAGTGAAATGCTTTACAAAACCAATATTGCACACAGTCTACAAATAATAAATTTGAACTGTTTTTATTGCAAGGCTATCTAGAATACTCAATTCTAATTCGGTCAATGGCGCCATCTAGCGGTCTGATATTTCTTAGTAACAACTGCACATCTTCATATCAAACTGCTCCTCCAGGTATTGCCAGCCATCGTTTCGGCTTTTTGGATCACTGAGTGCTCTATACAAGTAAGCAAATAAAATAATTTCAACTCAAAACAATTCATGTGCATTAATTGATTTGACAAGTAGTCTTGCAAGAAGCGTGATGAATCAGATGGTCATTTGCACCAATTAAACACCAACAGAACGAAAACCGGAGAAGGAAGTTAGCTGTTCAGTGATTTCTTCTCAAATAATTTAAATATAAATCAATATTTTATTTCAAAGTATTTATTTATTTTGTTAGTAGCGTGTAATAAGCAGGCTAATGTTTAGTCAGCAGGTTGGTATTGCTTTGCTTCTGTTTAGCGATGACAACCAGCTGACTGTACATTAACCCTTACTTGGTCAACATAAACCTGTTAAAGCCCCTAACTTAACATTTAAAATTCAAAGTATTTTGTCTAACTTCATCAGTAAACTAGATATAAAGAACCAATTTAGAATTAAGTGAAGTGTAAATATCGGTTAAATATATTGGTAAAACAAATTGGTCTCTAAAAATGTCACAGATTACAGGACGGCCCAGAGCAATGTACAGGGACCAGAATACTATACAGAATTGGTAGTGGGCTCTTTTGACATGGGCCAGAACACACTGGCAACCGCATTCTTAAAGCAACACTAACGCTTTCTTTACCAAATGTTAAAATACCTAGTTGAATAATATTCTTCAACAGATGATTTTTGAGATGCATAATCACATGGCCCCTGCGGGAAACTTCTCCTAGGCAAACCTAAAAACAAAACCTAATCTACCACGACGGTTTAATATATTTCAATAGCAACTTCATGTTATCGTCAAATGTGAGGCGATGCTGCAGCCCATCTGTAGTAGTTTCACAACTTGATCAAAAACAAGATCTGCCTTGAAAATATTTGTTTTCTACTCTAAGAATTTAATTTGCTTGCGTTTTGCATACAACCTAAAAAAAATATATAGCAAAATTAACCTGGGAAAATCAGTATTTGAGCATACATACAAAGCATAAACACTAGCCTCATCACAAAACCTGGTTCAGTTTGTCTCTTGCCCTTATATGCATCCAAAATATTTTTAACTACTACTGTTGCAGGGTCTCTTGGGATTGTGTTGGCACAGTGTGAGCCTATTGGGTGCTTGTAAAACTGTGATATGTGGGGGGGTGGGCTCATGGGGTCAGGCCAGAGACTTTATACCAGTCACTTGTCCATAACATACCTGTCCATAGTTGTCTATCCCCGAAACTAATCTATTGAGATTGAGCAAATCAAAAGCGGTCCTTAAAGACTGGCCAAACGTTGTCAATCCAATTGCTTGTAGGTTCCTGAGCTCTGTCATAAAAGTGGCATGACTGTCCTTCCATCCAGCCTGAAATATGAAGACAAGAGCAAAATGTGTGTTATGCCTTTTTAAACATCCAGACATTCATTACCTTAAACATGACAGGTCAGACACATTGATCGGTTATTGGACTATGCTGAAAGAGGTTTCAGAGAGGCAGTAACGGAGAGTGCAGACACAGAGCGCTATGAAGATCTCTCTCGCCCTCTCTGGGTAGAAAACTTAAGTTCACACACACCATCTCTGTTTTCTCAAGCGCGCACACACACAGCTCTATGCTGCCTCACTGAACAAAATGTCGGCCATGTTTAAACACACATACATTCATGTTGGGAACAATGTTTTCACATCACACTTTCAGTCAGCGTGTTTTAACAGCAAACAGTCGAACCGAAAGCTGAAAGCGTCTGGGGTGAAATAAAACTGTTTGTACCTTGATTCCAGCCGGCGCTTCCTCGAAACTCACTAACATGTATCTGTCTCCTCTGCTTGCCGGATCTCTGCTCCTCAACTGTGGAGAAAAGCGAATGAAAACGTGTGTTATAGTATGTTTCCATCAAAGCGAGACAGTGTGAAGCAGAGGCTTTGTGTTCATTTACCTTCAGGAAAGTCTCAACTGCGCCCTTCGCTATGTCCAGATAGCTAGTGCCCAGATGGGAGCGCTGGTTCATGGAGGCGGACGTGTCTATCAGAAAAAGTAACACGGGCATTGTGTTGATAATCACCCCTTCTACATGGACCGAGTGTCAGAGCAAGCGGACAAATGCAGAGAAATCTTTTGTTCGCCTCCTGTCGCTGCTGTCAGCACGCTGATAGCTGGCTAATGCTAACTGGCTCGCGCATTCTTTCTGTCAGTGTAATTGTTGTTAGTGTTTAAAGAGCGATGCCTTGTAAACTTGAGCAAACCTCGGACCCTGGGGGGGAAGGTTATTGATTTACAAGGGAAACTGATGTTGTTGCTGCAATTTTAAAGAAATGTCTAACTTTTATCATGGTAACTTTCTGTTTAGTTTTCGTCCATTATTCTCCTCTCACTGAAAGCTGCTCGCTGGCTGCAGTGGTTTTATTCTTCGCTGTGCTCATGACTCCGCCTCCCAAGCACTGCCCGAGTACAATGCGTCAAAACGCCTCAGCTGATTGGCACTTGAAAATTACTGATTAGCATATTCTCGACAGCTAGGAGCATGCGTATATAAGAACGTACTGGGTTGTGCGTTTACCGTGGAAAGTGTTTGGAGGAGCACGTACAAGATTTACATGTTGTGACAAGCTATAATTATTTTAAGGACGTATACGTTCCTGTCCTAAAGTTCATCGACTTGTTTTTGTTTATTTGTCTTTCTATGCCACTGAATATATGAGCTATATCGCTTTTCAAAATCCACCAAAGAAAAAGAGGTTTTAAGAGTGCACGTTCTGCAAACACAAAACAAGATATAGCCTACAAGCAGAAGCAGACAGACAGTACTGTGCTGCTAAAGGTGTGATGTTTTCAGATAACAGCAGAGGAACTGCGATTTCCCTTATAAGCATCACATGTAATATGTTTGTGAATCATAGAGGCCCTTATTTATAGGTATTAGTTTTCTAGATAAAGAACATTTGAGCATCTGTTTTTGTTATTGTTGTTTGTTTTTCTCAAGTAGACCATGCATAATCATGCTATACATGGTGTCCACTATTTCACAATAAAAAAAATATTAAAAAATAAATAAACAAATAAATAAACTGTCTGACTTTAAAGGGATAGTTCACCCAAAAAGGAAAATTCTCTCAACATTTACTCACCCTCATACCATTCCCTGATGTGTATGACATTCTTATTTCAGCAGAACACAAACAAAGATTTTCAGAAGAATATCTCAGCTCTGTAGGTCCATACAATGCATGTGAATGGTGATCAGAACTTTAAATCTCCAGAAATGCCAGAAAGTCAGCATAAAAGTAATCCATAAGACTCCAGTGGTTAAATCCATATAATCAGAAGTGAGAATAGGTGTGGGTGAGAAACAGGTTAAAATTTAAATCCTTTTTTTACTCTACATTTTCAATTTCACATCTGAAAGTGAAAGTTAAAGTGGAGATTTAGAGTAAAAAAAGGAATTCAATATTGCTCTGTTTCTCACCCACACCTATTACATCACTTATGATGATATGGATTTAACCAAAAGAGTCTTATGGATTACTTATATGTTTCCTTTATGTGATTTTTGGAGTTACAAAGGTTTGATCAACATTCACTTGCATTGTATGGACCTACAGAGCTGAGATATTCTACTGAAAATCTTTGTTTGTGTTGTGCTGAAGAAAAAAGTAATTCACACCTAGATGGCATGAGGGTGAGTAAATTACAAGAACATTTCCATTTTTGGGTGACCTATCCCTTTAATTTGATTTAGATGATGATCTCTTATCATTATAATATTGTTATTTATTACAAAAATATTTTTTATACAAAGTAGAAGGCAAACCTGTTCAATGCTCCAAATAATGCACCACATCTGAAACATTTATTTTGGTGTTTTACATACTTTCACTTTACTGATTTAAAAATCTATATCTTGGAAAGTTATGTTCATTTTTTACATGTGTTGATAGTGCTGTAGAAATGTTAGTACTCATTGATCAGCAATAGTCATTGCAAGGGAATGCCCCTGTGTCTGAGGAATGCAGAGGGGGAGGATCTGCTTCTGTTGGAGACCTTGGGGAAAAGAGGTATAAAAAACAATGTCAGCCCTCCCCTTCAGCGTCTCGCTCATGGCACAGAGTAACTCCTGTGGTCCTTCTTGCAAGAATAAATTATTTTAAAATACTGTTTGATTCAGAGTGTCTCTTACGCAGTGATAATGGTTGGTTAATAATTTTTTGCCACAACAATAGTCTAATATAATTCCTTACATATTGTGATGTATGGTGTAGGCCTACTTAAAATTAAAATTTGAACTGTAGGCCTATGTTATATTTGGTAAAGTAGATTTATTTTAAAACACATGTTTGTAACCTTTTCTGGATATTTTTTCAGGAGATATATAAATTACAACAGCAAACAAGTCAGTGTATAGGAAAAGTATTTTGAGCTAAATCTATGATCACATCTAATTTCTTACAGATTATAACCAGTCAATCAATACAGCCTGCTTTGCTGTACAGAGGGCTATACAACAGACATACCATGATCATTGGTAACAAAACATAGAAATATACTTAATTTGATCAGAAGAACAGAGTCACAATGAATGACAGAATATCAGACTTTTACAAAATGCATTGAAGGACCTATGCGGCACAAATCTTTTCAATAAAGAACAGTTTAAGGCGGTGCTTCAGATTCTGAAGTGCACATCCACTGGGAATATCCCATAATGCCCTGGAAGCTCCAGAAACATCAATTTGAAATTGATGAATTAAAGAAAACCAGCAAAGTTTTTTTGCAAAAAAGTTTTTGCAAATCTTTTCAATTGTAATATATAAATGTGTTGCTTGTCGTTAAATTGTACTTGAAGTATGTACAGTAAATAATGTATTCTACACACCTGCTGTGTCCTTTCTCAAAAGCATTTTATACTCTGTCATTAGGATGCAGCTAAGTTCCCTGGGACAGGCAGATTTGACAGGATGAATGCCAAATGAAACAAAAGATAGTAGTATTGTTATTTTTCCAGCCACAGTGAATGGAAATGATTAGTTGGATGTTTCAGATTTGAAAAATATAGTGAATAATTTTATATGACGCAATGTGGAGGATATTTAAGAATTAATACCTTTTCGTGACACTGTGTATAAAACACAAAACTGATAATAATAATAATAAAATATAAAAAGAGGGAAACAGAAACACTTTGTGTATGTTGCAGAGTTTTGAGAACATGTAGCCTACAAGAGTTTTGTGATAAGTCTGAACTATAAATAGAAAAAATAAGACTGTTGTGACTAAAGTATTAATTTTAAAAAAGCACATCAAAGAAATACAATGGACTAATCTAAAATTTCAAAATGTATTTCAGCGTAAAGGAATTAACTCAACTATTTCAAACAAAGACCACATGACAGCCACACAATTGCTACCCAACTTTGGTGCAATGAATGATCCGTGCAGAAATGTTTAAACATTTTATGAAAAAAAAAAAGGAATGACGTTCAACTTCCTGTTCTAGACATTCTGTATTCGTTGAAGTCAACACTGCACAACGCAAACGCAACGTCACTTATTCATTCGTAAATCGGATAGTCTGATCCATAGACATTATAGTGAGAATATACGCGTCTCTGTGTATGGAACATGACATAAAGATCGCGTCTCATTGTAAAGCGATAGATTGCGAGGGGCGATCAGCTGACCAGCAGCATCCCTGACTGACTGCTACAGTTCTCCGTGTGGTCGTTTTAATAATCGAGCTGAGCTCCGCGTGTTATGCTGCCGTGAGGGAATTCATGTGACGGAGTAGAAGCTACAGCACCATGGCGGCAGAGATTCATCCCCGTCCGCAGACACGAAAGCCCGTCCTGCTGAGTAAGATCGAGGGTTTCCAAGATGTGGTGAACACGGCTGTGATCATCCCCAAAGAGGATGGTGTTATCAGCGTATCTCTGGACAGGTTAGCAGCCCACCACGATTAGAAACAAAACTATGTCCCAAACAATCAAGAATAGGCTATTTATACAGTAGGCTAATCGTGTAGCTGGGACTGAAATGTAAAAAAAACATATATATATATATATATATATATATATATATATATATATATATATATATATATATATATATATATAACATTTGTGACAAGTAACAGTTACAACATAAGATGCTAATTTTCTTGTTGCGCAACAACAAATATATTTAATTTCCAATTCGGCTCGTGTCAATAAACGAGTTGGTTAATCGATATATTTACATTTCATAGCGCAAATTGAAGATAATAATAATAAAGAGCTTTCAATATGCAAACACGGCTGCCCTAAGGAGCGTTCACGCCGAACACGCAATTTGGCTTTCATCCGCCCAGATTTTCAATTATTTTCCTATGTAAACATGCAAAAACAGACTTTAGCGCCGCAACATGCGGTCTGTTCTATTCGTTCCGCTCCGGCTATGCAAAGCTAATGAATGCGTTCGTTGTGAACGCCCCCTAAACCGCTGATATCGAGGAACGTCGTGTGCTTGCATGTACAACTCTACATGCTGTAAAGTATTCCGAGCATTTGATTGCTGTTCCGTTCCAACACAGCAGCGCTCTTTCCGCCCTCATTTCCAATTTATGTAAAAACCGACAACACTGTGCAGTGTCTTTATTTTCATAATCACCACATCAGATCTACTCTTCCTGCTCAGATTAAATCTGATTTATGTTTCGTCTCATATGATTGGCTGTGCAAGTACACATTCGGTTGAAGCAAGTAAACACCCTGAAAAAGCCCCAGGGTTCACAGTCAGTGTCAGAAATCATGTTTCCTCTCACATCGTAATGTTAGTTTGCATGCTGCTTTTAAATATGGGTTAGTGGGATGTTAGAGGGAGCTGGGTAGTTATGCTATAAGATGTTGTCTTAATTTGCATTTCACTGCTTTTTGAATATAGCCTAATACAAAATAAGTAGATGAGGGGTTTACAAACTTTTTGATGCCAAGGGCCCCCAAATAGGATGATACCCTTGCGAGGGACCCCCCCTTCTCAAAATATAAAGGCAGATTTATCTTATTTTTCTATTGATGTACAATCAATCGCTATTCAAATGTACTTTTATTGCGCTTTCACAAAAAATATTGTTCCAATGCAGCTGTACTGTACTACCCTTATTTGAGCAAGCTAAAGATAACAGCTAAAGGTTCAAGATTTTTTTTTTTTTTATCACAAACCTATATGCTGATATGCTGTTATAGATTTTTTTCTAAGACAATATTAAGTGAATTTTCTAAAAAGGCACTTCAGAAACTTACCAGATAACCACATTCATTCAATTCTTTACAATGTACACACAATCGCTTTATATCTTAAGCCTGATATGCTGAAAACGGCTCCGTTAATATTTTCACATTTAAAATTATGAATGACATACGAAACGCATACTGTATGTGACATATTCTTTTAATTAAAAATCCCAAATTTCGCAAAATGGAGAATAGTTTGCACCCTTGGAAATTACTTACAGTTGGTACAACACTTTAATGATAAAACAGTGGTCAAATTTAGCATATTTAGTCAGACACTAACACTCATAATCTGAACTGCTGACAGTGATGCGTGCCTGCTGCGTGGCGCTGGAATAATCCACAAGGTTCCCATTCTGCTTCTTAAATTTGAGTCCTGTCTTCTCGATTTGATTGATCTCAAATGACATTGACGAGTGGTGTTAGACTACTGTACATGCTATAAATGTAACTTTTTTTAAACCATTATGTTATTCCTGCAACAACATAATGACAATTAAACAGCGGTGCATAATGAACTGCAGCAGAACAGCAACAGAACAGCAACAAGGATACCAATTACTGGGGGGACAAACTGGCCATGTCTTGTCCCCCTCAATGTATATTGCAGTTATGGCCCTGCTCAACTCTGAAGCCAATTCCCATGTTGAGTCCCAACACCTGTGAAAACAGCCAAACGCACCTAGGGCTAGATACAAAATATAGTTTTTCCCATTAATGATGATCTTTATTTGAACGATTTGATATTGATTTTTAATCCAAAGATCAATCTTTTAATCCATGCCTGTTACAGTGGATGAGTAAAGATATATATATATAATGATTTTTTTTTTTTTTTAGGACAATCCGTGTGTGGTTGAAGAGGGACAGCGGTCAGTACTGGCCCAGTGTCTATCACACAATGCCTGGTGAGTTTACTGTCCAATATGTTGTTGTTTGCTTGCAGCTTTCTGAGAGCCACAATTGTGGGATATACAACCAAAAACATTAGGAATTTTACTGTTAAAGTTAAAAGGCTAAATGCAACCAGTTTGGGAATGAACTTCTGCTTTTGTTCGTGTTCAGATTCAGATGAATCCCACATTCATCAGTTTAATTTCTCAGTAATTATGTAATTAGCTTGCTTTCTAGTTACCTATTGCAGACTATGACTATTGCAGAGGTCACTGGCTCCCAGTAATGAGTATGTGTATGACTGAATGCCATTGGCATAGATTTTATTGGAGAGATGCTCATACACAAAGCTTGTCTTTCTTATGTTGTAGCTTCATGTTCATGTATGTCCTTCAACCCAGAGACAAGGAGGATATCTGTTGGGATGGACAATGGTGTTGTGTCGGTATGTTGTTAAAACATTATCGCCAACCGCAGCATAAGCTGAACTGCAGAGATAGTATTACACACACCTAGTAATATGTCTCTAGCAGGTACTAATTTACATTCTAAATCTAAAGCTTCTTGAAGCCATGACTTGAGCTTAATTTATGTTTCACCCTTTGTCTTTGCTCTGTTTGTATGGGTGTGTTTTTTCTCTTAGGAGTTTGTCCTGTCTGAGGACTACAACAAGATGACTCCTGCACGAACATATCAGGGTGAGTCACAAATCTATTAGCAGATGGCCCCACATGCATGAAGTTTGTTTTCTTATAGGTGCACTCAGTAATACAAGTGATTATGGTGCACTGACACCTTGCAGCGTTGATGCAGCACCACAAAAAAACAGAAGTTCTCAGCTATTGATGCACTGTCCTTGTTAAGCCATGATTAATTTATTATGCAAATGAAAGCATTCAATGAAAAGGGATTGAGATAAAGCTAGTAGCCCTAATATTCATCAGATCTTAACATGCCGGTACTCATTAATGTCTGCCCAGCATCATATGAAGAAAAAAGCAGCTTTTTCCACAAACAATTACAACTTGAGTATTTATTTTATTTTTTATTTTATGTGAGTGTACATCATTTTGAACATATTTTTCATAAATACTATTCTACTGTTACTATTTCTTTTTGTTTAAAAGGTTTAGCAATTAGCAAAAATAAGTGTGTACCTTTATAGGAATAGGTCACCCAAAAATGAAAATTCTCTCATTTACTCACTCTTATGCCATCCAAGATGACTTTCTTTCTTCTGCTGAACATAACCAGAAGAGTATTTCAGCTCTGTAGGTCCATACATAAATTGACCTATAAACTATAAATTCTCCTCCCTGCCCAGTAGGTGATGATGTGCATGAAGAATGCGAATCATCAAAAACTCAAGAAGAAGAATATGAAAGTGAATGTGGAGATTTATAGTTAAAACGGACTTAAATATTGATCTGTTTCTCATCCACACCTATCATATCACTTCTGAAGATATTGATATTACCACTGGAGTCGTATGGATTTACTTTTACTCTTTTTTTTTTTTTTTTTTTTGACAAAAACTCACTTGCATTTGGACCTACAGATATGAGATGTTCTTTTAAAATCTTTGTTTGCATTCTGCAGTTGAAAGAAAGTAATTCACATCTGTGATGTTATGAGAATGACTCAATGATGAGAGAATTTTCATTTTTAAGTGAACTATACCTTTAACTGTACTGTATGTTTTGTTAAATGTAAGTGCTAAACATACATTACATCATATGAAGATGTGGAAGGATCACTTTTGTCTTTCCCTGTGATTTGAGATTTAAGGTAAAAACTGTGTCTAGTCAAATGTGGCTTTATATAATATTTACAGAAAAGCATAATTAGTGAGGAGTTACTTTTAGTTTGATAGTATTTTTTTAGGTGTATTTCACCAGGTCAAAATTAATCTTATTTGTCATTATCATCAATACAACAAAAATATTCTTTCAAATTTTAGAAAGGATGTTGCTGTTCTTCTGAACACAATTAACATTTTATGCCAAAAAACTGACATTTCTTTTTGATTAAGTGAACGGGACACTGTAATGGCAGTTTATTTCCTGGTTTACCATGAATGGTAATCCTAGAACATACAGACAATTCAGAAAGTTCCATTTATACAACAGTAATCAAAGAACAATATAAATATACAATTCTGAAAAGTACAATGTAGGTGCAGGGAAACTTTATTATTAAGTATTTCTATGAGCATTAATCTTTCAATCAGAGTGTGCCATTATTGTCATGAATAAGATACAAATAGCGAACCTTCTTGAAAACATATGGCAAAATGCTTATGGCATATGGCAAAAAGATAAATGAAAACAATGTTTTTGATGTAGGTGTGCAGTTGATATAAAAGTATATGCAGATAATCAAAAAGTATATGTGCTGGTAATTTGATCCCCCTTTGCTCATTGTATTTTTTCTTTTGTTTGTGTTTAGCTCATCAGGGTGCTGTGACTGTGGTGTTGTTTGTCTTAGAGATGGAGTGGGTTCTAAGCACAGCTCAGGACAAAAGCTTTACGTGGCACTGCTCAGAGAGTGGACAGCAGCTGGGCACATACAGAACCACAGCATGGGTGTCTGGACTACAGTACCCATTCAAATGCTATAGCCAAGTGGCCTTCTTCAACCCAAAACATCAAACACATTTCAGATCACACTAAATATTTTCAGATCGCTCCGTATCTTGTCAGTAAAGTACAGGGCAATGACAAAAGTCAATCTGATTGAATGCAATCTTGACATGCCATCATCATCATAGTGAATATGATTCTTTAAATTGTTTCACTTTTCTTTGAAAGCATGAAAACAAAACCACAAATAGTTAGCCAATTAACATCAATAGTTTATTATTTAGAAGTTAATATAATTATTACACATGTAATATAAATAACTAAATGTTTTTTTTTTAATATATGGATATAGTTAGTAAATTTGTACAAAAATTGTGTGGACAGGAGATAAGGACTTATTCAGCTTTGGTTCCTTCACGATCTCTGTGTAAGATTTGATGTGGAGACCAGACATGCTTTCGTTGGAGATTATTCTGGTCAAGTGACAATCCTTAAGCTGGAGCAGGACAACTGCAGCCTGGTCACCACCTTTAAAGGCCACACAGGTGCTCACTCAAACAAACTGCACACGATTATGATAAACGTATTACAAATCCACACACACAATATGATATATTTATGCATTTGGCAGACGCTTTTATCCAAAGCGTGTAAAAGCGTCTATATATACTGTGCCAGAGTATTAGTAACACCATAATTTACCCCTCAAAGTTGCACTCAATATATAAAAAAAAAAAGAAGCAAAAGCTGTATTCAAAAATAAATGAAAAGTAATTTTAAACATGCATGAAATCATGAACTCTCACATGAGATGAAGACCCACAGTCATATCAGTAACATTATAAAAGCTGTATTATTCTACATGGAGAGGATCCCCACATTACGATCACATGACCAGCTGAATACTGCTAGTAACCGCCCTGTTACTGGACACGTACACTAAAGTATTAAATTAATCATGGATGACTAAGTTGAGAATTTCTACAGTGGCATCTATAACTGAAAACGGTTGTGTTTGAATGATGCTGCATCCATGGCCCGAGTGGTCAGTGTAAGTCCAAGACAACATGTATAAAAAATAAAATCACCTTTTTAATGTACATCTTTAAATATGGAGAGTATCTTCAAAGGATTCCTCATTATCGCAGGATAAACAAACATACACAAACACACTATTCCTCATGCAAATATCCTCATATTCCAGTATTCCATTACTTAAGCACACTGAAATGGGTCCTAAGGCAATATTCATTATTTAAGCAACATTCACAGAGTACCTAAAAGCATATGCTAATAGCTTACTGAATCTTTTAATGTTGCCCCTGTGTATGTTTATGTTTGCAGGCAATGTTACTGCTCTGTGTTGGGATCCTGTTCAAAGGGTTTTATTCTCTGGAAGTTCAGATCATTCAATCATCATGTGGGACATTGGGGGCCGTAAAGGCACAGCCATCGAAATGCAGGGACATAAGTAGGAAATTATGAATTTTTGTCAGCCTATACAGTATATTCAAGATATTAGTCTAAGTGTAGCATGTCATGAAATGTGTGTGTTTGTTCCTGTGTGTTATGCAGTGATAAAGTGCAGGGTTTGTGTTACGCTCCACACACTCGTCAGCTCATTTCCTGTGGCTCAGATGGAGGAATAGTTATCTGGAACATGGATGTCACACGACAAGAGGTTAGAGAAAACCCACTGAGAGTGGGAGGATATATAAAGAGAAAATGGAGCATCTAGGACAAAATGGATATTCTTGTCAACTGGCTATACCTGTTTATGTTAGTTACATATTTGTGTTATTTTCATAATTTTATGTTCTCTGTCTCAGACCCCAGAGTGGCTAGACAGTGACTCGTGTCAAAAGTGTGAACAACCGTTCTTCTGGAACTTCAAACAGATGTGGGACAGTAAGAAAATTGGCCTGCGGCAGGTAATTCACAGCACATATGAGCAGGCATATCTCTGATATGATTTATTTCACGGAACACAAAAGTAGAACGTTTTGAAGAATCATTACTGGGAAAATGACAGTTAATAGAGACAAGGGGCTGTCAAGCTCTTAAAGAGTTAGTTCACTCAAAACATTTTTACTCTTTCTTCTACAGAACACAAAGATTTTAAGAAGAATTTCTCAGCTCTGTAGGTCCTTACAATGCAAGTGAATGGGTGCCAAAATGTTTAAGCTCCAAAATCCACATAAAGGGAGCATAAAAGTAATCCATATGATTCCAGTGGCTAAATCCATGTTTTCAGACATAATATGATAGGTGTGGGTGAGAAAAAGATCAATGTTTAAGTAATGTATCTATATATAATTTATTTAGAATTGTTTTCCTATAAATTATCCTCCCTGCCCAGTGGAGGGCGATATGCATGAATAATGAGAATCACCAGGAGATTGAGCAGGGAGGTTTTTCAAAAGGAATATGCATCTGTTTCTCTCCCACACGTCATATCGATTCTGAAGATATTGATTTAACCATCATAATCCTCTGGAGTACATTTATGTTGCCCTTATGTGGATTTTGGAGCTTCAAAATGTTGGCACCCATTCACTTGCATTGCATGGACCAAAATAGCTGAAAAATTCTTCTAAAAATCTTAATTTGTATACTGCAGAAAAAAGTAAGTCTGGGATGCCATGAGTAAATAAATAAATTTTTCATTTTTGGGTGAACTATCCCTTAAAAAGGACAAAAAAGCACCATATGACTTGCGCTCTATATATAGTGTTTTGATGCCGTGTGATAGCTTTGCTTGAGGAACAGACTAACGTTATTCACTGATAATCTTAACCTTTGCCAAAGCTTGTTGAGTTCATGTCAGTTTCCAGATTAAAAAACTACACATTATTGACACCAAAATGGAATAGGTTTTCTCATGTGTAATATTCAAACTGCATCTTTGAATTCTGGAAGAAAACACAAGCTAGACACAAGTTTTGCCAGAGGTGAAGATTGGCTTTAGAAGCCTTGAAATATAGGAGTCGTCATATGGACTACTATTATAGGGCCTTTATGGAGTTTGACAGTGCCTGGTTGCCATGAACAGTCATTGTATGACAAGAGCTGCTTAACGATTCTTTAAAAATATCTACTTTTGTGTTTCTCGTAACAAATAACGGCATACAAGTTCAGAATTTTCACTAAACCATATGAAGAAGCATGTTTTTTCATCTCTTTCAGCATCACTGTAGGAAGTGTGGCCAAGCCGTGTGTGGAAAGTGCTCCTCTAAGCATTCCACTATACCTCTCATGGGATTTGAGTTTGAGGTGCGGGTTTGTGACAGTTGTTATGACTCCATTACGGATGAGGAGTAAGTCAGACTTTGATTGTCATCAATGTTTTAAATATTTTGAATGTCTTCCTGTCTCTAGATGATATAGAATCAACCTTTTTTTTTGCACAGACGGGCACCCACAGCAACATTCCATGACAGTAAGCACAGCATCGTACACATGCAGTATGAACCAACCAGGGGCTGGCTGCTCACCTCTGGGACTGACAAAGTCATCAAGGTCAGTACCATTCTCACACAACTGTTTGTCAATAAGACTCAAGTGTGTTTGTAAATAAGATATAAATTATTTTAATCTCTGTTATGTGCTTGGACATGCAGATGTGGGACATGACTCCAGTGGTATCTTGAATGTTCTCAGCACCATAAGCATACAGGTACTGTGAAGGTGGTCATTCTGGAAGCCGAACCAAGAATAGTGTGTTTGTGACAATGACAAAAGAGAATGCTGATATCGCTTCCCATGTGAAAAACACAAGGACGTCATGAAGTGACATTGAAAAGTGATGCATTGAAAAACAAAACAACAGAACTGAACATGTGCATTTGTGAATGTGGGTAATGGTAAAAGTGTAAATATGTTCTAAATCTGCTTGGATATATTGGGCCTTATACATAAAACATGAACAGAACAACTGTGTGTAAATGCATTCTTATATAAATTGTCCCATTGAATTGAAGAATTTATGTAAGAATGGTTTTACTAATGATTTACACACAAATTAGTTCTGCTCATGAATAAGGCCCAATTTGTTTAAATATTTGAGGTTGTTTATATTGACATAAACCAGTGTTGTTATACAATATATTGTCTGTGTCTATATTTCACTGTCTTATACTTAATTTAATTATCCTGATATTACATCATAGCCAGCTGGAACTGTTTTATATTTAAGTGCCTTCACCACAACTTAATCAGTGGTCAGATTTGGCATGGGAAAAAGGTCTGTACAATTGCTGTTTGGTCACAATCCGTAACATGTTAAAACATAGGCACTTGTAGTTTTTATTGGTATAGTTTAATGGGACAATTAAATATTTATTTGATTATAAGTGATCAATCATGCTTCATTTAAAACAAAATCCTAATCTTAAGATCAAATGTTTCATAGACATCTGATTACTGTAAAAAAAAAAAAACACACACAGCATTTCATTCTTTTACTTCTTCGTCAGATCATATCATGTAATTTGAAACATCATTTGACTTCTTTCCCCAGGCACCCTTTTTCACTGAATGTTGAATCAAGCAATGTTTTCCTAATCAGTGACTTCCCATAGCACAATATGGACATTTGGGATTCCCAAAAAACACAATAGCTGAGCGGATACAGGGTATGGGCAGATAATAAACTCCATATGATAAAGAAGTTTAACTTTCTCCATATTTAACAAAATCACATTTTTGATGACTAAACAGCAGTATGTGTCTGCACTTTCACAAGTATGAGAGATTTCCAAAGAGGCTAAATACAATGAATGAACTGTGGAAGGATTTTGACTCATTCAAGTCAAATGAAAAACATTTTTTTTTTTAAATAAATAGTAATAAGGTTGAACTCTTTGCTGGCCTTGAATGAAAAGCTAATAGATATTTTTTTTTTATTGAGAAGAAGCTTTTCTTGCTCGCATACAAATTCAGTAAATTGTCTATTGACCCAACTGACCAAAAAGTGTATCTCGTCTCAGGGAAGAGAAACAGTAGTCAAGCAGTCTTTTTGATCCTTTCTTTTACCTCTGGAGCAACCTTTTCTACTCAATATTCAGAACTAAGAACTTTTGTTTCTTTTTAGTGACTCCCATCAGTGGTTTATGACCCAACATCATAAAAGGCCTTTGTGACAGTACTTAAGTGTGATTGAAATTGTGAAATAAAAGTTGTACAGAACATGTCGCAGTCTGTCTGTTCTTATTTCTGTCTTAATTCAGCAGGTTCCTTTGTTGTTTTCTTTACACAAAAAAACAAAACAAAAAAGATTCATCACAGGTAGTTTGCCATGTCCTCGCAACCATTTTTGTTCATAGATATGTAATTTTTTCATCTCTGTTCCCTTACTATATTGGCACTCATTTTATAAATCCAGACTCACAAACAATATTAACTTTACCTATTACATTAATACTATTCATAGAGAAAGAACAGTTTCAGTTCTGCAATTGCTAATTTCTATAAAACAGAAAATAGTAAACAATACCTTGCGGCTTAGCACTTATCCTTAGATACTTGTCAATGTATTCCTTATAAAGAAAATATATGGATTCTATTAGTTGCTGTGGTTAAAATGTATCTGTGACAATCATCAAATGTTAATAAAGAGCCAATTAAAAACTCCCAAATGATTTTGAGAGCGATTTAGTGTTCAGTATTTTATTAAGAATCATCTCATCAGCCACAAATGGTCATATAAATGATATATAATATAAATGGTAAATTAATAATTAGCTTGTTAACTGTTAGTAAACTCATTTGTAAGTGTGTATAAAGGGTAACCCCCTTGTCCATAATATAGTTTCATAACTTTCCTTTCACATTTATAGTGTCATTTATTTTCTTGATAGTTATACAGGATGCTGGCATCATAACTTTATCTGCATGGGCTGGTCAAATCTCTATAGTACTTGTGTGTCCTCATGGAAAATATTGTTAAGCATGTTGTAATTTCAGCTATTCAAAAATTCAAACCATCTTATATAAAACATTCAGAACTCAACTCTACAGGGTGCACATTTAATTAGCTGCAGAGGTGGATGTATTTGTTTCTTGTCTTGTCTGAGGAGTGTATTTGCTTAGGAGAGGGGACAAAAAGTCCACTATTAATGCACATTTATGCCTTTTTGGTGTAGTATTCATGAGCTCCTCAGGTCACTGCAATCCCATGATTAGGAATGAGTATCAAAGTCTCTCGGTGGAATGATGTATTTTTGATCATAAAGCCTCTGTGGATTTGACCATTTGATTTTGAACTTTACCGATTAGCACTTGAATTTAACAGCAAGCTCCTCCAGCGTACTCATCAGCTTCTCCTCTTCAGAGGGAGAGGACCTGGAGAAGGCAAGGGGCAGGTGCGTAGAAACAGCTTTTCTGTCTGTTAATGAATCAATGTGTGAAAGTTCAGTTACAGGTTAAAAAACTCTAGATAGATAGACTATTAAATCCTTTGCAAAGTCAAGGAGAGTTGGGTCACAAAACATGTTTAAAACTGTACAGCACATAAAAGCACAATACATTATAGAGCTTCTCTGTCACCATTGAGTTCTATATTATAAAAGTAGCTTGACCTTGGAAGAAGAGGCCACTGGGCTGTCTGCTGGCAGCATCTGATACGGCCAGCCACACCACTGTGTCAGCACCTTGCGCTTCAGTACGGAGTTTGTTCTTCATTTTAGCATAAAAGTCTGGCATGGATGACCGCACCGCTGTGGGAAAAACAAAGACGCACAAAGAAACTCGGTGCCAAGACTCCAAAAATGTCTGTATGTCTATATTTTATAAGCAAGACATTTACTTGCAAATGTTACTGAAGCTAGTACACACAAACACACATTCCCCACCTGGGGTATCTGCCCAGCCTGGGTGCATGGACGAGAAGTGGATTTCTTTGTGCTGAGCTGCCCATTGCTCTGTCATGATCACCTGTTGCCTCTGAGAAAGTTCACCGTAAACACTAAACAACTCCAGAATCTTTCCTGACACCAATGTTAACATCAGCATTTAACATAACATTTTGTGTTGCTATAAAACAATATAAATCATGTTTTAAATGAACAAGAAATCCATATAGATTCAGCAAAACCAAAAGCCAGAGTAAGAAGGCTGCATGAGAGACAAAAAAAAGCTTTGTGTTAACAAACATAGTGCAGCATGTGTGATGCAGCTAGCATTTGTTGTTTTCTGTCAAAAAATGTAGCCGCTAATGATCGTATGTTTCGTATCATCTGGATTTTTTTTTTTGGTCAAGTCTTAATATAAATACAGTATAAAATGCAGGTCTCAGCTCAAGACTTTGAATGAAGATGCAGAACAGACAGGTTTAAATGGGGGTTTATGGCAGTACCTTGTTCTGCGCATATGCCATGGTGCCATCAAAAGAGCCTTTCTCAAACTGAAGGTCTTCAACATTCAACTTCTGAACCAGCATGCCACCAGAAGACACAGTGATCTGTACAAAGAATAATGTGACACACACACACACATATATATATATATATATATATATATATACATATATATATATATATATATATATATTATATCACACACACACACACACAGCCTGGCCAAAAAAGTCACATGCTTTAATATTTTTGTTGCTTAGATTACAGAGCGTTTTCGTTGTGGCATTGTTTCAAAAACGTATGCAATGTCACAGCAGTTATTTCTATCCAGAGTTGCATTCATTTTTGGCTGAGATCTTGTATTGATGGCAGGAGAGTCTAACCACTCTGTAAAGTCTTCTCCAGCACATCCCAAAACTTTCAATGGGGTTAAAGTCAGGACTCTGTGGTGGCCAATTTATGTGTGAAAATTCATGCTCCCTGAACCACTCACTCACTAAAAAAAAAAAAAAAAAAAAAGTCTCCCCAACTTGGAATGCCCAATTCCCACTACTTAGTAGATCATCATGGTGGTGCGGTTACTCACCTCAAACTGGGTGGTGGAGGACAAGTCTCAGTTGCCTCCGCTTCTGAGACAGTCAATACATGCATCTTATCATGTGGCTCGTTGTGCATGACACTGCAGAGACTCCCAGCTTGTGGAGGCTCATGCTACCATCTGCAGTCCACGCACAACTTACCACGTGCCCCATTGAGAGCGAGAACCACTAATCATGACCACGAGGAGGTTACCCCATGTAACTTACCACGTGCCCCATTGAGAGCGAGAACCACTAATCATGACCACGAGGAGGTTACCCCATGTGACTACAGTCTCTCGCAACCAGGCCAATTTGTTTGCTTAAGAGACCTGGCTGGAGTCACTCAGCGCACCCTAGATTCGAACTCATGACTCCAGGGGAGGAAGTCAATGTCAATATTCGCTGAGCTACCCAGCCCCCCCGAACCACTCTTTCACAGTTTGAGCCCAATTAATCTTGGCATTGCCATCCTGGAATATGCCTGTGCCATCAGGTAAGAAAAAATCTATTGTTGGGATAACCTGGTCATTCAGAAGATTCAGGTAGTCAGTAGACTTCATTTTATTGCCACATAATGTTCCTGAGCCTAGACCTGACCAATTGAAGCAACCCCATATCATAATGCTGCCTTAAATCCAAAAGGCAACTTTTTTTGGCAAGGTGGTGTGTGTGTGTGTGTGTGTGTGTGTGTGTGTGTGTGTGTGTGTGTGTGTGTGTGTGTGTGTGTGTGTGTGTGTGTGTATATATACACACACACACATATAACTAATTCAGTTTACCACAATATCGATACACAGAGGTTCTATACAGAGGATCCACTCACCACTCTCGGATTCTGTGACTTTTTCAGCGTGGGAATCAGTGCTGTTGTCAGAATATATGTCCCTAACAGCAAACAAGATTCAGTTATGACAACTCTCAGAAAGACTTAGCATGTGTTTGTGGGAATTACATATTGATAGGATATTGGTTTTGGTCTAAGTCTGTTAGAACATACACAGACATACTGCTGCAAAATCAGACATAAATACAATACCCCTGTAGCAGATCTGGGGGGGTTCAGATAAAGTAAAACTGAAGTAAAATGGGCTTACTTGCAAACTGAGCATATTTAAAATGTTAGTAAAAGAGAGAGTCTGCAAGTTAACTGGATACCCGATTACATGTGAAAGGATCCAATTGTTTACACCATCTGAGCCGACTGGCCTGACGTATCACATGTGAGCAAGCTGATAAATATAAGTTCATTGAACCTATCAGCTTGTGCCATGTAAATTCATGCTTGAACTTAGGCTGAGTTCGGATTGGCATTCTACCATACTACTCTTACTATTTCTGCCATAGGCAGACATGGCAGAAGTAGTAGGAGTAGTATGGGTAGTATGCCGTTCTGAACTCACCCTTTAGTCATATATGCCATGTAAAGGGATGACACTTAAAAACATTTACTTTACAGAGATAATGGAAATACT
Organism: Xyrauchen texanus; assembly: GCF_025860055.1. Lineage (NCBI taxonomy): Eukaryota > Metazoa > Chordata > Actinopteri > Cypriniformes > Catostomidae > Xyrauchen > Xyrauchen texanus. The sequence continues at coordinate 21,638,276 of NC_068293.1, read as the reverse complement.
CCATGAGTATGGATTCCTGTGACCTTTGTAACAATGCTTTAATAAAACTTAATTATTTGTAGTCATTGTTTAAAATAAAATAAAAAAATTAAATTAAATAAAAAAACACAATATAACATGAATACAAGTTATAACTCTCCTACCAAGTGTGTTGGTCGCAAAGTTTTTCTCCAGGTCATCCTCTGTCAGTTCTCTCTGATTTACCATGCAGCCGGCATTATTGATCTACAGCATTAAACAACAAGATGATAAGACAAGGGGTTGGGCAAAACGGGCAGTGGTTGCATGCAAATGAACATACTGCATACAATGCACATCAGATTTACCAGAACATGTAGACTTTTGTTGTGAGAGAATTCATTGGCAAACTCCCACACTTTTTTGGGGCTGGACATGTCAACAATGTGGACATGGACATTCTAAAAAGTAATTGAGAGACAAACTTAGAACAGAGTCCACTGTTTCTGTTCCAGTGGAATACAAGTATAGTGTACAGGTAACGGGAGTATGGAATTATTTAATCGGCATGTTCCTATCATGGTACATCAAATAATATCAGACTGGTAACATTTTTACAGTACGTGTGGATGTAATGTGAAATAATAATGAGTTATACAGTTCTATTTTGTTATGAAAATATACCTCATTTTTACTATGCTCAACGATCTCATTTCTTGCCTCCTCCGCCCGATCTTTATTTCTGCACACAAGGTGTACCGTCCCACCTGAAGACAAACAAGAAATTCTGACTCAACTTTTGTTCAGCTTGATCGTTTTCTGATTTAAATAGCACTGCAGATCATTTACCAGAAGGAGTCACTGTTGCGTCCCTTTTGATGGTTAAACTTTTACATTACAAATGCTATTCCAACGTTTTGATGGAAGATACAAGATCTTTATAGTTTGACGGTTATTACATGACGGAATATCATTGGAGCAATCTTTATTATTTAGTAAAAAGGTTTTTTTCTCACCTCTTTTGGCTATTTCGCAGGCGACGGCTTTACCGATGCCGCTATTAGCTCCGGTGATGATGAACGAGCGGCCGCTCACACTCGCCTCCAGATCCGCCGCGCTGAAACGCCTCTCCGCTGCCTCATAACCGCTCCTGATGAGAAGCAAAGATTAAACGACTGAAAGTGACATTCAAACATTGTAATAGCAGAGAATGTTAATTTAATTTTATAAATTTGTGCCTTGCTTGTCACGTTGTTGGAAGGAATCTCAGATGAATATAGACAAACTACATTAGAACGAGTACTTACTTTGTATATTCCTGTAGACCTTTTATAAACCAAACCGTGTTTCGATAGAAAGACATCAGTACGGTTTTACGAGCTTCTACTCCAGAACGGTCTCATAACACTTTACACACGGCCCTGTAGCGTTTGATAACATCACGTGTCGAGTGTGTTGTAAGCGAGTAGCGATTTACAGTACGCATGCGCATTTTTATGGCAAGCAGTTTTAACTTTTATTCATTTCCATCTTGATATCAACAATTCAATTTTCACTAGTTAAAATTATAGTTATTGATATCTTTAATTCGATATCTACTAGTAACAATGGGAATGTTTAATATCAGAAATTACATTTCCACTAGAAACAATGCTAATTCTTGATATCAACAATTACATTTTTACTAGTTAAAATGCTCATTCTAGATATCAAGAATTGTAATTCAACTAGTAAAAACTATCATTCTTGATATTTGTATTTTCACTAGTGAAATGTCACCATAGGCTGCCACTCAAAATCAATTGTTGATATCAAGAATCGATTTCTTACTTGTTGAAATTCCAATTTCAGAAATCAGAAATACAATTCGTACTAGTAAAAACCTTTATTTTTGATATCAAGAATTCAATTGTCACTAGTTGAAATGTCTATTCTTGATATCAACAGTTGAATTGCTATTAGTAACAATGTTCATTTTTTATATCAATAATTCCATTTTCACTAGTGACAATGTTCATTTCTGATATCATGAATGTGATTGTTACTAGTCAGAAAGCCATTTTAGATATCTGAAATTATGTTGATATCATAAATACATTTTCAGATATAATTTTTTAAAATTTTTACTAGTAACAATTAAATTGTTGATATCTAGAATATACATTTTTACTAGTAACAACGTAATTCTTGATATCAAGAATAGACATTTCAACAAGTAAGTAATCAATTCTTGATATCAACAATTGATTTTGAATGGCAGCCTATGGTGACATTTCACTAGTGAAAATACAAATATCAAGAATGATAGTTTTTACTAGTTGAATTACAATTCTTGATATCTAGAATGAACATTTTAACTAGTAAAAATGTAATTGTTGATATCAAGAATTAGCATTGTTTCTAGTGGAAATGTAATTTCTGATATTAAACATTCCCATTGTTACTAGTAGATATCGAATTCCTGATATAAATAACTATAATTTTAACTAGTGAAAATTGAATTGTTGATATCAAGAATTCGTATCCTGAAAATGAATAAAAGTTAAAACGGCTTGCCATACATTTCCTAATACGGGGATTAAATCTTTATTCGACCACATTCTTGCATTCTAGTAACATGCTGTTTAGGGAAAGTCGAGTATACCATAATTATTAGTATTTATGGATAAATAAATGTATTAGTGTCTGTTACTTATGTTACTTATGGGTGTATGTACTTCAGCGTATACAGTTGTCAGGATGGCCGAGTGGTCTAAGGCGCCAGACTCAAGGTTCAGTCCTTCCCTGTGCATCATGGGTCTTCTGGTCTCCGAATGGAGGCGTGGGTTCGAATCCCACTTCTGACAAGACGTTTTTGTTACTATAATCAGAATTGTGCTTCAAAACAAACCTATTCACATGGGACAAGACTGTTTGGTTACCAGCATGCTTCAAAATATCACATTTTGTGTTCAGCAGAAGAAAGTCAGTCATACAGGTTTGGACGTTTAAAATGTTGGTTCATGTGTGTTCTTGTTGTTGATGGCTGTGGCATTTATATTTTGATTATACACTAATGGTTCTTGTGTTATAAATAGATGTATCAAGGGATGACGCAGTGACCTCTTGTTCTGAGAAAGACAGTGAGCCAGAGCTGCCAGGAGATGTTCAACACTAATAAATTCTTTCCTCTTTGTAAGTATTGTGTGGAATTCTTTTATGTAATTTTTTGTAAATAAACTCAGCATTTAATGTAACAGACACATGCTACTGTATCTTGTCTCCTTGGTACTTAAGCTTTATTTTCTGAAAATATTTAGGATGTTCAACACTTGTAGACACAAACAGAGTAACCCTATACTTTCCTCTATGTGAGTACTGTGTATGTGTGTGTGTGTTATTACTATCAATACCAGAAAAACAGCTTATAAATCATACATACCACATTTTTACATTTATATATTTAGGTAAATAAAGAAAATACAGTTTGTACAGTATAAAAATCATTATGGAAATTCCCCATAAAACATGGAAAACCAACATTGTGTGTGTGCGTGTGTGTGTGGACCCCGAATGTAGCAGTGGCCACCCCAAAAATAAAACTCTAGTTCCGCCACTGCTGTATGCCAGATTACCAATCCAGCCCTGTGTGTGTGTGTGTGTGTGTGTGTGTGTGTGTGTGAGTGATTGAGGAAGATTTTATTCAAACATACACAGGTGTCTGTGAGAGTTTTATTTATTTACACACTTGTGTGTGTGAGAGTTTTATTTGTTTTCATAAGTGTATGTTTGGGTATATATACACACACACTTGTGTGTACATAAATACAACTCTTACACATACCCACGTGAGTGAATATAAATCTAAATCACACACACACACACACACACGCACATACACACACACACACACACACACACACACACACACACACACACACACACACACACACACACACACCTAGAAGGGCTTCACTTACATGAAACCTTAGATACTGAACACTGAAACATAAAGAACTTTTATAATCACCAAAGGACCATGTAACTCAAATTAAGAACCCTACATTATAAAAAGTGGTACTCTGTTTCAAAGAATGAGTCAACTGCTCACCCGTTTCTTAGATCCACTGATATGCAGAAGTGATTTTGCTTAGTTATTAAAAAACTGTATACACTAAGGGGTTTTGTATCCAGAATCTCTCGCATCAAAAGCAACAATAACATTAATCAATATAATTTAGAGTGAAGAATTTGAAACTCTTTCCTAATTTAATCCAAATGTTTTCATTACAATTTAAGTAAAAGGTAGAAGGTGTTTGTTTCCTGTGCAATTACTTTTAAACATAATTAGATAAAAGTTTAGCATGTTCTATAAATTGACCCCAAACCTATAGGACAAGAAAAAGGTAACTTCTCCAATATAATATTATATAGCCTACCAATAACACTAAACCAAATATTCCATGTAATTATGTATTTTCACAATTAAGTTGAATAATGCTATGCAAAATAATTACAGACAAATCATTATCCCTGTAAAATTTATTCATCTGAAAGAAAGAAAAATTAGCTATATGAATTACATATCATACAGGCATAATAATATATCTACGACATCACACGATTTTAGTGTTCCCCCACCTCCGAAATCCCAATTAAACCCATGCCTACTTCCCTAGTTTACAAATTATCATTCATTTCTATGAATCTCAGTGGCGGACTCTTCATCAGACGATTATTAAAGTAATTTTGTCTTTCTCCTCCAAGCACAGTCAATCGTATTTGCAATTGTTTTGTTTCGAGGCAGATCGTCCTGTCTGTCGACTATATGAATGTGCGTGCAAGCCTAACTCTAATAACAAGAAAAGGGTGGATTTAGGCGTGTCTACCTCCGAGGCCATGCCAGGTAAAAAAAAACAAAAAACATCCAATGGATGGGGAAACACGGAAGTTCATAAAACTGACAGAGAGCTTCCAAAATCGCGGATTGCGCTCCAGCTTCAGTGGAGATGAACTGAACACGATGGATTTTACGAGATGATGCTGAGGGCGTCTGGGTAAATGTTTTGTTTACTCTTGTCGTCTGATGATTGGCTTTTATTTTTATTTTTGTTGGGGGATGTATTTAATCTAAAGTAGACATCCAAACACAACACAACGATCGACAGACGTAATCAGAATAAAATGAGTGCTGCAGTTACAAACAGTGAGGGTCAAGTGCCCTCCATCCCTGCTGTTGAAACAAGCGATGGACTCGGTCTCAGTGTAAAGGATGTCAATCAAATAGTCATGGAATTCCTGATGTTCATGATGAGAGCGATTGTCCTGTGCTATCCCGTATACCTGACCGGATCACTTGGACTGAGCATTAGCTGGATTCTTCTGAGTATGCTGATGTGGACCATGTGGAAAAACAACCGCAAGTGGAAAGATCACAGGCTCGACACAGCCATCGACTTCTTGGAAAACGAGAAGACGGTGATCAACACTGAACTGAAGGCTATGAACATGCCAGCTTGGGTGGGTGGCCTTGAGATACTCTACACAAGACTTTACTACCAGTTAACCTTGATGCAAATAATACTAGTTTAAAGTATTAGTCCTCTATGTGCAAATTATTTGAATGAGATGACACCCTGAATAACAAATAAGTATGGTGTACAGTATTGTTTCTATGCATATTACGTTTTAAACCCTATCTTACAGTAATTGTGCAATACATACTGCATGGTGTCCAATTTAAAATACTGGATTGCAATGTGGCGAACTGTCAGAGGTGTGGTTTCTTGTTTTGTTGCTTTGGGAACATCACACAAAAACGTGTCAGCTTGAGTTTCTTAATTAAAATACCTACCTGCTTTTCATGCTTAAAAAAGATAAAATAATGTCTGGTTACACTTTACAAAAAGGTGCTATTTGTTGACATTAGTTAATGCATTAGATATTATAAACTTATAATGAATAATATATTTTTACAGCATTTATTAATCTTGGTTATTGTTAGTTTATAAAATTGTTCATCATGAGTTCAAGTTTGTAATGCATTAACTAATGTTACATTTTGTACAACTTTTAATTAAAAAAATAGCATGTATTGAAATGAACATTAACCAAGATTAAGAAATGCTGTAAAAGTTAGTTCATGTTAACTAATGTAGTTAACCAATGTTAACAAATGGAAGCTTATATAAAGTGTTACCAATTTTCATTTGAAACTAGAGACTGACACCTTTTAATGCAGAACTAGGGTTGAAACAAATATTTTAAATAGATCAATTTGGCCTATTTTGATATATTACAGTTACCCAGTTTTTATAGTTCCCAAGATCTCTAGTTTCCAAACTCTAAACTAACCTTAAAGGAATAGTTCACCCAAAAAGGAAAATTCTCTTATGATTTACTCACTCTCATGTCATCCCAGATGGGTATGACTTTTTTTTCTTCAGCAGAACACAAACAAATATTTGTTTATATTGAAGAATATTTAAGCTCTCTAGGTCCATACAATGCAAGCGAATTAGGTGATTTTTGTAGCTTCAAATATGTGGTACCCATTCACTTGCATAGTATGGACCTAGAGAACTTAAAAATTCTTCTAAGAATCTTTGTTTGTGTTCTGCAGAAGAAAGAAAATCATACACACCTGGGAAGGGTTGAGGGAGAGAATTTTCATTTTTGGGTGAACTCACTATTTCAGTGGCATAAAAAAACTTGGATTAAATGTAATCATAGGATTCGATTTTGATCTAGTATTTACATAATTAAATTCTAAAACGTTTTATGGACAGTTATGGGGAAGATGTATTAATTTGTCTAATCTGGTGAACAATCATTAACAGCTCATATGAAAGTTGTGCACTACCAAACTGGTGGACCATCATTTTGTTATGAATTGTCATAGATGTCCACGCTTCTTTGTCTTTGTCCTCTATAGATTCACATTGCTGATGTTGAGAAGGCTGCTTGGATCAACAAGGTAAGACTTCATCTAGGTTTTGCACCTCTAATGTAGTGGTAATTGTCTGTTTAATACATTTTTCTGTCTGAGAGAGTACAGGTTGGCTTATTTCAGGTTTTCTTTTTAACTGCAGATCTCTAAATGTGCTTGTTTGTTGTAGATTCTTCAGCAGGCATGGCCATTTTTTGGCATGTTCATGGAGAAGCTTCTAATTGAAAACATTCAGCCGTCCGTAAGATCGTCTAGTCCCCATCTCAAGACCTTCAGCTTTACTAAAGTCCACATCGGACAGAGGGTATAATTCCATAATTGTCTGAGAAACTGTGATCTTAACTGGGAGTAGACCATAATATACATCATAAAGAAGTTTATAACTGTACATTTGTGTTTCAGGCTCCAACTATCACAGGTGTACGGGTGTACACACATGAGCTGGACACAAGAGAGGTCATCATTGACCTCAACATTGTGTGAGCTTTGACAACAAATATTATTTAATTGAGAGATTATTTTGCTAACCTGTTTTTATGCCATCGTTAACCCATGGGGCTGTTTTTATATGCACATAATATCTTTTCCAAATAGACTAAAATTCGAGTTGCACTAATAAAGTTTATGCACAACAATTGCAATGCAGTTTACAGTTACAGTTACCATACTGAAGCAGACTGCTTGTCAACAACACAAACGTATCACTTATAAATATTTCACTGGATAGACACAACTGAAAACTTCTCAGGTCTTTTTATTAAATCAAGTTAGAACAATTTAAGTTTGATTTTGGGTATGTAATTCAGAATTCAACAGTAATAATTGGCTATGCCTTGGCAGAACATGTGCACTTAAATTCATCACAGATACAGTTGTTAAATTAAATGACTGTTTAAGCAGATGTTTATAGCTACAGTATTATATATTTCAGGATTTTTGCTTTTTGACTCATAAAGATAGGTTGTTTTATATGAAATGTGCCATTTACGTGGTGTTGTGTTGTGCCAATAATGAGTTGTGTAAGTGCATCTACACTTGAATGTTTTAGACTCTATTTTCCTTCTAGTTATGAGGCTGATGTGGACATTGATGCTGATGTTAAACCAGCCATCAAAGTAGGAGTCAAAGGGCTTCAGGTCAGTGAAACTTGAATTTCATCATAGTACATTGTGAAAGTTCACTTTAACAGAGATTAGATGTTTCACATAATTTCAGAGTAAATACACATTCATCTTGGAACGTTCTCACTGCACAGTCAATCATTAAAAAGATAAAAAATTGAGCAAGTATAAATCTATTTTTAATTTTAGCTTCAGGGGATGCTACGTGTCATCCTTGAGCCTCTGATTGGTCAGGCACCCCTTGTAGGTGGAGTCACCATGTTCTTTATTCGTCGACCCGTGAGTATGGAAACTGCATGCAATTAGCAACTTTAAAATAAAACATAAATGTGTCATGAGTTTATCTACAACTCTGTTGTGTGTAAAATTGAATTTTCAGACTCTGCAAATAAATTGGACTGGCATGACTAATGTTTTGGACAGTCCAGCACTAAGGTACATTCATAGATTCTGATCAAAGATTTTGATTATTTCTTATTATAGGTGCGTACAAATTTCCTTGAATTTTTGGTATTTATAAAAACATGTCAGAATAACAGTATTATGTATTTTTATTCTAAAAACACACGCTGTCCCAGAAGAATGAAAGTATTTTTTTATTAAAGTAATATTTAAGTCTTTATTTCAATTATAACCTAATCGCTGTTGTCTGTTGTGCTGTAAAATGTGCATTTGATTTATGGTAGTAAGACAGCAGTTAGCATCGTAACAAGCATTAGCGACTTGGTCAAATGAAAGCTACAGGTGCTAAACAAATAATAGAAACACCGATGTAATGATAAATGAACCTGTTTAGTGCCACCTTGCTTCAGGGCATTAAATGTTGTCATAAATGATGCCGTCGTGGATGAATAGGATTAGGCCGGATAATACTATTCCTTTTTGAAGGTTTCCTTCTGCCAGTGTGTTAAAACAAGTTAAAAGATTACTTGTTTTTGTGCTCCTAATACAATATGCTGTATGTTCCTTATTTGCCAGTTTTTGTCACATTGCATGATGTCTATCTCAAACTATTGGAACAACTTGCATAAAATTACTAAATCTGTTAAAATGACCCTCTGTTAATAATTAGTAGTAAAGATATACTGAAATACCCAGCCAGTCAGGACAGATTTGACTTGTTAGGCTCCTTCAATCACTGGCTTGCTGTAGCCAGTGAGAAAGACTGGCACAATTAGTTTGAATTAATATACTGTGACGTTCACAGAATGGGGGCAGCAGGGGCACAAGCCCCTTTCATTCACAAATCTAAAGGTGCCCTTTTGGGCATCCAGAAAAAGGGGAGACATTTTAAAAATTAAAAAGTCTACTCCATGTATTGTGTTGTAAGTTCATCGGAAGAATAATACTCGATTGCTCCTGCATTTTCTGCATTGCACATCTGCAGTGTAGAAAGATTTATTCATTATAATGTGAACAGTTGCGACACTTTCAGTGAATGTTGACATAAACTGAAGGCGCTGTCTGGTTCAGCCAAAGCCAGTTTTGTTTTGTTGAAACTAATAAGCCATTAGATCACTTTCAGAAAAAAATACTTAATAATTTTTTAGACATGTAGTTTACATGTAGACATATCCATGCAAAACCATGGTACCATCTTGACTCCATTATTGTACCATGGTTCTGCCATATTATTGCTTTTAGGTCCTGTATATTTATAGATATTAATGACAGAATACTGAAAATAACATTATATGAATATTAAAATAAATTAAGGGAAAGTAATATAAGAAGTGTCAGTTATATAAAGAGTGAGGGAGCAGAGATGAGACAAGAAAAACATAAGAGTAGTATAACAAAAATCAACACTGTGCCATTACCAGGGTAATAACATTGTACTGAATTATTGATCATGTTCATATTTCATGATACTGTCGTGGTACTCCAAGGTACTTTAATACCATGGTTTTCCTATGACACATGTCATAAACATGGGGTTATCACCATGTCTGAAAATAGATAAATAAACAAGTGTATTACCATGGAGCTTTTTGTGAGAAATATAACAGAATAGGCTATTATTTGTGATAAAGAAATGTTTTTACAATTATGTACAGTATACAAGAAAATGGTTAAATACTCAATAAGCAAAGAAATTTGTTAAGTATTTATAATTACTAGGCTACTCATAAAAACAATTAAATTAAAAGAAAAAAAAAATCTGTGCCCTTTTTTATCCTTCTGCCCCTGTCCCTGCTAAGGTCTGTGCACATCATTGTTCATCTAAATAAATTAAACTAAACCACAGAGTTTCTCGTAGTATAAACCCGAATCTCTGTTTACTCTCTAGTCATATGTCAGAATCTGCGATTGTGGACATCATCGCCTCTCTCATGGTTCTGCCCAATCGGATGTGCTTTCCATTGATTGAACAAGTCAAGGTCGACCAGATGAGGTTTCCACTGCCTCGAGTAAGACTTCAGATGAATGAGTCCCATTGCCTCAATCAAAGAGCTTCTTATGTGTTTCAGACAAGGCCTATATACTGTATGCTAAATGAATTGGAAAATAAGGAGTACAGTAGTCTTAGAGCATTTGATAAGCAGAAAATATATTAGTATGCTTGATGTGTTTTTCTTTTGGCAGTGCTGATATAATGTTCAATTCTCTAGTTTTGTTTTATTTACATAGATTTGTTTTTTAATTTCATCACCATGTGAATGAATAATTTCTTTCTTTATTGATGCCTTAAGGGCGTGGTACGGGTCCACATCTTGGAGGCCCGGGATCTTGTAGCAAAAGATGCGCACATGATGGGACTGGTGAAGGGCAAGTCAGATCCATATACTGTGCTGAGGGTCGGAAATAAGCAGTTCAAAACAAAGACTATAAAAGAAAACTTGAATCCACGCTGGAATGAAGTTTTTGAGGTAGCAGCTGATGTTTTGTCCATTAATACACCCCTATCCTTTTGTTTAGTACACCTGCTATTCTTGTCAAGCCAGAGGCGAGGCCACATAAGAGCCAGGGTGGCACTGGTACACCCAGATTGACAGTGGGTCCACCCAATATAAACTGCTGGAATGCAGGCTACTAATAGTTTGGAAATTGAAAGAAACTACATTTTGTCACACACTCATCATTATCAGTTTTTGAAAAAACGAATTATATTTTTCACATCGGAAAACTTTGACTTTAGCAAAAAATTGTCTCATAAAGGCTAAATAAAGTGGTGCACTTCATAATTTTTTTACAATGAAATTACATAGGCACAGAATAGACGTTGATCCACTACACTAAGGTCCACCCACTTTGAGATTTCTGGCCTCGCCACGGTGTCAGGACATAATCGATTTTGCTCATTTCAAATGAAAAATAGGAAATGCAAAAGCTCTCATTGCTGTACTTATATTTGAATTTCAATAGTTCGTCATTCATGAAGCTCCTGGGCAAGAGTTGGAAGTGGAACTTTTCGATGAAGACACGGATGCTGATGACTTTTTGGGCAGGTGATTATGCTCAAACATCATCATTATTTTACCTTTCATGCAGATTAGAGTGCAGAATATTATGAAAATGATTTCCTGTAAATCTGGTAAGCATTTGGAAAGTATGTAAATTAGTTTGAGGTGTTGGATTGTATGTCGCAGGTTCAATCTGGATTTTGGGGAGGTGAAGAAAGAAAGAGTGCTAGACAAGGTAAGCTTTAGAAAGGTCCTTTACAGAATCCATAGGCACAGTTTCCTGGATTAAATCGAAGTGCTCCACACCAAGGGTGGCACTACGGTGGGTTTACCGGGCTAAAGCCCCGAATATTTTAGGAAAAGCCCCAGCATTTTTATTACCTTGTACTAATCATCGCATTTTCATGCGCACAGTAAAATAAAATCCAGAACCTGAATTCTGCTGTCCATTTATGCTCATTCACTCCTGACAAGAACCGCCCACTCAGACAAGGAGGCTACTGACTGACATGTTAACTGTCCAATCATCGATAAGAAGTTACTTACGATCTAGCCAATGAGATTAAAACTTTTGGATGTAATTACTTCGACTGCTTTAGACAGACGGTTTATAGGTGTGCACTTATCTCGGTAAGGAGATTTATTAGAATATCGCAATGGACATTTCAGAATTCTTTAAGATAAAAGAAGTAAAACCGCCTCAGCTGGCATCAGCACTTCAACAGCAAGATGTGGCTGCTTGAGGTATGTGTAAGACCTATATAACTTATTCTTTGCTTTATCAATGTAAATCAACAATTACAGTCTTACAACTTAGTTGTCTAATATTTTGGTCTTAACTTTTTCAGTCAGTTGCATAAAAACTTACATTGAACTTATTTAAGACCAAAATATAAGCCTGCCGACACCTAGGCTAACTTTTGGTTCCATTCTATGTTGTCATGAAAAATAACTGTCAGCTGTGCTCGTGGGCGCTTCAGTTAAGGGCTCAAAGGGGCTCGAGTTGAGACTTTGTAGAAAACTTCGACTTCTGGTAACACAGTTTCTTGTGTTTTATATATTATTTGGGTTAAAATCACTAAATGTGTTCATTAGAATAGATTTTAAGCATTGTATTTTTATAATATGCAAACATTTTCAGCATGTTGAGTGCCCACTGTCGGCCATTTTCTATGTTGTTCAGTGTTGTACTTTTCCTGCAAAAAATTTGTATTAGACTGTCTTATAAAGACAGCTGTGAGCTTGTTTTATGCAACAGGCTTTCTCTGGGATCTTAAGTTAGTCAGACTAATTGTTAGACGCAAGCATTCAATGTCTATGTTTATGCAGCCGGCCCCTGGGTGCATAATGTGCAAGACTTTTCTCAGTGCTAATTTATAATTGCCTTCAACAAGTGTGTGCATGTGTGTTTTGTGTTATATACCTTTGTGTTTGTGTGTAATAAGAATAGATGATAAAAATGTAATATGTGCTTGACGAATGAGTAAAGAATCTTTATGTATTATAGATAATCTTTATTTATGTATTTATTCTCACAAAAATAGCTTAAAATATTCAGTGGTTGGAAAGAAATTGGGATTCTCTGTCAACATATTATGAAACAGTAAGAAAATCTTGGAATGTCTGGTATTCTCACTTTATGGTCATACATTTTTGTTGATGAATATGATAAAATGTTCTGTAGGCAGGTTCCTCTAATTAGACAAGGAATAACAGCTTGGTGTCATTGCTCTGGATTTGTAGGTTTTAAACATATAGCCAATGTGTACAATGAGTTTGATTACAAATGATAATAGCATTGGATGATTGTCTGTAGTGGTGGAATAAAGCAATTGGTAGATCTGAAAAGTTTTCAGTCCATCTCATTTTATGCTCTGAAATGAATTTAATTATTTTTCTTTTGTATTTTTTAACAAACAATATTGAAAATGTTTTACTCTTTGCCAATGTAACTTTTAAACAGATTTAAAATTGTATCCCATGTATTATGATGCATACATTGTTGTCTCTGATATCTCATTTGAGTGGAGTGAGAACATAAAATTTGGGTGAATTCCCTGAAGTATTAAAGGGTTATTCCGGTATATTCCGGGTTCAATACAAGTTAAGCGCTATCGACGGCATTTTTTTGATTGGCACAAAAAGATAATTTGAACTCATCCTTCCTTTTCTACAATTTTTTTATGAAATAAATAAATTAAGTGGGGCCAATCTTTGGAGGCTTTAAAGGAAGAAATGTGTAGCTTCTAATTGGCCTCATTTACTCCCATTGTAAGCGCCTCACTGTAGGAAGGACAAGTATAGATGAATTTCTGTGGCAATCAACATTGTTACAAATGCTGTCAATTGAGCTTAACTTGTATTGAACCCAGAATATTCCTTTAACAAAACAGTACCATGGTTATATCAAGTTATTCATTGAAGTTCCTGGGAATATCATGTAAATACCATGGTATTATCATCTAATACTATCACTTTAACATTGTACCACCAGAGTACTTTTTGTAAGGGAAGCAAAGCACACATGTGATTAGGAATGCTGAAGAAAAACAACATTTATACAGTCAGAATGTCTGTGTGGTGTGCAAACAGACAGTGGGCAAATCCATTTTTGCCATTTGTTTTTTAAGTCAGGGATTAAATACTCATTTAACTTCTTTAGACTTGTCTGTGTTTTTAGTTTTGTTGTTCAAGTGAACACACCAGCATTGTCTTTAATTCACAGTGGTTCACTCTGGAGGACATTCAGAGTGGTGAGATACATATGAAGTTACAGTGGTTTTCTCTGCAAACAAACCAAGCACTAATGAAGGAGGTAAGCTTGTATTTTCTATTCATTGGCTAAGAATAGTGTACTTTTTTTTTTTACCAATTTGTATCCTCTGTCATGCTAGATATATTTTTTTCTTTTTTGGTGATCAAATATTTATCAGGTTTTTGTAAAAAGTGAATCATAACCCAAACACAATTCTCCATCATCATCATCATCATCATCATCATCATCATAACAATTATATTCACTAATAATAATCAGGGAGAACATTGTTTATAATAATAACTTTCTGCAATCTTGCTGCATTTAAAGGGATAGTTCACCCAAAAATGAAAATTATCTCATTTACTTACACTCATGCCATCCCAGGTGTGTATGTCTTTCTTCTGCTGAACACAAACAAAGATTTTTAGAAGAACATTTTAGCTCTAGGTCCTCACAATGCAAGTGAATGGGTACCAAACTTTTGAAGCTCCTAAAGCACATTAAGTTATTAATTATAAATGTGTCTTCAAAAGCTGTATGATAAGTATGGATGAGAAACGGATAATAATTTTTTATTTTTTTACAATCAATCTCCACTTTCACTTTCACATTCTTTTTTTCCCCTTTTTTGTCGATTTGCATTCTTCGTGCACATCGCAACTTTCTGGGCAGGGAGGTACATTTATAGTCAAAAAAGGACTTAAATATTGATCTGTTGCCTTTTGGGATGGCATGAGTGTGAGTAAATGATTAGAGAATTTTAGAGGATTGGGCTAAAATTCTAGCAACTTATGTGAGAAGCTTGTGGAAGGCTACAAAACGTTTAACCTAAGTTAAACAATTTAAAGGCAATGCTACCAAATACTAACAAATTGTATGTAAACTTCTGACGCACTGAAAATGTGATGAAAGAAATAAGACATTTCAGGAATTGTGAAAAACTGAGTTTTAATGTATTTGGCCAATGTGTATGTAAACTTCTGACTTCAACTGTACTTTCCCAGACAGGTGTTAAGTGCTGGATTATCGAACAAAATTATTGTCATGTAAACCTGAAGATCTTAATTACAAAACAGCCAGGCTCAGCTACTAGATTTAGAATGCTTTACGTTGTTCATTATTTCCTTTTTAGACCACTGATGGCCTCGCTTGTGCCATGCTGGCAGTATACCTTGACAGTGCCTCCAATTTGCCTGTGAGTATACATACACAATGTGGTAATCTCTTACAGACTGTCAGCATTTCATACCACAACATGGCTCAACAAATTTCATTTTAACCATTTTCTTTGCAGAAAGACCAAAGAGAATTCACCCAAAATGATAAGCATGGAAAACCAGTCAAAGAATCTCGGGTAGGAAATCACCTCAACTGATCTTTGTACACTGTGTAGAAGTTGTGTGATGGTTCTGGTACAGAGTGCTCATGAATGCTATTGTTGTGAAGTTTGCTCTACATAGTCCCGACGCAATAGGATACTAACAACAATCAATTTTGTCCACACTTAATGTGAAACTGCTGGGCAAAGAGGCACAATCACAGCCAATCAGAACATATTTGATGTTTAAATTGCAATTATGAGGAGTTGGATTTTGGACCAGATAAACTTCGTAGTGGACGGGGCTATGAGGCATGACGCCGCAGAAATAGAAACAACAAAATTTCCTGTCACCCGTCACAGCTGATTAAGAGAAAAACTCTTAATTAAAATGGAAGATTAACCGCCGTGTTTACAGTTTGGGGAATCAACCTACAAAAGGCTTAAGTATAGTTGTTTCAGCATATTAAGCTGGGGTTGGAGAAAATAGTTTTCACATTTTCACATTAAAGAAATAAAAATGATCTTATCATTTACTCACCCTCATGCCAACACAGATGTGTATGTCTTTCTTCTGCAAAACACAAACAAATATTTTTAGAATAATTTCTCAGTATAAAAGTAATTTATTCGGTTTTGGGTGTGAACAGACTACAATGTAACACCTTTTTCACTTATCTGAACTATTCCTTTAGGTCAAATAGGACTTATGCATATCCTGATAGGCTACTATGAAATTCTCACAATCCCTTGAGAAAAGCAAGATTTTCCTTTCTTTATCTGCTGTTGAGTCCAAAGCATTGCCCAATCCTCACTGGAGACTTAATATAGAGCTAGATATAATAATTTCCTTTTGTGATTTCTTATCTGATGTTTTTGGAATGCAGACTTTGCCAACTTGTTTGGAAAATGGAGCATACCAAAGATTACATCTTAACTGTAAACCTAATAATGTCAAGGCACAGGTTTTAGTTTCTACTTCTCAATCATTTTAATGACCTGTTCAGCTGGTTTCCAAGGACTCAACTATGAAAATGAACAAGTTAACCACATATACATCATGCAAATTAAAAGGTGAAACATCCAAGACTTTTTCATAGACTAATGGTTTCATAATCATGGGTGTGCCCCATTGTGAATGGCTCACAAACTTATTATTCAAAGATCCAGAGGTTTATTAGATAAATATATGAATTAATTCTTCAGTTGAAAGTAAAAGCATTTCTGCAACTGCCAGAGTTGCCCTTGGCACAAAATGTTTTTAGGCTGGCACCACAATCACCTCTTAAAGGTATAGTTCATACAAAAATTAAAATTCTCTCATCATTTACTCACCCTCATGCCATACTAGTCTTTCTTTTGTCTGCAGAACTTAGATGAATTTTAGATGAATATTTCCGCTCTCTTGATGCTTTCAATCAGATCAATATTTAAGTCTTTTTTTTTTACTATAAATCTGTACCTTTGACCTGTCCCAAAGTGTAAGTGACTGAATATGAAAGTGTAAGTGTAGATTTACATTAAAAAGGACATCAATATTGATCTTTTTCTCACCCACACATATCATATCGCTTCAGAAGACATGGATTTAACCACTGGTGTCTTATGGATTACTTTTACCATACTACTATTTCCTTTATGTCCTTTTTGGACCTTCACATTTCTGGCCACCTTTCACTTGCATTATATGGACCTACAGAGCTGAAATATTCTTCTAAAAATCTTAATTTGAGTTCAAATGAAGAAAAAAAAGTCATTTACATCAGGGATGGCATGAGGGTGAGTAAATGATGAGAGAATGTTAATTTTTGGGTGAATTATCCATTTAACACTAGCCAGCGCTACAGTGAACTTCTTTATCTCTCTCTTTTGCAAGCTCCAAACCTTAACTGCATTGACATTACATATTTAGGGTGAATAAATAGAGACTTTATTTGTCCCATGACTGAAGCAAGTAATATTTGCTAAGCAACTTTACTGAATGCAGCATAACCATAAAGTGTGCCATCATTGTTCAGTAGGGTTCCCCTGGAGCAATCTGGGGTGGTGCTGTAATCAAAGGTTTCCATCAGTTTTGGAAAACTTAGAAATATCAGGGAATTTCAAAATGCATTGTGCTTTCCAGGCATGGAGAGTAATGGAAATTAAAACAATCTTATAAGTCACAGAAATTTAGTGAAACTGTAGTGCAAAAGCTAGAAGTTTTTCTAGTTATACTTTGTCATGAAATATTTCATCAGCTAGATATTGCTCTTTGATAGTGTCATCAGTCTGTCCTTTGGAGAGTAACTGCCAGAAATTCACCAGACAGCAAATATTATAAACTATTAACAGTTTCCTGTTGGACACAAAGTGGTCCAGTAGGATAGGAAAGGAGAATAGGGGAAGACTGGATTGTCTATTGAGGTGCATTCTTATCTGGATGTTTATTTATTTCTGGGGAAATGTGCCCCAGAAATTTCTTTAAAATGATTTGTAAAACCCTTATCCAGTAATCACTTTTAAATTATTTTTAAGAAGAACAATCTGTTTCAGAATATGTCTAGAGGCTTACAATGACCTTTTAAATTGCAGCTCACCAGAAAAACTAACGACCCCAACTCATATGTGGAGTTTTCCATAGATCGACAAAGTCAAAAAAGCAAGGTATATAGTTCCTTTGGAATCTAACTTTAATGTCAAAATCCTGTTTTCCCTTTTCTTAAAAATGTGGATCAAATATTTAATAGGTGGAGTGTTTTCATAAGTGTTTTATATTTTTTTGACAGGTTGTTTTTGCCTCAAAAGACCCTGTTTATGAAGAATGCTTCACATTCTTTGTACACAGTGTGAATAGCCAGGTGTTGAATGTTGAGGTAAGAAGAACAGTCTTTAAATCTTAACAGGTACAGTATGTGTAACCACAGTCCCGATATGTCACTTGGTGGCCATATTTGTGACATCTATATTTAGTCATGCAAGTACAGCTGCCATTTACTTGAATCTACTTGTTCTTCAATACAAAGAGTTTGAAAAGACAAACAGTGTGAATATATTAGACTGAAGATGCGAACGATTGAATAACATTGAATCGTGGGCTGGTTTATGATCTAATGAGTTTCTACCTAATACTATGAGACTCAAGATTAATTTCTCTTTCTTCTACAATTACCGAATTACCTCAGGTGAAAGAAAACGATAAGAAAGGCTCACTGGGCTTGCTCAGATTGCCTCTGGTACGACTGCTCAATGTATCCGACATGACCATGGACCAGCGCTTCCAGCTTGAACGCTCAGGAGCCAATAGCCAAATCAAGATGAAAGCTGTTCTCAGGGTAAGTGAACTAATTAACAGTGAAGGGAACTTTAAACAGCTGACTTTTAAAAAACTATGTTGGTCTATGCTTTGTATGAAAACACAAATTACTATAATTAATCATAGTCATAATAGTCATAACTGTAATATTTTTTATTTTGTTGCTGTTTCTGTGAAAAGAACAATTCTGTGCAAAGGCAAACACATATTTTGTCAAAACTGAGATAAACTAAATCAGGTCCCTTAGACCTGTGGTTCTCAAAATGTGGCAAAGACCGCCCTATTCTCAAATATCATTCATCACCCATAAAAACAAAAAACGTGACAATACTTGCAAGAACCAATGTGGGCAATTTTCTTTCCTCTGTGTTTTTGGAATGCCCAATTCCCAATGCGCTCTAGGTCCTCGTGGTGTCATAGTGACTCGCCTCTATCCGGGTGCCGGAAGACGAATCTCAGTTGCCGCTGTGTCTGAGACGTCAATTCATGTATCTTATCAAGTGGCTTGTTGAGCGCGTCACTGCAGAGACCTAGCGTGTGTGGAGGCTTCACGCTATTCTCCACGGCATCCACGCACAGCTCACTAC
Source organism: Xyrauchen texanus (assembly GCF_025860055.1). Classification (NCBI taxonomy): domain Eukaryota; kingdom Metazoa; phylum Chordata; class Actinopteri; order Cypriniformes; family Catostomidae; genus Xyrauchen; species Xyrauchen texanus. The sequence continues at coordinate 21,618,907 of NC_068293.1, read as the reverse complement.
ATGCCCCACCGAGAGCAAGAACCACATTATAGGGAACATTAGGAGGTTACCCCATGTGACTCTACCCTCCCTAGCAACCGGGCCAATTTGGTTGCTTGTAGACCTGGCTGGAGTCACTCAGCATGCCCTGGATTCGAACTTGTGACTCCAGGGGTGGTAGTCAGCATATTTACTCGCTGAGCTACCCAGGCCCCCCGTTAAGGCTTTTTAATACTATGCCTGGCACTGCAGCATGTCCTGTGTGTACAGCTCTCAAAAAATTGAGAAATGCTCAACTTAATGCAAATGAGAAGCGGAAATCACTCAGTTTTGTCAAAGTTACTGTTTTGCTATAGTGAGGCAGATTATATTTGTATATTTGTAAACAATGGCTAAACACCCGTTGCATCCAAACTAGATTCTTACACTGGAGAAACCAGAACCAAAGGTTGTCACCCCGCCACCGAATTCTCAGGCAAACACCTCAGCTTCCCAAATTGATCCTCAGCCACCAACTCCAACTCCAACTCCAGCTCCAGTTGCAAGTCCAGCAACAGCTCAGACCTTACAGTTGGACCAGAAGGAAAACATGCCCATTTCATCTGTCCAACTTTCAAGAACACAGACTGTACCAGTCAAAATGACAGGTTCAGCCAGCTCAACTAACGGACTCCAAGCAGATTACCCACCCTACCGCCGAAGTTCTTTCATGGCCACAGAGGGGCGATATTTCTCACCCTCCATCCCTAGTCAAATGCGTCGCTATGATTCCCACAGCCTCTTGTCAGAGAACTCAATTGCATCTTCTCGCTTTGATCTAGCGGACAGTGTCCCTTATCCAGAGTGAGTACAATCTGCTACTGCTTGAAACCTGTGCTTTAAAGCCTCACTGACAGATTCAATGTTGTTTTGTCCTACTAAAATTTACAAATACTTTGTATTGCAATATCTCTTGGGGTTGAACCAGTGCAGTGGCCCTAAAACGTTTTTAGACACTTAAGCATCACTTAATGGAATAGTTCACCAAGAAAATGTAATTCTCTCATTATTTACTCACAGTCATGCCATCCAAGGTGTGTATGACTTTCTTTCTTCTGCATCTTTCTTCAGATTTTTAGAAGAATATTTCAGCTCTGTTGGTTCTCACAATGCTGATTGTCACAAAGTGAATGGTGACCAGAACTTTGAAGGTCCAAAAGGGACATAAAGGCAGCATCAAAGTCATACATAGGACTCCAGTGGTTAAATCAATGTGTTCAGAAGCAAAATGAAAGGTGTGACAGAGAAAGAGATCAATATTTAAGTTCTTGTTTTATAAAAATCTCCACCTTTGACTAGCCCCAACCAGTAGTTGGCTGAATCTGAAATTGAAAGTCACTTCCAAACCAGAATTTTGAAGTGAAAGTAAAAGTGTATATTTACAGTAAAAATGAGTTAATATTGATATGTTTGATTTAAACAAGTCTTGAAGTCTTATGGATTACTTTTATGCTGCCTTTATGTCCTTTTTGGACTTTCTGAGTTCTGGTCACCATTCACTTGCATTGTGAGAACCAACAGAGCTGAAATAGTCTTCAAAAATCTTAATTTGTGTTGTTCAGAAGATAGAAAACCATACACATCTGAGATGGCATGAGGATGATGAGAGAATTTTTATTTTAAATTCTGTTCCTTTAATAAAGTTTGGATGCATTTGCATTAAATAACAAAAAAAGCATGTAGCATGTATTTGACCACACTTTTCACACTTTGACCACATGCTTTTGATCACACAAGTACAACCACACTTTCAAGCAAAACCTTTCACAAAAAGAGGTTTGTAAAAGTCCTTGCAAAAAATGGCTCAATGAAGTTAAAGCTAATTGCAGATGCTACTTGGTTTGATTTTTTATTTCCAATTGCAATGACATACAGACATTTAAAGTGAGACTTCTATCCAAATACTTTTGTGTCCAAATACTTTTTGAGGCTATTAATTGTTTAAATAGGCTAATATGATTTAAACCAATGTGTTATATAAAATGTTTATTGTAGGGCCATACTGAATCATCAAGGCAGCTTTGGGCAGATTGAGCTGACGTTGCGTTATGCCACCTTAAGGAGACGACTCACTGTGATGGTCAACAGCTGCAGGTGATACAGCTTATTCCTCTTTTCTTAACCCTGTAGCTGTTCTTAACACCACAGCTTAATTATTATTATTTTTTTTAAATATGATCCCCTTCATGGCTTCTTCTTGGCTCCCTACAGGGGCCTGTTCTCCTGTAGCGAGAGCGGCTCTGATACTTACGTCCGCATATATCTGTTACCTGATCAAACATGGAAACACCGCAAATGCACTAAAGTTAAAAAGAAGACGGTTAACCCTGACTTCTATGAGATGTAAGAGTGTTTTTCACCTATTATTAACCAAGTACTGTCATCTCTTGAAATGCTGAAAGGTTTTAACATTCTGTACCTATTCATCTTAGATTTGAGTTTTCTGTGTCAATGGAGGAAGCAAGGACCAGAAAGTTGGACATTGCAGTAAAAAACAATAAAATGCATAACAAAAGAGAGCGAAAGGAGATCGGAATGGTAAGTAAATGGGAAACACGGTGTGACATGAACACATGAGTGAGATTAAATATAGACTATAAATGCCCTCCACAAAGTCCAACATGTGTTCATTGTTCAACCTTAAAACATGTTCTAAAACACATTTTCTAATTTGCCTAATTATGTAAAATATTTCCCTTTCAAAGGTTCTGATTGATCTGTCTGAAATAGATCTGCCTAAGCCCTCCACAGAATGGTAAGAAAAGCAATAAGTTTACATCCTCAAATAAGGTCAACTTTATATTTTCTTAAGTTTTATTTCTTGTAATTTTTCTAAACAAAAAGGAGAATAAGCATGTAGTGTGTGGTCATCTAAAGAAATTGAATGAGAGAATTTGTTTGGTATTGGCTTAAGTTACATTTCATTGCTGAAAACACATACTGTACATTACTGACTCTCATGGATCCTCAAGTAATTGTGCAGATGCTTTATGTATAACTTTTTTTCTTTCTGATAAACACAGGTATGAACTCACTCTCCCTGGGCTAAAGAAGACAAACTAGAATCATTTTACTGAAGAAACTTTTCTGAATAACATACAAATATGTGTTTGGAATGCTTGCATAAAGTATTGTTTGGTTGCTGTAATGTATTCAGGACTTCGAAGATCTACATTTTCATTCTACTTTTTAATATGTCTACTTTATATTGTGGTCTAGAACATATTTTTTCAAAACAAGCAGATACCAGAAACATGTAACTGGATTATTTTATTTTTACATTTGTAAATAACATGAAGAACATAGTTCAGAGCTTACTGATCTCATTGAAGCTTACTTGGAAAGTAGCAATAACAATAATTGTAATTATTAAACACTTCTTAAATCAGGTCTTGTCATGAAAGTGTATTGCAATGTTATTGGTGCTCTATTCATGTTTTAAAACGGTTTAACTTAAAATCTAAATACTGAATAATTATAAAGTTATTACTGTTATCAGCATGCACCAACCTTCATTCCATTTTAGAAACATAGTCCTTTCCTTGTCTGGATACCAAAGGTATTTATTTAAAAGTTTAATGTAGAGGATGTACAGTATATCCTGTAAGGGCAAAACTTGCATTTTAAGTTCAGAAGTTCTTTATTTGAAGAGCAGTATGTTTAGATTTGCTTGCACCTTGTCTTGTTTATTTAATGACCAGATCACCTGAATTAACAAGAAGACTTGTAAAATTTTTATAAATTTACTGCTAAATATTTTACAGTAGATATTCAGTAAATTAGAACACTACTTGTCTGTAACTTCCTACATTCCTTTATTGATTCATTCATTTATATATTCTAAGACACATGCATTAAAGCACTTTCATATAAAAATTGTACAATAAGATACTATGGCTACAGTGTCTTTACAATTTTCAACCTAATTTATTGCACGTGTTCAAGCCCTCAGCTTTACAGTATGATTAACATGATTAATCTTGATTTTAAGTGAAACTGATTAAATACTCTGGTTAAGCATGATCATCATGGAATACCACAAAAATGGTTGGAGCAGTTGGGTTGTCCACAACTGTGTCGTACAGATCACAGCTGGTGGTGTTTTTTCCTGGAGGGACAATCATTCCCTTCTGGCCTGTAGTGAAGTCTCCTGTAAGGACTCTGCAGAGGTACATGTGCTTTTGTCTCTGAGCATTAGGCACAGCGAATTTATCACAGGCAGAATAGCTTGCATTAAGTGCAAAGTAAGTGCCATTTCCATATGCTGCAGCTGTAAAAAAAAAAAAAAGAGATGAACATTAAGAGATGAACAACTACAGTATACCTATTTACTATTTACTGTCTTAGATTGATGTGGAAGGTAAAGGGTCTTTTGAACTCTGTAGTAGTTAGATTCTACTAGCAAATGATGGATTTACCATTTTTTCCTGCATAGCTGCGATTAAAGCCACTTTGATTAATGTGAGTTATAGTCTGCTCACTGGTTCCATGAAACAGTCTTTTCTCATTTTTGAGATGCCCATTCTTTTGTTCCATGACACTTTTGTTATTGTGGTAATTCATGCCAGGATTCTGGATTCGTTCAATCTATTATGGAAAACAGCAGTGAAAACAAGGTAAGAATAGCATATAGGTCAAAAGTTTAATATTATGTAGTCTCTATTATCTAAATGATGTTGTCATGTGCTTATTTCCCTGTCATGTTTCTTGCACATTTACACTGCGTTGTGCTATTGTAAATGTCTAATTCAAAGAAGTGGTGTAAAAGTGACACAATGTAATTTGCAAGTCGGTGTTCTTCAACCTACTTACACAAACCTTGTAATGAGGAATCTGTCCATAACTAAAAGTCATTGTTCAGAAATTATGCTAAAAATATCAAGGTTCAAGTCTTTTAGGTCATATGTTGTAACAAAATAACACCATAAAATTAAACACACCTACACTACATTGCATTTAGGACAAGTGGCCTTGAAGAGCCCCGATATCTCTTTGTATTCGGTACTTGTTGGTTGCAAGTTGCACACTTTGTACAACTCTTTAGAAGCCATTGCATCCCAATTCTGTGGGATACTTTCAGTAGCTGGTGGAGAAAAATATATAGTTAATTAACAATTATTATTAAAATGACAAATCAAAAATCTTTACACCATTTTTGTTGTTGTGAAGTAAGACAAGTGGAACCCCAACAATATTCATTATACCTTTCTGTATTTAAATCAACAAAAATAAATTACAAAAGTAGGTTTAAATCCAAATGGCTGAAAAAGGCATAGAAGCAGCACTCAAATAATCTTGTTAAAAATTGATTTGTCTATCAATTCATGAGAATATGTACCTTTCAGTTTGTCAATGCGTTTGATATTCATCTGGGTGCCACCACTGGTGCTTACCGCAGGACCCTCAGGCAGTTTGATCAGGTAACTCTGGCCTTGTAAGGAAATATTGATGTCTGCATCACCTCTACCGAGGGCCTGTTCCAACTCAAAGTTTGTACGTTGATCAAAACTCTGATATTGCCCACCCTGTTCATACTGCCATTCCACAAGCTCACTTATGTATTCCATTTCTTTTTTCAGTATCTCTTGCTCTTTGGCTGTTTTGACCATGTCTTGGATATCTTGAGTGGCTATTAGAACATCTCGGGTGAGGCCTTCCACTGTGAGTGTGCCCTTTCCTGCGTTACCCTCTGAACCTTTATGGGCTTTGTATTCCAACCTTATAGTCACTCCAAGTGTACTCTGCAGATCCTGGATTCGCTGCTGGTCTTTATCTGAGAAACTCAGTATCGCTGTGTCAGTGAAGGTATGGAATGCTTGTTCCTGAGTGATCATATCCTCTAAAAATTGCTTTGTTTTATCCACTGCTGTTTGTGATGGTCCACAGATAGAAAAACACACTGGATCTACTCTCATTCCTTCAATGACAAAGTCTTTGCCACCATGTTTCTCCCAAGATCCGGTTAATAAAGATATACCACTAGCAGCATATGCTGTAAAAATACAGAACATTGGAATAAAGAAATATTATAAGTTAGGTTGCATTTTACATGAACCATTCTTTTTGATCAATGACTGTTTTAGCAACATGTTCTCTCCGAAAATCACCGTGTTAGTTCTCAAATTTCTTCCACCCAAATTCTGACTCAATGTGCCAAATTCCAGAAAACATTTATTCTACTGAAACCTGGCCATGCTGTGCCTTTGTCATCACATTCCTTTTTTGATATCTGGCTAGCAAGATACTACTTTGTAAAGAAGTATGTAGGGCTGCAACTAATGATTATTTTGATAGTCGATTAATCTAACTATTATTAGAAAGATTATTTGACTATTCTGCATTTATTGCAATGATGGGGGATTCACTGCAAAAAATTATTGGTGTTGGTGTAGTGGTCTAGTGTGTTATTGCTGTAGTGGTCTAAAGCACATAACTGGTAATCTGGTAATCAGAAGGACGCTGGTTCGAGCCCCACAGCCACCACCATTGTGTCCAAGGCACTTAACTCCAGGTTTCTCCAGAGGGATTGTCCCTGTAATAAGTGCACTGTAAGTCGCTTTGGATAAAAGCGTCTGCCAAATGCATAAATTTAAATGTAAATGTCTTGTTTTCCATTTAAAAATGTCTAATAATCCTTAAAACGAGATACATTTAATTAAGAAGTAACATATAATATATTTAGACTTGCTTTAAGAGAATGTATCTTAAATATAAGTTTATTTTGTATATACATGTATTGTTTTCACTTGGTTATACTTCTAGTGCAGTAAAGACAAAATAAACATATATTCAAGATCTATTCTCTAAAAGCAAGTCTAAATATCATATATGCTGCTTATCAGGTGACTGCATCTTTTTTTAAAGGATTTAGAGATATTTAAAAATATTTGTCTTATCTTCTGCAGTATAGTTCCTAAAGTAAATGTACATTGTTTTAGATATTTATATTGGAAAACAAGCCAAAAAACAAACAAATCAAAAACATATTTTGTTGCAGTGTATAAAGGGGTAAAGACTTCCTCTCTCACAATTCCGTTCATTTCAGTCCATATTTAACAAAAAAAAAAATATGCAGCTCTCTTATTAATAGAGCTGCATATTGGCACTTTTCTTCAAGGTAAGAAATGCACAGTGACATATATTATGATTCAATAAGTCACGAGCATCACGTTATAATCTAACTGCATTATGCGTGATGAGTGTGTCTCTCAGCCGGGTGCAGTTTCAATCTCTCCCCCTTAGATCGGGACATTTGCAAAACCCATAGAAAAGGCGCTGACCACACAGAGAAATGCCAGTTTCGGAGTTTGTAATTATTTATATGATCTGGTTCCATATTATTTGAAATGTAATAAAGCTGTAATGCATTCAATATAACATTTAAGATGTAATGTTGGGGTGTTTCCTTTAAAGAGCCCCGGCTCCACTTATTCCACAGCGAGAGTTGCATTTACTTATTTGGTATTTTTGCATTATAATTCCCTCATACATCACCTGAAGCTGTTTAGAATATTTAGAGTCCATCTGGACTGAGAGCTGTTTAATTCTTCCTCTCCTCAGTCAGGAGAGAACTGCAGTGCTGCTCTCGCACGTCTTCATTAAGAGTTTAATGTGATCTCATTTTACGTTAAATGAGATCAAACGACTATTCGATAATTAACATTTTTTTAGACAATTTTTTATAGTCGATGTTGTCGATAATGTTGACTAATCGTATCAGCCCTAGAAGTAAGTAAAAGAATGCAATTTTGTTCTCAGTATTGTTAGCATAGTATTAGGTTTGGGTTAGTAGGATATTAATCTAATTTTCCATTTGGATAATGGTTGCTCATGTCTCGTGCATTGCACGAAGGTGTGCATGTGTTTAACTGTATAACTGTAGCTTAGGCCACAGGGGTAGTTCAGAAATTCAGAAAGCAGAGACTGAAATTAGCAGACCAAAAAAAATATAATTCTGTCTGGTTTTTGTGTGTTTTTAAAGCCTGTCTTTTTAAAAATACATGTTTTATAAAATTAAGTTATTAGGCAGAAATGAAAGTGATGAGAATCAAACTTTTGATTTTTGACCAGGTACTCTCCTTCTCTTGTTTGTGAGTGACTTCTCGATTCTGCATGCTTTTGTAGAATTCATTGAGCATTGGGCCCTGGAAGACGACCATTCTGACCAGCTTGAGAGAGGACTGCGGTGTCTGTCTTACCATGTCCACCACAGCATCCATCATAGAATCTGCTACTTGACCTGGAGACAGCCCTGCTTGTCCTAATAAAATTCATGTGCTTTGTGTAAACATTAGGACTGCCAAAGTTAACGTGTTAACTTATGACCTAACTTTATACATCAGAAAATGTATATATCATCATTATATAGAAAATGATGGAGAAAGAACTTAATAACCACTCATTTATTTATTTTAAATGACTTTTAACAAAAGAAAAATCATCAGCACTTTTGTATAATAAAATTTAATTAGAAAAACATTATAATATATAACTTATGAGCAAAACACAATGTATCTGGTACCAACGTTAATCAGAAATAATATGTTAGCCCAAGTTAAAATAAACCAAGTTTATGATTTTAGGCACTAGATTAATGATAAATTAAAACTTATAAAAATTGCATTCATGTAAGTTCTTTGTATACAGTATCAAAGACCATGTATATTTACTGTATATGTAATGTTTTACATGTAAATGAACACTGTTGCTTTCCCCCTCCTCTGTGCATTTTGCTGTTTGTCCTCACCTGTACCAATAGCTGGGAATGAGATGGAGGTGAACTTATCCTTAGCACACATTTGCAGAGCCTTTTCAGCCTGTTTTTGGATTATGTTGTTATTGGCTGAAATGTGAATAATCTTTTTGCACTGTAAATTTCCTGCTTGAGTCATTATCAGTCCTTTGTTAGGCTGGGCCCCTATAAAAGCATATAAAAAATATTTTAGACACCACCTATTATGTTCATTGTGTTAAATTGTTCACTTTCACTTAAATAAATAATTTTATTTAATGATTCATGTATTATTTGATTATTATTACACTATTTAGTAACTTAAAAACGGTTTCTTACCGAGTTGCTGGCACTCAGCTTCTACATTTGGACCGGCCTTATCCAAGATAGCCTTTGAGACACCTAGTTTAAAATAAAAGTTTTATGACGTGTCTTATCTTGCAACTCTCAACTTCATTATTCTTATTTTATTACATGGAATACTCTATTCTGATTGGTCAATGGTGCCATCCAGGGGTCAGATATTGCTCTGTGATAACCGCATATCCGGGGATTAAGAAGTGTCAGACCGCTCATCCTTGTTCTGTGAGACATCTCTCCTGATTCTCGGATCGCTGTGCGATCTCTACCAGTAAGCTAATAAAATAATTTCAACTTAAATCAAAGTTTCATGTGCATTTATTTATTTATTTGGCAAGTAGTCTTGTCAGGCTGAACAACGAGGATTCAGATGGACATTTTTACAGAAGTAAACACCAACAGAACTCTGACACAAACCGGATGTTGATTTCAGCTGTTCAGCTATTTATTTCTTCTCACATAATTAAACACTTTCAGTGCAAATCAATGTTTCATGTCTATTTCTTTATTTATTTGGCAAGTAGTCTTGTAATAGGCTGAATGTTGAGGAGTTAGATGGTAATTTTCACAAAATAAACACCAACAGAACTCCGCAAACCGGAGGCGGATTTCAGCTGTTCAGCAACTTCTTTCTTCTCAGATTACATAATTTCAATGCAAATCAATATTTTATGTCCATGTATTTGTTTTTTGGTTAGTAGCCATGTAATAAGCAGGATAATGTATTGTCAGCCAGTTGTTATCACAAAATAAACCCCTTCAGGGTGATCCAAAACCCCTCCGATTTGCGTTGGGGTAGTTGGGGTTTATTGTGCGATAACAACCGGCTGACTATACATTATCCCTTAATTATAAGATGATACATTTCAAGCAATTCAATGCAAAGCATTTGAAAAGTCATGTTTCAGATATGAAGTAGTTAAATGTTAGTTCCAAAAAATTTATATTCTGTTTTTATTTATTTACCTTCATGTCATTCCAAACTATTGTGGAACACAAAAGGAGATGTTAGACAGAACGTTAGTGCCTCAGTCATCATTCACTTTCAATGTATAGAAAAAGTAAATAAAAGAAAATCAGTGAAAACGAATGGTGACTGCTGCAAACATTTTGCCTAACATCTCCTTTATTGTTCCACAAAAGAAGAAATAGTCATACAGGGTTGGATCAACATGAAGGTGAGTAAATTATGACAGAATTAAAAAATTTCTGTGAACTATCCCTCCAAAATTGTTCTAAGAACTCAAAAAACTTGTTAAACTTACCTGACTTCAGAGTAAAATCTTTATTGCTGGAGTTCACAATGACATCAGTTTTCTCTGCAGTGATGTCGCCTTGCAGAACCTGAAGTGTTACTCCTCCCACTATAGTCTCATAAACCCCAGATTTCAGTGTGACTTTTGAGAAAGGCCCTGTGAATCGTTATCAAATATAACAGAACTAATTAAACTTGACAGAAAGATAATTTGCTTTATCAAATATATACCACACAATATATAAAATATATGTTTACGCAAGCATAAAAAAGCAGCTTTTTAAAAAGGTGTTTAGTGCACCTGTGCTCTGCTGCTGTGTGGGGTTATTTGCCGAGGCAGGCTGGACCATAAACCTTTTGTTGAACTCATCTGTAAACACCTGTTGAGGAAGGTAAAAAGTAAAGTTCTTAGGTGATAATAACATAATGTTATTGAAAATGACTATGTGCCTGCAGAGTTTGGAATTTTGATTCTGTGCGCAGTTAAAAAGGCTGAAATCTCACAAAATGTACCTGAATAGTTGCTGTGTTTTTGGGGTGAAGAGCAAACACTACTTCCTGCACATGCTTTGAAGTCCTTTTACGGTTAAACTTTAGGACTAGGTCAAGCATTGAGCAAACCACAAGTGCCTTTGGAAATCCCAGGTTTCCTGTGCCAATGGCAGAGAACACGATGGAGCTCTGCTGATGCTGTTCTGCCTCATTCAAACACTTATCAATGATATCCTCCAGCACCTGCTCAAAGAGAAAATAAAGTGATTAAAAGTCTTTTAAACACTAATCATTAAATATATTAATGTTACAATTTTAAAAACTAATTTACAGCATTTTCTCTACGTTTGTGATTAAAAACACAGTGTTAGGTCAATTATTAACAATTGCGATTAATAGGCAACATTAACATTGATCCAGAAATTTCAGGTAAAAAAAAAAAAAGATTAAAAATACCTTTTGCTCTGAGCCTTGTCCCTGATTCCAGTGTGGTACAACTGCATGGAACACCAGTTTGTTCTTAAGGTTTGCACCTGTTGTTACAAAGACTGCTCCATTATTTGCAGTGCCTGTAACTTGCTGGTTGAGCAGAACTTGCAGCTGAGGTCCAGCTGCTTTAAGAAGGGCATTTGAAATAGCTCCTACACTTAGATCCAGGTTGCTGCTAAGAGTGTTCACAACCACATCCATCTGCACAAAAAGTAGCAAATATTTACACTCCATTGTTCCAACTCAAACTGAATTGAAAAGGTATACCTGTAATTTTACAAGGAACCGTTTTACAACTTGGAATTAAAATAATAATAAAAAAGGCGCAGAGCTTGATATTCTTCAACAGTCTTCATTTGAACAATCCCGATAGCAATCTTTTACTCTGTTCAAAGTAAGACATGGAGATCTTTGCAATGCGTTTAGTATAAAATGGTAATGTTAAATTAAATAGTCTTTGGTACACATCTTTGGGCTTCTGTCGATGAAGGGGTACTTTAGCCTTACTGATGGTGCTGTGGGGGTATTTGCGGCAAAAAGGTTGGGAAACACTGACATATTCCAATCATTTAAGGGCATTCTATTACTTTACTATAAAGGCTTAATTTTAAAATCAAATAACCTGAAAATTCTGTCATTATTTACTCATTGCTGTATAAATACTTTTTTTTTTTTTTGCCTTGGGACACGAAGTGAGTTGTGCCTCCAAAAATGAGAGAAGCACCATAACAATGACCATAAAAGTAATCCTCTCTTTGTACGCTGTATTGTGTACCTTCTGATGTCCTATAATGGCTTTTTGTGAGGAACAGCTAAAAGATTAAGTCTTTATTCAATGATTATGGTTCCTGTCCACCTTAACACTCAAATTCCGACCTGCACTGATTTAAACATTGATGCCTCAAGTATATTTTTGCATTTACATGTTATGTGACTGCCTTCACAGACATGTTTCCGGTGATTAAAACACTGTGTTCCTCACACAGAGCTATCGTGTGACTTCGGAAGACTTTGAATGCAGCATGAGTCATTTGGAATACTTTTATAATACTTTTTTGTCACTTCTGGAACAAATTATTGAGACTGTACTTTTATCTGATACATATTTTATATTGTTGCGAATTTGCTCAAAAATATCTACAGTAAATTATAGTGAAATTAAACAAAAATGATTGTGACTAAATTCAACTTTCGGTTACATGTTTAATATTGTTGGTAAGTGGTTAGGTTAAAGGTTAGGGGTTGGGATATAAAATACAGATACGATAGCATGATGTAACAAATGTATTTATATGTATAATAAAACATAGCGGTTAAACACATTCACTAATATCTGAATATTGCTGAACCTATGATGGAATCCTCCGAACCGAGGTGAGAACAGAATGTCAACGAAATAATGCAGGCTAAACTTTGCAACACTGACACTTCACTTATGAGACTGCCCTGCACCCTTTATAAACATCTGGAAGAAAGTAATTCCTCTCATCATTTAGAGGAAAAAACTTTAATAATATTTTTAAAATTCAACTAGATGTAAGCTTGTCACTTATCACATCTACTTTCACTATTTTTCAAAAAGCTGGAGGGTCCCTTTAGCAAAAAACACATATATCACAAATATTATTTTGTCACTTGTATAATACTCATTTAATGTTAAACTTACTGTTGTGTCCTCAATGTTTCCTTTCAAAATGGAGATGGTTAAGCCTTCTTTTGTCTGAAAACTTTGGGATGCCCTTTGAGTGTTTGCAGCACTGTGTCCTTGGCTTATAGAGGAACTTGCTTGCTTTTGGTCTCGCTGCTGGTTGCCTGAACTTCCTCTGGTTGTTATGCCGTGACTAACAGCACTGACCCCATACATTTTCTTCACTGCAACTCCCAGTGCTTGAACTGCAATATCATTAGTGTCAACCAGGTGAATCCTCCTTAGAACACTGTCCCCACCGGCAATATCAAAAAACTATTTTATAGCTTTCACAATGGTGTTTGCACATAGGTCCAGTGGAAAGCCAAATGCAGCAGAGCTAATGGCTGGGATTGCCACAGATTGGCAGCTTTCTTTATCAGCCAGATTCAGACTCTTTTTCACAGTTTTTTTCAAAAGTGCTACTGCCCCCTTTGGGTTGGAAGCATTGTACTGTGGTCCTATTGCAAAAATGACATATTTGCATTGGAGCCGTCCTCCTGCGTCAAAAAGAACAGCATCACCTGTGGTCAATTGCCGTCTTTTGACAAACTTTTCACAGTTGTCCTGAAGTTTAGGGCCAGCTGCATCTGAGAGAGACTTTGCTAAGCCTCCGTCCAGTAGGAGCGTCTCTTTGTTTGCACCGACTACGGCATCCACTTGAAATGAACAAATGTCAGCTTTGTTTATGGTAATCTCCACCCCATCTGGTATTTTAAATTGATAAATTGGCTTCATCACAGATTTCATTGGGTCATGTGGGGGGTCATACTGATCTATTAATTGAATCAAACAACCCATACTGATCTTGGCAAATGCGACACACATTGACTGTTTTTCCTTGAAAAACTTCTTTGCCCCTGGTTTAGCTATTTTCATGGTGCAGTGTTGAATAGACTTAAGCATCTTGTCAAACATAGGCAAATATTGAGTGACATGATGGAATGGGCCACTGATCAGTATGGTGTCATCTTTGAAGTTCACAATGACTTTACCTTTTACCTCTTCAGACCAAACCTGCATTTTGTGATTCTTGATGAATGTGACAACAGACTTGTGAGCCTTTAAGGTTTTCTCGGTGAAAGAGTTTCTCTTAACAAAATCATATAATTGTTTTTCAACATCCTTGATGGAATCTATAAAGCCAGAAATCACAACTTCATTGACAGATGTCTGTACTGTAACCTTTGTGTCAGTGTTTCTTATGTTAGAGACAAGGTCTTGCCAGTCTGATCTTCCAAGAACACTGGAATCTTCTACTGCAAAGCTCCTATGACCTAGCTCTGTCTTCAGCTTCTCCTCACCATCATTCAAGGCTTTCTCTGTTTTGCCTAGCAGCAAAGCTTCCTTTCCCTCAAATACCAATGATGCATTGATTCCTTTTCTAAAAAACAAACCACTGGCCATTTCATCTAGGTCCTTGTTATGCAGAAAATCTAAAACAGACTGATGGAGTTCAACTGGCTTACGATCTAAATTGACAACATCCTGCAGTATCTCATTCTTTGTTTCCAGCACCTCATTCTTTAGACCATAGAGGGTTAGGTTTTTGCTGTGCTCATGGTACGTGAGCTCCAGATCTGGAAATTTGTCACAAATTTGCTGCTTCAAACCACTGCAGAGAACTAGATTGTAAATGGAAGGAGACATCGAAATTTCATCTGTCTCACTACCCTTCTCCCTTTGGATTCTTTGGGTGACTCTCTCAACAATTCCTCTCAGAATACTCTCAATTCTGTTTACATCTTCTTTCAGGCCGGCTACAGCCATTGTTCCTTGATCCACATAGGGAACCAGTGTGACCGTCACTGCTGTTACTGCTTTGTGAATTTCAGATTCTACCTCAGTCCATGCATCCATCTGAATGTGGAGCTCTACTGATTTAAACTTAGACACAGACATTGAGTGAACGCAGTGGAGGCCTTTTCTCTCCAAGTCTGAATGAGTTTTCTTGTCTGCCCACCTTGCAGAAGTAAGGGTGGCATAGGTTTTATCTTCACCAATGGGGACTGAAAATCCATATCACAAAAATGACTGGACATAGCTTGGCCGATCAGTTCCATGGAATTTTGGTTTTCTTTTAAATGGTGCCATATGGTCTCATCAATGCTTTCTGTAAATGCCGCTGGAAGTTTCAGGGTGGGTCTGTCTTTTCCATAAAGGGCTGTTTGTAGTGTTTCATAGTATGGCAGTACTCTGAATGGTTGCTTTTTAATATTATGTTGCTCATTGACAACTGAATGCACATCTGAAAAAGCAAAAATGTTATGTATTTGTGAATGTTGAATAAACCCAATGACTTAAATGAAACCACTTTTTATGTACCTTTGGGATTTACAAAAGTAATTAGTGCTGATTGTCCCTCTTCAAATATTTCAACATTATCCTCTACTTCCCCAAATTTTTCAAAATAGTGCATGAGGTAGTCAGAGTTCGTATGTGAAGGTAAGCCTTCAGCTTTCACCTTTGAAGTTATCTCAAGCAATCTGACTTTCATGATTTTCTTCTTAATCATTGCATTGCTTGAGCAGCACAAAACGAAGTTTGCTGTATCTGTGAAACAAAAAAGTGCAATTAATTTTTTCATTGTGTATCAGAAAAGTATATCCTATTGGGACAATAAGTAACTTTTATGAACAAAACACAACCTCTGACTTACCCATATTATCAGAGAATGTCACCACAGCACAGTTGCTCTCTGGTATTATTTCAATGCTGAAGTCCTTTGACTCAGAAGGTCCCTTCAGCACATTTTCCACCAGCATCACCAGAAACTCTTGAGTATTGTTTTGGATGTTTTCAATTACAACTGATCTACAGGTTGTCTCTTCATTCTCCTCCATTGGCTCAACCTCTTCTTCTACCTCACTCTTTAGTTCGCCTGAATGTAAAACATCATTGTCTTTGAAAAATCTTTTTACATGGCTTTTATAATATGTGCCCAAAACTGATGTTGAGTTATTTTCCTTTGATTTGTCAGTTCGGAATTATTTAGGATATAATCATTGAGCTTGAGTATCCTCCTCTGTTTGTCATATAGATACACTGCATGCATGATTAACCAGCAAACAGAAGCAGAATAAAAGCATATTTCAGAGTATAGATAGGGGAGATTGGGCAAGTTGTCATACTGAGTTGTCACTTTAGGGCTAAATCTCACTATTTATATGTTTCTGAATCAGTAGTCATATTACAGAAGTGCTTGCTCTAACAGTAATTTTGTATGTTGGTTTCAAACACCTATTGTTCAAAACCTTAAATTATAATAATATTTGTGAATTCAATCCTCCAAAAAAATAAAAATGTCAATATCATTCTATTTTTACTATAGCTGTAAGGTCAACAAGTGAACACAATAAAACTAAGAAACTGACTACCGTGTGATTTTCTTCCGTTGAGTGTGAGATTTGTGTATGTGGTGAATATATGTAGGCCTACAATTAACTTTTAACCCAACACCAGAGATTCGACATTTAAAACCAAATGTAAAAAAAACAAAAAAAAACTTGTAATAACGTAACTACTTGTAACGGTATTTTGAAGAGGACTGTACATGCAGGTATGACCAGCAGAGGGCAGCAGAACAGCGCGTTTATTCAGAGGCAGGGCAGTGAGGAACTCACATGTTGTGATTGCGCTGAACGAAGGTGTTGATTCCTGCCAAACAAAGATTTGTTTGAATTTAAGTGACAGTAGGCCATTGTTATAGTTAGTCGATTTCTTTATTGAATATACTCACCTCAGGATTTGAGACCTCTGAGGACGGGAGACAAACTGTCATTTTAATTGTATTATGGCCAATCTTGAGCTCATGCGTCTGTTTATGCAGAACCCGCTGTCTCACTGCGCACACATATAAAACGTGTAAAAAGACAATGAATAGATATACTATATGAATAGACAATATTGCCATGGACGTGAAGAGAGGTCACTTTCGTTTCTTGGACTCCATCCACTTCGTCAACATATTATTTAGCTATTAATTATGAAACTTCTAATGGTAACGTAGCAGTCATTCAGATCAGAGGTTAGGGTTTACGGGTTCCTTTACCATCATCTGTTTTGAATCTTTTTTTTTTTGTTTTTTAATTAATGCTTAACACAATACACAAATAATAACAGATAACAGAATATAAAAACAACACCAAAAAAATAAATTTAATTAATTAATTAATAAAAATAATAAAAAAGTTTTTTAAAAAAAAAATAACAATGGGGGAATGGTATAAATTAAACATATTGATACATTATAAGAATTACAAGACACTGAAAAAAAGGAAAGGAATTACAAACAGATAATGTTTTTAAGGCTTTTTTGTTCTCAGACAACTTAATTGAAAATAAATATTTTTCAAGTTCTGGGTCTGACCCTAAATCCACAGTGGTAGGATTATCAGTAATTCAGCACACCATTTTATGTCTGCCATTATTTTCAGTTTTCAATCTGTCTGCTTTGGTTGTCTGTAGATTCTTTACACCGTGGTCACAGAATGTTTGAGAAATGCCATACAGATATTCAAGTCTATCTCCTTCCCAGCTATCGGAACTGGCAATCTGGGCTTCGAAAAAAACGAGGTTGCCCAAATAATGATGAATGCTGTGGTAGCATTTGCAAAACAAAACATGGAGAAGAAACTGGACATAAACTTTGAACACAGTTGGTAATAGTATTCAAGCACAGATGCAGTTCATCAGAGAATTAACTTTTTGCACAAATTTGATTGTACTATTAATGTGTAGGCTTTCGAAAAGGAGATGATTTCCATGAATGGAGGTTTGAAGTCCTCAGGATTAGACCATGATATGCCAAATAGTGAGCAAAATATATGACATACTGTAGATGTATATATGACAAAGATACGTTTATATTAAGTGAAAATGTTCCATATGAGTTATAATGATTTCACAGTTTCACAATTTTGCACAGATTAGGAATACTCCTCTTCATTGTCACATTTATGTTGTTCAGTTATGCAGATAACATTCTGACTTTTGTTTGGTAAAGCCACTGTGGCACTGTAACAATATAGACACTCATGAAACCTAATGACAATGAATGTATGATAAATGGTCTAACATCACAATCAAATGTTTCAGGTTCTGCTTTTGGCACAAAAGAAACCACAACAAATGAAATCCCCACGATTAAGTTAAGCACTGTCTCCGATGAAGCTTTGAGAGAGGCAAAAACGTGGACCTTTCATATGCTTAGCCAAAAAAATGAGACATTGACCATTAAGAATAATCTTGTTGTATATCTTGGACAAAGAGACCATGTAAACCTGCTCTCTCTCAAAGCCAAGTTTGGTGTTCACATCAAGGAGACTTTCAGGAGTGGTAATGCTGGTATCGTCATCACTGGAAGTCCTGCAGCCATCAGCGTTGTGGGCTTTGAGGTGGAGTCCATGCTTAGTAAGGCGCAAGAGGACTTTGCCCTAGCCGAAGAGAATGACATGCTGTATTCTGTGGTTCGCTGGCACTGTAAAGATTTACCTTGGCTACAAACACCTGAAATCAGTGCAGCTTTAGAGAAGGCTTACCTTTCAGGAGAGAGAAGCCTTGTGCTGAATGGCCATAATCTCAAAGTCAACTTTACGCTCAAGAATTTAGTTGACAGCCGTGGGAAAATAAGCCCTGTGAAAAGGACATGTATGTTTTTAATTCTTAAGACTGTCAATATGTTGTAGGTGTAAAAAGTTAAATAGTTTCCCCAGTATAGCATTTAAGTTTACACCTCAATGACATAATACATATTTATTTCCTTTACACCTTAGGCCTGTTGATGGATTACAACTATTTGAGCAAGGTTGGCAATTCATTTTATGCAAGAACACCTGTGACCAGCAGAGATTATGTAAATAAAAAAACAAGATCTTTCGAAGATTGTGGACTCAGTGTAGTCAAGGTGAGTGAGCTATTATCCCAGAAACCACATTGCCTACACTTGGAGGATCTTAATGCAATGTAGATGTGTGAAATCATTTAAACCAACATTTTTAATATCAAAGATTTTTTATTTCTGAAAGAACAGTAGATTTTTTTTGTGTGTTTCTTTAGAGTAGCTATTGTATCTGCTAGCTGTTAAACAATAAAAAAAAAAAATTAAATCTACATAGGTTAATTCCATTTGCTTATCCACAATTGTTTATTTTTTTAGCATAAGAAGACAGCAATTAAGAAATGAAGCACAGTGTTGTTTTAATAAAAGCTTCTAATGGAATGTGGTTGCACTGGTTGTTGCAGGTCGAGAAAATGGAAAACATCGCCCTGTAGCAGCTTTTCGAGATGAATGGGAAGCGACTGAAAGATAAACCAAAGCAGCTCTACCAGTGTGTATCAGCTCAGTTCTGTGATCTTATCTGCAGAGTTGGCTTTCAGAAAGAGTTCGCTCCTCCTGGAGGTAAGACAAATGCAGTTTTTTTTCAGTGCAGTTGACACGTTTCTGTTGATAAGAAGGTAATTGATGCTTAGTTATGATTGTAGATGCTTTCCCTGTTTCTTGGAGATGTTTCTCAATTAAATCTACTTGCAAATTGAATTCTCGTCAATGCTCAAAACCAATTCTGGGATATCAGAACAATTTACATATATAAAATAAAATCCAGTCTTTCTGCTTATAAATGTGGAAAAAGTAGGGTAGGTAAAATAAGTAAAAGTCATTCAGATGAATAGTTAAAAATTCCCCCGTGTTCATCTCTGAAGATATTTCTTGTGAAAGCGAGTTTTCAGCATAATAACATGTGTATTTAAGGAGCATATGATATTTCTCACTTGTAAGGTCTGGCAACAGGTTACATATCAAAATGTTTCCTCCATTTCTAGTGCAACAGTATGGCAGTGGAATATACTTCACCAGTACATTGGAAGAGGCAATGAGACTGTGGAAGGGACAGTTCATCGAAGAGCAGTACATCTACATTATTCAGGCCCAGGTTCTCACTGGGTTATCCACGCATGGTTCACCAGATCTGATTTTGCCCCCTGCTCGAGCTGGTGACCCTTTGGATCGTTATGACAGCATAACTAACAGTTCAAAACAGACCCATGTCATCTTCAGTGGTCAACAAGCTCTTCCTGAATACCTGTTCATATGCCAAAAATAATGTGCTGTGTTGCTGCACAGAGCAATATGCATTAACTAACCCCATTGGAATCAAATAGGATGAATGTTTGACTTAAAATTTAAACTAAAAAGGCATCACACAACAAATAATGACCTATATATTTTTGAAAATGTGCTAAATGTGGGTGTATCCTGCTTTTGACTATAACTGCTCTTACAATAGTTCATTCAATGTCTTTCCTTAACAGCTGTAATGTTCAGCTAAGTATTTATGTGAATGCTTAGTTAATGTGAGTTATAATAAATATGTGGTATATACAGTAAATGGTAAATATGAATGTTAGTAAGATGAAAATAATTGCTTGTAAAAGTTATTCTTCAACATAATCAAATTAAAGAGGATAAATACACTGTAAACAATTTTTTTTCCAAAAAAAAAAAAAATTTTTAAATTTACAGTAAGACAATTTCATAAACTTGATATTAAACATCTGAAACTGTAAAAAAAACTGCTTTTTACTTTAAACGGTATTGTTAATCACCGTAGTCATTACAGAAAAGCACATGATGACATGAAATTCACCAATAGTGGCTCTTCCAGGAGCAATGACCAATAAACATATAGAGACAGTGCTCAGTGTCACTCACACAAACACTAAACACCATCAGTGTGAAACACATGTGAAATTTAAATAATGCAGTAAACATTAACTAAACTATATTAAATATAAAACAGAACACTCCAATGTACTTAACTGATATTAAAAAAAAGAAAAGAAACATGAAATATGATGGGTCATGCAGGGAATTTTGGGAAAGATTGATTGTTTTTTAATGTAATTTTAACAATAATTTACTGTAAAAAGCACATGCACTAAGTTTTTAACATTAATTATACATGAAAATCATACTTTTTACATCTTAAAATTGTACATCTTAAATACATCTTAAAATACTGTATTTTGTTTTTAAAATATATAAAAAAATGTTACTGTATATTTTACAATTAATAGATGTTAATCAATTTTAAAACATCTGTAGAATTTTTACAGTTTTTACCATTCAAATTACAGAAAGTTTTTACCCTGTAAGTTTGGTGGTGGGTTGGTTGTTTCAAACTATATGCTGAAGTTCAACTAAGCAATACAAATGAACTCTGACAGACTGACACTATTTTGTCAGTTACCAAAGCCTTCCTGTTTATAGACTGTATTTGATTTACACAACTGAATAATTTGAAACAAGGAAAAATAAATGCTTCAATTTAACCTAATGGCAAAATTTATTGGTGCAACATTATGAGCTACTGTGTGTGTGTGTGTGTGTGTGTGTGTGTGTGTGTGTGTGTGTGTGTGTGTGTATATATATATATATATATATATATATCTCAAATTGTCCTTAAACTAGTAAATATTTATTCACACTTAAAATGAATTCAAGGGAAATATTTATTGGTTACAAACTGACCATAACAACAAGACATGTTTTTAACGTTTGTAAAAGTTGTTCTACATATAAAAAGATGAAATACATCAGTTTCAAATTATAAAAAGATTTTAATGGCAAATATATTGCAATACTAATGCCACCATTCTTATACTTATGTAGTATTAGACAAATTTACACAAGAAGCACATTTCAATTCAAATCAGTCATTCTATGAAAGAAAAATATGTGAAAGTTAACATTTCGCTTTAAAATGCTGTGAAGGAAGCTTGATTCATATTTAGTTTTTATATTTGTTACATATTTATATCAGTTCATTTTTAATAGCCTAAACATTGTGTCATGATACAATGCAAGCATCTCTGGACCTCACATACAAGATCGTTGTTTCAGAAATAAAAACTGATGACAACAAAAGACTAGCACATCACCACACCTTGAATTCACAAGACAAATAGAGTTTGAGTTATAGAAACAAGTATTCTTGCTTTTCACAAGGCCTTGAATCAAAGTGTCTCAAAGCACACAGACTCAAAAACATTTATTTCCTAAAGAACGTTATTGCTGTACTCTGACCTTATTTATCAGACAGTGGCTGGTCAGATCAATTTCTTCAAGACTGAGTATTCTAAAACTTGTAAACATGTTTAAATGTTATGCTTATTTGGATCATTAAATGCTTTTGAGAACATGATTGTGCTACCGCACAAACACTCAGATATTTGACACCAACAATCTCCCAAATACTTCACATGACCATCTTACCAAACTATACAGGTCCTGACATCCTCACATCTTTTTGTTTCACTTAGAATCTCAAATGATAAAGATAAGGACCCAGTTGAAACAAATAAGCTAAGAAAACCCTTAGATGTAACTGTAAGCTATTGTCACTGAGGGTTTTCTTAACTCAAGGTGTTTAATGCAACTGGCTACAGGCCTAGTTTCATTGTCAATTCACAAAGTAATAATAAACTATCAAGACAGTTAAAACACTTTTATTTGTTGCTACTATGTAAGGTATATAGCAATTAACTAAACTGTGTTTGTAAGACACATCTCTCTTTTTCATTTACTAAAAACAGCTTATTACTCCTAAACCAACACAACGCTGATTTGTCTTTACAAATTAGCACGATGATGCACATGCAATTCCTATAACCAAACACAAACAGTACACACAGTCTTCTCATAAGGATGGATAATCTGCACATACAACCTCACACAGATCATTCAGCAGACTCTGAAACTTCCATACCATCCACCAGCAGCGTGTGAACTATGCCGTCTCGTCTCTTTCCGCTGCTTACAGCTTTGATGCAGCAGTCGTGTTCACCCAGAGTGAAGTGTGTTTCTGTACCATCATCAACAAACTCTCCCTGCACGTGTTACAGAAGTAAAATTCATGATTCATGTTTTTCTTTAACATTAAAAGAACAACATGCAATACTTCAACTTGTCAAAATCAGTCTAACATTCAATTTAACTGTTTGAAATGAAAAACAGTCTTGTAATAAATCTTGATTAAAGTAACTGCTGGAACTTACAGCTGTTTCCATTTTCTGTCCATTGCACCATATATCCATGGTGTCCTTCTCTGTTGAACATGGAACAGTTTATAAGTGAGCAATTAGCAGGCTGCAGGATGAGTGATAAAGATAACAACAGTAATACAAATCCTACTTCAGCTAACGTTTAGTTTCAATCTTTAAACTAGACTCACTATTCCAACTTTATTTGCCTTTGCTATCTCATTCTTGTGTCTTGGGCTGTCTTTTTTAATTGCCATTTGACTTGTTTGTTCAGCTTTGATTTCTGGTATTTGTAACTTGTGCAATACACCTGCTATGTAATCACCTTTATAAGAAGGCATCAACCATGCACATAAATGTTAGTCAAAAGTATGGAAAGTCCTTGGAAGTTTCCCTTCTCTCTTTATATAGATATTGTGTTTGCTGTCTAGGCCATATACTGCATTTGAATGAGCTGACTAAAAGGGCACATCTCTGCATATTGCCTGACAGGTTGATATTGGGTAGGGTTAAAGGGATAGTTTACCCAAAAATGAAAATTCTCTCATAATTTACTCACCCTCATGCCATCCCAGATGTGTATGACTTTATTTCTCCTGTTGAACACAAAAACTAAAATTTTTAGAAGAATATCTCAGCTCTGTTGGTCCATACAATGCAAGTGAATAGTGGCCAGAACTTGAAATTCCAAAAAGCACAATGTCAGCATAAAAGTAACCCATAAGACTCCAGTGGTTAAATCTATGTCTTCAGAAGCGATATGACAGGTGTGGGTAAGAAACAGATCAATATCTAAGTACTTTTTTTTACTATCAATTCTCCTCCCTGCCCAGCAGGTGGAGATATGCATGAAGAATGTAAATTGCCAAAAACAAAAGAAGAATGTTAAAGTAAAACTGGAGATTGATAGTAAGATTGATAAAAGTACAGACACCTATCATACCGCTTCTGAAGACATACTGTAGATTTAACCACTGAAGTTGTATGGATTACTTTTATGCTGCCTTCATGTGCTATTTTGGAGCTTCAAAATGTTGGTACCCATTCACTTGCATTGTGAAGACCTCCCGAGCTGAAATACTCTTATAAAAATATATGTTTGTGTTCTGCAGGTAACACAAACATTTTTGGGTGAACTATCCCTTTAAGGGTTAGGCTGCCTTACAGCCCTGTCAGGTAATTCCAGGCAGCACCTTCCTCTAATGGTCACAAAAAGCTTAATGTTAACTTAAGACAGAAATCAAATTGCCCACTTGCGATCCCATGAAGTTAATGAGACCGCAAAATCTCTGTTGGTCTCATGAGAGAAAGCGCCTCCTATTGTTAAGCACTAATTAGTTAAAGGGATTTGTGATCTTTTTTAACCATTATTTAACCTTATTTAATCAGGTCACTGAGGATGAGGAAATGCTTTGCGATTTTCAGAAATAAGCTGTACTGTAGGGACCAAGTAGAGGATTATTATCTACTATAGTCAGGTATTTCTTACCCAGAACAACTCTGCAGTCAATGCCATCCAGGTTGAGGAGCCATGTGCTGGTAACTTTAGAGCGATTCTCCATGTATTTCCTCAGACTCTGTCCATTAATCTCTAGCGTGTACTCATATGCAAAGCCACTCACTGCATCAATGTTAATAGTGGCCTTCGTGTCTGTTCCTCCCACATGAAAAGTCTCCTTTCCAACCAGTTTGAACATCCAATCTCTCCTTATGATTTCCTGTGAAAGTCATAAGCCAACCTAAAATGCTTATGCACTTATTTGTATGTAGTATCCATGTCAAAAAAACAAATACAGGTTTTCTGCGTCATTCAGTTCCTTACATTTACTGACATAGGATCCATTAAAAACTTTAAAACTACCATTGTAATATTACATTTCATGACTAACTGACTTATTAATTTCCTTTTTTTTCTCCATTCTTTGTTCTATTTAATAAATCTATACATACTTAATTATCTCTAGTGGATTATTTCAAAGGGAAAGTTCACCCACAAAATGTCATCATTCTGTTAGCCTCTTCATTGTATGTAAAGTGAATGATGACTGAGGATGAAATACTGCCTAATATCTCCTGATTTACGAAAGATAAAGTCATGTGGTTTTGGAACAGCATGAGGGTGAGTAAATGATGACAGTAGTTTGTATTTGTGTAAACTATCCCTTTAAATAACAGCATGTCTATAGCAGCAGAAAAAAAATCCTTACCTTTCCATCTATGTAAATAACCCGTTTTCCTGTAGTTGTGCCATGTTCAAATTCAATTCTGTGCACACCATCGCTCAAAGCCACTTCCCAGACAGCAACAAGATCTCCTGACATCATCTGTCCTCCAATACCTAACAGTTTCAGTACAGAGACAGAAAAGGTGTAAATGACAGCCAGCACTATACAATGCATTATGTGTGGTAATAATAATAATAATAAAGAAAACATATTAAAGGATTGTGAAATATTTGGTCTTTTATCAGCAGGGCAGAGTTGATGAGGACAGTGTACTTACAGTTTGAGGAAAATAAATGGCTCATATAAGAATGAAGTTACATTATGCATATAACAGACACCAAAGTAAATACTCGTGCTTAGTGATTGAGCTAATATAATTTACTGCTCTAAATCTGTAAAGCAATGTTTTTAAAGCAAAGCAACGACTTCAAACGTCTTAATTTATGCACTAATTTCAATTCATTCTAAACATTAAATATAACTAATAATAAAACACTGACAGCTAGATTATTTTTGGTCTTGTTAAATAGCCTAGCACTCGAAAAGCTAATTATTTGTAGGCAGGTATGAATTTTTCTAAAATAATTTACAGTTCTTTAGTAAGAATATATGAATAAAAGCTGTCCAAAATTATGTGTCAGAACCATCAAACCTGAGAAAATAAATAATCTGTCGATCATTGAAAGTCAGTGATATAAATACTGTAAACACAGTTACCGACCCAAATCAGAGCAGGAATTACACGCGTGTCTCTGTGAATCTGATCAGCTTTTCATCAAGGTAGAAAATACCAACAACATCAAAACAACTAGCTCAAATCGGCCTCAGCTAACAACAGTTACTCTGGCAACAGCTTCTTGTTCCTCTCTGGTTTTATGTCAGGCTGAAAGCAACAGTAAACACTACTGACATCTACTGTTAATAATATCTAACTACCTGAATGAAAGAATCAGAACCTATTATAATATTTGTGTTCATGTTGACATCTTAGCACTTATTTGTAAAGTAGCTACGTGTTTAAATTATAATTTCTATTTCCATTCTTTAAATAAATAAAATAATAAAAAAAGACTGACAGTAAAGCAAAATCAATAAATTATAAACAAAATCTATATATTCAAAAAATAAGGTCATAGCTTCAACAGATAGAGTAAATATCTAATTTGACACCATGTCAAATTAGATATTTACTCTATCTGTTGAAGCTTGTTCATATGCACTGTATCTTACATATAAATTACAATACAAATGAAAAGATATATTTTAAATGTATTGCACTCTGCGATTAGCCTTTATAAACATATATTGATTCATCTTAATTTGAGTCCTTATCAGAAATCATATAGTTTGAGTACTTATCTAACTTCTTTAATAAGTTATGAGGGAACAGTGTCTGTGTCAAGAATGTCAAACAAAACTGTTCTGCGTAGTACAATTACTATAAATATGTATTTGCGATAAAGACAACAAAGATCTTTAACAAGCAGAATAAAGGCCTATTACTAGAGGCAATTAGCTCATATCTTGCACAGGACGACAAGGGAAGTATGACTATAACTTATGGGCAGCTAAGTTCATATATCGCAACCATGAAAATAGTGGACTGGGGGAACAAATTTGCACAATAGGTTGAGGTGTTTTTCTGCCACATCTTGATCAACTTCAGTTTAACCATAACATTTTTTTTATTCTGGGGTATCCAAACATTTAAGAGGCTGGGGAGAGGAGCAATAAGTAACAGTAATTCTAATATAATACACTTTTTGTCAAATTCTGCAGATATCATTCTGCTAGCTGTCTGAGTGGGCTGAAAAAATAAATCTAGTATTTGTACACAGCCCTGCTCTGTAAATGAGACAAAAACAAAGTGGATCAGACTTATCCACACAACACTACTCCAGCCAATCAGCAACAGGGGGTGGTTCTTGCACATGCACAAGATGAGGGGTGGGGGCAGAGCGAGAAGGAAATTCATTAGAAGAGTGACAGCAAATCTGGCTGATGCGAATTTTCTAAACACCAAGGAGGACAAATGGCTGAGAAACACAGACCAAGAGAAAAAGGTCAGATGGATATAAAAAAGAAGGATTATGATAAGTCAAGGACTAGGAATCGGGTCAACATCGGTGAGGCTTTTCAGTGGTGGAGAGTCCTCTGAGAGGTAAAAGGCTTGAAGAGGGATGCAGAAGTGGCTCTTTTTCTTCTCAATAGTTGGGTAACATAAATTTGTTATGTTTCATAGAACCCATTTATGCTGTTCTTGTGATGTTAGATTTAGGAGAGTCATGAGTGTCTGGAGCTGGTGTGCATAAAACCGTCTCATCTTCTCTGGATTTTGTGGCACATCTGGTTGAGAATGGCATGTGCCACTGGAAGTTGTGGCATAAGTTGTGGCACATGCCAGTGATTTTTTGGCACTGACACATGCAGCTGCATTTTGATACTGTCGATGAAGAAGTGCATGCACTTCTGGTTTTCAGGAGTGGTGGTGGCGTAGTGGACTAAAGCACATCACTGGTAATCAGAAGGTCGCTGGTTCGATCCCCACAGCCACCACCATTGTGTCCTTGAGCAAGACACTTAATCCAGGTTGCTCCCGGGGGGATTGTCCCTGTAATAAGTGCACTGTAAGTAGCTTTGGATAAAAGCGTCTGCCAAATGCATACATGTAAATGTATTAAGATGTATCTCAGGTGATCACATTACACCTGATTGCTTAAATGCATCTCCTGTGACTGCTGTAAGACCTCTGCTGACATGGACATGATGGCATTTTGTTTTCCTCTTGTAGAGAACATAGTATTTAATGTTGTATTATTGACTTAGACACTGCTCGCATTTAGGGAGCGGTAAAAGGTACAGCTCTGTATTTGGAAAAGCACTAATGTCTTCCTGCAACAATGTTTACAAGTCTACCTTGTATGCACATTGAATGTTTTTGTAACAGTAAGCATAAAACTTTGTATTTAAGCACTCATTTTCTCTGAAGCATTTGGCAAAGGTGCACTCATATCATCAATGTGTGTGAACAGTTAAAGGCACAGATAACATCTCTGTATGTAAAGACACGTAATCTCTCTTTGTGTGATCTGAAGAAGATAAATGCATGTGACCAAAACTTCATCTCCCACTTTATTCTCTTCACCTTGACATCAGCACTTGTGATTTCAACTGTAGGTACTTTTCATGTCATTCCAGACAATGGACAAAAGTTTTTTTTTTTCTCCCCATTTCTCCCCAATTTGGAGTGAGAACTACATTATAGTGACCAGGAGGAGGTTACCCCATGTAACTCTACTCTCCCTTGCAACCTGGCCAATTTGGTTGCTTAGGTCGGAGACCTGGCTGGAGTCACTCAGCATGCCCTGGATTTGAACTCGCAACTCCAGGGGTGGTAGTCAGCGTCTTTACTTGTAGCCACCACTCTACATAGACTAAGAAGAATACAATCACACATTGGTGATCACAGTGACATATTAACCATACAAATATAATGAAAAGTTAAACAGTTTAAATAGTTAAGCTGTCAAAGCACAGTGACCATTTAAAAAATAATAAATAAATTGTTTAAGCAAATTTATAAAAGACAAACCTGGGTTGTTTAATGACAGAATGGCTTTATTACAAAAAATAAATAAAATAATAAATTTCACACATAACGCACATTACAACGGAACACAAGACAGACCTAAACATTGTAAAACAATCTTTTTGCCTTTTTGCAGTTAGCCTTCTAAAAGCTAAAGTTTGGAAGCAACGTGATTTATACAGTATGTCTGTGCAACATCACTATCGTTAAATAAACTGGCACATATCATTGACAACATCTACAACATGCCTTAAATTTCAGTGGCACATGCTTGTAACGACCGGATTCCGTCAAGATGGTTAGCTAGGTATATGTGTTTCGCTGAGCTCTGGCAGGTTTTTATATTATTTGTGCTTATTTGCATTTCTCTAATCTAGCACACTCAGAAAATGTAGTTTTTATTGCTCATTTTTTGCCAATATAATTAATGTGTTATTAGATCAATCTACAAGTACAACCTGTGTGAATATGGCGTTCTCAGTGAACAGAGCCCAACATGTATCCCCGGATGTGGATCACAATTACGGTCAAGAGAGCACCAAGGAAAGACAACGGGACTCCTCACATTACTCCAACCAAAAAATCCTCCCCAAAAAGTAAAGCCAGATGATGCTGATATCTCCAATGCAGCTCTTCTGCAAGTGATTAACTCCTTGATGGCAAGATTTGATTCCCAAGACAAGAAATTGGAGGACATCGCAGTACAAATCAAGCAACACGGCATAATGAAGGCAAACGTTTCCAAGTCAGTGGAGTTTAATGCTGCTGAGATTAAGGAATATAAACAGAAATATACTGTCTTGGAAACGCAAACAGCATGATTGAACATTGTTCTTTGTTAACATTGTGCTATTTTTGTGCTATGTTTCAAATAAATGGCAATCTTTCTTTTCTTTCACTAAATGTAAGGGGTCTCAGAGACCTTACAAAAAGAAAGGCTACATTTTTATTTTGTAAAGAGAGGAAGGCTCAATGTGTTCTTTTGCAGGAAACACATTCAAGTGGTAGCAATAGTACCTTTTGGTATAATCAGTTGGGTTAAACCAACATTATTTGACCCTGGTACTCGTTCAAGAGGTGTTTGTCTTCTTTTTAACAATTTTCCTGGGAAAATTCTTGAGTCAAGGTCCAGCTCAGATGGACATTGGCTATTTTGTAGTTTAGAAATGTATAATTTTTGTTTTATTCTTGGAAATGTATATGGTCTTAATAATTTGTCCCAAAATAGAATCTTAATTTCTGAAATTTCATTGGTTATAGAAGAAATGAAAAGTAAGTATTCTAAATTTGTTATAATGGGTGGTGACTTAAACATGGTGTATGATGAGTGGTTAGGTAAGTCTTCTACTAAATATAATGCCCATCATTATAATTAGTTATTTGTTTACTTTTGTAATGACCAAGGTTTAGAAGATACTTGTAGAGAATCAAACCTGTATCTAAGGAGTTTTCTGAGAGTTTTTTAAAACCTGACACTTCCTGCCAGTCTCGAATTGACTTTTGGTAAATTTTTCAGAGTTTAATTTTATCAAAAAGTCTCTAGTATATCTGCAGCTCCCCAAACAGATCATTGTTCAGTTGAGTTGACGATAAATCAGAAAAATAAACCTTCTCATAATAAAGGATTTTGGATTTTTTGAATTTTCTGTCTCTTACAATAAACAACTAAATAGAATTTATATTTTAGAAGAGACTTCCCTTATTAAAGAAATAAATGAATGTTGTAACAAACTAACTTTAAAAATAAATCGATAAATCAAGATATTTATCTTGCAGTCACAGTTAGATGATGTTTATATGAGGAAAGCTAAAGGAAAATAAATGCAAAATTATTTGCAAAATAAATGGCCAACTTTTATCAGAACTTATTCTCATCCTCTTTCAATTTTAGACTTACATGCCCTTTTTGAAGAAATTGGTGAATTCGTCCCTAGATGAAAAACTTAAAATGACCTGTGATGCAAGGTTGGCAATTGAAGAGCTTGATTCTGCTGTTATGTACTTGACATTAGATAAATCACCTGGCCTTTATGGTACCTTATCATCATTTCTAGAGCCTTTTGAGAGAATTTATTTTGACAGTTTTTCAGGAAATATCTGAAAATTCTGTACTACCCAGCTCAATGAGGCAAGGTTTAATCACGCTTATTCCCAAACCGGATAGAATTCCAGTTTGCTGGACAATCTACGACCTATCACTTTATTGAACAGTGACTACAAATTGTAAACCCATATACAGTATATAATAATAATTTGTTGGTTTAACTCAGATAATTGGGGAGATACAAACTAGATTTGTTAGAGGCCGATCTATACATACCAACATTTGCCTGGTTTTAGACTTGCTTGACTATAATAATGAGATAGAAGATGATGGAGATTTTATTTTTAGACTTCTGTAAAGCATTTGATATGTTGGAACACTCTTTTATTTTTAAATGTTTACAAGTGTACGGGTTTGGTGAAAACTTTTGTAAGGTTGTTCAGATGTTCTATACAGATACTAATAGCTCAGTTGCTTTGCCAACTGGTACTTCACCTAGATTTGACATTAAAAGAGGGGTTTAACAAGGCTGCCTATTTCGCCCTCATTATTTATTATGGCTACGGAGATGTTGGCCTTCCTTATTAAAAATTCAAATATTGAAAAGCTAAATGTGTTTGGACAATAAATCGTGATCAGTCAACTGGTGGACTATACAACATTATTTTTGAAAACTCTTGATCTGATTGCTAAAGTAATAGACATAGTAAATTATTTCTCAAAATTTTCAAGTCTAAAATTTAATTTTGTCAAATGTGAAATTATGACCATACACGATTGCCTTCTTGAAACTTACTTTAATATCCCAATCAAGTCTGTTGTTAAATATTTAGGTATAGTACATATTTCTAAGGATTTAAGGTAAAACTAAATATCTGGAATAGATTAAATGTTTTATTTATTTCAGAGCCAGTGCCTGTAGCCCCATCTATTTACATAAATAAAAGAACATTGGGGCAGTAGAGGATTGGAGTCTCTCCTTTTTTTTTTTTTTATTAAGCAAACATTAAAAAAAAATATATTCTTCAAAATCACAGCTTTTTTATTTTTGACAGGGTTTTTAGGTATTGAACCATATAATTCTTGAAAACTACAAACAGATTTAAAAAAAATCTACATTTATGTATAAAATGTTTGACCAACAGCAAAATATTGTTAATCAAAAACCCTACTTTGCCTTCTTATTCATCATTCCCATATTTCATATAAAGACAAGTTCAAAACAGCAACCTTTTTCTCTCTCAACCAGTTCTGCATTCGATAGGAGTCTAAACATATGACACAATGATGACGCAAAACTCCCGCGACGTGGCTCAGGGATCCTTCAAGGCGACATTGAGGCTCATCAGACTCGCTGGGGTTTGAAATTTTGCTATGGCGTTGCGGTTATTTCGGATGGTTGCGCCCGCGGGTGCAGCAGCTTTGAAAGTTGGTTCGCCTGTGCCGACGGTAAGATTAAGAAACACTTTACGGTCCAGACGAAAGGGTTATCTGTTGTGTCGGGCCTTACTAGTTCAGAGTGAAGGACAACATCAGAGCGACAGCTGTGAAAAGCACACTAACGTTTTGCATTCATATTTTTTTTCAATTATTATTTTTTATTTTATTTTTACATATGACAAAATTAGAGCCAGTCATAAATTAAACTAAATCTCAATCTTCATCAACAATTTATTCATTCAGAACCACGCTAAACTTTGTTGTTTGGTTTTCTACCTAATTAGAACTGTCATAGGTAGATACCGCATCTTGTCACACCATTTGTATGTAAAATAAATGTTACTTTTTTTTTTTTTTTTTTTAACTCTTGAGGGTCAAATCCACACAAGTGCTGTCAGTAACCTGCGGTATGGATGGTGGGCTTATGCTCTGGGCGAGAGGACAACCTCCCGCTTCAAGGAAAACAGCAAAATAATTTCCATCGATGGCAACTTAGCATCTGGAAAAGGAGCACTTGCACAAAAATTGGCAGATAAAATGGGTAAGCTTATGATAAAGCCTTGTTCCCTGTTTTATGTATTACTTTTATTACCTAACAATGAACAGCCACAAACAATGAACAACAGGGATCCTGGTCAATGGAAAACCTTAAAATATAGGAGAATTTTATAATTTATTTCCAGGCCTTAGAATATCATGGAAATTGACTTTTCTATAGTGAATATAAATGTTTTTCTAAAATTTGGACTAGAAATCGCTCTTCAAGATATCACAAACAACTTAAAAAGGGTAAACATATGCATTAACCCTGAAACAAACAATATCCAGATGTCAATCATTGAACTAGCAAAACCCAGAATAAACAATGAAAAAAGACTCATCGACTGAAATATGTTATATGGAGTCAAATCTCTCCTCTTTAAATGCTTTTCTTCAGGGGTGATTTTCATTGGATTCAGTTCTTAATATATAGCTTGGTAATTAGTGAGTTACTAAGCATTTTGTTTCTCTCATCATTAGGGATGCTGTACATGCCAGAGCCAGACACACACTATATGGACAAAATGATGAATGAGAAAGTTGCTCTGGATAAAGCCTTCAATGGAAACTGCAGTATGGAGAAGTTCTACTTGGAGCCCAAAGCCAGTGATGGTAACTCTTACCGCCTGCAGTGTTGGATGTACCTTATGAGGCTGCTGCAATACTCTGATGCTGTTGAGCATCTCCTTTCAACAGGTAATTAAATCTGTTTAACACTATTCATTATATTACACGTGGTTGATGTTGTGATTAAGTCCAAAGCCCTAGAACATTAATTTATCCTATATACAGGGTTGAGAGTAACGAAATGTAATGGGATTACGTATTCAAAATACAAAATATAAGTAATTGTATTTCACTACAGTTACAATTTAAATATTTGGTAATTAGAAAAGTTATATTCAAAAAGTATTTTGATTACTGAAGAGATTACTTTGTATTTTATTGTGATTTGTTTTATTTAATATTTAGTCCTTTTGAGTTGGAAAACATTTATACATATAAATGATGTGATCCAAAGTGCATTTGAACAGCAGTGAAACACTTCCTTATGATGTGTTACATTCATACGAGCAAACAGAGAATTAAGCTTGAAGTAAGTTTGGAGCAGAAGAAATAGAAATAAACTTTGTGTAAATTGTCAGCTTTACACTAGACTAAAATGCTATTTCTATCCATTTTACATGCACATGTTAGCAGACATGATCATAATTTATTATAAAGAAAATTAACACTGGATCAATTTTTTTCTGGTATGACCTTTGATATTAGGGCAAAAATTGTATTCTTGCAAATTATTTTTGTATTTTTTTCCTGTAAAAATATCTAAAAATCCTTAAAACAAGTACAATTTCATTCATCTTGTTTTTAGAAAAAAACACTTATTTAGGTTATTCAGAGAACGTATTTTTAACATGTGTATTTTGTGTTTTAATAGTTTGTAGTTAAAACAAGTGAGAAAATCGACCAGTGCTGAAGAAGTAATCCAAAGTATTTAGAATACGTTACTGACCTTGAGTAATCCAACGGAATACGAAACAAATTATATTTTGCAGCACGTATTCTGTAATCTATAGTGGAATATATTTAAAAAGAAACCCTCCCAACCGTGCCTATATCTTAAGCTGATTGTGCCTGTCTCTCTTCTCTGTCTTTATCTTTTAGGACAGGGAGTCATCCTGGAACGATCTCCATTCAGTGACATGGTATTTTTGGAGGCCATGTTCAAAGAAGGCTTCATCCGCAAGCAGTGTGAGTGATTTATGTCTGACATACCTTGGCCTGAATAATTTTCATAGGCTGATTGTGACTGTCTTCATTCATTGTCATTGCCATCAATGGCATCAATCATTTGAAGTGGAAGTGCCAAGCATGAAGCAGGCACTAAAGTTGCCAACAATTACAGAAAGCTATATTTTATTATTTTGTTTGTTAAGATGAAAAGAAACGCATCAAGGACAACTGTGTGTTTGTTTCTCTCCTGCAGGTGTGGAGCACTATAATGAGGTTAAGGGTGTCAGTCTCTGTGAGTTTCTGCCCCCTCATCTTGTCATCTATGTGGACTATCCTGCTGAAGAAATCCAGAAGAAACTCAAGGCATCAGGAAAGGTATGTCTGGGGAGAAGATTTTTGTCAAAATAGTCTTTTGATTTAACAGCAGAAAAGGATTGCAATATTTAATTTATTAAAATAAGCTCGGTTTAATTTTTAGCTTGGATGCTTTTTTGCCATAATTTCAAAAGCTCTGACAATTAGTCAGGCTTTTAGATTCGCTTCAATTGCAGACATAAGTTATCTGTATAAGGAAATAACTGTATTAGTAAATATCTGTAGTTATGCCATTCTTGTGCTGAGCGCCTGAGTGAGCTGATTCCAGAACGACAAAATTGCATCTTTTAGTAAGACGATCTGTTTGTATGATTGAATTTTATCCTAGCTTTCATGCTAAAAATATCTCCAGTGTTCTTATTATATGGGGATTTTGAGAAAGGATGTGATGGTTTTAACATGATGAATCATTGACCAATTTCACATTAATAAATGAATTTTCATTCTCTTATTTGTACAGCCACATCTCCAGAATGTGCCTTTAAGCTACCTGAAGGGCATTGAGACCGCATACAAGAAGACCTTCCTTCCTATAATCAGGTCAGTACAACCCCCACACCCCTCAAAAATAATGATTTAGATAAGTAATTTAAATAATTATAATAATAAAGTGCTAAAAAAAATGTCTCTCTTTCAGGGAAGAGGCAGAGGTTCTTGCTTATGACACAACCCAAGCCCAGGATATTGAAAGGGTAAACATCAAACCAGTGTATGGAGCATTTAGGCTGGTAAATTTGACTTCTCTGATTCTCTATTTAATTTGTCTTTGCAGATTGCAGAGGATATTGATGATCTCAAGTTTGAGAAGGGCCCATGGATGGAGCAGGATGACGTCACTTTCCACCATATGCGAATGATGTGAGTGCTTGCTTCGACTGGTTTGCTTGTTCCACTGAAAGCTCATATTACACTTGCTGAAATTGTTACATCTGATTTACATCTGGTATGTCATGTCTTGGAACATATTGAATAAATCTCTCTTGATATCATCCTTTCATATGTTCCAATACAATTATCTTGCTGTAGTCCTTAAATTGAATACTTTAAACTGAGAATGTATCAATACTTGGTTTTCTTTTCTCCCATTCCCTAGGGTGGAAGACAAGCAGAGGGTAGCCAATATGACCTGCATCCTCAGATATCTCCCAGAAATCACGATTGGTGCTCATGAGTTTGATGCTGGTTACTTTGCTTTCAAATCGGTATGTGACTTCCACAGGAACTGTGGAACATTTTCCACTAAATGTAAAAGACTGATCATAAGCCAAATCTAATGGGCTGCATGTGCCAAAATGTTTTGATTTGCTATACACTTACTCTTTTCATTTGCTTGGGAATACATGTCCCTTTTTGGAAAGTTATTGCTTTTAATTGAGACTTCATTTGGTTGATGGGCCACTGTCACTATCATTTCTGAGCCCTATTAACTCTCCCAGATTTCCTCTTATTGCAATGTTTCAGTAGTGACCACCCATATTTATATTGATCTATATATTTTTTTTAACTGAACAAACTAAACAACTGAATTTTTAACCTAAAAGCAATTGTTACACTTGGTTTCTTGGTAATAAAACTTGTAATTGTCAGTTATATTTATGTGTACATGTGCTTTTAAAAACCAGTGTACATGCAGATGATAAATTATTGGAGGTTATTTTTATTTATACTTTAAGAACAACAAAGACAGCATATGGATCCAAAGAATAGAATGCCTACTAGGAAATCTCTATAAGTGCCTGCTGATTGATTGTTTTCATGGAGCAGAAATGTCACCTGAGGTCAGTCATTGCCACTTTCCATTGAAATGTCGATGGCTCGTGGTGAGCCTGTGCCTCTAGCAGTCTGGAGCACTTTTCCACTGACTTGAAAACCGAACGATGATGTAACAGGCTACGTGGTAGTTATATGTAAATACTTCACCTGCCCACAAACTAACTTGGCACATTACATTGTTTGTATACAGCTTTTTCTCTTGTTATTGAGGACATATTTAAACATACAGAGAAATGCAAACCAACGTTATTACATTGCTCAACAAGATGATATCTACGCTAAAGTTGACTGGTATTTGAACGCTTTTGAATTTTTTTTTTCCAATTGTTGTATTAGAGTTAAGTATTCCTAGCTGCAGACAGGAGCTACTGTTTTTGTTTGGGAAAACTTTACCTGGTGACGAAACATTATCCCGCCCTCCACCCCCTTACATGTAATTTGCATGGAGACTAGCAAGCTTTTGGGGCCAGTGTCGAACCAGGTTTTCATCCCTGGAACAGCCTTTTCTGCGGTGGAAACTCATAGAACAGTTCGAGAATATGCATTGCCCCAGAAACCCACTCCCGAACCGTGTCGGTGGGAAAGGGCTATCATTGTTGTCATTTAGGTTTAGGAAATCAGTAAACGGACTTCTGAAACTGGTGCAAGTAGCACTTTGTAAGGCCGTTAGTGATTCGTTGCACTCTTGAGAAAGAGGACTGAGCCGATATGCTGTGTTTAGGCTTCAAATATTTCATCTCCTCGTCTGACCACCATCATCAGTAAACCACATGGAGACTTACCTCAACCGGTAGAACAACACGTGGAAGTGTAGCAAATGAATATTAAACGTCTGCCCCTTTAAAGTATTTTATTTTAAAGGCATTTCAAAAAAGATCTTTGTGAAATGTGGGCACTGCACACCAGGGCTTTAAAAAGCTAATGTCTGACATGATATCTGTCTCTACAGCTCCCAGGAAAGAAATATGCTGAAGGTTATAATGAAGACATTGGGGACAAAGGCATTTGGCTTAAGTGAGAAGTACCAGCATTGCTGAAGGGGAGGACATCTGAATGAGAGCCGATTTCTCGTGATATTTGACCCGTTAATCCACGTCCTATGGGGAAAGACAATGGATATTTTGCTCCTCTGCAGCTGAAGATTTAATTGTACATTGCTATTAAAGAATAACTGTATATGTTGAAAAAAAACAGTTTATTTATTTTTTTCATTCTATCATTGTTGTCCTTGGGTGGGATCTTGATCTTAAAGTGTTAAATTCTCCCAGAAATGAAGATTCTGGCGTCATGTTGTTGTTAAAACCTGAATGACTTCCTTCAGGTCAGGTAATAAATACATTTATCAGAATTATAAGGAAGTTTTCACAACAAGAACGACCAAATTATTATCATTATAAATTAAAAAAGTATTTATATCTGAAAAATGCAAGTGGGCCGATGGTGGTGGCATTTAAGTGAGGAAGAAGAAACTGCCACTTGAGACATGCACACAAATAAACATATCTGCCGACGTCATATTTAGACTGTGACCAGTCACACCAATTAAAATATATTTATAGTTTTAGAAACCGTATAATGCAAGCTGGCCACAGCTCATTAGACATCTGAAACCTGCAGTTTCTCGTCACTCCAGGAGATGAGAGGAGATGATATGTGTCGGCGGCGGGTAAGAGAGCGGCCGCTGATCCAGGAATCGCGGTGTTTTGCTCATTCATTCCTGATCACCTCTCATGTTACCATCATCAGCTCCGGCTCTCAAATTATTCTGGCCTTCATAGCTGATTATTCACCAAGCTCTTAAATTAAGCTGAAGTAAAACTGGTTGGTTAAAAATCGCCGACCTTCAGATTCAGTCAGCTTTCATCTATATTTACAAACATTTGGGCCCTTCTATAAAAGAGAATCGTTCCCTAAATTTACATTCACATAAAGGTAAATAATACATGGCGAATGTATTCTGGTTTGTCTGGGAAAGCACAACATATTTGAGTGGAGAAAGAGGACATGAGAGGAATACCTAAAATATGGCTAGTTACCAGATTAGTTCACGAGAGCCAACAATACAGTAAGTTTATTTCTCTTTAATATTACCAGGAATTGCTTGAGGTGTGTTTCAGTTCGCTGGCATTTTTGTTTTGTTGCACATGGTAGGCTAATTTGTCAGTTTGACGTTTCGGATTTATTTTCAGTTGTTTTAATTATTATTATTTTTTTAAACCACTAGAGGGCACTTTACCCATTTTAAAGAGTACTAACGGTGAAGGAAAGTTGTTGAAGTTATACTGTATTTTTACACCAGCCCCATAAAATTCTACTTTTTTTGCTTTCCTCAAAAGAGGGCACTGTTGTACCTTCCATCTCAAAGAAACACATTTACAACTTTTATGAATTCATTTATTCCTCAGAGGGATGAAGACTTTCCCTTTCACTTGTTTCTTTGGTGTATTGAGCGTTTATTTGGACTGTACTGCTTTAAATACAGAAATATTTCCTACATACATATACCCTCCCAGTTATTTTATGTGCTCGGTACTTTTAGTGCATAATTATTTCGCACAGTTGAGTGGTTAAGCTAAAAAGTGCACACAATCCGCAGTTTGCTCCATCTGAATTAAACTTCTTTAATGCATTTTTGAAATGAGTTTAAAGAGGCTGAATTCGGCCAGTTAATTCTTGTGAAGTGGCAAAGACTCAGTGTTTAGTATTGCTGTGAAAAAGAGACAGTTTCAGTAAGAGGTAATTGTTGGTGTTATCAGGCAGCTGGTAGGGATGGTCTGCTAAATGAGGAGGATGGAATGATAAACAAAGCTATTTTTGCTATATTAATATTATGCCACAGCAATGACTCGAAGCAACTTCAATAGCTGTTGGTAAAATGGACTTTGAATAACATTCATGACAAAATAATCAACCTGGGAAATAATAGTGATTGTGTGAACTTCTGAGGACATGTAACATCAAGTGTCTTCCAAAGCAGTGTATGATGTCTATGAGGAACAGCACAACTGAGATCTATTATGTTATTGAGTGACAATAATTAATAACCAAAACAACAGAGGAAGAGACTTGAGTGGTTTTAGGATAAATGTTTTGCTACATCAACACATGCATAAATTAATTAAACATGTCTTTCTCATTCTTAGTACTGGTATATTACTTGACATTGAAGAATAAGGAAATGGCAAAGAAACAGAACTCAAGGCCATTTATAGTTACATTAATCCTGTTGTTCCATTTCCTTATTCAAATGTCCTCGTTGTGATGAGATTTTTGATCATATGATTTTGCTGGAAGATGAATAATAATAGCCTATCTTGGGCTGAGATGTGCCACACCTGAAAGTTCAAGAACTTTTATGTGTCCTTTAGAGAGAATATTCCACACTGGCAGAAAACCTGGGGCAACAATTTCACTGCCAGATCATGAGGAGTGGGTCCCATTTGGACAAACCTATTTTTCTCACGTGACTTTAATCATATTTCACAGCTTGTGTTAAATTAATCATTAAAATGTGTGGGGAGAACATGATTTGCTGGCTTTGATTACTCCTGTACTCATGTCATGTGACCATGGGTTCTTTTTGATGCAGCCAAAAAAAACAATAGTGTACGTTTTTGAGTATTCATTTAAATTTTTTATTATTTTGTTTGAGTACAGAAACTTATCTAAAAAAATAGTTGCAGAAATGCTTGGAAACCAATATACTGCAGCATATTTATTTATTTACTGTATAAGAATTGTCCCTTTTCACAGACTTTGATGATGCATTTCCAACTTAATTTAGTAGCATAAATCTAGCAAATGGTTCAGGCATGAAACTCTCTTGGTACAAAATAATAGGTTCTTTGAACTTATCTGTTAGCCAATCGGCTCGATCACATGTGATATGTTAAGCCAGTCGGCTAGCATAGTGTAAGCTGATAGGTCCTTTGACATGGGCAACAAATCAGCTCAAACAAAACAATCCTCTCTTTGTCCAACATTTAAATAGCTCAGTTTGGCAGATAGGCCAGTTTTACTACAGCGTGCTACAAGAGTTTTTCTCTGAAAATGCTATTTGCCCAGGTGGTTGTTAGGGTTTTATTCTATCAGCTTGCACAGTAAAGTCAACGTTTTTGCATGAAACGTTGCATAGGGTTGGGCGATATATTGAATATTAATATAAAGCAGTTCAATGGAAAGGAGGAGGTGAGAACCGGCCTGGCGTTATAAACAATATTTTAATAGTTAACTTAAACAAAAGACAAACACACACACATGACGGACATGTCCGTAAACAATCTCTCTCTCTCCCGCACCATCCTCCACAGTTGGCCTTTATCCCTCTCGGACGCTTGATTAGCCTTATAAGGGACTGGGTGTGTAGAATCACGACCCTGCTCCGCCCTCCGCCCTGCCACAATAAACAATATAATCGAGATAATTTTGCTGACTGTGTAAAATCGACCAATATTGTGAAAATTGCGATGATTTTAATGTGCTTACATTTAGCAATGTTTCATAAGGAGCGTTTCAGTAGACTAATTTCAATTCAGGGCTGAACAATTAATCAAAATATCATCAAAATGATGAGTTGTTCATATGTGATTAAAAGACAGATAAACATGTATGATTCAGAACAAACCGTTGACACGCTGATCTGTGTGCATGCGCATGGTGGCGCTCTCAGATCAGTTCACGTGCATTGTGAAATCAAAGCAATGCATTTTTAAGCATTCGTGCAATTCCAAACATTATTAACCACAACAAGATATTATATTAATCTAGAAATGTGGCAACATATAACAGAAAAGGAGATTACAGCATTTCAGGAAATGCAGAACGTTTCTGCATGAATTTAAAAGCTCTGTGTGAAGTTGAAGTAAATACAACAGCACTTTTGGGGTGTCAAAATAAATGACCCAGATGAAGGTGGTTTGTATGGGTCTCTTGCATTTACATTTATTGATTTGTCAGATGCTTTTATCCAAAGCGACTTACAAATGAGGAGAACAACAGAAGCGAATCATCCTAGGGAGGCAGTAGTAACACAAGTGCTGTAATTCAAGTTTCAAAATTGTTTAGAGAAGTAACCCTAGCAAGGAGCTTTCGTGCTTGGTTGGGGGATTATACAGTATATGCATGCCAAATTGTGCATCAGCATGTCTGCCAAGACCAAATCCTATCAATATGACATATCCACATGAACATGATAAATTAGAGTTGTCATGACAAATATATATATATATATATATATATATAAGTAAATTAATTGAGCCTAAATGTATAAAATTATTATGTGTATTACATACATTACCCTGACATTAACTAATCACCACTCCTGCAATGGGGTTTCAAATACAGCTGCTGATGGAGTGACAGTAAATTTGACATTTCTCATCTGACTGTCATAATCCATCTCTTCTATTTTTTTCCCCTTTAGTAAAGTTGCAAAAATGTTATAGTAACATATCTTTTCTGTTGGAGCAAAGGTGTTTATGTGGGTTTATTTATTTATGTGAGTGACTGAAAATGACAGAACTAGGGAAAGTTCCTTACAATATGCTAATTCAATTTAGCAACTCATGATAACATACAAACTAGCATCATAATAATTGCTTTAATGGCCAGTCTCCTTCCATAGGTTATCACCTTTAGATATTCACATCAAATAACTCTGGTGTCAAGAAGGGCAGCAAAGAAGCCACTTCTCTCCAAGAAAAACATCAAGGACAGACAGAAATTCTGCAGGAAGTACAAGGATTGGACATCAGAAGACTGGTGCAAAGTTATTTTCTCTGATGAATCCCCTTCTGACTGTTTGGGACATCTGGAAAATCAATAGTCCTGAGAAGAAAAGGTGAATGCTTCCTGTATCATGCCAACAGTGAAGCATCCTGAGACCATCCATGTGTGGGGTTGCTTTTCATCCAAGGGAGTGGGCTCTCTCACAATTCTGCCCCAAAACACTGCTATGAATAAAGAATGGTATCAAAAAGTCCTGCTAGAGCAACTTCTCCCAACGATCTAGGAGCAATTTGGTGATGATACGTGAATTTTCCAGCATGATGGAGCACCATGTCCCAAGGCAAGTGTAATAATGAAGTGGCTCAGAGATCATTACATTGAAATTTTGGATCTGTGGCCAGGCAACTCCCCGGATCTTAATCCCATAGAGAATCTGTGGTCAATTCTCAAAAGGCGAGTGGACAAGCAGGAGCCCACAAATTGTGATCAACTCCGAGCATTATATAAGGCAAGAATGGATCGCCATAAATCAGGATTTGGCCAGAAGCTGATATCCAGCATGCCAGAGCGAATTGCAGAGGTTATGAAGAACAAGGGTCAACACTGTAAATATTGACTCTGTTCATGTATTGAATATTTTTGCCAATAAAAGCCTTTAAAACTTATGAAACGCTTTTCATTGTTTTCCAGTATAAACATGTGAAAAAATTATCTACAAATACTGAAGCAGCAAACATTGCAAAACACAAAATGTATGTCACTGCCAATACTTTTGGCCACAGCTGTACATTTTCATGGCTCCTCATGTGTTCGGATGACAATTAAATCATGGGGGACGAGCAAGACTTTTTGTCAATCACATGATTGCAGTTGAGCTTGTTATATGGAAAATTATGGTAAATTGAAAATAAAAATGTTAAAGCATGATGGAACTGCGCTACGGTCATTTACAGTGTACTTTTTCCACATACTGAGCAAAATTCTTGCAAAGAGCAATTAAATGAATCAAGAAACTGTAGGGACAAGACTGTTTATCAACGCAGCCAAATAAATCTGTCAATTGGGGTTCGCATGTTTTGTCTCCGCATCATATCAGTTGCGCTGCTTGTGCTCTCTCCTAACCATGCGTTCAGACCAGAGGAGGTGAGAGTGTCAAAATTCACTCTGGCTGCCCTGCCAACAACGCTATCATAACGCTATCTTGAAATAGGCGGCAACGTTCGTTCGATGTAAATAAACTATATTTAAAGGGGCAGCAAAACATACAGACTTATCGACCGGTATCTTTTTGCTGACCTATCACAAGTAGCGTATATCCTCATGAAATCTTTTAAATGTGAAAGTAAGAAATCGATCGATGACAGAAATGAATCAAAATCATGGTTGTTTATTACCAAAATAAACAAAATAAAATACATTTGTAATAATAACTGTGGTCCTGGTTGTTTAGTGCAATGGGTCAAATCATTGTTTTATGATGGGAAAACCCACCACGGCAATAATTCGTTTCTCCTCCATTTTGTCTTCAGTACTATTGTTTGGTGGGAACCACATTTTACGCGGGAACCACATTTGTGTGGGAACCACATTTTGTTGTTTTCTCTAGACTTCGCTAGAGCAGAGCACTTCTATACTCCAATAGGTTGCCACAGAACTGCGTCAAAGCTCATTACCATAATGTTGCCCACACTTGAACTTTCACCTGATGCCCACAACGCCCAAGACGCGCTGGCCACGGACGTGCCGCTTCTCGCCGCTGAGAGACGCTGGCTGCCATAGAAAATGATGACTTCCGGTTGATTTTACGCTCGCAAGGAGATATAGAAGCTGCACATATCAAGGACAGTAAAGATATGAGACGGTAAAAATGGTTTTCTTATGTTTTATCTGTCAAAATGACGGACATCATTTGGAATTATCTGTCAATGTTTAAAAGTGGAGGTGGAAATTATAATTTTTTTAAATTAACATTAACCCCGCAAATGTTTTGGGACTACTCGACCCGTATAAATGAGTAGTCATACAAGCCCTATGTATAAATATATATAGTAAATATTTCTACATTAAAATGTATATATTACAATTTTCTTACATTGCTGCCATAACAATGGTCCATTTCAAAAGTTCACGTGATCTGGCTCTCGTTTTTATTCTCCTTCCTCATAAGAGTTCCCACTCACTATGGTGGAGTGGTGACATAGTTTTATTGTTGTGAATTATTTAAAACATTTCTGTTACACAATCCTCCAACTTTCACAACTGTCCATTACTGCCAGAGCTGTTACCACGTGCAGCACTAATGTATGGCACTTAGCAGTGGTCAAAAAGGATTTCCGAAATGGCTTTTGGATTATAAACTCAGAGATGTGGATTCGGACAGAAATTAAATTACCATACAACCTTGGTGTTTGTCAAAAAACAGTAGGAAATTTGGCTGGGA
Source organism: Xyrauchen texanus (assembly GCF_025860055.1). Taxonomy (NCBI): domain Eukaryota; kingdom Metazoa; phylum Chordata; class Actinopteri; order Cypriniformes; family Catostomidae; genus Xyrauchen; species Xyrauchen texanus. The sequence goes on along the minus strand of NC_068293.1, from coordinate 21,573,947 downwards.
ATTTTCACATGGGAGGTGGGAGAAAAACTCAAACATTTCGGATTCAGATGGCAATAAAATCATGACTGCCCCCTGTAAATGCTGGAATTAACTCACGTCTCCATGTAAAATAATTGCCATTTGAATAGGGCTAAAGGAAACTCAAGTATTGCCAGACTGAGATCCAATAGATGTTCAGAGGCCACTACCACTCTGATATTATACATAAGTGAACCTATTTTGTCTTCTGTTAACAAGAATATGATTTCAAATACACTCTAATTGCCTTTAATCATATTTCCATATGCTAAGCACACTGTGTGGGAAAAAAAAGTTGGAACTTTCTTGAGGGAATCTTTGGAAATCCAGTTAATTTGCTCCCTGGTTAGAATTAAGCTCGGGGCCATCATAAATTACCATTTCATTAAGATTCAGAAGCCAAACAGATTTAAATATTCATGGATTCCCTCCTTACTCTGATTAGATTTTAATTACATGATATTGTATTAAACAAATAAGGGATGTCGGTGTAAAAGAGCTATTTGTTTTGAGGGATAATGAACACCTGAAAGGTAGAGCTGCTTCAAAGATCAGAAACATTTACCCACTGAGACACAAAGGCCCCTCAGAGTCCAACGTTTTGTATTGTTTCTGAAAAAGAAAAAAATCCTGGCTTCTATACCACAAGCACTCTGTTTCGCACCTGATCAGGACATTTCTTTTATAGTTTGTTCTTCAGCTAACTCATTCTTTTCTTCCCACTCCACTTTAGTTAAAAATGTAATAACCTCACTTGCAATTTTTCAGAGTAGTGTGACAAGGCTGTAACCATGTCTTGAGCATTGGGGGGATCAAACCATTTTGAGGGTTGTGGGTGTTGAGGTCCCAAATATAATTGTCCTCTTTGTTTCTTTAAAATAGTAAAGGCTCTGAATGCAATGATTTTCTGAATAAAGGCTTTAAATGTGAGAAAGGCCCAAAATTATATACTTTTTGTTTTTAAATGATACATGTTTTTTCACACAGAAGTTCACACAGTACAAGACTACCACCATGTCTACATTGCTAGCTATTTTCCTGTTTTAGTTATCTTTTCTTTCTTTTTTGTGCTGTATCAAAGAAAAGACAAATATAATTTAGAATTTCTTTCATCACTGATGTATCTGACATGACATGACATCAGCTGGCTTGCAAAAAGAAAATACACAAGTTGTGCCTCATTGTTTCCCCCCATAGGATCGTAACACAATCTTTTCTTCAAGAATCCTAACGCTGCTCTTTTACATAAAAAACCACTTCATATTGACTATTGCTGTCAAGGTCCAAAGAAGGGGGAAATAAAATGTATCATTAATATACCATAAAAGTAGTCCATACAACACTATGGTCCCAGAAAGCTTGGAATATAGTGCACTTGTCATATGGACTACTGTTATAATATCTGAACCTTTAATAACGATTTATTTTATTTGTCCTTTATGAAGCTTGACAGCTCCTGCTCACTATAAACTGATATTCTATGGAATTTAGAGCTGCTTAAAATATCTATTGTATGTTCCAAGAAAATGTAAGCATGTGGGTTTTGAACAACATAAGGGTGAGTAAATGAGTGAGTAAAAGTAAATTACTAAAGTAAACTACTCCTTTAACTCAAAATAATTTATACTCAAAATAAAGAAAAAATAAAAAAATAATAATTTAAAAAAATAAAAGAAGTCTCTTTTAAAGAAGACTCTTAGGAGATGCTGTACAAAATTCAAAATTAAAGACATCAATATGTAAATATATTATTATTTAGAAAATCTTAAATTGATTTTAAATTATTAACTAATAATATTTGCATTAAAAATATATGACACTACTCCAGCCAGGTCTCCTAAGCAATCAAATTGTCCCGGTTGCTAGGGTGAGTAGAGCCACCTCCTTGGGGTAACCTCCTTGTGGTCACTATAATGTGATTCTCACTCTCGGTAGGTTGCGCTGTGAGTTGTGCGTAAATTATTCAAAAAATAACATGAAGCATCGACACACGCTATGTCTCCACAGTAACGCACCAAACAAGCCATGTGATAAGATGCGCGGACTGACGGTCTCAGACAGAGGCAACTGAGATTCGTTCTCAGCCACCTGGATTGAGGCAAGCCACTACACCACTGTAAGATTATATATACAGAAGAATTCCAGCAACATGATTTAAAACATTACACACAGCCTTTCAGTTTGGAATGTTTCCACGTCATAAATCAAATGGCCCAGGCATCCTCATTGGTCAGAAAGGCCCCTCCTCAACCTGATCTCCTGATCTTCCACACAAAGTTAAAGCAGACTTCTCTTTTGTAAGGTTACAAGGACCATCAGATTTGCACAACTCTAAGACATTTCATCTTAATCTAGCATTGCTAGATAATGCTGAAAATTGCTTTGAACTGTGGTAACGTTTGTACCTGAAAAATTAATGATTATAGACTGATGGACCTGGAATGTGGATATGGAAATGTGTGTAGCGATGTGCAATCACCTATAATTGATAAATATAACGTTTAATTTTGTATGATTCATCTCATTCTACTAAGAATGGTAACAATAAGGTTTAACTTGATAAAATACAATGATGTGTAAAACCAATATGATTTTGTAACCAAGAATTTTCTTGTTTTATTACCTACACATATAACAGCCATAAAATAATGTCATATTTGGTATGCAAGCATTTGTTTTTAGAGAAAGCTGATGACCACGAATATCATGTTTCTTGTACCATTTGCAAGATATTAAGTTCATGATTAAATATGCACTATTTTTGAGTGGGAAATTTGTAAGACTGGAACAAAGAACCATAAAATCAACTGTCGGAAAGGACAGCCCAGTCGACCATGTGACCATTAATTTGTATAATGAAGCACCTATTGGAGTAATTTCTGCTTGTTTTGTTCTGCCACTCTATAAAACAAGCTGTAATATTGAAACCAAATGCATCCAAAGACCAGTGAATGCCTAACAATTTCTGATTCTTTTGGTTTGATGCCAGGCTTCACAATAGCAATATCCAAAAGTCACAAATAATTGCTCTGATACTGCAGTTTTGTCTTACTACCATTAATAACTCTCCTCACAACAGAGATGTCAGGTCTTCACTACAATGGCCTTATTAAATTTACTTGCAGTTGAGTAGAGTATACAGTGCATTTCAAGCCACAGTGCTTAGCAGAGGTAGTGCAACAATTGTTCTTTCAGAAAACACGAACAAACACTTTGTTGTATTCTTCAAAGAGGGTAAATGAGCATGCAGCTTGTTTAGCACAATATTTATAAAGTGCTCATGTAAAGCTGAATGTCCACAATGAAAAAAATAACTTGTAGGGTATACTTAATAAAATCCTTGTGATGGAGAGCCTGTGAATTGGTCTCCATTATGGAATTTTTCTGTGTTCAACTTATTCATTGTTTTACTCTCAATTTTGTAATATATATTGTGGTTTAATAGTGCAAATGTTTTTATTCGTCCTATTTATTGTATTTATTGTTTTCATTTTTAACTCTCATTTTAACTCATTCTTATGTATGTATTCAATTTCGTATTTAAGAATGGAGAGGTGAGGGTTAATTTGATTTAAATAATGGTTTGTTCCAGTTAGCAAAGGCGGGAAAATTGTGTATTTAAACCAGCGCCACTAGAGAGAGGTGTGGATGGTTTTCAGTCGGACTCTATTGAGGCGAGCAAACGAGGTGGTGTGATGTTGGTCGGACGTCAAATTCGACAGATGGCATGCATGCAGATTGTGGATTTGGAGAGTTCAGTGATGAAAGCAGAAGTAAGAGTGAATGTTTGCGGGGTTGCTGAACGATTTCAAAATTTGGACGATTGGTTGTGGCGACTGCGGTCGGGATGGGGAGAGATGACTGATTTTGTTTTGAAGGGATATTCAGCAGTAAGAAGGGATAGAGTAGAAGGTAATGGAGGAGGATGTGTTACTTTCATAATATCAGGAATTCCATATAGATTGGTGAGAATAGGGAAATCAATGGAGTATGATGTAGTTGAGATATGGGACCAAGGTAAAACAATATTTTATAATATATTTTTATAATCCATGTAAGAGACTGGAGTTAAGTGAATTAAAAGCTATAGAAGGTCAAGGAGATGAGAGGATTATTTGGTGTGGGGACTTTAATGCACATAGTACTCTTTGGGGTGGGGCAAAAGTAGATAAAAATGGTCAGATAATTGAAGAATTGATAGATGGAAAGAAGTTAGTATGTCTCCATGATGGAGTGTGCACAAGAGCTGATATGGTATCAGGATTATGATCAGCCTTAGATTTGACATTGGTGTTGAGATTGTTAGGAGGAGTATCTGAGTGGGAAATATTAAGTAAATGCACAGTGGGAAGTTATCATTATCCTATATTAATATCTATTATGAGTAATGGAGAGGAAAGGGGAAAACATTGGGGAGGTACAGGGAAGTGGGTATATGAAAAGGCCAACTGTGCAGAGTTTATGAGAGAGAGAGTGAGAGAAGAAGGATTGAATCGGATTGAGAATATAAATAGGGGTATTTTTGAGGAAATAATAGTGAGATTATTTCTGTTATAAGGGAAGCAGCTGGAACATATATTCCAAAAAGTTAAAAAGTCTAAGCATTTTGAAGAGTAAGAAGAACACATAATTCTCAACATTTGATTGAATATAAAAAGGCTCAAACAGAAGTTAGAAGGGTTGTAAGAAACGCTAAATTATATTTTTGAGATCTTTTTGTAGTAAAATTGGGAAAAACACTCCAATGAATCCGGTATTATGTATAGAGTCGGACATAAGAAAAGCATGGCTGAATAAAGAAACAGTGGTGGCATCATTTTTTTATATAGAGAAAGCTTATGATTTGTTATAGAAAGAAGGATTGCTGGTGAAATTGGGACAGTTGGGAATAGGAGGGCAAATGCTTAATTGGGTTAAAACATTTCCTGGTAGAAAGAAAGATTAAGGTGAGAGTGGGAGAATGTATATCAACTAATGGAGCATTAGAAAATGGAACTCCACAGGGAAGTGTTATTAGTCCATTGCTCTTTATAATCATGATCAATGATGTGTTCTCAGGGGTGGATAAAAGTATTTGCAGAACATTGTTTGCAGATGATGGAGCTCTATGGTACACAGGTGCCAATATAAAGTTTATTGTCCAGAAAATGCAAAGGGCATTAAATGAGCTGGAGAAATGGTCATATAAGTGGGGATTTAAGTTCTCAGCGGAAAAGACCCAGTCAGTGTTCTTCACTAATAAAAGAATAGATAATGATTTAAAATTAAATTTGTGCAACAGACATTAGAAAGGGTAAATAAGGTAAGGTTTCTTGGAATATGGTTAGACAGCAGACTCACATGGAAGGGGCATATAGAGAAGATGGATGAGAAATGTAAAAGAGTTTTGAATATAATGCAGCGTGTGTCCGGTCAAGACTGGGGGATGGACAGATTGGCTTTAAAAACCATATACATAACACTAATTAGATCAGTGATGGATTATGGAAGCATAGTTTATGGATCTGCAGCTAAAACTAATTTAGCTAAATTAGATAAAATTCAGGCACAAGCAATAAGAATTTGTTGTGGAGCATATCCATCATCTCCAGTTTCAGCATTACAGGTAGAAAGAAGTAGGTGAAATGCCTCTTCAAATAAGAAGACAAAAGTTGATAGTGGTCTACTGGACAAATCTTAAGGGACAGGACAAATCACATCCCACCTTAAAATTATTAGATCAGTGTTGGGAGTATGGGACGAAAAAAATGTATTGTTTCGGATGGGTGGTAGGGGATAGAATAAAGGAGATGGTTATAAATTATTTTAGAATTACACCAAGAGTGATCATGCCAGCTGTTCCGTTGTGGATTTTGCCTCAATCTCTATTAGATTTGACACTACCGGAATGTAGACAAAAAGGTCAGAGTTAGCATGAGGTAATTCAAGTAAAGGAGTATTTGTGTAGAAAGTACGTGTAATGAAAGTACGTGTAAATAGACGTGTACGTCTATTTTGTAATGATAACAAAATAGGCGACAGGTGCGGGATAATAACGCTGTGACAGCGGTGATGAGGAGTGAGGAAGAAGGGAAGTGTAGTTTTAACAGAGACAGTGAAACACAGGCGGGCAACAAGGAAGACATAATAGGGAGCGTGTTCGGTGAAACAGAAAACACGAGACGGACAACAAGGAAGAGTGACATGGAAAGTGACTGGCGAGGGTGAAACGGAAAACACGGGGCAGACCACAATGAAAGGTGACATAAACGTGACTAGTGAAAACAGAGAACACAGGGCAGACAACACGGGAACATAACATAATCCCCCCCAAAAGGACCGGATTCCAGACGGTCCTACAAAAAGAAAAACCCACATAATAAACAAAAACAAAAAGTTCAAGGAGTGAGGGAGTAGACCCGGGGGAACACAGACAGACAAAAGGGGGCACAAGGGACACAGAGACAGTCCAAGGAGGCACAAGGGACAATTAGGCAGTCCACGGGGGCACAAAGGGCAGACAGGCAGACCAGGGGGGCCGAAAGGGCAGGCAAGCAGTCTCTGGGGGTGTGTGAAGGGAACCGGGTCAGGTGGCCTGGGGGGCGTCCACCGGGTAGGGACAGGTTTAGGAGGCCAGGGAGGTATCGACCGGGCAAGGACAGGTTTAGGTGGTCTGGGGGACGGCCACAATAGGGGGACAGGTTTAGATGGCCCGGGAGCTGGCCACAAGGCAAGGGCCGGTTCTGGAGGCCTGGGAGGTGGCCACAGGACAGAGGCCGGTTTAGGTGGCCTGGGAGGCGTTCACGCTATGGGGACAGGTTTGGGTGGCCCGGGAGCTGGCCACAAGGCAAGGGCCGGTTCAGGGGGCCTGGGAGGAGGAATGGCCACTGGGGAAGCTGGCGAAGGTGGCAGCTCAGTCGAGCCCTCTGCGTCAGACGCCTGAATGCTGTCCAATGCAGTGGCGACATCCTCATCCAATTCCAGGGGCTCAAGGGAGAATGCAGGCTGGCCATGAGGCGAGCCACGCTCATCCTGAGCCCGGACGGAAGCAAGCGAGTGTGCCGGGTGGTTTGTGGGGATTTACCCGGCGGGCCCGCTGGTAATCCCCAAGGTAGTCCTCAATCCCGTGGGTAGAAGGAGCGAAGTGGGGCGGCTGAAGTGGCGTTCATTTTGAGGTATGAAAGCTGCGACCGCAACGCTGCCATGATCATGTTCTTTTATGAGTGAAAATAAACTCTTTTAGAGAAATCAAACACTTTTAGGAGGGGAAAACACTCTTTCAGACAGAAAGCGCTGTCGAAGCGCCCAGGGGCATGGACTGCTCAGCGTGCAGAGGGAGAATGCCGCTGGAAGCATGCCGTTGGATCCAACAGCAGTGCTTCTTGCCAACAGAGGTGAGTGGAACAGTGGTGAGACTTCAGCTTGCTGCTGCACAACCGCTCGGCTCCAAAGAAAAAATCTGACTGACAGACACACGCCCGCTTCCCTTTATACCCGTACGTCCGGGGGCGGGACATGCAAATTCTGTCTGCCAATTTCTCATTGGCCTTTTCTCAAGTTCAGAGGTACGCGAGGCTCCCAGGGAAAACCCCTTGTGTCGCTTCATTCGACACAACGTTGAATGAGTGACAGTAGGGGAACTTATACCTTACACACAAGATTATCCAGCCATGCAGCAACTCCGTGACAACCCCAATCATCTCTGATCCAAAGTGCTCTTAGTTTGTAGATGATGTACTTTTATATGAAAATGTACTTAATATTTCTATAAGTGCAGTGACTATAAAACATTTCAATAGTATGAGTAAATATATAATAAAACTTACTCTTCCAACACAGTTAATTTCTAACATGAATAACATGTGTATATATTTACATTTTTAATTAAGAAAATCTAGTTCTAACTGAAACTTTATATTACAATGTAGAAATTAATTAACAGTTAGTTTAATATATGTTACTACACCACACAGTTATTTTTTTCACTGCAGGGTGTCAGCATCTACCCATTACACCAAGACAAAAACAGTAACACATTCCAGATAAACAAACAAATCGCCTGCTCATTTCCATGGGCAGGCTGTCTTGGCCTGCCAGCACTCTTGGTACCATGGAATAATAGACTGTGATGAGTGGATATAAATCAGCTCATTCGGGTAATTGTGCCTTATGGGGATTTGCAGCCTCTGTGTAATGGCCCTCTTAAACACACTGAATAAGATGACCATGGCTGACTCATCAGGTTTGGGATAACTCAACATTAAATTGTTGAGTTATCCCATTTTCTTTCTCAGAATTTAACCTCTGCTTGAATCTATATGATGGCTTTACATCCTAAAGCAGAATTTTAGCCTCAGTGACAATTCACTTTATTTGGAGAAAAGATGCAACAAAAAATAATATTTTGTTTGTTACAACCTTAGTCTTTCAGCATGGATGAATAAATTATGGCAAAATTCTACATTTTTAATTGAACTATCCCTTAAAGGACAGCTTCAGTACATAGAATTATGTAATTAAAGTCCTGAACTTTGTGGTAATGTGATAAAGCACCAGAAATGCCTCCTGTTTCCACTTTATGGTGGAATCTGCTTTACAACTTCCATTAGAGGTTAAATGATGCTCAGATTCTATGATTGGGGAGAGTGTTGCACCTCAATGGTGTAATGAAACTTCAAATACAAAAATATCATGAGGAAATAGGTGGATCCTGTACAGACCACATATTACTTGACTGCCCACTCCAGTACAGTTCCCCCACCACATTTACAGCTGACATCCTTTCTCTAGGCGTAAACCTTTCTGGATATAGGAAACAATGTGGGAGACTTGGTTCTAAGTGTTTTTTTTTCTTCCATATTGTGTTTGTTATTCCATACATCCTCTGTACTGTCTAATTATCTGAGTTGAGCATTTTGTTCCCACAGGAGAGTTAACTCTGTCCTAGAATGCTTACATAATATGGACATTTCATATGGCTTTTAAAAATGTGGCACTGTACCATTTGCTTGAGTGTCGTTTAAGAACCATTGGTCTAGAGGTCGACTGATAGTGGATTTTACAGATACCGATAACTAAATTGGGCAGTACCTGCCGATAACCGATTAATCAACCAATAGTTCTTCAAATTGATACTGAATGAAAAAAATAACACTCAAAGAAATATAGTGCTGAAATTTATAACAAAAATAAATAGTACTGACTGAACAATGAAAATGTATTGTAATTTTTTTAATGAAATAAATATATAATGCTATATATATATATATATATATATATATAAACTAATATTCAAATTTTAAAGTCAGCTGATTTTTAAATTGATGCTGTTTACTTAGTCCACAGGAGGGCGCAATAAAAATATAAACCATTCAGCACCATTATATTATTGCATAGAACATTCCTATCCTGACTGTTAAAAAAGAGCATTTCATTTTCAACTAATGTGCATCAATAAATAAATAAAATGTTTTAGTTGGTCCATATTCTCAAATGTTAAGCCAAAAGTAAAATGAGGGGGTAAATGCTTCAATAGACAGTTCACATGGTTTTACACTTGCACTGATTCCTACTACTCCAGACTCAAGCTTTTTATTCAGTACAGTTGTAAGTAGAGTAGGAATATTCACAGATAGCAGTGGTATTTGGCTGAACTCTGTGGTGCAGTAGCTCAGACTATGATAGGGTGACCATATTCAGCATTAGTTGCATTATAATGTGCATCTGGTCTAATACATCATTGTGTGTGCACATATTTGCATTGCTTTAACCCTTCTTTGTAAGTCCCGCCTTCTTGCACACCAATTGGTCGATTAAGTCAAGTAAAGTCAAGTCAATTTTGTTTGTATAGAGCCTTTCACAACACACATCATTTCAAAGCAGCTTAAAAGAAGATCAGGAATTAACAGACGATAAAACTGTAATGTCTATAATGTTGATGAATGATCATTGTGTAATTAGATAACTTACGATTGTTTAAATAAAGTAATTAAATAATATTTGTATTAATAACCCCAGTGAGCAAGCTGAAAGCAACTGTGGCAAGGAACACAAAACTCCACAAGATGTTGATTAATGGAGAAAAATAACCTTGGGAGAAAAAAAGACTCACTGTGGGGGCCAGTTCCCCTCTGGCTAATATCATGAATATAATGTAAATATTACTTATGTATAGTTAAAGTCATGGTTTAAAATTATTAAACAATGTAAGTGTTAAGGGTCAGTGTTTAAACATCGATTTTGTTTGAACTGTAAGATTAATGACCAATGTCTTTGAAGTCCATCCTGGATTAACTGCAGAAGTTCACATAGGTGCAATTGTCCTTGTTAATTGGCTGATGATGGATTTTGTTGGCAATTGTTAGTCTATGCATTCCATTTCAAGAGTGTAGTCCATCAATAGACCGAGGTGATGCAGGCAGAGATCAGGGATGTGAAACGCAGTTCAACCTGGCCGGTAATTTCGGTGAGGTTCGGTGTGGTCCATCCTAAATCCAAGGTTCAGACAATGGCATATGAAGTATCCCATGTCTTATGGTTGGAGTTGGCATCAGTTCATCCTCTGAAGTCCATCATAATAGACTGAAGTGATGTTTGGCTGGCACCGGCTGCATTTAGTCATCATTATTCAGCGACACGTAGCAGTGGAGTCCAATACGAAGCACGAATGGTGCTGGATCCAGCCGGTTCTGGTGACCTCAGAATAGGAGTCCCGAGGTTGAGACAGGGAAACAAATAATATAAGTATAGATGCCATTCAATTTATTGCAGAGTAATAAATCATGATCAATATTTCTGGTGTCTGGTTCCGGCAGACCCAACTAAAACAGCCTAATTGTGGGTTGGAGGACAAATTAGGTGTATGCCTGGCTAAATAGATGAGTCTTTAGTCTAGACTTAAACTGAGGGAGTGTGTCTGCATCTCGAACAGTGTTAGGGAGACTATTCCATAGTTTAGGAGCAAATATGAAAAGGATCTACCTCCTTTTGTGGATTTTGATATTCTAGGAACTATTAACAGGCCAGAATTTTGTGATCGCAATGAACGTGTTGGAATATAGCGTGGTAGAAGGTCACTTAAGTACTGCGGATCTAGACCATTCAAAGCTTTGTACGTAGCTAACAGAGTTTTTTAATTAATACAGAATTTAAGAGGTAGCCAATGTAAAGATGATAAAATGGGGCTAATATGATCATATTTCTTGGTTCTCGTCAGCACTCTGGCTGCTGCATTTTGAACCAATTGAAGTTTATTTATTGCTCTTGCTGGACATCCTCCCAGTAATGCATTACAATAATCTAGTCTTGAGGTCATGAACGCATGAATTAGTTTTCGGCATCAGCAACAGAGAGCATATGCCTTAATTTAGCAATATTTCTTAGACATTGGTAATTTGATTTTCAAAGGACAGATTGGTATCAAATATAACACCTAAGTTCTTTGCTGTTGAAGATGATTTAACAGTATATCCATCGAGAGTAAAATTATATTGTTGAAGCTTATTTTTTAGAGTTTTTTGGTCCAATAATTAGTACCTCTGTTTTGTCAGAATTGAGTAGAAGGAAATTTCTGGCCATCCAATCGTTTATTTAATTGATACACTCTGCTAATTTCGAGAATTGTGAAATCTCATCAGGTTTTAAAGAAATATAAAGTTGTGTATCGTCGGCATAGCAGTGGAAACTTATTCCACGATTCCTGATAATATCTCCCAGGAGAAGCATATACATGGCACTCCATATTTTACTTTTGTTTGGTTTGACAATTCCTAATTTACATAGATGTAAGCAACTTAGTTGATATAATATTACCCTATTAAAAATGGACATGACTTGATGTCTTCCTACGTTTGTATGCTGTCTGCGAAGACATAATTTTTCAAGGTCTCGGACACAATCATGGTGATCTAAATGAAAACTCTTGATTTAATTCAAGAATGTTAAAGCTGCACTACAGAAATGTGTGCTCTCTAGCGACATGCGTGGTTGAAACTTAAAATTGCAAGCAACTTGCAGAAGAGCACTTTACGTTAGCTGTGTTTTGGCACTGCTCTTCTGCGTGATGAATCTCATGATTTGAGTTTACCTGAACATCGCCTGTGTATGATCATGACCGGGAGATATTCAGAGCCGGAGTCATTTGTTCCATTTTTATGCTGATTTTATGTTATTCTATGAAACATATAAAACTGAAAAATGTCTTTCTTTGACAAAGATATACAATACTCTTATTTACATATTTTGAATAAATGAATTTTACACTAAGTGCATTTCTGACACTACACTTAAAGCACATTAAGCACCACCAGTTACCAGTATATTTTAATATGATTATTCAAGTGTTTTATCTACTCTTAATATTTTTACTGAACTACACTTATCAATTGAAACTCATAATGTGGCTGGTATTGTTTGGTTATGCCTGTATTGTGTAAAGTCAGGTCACCTCTGAGCCACATGCCCTGCCCGCCCTGAACAAAATTCCACTCCCTCCTTCCGGGTGAGTACAGTGGTTTATTTTAATATAGAAAATAGACATCTTACAGTACCTGCTCTTATTAATTGCCAATCCCTGTAATTCCCTGTTTCAGTGTTAATTGACTCTAGGTCCGCTGGAACCTTCATTGACCACGAAACTCTGGATAAATACCATCCCCTGCTCTTCATCCATTTCAGTTGCTGCCTTGGATGGCTGCCCTCTGGGCTCAGGACTTGTACAGGATTATACTGTTCCCATCTGTCTTCAAAATGTCCTCTTACATTTTGAAACCGTAAACTTCTTGGTAATCACCTCAACTAAGAATTCCCTAGTCTCAGGTTTTCTTGGCTGGCTCAACATGACCGTGAAATCTATTGGAACGGATTTCAGATTGTGAAATGTAGCCCCAGGTGCATCAAAAACTGCATCCAACAAACTCCCCTGCTGTCTTGTAAAGCCACTACCATAGAAAGCCCAGAGGTGAGGGAACCAACATACATTCCCCAACAGTACAGAAATTTAACAGAGGTATTTAGTAAGACCAAAGCCACATAGTTACAACCTCACAGGCCCTGGGACTGTGCCATAGTCTGGTTGCCTGGTACGATTACACCTGGGAGCAGAGTAAACCCATTGTCCGAACCTGAAACCAAGGCCATGGAGGAGTACATTAAGGAGGCATTAAGCTTAGGATTTATTCGCCCCTCAACCTCACCCGCTGCTGCAGGGTTCTTTTTTGTGGAAAACAAAGATGGTGGGCTCTGACCCTGCATTGAATACTAGGGCCTCAATGCAGTCATTGTGAAATGCTGTTTCCCCCTTCCTTTAGTTCCCACTGCCATTGAACAAGTCAGAAATGCAAGATTTTCACCAAGCTAGACCTACCAACTGCTTACAACCTGATTCAGATCAGAGAGGGCGACGAATGGAAAACCTCCTTCCACACCAACTCAGGGCACTTTGAATACTTTGCGATGCCGTATGATCTTGTTAACTCACCTTCTGTGTACCAGGCATTGGTCAGTTAGGTGTTTTTACATCGATGACATCTTAAACTACTCACATTCCATGGAGCTCCAAATAGTTCATGTCAGGCAAGTACTTCAATGTCTCCTGCAACACCAAATGTATGTCAAGGTGGAGAAGTGTGTCTTTCACAAGACCACAGTGTCTTTCCTGGATTACATTCTCTCTCCAGAGGGAGTATCCATGGATGATTCCAAGGTCCATGCCATCACAAATTGGCCACAACCCACGGCCATTAAACAGCTCCAAAGATTCCTTGGCTTTGCACATTTTTACAGATGTTTTATCTGAGGATTCAGCATTATCGCAACTCCTCTTGCTTCCTCGTTTAAAGGGTGACCTAGTCAACTTCAATGGACAGAACATGCCTCCCAAGCCTTCAAAGATCTCAAGACCCGATTCACTAGTGATCCCATTCTCAAACACCTAGACCCCTCTGTCACTTTTGTAGTGGAAGTGGATGCTTCTGAGTCTGGAATAGGGGCAATACCCTCTCAGCAGTAATGCTCTCGACCCAAACTACATCCCTGCTAATTTTATTCTCAAAAACTCAACGCACCCGAGTAGAACTATTATGTTGGTAACCGTGAACTCTTGGCCATGACAGCGGAATTTGAGGAGTGGAGGCACAGGCTGGAAGGGGAACAGCATCCATTACTAGTGTTAAAAGACAATCGAAACCTGGAATACATCCAAGCTCGTTGGGCATTGATCTTCAGCCACTTTGATTTCTCTGTCACTTACAGGTCATGGGTCATTAATGATTTATTTAGCAGTAAATGTATAATAGATAGATGGCAACACAATAAACAAATTAATATGTACATTACTGTGCTATGAAATCGGTACATTTTAAATAACTTGAGATTTTACATGGAAAACAAAGACTGCTAAAATAATAAGTGATACAGTAGCCTGTATATTTCTGTGACTGGGGCAAAATAAATGAGAAAACAGCGGCATGCACTCTTAGGGAACCTGGAAACTACAGCAATGTTATAAAATATTAAGAAGTCTTGAATATTAGTAAACATGTTACAGTAACTTCACCTGACAATGTGATACATCGCGATCGGTTAACACACAAGTATTTTCCGATTCATACGAGCATGACAGGCAATGTAAGCTTTAACAACCCTACCAGACAACATATCCAAGCATTATAGCTAGTTAACAACTTCACCAAATATTTAACAGATAAACATCCATCCAGACAACAGCGATGCTGTCCTGAACTGTGCGACTGACTGAACTGAACAGCGTTGTTTCTCTAGCCAGAACATGCAACAGTAGTTATATCTTTTCTGTGTTTATGGACAAGACTTAATAATGTAAGGATGAATGAAATAAGCTTGTGATTTTGTGCAAAAAATTCAGACCCAACAGCTCAAAATACAAATCATTTTGTTGGCTTACCGTAGTGAATTGTGATAAGGTATGAACAACGTTTTTTCACGTGCTTAATCAATAAAGGCATTTTTGGTTTAAACAAAAACAATCTTCAGTAGTGCAGCTTTAATTTTTCATTTAGGAACAGCATTAATACAGTATTATTATTTAATAAGTTTAACTAAAATATTATAATACTGTATATAATATACAGTACATGTTTTTTATATTATGCTTTTTTGACTTAACCAATATCATTTGCAATCTAAAAGTTCTACAAAACATTTATTTGAGTAAAACTACATCTAAAAATAAAATAAAAAATAAAAAGTCTCCAAATATAACAAAGTGAGCATTTGATCTTCCTCATACTTCCAGAGTATTTAACTTTTCTATTTTATGACAAAGATGAAGTGGGAAAACAAGTGGAAACAACAGGGGCCTCTCAATTTAAGCTGTAGCTTTGATATACAATGCATGTGTGAATTAAACAGCCTGTCAAGCTTTAAACTCAGTCTGAGAAAATCTTTTTGTCTTTATCCTTCTCTAGTACTATGCTTTGAGTCATTTTAGAAGGTGGGTGGCATGAAAGCATCAAAATGTTTCAAGAAAGTAATTTAAGATTTTGGTACATCACCGGGAGAGAGGTTGTGAATACTCAAGTTATCAGAAATGTCACAAGGGTGCATTCTGCTTCCAAAGTGGAAAATCTGTGTAAAACTGATGAACTAAAGAGTTCTTTGTGTTTGCTTGATGTAGCTGCAGTTTTCAGTGTTGGAAACGTTTATATTGTACCATACATCCACGTCTTATTTCCAGTATGCTTAACTATCTCACAAATTAATCCATTATTTATCTAGGACTCATTTAGCAATAACTTTTGCAAAAAGACATTTGTATCACGTCTAAAAAATATATCAGGTGTTAATGTCACAGGCTTTGTGCATTTGTAACACATGCACACCATTATATTCCACTAATCTTGGGAAGAAATACATCCTCAACATAGGTGATCAGTCCTGCTCCGGGAGATCTATCTACACACATCAACCTTTAAGAGTAGGTGTTACAGTTCACTTGAAACTGACAGGCAGGTGTGTTAAAGCATGTGAAGTGTCAGGTCTACCAGCACATCACTGGCTTTCACTTGTGCTGTGAAATACACAATAAATGTCCCAAATATTTTTTCCAGATGTTGAAAGACATGCAAATTATATGCACCTTGACATTTTAAAATGTTACTCTTGACATTCCTAAAAAAGTTTATACAGGGCTGTATCAGATAAAAATTTGCTTTTAGTCGGATTTGACTCACTGCATAAAATGCATCAAATTAATTTTAAGTTTGAATTACTCATTCCTGTTAATCTTTAAGGTTTGTGTAAAGATGAAGTGTCATTTTCATTCTTAGACTATTTTCTGTTGTATGTAAGTAATCCATGCACATTTGACTACAGCCAATGACATCACTGGACATCCTTTACATCTAATATGCCACAGTTACTTGCTTCTGTCACACACAACAGCTTCCTATCATGTTTACACACTCTACTGACCGGTTAAGTTGAGATAAACGAAATAGCCACCTCATAAATTATGTACGACTTTTATATTTTTATATTTTATTTATTGGAAATAATAATACATGTAAAATGTCCAAATGGGGTAATAAAGTGTCTGTAACGTAGTCAATGGAAAGGAGGAGGCGAGAACCAGCTTGACAATATAAATAATAGTTTATAAATGATAAACTTAACAGACAAACACACATATGACGGACATGTCCGTAAACTATCTCTGTCTCCCGCACAATCATCCGCAGTTGGCCTTTATCCCTCTTGGTGGCTTGATTAGCCTGATAAGGGACCGGTGTGTAGAATCACGACCCGGCCCCACCCTCCGCCCTGCCACAGTGTCCAAGGGGGAATAGTGTTCATAATTAAGGAGGAATCTTGCATCCACTTTGTGAACGGGGCTCCGTGAAAGGACGGGGTAGTGTCAATAGGATAGCCCAGGCACGGGCTGGGTCAGTCGGCCACTCACACTATGTTTATATTATTATTTCCAATAAATGCCTCTCTGAGGTCTGTAAATTTGACAGACAGCATTTGGAAATATCCGTCAATGTTTCAAAATCAGTAAAATCGGGTTTATTGATTGTTTGTGCCCCACCAGAAATTATGACCCTACGACAGCACTGGTGTTCACGCTTTTTGAGGAAATCAACCAACCCAGTCTCATGAAAAGTAGTACATAATTTATGAGGTGGCTATTTCGATGTTGCACGATTTGTTCTCATAAACTCATAAACTTAACGATTTCATCACAAGCAAATTCCCGGATGTCTAATGCGGAAGCACGAGTTTCGCAAATGAGTTGTTAATGACATACTTATTAAGTATTATGCCCTTACCTTCACCCTTTATCTAAACTTAACCGATTACTAGAGTGTGTAAACATGATAGGAAGCTGTTGTGTGTGACAGAAGCAAGTAACTGTGGCGTATTAGATGTAAATGGTGTCCAGCCACATCATTGGCTGTAGACAATGTCGGGGGAATTAAAATAAGTGCAGTCGCACAATATCATATGAATTATCAAAATTTAGAAAAGTCATAGAAATCCTGCCTATTCCACTATGAGAGTGTTTTGAAATCAACCGGTGCATGGATAACTTACATACAACAAAAAATAGTCTAGGTTACTAGTGTAACCCCCGTTCCCTGATGGAGGGAACGAGATGATGTGTCGATTGTAGTGACACAATGGGCTTCTTTTGGGAGCCTCGGATACCTCTGAATATGAAAAAGGCCAATGCCAAATTGGTGAACAGAATTAAATTAAAAGGCAGGTATCGTGCATGTTTTCAGTCAGGTTCTGCACTGAGGAGCCGAGAATAAGGCTCGGCCATTACAGCAGCTTGGTACAGTGTTGTGGCAAGGGGGACAAAATATCTCGTTCCCTCCATCAGGGAACGGGGGTTACATTAGTAACCTAGACGTTCCCCTTCTGTCACTCACTCGACATTGTGTCGATAGTTGTGGCACAAGGGGGTCCCTATTCAATAGCGCCACCTACACTAAACCACTTGCTGATGCTGGTGCAGCAAGCTGTAGCATGCCAAAGAGCATGAGTGTCAGACTGCACGTAACCCTCCCTGATGCCCCATTAATACGTCATATTGTTTTTATTAGGTTCCTGGCATCCTTGGGGGGTGGGAACAAGCAACGTGACAAGCATGGGAGCAGGCTGAAGGGTGGCCGTAGGAACCTTGGGCACGTAGCGTCTGCCGGACCAGGCTCCAGGGAAGTGTCGCTGACTGAGAAAGCTTGCAGGTCTCCAACCCTCTTGATCGAAGTGAGTGCAATCAGGAGGTCTGTCTTCTGGGAGAGGGCACTTAGATCGACTGATTCTGGAGCCAGCTGTGTGCCAACGCATCTGTCCCGAGCGGACTTGCCTCCGACCTGAGGGAGTACCAGAGCTGGAAATGTGAATTTCTCTTGGGAAGTGAACAGGTCTTACCTGTGCTTTGCCATAACGGTCCCAGACCAGCTGAACCACCTGGGGGTGGAGCCTCCACTCTCCGTTGAGTGGAGCCTGTCGCGACAGTGTGTCCGCTGTCACGTTGCGGCTGCCCGGGATATGACTGGTGTACAGCAACCTCAGTCGGTGCTGACTTCAAAGGAGGAGATGGCAGGCGAGTGGTGACATATGACAAGCGCATGCCGCCTTGGCGATTCATGTACACTACCGTCGTGGAGCTTTCTGAACGGATCCAGACGTGCTTGCCTCGGATCGGTGGGAAAAACCTCCGCAGGGCAAGAAATACAGCCAGCAACTCTAGGCAGTTGATGTGCCAATGTAACCACGGGCACGACCAGGAACTGGCGGCTGCCTGCCCGTTGCACACGATGCCCAAACCCTATTTGGAGGCATCTGTGGTGATCACAATGCACCTGGACACCTGCTGCTGGGGGACTCCTGTCCACAAGAAACAGATTTCTGTCCAGGGGTTGAATAACTGATGGCAGAGGGGGGTGAAAATCACATGATACAGAGATACAGGTGAAGATCACAGGGGGGTAAACACAGTATGTGCCGCGGCGCCATGCCCATCTCGTGACTCGAGTCTGAAGCCAGTGCTGGAGCGGTCTCATATGCATCAACCCTAGCGGTGCGACCGTGGCTAATGATGCCATATGCCCCAGGAGACTCTCGAACTGTTTTAGAGGGACTGCAGTGCCTATTTTGAACGACGAGAGGCAATTCAGCACTGAATGCACACGCTCATTTATGAGGCACGCTATCATTGAGACTATGAAAAGAGAAGCTCTGAACTGGTAGAGCTTGATCTTTCCCAGTTGACCTGAAGCCCTAGATGGCTGAGTTGCCTGAGCACCTGGTCCCTGTGGGCGCATAGTGCCTCTTGCGAGTGGGCCAATCATCGAGGTAGTTGAGAATGTGGATGCCTGCTTCCCAAAGCGGGGCAAGGGCTGCCTCTGCGACCTTCGTGAAGACGCAAGGGGACAGGGACATTCCGAAGGGGAGGACCTTGTACTGATATGCCTGGCCGTCGAACGCAAACCATAAAAATGGTCGATGTGGAGACAATATTGAGACCTGGAAGTACGCGTCCTTCAGGTCTACTTCTGTGAACCCAAGACCTTGTGTCTAGATGCCGGACACAAGTTAGAATGTGTCTTTGCGTGAGCATTTTGAACAGGAGTTCAAAACCCGGTTGAAAACTCGCAAGTCCAAGATCAGTCGTAAGCCGCCGCCTTTCTTGGGTACGATGAAGTAAGGGCTGTAGAAACCCTTCTTCATCTCGGTTGGAGGGACAGGCTCTATCGCGTTCTTGAGTAAGAGAGTAGCGGCAGTAGTGGGCAGTAGAACGAGAGTGTAGTGCTAGGCAGGGCTTCGCATCAGGGCGGAGTAGGTAATGCGGCGTCGGGAGGTAAAAACGCGTCCCGAGGCTCTGGTGCTGAGAGAAGACTCAAACCACTTACCTTGCACCGCACACCTGGCGGGGGGCGGGTTAGTGACTGAGGAGGAGGTCCTACGGAGGCGTCTTCTAGACTTGTCAGAACCGGCCAGCCGGTGCTTGGGCCCTAATAAAATTAGCTTTTAAAACTTACCAATGAAGTACACTATGCAGGTGTGTACTCAAGAGCGGTCATCTCCGAGGCTCATGTCAACAGCTTGACATACATATGATCGAAGCTTTTCATTGACTTAGGGGCAAAGGCAAATGAGCCCCTCGGGCCATCATTAAAGGCTCGTTGCACATGCGCATGTTGTTCTCCAGATCTCCATTGATTAACACTGAGGACAAAGGGCAAGCCCCACACATTGCAAATGAAAATGGTTAAAAGGCTTTATCGCAACAGACCTTAATAACAATATAATTATTTATTGTTTTTCCTTGTATAATGGACATAAAACAAGTTTAAGATGTGGAAATTATATTATTTCTTAAAATAAATTAATGATGATGCTATGCATTTTGCATAACAGCGCTACCTTTCCCCTAATTCAGAGACGCTGCTGGTGAACACTGTGGCACTATGAAAACTTTGCTTTGTGTGTTTGATTGAGTATCATATTGGCTCAACCAAAGGTATGTATTAGGGTTGTGACGGTATGTTTTTCCAACCAACGGAAAGGAGTGTTCAGTGTTCTGGAGCAGGTAATTATTTTTGTATTTCCATTTGGTGACAGTGCAAACATTTGTTTAGTCACACAAGATAGTGAATGAGCACGTAGAATAGTGATGAAGTGGTAAAGTCATACGGTTTTCAACACCAGAGATAACAGAATTTGTTTTTTAAATGTTCATAATTAATTGATCAGTTAGGCTTTGACTGTTATACATCTCCATTAACATTACTAAAAATAAAACTCAACAGTTCTTGTGAGGGTTAAACTGGTGATCTTTACGCTTTGTTTTTTATGTTTGGTTGCCTAGGTAAACTTTTCAAAAGCATGCATTCTACTTTTTTGCCCTCATAGTTCACTGATTCCATCAGATGGCCTAGAAGCAAACACACAAGGACTAAAATCCACAAAACTCTAATTTTGATTTCATAGGGTCTTTCACTTTTATCTCATGCAGACATTTCGTAGGCCTATAGCAGTAGGAGGTACAGTTATATTTCAGGGCTATAAATATGATTTCATTTGATGTGTGACATGATTAATTATTTTTAAATGAGAACATCTTTTCTGAGAGATTTTTACCACATACAGTGCATATTATTCAAAGGCTGGCACACATGCTGATGCAACAAAATGAAAATGACAGACACTTTGGAGGTGTGCTACACCACAAGAATCTGACACAAGTGTGAGATATTTTTCTTTAGATTAATATTTTGCTTCAAGGATTGATGCTGAAAATAAGCCCCGAGCACCAAATCTCATCTCACCTTCTCACCCCCCCTCATCCTCCATCCAGCACTCTTGATTAATGGCACACCTCACCACTAAAGCTTTCTGCTGCGGCTTTTTTGATGAAGTTAACAAGTGAGAAAAAAAAACAGTTTAGTGTAATGGCCAGACTGCCTGTCATCACTTATACTTTGATAATTAATATTGACGACACAATAATTAACAGTCCACAAACAGGAGTGAGATGTGCAAGAAGACACAATTATCACCTCTCACAATACTCAGACTTGAATGTTTTATGAAGTCATCCCTTTCATCCTTTCTTAACTGTCTTCAAACAAGTTCACAGAGTTTGACAGTTCTCCTGATAGTTCACTCAAAAATGGAAATTCTGTGATAATTTACTGTACTCACCCTCATGTTGTTTCAATACCGTATGACTTTCTCTCATATACGCAACACAGAAGTAAATGTTTTAATGTTTTAACATATCAGTCCATCTTTTTAACACCACTGCAGTGGTAAATGCCTCACTTTTGGCACTTTTCCAGGAATGGGACACCCGAGGAGACTTTTCCCACTTGCATTCGCACTCACAAACGTAACCCTATAGTGACGTCATCTAGTATCAAACATTTTTCTTGTGACGCTGTTTCAAATGCATCAAAAAACAAAAACAAATCAATGACACTGACGGAGGACACTGGGATCAGAGCTACACTTTTGTTAGGGCTGTTTAAAACAAACTTTGACTGCATCCGCAAACAAAGGCAGCTAGCTAATCCATTTAAACAACAGCATTTGTGGATGAATGGAGCTCTTAAGAAAACTGGTATCTGACATTGTAAAAATCACCTTATTTCATCTTACCTCCAATACAGTCTCCAATGACAACATTTTCCAGTTTTCGGACCAGCATGTGTCAGATTACAGTTTGATGTGCAGTACAGATACAATGAAATCTCAAAGCATTTCTCCAATGAAATCACGCAGCGGTGCTGCTCATCCTTCGCACACACATATGTGAAATGGGTGATCCTTTTTGGATACTTTGATGGTTTTATTGTAATTCTGTTAAAGGTGCCATATGTAAGATTGACAACAGTATTTTGAAATGGGCACTGCAGTCATGGTCCTCCCCTTCGGTCTGTCCCTGTCACCTTCCTAAGGGGAATTTGCCAGGGAGGGGCTGTCGTGAAGACTGGGGGTTTCCCAGCCTGAGGCAAATAAGGGAGAAGTGTGACGAGGAGGAGGGCGGGGTCGGGCCGTGACTATGCACGCCTGGCCCCCAATTGGACTAATCAGCCGAGGAGAGGGATTTGTGCAACGAGATGTGGCTGTTCGGGAGAGAGAGAGCTACATTTGTGTGTCTTTGTGTTTAAGTTTATTAAAAACATTACTTTGGTTCTTCGTCTGGTTCCCTCCTCCTCCTCTCCACTGAACCCAGTTACAATACCTTAAATTAACAGCTAAGGCATCTGATTACAGAGAGAAGCTGGTATACATTGTCCTCAAATAAAGATTTCCCCACAAACTCTGCTAGCTGTCTCTGATTACAAGCGACATGTTTCGGAAGTAACGGAATACACATAACGGGAATACATTTTTAAAATAAAAAATAAAAGTAACTGTATTCCACTACAGTTACAATTTAAATCGTTGGTAATTAGAATTACATTCAAAAAGTATTTGGATTACTGAAGAGATTACTTTGCATTTTATTGTTATTTGTTTCATTTAATATTTAGTCCTTTCAGATGGAAAACATTTATACATATAAATGATGCGATCCAAAGTGCATTTGAACAGCGTTGAAACACTTTCTTATGATGTGTTACATTCATACGAGCAGACAGAGAATTAAGCTTGAAGTATTTTTGGAGCAGAAGGAATAGAAATAAACCTTGTGTAAATTGTCAGCTTACACTAGGCTAAAATCTATTTCTAGCCATTTTACATGCACATGTTAGTAGGCACAATCATATTTTTTATTAAGAAAATTCATGTTGGATCATAATTTCTTTTTTTCTAGTAAGACCTTTGATATTAGGTCAAAAATCATATTCTTGATAATAATGCTTGTATTGTTTTCCTGTAAAAATATAAAAAAATCCTTAAAACAAGATCAATTTAATTAATCTTGTTTTTGAAACCACACTGCATAAGATATTTATGTTTTTCAGAGAATGTATTTTTAACATGTGTATTTTGTCGTACTGCACTGGCAGAGTTGTTACAGTCAAAACAAGTGAAAAAATCTTCCAGTGCTGAAGAATTAATCCAAAGTATTTAGAATATGCTACTGACTATGAGTAATCTAATGTAATACATTACAAATTACATTTTACAGCATGTATTCTGTAAATTGTGGTGGAATACATTTCAAAAGTAACCCTCCCTACCCTGACAAGTGATATTTAATACAACAGTCTAACTAAGTATATCTGTTTTACAATTTCACCTATAGAATTTTTTTTCTTCAGATTAAAAAAAAACAGCCACCACAGCAAGAGTAGAACCACAATACATATTTTATTAATTGCGGAAAAAAGACACATTACCAGTAAAAGCCTGATGGCTTTCCTCCCCACTGTTTTTCTTATTGTCTGTGTATAATATACATCAATTATGTGCAACATTATGCTTGTCTTCTGGGTATGTTACTCTCCTCATATTATGGAATGCTGCCATTGAGTTTCATGCTTGGATTCTAGCACTGTGCCATATATATGAGACAAATTGATTTTACATGCTTGTTTTTTATAAACAGTGTTCTATGAACTATTCACACTAAATGTTTTAAAATGTCACATGCCATTCAGATTCAAATCTTGTCTAATAACACCAATGGTTTTCCTTCCCTTCACCTGAATACCATCACATTCTCCTGTGCTAATGTTTGGTGCAAACATTCAGCATCAAATACAAATAAAACAAAGATTTAAAATATATAAACAGTTTACCTATTTATTCCCTAAAATTCAGATATTTAAATACATAGGAATGTCATAATACTCCTACACTTTGTGTTTTCGGGAACTCAGAGGCAGATAAGATGCTGCTCAAATGAACAGGATGAAATTAACAACTCAGACATTATTTTAGCCTATAGAAGTTATAGTCATATGATGCCTAAAAAAGGAATATATTGTCTCAAATAAAGTACTCTTTCTTGCTCTTATCGATAGCGCCTTGCTTTGCTGGGTCTCTACGAAGAGCAGCATCTGCTGTTTCTGCAAACTCTGTGCCCTTGCCCTCATCTGTATGATATGTGCCCTTGTGCTTGTACATGTATCGCAGAATGTTTGCCAGGAGGAGGAGTAGGACCAGAACCAACACAGCAATGACAACTAAAGCACAGAAAGAAAAGTTATATTTGATGCTTTAAAAATATCAGTTGGCAGGAGCTATATGGAAAGACTGAAATTACAGAGGTGTTGTCTGTTTATTTTTGGGACATTCACTGCAGTATTTTTGGTTATATAGGGGTTTAAAGTTTTATTTATTTATTTATTTTGAGATTATGTCATTGTTTGACTGATTTTTAGCTACAGTGTCCCTCAAACAGTATTCAGACCTATGAAGATCTATGATATAGAACTGATTGCTGAAGAAACTCTCAACTTTCAAGTGAGAAAAAAAGTGTCTGCCAAATGCATTTTATGTACATTATTTGTACATATCCGAGGGAGTTTTGGGCATATTGTGGGATATTTGGAAACTTACCCCCAACTATGGCCTCGAAGTAGTGATCATCTGATCCCTCTAAAAATAAAAATAAACATTTTCATGAAGGTCAAACTTGTGAATCAACAGAATGGCACATAACCTTTACCCTGTCCACCTTTGTCATTTTAAGATGACTATACTTGCCTTTTTGAGCAATGAATGCATTGTTTTTATAGGACAGCTACATTTAGGTATAAGCTTATCTAATAGATGAGGTTATGCAGTATTACATACTATAAGCAATCACATCACATCACAAGCACTAACATAAACAGTTGCATAGGTATAAAGTAGTACAAACTTGTACCTGTACTGCTGTGTCTAATCTTCTTTTTTATTCAACTGGCCTTGCTTTTAAGCAATGTCAGTCAATGCCTTCTAGTTTAGTGTTCTATTGGCTGTTTTCCAAATTATTAGAGTTCTGAAAATATTCCAGGATGAATGTGTTTCAGAATTCAGGTTGCTTGGTTACCCACTAAAGCTAAGCAGGGTTGAGCCTGGCCAGTATCTGGATGGGAGACCTCCTGGGGAAAACTAAGGTCGCTGCTGGAAGTGGTATTAGGGAGGCCTGCAATGAGGGCTCACCCTGCGGTCTGTATGGGCCCAAATGCCCCAGTATAGTGATGGGGACACAATACTGTAAAATAGCACTGTCTTTTGGATGAGACATTAAACTGAGGTCCTGACTCTCTGTGGCCATTATAAATCCCAGGGCACTTCTCCTAAATAGTAGGGGTATAACCCCGGTGTCCTGGCCAAATTCACCCCATTGGCTCTTATCTGTCATGGCCTCCTAATAATCTCCATGTGTGTGGTGGGTGTTCTGGCTCACTATGGCTGCCATTGCATCATCCAGGTGGATGCTGCAGACTGGTGGTGATTGAGGAGATTCCCCTTATACTATGTAAAGCGCTTTGAGTGCCTAGAAAAGTGCTATATAAATGTAAGGAATTATTATTATGATTATTATAGGATTTAATTAACACTACACAACCTGTTTGCCTTCTTCCTGTTATAACATACGTGAATCTTTCATGCTGTTTTACAGTGATACTCATTTTCTCAGATTCTCAGAAACCTCAGATTGAAGATAATCATGAATTATTGCAAAGGCAACATCTTTCACCTTGACTTGACTTTCACCAAAAGGCAGGAACATCAAACATGTTGTTTTCAAAATGGAGATGAATCTAGTGAGACACCCAAACTACTTTTAAATATAGAAAAAATGCAGATTTGACCAAACAGATGCCCCCAAAACATGAACAATTACGATCCTCCATTAGTGTCTAATATGTTACATTGTGATTAAAATCAAATTGTGATTCAGTGTTTCTAAAATAATGTGATTATATTTAAAGTACTTAAGGAGGCATCGAACATTCACATTTTTCAATATGAAGGGCATTAAGGTGTGTTTGCAGGTAGTCATACACTCTTTAATATCTACTCATACTATACTCATCTTGATTTAAATTGCTTGGAGAATGGCGCGTGTCGTACACCCTGAGCTCTGAGTACTTATAAAAGGTGCACACAGTATTTTTTTGTTTTTGTTTTGCTGGTCACTATGACTTGGACACCTAGGGGCGTGGATGTAGCATCATTCAAAAGCAAAAGATTTTAGTTACCAATGTCATTGAACAATTTCACGTTTCACAGCCGACCATGATTTATTAAAGAGTAAAGTATCCAATTACAGGGTGGTTACTGAGATCAAGCAAGTAGTATTTGGCTCCTAACTTGGCAGCCCCTATGAGGGAACCCTCTCCATGTAGAATAAAACAGCTTTTTAAGGTTACTGATGTGACTGGAGTCTTCATCTCATGCGAGTGGTCATGATTTTATACATATTTTTCAAAACTTTTAGGCTATTTATTTCTTTAGAAGTAAAAATAAATAAATAAATACTGAGAACAATTTTAAGGTAAATAACCAAAAAATTAAAAGCTGAGCAGAGACACAAACAATATAAAAGCATGCAACTTTTCTCTAAAATTGCCTCTTTAAAAAGGCAAATACCCTGCCATGAAGGATTGTGTTGTGCTGATCTCAAAGTTCACACATAAATGTCCATTTATTTAAGAGAGAGGCATGACATACTTTTTAAAACTTTACTTAGGACTTAAATGTATAGCACATGGAGTTTAAATTGTAGGATGAGAAGACATTCAGGCTAAAACGAAACCTGATATAAAGTAAAATACTCTCATTTTACAGCAGAAATACACAGTATAGTGGATGTTAAGCCCAGTTATAAAATATCTTTCTAAGCCACACTTGGTGCGGAACCACAGGACCCCAGGAAGGATTAGATCTCTGCAAAATTTTCCATGCAAACACGAGCGAGCCTGTCTCACCTGGAGGCGTCCCCTCGTTAGCGAAATCCGTCAGCCTCTCTGACATGGAGGAGGACATCTGTGCTGCGTGGACAGATCTGAAGAACACCTTTTTTTTCACAGCCTGCCATGAAACCGGATGGGTCGGACCTGAAAGACGAAGAGGGCCAAAGGCATCCCACCCTCCGTCCCTCTTTCTCTCTCTTACTTCTGTCACACACACCCATGGCAAAGCAAAAACAGCAGTAAGACATTTGCTTTCATCACCTTCCCAGAAGTGGAGCTAATCTTGCACAAAGCCAGCTTTTGAAGCTTGCTGGAAATTGTCTTCCGATAGGATGGACAGCAAAACCAGGAGCCAAAATGAATTTCAGCCCCGTCAGTTCTTGGGTGGTAAAAGCTTTAAGTCAATAATTTTCCAGTTTGAATTAATGCAAATTTCTCATTGTCACTCTGCCCAGTGCATAAACTCTAAATCAGTCCAATTTTCAGCAAACTGGATAAATACCAAAGTAATGGCATTTAACTCTGATATTTTATTCAGGGGACAAGCAATGTTCTGGCTCTCCTCTATTAGATTCACACACATTTGATAACTAGGTTATGAGTAGCCCTAAATATTATCCTAAAATCGAATGTAATGTAATGCAAATTATAATTTTAGTATATAAGTTTCGAAAACCCTGAGTTATAATTGTTGTTACTTAAAGGGCTTCCACTTGTGTCAGCATTGCCCAATACATTAAACTCTATTGAGGGAAGCAAGTTCAATTTCAACTTTCAGTTGCGACCCTGTTGCCTCTGACTTTTCAAAGCACCAGTCAATAATTATGGGACAATTTGCAAAACTCTTTGCAATGACAGGTCTAACTTAACACTGTAAACACAGCAAAGTCTATTTTTGTAACGACAGGTCCAACATTACAACGTCTTGGTTTTCAATCACGTTTTTACTAATGTGTACAAAGCATCAAGAAATACTTTTAAAACTGTTGAAATTTATGAAGAGATAGCGAATGTTTGCATAATTTGTTGGAATGTTTGGAATAAATATTTAGGATTTAAGTATTTCTGAGCATCCTGAGACCTCAGCTCTTTAAACTAATTTATATTCACTATGAACATCCTTAAACATAAAAAAAGTCCTCTTATGACTTTCTGCTACGATTGTATCAAAACAATTGCCATTTTTCTCTTCTCCAAATAAATGTTTACTGTGCACACCTCCCGATTTCTTGACTGGCAAACTCGTAAATTTGCCCTTCCATGACGCTACAGGCAATGCTTATCATGTAGAGGTCAAAGCGGTTCTTGACGCTGACGTTGAGCGGTGCGTTGGTGCCCTGACATCGTTTCTTGCAACATCCTGCAGCTCTTGACGTCATCACATAATTTGCCATTATAAATACCCCACCAGTCAAACATTTGGGTAACACTTTTTGTTATAACATTTGTTATAAAACATTTGTTATAGTTAATGCATTAGGTATCATCGACTAACAAAGAACAACATATTTTTACTGCATTTATTAATCTTATTAATCTTATCTTGTGTTGAAATGAACATTAACTAAGATAAATACTGTAAAAGTATTGTTCATTGTTTGTTAAAGTTTAATTTATGTTGCTGATAATGTTAGCAAATGGATCCATATTGCAAAGTGTTACCAAAATTTGGATACACATGACTCTCATAATCTTAAAACATTTTCATGCTTATTATGCTTAAATGCTTCTAATAAGCTTTTAGATTAATTAAAATGATTCTAACACATACATTTCATTATATATTTTTTATTTAGCCAGAAAAGTAGCCAACAGTACTGAAGCATCTCCTACTTTGAAATTCATAAAAAACGAATGGCCTCGATCTCCTTGCCAGTGTCCCACCGCATTACGTTTTTTTTGCTAACTTTGCAGGCTACCTCTGGAAGAGGAGTTCTGACCAGAACGCATGTCTTGGGGTGAATGCGACATGGGGTAAGGTGAATACATTTGAACTGATGCAAAGATAGCTGATGGGGGGGTGATGCTTGTCAGTACATTGGGAAGTGGGGTCAATTTCAGTGTTCATAAACAGATCAGAAGCCGCATGCCAATTTCCTCTGTGATCAAGTTGTTTTGACTGGTTGTGAACAACTATTTAACAGCAGACCAAAGACACAAATAAGCGTTTCCTACAATAATTTGCCTCATGAACTTTGTATGTCTTTCTACAGTTGATGGAATCTGCCATTCCATTAAATTTCACTATAGAAAAACAAACCACAAAAGGCCCATTGCTCCCCTAGGCCTGCACTCACCAAACTACTGTCAAAACAGCAGAGACAGAGGTCCTTGTCTGATCTGTGAGGTGATGAAGTGTCAGGGAAGGCCTTCATGTTTCATGCAGAGATGAGCTCAAGAATTAACAGCTCCTCTGATGTCTGTCAGGAAAGCACTCAACTGTAGCCAACTGCTTGTGCCAAACTGAGAGTGAAAACAGCCACTATACGCCTGGCTAAACTCTCTTTTAGACACTCACACTTTTCACTCTTTGTCACATCAACCAGTTGAGAGAAAAATGGACAGATACAGGTGCAATAGAAAATTGGAAGTCAGGAAGTCTGTTTTGCCTGTTTTTAGTTTGCTAAAAAAACATAGGCCAGTAAAAGGTAGTTATCTTTTATAATTTTGCCAATGTGTACATTGAAAAAAGATCATACCCTGTGGGAGCTTTAAGGTACTACAATGGAAAATTAACTGGCGCATATACAGAAATGTATATTGATATTCACTGTCCCAGTAAATCTAAATGTAATAAATAAGTAAAAGTTCTGACAAACCATACAAATGTTCAAGCATAGTTAAACATTTTAATTTGATACATTTATCATTGGCACTCCAGTCAAAGTAAGCAAGGCTACGGTCAGTACACTGATAGCCAATTGCCTATATAGCATTGTGTAAAAATTACTATTATAAAAAAATGTTGGGTTATTTATTTTACCCAATAGCTGGGTTAAACAAACTGGGTCATTCTGTTGGGTTATTCCTAACATTTATTGGGTTGTTTCTATAATAACGCACCCAGTTGGGTTAAAATTTAAATTGGTCTCGTGAGGACATTTTAAATTTCACCGGTCGACCAGTACCACTGCCAACAGAAGATTCAGAGGAAAGTTAATAAAATCACGTTATATGAATGCTTTTCATTTTCTTTATCAACATACAATAATAGCTGAGTAATTAAAGAATTTCCCCTTAATTTTGGGTCTGCTGTATTGCTGCTCACTTGGCTACCGACGTAACACTTACTATAAATCCAGCGTATTTTAAACTGTGGCGTATGAACTATTAATTGGGATGCTCCCCCTCACTTTCTGTGTTCGTCCTGACACTTTTTTTTGGAAATCATAAATAATATTTCATATATTTGGCCGACGCGCAAAGAAATTGTAAGATGCCTCAGCTTTAAGACTCATTATCCGGTGTTGCAGACTCGGCAGTTTTTCATCAACTGAAAGAAAAGTATATTGTTACTTTTATAGTGTAACATTAAAATACTTCAAAGCTGAAATATGCAAGGCACTAAATTATATAATACACAAATGGGACTCAACAAGATATTATACCAGGGATTGGCAACCTTTTTGACATGGAGTGCCATTTTTTTATTTCTCCTAGTCAATAGCTGGTGTTTTCCTTATTACATTACGTGTTGTTCTGAAAGAAAAAAGAAACAAATGAAACACAGAATGTAGGCTGTCATCCGCGCAGTCTGACCAAAGCAAAGCGGGCGCATTTACTCGCGTGATTAACGGGGTGAATTCAGGGGCGCAGAATCACAGCCACATCTCATTCTGCATTATGCCATGTCACAGCCACGCCCCAGACCGCTCCATGCCATGTCATAGCCAAGCTCCAGACTGCTCCATGCCATATCACAGCCTAACCCCAGTCTGCTCCATGCCATTTCTCAGCCAAACCCCTGACTGCTCCATGCCCTGTCACAGCCAAGCTTCAGTTTGCTGCACACCATGTTTCAGTCGAAACCCAGACTGCTCCATTTCACAAGCAAACCTCTGCTCACCTGTCCAGGCCCGCCTCTGCTCCATGGTCCAGGCCCGCCTCCATCCATACGACTCCACCTTGGCTCCACCCCTCGAGCCTCTCATGCCCCAACCCACCCCCGGACTCTGCCTTGATCCCATGCCGCACGCCCTATCTCGCCACGTACCACCCATTGGTTCCTTTGTTTATTAGTCTTGTCTTGTTATTGGTTCATGTTTCATTGTCTTGTTATATTGTTTTCAGTCTTGTATTTTCATTGGTGATCTTGTTAACTTGTTACCCATATCAATGTATTTTAGCCATCATGTTTGCCATTGTCCTTTATGGAGTATTGTTAATGTCAGAATCAGAATCAGAATCAGAAAAAGCTTTATTGCCAAGTACGTTTTTTACGCATACAAGGAATTTGTTGTGGTGTTGTAGGTGCGTTCACACAGTCTCTAAATATATGAACAAGAATAAAAATATAAGCAATATAAATATAAATATAAATATGTCCACACAGTATCAATTAAAAGTAAGTATAAAATAAAAAGAGCAGAGTAGTGCAGTGAAATGTAGTGCCAGAGGTGGAGTGTGGAGAGTGTCAGGGTGGGTACCGGGCATTGTTGATAAGGCAAGTGGCGGATGGGAAGAAACTGTTCTTGTGGCGTGAGGTTTTTGTCCTGATGGACCTCAGCCTTCTGCCAGAGGGGAGTGATTCAAAGAGATTGTGGCCAGGGTGGGAGAGATCAGACACAATCTTTCCAGCACGCTTCAGGGTCTTGGAGTCGTACAGGTCCTGGAGCGGCGGAAGATTGCAGCCAATCACCTTCTCTGCAGACCGGATGACACGCTGCAGTCTGCCCTTGTCCTTGGCAGTAGTAGCAGTGTACCAGATAGTGATGGAGGAAGTGAGGATGGACTCGATGATGACTGTGTAGAAGTGCACCATCATTGACTTTGGCAGGTTGAATTTCTTCAGCTGCCGCAGGAAGTACATCCTCTGTTGTGCTTTCTTGATTAGGGCGCTGATGTTCAGCTCCCACTTGAGGTCCTGGGAGATGATAGTTCCCAGGAAGTGGAAAGACTCCACAGTGTCAATTGTGGAGTCGCAGAGGGTGATGGGGGCAGGTGCAGGTGAGGCTGAGTTTTTCCTGAAGTCCACAACCATCTCCACTGTCTTTAGAGCGTTGAGCTCTAGGATGTTTTGGTTGCACCATGTAACTTTGTAAGTCAAGTCATGTTTTGTTTGTGTCAAGTCTAGTTTAGTCATGTTCATGTTTATGTTTCATGTTTCTAGTTAGATCTCACTTTTGTTTAATAAACTGCACTTGTGTTCGTCTCTCCATGATCATCATCTTCATCCTTGCCAGTTGCCTATTTATTTATTACTTGTTTATTTGTGGTGGTTCTTGTAAATTGAAACATGATTGCAACAATTTACTTAATTAATGAAAATGTTTGCAACTTTTAATTTAATGGAAATAAAGCATTTTCGAGATATTTGTAACTTGTGCGTTATAATTTATTTACACAGCAATAATAATAATAATAATGTCAACAATAATAATAGTACCAATAATACTAGGATGGTTAAAGCAACAAAAAATATTTTATAACCCAATTTATTGGGTAGAACTTGCTACCCAATGCATTGGGTTAAAATAACCCAACAATGGGTCGGTGCTATATCAACCCACCATTGCTATGTGTTGGGTCATTTTTAACCCAACTGATTTTAGTGAGTAGGTTTCACTGTTTTACATTTGTTGTGACCTCTAGTAAAAATAAGAATGAGTATTCATCCCAACAATCCTTCAGGGCCAAAGTGATATATTCGAACAGAGAGATGTTTGAAATGTAACTAACTGACCTCTCTCTTCACATTAATGTATTTTATATATATAAAGCTCAGAATGACTTGTAACCCCTTATCAGGCTTGGGAGAAAATATTGATGAGCAAGTTATTTACTATGTCTGCAATGCGCAGTCCCACATCAAGAAAGGCCATTGCAAGACCATTGTAAATCTCTCATTTAATGGCCAAGAGTTCTTATCCGATTCTTTTACACCACCAAGGCTATTCAGACCTTTAAATCCTCCTCTTAAACAGGTTTTATGAGTCATTTCTTTCAGACTTGAGGACTAGTCACTGTATTTTTGCAAATTATTGTAGGTTATGTGATGACCTTGCAAGAAAATTAATGCTTGTCAAGGCCAAAAGATGTTCATCAGCCTTCCCACATAATACAAACAGTTTAATACAGAAATAAGCTTTAAACCATTGGCTTACAAGCTGGACAGTGACTAACAGGCTAAAATCTCCATATTTATTAAAAACTACTATCGGTAGTGCGATATTCTGCTCAAGGAAATGTGTAATACAGCCATTCCGTGTCCAATCATGAGGCTCCATGTACTTTTTAGTTCTACTAAGTCTGCGAGTAAAACTTTTCAGCAGTGAACTATTAAAATCCAAATAGATCTTCTCATCATTTGCACACAGACTGGTAATCAATGGCACGAGAGCAAAAGCAAGCAAGAGAGGAATATATTTTTATTTGTGTAAAATTAGTAAAATGTTGAAATCCCACACATCTATATGCAAATGTTACTCTGGAAGTAATCATTGTCATGCAGCCTGTTTTATTCTGTTGTATGCTGAATGGGATTCCTAACCATTTGCGGACAAAGCATTGACGAGACCCGCATCATAACCCACTGAGCGCGTAAATGGGTAGGTGATGTTTTGAGATTAAAACAAGTAAACGGGTCTCCTTTTCATCAAACATTTCCAAATATGTTATTTTACTATTAAAACTGAACCCTGATGCAGAGAGTGTTAAATTGAATAATAAATTACCATTGTATTTAAGTATGGCCCATAGATGGTAAAATAAATAATTATTAATGGTACCCCACCTTTATTCAGTTTTTCTAACATAATGCATTAGAATGAGTGCACTACTATTTCTGGGCTAAAAGAACTGTGCAGAAATTTTTATCTTCTCTCTTCCATGTTATGTGGCCCCTGTACCAAAATAAATGCACACCCCTGCTCAGTTGAATAGGCTATGTAAGCCTCTATATTGGCAAAGCAGATTTCCTTGAATCCCACACAACACACAAAATCCCTGCATCAAAACGCATGAACGTGTATGATCTTGCAAATCAGTATGTTCTAATTTGTAGGCACAGCATTTTGCTGTCATTTTCAGAGACAGATCATGCACAGAAAATATTAAGCAATAAATGTTTGTACATTTAAAAATATTTTCTATACATTGATTTAGTAGCAGTTAAATTATTTCATCTTTAAAAAAAAACACTATTTTCAGAAGCACCCTCAGTGATTTTGATTTAGAACCGGGCTTGTGTATCATATGCGTCAGAGATGGAAACTTTTGGTGCGTTGCACTGTGGGTGTGTCATGCATCTCTGGTTTTCAGCCTTTCTAGCCATAAACACAGATTTTTTAGTTCTCTTTGTCAAGTTAAATATAGTTTGAAACAAAAAACGAGGTCTCGAGACCTCTGCACTCTGCTGTGTCCTCTGCCTTTGATCAGCTGTCTGTTTGTTGTCTGAACAGCTGTGTATTGCCTGTCATTTTTTATAATATTATTTTAACTGAAATAATAAATCAATGCCAAAACCATATTTCTAAACAAGAAGACTGCATATAGTTAAAGTATTACAGGTACACAAATGTAGTATTTTCATTTTGAGTAAGAAGTACAATACATGGCCAGAAGTATGTGTACCTCTGAACACTCAACCCATATGTGCATGTGGAACATCTCATTTCAAAACCATAGGCATTAATTGGGAATTGGACCTTGCTTTCCTGCTATAACAGCTTCCAGTCTCATGGGAAGGCTTTTTGCTAAAGGTTGGAATATGATTGCTCCAATTGAGACACAAGAACATCAGTGAGGACAGACACTAATGTTGGATGGTTGGGCCTGGCTTTCAGCCAGTGTTCCAATTTATCCCAGAGTTGTTCAGTGGGACTGAGGTCTCAGCGATATGTGCAAGCTCTTCCATGCCAAACTCAGTAAACCATTTGACTTGTGGAATTCTATGACAGTGCTACATTGTGCCACTGACCTCTTAGGATACACTTAATAAGAAAGGGGTGTCCACACTCTTTTGGCCATATTGTATAAGTAAGAGTCAGTCAGCCAGGTTTGAACTAGGGTTGACGCTTTTAATACAGTCGACTATTGCATCGATTTATATCATATAGCACACATGCAGTTCTGGCAAAAGTTTTAATACAATCGACTATTGCATCGATTTACATCATATAGCACACATGCAGTTCTGGCAAAAGTATTGCAGCCCCTTAGCTCACCAGGACAGCACAGGTGCAAGTATGTATTACTCAATGGCTCAGTGGTGATTATAGCCCCAAATTATTTGCCGCCCTGGGCTGAGATAGAGAAGACAGAATGACGAAACAGCTAGACATTCTCCTTATGTTCTTTAAAGAAAAATGAGCAAAGCAAGGAAACAGGACTAATGGACATGACTAATGGAGTGAGATTTTGAGAAGAGAGGGTGGGAGTTTCATAGAGGCTGAAATCTTGTGCTATTACATTGATAAGAGGGAAGAGAGAGATTTTTTGATTGTTGACAGAGAGAGGATCAACCCAAGCAGCTGTGCAGCTCATTCTTCTACACCATTACACAACCACTCACACACTTTTTTTTTATATCGTCACAAGCAAAATTTGTACACAGACATCGCAAAAAATTACATTAAGACCAAGCAGATTCCTCTGTCAAATGGTAGCATCAGTAGTGGACAGTGGTCAGCAGTAAGCCTGCTATGGCTAATGCTGCCTTTCAGCCAATCAGACCTACTGGGTGAAGGATGTCACATAATCAATATTCATACGCGAAGGTAATACATTTTATTTTGTTCATCTCCTCATACTCTTTAGATCCTTTTTGTATTATAGTGTCACATCTATGATTTTGAAATGACAGTTACAGTTTTTCAGCTTAGCATTGTAATGTAACAAGTGTTTCTGTATTTTTACTCAGGTCATAACAGGTCACTTAGATTTGTCAGCTTCTCAAAACTCTTGACTCTCGTGACCCTTATGTGAGCTGATGCGATTTGCCTTTGAGAAATTGTTCGCACATCAAATGGTGAATCCAAGAGACATTCCTTTGAGCAGTGACACAATGAATTTGAATGGACTCTGCTGCCTAGACAGCTTCATTCATCATCTGGATATGTCTCACACGACCATGTGCCATAATCAAAGCACCATAATTATGATTATGTTTTGCCCTTGACAAGGCCAGTCTATCATCTTTGGGACCGGGACATCTAATCCGTGTGAGTGGTGATAATGTGAGGAATGGACTGAGAATTGCTGAAAAATATGTAAGAGAAGGAAATTGCAAATGACCCCAGGTCACTTGGCCACAGATACAGTTATTCATTGGTCCAGAAATCAGATTGTTGCGCTGAGGGGGAGGAAAAATCTAATTGAAAAAGAGGACTGAAGGTGACAGAGAGCACATCTATGAAGATAAGGAGTATGTGGAAGTATTCACAGGGACCCAAACCAGAATATACAGAAGTTTTTTTTTTTTTAAAGTTTTGAGATATTCCTTTTTGCAAGTTTTTAAGGACAAACATGACATTATAGTTGTATTTATCTGCTTAGCTTGCAGGTAAAGTATTAAAGTTAAAATGAGGGTTTGTTGGGCTTAGGGTTATAGGGATAGTAAAGACTGTACCTGTGTCCAAATATGTGTCATTTGCTGCTATGCAATATATATATATATATATATATATATATATATATATATATATATATATATAATAATTGCATCAAATGCAATCAGCTTATTTAAACCCGGCAAAGAAGGGGTGAATAAAATAAGGCCCCTGCATACTTCCTACGAAACCAAAGAACGAATGGGTTTGACGTCATTTAGAACAAAATTATGCATTTTTGAGTTTGATTTGGTGGTTCGTAACAGCTCGCCAGTGCGAACTTTCAGAAAATGTTTTATAGACTTCTAAACACCTAGCTGCCATTGGTCTACACCATCGGTGGGTGTGATCTGGAGATCCACCTACATTGAGGCCAACAACTAATTCCAGTTCCATTTCAACAGACAGCGCAATGTCCCCTCTTCTTCTCTCTGAGTCACCCAGCCCCCCCTGGGTCTGGACTCGATGGCACATACATGGCCCAGAATGTGCCTGTATGCTTTCCCCCCAGTTTCTCTGCTCCCGGGAGTCTTGGCCAGAGTTCGCCAGCAAGGGTCCTGCCTCTTACTGATAGCGCCGCGCTGGCCGAACAGGGTATGGTTCTCGGAGATAATGTCTCTCCTCGACGGCTCGCCTTGGGCGATTCCTTGGACTGTCTCAGGCGCATGGGACAATATTTAATCCCCGGCTCGATCTGTGAAATCTTCATGTTTGGCCCCTGAAGGGTACCAACTGAGGGACACTGGGTTTTCACCTGAAGTTATCAAGACCATTCTAAGTGCTAGGGCTCCCTCTACCAGAAGAAGTTACATCAATAAATGGGGTGTCTTTGAAAGATGGTGCAGTGAACATAATGCAGATCCAGTTAACTGCCAGATTGCTTCAGTTCTGGACTTTCTGCAGGAAAAATTGTCAGCAGGCACATGTCCGCCACTCACAGGGTCTATGTGGCCACCATTTTGGCTTGCCATGCTTTGATTGACGGGGTGACGTTGGGGGGACATCCTCTACTCGCTCGCTTCATTCATGGAGCTATGCGACAGAGGCCTCCTGCTAGGACCAGGACCCCTTCATGGGACTTAGCAATGGTCCTTGAGGGTCTGGTTGAAATCCCCTTCGAACCTCTAGAGTCAGCATCTGATAAACGTCTGACTCTCAGGATGGTTTTTCTTATGGCAATCACCTCTCTAAAAATAATTGGGGATCTGCAGGCTCTATCTGTCTTGCCAGCCAGCTTAGATTTTGACCCAGGAATGGCTAATGCAAATTTTCACCCTCACTCTGACTTCCTGCCTAAGGTTCCTTTCTCAACCTTACATCCGGTCACTCTCGAAACCTTCTGCTCCCTGCCGTTTACAATGCCGGAGCAGTAAATACTTCACAGACTTTGTCCAGTCTGTGCCCTTCAGACTTATGTCCACCGCACTAGCCAGTGACGTAAATTAGGGCAACTATTAGACAACCACAGTGTGGCGGCGTGGGTATTCAATAGTCCAGCATCATAAGTGTAGCTTTTTGAAAGGAAATGTCTCGGGTTACTTGACTGTAACCCTTGTTCCCTGATAAAAGCGGAACGAGATCCTGAGCTTCATTGCCGCACTGGGATGTCCCAGGACTGCTCTTCCGACAAAATACCTGACGATGCACCTGTGACACATCTCTTTATAGCCCTGTTTCAGGTGCATCCAATGATGTCACCGGCAGAGGCTATAAATTCCAATCAATGTTCACTGATGTGTTGCACACATATTCACAGCTGGTCACACCTTAAGTTGTTCCCAAAGCGCTAACTCAGCGCAGCATCTCGTTCTGCTTTTATCAGGGAACAAGGGTTACAATCAAGTAACCTGAGACGTTTTCAATGTTTTCATAGGTCAAAGAAGACACAGGGCAAAGCCAACATGTCAGATGTAGCATGTTCTGGAATGTATTTATTTACTGTACATATTTTGTGTATACTATTATATACATACAGCCTTTTATTTTGTCATACATTTTTGTATATATACACAGTGAAATATTTTTTTTCAAATATCCCAACTAAGCTCGGGTCAGAGCACAGGGTCAGCATGATATGGCACCCCTGGCAAAGATAGGGTCAACAGTGGCATCTTGGCAGTGCTGGGGCTTGAACCCTTGACCATCTGGTCAGTAACCCAGAGCCTTAACCACTGAGCCAATTCATATTCATACATATATATCCATATCTACTGAACCTACTTCATCAGTGGCTGAGAAGTAAGTTCCTGACATATGACAGTACAGGAGTTTGGACACAGTCAGTGTGTTTTTTTCAACAATCAAATTGCCCTGTCCACTTATATCCACAGCCTCTGTAGCTGGGAAAGAAATCTATCACACAATTCTACTAGTTTCAACACACCTTGAAAGTTTGTGTCAGATTTATTTGTAAATGTGTATTTATGGAATTAGGCTGGTGTGAGACTAGCTTATGCATCACAGTGTCCATCCCTAAGAAAATTTGTAAAAAGAAACTAAACAATTCTATCAGTAGTCCCTAACAACCTTCTGCTGTTGCTTCTATGGGGTTTGTCGTGGCCACAGCAGTGAGTTCAAGCTCACTTGTTTGTAGGGTTAGTTATGAGACACAGAGTTGGGAAATGGCATGCACTCACCACATGTGCACTCAGTCCTGTGGGAGTCTCAGTTAAAGTGCTCTTCACTGTTCCCCTCCCTCAGCTTTCCGCATCTAATTTCGCCAAACAATCTGCCTTTACTCTGCATCTCTCTCTTACCTTCATGACCTGAGGTCACATCTGCCTGGGATTTGAGGCTGCAGTGGTATGTCATGATATGTCATGAATCTTGCCTCCAAAGTATACCTTTCCCTCTCTCCACTCCACCACTCTCTCACATTCCCTCATTCATGCTGAGAGTCTGTGGTTCTCTGGGAGAGAAAAGCTTTTCAATCAGTTTACAAATGGGCATGTGCTCTCATGAGCCAGTCACGTGACTACAAGCCTACAGAGGCTGATTATAGGCAGCTGGTTGAAAATAGTGTCTGGTTCTGTCAGTAATAATATTAAAAGATTGTTGTGAATGGCAAAACATGCCTGTGGATGTACATTCACTGAGGGTCTACTTTATCACACGCAGGCAATGGATAAATATTGCTGTGCAGAAAGAAACTGTTCATCTGGTTTTTGTCCCTAATTCTGAGCATGAATGATGCAGTGCTTGTCCACCCAATTAGTAAAAGTGAAGAGGGCAGAATTTCCTTGGAATTGCTGTAACAAGGATGTAAAATTACTTTTTTGCCACTCCTGCTAATTGCAATGAAACTACATTTTTTAAAATTTTATTAGAAAATGTGTATGTCCCCATGACTATCTTAGCAGATTCTTTTATTTTATTTTATTTATTGTATATTTGACACAAACAGCTCAGGTCATTGTATCACCTAGCATATTATTAAAGATGAGCCAGTCCCTGTCTCTCGATGAAATATTTTCCTATTTTCAGGTGTATTCCACATACTGTATGTGTCGCCACATAGCTTTCTGGAAAAAATAAATGTAGTCATCCTTATTTACTCATGGAAGCAAATTGTACTCGCATTTAGAGCTTGATGAGTATTACATTTATACTCTAGCTGTCACTACAACAACTTTGGTTTTATGAGGGCTTTCGTTTTTAAATCATGTTTACTGAATGAGTCCAGATTTTTTCATATTATAAATGCCGACTAGTTTAACTAATCTAAAGATAAAATCTATACCAGTCAACCTGAAATTAATCCTTACAATGTTTTGTAAACCATAATCATCCTGGTCTATTACTAGTTAAATAACCTCTGCTGTTCCATTACAAATACAATGGAAGGGGCTCTGCTTCAGAGACAGATGTGTAGATTGACCTTAATTTAACAGTTCCCAATTAAACACAATGTCATGGTGTGTGTGTCAAAGGAAGGTGAATGCACATGTATCTGTTTTGGTTTGTTTTGTACTGGTTTGGGATGCAGACCAAGAGGCTTTCTTTTTGCTATTTTATCACTTCTGTATGCTTGGGGACATGGATTTGAGGATTTTCAGAACAGAAGTTAAATCAACAATTTGGCATGCTGTTTTGTTCCTCCAAGGAACCCACACGCTCACTCTCTCACTCAGCCTTTGTCCTGTTGCTGGAAAACATTTACAACACCTCTGGTTCCAACTTTGTTTCATCCTCCTCCAAGAAAAAAGAGACAGTTTGTCATATTTCCCTTACTCTCTGTTATATCAGTGCTTGGCTCCTTTATTGAATGTATTATATTTGTTTACCTCCATTTCTTTTACCCCAGACCACAGAGAACTATTAAAGGATAGCGGGATGTATCTATCTATTTATGTATCCATCCATCCAGCCAGATATAACTCTAACTTAGATATAAGTCTATCTTATTCCCGGGTTTCTTTCTTGGTATAAAATACATTTTTCCTGTTTTCGATCCATTTCATGCCCCGATCCAACCCTTGCTGTTACAGCAGTAAGTCATCAATTATTATCCGTACTATGATTAACAGAATTGCGTTGCCATGGAGACATAGCACGTGTTGAGGCTTCACGCCATAGTTATTTTAATTGAGTTAGTTAGTTACAGAATTTATTTTTCTTGCTAATCAAGAGCCTTGTATTTTGACTCTTACTGTATGTACTTGTTATTGCTGTGTGTTATGTTTTAGCATCTGGTTGTTCACCTTCTGTAACTCACTCGACGTTGGGTCGCACTCGTGATGCCCGAAACACCTCAATCTTTGAGAAATGGCCAATGGGAATTGGCGAGTGGAATTTACATGCCCTCCTCCAGACATATGGGTATAAAAGGAGGAATGCCCACTCTCATTCAGATTTTTTCTTTGGAGCCGAGCGGTTGTGTATCAGCGAGCTGAATAGTACTGCTTTTCATTCACCTCGAGCAAGCAAATGCTGTTTGATATAAGGTATACAGCGCATTCCAGCAGCTTTCTCTCCTTCTGCACGCATAGTGTAGATTACGCCCCTGGGCACTTCGACAGCACTACTAAAAGAGTATGTTTCTGCTAAAAGAGTATATTTCCTCTTTAAGAGCAAACACATGGACGTGAACGTCTTTATAAAGATGCATCTTTATAAAGATGCCTTTCCGTCTTTGTGTGATTCCTGGATGCGGTCATTATCTCGCTGCTTCCAATGGCTACAGGTGCTGCCTCACGTGTCTGGGCAGCGATCACACTGAGGCAACGAGAATATGACCATGGCAACGTTGCGGTCGCTGCTTTCTTTACCTCACAAGCGAGCGTGCGCAGTCAGTGTTGAACTGCCTTAACTTATTCAGGCTGTGGACAGTGGTTCCACTGAACCATTTTCAGAGGCTCCTGGGGCATATGGCATCCTCGGCGGCTGTCACACCGCTCGGGTTGATGCACTGGCTTCAGACTCGAGTCCTGAGATGAGCATGGTGCCGCGGCACACATAGCGTGGCTGTTATGCCCCTCTGCCGCCACTTATTTAGCCCTTGGACAGACCTTGCATTTCTACGGGTAGGACCTTACATTTCTGGTTCCTGGACAGGACCACAGCTGTGTTGGCACATCATCTGCCTAGAGTTGCCCTGTGGAGGCTATTTCCGTTGATCCATGTGGACATGCTGTCGCGGCAGGTGACAATCAGCGAAGAGTGGAGACTCTACCCCCAGTGAGACCTGTTCACTTCCCGGGAATCCTCCCACTGCCTGCTCTGGTATGCAATGACGGGAGCCCCCCTCAGCACAGATGTGCTGGCACACAGCTGGCCCCGGCCGCTGCGCAAATACGCATTCCTCCCAGTGAGCCTCCTTGCACAGACCCTGTGCAAGGTCAGGGAGGACGAGGAACAAGTTACCCTTGTGGCTCCGTATTGGCCCACCCAGACTTGGTTCTCGGATCTCACTCTCCTCCTGACAGCACCACCCTGGCAAATTCCCCTGAGGAAGGACCTTCTTTCTCAGGGACAGGGCATCATCTGGCACCCACGCCCAGACCTCTAGAACCTCCACGTCTGGTCCCTGGATGGGACGTGTAAGACTTAAGTTGTCTACAGACAGCAGTGGTTAACATGATCACTCAGGCCAGGGCTCCTTCTACAAGGCAGTTGTATTCCCTAAATTGCCATGTGTTTGCTAAGTGGTGTTCTTCCCGTAGCGAAGAC
This sequence comes from Xyrauchen texanus, assembly GCF_025860055.1. NCBI lineage: Eukaryota > Metazoa > Chordata > Actinopteri > Cypriniformes > Catostomidae > Xyrauchen > Xyrauchen texanus. The sequence goes on along the minus strand of NC_068293.1, from coordinate 21,530,662 downwards.
AGAGATTTGCAGTCGGGTTAGTACTTTCCTTCCTGCAGGAGAAGTTGGAGGGGTGGCTGTCCCCCTCCACCCTGAAGGTGTAAGTAGCTGCTATAGCAGCTGAAGGTAAGTCCCTTGGTAAGCACGACCTGATCATCAGGATCCTGAGAGGTGCCAGGACACTGAACCCTCCTAGGCCGCGCCTCTTTCCCCTCATGGGTCCTATCCTTTTAGGGATCAGGTGGTGAGCCTGCAAGTGCTTCCCCGGGAGGAGGCAGACCCAGCCTTATCGTTGCTGTGTCCAGTGCATGCTTTGCACATCTACTTGGATCGCACGCAGAGATTTAGACGCTCTGAGCAGCTCTTTTTCTGATTTGGTGAACAGTAGAAAGGGAACTCTATTTCAAAACAGAGCCTTGCCCACTGGATCATGGATGCCATTGCATTGGCCTACCAGATCCAGGCCATGCCCGCCCCCTTGCGGGTTCGAGCACACTCTAAAAGAAGTGTGGCATCCTTGTGGGCACTGGCCTTTGGCACCTATCTATCAGACATCTGCAGAGCAGCGGGCTGGGCAACACTCAATACCTTCACGAGATTTAAAATCTCCAGGAAGAGTCGGTTTAATCCCATGTGAAGGACCTACCACTGCGCGTATTCCATGTGCGGCTAGTGAGCACATGTGTCGTATTGCCAAATGTTGACCTCCCCTTTTGGGCAGGATGTGGTCTCCACAGGGTCTTTTCCCCCTGAAAATAGCGTTAGATGGCCCAAGCCAAATCTAATACTCTGTGGAGAGAAAACATAGAGAGAAAAGGCTGCGGCTGGCGCAGCCTGCTCCCATGCTAGTTATTTTGCTTCCCCCTCTCAGGGATGTGGGGAACTACATGATGTCTTTGGGGCGTTTTTGAGTATGCAGCAGCTTGCTTGCACCTGCATCGTCAGTTCACGTAACACGGTTCAGCTGTTGTAACATTTTTCTATAGGGACCCCTAGTATCACTACATCGACACAACGTTGAGTGAGTGACAGAAGGAGAACCTCCATTCATTGATGAAGGGAATGAGACATTGTGTCCCTCTTGCTACAACGCTGTACTAGCAGCTGAAATTGACAAGTCAACTTTCCAGTGTATTTCATGTCAGCTACTCATACAGTATACTTTGTAATTAATTTACAAAAATATAATTAATCACACACTTTAATGACATACACACATACATGCATGCACAAATAGGAAAATGGTTGCAGGCCTACACGCACATCAATATAAAAAGCCACACATCCTTATTTTAGTTATATAGTGTGTGAAAATCACAGCAATCTACTCCTCTAAATGTCACCAGTACACATCCAAGCAAACACACCCCTTCGTAACACTGCATTCTGGTAGCCCAGTTTGTGCTGACACTTATTCTGTATAGTTCACACAAACTACAGAATACTTACGATTATATATGGGTGATGTGACAGATGTGCTTTCAGCATAGGCTATGCCAAGTGCTTGTGCTGTAGAGTTGTCCATTATAAACATGTGAAGGAATATTTGGCTGGCAGATTGAGGGGAACAGCTGTAGGAGAGTGTTCTCAGGGATCATGAGAAGAAATGTCTGTAGACACAGAGAGAGAGAGAGAGAGAGAGAGAGAGAGAGAGTGGGGGGGTGTTGCTTTAGTGTGCACTAAAGGGAGGAAATAGCAGGAGAGTTTCATTAATGCCTTATGGCTTATGATAAATGAGCATGTAGATGATTACATCATTCACATCTCAATGAGATTCTTGAATAGTATTTGCATGTGGTATTTTAATTCATATTTCAAGCAAATAGTTCCCGTTCTGTCGCTCTCTCCAAGTTGTGTCAGAGAAGCGACAATAGGGGTCTCTCTTGAGCGCCGATATATACCTCTGTTCTATGAAAAAAGGCCAATGAGAAGTTGGCAGACGGTATTTGCATATCCCGCCCCCGGACATACGGGTATTTAAGCGGGGCGAATACGGGAGTTCATTCAGAAAATTTCTTCAGATCCGATGGTCATGCATGCAGTCTGCTGCGAGTCACACACCAGTTCCTGTTTAATCCTCTGACGCTCTGCATGCTGTTGGATCTTACGGCGCATAACAGCGGCTTTCTCCTTCCTTGCACGGCTGTGCATTTTGTTGCCCCTGGGCACTTCGACAGTGCAGACAACTCGAAAGAGTTATTCTAAAAGAGTAATTCGCTATAAAAAGAGCAAAACACAGCGGCGTTGAACGTCCTTCTCAGGATGTGTCTTTTTAAAGACGATTTTTCCAGCCCTGTGTAGTTTCTGGATGCGGTTGATTTCTCCCCACCTCTGACGGTAATAAAAACTGCCTTGCATACCTGGGTTGCAGTCACACGCAGGCAGCGTTTTTATGAATGGTCTAAGTTTTCAGTACGAGAACATAGCCATGACAGCATTGAGGTCGTAGGCTTTTTCTTGTAGTGAGAGAAAGCCACTTCAGCCGCCCCTCCTTCCTACGTGATTGAGGCAGGCGCCGCGGGCGATGAAAGTTCCCCGGCCGGCCGGTTCAGACGAGTCCAGAGGACGCCAACATCAGACCTCCTCCTCAGTCACGAACCTGCCCCCTTCCGGGTGCGCGGAGCAAGGTAAGTGCTTCGAGTCTGTTCTCAGCACCAGAGCCTCGGGACGCTTCACTGCCTCCCGACACCGTATTACCTGTTCCGCCCCGCTGCGAAGCCCCGCCGGGTACGTCCAAAATACTCGTCCCCTTGGTGCCCCTAGCACGGAGTCTAGAGGCGTGGCTTTCACTGCCCAACCCGTCACGCTGGCTGCACCGGACCATTCGACTCGATTACGCAATTCAGTTTGCCAGGCTTCCGCCCCCCTTCGTTGGCGTCAATGTTTCCGCAGTATACGGCGAACATGCCAAGTCCTTGCGTGAGGAAATCAGACTGCATGCATGACCATCAGCTCCGAAGAAGTTTCTGAATGAACTCCCTCCCGTATTTGCCCGCTTAAATACCCGTATGTCCGGGGACGGGGTATGCAAATACCATTTGCCAACTTCTCATTGGCCTTTTTTCATAGATCAGAGGCATATATCAGCGCTCAAGAGAGACCCCTAGTGTTACTTCTCCGACACAACGTGGAGAGAGTGACAGAAGGGGAACTATAATTCTCTTCTTTTTGGCATTCCATCTAAAATGCTGCAACATTTACAACTTGTGTACATAATGCTGCAACATTTACAACCAGGGCTCTGCAGTTATTTTACTAGAAATACCATGTTAAACTGTGGTTACTGTAGTAAAAACAAGGTGATTTGTTACCAAATAGAGGATTCTTACTTTGCGATTGGCTGTAATTTTTTTTCTGAACATACAAAATACCGAATCGTTACGAAACCGTGACCTTAAAAGCATGATACAAACCGAACTGTTGAAATTTTAACCGTTACACCCTGTATGTATATATATATATATATATATATATATATATATGTGTGTGTGTGTGTGTGTGTGTGTGTGTGTGTGTGTATGTAGAGAGAGAGAGAGAGAGAGAGAGAGAGAGAGAGAGAGAGAGATCACCTGTTGCCACTCCCAAGCAGAGATGCTGTCAGCTGTCTGAAGATCAGCTTTCTCAGTGTAAAATTAGCATCCGAGCGAGGCTATTTCTCCCTATTTCACGGTAGCCAGTGTGTCGATCACTTTAGAAACTGTAATGTCGACCGGCATTTTAAACAGCACCCATTGTTTTATTTATCATTCTGTTTTGTCTCTCAGCTGTGATGAGCCGTAATGCTGAACATGTTTGTTTAAAGCCATGTAAAGCTATTTGCTAGCTTTAGTAGTAGTAATACAAGCGAACACGAAGAGCTGTTTTATGTAAACATTAGCTGAAATATTCACTTCACTGGTGTGTGAGTGTGTGTGTGAATGAATGAGTGAATGAGTGTAAAGTACTTTGAAAACTGCTACGGTTAACAAAGAACTATATAAGTGCAGACCATTTACCAACTATCATGCCATGGTCGAAATCACTGAGATCACATTTTTTCCCCTTCAATTGGGTGATGTGAAAATTAACTGAAGCTCCTGACACATATATGCATGATTTTATGCAATGCATTGCTGCCACACGATTGGCTGATTAGATAATCAAAACCCTTAACCCGAAACCTAAACCTGGGTCCGAGTTGGGAAGCAAATATATGGCAGCTGTCATCCTGTCATCCATTCTGGCCATGCCCATGCATAACGTCCGTTATGGTCTTTTGGAATAGAAGGTCTGTTTTCAATGGCTGCAAGCAAATATTCACATAGCATTTATGGCTCATGGATTTTCCTTATCTTGTTGTTTAAAATGTGACCCTTAAAGAGGCCTCTGTCTCCAAGGATGGCTTATGCATTAGATTCTAACTTTAGTTAAATATCATTTGGATGAGGTAATTCATTTTTAAATGTGATTTCTGCTAATCACCACTAACAAGTAATAAAAAGTGAGCATCAGAATAAATATTTATAGCCAAATAAATTGAATTTGTGACAGGGGTTTCAGTACAAAGTTTGATTAACTGTGATAATTTGATGTAATGTCATAAGAGTGTAGGGTATGCAGGTCAGGTTTGGGGAAATGTATAATTAATTTCAATGATCGTAATCAATGATTAATTAGACGATTTGACCCGGATACCCATACACATTGTAAAAACGCCCCAAAAAGGGCTTATATAGTCCAGGAGTCTGCTTCAAATATATATAGATAATTAAACACCACGAATTATAATTAATTAGGAATGTAAATTATATGCAGACAGGCTATATTAATTTAATTAGACCCTCAATGGAATTGACCCGTAGGCTACCGCAACCAGTCAGTTCGTCCAGCAAACAGCTTTGCTAAATATTCCTGATCAATTCCCTTGAAGGTTTATTCTTAGTTATAAGCCCACTCATCAAAGCACATTAACTTACTTTGATAATATCAGCTCGTAGCTTAAAATCCCACATTAAAGAGGCTTTGTTTTATGATCAACACACACAGACAATCAAACATATAATTGGGTTTAATACAAGGAACTAGAATATATCACTACACTTGACAAACAGACACTTAACATGTAACATAAAATAAACATAAAATAAACATAAAATAAACAGAGTAGAAGCAATAAGGAAAATAAAGAGATTATTAAGGATAGCAACTTATTACAACAATTAACCCTTTGAAGCCAGCAAGGAAATTACACACTCTAACGCGTTTGAATTTCAGGTGAAATAATACTTGCATAAAGGAACTCTGTGTGTCGCTGAGCAAGTCTGCACGTATGTCGGGTCCTCGGGGCTTTCTTGAGGCGGAGGATTTCGGTTCGGTGTTTCCAGAGCGTGGAGTTGAGACTCACTTGAAGAGAGAGTTGAGGGGTTGTTCCAAGCAGTTGCAAATGTTCAGCAGAAGAGGAGAGAGAGGGGTGCCGGGGGAAGTCCAAGGAGAGATGAAGTAAGTTGGGAGTTGGAAGCAGCCAAGAAGATGAGAAGATAAGAGTTGAAGTGTTCAGCAGAAGAGGGTTGAAGTAAGAGTTGAAAAGGAAGAGGATAAGAGGAAGAGAGAAGAACTAAGCTGTAAGAAGATGAGGGAAGTAAGAGAGCGAAGGTCCGTTGTTGGTGCAATTTATGCCCTTAGAAAACGTGTCCCACCTCTCATTGGCTCCGACCAATGAGAAGGGTTTGGGTTCCAGGCGGAATTTGGTTTATTGCTCTTTTGTTCTCACATTTCTCATTGCATGTGCAAGAAAGAAAACTAGGAAATATACTTGTAATACTAATATGTTGTTGTTATCGACATATCATGTACACAGTCATTTCAATCTTCGAAATACCAAGTTATAGAGACCAAATATGCCACACATATGATTTCGGGTAACCATGGTATGCAAAGTCTGAAACATTAACCCATTAGAGTTTGCAAGAAACATAGACCAAACAACATTTAGGAAAATTATGAGATGGAACACAAGATACATGTCAATATTTTTATCACATGGATTATATATATATATATATATATATATATATATATATAGGATTAAAAGGGGTCATTTCTCCTTCTCAGTACGAATTTGGTGAGAATCAGCCCTGTCTGAGCCTTCCTTTGGGGGTCGTAAAATTCTCGTTCCTTTGGGCAGGAGAATGATTCCTTTGTCCCATCAGGCTCATTTGCATGTTTATGACTGTGTTTATGACGATAAGAGATTTTGGGCTGAATGACTCAAAAGATGGTAAACATAGCCGAAATACCATTCTAAGGTGACCTTATATTTGTTTTCGGCTAGGACAAATCGTAAGGTTTAATTTGATACCAAGAAAGATGTACTTGGTTCACTTAGACGTGGATATACACTGTTAGGCTATTAAATATAAGATCACATTAACTATAACAGGTTTTACTACACTACTAAACTAATTTCAACTAGTTTTGATCTATCATCAGACAAATAAACACACAGGGATTAAAACATTTCATTAGACATACATTTCTAAGTTTAAAACTGAAAAACACACACATCCTATGTTGCCAACTTTTCACGTGCCCTTTTCTCACGTGGTGAAACACAGAGTATCACATGTGCGGGGGTTTTTAGAAAGCACCACGAGGATCCTCTGTCAATAGTTCATTGTCTCTTTGTCAATACATTTATTGTGCTCGTGGAGACTAGTTGGAACAGTAAGTTCTTGTTTTCATGAACCTGCTGAGTTAATGATTATCCTTCATTGATTCCTCCAGACGCTACAGTCCCCCTTTTCGCCAGGTGATGTCCCTGTTGGAGACATCATCGGGCGACAGTCATCCCAATGGCGGATGGCAGGTGAATCATGAGGGTTTTGTAGCAGGTGGTTATTCGGACGGAGGGCTGTGTTGATAGGAGCAATGTCAATTAACTGGGAGCCCCCTCTTTCGATCCATAGTTCAAGTTCTGGATCTAGGGTGAGGTTTTGATTCTGGAAAAAGGTGGGATTTCCAGTTCTGTTTCGTATTCTTTGCCTGGGAGATGGTATAGTGCCAGGTCGTCGAGGTGGAGGATGGCACCTTTCGGGACTTGAATCCACATGCTCTGGTTGGGCAAGGTGAGACGGGTGGCGGTGTCATGCTGGTCGTAGGTGAGTGTAGCTGTGCGCACCGGAGTGTTACCGAGCCACCTGTCGCCTACAATCTCTGCTTGTGTCTCGGTGACTTGTGTGCGAGGCTTGGCATCGGCGGGGCAGCGGGTATCGCTGCCCAGGTGTTGCAGCCTGCAGATTCCATCAGTGTTGTCTCTGAGGAAGGGTTTACTAGGACAGAGGTAGTGAATGTCTTTGGTCAACATGCGCATGTGCAGATTTGGGGCCAGGTACAGCCGTGGGTCGCTGTCGTGGTAGGCCACCACGTCTGGGGTGTGGATCTTGATGTGCGTGTTACTTTTCCAAAACCCGATGTTGACAATGTCCTTGAGCCGGTAGATTTGGCTTGACTCTATGATGGGTAGGTTCAGGAGGAAACCCACTTCCCTCTGTTCGGGGTCGACATAGAGTGGGATGGCGCTGCCCAGAGAGTAGGCAAGGTGTAGTTGTAACGGGTCAGTTGTGGTGGTGACGGTGGAAGCCAGTACGGTTTGTACAAGGCTTAAGGGTGTCAGGTACGGTGGAATTCTACCCATGGCTAGGCTGTCAATGGAGGAGCTCACCTCCCGCAGCATGTCTGTCACCAGGGCTGTGACCAGCTGCGTTTGAGCAAAGTCGTTCTGGAAGACAGTAAACAGCTGTTTCATGGAGTTCACTGTCTGGTTCAGCATACCGCTGTGAGTGTTGGGAATTACCACAGTTCCTCTCAAGGTCTTGCCGATGGTCTGCAGGGATGCACTTTGTGTGGTGAGTTGCTCTTTTAGCTGTGGAATCTCAGTCTGAATTTCGGCCGTAAAGTGAATGCCTCTGTCTGAGTTGACTCTCAGGAGAAGATGTGGTTCGTCAGGAGGTATGCCGTGGTCTGGGCAGTGTCGTTTGGTGCTGGAAGACACTCTACCCACTTTGTGAACTGGCACACGACTGTGAGGAAGTATTTGTTGCCCCTCGTCGACCTGGGCAGAGGTCCTACCCAGTCGATTTGGAGGTCTGACCATGGGAATGTGACTCTCCTGCGTTGCAGTGGAGCTCTGTGGTTTGGGTTTGCCGGTTGAAACTGACAGCAAACCAGGCATTCTCTGACATATTCTGTCACATGTTCCTGCATGTGGGGCCAGTATGCCACTTGTTTCAGTGTCTCATAAGTGGCTCTGGCGCCGTGGTGCCCGGCACATGGTGCGTCGTGGGCATAACTTAGCATGACCCCCCTTAGGCACTGTGGCACCACAAGCCGTGTCATCAGGTACATACCACAAGATGTTGTGTATCACACGCAGCATATGCTTTATGTCATGTAGTCGTCTGAGGCACGGGTTGTCAGTGAGGTCAGACGGCGGTAGAGGGTGGTTGGTGGGGTCAGAGAGGTGGTTTAGGAAAGTCTTTATGGATGTGTCAGAGGCTTGCATGTCTGCTATGTCGTTGTTTGACATCTGCGGAGCCAGCGTTAGAGGCTGTGAGGGTGGTACTGTTGCAGGAAAAGTTCTTTTGCTACGGGTTATCACTGCAATGTTCAAGGTGGTCGGGAGGGTTGGAGGTGACCATAGAGTACCGTGCAGTGCGCCAGTCCTGGCAAGTGCATCGGTTTGGTCATTCAAGTCTTTGTTGAGGCCTGGTTGCCTTGAGTGTCCTTTCACTTTCTTCCAGTAGACAATTATGTTGTAATTTCTTCTGATGTCATCACAGGGTCGATGCGATTTGCAGAGTTATGAGAATGGCTGCAACCTCCGCATACTGTGATGACTGCAGGCCCAGCTCGAAGTGTTGTGGTGGGCACGGCAGGTCATTTACCCATAATACACCTGCTCCTGCTTGACGAATGCCCTCTTGGTTGTAGGAACATCCATCGACGTAGGCTGTTTGGAGACTGTGTATACTGCAAGGTGTTGGTCCTTTGTCAGTTCTGTTCTGCATACCTGGTCTTTGTCCACTGGCATGACTGAAGTTACGGAGATGATCTTGAAGGGGGTTGTGAACACGGTGTTGTCTGGGTGTCCTTCGGGTATCATTGAAGCTGGGATAGCCCAATGATTGGTAATGTTAGTTCAAAGTCATGAAAGTCGTGGCTAATTAGCCATCCTGCCCGGTAGGCTTTTGGAATTGTGATGTCCATTGCCATGCAGTTGTTGAACAGCACGGGATGACACTTCAGTGAGGGGCGTGGCTTCCAGCGTGAGTCCAAGTTCAACGCATTCGGGTGAAGGTTGAAAGAAACCCAGCGTGTGGTTTAGGGTTTGACCACAGCGCATGTTGAGCCGAACAGCGCCCCCTTTGGTGTATGCTGGTACTACAGTTTCCTGTTCGTTGACCAAGGTGCAGACTTCTGGAATGGTCTGGCCTGACTGGAGGTTAGCAGTATTGGTTGGAATCACAGGAGGCTGTAAAGTCAGTGGGGCCCACAAGACCTCATTAATAATGTCTACATGAGCGTTGAGGTGAATCAGAATGTCTGCTCCAATGTAGACATCGTGGGGCAGTTCTGGAAAGATCAAGAAGTAGTGGGTCAGACACCGGTAGTTCCAGTTCAAGTTCAAGGCGCAGATCCTGTTGATGTTGATGGGCATGAGTTCAAAGGAAAGCGGGTGCGCTTGCTGGCAGATGGAAGGTCCGGTGTGTCTTCAATGAGAGCATTGTATAATGAGAGGCTGATGGCTGAGTTGTCTGCCCATAGTGCTAGTATGATGTCAGTGGCAGTTACACCATTCAAGTGCAGGTCAGCTGTGACCTTGGGGCAGAAGGAGTCAAAGTCTTGGGTGAGTTGAAATGTGCAGAGTAGCGAACTTGAATCTCGCTCTGGTGCTAATGCTGTGTCACTTTGGTTGGCTGTGAGAGTTCCCGTGACCTTTGTGACCTGACAGTCTGGTTCAGGTGTTCGGAGTGACTGAAAGGGGGAGAGGTTCTCGCACTTGAGCCCACATCTTCAGCGATCTGAAGTCCATGCAGGGGCTCGAAGCAGTCTAGTAGATGTTCCCCGATAAGGAGGGGATATGTGTTCATCGGCGAGATGTACACAGGGTGTACCACACTCAAAGGACCAATTGTCAAGTGAATGGGAGCTACCTGTTCAAGCCGGACGTCATCTTGGCTGTATGACTGGACATTCAGCACACAATTCTGATAGTTTAGAGTTCGAGTTTGTGTTTTAGCTTCAAATTTGAGTCTTTCAAAAAGTTCAGCTGACATCAAGGTGCGGTCTGCTCCGGTGTCTACCAGGGCTTCGAGTCTCACCTCATGTTCCACAGTGATGGCGAGATAGAATTTTCGTGCTACCCCCTTTTCGATCAGATTCCCCAGGAGTTTTGGTGTTGGGGCTTGTGTGGTGATCGATAAGCAGTTAGGGTCGGTGTTGGGTGACTCGGTGCAGAGACACACAACCAAAACAGCACTTTCTGGTATATTAGGGGCTTGGTCACTGGTGTGAAGGATTGGGTTGTCAGCTGCAGGATGTGTGGTTATCAACTGCAGTGAGTGGGTGTCGCTGTCACTTGGTGATGTGATAGCTGGTTCGGCAGTCTGTTTCTGAAGAGCGGTGATTTGGGTGCTTGGTTCAGTAGGAGGGCAGTCAGGCAGGGTGTTGGTTTCAGGCCTCACACTTAGTCATGAGGTGTCTGGCCTGCCTTCTTTGTCTTTCTTGTGAGGTGTTCTGTGAAGAAGCTCTTTCAGAACCTTCAGGATCTCTGCGGTCTCCACCGTGGCCTCACTGTTTTTCTGTGGGGTAGGCTCAGACTTGGACTTGGCTGGGGCATGCCGGAAGGGTTTCCGCTGCGGGCTGTCTGGGCTGGACGTTTTAGTCGATGGGGCTCGGCTCTTTCTGGGCCGTCGGCTGGCTTCCCACGTGGCTCCACCCTTTTGGTTGTGGGGGGGCCGTGGGCTGCCATAGGATGTTTCAAAGCGCCCGCTCTGGTGCTTAGGACGTGCACCATCACAGCTGCGGTGCCCTCTTCTGGCTTGCAACGGTCTTGGCTTGTTGTTAAAAGTTCTGTTACTGTGGTACTGTTGGGCGCCCTCTGGTGCCAGCTCTGAGCGCTGATCAGTGACAGGGCAAATGGATGGAATTTTTACAGTCTTTTCAGAAGCAATTTTCTGCTTGATGAAAGCTTTATGGGCCAAGTCTCGCAGTTGTTGGGTAGTCATGGTGTGAGGACAGGCCAGGACCCCTAAGTGATGACTCACTGTGGGATGCAGATTTCAGAGAACCAAGGTTCTGAAGTTGACATCTTCTTCCATGCCCGGTTCATTTCGTGCTCCGAAGTAACTAAATTAAATAAATATATATGACCTGTCTGTTAATGTCCACATGATGGCGTACTTGCGCTCACGCAAGATGACGTCATGGGGTGGGAGTAATTTGAAAAAGCAAATTCAATAAATATATATGACCTGTCTGCTAATGCCCACACGATGGCGTACTTGCGCACGCGCAAGATGACGTCATGGGGTGGGAGTAACTTGAAAACTAGTCAAGCTTTTACAGGCTGCCCTCTATTGTTTGTTAGTAAAATAACACCCTATATTTCAGTGTGACTCAAATCTGGCAGCGTGTTACGCTGTGATTTTCTGCAAAATCACAATTATTCAATTGAGACCTCGGCGGGTCTGTTTTTTCTTTCTTTCTGGTGCTATGCTTTACATAAATGGCGTGGCAGATTCTTTTTCCTGCACTACGAGTAAATGTGGACAACAGGAATTGTACGTCTGTGTTCGGCTCCCATACACATTAGAAATATAGCACTTATTCAAAATGTATTAGGTTTTCGATTGATTAGCTACGTCAATGTAAACCAGGAGTAATTTTAGAACGTTTATAATCTCAGGCCTTACTAAGATGAGAGAAGGAGCATCGCTTCACCCAATCTTCTATCGCCCTGACAGAAGAGCATCGTTCTGAACAGGGCTGGTTTGTAATATTAAAATATAGCGCGTCTTCACAGAAGCAATTTTAATATTATGAACTGCAGTTTACTTTATCACTCAACAGTGGCACCAAATGTTTAGACATTATTTAGCAACTTGTTAATCGTGCTGAACTGAGACAGGCTTTTTGTGCCCTTCAGTTTGGCGCGTTCGCGTACAAAATTAACAACAAAAATACACAAAATTGACAATGCATTCGTTCACAAAACAAAGCTTAAAATGTGCCTGCATTCTCCACCATTAATATGTATTGTATGCAGGTCAGGTTTGGGGAAATGTATAATTAATTTCAATGATCGTAATCAATGATTAATCAGACGATTTGACCCGGATACCCATACACATTGTAAAAACGCCCCAAAAAGGGCTTATATAGTCCAGGAGTCTGCTTCAAATATATATAGATAATTAAACACCACGAATTATAATTAATTAGGAATATACATTATATGCAGACAGCCTATATTAATTTAATTAGACCCTCAATGGAATTGACCAGTGAGGCTACACAGAACCAGTCAGTTCGTCCAGCGAACAGCTTTGCTAAATATTCCTGATCAATTCCCTTGAAGGTTTATTCTTAGTTATAAGCTTACTCATCAAAGCACGTTAACTTTGATAATATCAGCTCGTAGCTTAAAATCCCACATTAAAGAGGCTTTGTTTTATGATCAACACACACAGACAATCAAGCATATAATTGGGTTTAATACAAGGAACTAGAATATATCACTACACTTGACAAACAGACACTTAACATGTAAAACAAAATAAACAGAGTAGAAGCAATAAGGAAAATAAAGAGATTATTAAGGATAGCAACTTATTACAACAGTTAACCCTTAAGAGCCAGCAAATGGAATTACACACTTTAACGCGTTTGGATTTCAGATGAAATGATACTTGCAAAATGGGCCTATGTGTGGCTGAGCAAGGCTGCGTGGATGTCGCGTCCTCGGGGCTTTCTTGAGGCGGAGGATTTCGGTTTGGTGTTTCCAGAGCGTGGAGTTGAGTCTCACTTGAAGAGAGAGTTGAGGGGTTGTTCCAAGCAGTTGCAAATGTTCAGCAGAAGAGGTGCCGGGGGAAGTCCAAGGAGAGATGAAGTAAGTTGGGAGTTGGAAGCAGCCAAGAAGATGAGAAGATAAGAGTTGAAGTGTTCAGCAGAAGAGGGTTGAAGTAAGAGTTGAAAAGGAAGAGGATAAGAGGAAGAGAGAAGAACTAAGCTGTAAGAAGATGAGGGAAGTAAGAGAGCGAAGGTCTGTTGTTGGTGCAATTTATGCCCTTAGAAAACGTGTCCCACCTCTCATTGGCTCGACCAATGAGAAGGGTTTGGGTTCCAGGCGGGAATTTGGTTTATTGCTCTTTTGTTCTCACATTTCTCATTGCATGTGCAAGAAAACTAGGAAATATACTTGTAATACTAATATGTTGTTGTTATCGACATATCATGTACACAGTCATTTCAATCTTCGAAATACCAAGTTATAGAGACCAAATATGCCACACATATGATTTCGGGTAACCATGGTATGCAAAGTCTGAAACATTAACCCATTAGAGTTTGCAAGAAACATAGACCAAACAACATTGAGGAAAATTATGAGATGGAACATAAGATACATGTCAATATTTTTATCACATGGATTATATATATATATAATCAGCCCTGTCTGAGCCTTCCTTTGGGGGTCGTAAAATTCTCCTTCCTTTGGGCAGGAGAATGATTCCTTTGTCCCGTCAGGCTCATTTGCATGTTTATGACTGTGTTTATGACGGTAAGAGATTTTGGGCTGAATGACTCAAAAGATGGTAAACATAGCTGAAATACCATTCTAAGGTGACCTTATATTTGTTTTCGGCTAGGACAAATCGTAAGGTTTAATTTGATACCAAGAAAGATGTACTTGGTTCACTTAGACGTGGATATACACTGTTAGGCTATTAAATATAAGATCACCTTATTAACTATAACAGGTTTTACTACACTACTAAACTAATTTCAACTAGTTTTGATCTATCATCAGACAAATAAACACACAGGGATTAAAACATATTTCATTAGACATACATTTCTAAGTTTAAAACTGAAAAACACACACATCCTCTGTTGCCAACTTTTCACGTGCCCTTTTCTCACGTGGTGAAACACAGAGTATCACATGTGGGGGTGATGCGGGGGTTTTTAGAAAGCACCACGAGGATCCTCTGTCAATAGTTCATTGTCTCTTTGTCAATACATTTATTGTGCTCGTGGAGACTAGTTGGAACAGTAAGTTCTTGTTTTCATGAACCTGCTGAGTTAATGATTATCCTTCATTGATTCCTCCAGACGCTACAGTCCCCCTTTTCGCCAGGTGATGTCCCTGTTGGAGACATCATCGGGCGTACAGTCATCCCAATGGCGGATGGCAGGTGAATCATGAGGGTTTTGTAGCAGGTGGTTATTCGGACGGAGGGCTGTGTTGATAGGAGCAATGTCAATTAACTGGGAGCCCCTCTTTCGATCCATAGTTCAAGTTCTGGATCTAGGGTGAGGTTTTGATTCTGGAAAAAGGTGGGATTTCCAGTTCTGTTTCAGTATTCTTTGCCTGGGAGATGGTATAGTGCCAGGTCAGTCGAGGTGGAGGATGGCACCTTTCGGGACTTGAATCCACATGCTCTGGTTGGGCAAGGTGAGACGGGTGGCGGTGTCATGCTGGTCGTAGGTGAGTGTAGCTGTGCGACCGAGTGTTACCGAGCCACCTGTCGCCTACAATCTCTGCTTGTGTCTCGGTGACTTGTGTGCGAGGCTTGGCATCGGCGGGGCAGCGGGTATCGCTGCCCAGGTGTTGCAGCCTGCAGATTCCATCATGATTATCCTTCATTGATTCCTCCAGACGCTACAAGAGAGTGGAATTTTAATTGGTGTAATTTTCCGCCCTAAAAAATGAGAGTTGAATTGTGATTCTGGAGAGCGCATATGCTGTGCTTTATCATCTCTGCTTTGCATGGACCAGATGTCATTCCATTCTATCCCTGAACTCCATCATTGAACTTAGAAAAGGTCTTCCATGCACTGTGCTTTTTTTAAGGGGTGAAATTGATTTAGAAGACTTCTTAATTAATGATATCATTCATTAGCACAGAAAATCTAACAAAGTATAAATTAGCCTGGATAAGAGATGAAGACAGAGCGCAAATGTTCATATCGTCAAGATGGGGTGGGGTGTGCTAAATTGTGCAGAAGACAAAAAATAACCAAAATGGCAATTGCAAGTGGGGTGGCCAATGGGGTGGCCAGAGGTGGAACAAAGACTGACCATCCTATTAGCCACCCCACTCGCAATTGCTAATTTCATCCCTGATCTATGTGATTTTGGGCACTCCGTCGAGAGCCCCTGGTTGAGCAGAATCTTTGCTTTAGGCCGGCATTGATGTGCAGTGTCTTTGTTGAAAGATAAACGACATTTGATATGAAAACCCTCCGACGAGGGAAAGTTGTTTGAGGTATCTTTGCCGAAGGGGACAACGTGTGTAGAGCCATACGATAATGGCGACATTGCCTGCGGTCCCTTCGTTGAAAGACGTTTGGTATGAAAACCCTCTGACGAGGGAAAGTTGTTTGATGGTTATCTTTGCCAGAGTGAACAGCATACATAATGCCTTACGATAATGGCGATGTTGTCATGCCATACCTTGTTGAAAGCCATCTAGTTATGGTGCGAGCTTCTGGCGAGGGCAGCTGGTTTGAGCAATACCTATGTGAAGGAACTGTGCTTGAGATTATGGGAGCCCAGCGAGGGGGAGGGGGGGACATAGTTATGTGCCGTCCTTGCGAACGGTGAGCTTGCTTGAATTGAATCATTGTGTAGGTAAGGATGAGCTGGGGAAGAGCCACCAACCACCACCAGATATGCATGAGAACTTACGGCTGATAGGGAGTTGAGCTTGTTTGATGATTTAGGTCAAGTTGAGTATTTCAGGTACGATTGGGGAGAGCAGCGGCCGAGCATCTTCATTGTAGATTCCGGTATACCTCGAAGGGTGCCCGTCGAGCTGGTCTGTGGAACTCCTGCGAAGCGAGGGAGGGGGTCAGAGACTACGTTAAAAAACCCGGAAATGTGTCTGGCTGGGATGATGAAGTTACAGAAAATGCTCTGCCATGTCAGACGTCTCATAGGGGACATTATGGTTCGAGGAGGGCCAGACTTTATTGATTGTAGTAACGACTGCGGAATTGTCGCATGACTACGATGCATTTGAGTTTCTGGAGGGAACCCATATGACGCTGGCCGTGATGATGGGTGTGGAATAAGAAAGGCCTATTTTAAACTTCTTTTGTAGATGTAGCTTGCTGTGTCATCGCGGAATGAGTCTGCAGTGGTTCTGGGAATGTATTTCCTATTTCTGAACTCAAACATATATTTTACCCCATATAGGGTAAAGAACCATTTCACTGGAGGGTAGAGGGGAAGGTTGTTTGCTGGACCATATGATGAAGTGCTGTACAAATGGCGAGGACGGATTTGAAGCTTGGGTCTCGGTGTCATTTCTTTCTTCCCTCCGCTGAGCTGCATCGGGACTGGGATTGTAGATCGAGAACATTTGTTAAATACATTCAATTATGAAATATCTAGCAATGGAATTACAGTTATAAGAATAATGTTTCAGCTTCATGAGAGTTTAGTTGTTGGCTGTAAAAGGAACATAAGAGTCTTCATGTACTCCCGGCATAGAGCCCTGAAGATGCAGTGGACAGTTTAGTTTTTGAAGGAGGTGTGCCCTGAAACATACAAAAATGTGTGCATGTTTGTGCAAATCATATTGCACAAGACTGCTTTGTGAATGTGTGTTGATATGAATCCGGATCTTCAAGAATGTGATTCTCGAGCATGGATCAGTTCCGGCTGTTCATGTCCCACCTTTGCGACCTGAAGATGCAGTATCGCACTTTATATTTTGTGAATATTTGCAAATCTCCTTCCGAATGTGCTTGATAGCTGATTCGACGGCTGATGTGCCAAGTTACCATTGTCTGATATATTTCGGAGACCAGATACACGCACGCCTGAACATGTATGGCTGAATTCCGGCATTTACGCTGTCGATCATATTGGTTCTGATTAGTTGTTGCTGTAGTGGTCTGACCACGATGAGTGAATGATTTGTGAAGACATGCCAACGAATTTCTGCTCTTTGATGATGACTGAATGATAATAAAATGGAAGTATGCCGTGAGATGGGAATTACTCGCTGTATGACCTGATCATAGGGAATTGCCTTACGCTGGTGGTAGATAATCTGATGAATAGGGGAAGCAGTGCGGAGCCTACCGCTAGGTGTCAGAGGCGTGCTGCAACAGTGGTGCTAGCGATGAGAACATGGAAGTACGTCTGGAGTAAGAAAATGCTGCGTTTTATGGATCGCGTAAATGCGCCCTTGGAGGCGCTCTGGGAACCTCATTGAATGTTGTACCGAACAAAGTCAATTCTTTCGCAAGGCTTGGTGAAGGCTATATTAACCTGTTGATACGTATTTGTTTGCACTCGGGAGTGACAATCACTCTGCTTACGTTTAATATATTTGCATTCGGATATCTGCATGGATGGATATGCGATTAATGTTAACGGATTATACGTCTTTTCGAAGGTCTAAGTGTTCGATGTTGATATCCGATCTCTGTTGCATGATAGCAGTCCTCCAGAAACAGTAATTTGTTTATTTGTGCCGGAAGTGCGGATGACAACATGCACTATCAAAAACATACCTTATTATGAAGTCGCGATCGCCAGATGAATCCAGTTCAGCCTACTTGGGTCAATTGTCCGTGACAGAGTTAATTCTATAACGTCCAGTAGCACTTGTACGTAATTACAAATCTTGATATGTTCTCCATTGTTTACATGAGATCTCACCTGGAAGAATAACACTTCATCGTCGTTCTTCGACAGACTATGCAATCTGAGCAGCATTCCTGTTGTAAAACTGTATATTATCTTATATATGAAGTCTTCTAAACAGAATGAGCCCATCTCAAAGTCCCACATTTTTTTATTTTCTTTATTTATTTTAATTTTTTGAGATTGTAGTTTTTTGCTTTAAAATAACAACATGTATTAATTCTGAAACTTGAGAAGTGAAGCCCAAAGTGTCTTCTTTCAAAAGATACTACAACTATGTTCATACTCCAGGGGAGCCAGTAGATACAGCCATATAAGTTGGGTATGTAATTTGCATGGTTTGTGCTCGGGAATGGGGGGCGCACATCAACAGGTGAAACTGTGATGTCATGCTCCCTCGGAATGCTCACATCATGGGCTCGGTCTTCCTAGTGAGTAGGGCATAGGGATGATGAATTGGATTGGAACCCACCCGTTACGTGATTTGGGCGAAGGCGGCCGCAAAATGGGGGAATCTTACTGAATGAAGTAATGAGAGCCCGTATGATAAGTGTTGACTGTACATGATGATATGCCTGAATAATTATCTTAATTCCCCGATGGGGAACGCTCAGGCATGCAGACTGTGAATGACAAGTGAATGAACCTTCACCGAGTTGCCCTCATGAGATTACGCGATTGCCTGCCATACTATGAGAGTGAATGCGCTGTTGACATGAAATACTGGCATTTGATATTGATGCGAATGCATTATGATGAACATGCAGTGTTGCAACTTCGTGATGAACAGGTAGCATGGCAACGGAAGGTCTAGACCCATGACTAGATCTGAATGCATTTGATGGATATGAAAATGACTTAGCTTATTTCTGATGGAAGCCGGCTGCTGCCTGTGCCGATGATTTTGCAGGATTCGCGGGGTGCGCGCTCCTTCCGCGCTGGGTTGTGCAATGCGATTGAGAGAGATCTCCTGAGTGAATGAGATATGGGTGAAGATCCGGGTTTGATGTTGGCAGAAGTTGAGATGAAGTGATGACGTCGTTGGAAAGGGAAGGCGGGCTCCCAGAGATGTGCTGTGCACTGGTTGTGGCCTGGGGAGTTTGAAATGCGTCTAGTTGCAGTGTTAGCACACCGAAACAGCAATGTGATAGAGTGTGAGCAGACTTATAAAGCACTGGCTTACGTGCGATTGGCGAGGAGTTACCCAGCTAATGATGTGATGATGTACACCTGCTGGTCTTCCCGCTAGAACTATGCTCCACTTCCATTGCCAGCAACAAGATGTTGATTATTTCAGGAGGCTTAAGACTTTTGTTCTGACTGGAACAAACATGGTCCTATATCTAGAGCAGAATATGGCATGGACAATATGGTTAAATAAAAATTTTAAATAATGGTATTTCAGCAATGTAATGTTGTTTTAATTTGTATTACATTTCCTGAATTTGCATTATTTTTTTGTTGAATTTCACAGCCCACCTTATCAATAACCACTGTAACCACCCACAGCAAACACCTTTTATAGAAAATCAATTCAAATAGGTTGTGTAGACACATCTCCTTTAATGGCATTGGTTTGATGGTTTCAGTCAAGGACAGTGAACCTTCTTCTGTTTAAAACACATCAGAGGGAGTGCACTGCTTATGTTAAAAAGAGCAAAAAAGACAAACTATCATATACACTGGTGGCCAAATGTTTGGAATAATGTACAGATTTTGCTCTTATGGAAATATATTGGTACTTTATTAACCAAAGTGGCATTCAACTAATCACAATGTATAGTCAGAACATTAATAACTTGACAATTGATATTGCTTAGGTACAACAGTTCAATGAACAAGTAAATATAAAACAAAAATTATAGAGACAGCGAGAGAGAGATGGAGCATGTGCAATCACCTGTTGCCACTCCCAAGCAGAGATGCTTTCAGCTTTGTCAGATGCTGAGGACTTTACTGGGCTACCACCTTCGGGTCTGCCCGCCCAATCTGAAGCTGATGCAGAACTGACCGCCATGCTTGCCCGGGCCTTGAGTATCGGGTTGGACTAGAACCCTCCACCATCAGTGATCGCGGCTTAATGATTGGTTCCTGGGTTTGGGTATGCTCACAACTGGCTGTAATGCTTGCCCTGTGGAGGCTATTTCCGTTGATCCCGTGGCAAGCATGTGTTGGTCCGGTCGGACAACACAGCGACAGTAGGGTACACAAATCGCCATGGTGGCGAACGCTTTCCTCGCAATGAGTTGCAATAAGCCCGCTATCTCCTCCTTTGGAGTCAGCGGCGGCTGAGGTCAATGCGGGCCACTCACATCCTGGGCAGTCTCCATGCTACAGTAGATGTACTGTCGTGGTAGGTGACGCTCAGCGGAGAGCAGAGACTCCACCCCCAGATGGTCCAGCTGAATTGGAGTCGATTCGGCAAAGCACAGGTAGACCTGTTCGCTTTCCGGGAATCCTCCCACTGCTCGCTCTGGTATTCCCTGATGGAGCCCCCCTCGGGACAGATGCGCTGGCACACAGCTGGCCCCAGGGGCTGCACAAATATGCGTTCCCCAGTGAGCCTACTTGCACAGACCCTGTGCAAAGTCAGGGAGGACGAGAAATGAGCCACACAGACTTGGTTCTCAGATCTCACGCTCCTCATGACAGCACCTCCCTAGCAGATTCCCTTGAGGAAGGACCTTCTTTCTCAGGGATGGGGCACCCGCACTGAGACCTCTGGAACCTCCACGTCTGGCCCTTGGATGGGATGAAGAAGATCTAAGTGGCCTACCACCAGCAGTGGTACACATAATCACTAATTAGCCTGATTAGGGGCGTGTGTGTAGTATCACGACCTGGCCCTGCCTGCCTTACTGTCACATTCCTCCCTTGTTCTCTCAGGCCGGTGAGTCCCCGGCATAATGTATACCCCCTCCCCCTTTCCCTGGGAAACAAAAAAAATTGGGCAACTACACGCCATAACGGCCAACTGGAGTGGCAGTGAGAGAGAGACAGAGAGAGAGAAAAAACCTTACTCGCCAGTTCTCCGATACGCCGTAACTTGGTCCTCGGCCACTCCACTCTCTAATGGACGACAGCCACGCCTCCCGGGATGGAACGAAGGCAGACCTCCGGCCACTGGCAGACGGAACGCCCCACCATATTTTTAGTGGACGCTACCCACTACGGGTACTAATATGCTGTAAAGGGATTAATGGAAAGGAGGAGGCGAGAACCAGCTTGACCAAATAAATAATAGTATAATGAAGAACTAAACAAAAAGACAAACACACAAAGATGTCGGACAGCTGCCTGTAAATCACTCTCTCTGTCCCACTGCAGTCTCCAGTCGGCCTTTATCCCTCTCAGAGCCTGCCCAAGAGAAACACGGGTCTTTCGACAGGGAGACCGTATCGCAGAAAATACACCACATGGAGTTACTTGAGTTATCTGCACCTATCCCAGTACAGGGCAAATGTGACAGGGCAGGGCCGGGTCGTGATGCTACACACTCGGCCCCTAATCTGGCCACTGTGTTTGTAGAGCTCCTCCGCACCCCTTCCATGTGCGGCTGGTAATCCCACATTTTTTATTGCCACATGTTGACCTCCTCTTTTGGGCAGGATGTGGTCTCCATGGGGTCTTTTCCCCCTGAAAGAATAGGAACGAAAAAGAACACCTTCCCCGATGTGTATAATAGCGTTAGATGGCCCCAGCCGGATCTAATACTCTGTGGTGAGAAAACATAGAGAGAAAAGCCTGCGGCTGGCACGGGATGTGGGGAACTACAGGATGTCTTTTTGGGGCGTTGGAGGCGGTTACGTGCACACTGATGCACCTGCTATTACGCATGCAGCAGCTTGCTTGCACCTGCATCAGCAGGTGTAAGCAGCGGTTTTTCTATAGGGACCCCTAGTATCACTACATTGACTCAACTTCGAGTGAGTGACAGAAGGGGATCGTCTTGGTTACTGTTGTAACCTCCGTTCCCAGATGGAGGGAATAAGACATTGTGTCCCTCTTGCCACAACGCTGTACTAGCAGCTGAAATGTCTGGACCATGTCTCGGCTCCTCAGCACAAAACCTGAAAGAGAGTTGGCATTCCTTCTCCTTTTATACCAGGATGTACCCCCACAGGGGTTATTAATACAATTATAATATAATTACTTATTTGTAAACACGATTAACAATCGTATTTTATCTAATTACACAATGATGACTCATCAACATTATAGACATGAAATTTTTATCATCTGTTAATGTCGATCTTCTATAAAGCTGCTTTGAAACGACGTGTGTTGTGAAAGGCGCTATACAAATAAAAGTGACTTGACTTGACAATATATTATTTGTAGAGTGGTGCAGTTAAAAGGATCATTCACACAAAAAGCAAAATGATCTCATTATTTACTCTCATGAGATCCCAGATATATGACTTTCTTCTATAGAACACAAAAGAAGATTTTTAGAAGAATATTTCAGCTCTGTAGGTCTATACAATGAGTGAATAGTGGTCAGTATTTTGAACCTCCTGAAATCACATAAAATCCACTGAAAAGGGACATTTATCTGTGACGCGCTTACCTTGCATTATCACAATTTTACATTAAATATAGAACATGACACACATTCACTGAATCAACATTAGAAAATATTTAACAGGCATATTTATTGAAAACAATCGAATGAATAGTGCAGGACCAATAGAGCAACCCAGCCTGTTCTAAACAGGATTCACCACGTAAAAGTTACTTAACATATTAAAACAGTAAGGACATTGTTGAAAATAATTAACTAGTAGACTAAGCCAAATATACAAGAGAAAAAAAAAAATTAGCTGAAAAGTTGCGCGTATTTCACGACGTGGTCGTGCATTAGTCATTGATCTAATATGACAGCTGTTAGGTAAAGAACGTTAATCAATAATAGTTACGAAGTAAAAAAAAAAGTAGCCATAGGATAGAAAAAAAGGCCTGTGATGTAGCCTACAATAAACCTAATGTATTCTAAACATTATGTGCACACAGAAAAACAGATAGTTTAACCTGTTAAGTAGTCAGCACCTCATTGAAAATAATTAATAATAATAAGTCATTTTCTAGGCTACTTGCTCAAAAGTATACATTTTGTGATGAGCAAAATTAACACGTCGACATGTTCCGGTGAAAGACGGGACTTGACTCATCTGAGATGTCTATCCTGCACTTGAAAAAGCCTGCACAGCAGAAAAAGAACTTACAAGCATGCACAAATGCAAAGAAAACTAAAATGTGAAAACATCCATAGGGACTTTCAAATGTTTGGATATCCGATTCCTGCACTACCACCAAAGTGATTTCATAAATAATTTGCTGAGTTTGCTTGTCTAGGGAGAGGGCATTTTCCTGCGTGCGCCACGAGTGAGAGAGGGAAGACGCATGCGCAGTCTGAGGAGAAATTAAACTTTGTATCTGCTGTTGTATCCTCTTTTTAAAATAACATTTGTATTACTAATTCTATTTAAAATTTGTAACATTAATACTACAGTAATTTAAGTGCAGCCTCTGTAAAAATATAAAGCCAAACATAAATGTGTAAAAATGATCAGTTTAATGGGGGGAATTATTAATTGACTAGTAATTCCAGTGTCGACTAGCAACATCAAAACTGTTTAGTCGACTAGTCTCGCACATCCCTAGATAATTCCATATCTTCTGAAGTGATAAGGTGAGAAGCAGATTAATATTTACATCCTTTTTTACTATAAATCTCCACCTTTAACCAGCCCAAACCAGTATGTGGCGATATGAACGAAGAATGCAAATTGCCAAAAAACAAAAGAAGAAGAATGTGGCAGTAAAAATGAAAGTGTAATTGTGCTTAAACATTTATCTGTTTCTCACCCACACCTAACATTTTGCTTTAGAAGATATGGATTTAACCACTGGAGACTTATGGATTACTTTTATGCCGATTTCGTGATTTTTGGAGATTTGAAGTTCTGGCCACCATTCACTTGCATTTTATGGACCTACAGAGCTGAAATATTTAAAAAAATAAATATTAATTTGTATTCTGCAGAAGATAAAAAGTCATACACATCTGGGATGGCATCAGGGTAAGTAAATGATGAGAGAATTTGCCTTTGTTGCTGAACTATTCCTGTAATTTCTGGCCCTGACACACATAGCAGAGAATCAGGAGTTGTACGAAGTCAACCAGAAGGTTCATTAATGTAAACAACCCAGGACTATGATGAGGTACCAACTGAAGAGTCAGGAGCAAGATTACATTTGCACTCATCAGCTTCTCTGTTTCACAGCACTAATATAATCTTTGAGATAAAAATACTGTGGCTGTAAGGAAGCCACAACAGTGCAACATCACTGCACCCAAGAGAGGGTGCCCTGGTTCCTCATCACAGAAGCAGGATTTTCTTTGGCTTGTTAAAATTAGCTCACTTATCCAGCTCTCTCATATATCTGTGTGAATTTATTGTAGCATCAGACACATCAACTAAAAGAACAGTTACTACTACTAGCAACTTAAATTTAAATAGTTATCAATATAAAAATCTCACTCAAGGCAACTATAGACTATAAAGAGAACTATAGAGACAACTATAAATGGACAGCATTAATGTTTTAAAGGAATAGGTCACCCCAAAAAGTAACGTACTCATCATGTACTCACCCTCATGTCTAGATCCTTGTAAGTGAACTTGACTTTATTTTACTGGGCTGAATGTGTTTGTTGGTTTACATCTTTTTGTGAAAACCTGTGGAGGAATCTTTGCGCAACTAATTAGTACCCATCCAATCAACTCCCCCCTTTTTCTTCAACAATGTATTCAGCCCTCTGTCACTCTCCTGTTTTCATCCTCTCTTTTTTTCATTCACTTTATATAATGGTAAATGGTCTGCACTTATATAGCACCTTTTTTTTTTTTATCTTAGAGGTTACCAAAGCACTTTTCACTGTGTCCCATTCACCCATTCAATCTCACACTCATATACCAATGGCGGCAGAGCTGCCATGCAAGGCGGTTGGGGTTCAGTGTCTTGCCCAAGGACACTTCGGAATGTGGAGTAGTGTTGGCCAGGAATCGAACCGCCAACTGAACTCTCTGGTTTGTAGGCAGTATAGTATATCTTCATGGGGACTTCCCTTATGATTTTTTTTTATTTATTTTTTTATTTTATGGTGACAATCAGGTTTTACTATATTTCATTTCATCAAGTTTTAGAATCCCACCCCCAAATCACTCAATAGCAATCATCCACACACTGATTCACAGCAAAATACAGCCCTACAACAGGTACATTTAATTTTTTTCCAGCAGCTTGTATCTGGTGTGTGTGTGTGCTGGCACTCATGCACTGGCTGCTGCTGTCCACCACTGAGCCAAAACAAACATCATAGATTTCCAGTCATCTGCCTTTAGCCTCTGAATCCCTTTATCCAACTGTATGTTTATGCTCTTCTGCTGTCCCAAGTGTCCAGGATTCAGTGATGTTGAGGAATCTTTGTGCATGTGTGTGTGTGCTATTCCTGTCAATTTCTGATTGATATTGAGTTAATGCCATTTCAGAACTTAAATCAAAGCCAGATTTATGTTAAATACCCTCTAGTATTACTGCTGTGTATCACTAGCGATTACGGTAAAACCATAAAGGACTAGATAAAAATGTGTTGTATTCTGTCAAACAAATGGAGAGAAATGAGGGTTTGATTTTTGCCTGTGTCTTCAGTCAGTGAAAATATTGCGTCAGTTTGCTGTTCTGCTTGGAAGACTTCAACATACAACTTTTGTGAGTGAGACTCCAGGAGTATTACAGTCAGAAGATATTTGCTTTGCAATGCAAACACATCCATCTAGATTTAATGTATTAATTTGGTTCAATACGCAAAGTAATTATTTACACTAATATACTTAATACTGTTGTCACGAATGACGGTGAAGGTAAGCACGGGACGAGGATCTATTTGCAGCGGAAGCTTTTTATTGAATAAAAAAAAAAGACAACACAAAGAAAACATCCACGATGGGAAAAAAAAGGTAAACAAAACACGGAGGGCATACAAAGGGTTAAAAAAACACGGAGGGCATACAAAGGGTTCCACGGGAGAAAACAAAGCTGAAGAGCACGGATAACAGACGTCCACATACATCAAAGACCGACAGGGGAAAGGAGAAACAAACAGGGTAAAATACACAAACACAATGAAGACTAAACGAGACACAGGTGAGAACAATGAAGAGTGCAGGCAGTGAGAGAGGCCAGGAATTGTGGGAATTGTAGTTTTACACATGGACAGTGAGACTCAGGGTGGACAACAGGGAAAACGTGACATGGAACGGGATCGGTGACGGGTGAAACGAAAAACACGGAGCAGACAACACGGAAACATGACATAAACGTGATGGGTGAAACAGAGAACATTGGGCAGACAACACAGGAAGGTGACATAGCCCCCCCCCCCCCCTCAAAAGGACCGGATTCCAGACGGTCCTAAGAAAAGGAATAGAAAAAATAAACAAAGGTTCAAGGAGAGGGGGGCTAGACAAGGGGGAAAACAGACAGACCAAAGGGGCCACAAGGGACACAGAGACAGACCAAGGAGGCACAAGGGACACAGAGACAGACCAAGGAGGCACAAGGGACACAGAGACAGACCAAGGAGGCACAAGGGACACAGAGACAGACCAAGGGGGCACAAGGGGCAATTAGGCAGTCCACAGGGGCACAAGGGGCAATTAGGCAGTCCACGGGGGCACAAGGGGCAATTAGGCAGTCCACGGGGCCACAAGGGGCAATTACGCAGTCCACGGGGACATACAGGGCAGACAGGAAGTCCGGGGGGCACAGAGGGCAAGAGGGTAGTCCAAGGGGCAGGGACAGGTTTAGGAGGCCTGGGAGGCGGCTACAAGACAGGGACAGGTCTAGGAGGTCTGGGAGGCGGCCACCAGACAGGGACAGGTCCAGGAGGCCTGGGAGGCGGCCATCGGACAGGGACAGGTCCCGGAGGCGGAGCTGAGGGAGGTTCTGGAGATTCAGGAGGCGGAGTTGAGGAAGGTTCTGGAGGCTCAGGAGGTGGAGCCGTAGGAGGCTCTGGGGGTGGAGCCGTAGGAGGCTCGGGAGTCTCTGAGAGCAGAGCCGTTGGAGGCCCTGGAGGCGGAGCCGTAGGAGGCTCTGGGGGCGGAGCCGTAGGAGGCGGAGTCGTAGGAGGATCGGGAGGCGGAGCCGTGGGAGACTCGGGAGGCTCTGGAGGTGGAGCCGTAGGAGGCCCAGGAGGTTCTGGAGACGGAGCCCTGGAAGACTCGAGAGGTGGAGCTCTGAAAGGCTCGAGAGGCTCGAGAGGTGGAGCCCTGGAAGGCTCGAGGGGAGGAGCCCTGAGTGGCTCGAGGGGCTCGAGAGGCGGAGCCCTGGAAGGCTCGAGAGGCTTGAGAGGCGGAGCCCTGGGAGGCTCGAGAGGCTTGAGAGGCGGAGCCCTGGGAGGCTCGAGAGGCTTGAGAGGCGGAGCCCTGGGAGGCTCGAGAGGCGGAGCCCTGGAAGGCTCGAGAGGCTTGAGAGGCGGAGCCCTGGAAGGCTCGAGAGGCGGAGCCCTGGAAGGCTCGAGAGGCTTGAGGGGCGGAGCCCTGAGTGGCTCGAGAGGCGGAGCTCTGAGTGGCTCGAGAGGCGGAGCCCTGGAAGGCTCGAGAGGCTTGAGGGGCGGAGCCCTGGGAGGCTCAAGAGGCGGAGCCCTGGAAGGCTCGAGAGGCTTGAGAGGCGGAGCCCTGGGAGGCTCGAGAGGCTTGGGAGGCGGAGCCCTGGAAGACTCGAGAGGCTTGGGAGGCGGAGCCCTGGAAGGCTCAAGAGGCTTGGGAGGCGGAGCCCTAGGAGGCTCGGGAGGAGGAGCCCTGGAAGGCTCGAGAGACTTGGTAGGCGGAGCCCTGGGAGGCTCGGGAGGAGGAGCCCTGGAAGACTCGAGAGACTTGAGAGGCGGAGCCCTAGGAGTCTCGGGAGGAGGAGCCCTGGAAGGCTCGAGAGACTTGGGAGGCGGAGCCCTATTAGGCTCGAGAGGCGCTGGCTCTTGGACGGTCCTGGCTGCTGGCGCTGGCCCTTGGACGGTCCTGGCTGCTGGCGCTGGCCCTTGGACGGTCCTGGCTGCTGGCGCTGGCCCTTGGACGGTCCTGGCTGCTGGCGCTGGCTCGCTGACCATGGCAGGCGTGGGCGCTGGCTCGCTGACCGTGGCAGGCGTGGGCGCAGGCTCGCTGACCGTGGCAGGCGTGGGCGCAGGCTCGCTGACCGTGGCAGGCGTGGGCGCAGGCTCGCTGACCGTGGCAGGCGTGGGCGCTGGCTCGCTGACCGTTGCAGACGTGAGCTGGAGAGCGGAGGCTTTCCTTCTCCTCCTCCTCCGGGCGGAAGTTGGCAGCACTGGCTCATCGATCCGGGTAGGCAAGGGCTCAGGCTCGACAGCCGGAATCACGAGGGGTGGTTCCTCGGGCGCGAGTTTTCTCAAAACGAGACTCACGTACTCCCTCCACGGGTGGTCTCCGGGTTCCGGTGCCTCTCCCCGCCGGGATGATGGTAACCCGACCCAGTAGATGGTCTTCAGGGCGTCGTAGTCGAACCCGGTGTGGATGTCGACCGCGGAGAAGAGTCGTGAGTACTTGCGGACGGGAAAGTTCGCCCGGGCCAGTTTGAGGAAAACCGCTGCTAGATCCATTTGGTGGTCGGTCTTTCTGTCACGAATGACGGTGAAGGTAGGCACGGGACGAGGATCTATTTGCAGCGGAAGCTTTTTATTGAATAAAAAAAGACAAAACACGAACAAAGAAAACATCCACGAAGGGAAAAAAAAAAAAGGTAAACAAAACACGGAGGGCATACAAAGGGTTAACAAAACACGGAGGGCATACAAAGCTGAAGAGTACAGATAACAGATGTCCACATACATCAAAGACCAACAGGGGAAAGGAGAAACAAACAGGGTTAAATACACAAACACAATGAAGACTAAACGAGACACAGGTGAGAACAATGAAGAGTGCAGGCAGTGAGAGAGGCCAGGAATTGTGGGAATTGTAGTTTTACACACGGACAGTGAGACTCAGGGTGGACAACAGGGAAAACGTGACATGGAACGGGATTGGTGACGGGTGAAACGGAAAACACGGAGCAGACAACACGGAAACATGACATAAACGTGATGGGTGAAACAGAGAACATAGGGCAGACAACACAGGAAGGTGACAACTGTATTGTATATGGCCACCATGTACCAAATTGAATCTAAAGCCAGCAAAGGAAGATCCTGTTTCTCTGTGAATGTTTAGTTAATTCACTACATGTTTCCTTCTGTCAATCATGCCTAAACATTTATAATAATTTACTGTCAAACACAATTAGACAATTCTTGTTTGTTCTCTCTGACACGTCGTAGTTGAATAGCTGTGACCTTGCAGAGATACCCTATGTTCTTCGCCTCTATCTGTAGGGATCAGTAATCTTTTAAATTGAAATTTCCTCCAAATAGTGTGCAAAAACTGGGCCAAACTACTCTCGTAGCTTGACACCAAAGACAACCCAGTGGCTGGCACTGAATCTTCTAAATGCAAACTGACTAGGTTATTATTGAAGAAAAAAAAGTACAGTTATACCTTTGATTTATTTTTTAAGGTGATTTCCTAGACTAGGGATCTGATTTTTTTACACACTAGAAAACCCACAATGCTGTAGCAGTTTATATTCCCTCTGTACTCAGTCAGAGGGACAAATATTATTGAGCATGTCCCTCAGAATGAAGGAAGGTTGAAACCTTTCATTAGTGCTACACAGGGTCTCTGGAGCTGTTTAACTCCTAGGTGACACCCTGACCTCAGCTTCCTTTCACTGATGATGTAATCTCCCCCTTGAGGTGCGGAGCAACATCACTGCATCAGAATACATTGAATCCACACGTGATGTTCGTTAAAAAAACATTTAAGCATGAAAAAATGACTATTCAGCTGAACTTCAGTTTGTGATTTAAATTGGATGGTGTGTAAAAGCACTATTTTATCTCCACTGGGGTGTCAACAGAGAAATTACATTTTACATGGTATTGTGTCCCGTACAGTATGTAGTATTCAGCACAGTTGCTTTCATGTCTTTCAAATCCATTCACCAATTAAACAAACTCTAAAACTCTAAAACTCTTCTCTGCTGCCATAATGGCCCTATATGTCCAATGTCTAAAATATCAAAGTTGCCTTTGGAAGCGGGTATTATTAGACATAACATCCTTGAAGTGTTTGTTCTCTGTAACCCCAAAGAACAATTTACTGTATTATGTCAGTTTGTAAATTTTGTTTTTAATTTGTTTGATACTTTTTTATATTTTTGTACACTAAGATGATTCAACACTTTCTTTTTCACTCTCAGTGAAAAATATTTTTGCCATCTTAAGCATTTTTGGGTGGACAATTAGCCTTGGGCATGAAATTTAGCCAAAAATGACTGAACAGCACCCACAACCGTATATCTGAATATTTACACATTTAAAACCGAACTTTCAGTCACACCAAATAACAATTTTCTCCTGATTTCTCACAGCAGATGTCAAAAATACAATGTTCTGTTTCTTGAAGACACAAGTGTATCACACTGAAATCAATATGGCACTTTCAGTAAACACTTTAGTTCCTTTGCATCAGATTTGTTCATAGAAAGGATAAAGACAATACTAACAGAAATATTAGGCAAATCATCTCTGTATTTAAATGTTGTTAGAGTGCCTAAGCACAAAAACAAAAGATACCTAACTGTACTCCAACAACAGCTAATGTGCAAATACTTAAGAAAATTTTTTGGTTTATTATGAAGCTTACTAATGCATTTTCTAGAGTGGCACTTAAAACTCCCACTGCCAAGCAAGTAAAAAAAATATATATATTCCTCTTGTCAGTGTGCATGAAATTGGTTGACGTTTAGTCCCTCTTCCTGTCAGAATTCTCTCTTTCTGATGCCTTTTAGACGAGATGCACTTGGTTAAAATATTATGCTTTTCCCCCTAAACATGCACAAATAGAACATTTTGACAGCGTATTTTGGGCACGTTGCATGTTAATGTGATCAAATGTTATTGATATTATTAATTTGCCAGATTGGAATTTTAAACCTCAAATGCGATGTGGTTTTTGACAACCTCTGTATGTGTTTTTTGTGAACAATCACAAAACATTTTGTACCCCATTTACAACTGTATTTAGCACTGACCATTTGCGATCTGATCATCTTAAACGTGTCTTATTACCAGCTTTAAACAGGATATAAAATTACTGCAACCAGATCTAGGGAATGCTGTAGAACAGCATGGTGGAAACTTCTGGTGAAATTCGCACCCACATTCATTTCCCCAGTATGACCCCCAGAAAGTTGGATAATATTACCTTAAATTGATGCATTACATGCAAGTAAGATCAAAGTGGCAGGAAGGTGGGAGGTTGTAAGACCTTCTGTACATGTCTGAGCTCCAGTGTAGGTAATGTCTCAGGTTACTTGACTAAAAAAGCAGAACGAGATGCTGCGCTAGATTCAGTGTTTGGGAATGTCTTTAGGAGTGACCAGCTGTGAATATGTGTGCAACACGTCAATGAAATTGACTAGAAACCATATAGCCTCTGTTGATGACCGTTGATCTCTGTTGATCATCAGAATTCGCCAGTACCAGGAGCTATAAATAGATGTGCCACACAGTGCATCGTCAGGTAAATTTGTCTGAAGAGCAGTCCTGGGACATCCTCAGTGCGGCAATGAAGCGCAGCATCTCATTCCTCTTTTTCAGGGAACAAGGGTTACAGTCAAGTTACCTGAGACGTTCCTGGTCAAAAGCTACACTTAATGCTGCGCTTGACTCAGCACTTTGGGAACGAGAATACTAACGCAGCCGCACTGTGGGTGTCTGGACCCCTTACGGTTGTGTAGTTTGTGCTCACAAGAAAGCGAAAGGTCTCAGACATGAGCTTGTGATGTTGACTCAAGGACGTGAAAGCCCGGAGTGGCATGAACATCTAAACTGTCAAAATCAAAGGATTATAAACATGCTGCAGAGGGGCACCATCCACCAAAGCTTTTAGAAGAAGTTACCCCCCGGTAGAATGAGCCCTGATGCCTACTGGTGAAACTTGACCATGCGCCTCAAAGGCAAGGGCAATAGAATCCCTCACCCAGTGTGACATTATATGTTTTGTGGCGACCGCCCCTGTTACGGCCCCCATGACAAACGAATAGTTGCCCTGTCTTACGCCACCAGCAAGAATGGTGGACGTGGGCCTGAACAGCACGGACTGGACACGGTCTGTGAAGTTTCTCCTGATCCGGCGTTGAGAATGGCGGAGGACGGAAGGCCTCAAGAGTGATCAATGTACAGTTGAGAAAGGAACCTTAGGCAGGTTGTCAGGATGAGGATGCAATATCTCTTTTGCCATTCCTGGGGCAAAGTCTAAGCAGGATGGCAAGACAGACAGAGCCTACAAATCCCCAATTCCTTTAAAGTAGTAATAGCCATAAGAAAAAAAAACATCTTTAGAGTCAGAAGCTTTGTACTCTGAATAATCTGTTTGGCCAACTCTGTGCTAGCAGTAAAAGGCAAGATCCTTGTTGGCGAACTCTGGCTAGAACTCCCAGGAGCAGAGAAACTGGAGGAAACGCATACAGGCGCATTTTGGGATATGGTGACTCAGAGAGAAGTTGAGGGGACATTGCGCTGTCTGTTGGGAGGCGAAGAGATTTGTTTCACTACCTTGAGTAGTGTTTTTGTTTCATCCCCCTGGCTTTGAGCCACAACTGGAATGGTCTCATATGATCCCTAAATATGTCATTCCCTGGGCAAGCTTTTCTTGTCATTGAGTCTCAACCCCAAAGAAACCAGATGAGCTAAGACAATATTTCTGTGCTGTAATGCCAGTTCTTGCGATTGTGCTATATCATTAAAAATGCGGATGCCCCGGTGTCACAATTGAGCCAGTGCTGCATCCATGCACTTTTTGTATGTGCGAGGTGATAAGGCTAGGCCAAATGGAAGAACCTGATATTGGTAAGCTTCGCACCCGAAAGCAAAGCTCAGGAACTTCCTGTGTTGTGGCAGTATTTCTATATGAAAATATGCATCCATGAGATCGATTGTGACTAACCAATCGCAATGTTGAATTTGTGACACGATCGTCTTGACAGTTAGCATATTGAACTTAGTGCCTTGACTGACCGGTTCAAGCCTCGAAGATCTAAAATCAGACACAATTCCCTATCCTTTTGGGAACCAGGTAGTATCTGCTGTAATAACCTGACTCTCTCTCTGGAAGGGAAACATGTTCTATGGTCCCTTTGACCAGAAGATATTGCAGTTCTTGTGACAGTAAATGTGCTTGTTCCAGTTTCACAGTAGTGGGAACAATGCCATTGAAACGTGGAGGACGGCAAACAAATTGAATTCTGTAGCCCTTTTTTACTGTCTTTAGGACCCACATAGAAATACCCGGCAGTAACTTCCAAGCTGCGATGTTCTCTGAAATGGGGACCAATTTTGATACTTCCCATTGAGGGGATGTCGGATGTTCCGTGTCCTGGGAGACAACAGGAAGCAACGGAACACCCAACATTTCGCTAGAAACCGCTGCCCCCCGAAACACCTGAGGCAGTGGGGATGGAGAGGTTTCGTGGGGGTGTCGGGAAGGAGCCGGCAGATGCTTTGCGCACCCCGTCTGGAGGTGGGCTACCCCCACAAAGTTGGGTGCAAGACCATCAGGATGTCTTCTTTTTGGAAATAATGGTCGACGAAGCGATCCCAAATCTTTACGAGGGGGATCTTTACTTTAGATTCTAGATTTATTAACAGATAAAAAGTCCCACATAATAACACACACACAATTTATATATATATATATATATATATATATATATATATATATATATATATATATATATAAAATGAAGATACATAATTAAACTAAACTACACACTCCACATCTCCTCCCGGAGAGTCACCCAAAAAACGAATTACCCAATATTTTAACAAATAAGTCCCAAAACCTCAGCCTTCTACTTACCACTTCCTCAAATGCTGCTACCCTCCCCACTTCCACACACCACTCTGAAAAAGAGGGCACTCCATTTGATTTCAAACACCGATCATGAAACTGGTCAGAACACAATTTTTTCTGTGATTATCCCCAAAATGTATGACCGCCCCATCACCCAAAAACAGTACAGAGCATGTTGCGCATATGAATTATCCCATGTCTTATGGTTGGAGTTGGCATCAGTTCGGTCACTTAAGTACTGCAAAGCTAGACCATTCAAAGTTTTGTACGTAGTTAACAGAATTTTTTAATTAATACGAAATTTAACAGGTAGCCAATGTAACGATGATAAAAATGGGGCTAATATGATCATATTTCTTGGTTCTCGTCAGCACTCTGGCTGCTGCATTTTGAACCAATTGAAGTTTATTTATTGATCTTGTTGGACATCTTCCCAGTAACGCATTACAATCATGAATGCATGGATTTGTTTTTCGGCATCAGCAACAGAGAGAATGTGCTGTAATTTAGCAATATTTCTTAGGTGGAAGAATGCTGTTCTACAAACATTGGTAATTCGATTTTCAAAGGACAGATTGGTATCAAATATAACACCTAAATTCTTCACTGTTGAAGATTATGTAACAGTACATCCATTGAGAGTCAGATTATATTTTGGCGTCTTATTTTTAGAGTTCTTTGGTCCAATAATTCGTACCTCTGTTTTGTCAGAATTGTGTAGAAGGAAATTTCTGGCCATCCAATCTTTTATTTAATTGATACACTCTGCTAATTTTGACAATTGTGAAATCTCATCAGGTTTTGAAGAAATATAAAGTTGTGTATTGTCAGCATTGCAGTAGAAACTTATTTCACGATTCCTGATAATATCTCCCAGGGGAAGCATATACAAGGAGAAAAGCAGAGGCCCTAAATCTGATCCTTGTGGCATTCCATACTTTTGTTTGGTTTGACAATTCTTCATTTACATAGACAAAGTGGTGGCGGTCCGCTAAATAGGACCTAAATCATGCTAATGCAACTCCACAAATGCCAACATAATTCTCTAGCCTATTCAAGAGAATGTCATGATCTATTGTGTCGAATGCAGCACTAAGATCTAAAAGCACTAGAAGAGAAATGCAGCCGTGATCAGATGATAAGAACAAGTCATTTGTAACTCTGATAAGTGCAGTCTCTGTACTGTCATAAGGCTTAAATCCTGACTGAAATTCTTTATATATACTATTTCTCTGTAGAAATGAACATATTTGGGAGGATACTAAATTTTCTAGTATTTTCGACATAAACGGGAGATTTGAAATCGGTCTATAATTAGCCAGTTCTCCAAGTTGTGGCTTCTTAAGCGGTTTGATAACTGCCATTTTAATGTTCTTGGGACATGTCCTAAGGATAGCGAGGAGTTAATAATATTAAGAAGAGGTTCTGAAATTACAGGTGATACCCCATTTAAGAGCTTAGTTGGATCTAACAGCACGTTGTAACGGAAATAAACGTTACTTGATGTATTATTGCATTTTAGCCAATTTACTGTTGTTGATGCCTTAGTGTTATGTATTTGGAATTGAGTGTAGTAACAACAGGAGCTGCTTGAGGGCGCTATTGCCTGGAGGTGACCAGATATATAATCTCACCTACCATAGAGTAAGTCAGTTCGGACAGCATGGCAAAACTTTTGCGATACAATAGGGAGGGAAACCAAAATAAATGCAGTCTGGCGTATGATTAAAAAGATGAATAGAATTAACAGCTTTAAAAAAATACCTGTAATGGAGGAAAATGGGAAGGTAGCTATCACAGATAAAGATAAGGCTACTATGTTGGCTCAAACATTTGCTAAAGCTCATAGCATTGAAAATTTAGATGATACATTTTTAACAAGACGTCAGCAAATTAAGAATATCTATGGAGATGTTTGCAAGAAAAAACAAGATTTTAATAATATTTTGGATGATGAGTTTAGTTATTTTGAATTAAAAACAGCAATTAATAACTCAAAGAGTACCACACCAGGAAAAGATATGATAAGTTATAGAATTTTAAAGAAATTATCACCAAAAGCATTAGAAATATTACTGGATTTATATAATTATATATGGAATGAGGGTATCCTTCCTAAACAATGGAAAACGGCAATTGTGCTCCCTCTAGCTAAGCCTGGGAAAGATATAACAAAATCTAGTAATTATAGACCCATTGCTCTTACCTCTACATTATGTAAATTAATGGAAAAAATGATTGTGAGGCAAATGAATTACATTTTAGAGAAAAGAGAATTGTTATCAACATTTCAAAGTGGTTTTAGGAAAAGTAGGTCTACGGCAGATGCTTTAGTATTGTTTGAAAATGAAGTTAAAAAAGCATTTGTAATGAAAGAGTACATGATTGCAGTCTTCTTTGACACAGAAAAGGCTTATGACACTTTGTGGAGGGAAGGTTTGCTAATTAAACTGAATAAAATTGGAAAAGGTGGCAAATTTTATAATTGGGTTTTAGATTTCCTATTTGAACGCACTTTTCAGGTGAAAATTGGGGAAGAATTATCAGC
This sequence comes from Xyrauchen texanus, assembly GCF_025860055.1. Lineage (NCBI taxonomy): Eukaryota > Metazoa > Chordata > Actinopteri > Cypriniformes > Catostomidae > Xyrauchen > Xyrauchen texanus. Next base: position 21,494,184 of record NC_068293.1, on the reverse strand, counting down.
TCCTTATAACATTCTAAATGGAACTCCACAGGGTAGTGCAATTAGCCCATTATTGTTTAATTTAATGATCAATGATGTTTTTGATAAAGTTAATAGACCAGGAATAGGATTGGCTCTTTATGCAGATGATGGAGCATTATGGAAGAGAGGCCGTAATATTAAAAATGTGGTTAAAGGTATACAGGAGTCAATTAAAGAAGTGGAAGAATGGTCATTGGATTGGGGTCTAAAGTTTTCAGTCTCAAAAACACAATATATGCTATTCACAAAGAACAGGAAGAATGAACATTTATATCTGAAGTTGTATGATCAAACATTGGAAAGAGTACCTGTTTTTAAATATCTTGGATTATGGTTTGATGGAAAATTAACATGGAATTGTCATATCAGTAAAATTGAGTCAAAGTGTACAAAAATCTTAAATTGCATGCGTACGGTTGCTAGTCACAACTGGGGAGCTAGCCGTAGTGCATTGTTGTGCATGTATCAAGCATTGATTCATTCTTGCTTTGATTATGGATGTATTGTGTATGGTTCGGCATCCAAGTCTTTACTGAAGAAATTAGATATAATTCAATCCAAAGCATTAAGAATATGTTGTGGAGCAGTTAAAACATCCCCTGTGGATGCAATTGGAGTAGAAATGGGAGAGATGCCTCTAGATATTAGAAGGGAAAAACTGGCAATTACATACTGGGTAAATCTTCAACAATCAGCAAATAATCACCTTACTTGCAAAGTATTGGAGGAGTGCTGGGAATACTCATATGATGGAGGACACAGTTTTGGATGGAAGAGCAGAGTATGGGCCAAGGAATGTTGCATGGACAATAGGATCTTCTGTCCCAATATACCACTTACTGATACTCCACCATGGAAAGTCCCTGAACCGCTTGTAGATTTGAGTTTACTAAACAAGTCCAAAGAGGAGTACATTGGAAATGAGATTAATGCTTTTTTAAATAACACATTTTATTCAGTGTTACAAATATTTACAGATGGTTCAAAGGAACCTGTCAGTCAAAAGGTTGGATTAGGAGTATATATTCCACATTTTAAAAAACATATTTGTTTGAGGTTGACTGATGAGATGTCCGTGTACACTGCAGAGTTAACAGCTATAATAATAGGACTACAGTGGGTTGAACAAGTCAGACCAAATTAAGTAGTAATATGTTCAGATTCTTCTTCAGTTTTAAGTAGTATAGTACATGCAAGATCAGACAGAGAAGATTTATTAATGGAAGTATATGTATCATTATACAGACTGAAAGAGGTTGGAGTAGTGGTGTATTTTTGTTGGGTACCAGCACATGTTGGGGTATCTTGTAATGAAGTTGCTGATAAACTAGCAAAAAAGCACTAGACAAGAGGGAGGTGGATGTTAGAGTACCTATGGGGAAAAAGGAGGCAAAATCGATTTTAAAGAGAAAGTTAATGAATAAGTGGCAAATTAGATGGGATAGTAGTAGCAAAGGGAGATGGTGTTATAGTATCACACAGACAGTAGGGAGGATAAACTGTCAGGGAGGAAATAGGAAAGAAGAGGTATTGCTGTCTAGGTTACGACTGGGACATACAGGGTTAAACTCAACACTGGCAATTATGGGGTTACATGAGAATGGATTATGTGATGTGTGTGGTGTATCTGAAAATGTATGTCATGTTTTATTTATTTGTAGTAAGTATAATATTTTTCGGGTGTATTATTCAGTCATTTGGAAAATGGAGAGGATAGAATGAAGAATGAGGATATTCTAGGAAAAGGTTTATTGAACAGACAGATATATAGAGCACTAATTGCGTTTATATATGATTCAGGTTTGGGTTTTAGAATATAATATGTCTGTAAAGTTGAACCCGCCATGGGGGCTGAGTGTGGACGGAGGAGCTGAACACGCAGCGCCGGATGAAACTCAATGAAGCTTCTATTGCAGGTACTATAAATACTGGTGATGTGTGTGGGATGATATAGATAGTTAGTTAATGGTCCATTGGTATACCATGGGAAGGAAGAGGAAACAGTTTTAAACTTCAGACTTATCACCCAAGGTTCATTTGCTATCCAGTACAGTAGGTGGCGATAATGCTCCTTAGGAGTTAATCGCCATTAAACAAGAAGAAGAAGAAGTAAGTCAGTTCGTTTGGTAGAGGGAAATCAAATGGTTGAACTCATGCTACCTTCTTGCTTCTCTAAAGTCCTTTGTTGAGAACTCTTTGAGTTTCTGCTCAACTGTGAGTATGAATTGACTTTATATACTTGAGTTTGTCTTTGTTTCATAAGATCATTGATGTTAGCTATTTACTTTCTTTCTAGAAAGGACTTTTAATTTACACATGTTCTTTTGTGAGCACTGATGGGATACTAGAGACAGTGAATCCAAGTGCAATCCACACTGGCAACAAGGCTACAGCACATGTCCTTGCACATGGCCAGCAACATGGCACTGAGGACAACATTTCACTGAACACCGTTGACTGTGATCTTTTCTTACATTGTGGACTATAGGATTACAATCATTGCATTGCACTCCAATAGCTTGGTGGAATTGAAACTCATTGCATCTTCATCATCACTTTAACAAAAGACAGGACATTCGAACGATAAGTTTATTTCATCTCCTTGACTCATTGAAGAGACAAAGACTTTTGAGAGTGCTTTGCGGTTTATTTATTATCTGTTTGGCATTTTATTATGTATTAAGCACTGGTGGGGAAAATAAAATAGGTTTAAATATTAATTTGTTTTCTGAAGAGATTTATTTATCAGTACATGTCCAAAATCTGTTGAACCCCCTCAGAGTAATATCTTTAAAAGAAAGGAGGTGTAACAACATTGTGGCTTTTGATGTTTCGATAAGTTTTGTTAGCTCTTCATGAACTTTGACAGCAAAGAATTGAAGTTGCATGTGAGTAAAATTATTAGACACTGTTTTCTGAGGTGCTTTGACAGATGATTGCATTTTTCCAATTTTATTTGACTATTTACATTTTATCTGTAAAGAAATTCATGAAGTCATTACTCTTATGCTGCGACGTAATATCTGGTTCTGTTGAGGTTTTATTCCTAACCAATTTAGCCGCAGTACTGAATAAACACCTAGGATTGTTGTGGTTATTTTCTATGAGTTTACTAAAATATGTCTGTATCTACAGACACTATCCTTCCATGCACCACGAAATACATCTATTTTTGTATTCTTCCACATGCGCTCTATTTTCCGAGCTGCTCTCTTGAGAGCAAGAGTGTGATCATTGTACCATGGTGCAGGGTTTATTTCTTTACATTTTCTTTAATTGAAGTGGGGCAACTGTGCAAATGCAGACTGAATTTATATTTGTTTATTCCATCAATTTCTTCTGGGCTTTGGGGTTTATTGAGTGTATGAGATAGATCTGGAAGATTATTAGTGAAGCTATCTTTAGTGATCGAAAGAATAGTTCTACCTGAACGATAGCGTGGTGTAGATTGAGTAAAATTAGCTGATAGCTGCATACAAGAGACGAGGTAATGATCTGAGATGTCATCACTCTGCTGCAGAATTTCTGTATTATCAACATCAAATCAATATGACAGAATTAAATCTAGCGTATGATTATGGCGATGAGTTGGTCCTGTTACATTTTGTCTGACTCCAAGAGAGTTGAGAATATCGATAAATGCTAATCCCAAAGTATCATTTTCATTATCTATGTGAATGTTGTAGTCACCAACAATTCAGGCTCTATCTACAGTAACTACAAGATCTGATAAAAAAATTTGCAAATTCACTAAGGAAATCTGAATAAGGCCCGGGTGATCTATACACTGTAGCAAGGGTAAAGGACGACAGAGAATTTCTATTTGTATTTGACGGTGTCATCTTAAGCATTATTAGTTCAAAAGACTTACATTTATATCCTGTCCTCTGAGTAACACCAAAAACTTCACTGTAAATTGTAGCAACACCTCCTCCTCGACCCTTCAGATGAGGCTCATGTTTATAACAATAACCTGGGGGAGTAGTAATAATATACTAATATATTCATCCGGTTTAAGCCAGGTTTCAGTCAAACAGAGCTCATTCAAACTATGATCTGTAATCATTTCATTAACAATTAGTGCTTTGGTAGAAAGTGATCTAATATTTAATAGCCCTATTTTTATATGATGTCTATCATTAATTTTTATGTTTTGTTCAAGTTTGACCTTAATCACATTTTTTCTAAATGATTTAATGAGGGTTTTGTGGTTGGTAGTTCGGGGAACAGACACAGTCTCTATGAGATATCTAGGTGAAACTGTCTCTATATGTTGTAGTTTATGTGACCTGTGTGACATCTCAAGGCAGCTAGCAGACGTATAGATTAACCAGTTTGTCTGCTTCCTTACCTGGGCCCAAGTTAGTCAAATACTATCATTATTAAGACTATGAGCAAAATTACTAGAGAGGAGAGCGGCACCTTCCCTGGAGGGATGTGTCCGTCTCTTTTAGCAGGTCTTCTACCCCAAAAACTCTTCCAATTGTCTATAAATCCTATTTTATTCTCAGACATCCAGCCATTCAGTGACACTAATCTACTATAAACCTCATTACCACAATGAGTAGTGAGGGGACCAGAGCATATTACAGTGTCTGACATTATTTTTTCAAATTCACACACCTCTTTTACATTATCTTGATTGATCTCCGACTGGCAAAGCCGGACATTGTTAGTGCTGACATGAATAACAATTTTAGAAAATCTACGTTTAGCATTAGCCAGCACTTGTAAATTTGATTTTATGTAAGATGCTCAGGCACCTGAAATGCAATTAACAATAGTGGCTGGAGTCTCTATTTCCACGTTCTTTAAAATAGAATCGCCAATAACAAGGGCTCTTTCAACATGATTCTCAGTGGGTGCATCACTGAGAGGGAAGAATCAATTGGAAACCCTACCCAGATAGCAATGAGTCGGCGGGCCGCTGGCGGTGCTCCGGAGGCAGTAGAAGCGGCAGAATGGCGATATCGCAAACACGTTTGACGGTGCGGCAGCCGCCTTCGTTCCACGTCCGGCCCGCTGGCCATCCGCCGTTCCGCCGCCGTTATATCGAAGACCGCGGACCTTCTGCGGGGCGTCGGAGGCAAACGCTATTTTCGAGCGATCTGCCGCCGCTTATTGTGTATATAATATATACATATACATTTTTTTTTATATTTATACCATGCAGTTTATCAAGAATAATGATTGATCAAACCAGACAAATTTCCATTTGGCATTTTAATTCCACATTTCAAAGTACAGTAACTGTCATTGAAAAAAGATGTCAGATCACTGAAATATAAATAACAGAAAAATACAAACATTATATATACACACACACACACTAAAGAACATGCAGGTTTCCAATTCAATTTTGGTAAAAAAATAAATAATAATAAAAAAAAAACACTATTGTAACACTTACAATAATTGTTAATAATATAAAGAGATCAGCTCTGGGATGAAAAGAATTACCAGTAAACATAAGCAATGAGGATATTTGGTACCAAATAAAGTGCAGGATACCAAATAAATTGAGGTATAACATCATATTTACAAGTCATTTCTAACAATAGGATAAGTGGTAATAATTTAGAGTAAAGCTCTGGAGTAGAATATACCATTATAACTGCAATGCTGACCTGTGGCACAAGGATTTACAAGCTATATTTAAAAATAGAATAGTTAAGCACTGTAACAATGAAATAAGCAGCAAATTGTATATTAAATAATTGGGATCTTTGGTATCAAAGAATGTGCAGGATAACAGGTATAAAAGGACAAAGGACATCCCATATTCATCCAAGGAGCTGCCCTCAAAGCAGGGTCACAAGAGAAAAAAATAAAATGAATAAATAAAAAAAAAGAGCAATTTCCACAGTGAACAGTGTGGATTGGGTGAGTGTAGTCTGACACTTTTAGCAGGCTTTTTTAGGGGTCTTGATGTTACTGACTGCAGGATAAAGAAAGGGTTCCAGTTGTCAGTGATGCTAGGGTGTCAGTAGTCAGCCTAGGTTTAAGGGGTCGGCTGTGGGTCCCTCTAAGCTGTGCGGCACCTTTTTCCACCTTCACGTTCAGATGCTCCTTTCAGGTAATGCGTAATGTTAACCTGGATCGCCTCATCAGTGGCATCCTGGGTTGCCGGGTTCTTCCAGATGGCTCTTGTAGAAAATAAAGATCTGTAATTCCATTTGAATGGCATAAGGTCATACACATCTACTTAAATATAAAAGAAAATATCCAACTTACTTTGAACAATGGCCTTCAGGAACATGTCTCTAAAATATGCTTTATCCCCTACACCAGTCCAGGTTGTATTGATGGAAAGGTGATTAGAGAAGATACTCTGAAGCATTCGCCACACGGTTGTCTTTAGGTCCCTCCCACATTTGATTGCCAAAAACCGAAGCTGAAAATACAAAAAAAAACGTTACAAATTACATTTCTCTGAAGCTTCTCATAAATTTAAAATGTGACAGGCTGTAGATTCAGACTGTAGAATATGCAGTGTACAAACTTAATTTTACTTTTTAGATTACCCTATGGCGTTATAAACGAAATCGGCACACTTACAAATCGTTGCTTGAGCTCTTTATCCTGCCTCAAACTGTTGTCAAGCAACGCCAAATCTTCCTGGGTGTCTAGGGTGGAGTAACAGATCCCCTGGTAGGGATAACTTTCCAACAGACACATTGGCACTGAAATGTTGCAGCACAGTTGTCCATGCTACGCACAACATCGCCAAACTCTCCAAGACGTCGCAGCATTAGGGTCTGATCTGCACCTACAGGGGTTCCCAGAATAAAAGAATAAAGTAGTCAGTCCTGGTCCTTCAACTACTAAACTATGACATTTATATCTAGGTCTACTACATGTACAGGTGGCCCCAGTGGGAATTAAACCAACAACCACAGGTGTTGTTTGCAAGTTGTACCTGATTGCCCAGTGCAAGCAAACGTCTTCAACATTGTCCCAACTTGCTTCACCTGCTCTATAAGTGAGCCGCTGTCACCTGAGAAGTAACAATATATTGATTAGCAATACACTAAATATAATAGTAATATAATATAACCACAATTATCATACCAGTAACTTTCCCTGTAATTTCTATCCACAGTATGTTATGCATGGCATACAAGTTCATAATGAAGAACCCTTATGATAACATCAATTTCATTTTTTTTCTTTGAAGCAGAATATTTGTTTGTAAAAGGGAAGGAAAAGAAAATAATGAAATATTGGTATACAGATTTTGGTTGATATATCATACTGTACAGTGAAATTTGCTATTGTTATATCCCTACTCACCTGAAGGACGGATAGATCAGGCAAATCTCCAGTCAGGCCTTTGTAGAGTGTGCTCCTTTGAATAACATAAAACTTTCATGAGTGGGAAGTTGCATATCCACAGGTATTTTAATTCAAACATGCAACATACTGTAATAAATCTACAATATTCAGCCTTTACCTTACACCCTAGGTTGTTTCTCTACACTTTTATTATATTAAATACTTATTTATATAGCTTGCTCACTGTATAATCATGATAGCCTAATACTTATAACACAAGATTGCATCTTAAACGAATGACTGAGTTGAAAACTTGAATAAGAACTCATTTTACCCGGAGGGGACCAGCTAGGGAAACTTACCTGCCTACAATAACTGTTTTCATTTGATTTACATTAAACATGAATAACCTTAGCCATTTATTTATTTTTTTTTGCCTTTACAGGGACTTTAACACTTTCTTAAACATTTGTACAGGTCATAATTGCAAATTAATCCCTTACCTGCAAAAGGTAAAATAACTAAAAAAAAAATCGAGGTTGGAAAAAATGTAAAGACACGGAATTTCTGCGCTACTGTGAAACCAGAGGATAATTTAGCTTTTTCATCGAGTTTATCCTTCATGTCAAAACGGGGATTTTCAAAAATATCAAGTATAGGCCTACCCAAGATTTTGGCCATGTTGCAGATGTCTTTCACTGTTCACTGATACAGGCATTGGTGAAAAGTCTAACTTCATCAATTTATTCTGCTAAATTGTTCATACCATGAATTAAATATCTATTTTAAAACCTAATCAGAATCAGAAAGATATTTATTGCCAAGTAAGTTTTACAAAAGGAATTGTTTTTGGTTTATTGGTGCATGTCTCAAATGTGCATCAATCAAAGAAATGTAAACAATTTTCACCTAAGTGCATAACATAATTCAATATATTTTACATATATTACTGTATAATCACTTCAGAGTTTCAAAGTAATTTAAATGTCATTTCCTAAACCTTACCTTATCATGGAATCAAGAGTCAAGACTATGTTATAAACCCTAATGGTTTTGGAGCAAAAAATAAAAATAGCCAACATGGCTGGTCGATTTTGAGAGTCTAAGCTGTCCTTGTATTTCAAAGCGGCTTGCCGCCAGCCGGCTGCAGTCGATTAGCCCGAGGCAACCGCCAGAGAAAATGAAGCAGGCGGCCCGCCAGCTTTTCGCGGGCGGCATTTTGCAAGAAATGGGAGTGACGAATTCGGCGGCAAACGTTTCATCCCCACCAGTGGGACGCACCTATAGCCGACAGCTTAGGGTCGGCGGCAAAAAGAAGCCGTGCGGACATTTTTTGCTATCTGGGTAACAGGGATGGGAGAGTGGTGAGTATGCTGCCGAGTTGTCACCCAAATGCCCTGCTGTGGGGGCTCTACAGCCGGAAACCAAAGTGTTTGTGTTGCTCTCTGTACTACTCGCATCTGAAACAATATCTACCGGCTTCTCTTTCTCACTGACCTCCACTAGCGATCGGATGCGTGTCTCTAATGTGTGAATTCCTCACTGCTGATGGAGGAGGCTATTGTAAACATGTGACATGCAATGCAGGAAGAAATAACATGAGCAGATGCCATAACTTACCGCAAATTATTTGTTGTTGTTGGTTATTCCGGAGCGGTGAGGGTTTGAGATTGATGTGAATCCCTCACGCAATTGTTTGTTGTTGTTGATTGTTCTTAATAAGCTGTACTTTGAGATCGATGCAATAATCTGTGTAACACAGAGGAGAAAAACAGGTGCGCGCTGAAAAATGCATGCAGTTTAATCGCAATAAAAATAGAAAGTGGATGCAGGTGGAATTTGCGCGCAGTTGAATCACGATAAGAGAATAATGCAAACCTGATACGCGCTGATAAAAATGGCAGATGTTAAGGATTAAAGGCTGAAAACAGATATATATATGTGAAGTAAAAAACTAGCAGGCTACAAACACAGACTCGAGCTAGGTGCCAGCAGCAACAGGTAAAATACACAGATGAAACAGTAGAAAAGAGGAAAAACCTGAATGCGGTAAAATGACAAAGGCAAAAAAAAAAAAAAAAAGATGAACATATGAGGATAAGAATAAGCAGGCTAAGCAGGCTACAAACACTTGTGCGGCATGTCGTCAGCAACAGGAAGTCTAGTGAAGTGACAAGGTGTGTCAAGTGGGGAGAATAGATTTGTTATCATCCTAATGGTTCCAGGGCAAGACAGAACAATAATGGGGAAAGAGGGCAACCCTGCCAAGTGCCCCTATTCAGAGTAAAATAATCTGAAATTAATCCATTTGTTTGTACTGCTGCTAGAGGGTGCCTATAACGTAACTTAATCCAACCAATAAATATTCTCTGCATCAAGTGAGATGGCAGCGACCGGAGACTGATAATTTGCCACTGACCACATAATATTGATGAAACACCTAATGTTGTCAGAAGACATATGGCCCCGAATAAACCCCACCTGATCTATATGTATAAAAGATGTCATAACTTTACTTAATTGGTTAGCCAAAATTTTTGTCAATATTTTTATTTAGCTGGATCAGGGAAAGTGGAAGGTAACTTTTAGTTGCTTGGATCTTTGTCCTTTTTAAGAATCAGACTGATCCGTGCTTGTGTAATGGTTGGGGGAAGCTTTAAAATTCTAACAAAATCTAGCCAATTCTGTAGCATAAAATAAAACAATTCAGCGGCAAAACCATCTGGCCCCAGAGCTTTGCCTGTAGGTAAGGCCTTAATTACCTCATCAAGCTGCTCCAAGGTTATCTCAGAATCAAGATAATTTTGTTGCTCAGTCGTCAGTATAGGGAGTTCTAATGGTTCCACAAATGTTCTAATATCTTCATCAGTAGATGAAGACGTGGAACTATAAAGATCAAGATAGAACTCTTTAAAAGCAGTATTAATATCAGTGGCTGAGGTAAATATTTTACCACCAACAGATTTCACTGAGGGAATGGTAGAAAAAGACTATCTCTGCTGTATATATCTAGCCAAAGGCTTCCCTGCTTTATCCTCCAACTCAAAGTCTTGCCCTGAATAACCAAAACTCCACTTTCCATGACAAAATAGTATTATATCTATATTTCAATCGGTTCAATTCTCTGAGGCCATCAGACAACATTCGGCGCTTCAGCTCTGCCACTACACTATTAATATTCCTTTCCAACTTCACAAGTTCTCGTGCTTTGGATTTTTTGGTAAATGAGGCATACTGTATGATCCGACCCCTAAGAACCACCATAAGAACCTCTCAAGTCACACCCACAGAGGATACCGAGGACCAGTTGGTATCCATATAAACATTGATTTCAGTCTTTAACATTTGTTGGAAATCAGGTTTTTGCAAAAGGTATACATTAAGGTGCCAACTATATGATTTACTTTTCTCTGTATGTGGCAACATCTCTAAACTCACCAGGGCATGATCTGAGATTTAGATGTTTCCAATTGAGCAATCCACAACAGATGAAATGAGGGACTATGCTATAAAAATCTATTCTAGAATAAATCTTACGAACTGATGAAATAAACGTATAGTCCCTAACAGATGGGTTCAAAAGTCGCCAAATATCTGCAAGACCAAGATTTTTACACAACCTGTGAAGCGTCAATGTTGCTCTAGGGGGTATACACACTTTTGCTTCACTATGATCAAGGACTATTAGAATCCATTATTAGATTAAAGTCTCATCCCAATATTATATCATGAGGTGTGCCAGCGGTTTGCAACATCCTTCAAGATCAATAAAAAAGCCCAGATAGTCAATGTTAGGCATGTACATATTAGCCAAAACCAACATTTGCCCCTGAATTTCTGCTAAAACAATAATGATTCTCCCCAATTGATCTTAAATCTGTTTGAGAGATTTGAATTGTAGATGTTTATTTATCAATATAATGACTCTCCTACTCTAACTTGCATCAGCACTAAAGAAAACATGCCCACCCCATATCTTCCCAAATTTTTCAGCTTCCTGCGAGGAAAGATGTGTTTTTTGAAGAAACACTGTTATATTTCTTACATTTAAGAAAATAAATAACCTTCCTTCTTTTTATGGGGTGCCCCAACCCATTCATATTCCACGTGGAGAAAGATAACCCACTCATATTTACATTCTACATTTTTATATAATAGAAAAAATAAATTGTGTGTAAAAAAAAAAAAAATTATAAAGACCACATTCCCACATCAGTACGACAATCAAAACCTGAACATCCCCCAGAACCAAACAAACAGAAAACAGAAAAATGTGCGCATTAACCCCACGCACGACAGCCGAACTGTAAACTCAAAAGGTCAATATACGCCTACGAGAGGCCCTGTGACAATTTTGCCATCAGATTGCTCAAGTCCGATGCGTCTGCACATATTTTGTGAGGCAAGATTACATAACAGAAAATACTTTGTAAAAAAAAACACAGCTAATAGGCAGAAAAAACACAAAGACCCTGTAGTTTCATTCACAGAACTGTCTCGAAGGTGTGATCCTCCACAAAACAAATTCCAACCGATATAAAGCTGTTCAGTTTCCTCGGGCAGAAAAAAAAAAGTGTTCAGTGAGCCGGCTGTTTATGAGTGCAGCAGATGATGGATTCATTCCAATGTCCCACAAAAGTAATCCACAAAACAAACTCCAGCCAATTGGAGGCGTAAACGCAAGGAACGAACAGATTCATCCAAATCTGTCCCGAAGGAGTGTTATTCCACAAATCAAACTCCAACCGCTAGGCGGAACCAGCACAAAAATAAACAAAACAGGCTTCCCGGTTCCTCGGATGATCAAGAGTCAAATTCACTCAGAGGCCGCATAAAAAAATTACAAAAACATGACTAACTCCATACATTTTACAAAAGACATAATTTCTGTGGGCATGTAGATATTTTGCAGCCATCCCCAGCATCCTCTCTCAATCTGGCTGGGAACCCCAGTGCAAAACAGTGACACTAGGGGTCCAACTTAAATCACGCCATGCGCTGAGCCCTGTACGTGTACTGCTGACACAGGAGCGGGCAGGTATTTTACATGCCAAAGCGACCAGCTGTGTCAGACTGCACGTACCCTTCCCCAACGCCCCATAAAGTCATCAAAGTCTTCTGGTTTTTTACCCCCGACAGGGGGGAACAAGGCGACGTGCCAAGCATGGGAGCAGGCCGTGCCAGCCGCGCCTTTTCTCTCTCTATGTTTCTCACATAGAGTTAAATCTTAACGCTATCATACGCATTGGGGAAGGCGATCTTTCCCAGTTCCTATTCTTTCAGGGGGAAAAGACAATGCGGAGACCAAACCTGCCCACAATGGGGGAGGTAAAGCGTGGTGAATGCATCAAATGGGTTTTTAGGTCACGTGGAAAGTGGCGCGGTGGTAGATCCTGTCTCATTGGGAGGGAGGAGTTGCTACAGACACGGCGACCAGGGGGCAGTGGGAACTGCCCAAGGGAGATGCGGCTCCGTTCGCAAGGGGACCGTACCGCGGAAAATACACACAGGAGGATAAGTCCACTTAGGAGCCCGTCCTGTGGAGCACCTATTCCATTACAGGGTAGATTGAGTACCCGCTTTGGATTTGGTCGGTGAGTTCCTACGCTGAATTCGCGGGAATTCGCTGAGAAAACACGGGACAAAACCGACTCAACCCTGAGATTGTAAAATCTCGCAAAGGTATTGGGTGTTGCCCAACCCGCTGCTCTGCATATATCTGCTAGGGAGGTGCCCCTGGCCAGTGCCCATGAGGATGCAACACTTCTTGGTGAGTGTGCTCGGACCCGCAAGGGAGGGGGGGGGGTGCACGGCCTGGGTGTGATAGGGCAATGTAATGGCGTCCACTACCCAGTGGGAAAGCCTCTGTTTGGAGACAGTGTTCCCTTTCCGCAGTCCAATAAAGCAGACAATGAGCTGCTCAGATCGTCTAAAGCTCTGTGTGCGGTCCAAGAAGATACGCAAAGCATGTACCGGATATGGCAACGAAGGGGCTGGGCCTGCCTCCTCCCGGGGCAGCGCTTGCAGGTTCACTACCTGGTCCCTGAAGGGAGTGGTAGGAACCTTGGGCACATAGCCCGGTCGCGGTCTTAGAATCACATGAGTGTCTGCCGGACCAAACTCCAGGCTGGTGTCGCTGACAGAGAACACTTGCAGGTCCCCGACCCTTTTGATGGAGGTGAGCGCGATCAAGAGGGCCGTCTTCAGCGATAGGGCCCTGAGTCTGACTGATTCTAGCGGCTCGAAGGGTGGTCTCTGAAGGCCCGAGAGGACCCCTGAGAGATCCCAGGAGGGGAACAGGCTTGGTCGGGAGGGATTTAACCTCCGGGCGCTTCTTAGGAACCTGATAATTAAGTTGTGCTTACCCAAAGACTTGTCGTCTGCTGCGTCGTGGTGGGCCGCGATAGCAGTTACATACACCTTCAAGGTGGAGGGGGACAGCCTCCCCTCCAACCTCTCCTGCAGGAATTAAAGCACTGACCTAACTGCACACCTCTGTGGGTCTTCAGCCCGGGAAGAACACCAATTTGCGAACAAGCGCCACTTCAGGGCGTAGAGTTTCCTGGTAGAGGGAGCTCTGGCTTGGTTGATCGTGTCTAATACAGCAGGTGGCAGATCAGCTAGATCTTCCACATCCTGTCCAGGAGCCAGATGTGGAGGTTCCAGAGGTCTGGGTGCAGATATCAGAGCATGCCCGTCCCTAAGAAAGAAAAATCAATGAAGTCATCGACGGTGTCGCCGAAAAGACCGAACTGGGAGACAGGTGCGTTGAGCTGAACCACTGCGAAGTTGCTTGTCCACTTTGCGCATCTCGAACAGGTTCAGCCATAGATGTCGTTCCTGAACCACAAGAGTGGCCATCGCCTGCCCGAGTGACCATGCTGTGACCTTTGTGGCCCTGAGGGCGAGTTCGGTCACTGAGCGCAGTTCCTGCAGCACGTCGGGATCAGGACTACCCAAGTGCAGATCTTTAAGTGCCTTGGCCTGGTGGACTTGCAGGAGGGCCATGGCATGCAGGGCGGAAGTGGCCTATCCGGTGGCACTCTAGGCTTTGGAGGTCAATGAAGACGTCATCCTACAGGCCTTGGAGGGGAGCACAGGGTGACCCCGCCAGGTGGCGGCGTTCTGTGACAGCACCTGTGGCCGTCAGGAGCGGAGAGCACTCTACCGCATCCAGAAACTACACAGGGGCGGAAGTGCATCTTTATAAAGATATGTCCTTAAAAGGACATTCAACACCAGCTGTGTATATGCTCTTTTAGAGAAAATAACTCTTTTACTGCGCAGTCGAAGTGCCCAGGGGCCAAGCTGCACTGCTATGCAGAGAAGGGAGAAAGATTGTGTCTGTGTGCAATTTCGGGCTCATCTGAGGTTCTGTACACACCGCACACTATATATACCAGGTGACGTCAGCGTAGATAAATAATCAAACATCGATGTATTACCAGTACACGGTACTCGTTTCAAGCAATGTCTGCAAACAGTGCCTGCTTTGTAAAGGTTTTTTGACCATCGCTGTTATGATTGACCACAAAATGAAAGTTCCCAGACAGGAGACTTGAATGATGCAGTGGCTTCTATCTTGCGGCTTATTTTCTCAGTTTGCCATTTTCAACTTCACGCTAATGTGTGCAGAACTGTGAATCATCAACTGATTTAACAAACTTACAGTTAATAGGACACCATCTCCCTGTAGAAATTTAACCCACGTGAAACACTGGCGAAGTGTGTCCATCTACAGAGCCATACAGGTGCATTAGCGGTAGGGTTGGGTTTCGAGATGAAAATTTCGTTCTAAAATGGAACCGGTTCCAAATTTCAAAGCACCGTGGATACGATAAGACACATGCATTTCGAATCCTCACTTCAGTTCTTAACTTTATTAATCATGCTCGAGAGGTGAACGGCAGTGAGCATTTTACAGTCGTGTTGATCTGCCAGGACCTGCTACAAGGACCTAATTTCATTATGCACAAGCGCAGTTCATTAAATTTGCTTTGCGCTTGCCTCGTTTACTTCCGGGAGTCAGCGCCCACTCTTACATATATTGGGCTCTCGCATATATCTGGCTGAGGAGCGAGAGACAGATCCGTCCCTATCGCTCACTCTCTCTCCAGATCCAGCTGATCCTTCTCGTAAGCTGAAGAGCGCCTCGGCGCCTCTTCGCTTCACGAGGGGGGCGCTGAACCTCTGTACATTTCACGCATAATAATAAAGTGGCTGAGAAATTACTCGAGGTGGTTACTCGGGCTGTGGCCAGACTACAACTAGACTGGCCACGCGAACAAGAGACCCCCCCCCCAAACGCTCCAAACTATTAGACAGATTTCTGTCTGGTAGCCCAAAAAAAATATATATATATATATATATATATATATATATATATATATATATATATATATATATATATATATATATAATAAAATTAAAAAAGGGAAAGCTATATTAGTCCCTTCCTTTCTTTGATGACCACCATGACGAGCTTTCTCACTCATGGAGGAACCCATATACTTCCCGTGTTCACGTACCCTTGACGTCTTTATACTCGACTATCGTGGGTGCTGAGACACAGGGGATAACAATGATGCTGCCGGTCGAAGAGACACTTGCGTGCTATCTCTCACCGGGTTCGTCCTCATCACTCAAGAAACCCGCTCTCCCCACTAAGCCAAGCGGCAGGTCAGGCTGGTGCTGCGCTGCACACCTTGGCCGTGTTACAGGCGTACCAGGCTGACCTACTGAAAGACCTGAATGCGGGTGCAACGCTCGACGAAGTAGCCTTTTCTGAACTTCGCTGGGCCACAGATTTATCTCTCCGTGCGACCAAGCAGACAGCCCGTGCCATTGGTCGGTCTATGTCTGCTTTAGTCAGCATGGAGAGGCATTTATGGCTTAACATTTCAGGCATCAAGGATAAGGAGAGTTTTTCCACTCAATGCCCCGGTTTCGCCTTCCGGTCTCTTTGGAGACGCCATGAATACGGTTATCTCCACATTCCAGGAGGCGAAAAGCCACGAGGAAGCCTTCGGGCAGTTTTTTCCTCGTCGCACTCAGGGGGGCGGGGCCATCTGCCACCCAGTCCCGCCCCGACTCTGCTAGGCAGAGCGTGGCGAGTCATGCTCCCCCTCGTAAAGACTGTGGACAGGCTCGACGCCCTCAGCAGCCCCCGGAGCAGGACCTCAGGGTCGTGATTTCTAAAAGAAAGAAACCCTGACGGTCTTGTGCCCAGCCTTGTGGGGGTGGTTCCTCTCGGGACGGGGCGCGTGTACCATCCATTCGGCCCTCTCGATACCCTCACAAAACCTCTTCACTCCCGCCGCCTTTGATGTTTTGGGTGACAGAGGCTTCCAACAAAGAGTTGGGTGTACCGTTGCTTCTGCCAGGCAATTCTATGTGGGTTCTGAACACGGTAGAAAGAGGCTACAGGAATCAATTATCTCGCCGCCCTCTGCGTTTCAACGGCGTGGTTCCCACTACCGTGGGAGGGGTTGCATCCAATTTTACATCTTTGAGGCTTGAACCACTCGGTCAGGGTGTTCAAGTTCAAGATGCTAACTGTCAAGACAGTCGTGTCTCAGATTCAACATTACGATTGGCTGATCACGATCGATCTCATGGACGCATATTTCCATATTGGAATTCTGCCACAGCACAGGAAGTTCCTGAGGTTCGCTTTCGGGGACGAAGCCTTCCAGTATCGGGTTCTTCCATTCGGCCTAGCCCTATCACCCCACACATTCACGAAATGCATGGATGCAGCACTGGCTCCTTCGCAACTCTGGGGCATCCGCATTCTGAATTACATAGACGACAGGCAGATCTTAGCGCAGCTCCAAGAACTGGCAGTTCAGCACAGGGATATTGTCTTAGCATATCTGGTTTCTCCGGGTCTGAGACTCGTCAAAAGAGCATTCTCTCTCCCACCTGGGGAATCACCTATCTGGGGGTTATATGGAATTCGATCACGATGCGGCCACAGTTGTCTCCCGCTCGTATCACGTCCATTCAGAACACCCTGAACAAACTCAGACTAGGTCAAGGTTGCACTGTTCACCAGTATCAACAAATACTATGTCTCATGGCGTCTGCGTCAATGGTGATCCTTTTGGGCCTGCTCCCTGATGGGCTTGGTAGCGGTCTTAAGTGGTCGTCCAGCTCAAGGGGATGGGAGGGTCGTCAGCTTGGTTGTCACAGTAACTGTCTCGAGTTCATGGTAGTATTTCTGGCCCTGAAATACTTCCTCCAGAGGCTACCATGTCTTGGTGCGGGTGGGCAATACAGCGGTAGTCTCTTACATAAACCATCAAGGAGGTCCACGTTCACGTCAGCTACATTTCTGGCACGTCGGATTCTCCTTGGGGCCCAGGGCAAGCCCCTGTCACTCAGGGCAGTTTATATCCCTGGATGCCTGAATGTGGGAGCAGATTTAATGTCCAGACAGAAAATACGGACGGGCGAGTGGAAACTCCACCCTGAGGTAGTGGAACAAATCTGGGCGAGATTTTACTGGGTAGAAGAGGACCTCTTCGCCTCTATGAACAGCACAATGTCTCCCTCTGGGTCTGGACGTAATGGCGCATACATGGCCCTGAATGCATCTGTATGTGTTTTTCCCCGGTTTCTCTGCTCCCGGGAGACTTGGCCAGAGTTCGCCAGCAAGGGTCTTGCCTCTTACTGATAGCGCCGCGCAGGCCGTACAGGGTATGGTTCTCTGAGCTAATATCTCTCCTCGACGGCTCGCCTTGGGCGATTCCGGACAGGAGGGACCTTCTGTCTCAGGGGACGATATTTCATCCCCGGCCCGAATTGTAAAAACTTCATGTTTGGCCCCTGAAGGGTGCCAACTGAGGAACACAGGGCTGTCACCTGAGGTTATCGAGACCATTCTTAGTGCTAGGGCTCCCTCTACCAGACGAATCTACACCAATAAATGGGGTGTCTTCGAAAAGTGGTGCTGTTCACATGGTGCAGATCCAGATAACTGCCAAATTGTTTCAGTTCTGGACTTTCTGCAGGAAAAACTGTCAGCAGGCATATGCTACTCTCAGGGTTTATGTGGCCGCCATTTCGGCTTGCCATGCCTTGATGGACGGGGTGCCTTTGGGGAGGCATCCTCTACTCCGCCGGCCTGTTTAGAATTTGCCCCAGGTATGGCCAAAGCTATCCTGCATCCTCATCCTGACTACCTTCCTAAGGTGCCTTTTTCGACACTACATCCTGTCACTCTGGAAGCCTTCTGCTCCCCGCCGTTTTTAACGCCGGAGCAGGAAAGACTTCACGGACTCTGCCCAGTCCGTGCCCTTCAGACTTATGTCCACCGCACTAGCCAGTGGTGTAAGTCAGGGCAATTATTTGTCTGCTATGGGGGCAGGGGGGCGGCCGCTACCAAGCAGACTATGTCACATTGGGTGAGGGATGCTATTGCCCTGGCCTATGAGGCGCGCGGTCAAGCGTTCCCAAAAGCGCTTAGCAAAGCGCAGCATCATAGTGAAGCTTTTTATAAAGGGAACGTCACGGGTTACATGTGAAAAAAAGTGGAACGAGATGCTGCGCTTCTTTGCTGCACTGGGACGTCCCAGGACTGCTCTTCAGAAAAAGATATCTGATGACACACTGGTGACGTGTCTATTTATAGCCTGGCCACAGGTGCATCTAATGATCTCACCAGCCGAGGCTATAAATTCCGGTCAATTTTCATTGATGTGTTACACACATATTCACAGCTGGTCACAATGCAGGATTGTTCCCAAAAGCGCTTAGCAAAGCGCAGCATCTCGTTCCGCTTTTTTCAGGGAACAAGGGTTACACATGTAACCCGAGACATTATTACTGTCGCTTACAGGTTGCATGTTTTAAAAATGCACTGTAATGCTCTAATTGCAAAATAGACATCAGAAGATGGAAGTTGAGTTTTTAAGCTTTAATTTGATACCAAGTTTTTGAACATTGATGGAGTTTTTGATATATAACAAAGCATTTGTTTTATAGCCACATTTAAATGGCCCACCTGTTGGCAAGTGACAGTTAACTGGTTTAAAATGGGTATGTAAGACGGCCTCTGTAGCACTCCTATTTTCACCTACAGTCACCAAAATTAGTAAATAATTCTCATCAAGCTGGACAACTTTCAGAATTATAATTATTAACTCTGCCCAACAGGAAGTCATCCATTTAGGATTTTTTTAATATTGCATTCTCTGAACTTTTAAATACTCCTCCTAGGGGATTCATGAGACTGTTACCACATTTAGACAACATTATGCCAAGATATTGAAGATGCTAAATTACGAACATATTTTGAAATATTGAATGGTGTTGCCATAGTTAGGCATTATATTAATGGAAAAAATGGGAAACAGCAGTGTCACATCTTCTGTGTGCAATGTTTGATTTAGATCAAAATTAAGATGTATGTTGGGAGCTAATCACATGGATTTTACTATTTTGGGTTACAGACATAGCGCCACCACCGGGCTGCAGGAAGCATGGCTCTTCAAAGAGACTTTAAAATAGTTATCTTATATTTACCCAAATTGCTTCAAATGCCAATTGTATGTCTCCACCTTGTATTGTTTTCCGAAAGCCAATGGGTGGAAATGGACCCATGGTGCTTGGGCCTGTCATCGCTGCTCGCAGCTATATTTATTATTGTTTTTATTATTATCATCAACAGCAACAGTATCAGTTCTAATCTAGAGTCCTGCTGATCCTAAATGGCAAATGGAGAACATGCTAAATAATTGGGCTTCTGCTTCATATTGAACTGCTGTTTGCTTCTGCTAACAGATGAATAATGCGTGCCACTTCTTCGTTCACTCTCCAACATCTTTGGCACTAACAATTTCTAATGTTGGGACAAATCAATGTATCCCCACCATTTTTCTCCCCTTATAGCAGAACAAATGATAGCATATGCATCATACCACTGAGCCATTTTCTGTCAGTCTCTCTCCTGACTAATTCATTTATTGAGCCCTGTGGTTGTTTTGATCATTGCACCCCTGCATTTACGGGTTGATTCAATCTGAAGCACACTCTTTATTCTGTGGGGCTTATTTTTAGTCTATATTTATTTTCTGTAATTTGTAATAAATATGAAAGCTCATATTTGAGCTTTCACAATCTGACATTAATATTTATAAATATCTGAAGGGCTCCATGGTTTTGGTTTGAAAATATTTTTGTATTTATTTCTATATTTAAATAACACCTACAGTGTTAACAACACCTACAGTGTTACAATCTTTTTATTTCTGTATCACTGTCAAGTAGAACTTGAAAAGAGGGTTTGATTGAATGGATCTTCTTTGTGTGGTTATTCTATTATAATGTACACCCTATGATATACCATGTTTACATCATATCATGAAAGTAGTGTACATATATGTATGTTATAGTGTACAGTTAGCTGATCATTATCGCAAAATCAATACCCTATGACAAGGTAAGGATATCTTCTCGATATCTTGTATCACCATAAAGGTTCATTTTGCAATGTTGATCAGCTGTACATATCTGTGCTTTCTGGACAGCCCATGTTTTAGAACCTCATGCTCACCACTTTTACCTTTCCCAACAAATACCAGTCCTGTTGATCTGGCAAAGGCAAGTTGGAGTCCAATTCATCAAAATCAGATAACTGGCGAAATACCTGCTCCTCCCCTTGATCTAAATTTAGCACATACAGTACATAATCTTCATAAATTGTGGTGTACTCTCCTTAGTGGCCATTGACTCATGTTAAATTAGATAAAAATGTTCTTCTGAAGAGAGTAGACTAATCATTGTGATCACTGACGGTTTATGCTTTTACAGAAAATAAATGAAAATAATGCCAATATTAGTTATTTATGTTTAGAACTATTGGTGGTTAAAATTAGTACTAAACCAAGTAAGTGTTGTGGGTCAATGATTAAACACAATTATTTTGAATGAACTATAAGTTTTAGTGATAAAGTCCTTGAAGTCATCCTAAATTAACTGAGGAAATACTTTGATTTTGGGAGGGCCATGTGACCTGTGAGCATGATGGCAGCATAGTGTTGTGACTCTGCCAACCCTACTCAATTTTCATTTATATACTTAAGCTTTTTTCGCTAGTTGCTTGACATTTTGTTTTTTGTTTGGATATTGGGCATCGACAGCATGTCTTCTCGCCAAGGAAAATCATCCGGCATGCAAACGCAGCGTGATCAAATGCACGAGGAGGATAAGATAGAGGACTCTCTCGCCACCATGATTGCTTCTGCTATGGAGAAACAGCAGCAGTTTATTGAAGCACAGTTTAAAACTTTACAAGATAGACTAGATACGATTCAGTCAGAGCTTTCCAGCTGCTCTAATGGGGTGAGAGAACTGCGTGATCAATATTCCAGTCTGAACAGCCGGGTCGGCAAAGTGGAGAAAATCACGACAAATCTGCCGCCAGATTGACAAGCTTTGAGGAAAAGATTGCTGATTTGGAAGACCGGAGCCGTAGGGATAATGTTTGTGACATGAATCTCCCGGAAGGTGTGAAAGCCACGAACCTCACGGCATATATCTCTGGATCTTTACCTGTATGGTTCCCTTCGTTGGTCGATGCTAAACCGGAGATAATGAAAGTGCATCGTATCGGCCCGTCCAACAACTCTGGCAGGCCTTGCACGGTCATTATGAAGATGCTACGCTATACGGATCGGGATTTAATTCTCCAAACTGCCAGAAAATCTCCAGTCAAGGTGGATGGGAAAGATATCTGATTTGCTGCGGACTTTAGCGCTTTCACTATTAACCGCCGGTGTTCCTTTTTGGAGGCTACTAACAAATCTCAGAAAATGGGCTTTCAGACCTTTTTGATGTACCCTGCACAGCTGAAGTTAACGCGAGGTTCGACTCAGCACATTTTCAAGTCTCCTTTGGAGGTTGAAGATTTTCTTAATGATTTGGTCACACAGGAGAATGAGGAAGGATAAACTGACATGAATTATATGTCCTAGAGGTTTTTCTCTCTTTCTTCATTAGTTTATTCTTATATATTAATTGTCTAGTGCAAAAGAAATGTCACAATTTACATTTGAGTGTAAGCTTCTCTGTTTATTTTGTTCATTGCCAAGTTTGGTCAGTAGCATATTAATAATGAGTGGGGAGGGGTAATTGTGTCTGCCGCCCTTCTCTTTTCCATAAGGTGGTTTAATGGTTCACCCGATTACTCTTTTTTTTTTTCTTTTGTTATATTTAATTTTTTATTATTTTCCTTTGTTAGCTGATGCCTTGTTAGAGATTTTTGTTTGTTTGTGGGTAATTGGGTGTTCTCTTGTGTTGTGGCGACCAGGGTGGGTGGGTATTTCTCAGAATTGTAGAGTGTATATTTTTTGGTGCATTCTGTTTATTGCTTTATGCCCAGTTATTGTTTTCTTGATGTTTTTATGCTATTCTACAGCTAATTCATGGCTACAGAAATGCTTCATATAGTTAGCTGGAATATAAATGGGCTAAATGGTCCCATTAAACGTACTGCCTGTCTGGATTACTTACATAGGCAACAGGTTGATTTGGCATTTATCCAAGAATCACATTTAAGAAAGTCAGATGTTCAAAGGTTTTCTAACAAGTTTTATTATGTAGTCCTCAATAGATAGTAAATCAAGGGGTACTTTGGTCGTGTTAAAACGAAAGCTTTTGTTTAACATTTTAGAAAGATATAGTTGTGTGGAAGGCAGAGTATCATACATTAAAACAGTTATTGCGGGTAAGAAATTAGCATTTATTTCAATTTATGCCCCTTCTCATTTTGATCCAAATTTTCTTCTTACTCTCACTACAACTTTATTGCGCATACAAGATTGTTTTCTTATCATCGGTGCAGATATGAATGCGGTAGTTGATGTTTCTTTTGATCGTTCTTGCATGCAAAATTATCCAACGCAATATTTATTATCTACTGAATTACGCAAGTTTATGTCTGATCTTAGTCTAATTGATGTATATCGCATCCTACAAAGAGACAGTACACCTTCTACTCTGCCAGACATAAAAGTTATTCTAGGTTGGATTATATACTTATATCTCATGCTGCATACTCAGAATTACACATTGTTGATATAAAGTCTTGTCCTTTATCTGATCATAGTGTGGTCTCAGCTAAAATCTCTCTTGTGTCTGCACATTCTAGAGCGTCACGTTGGCGTTTTAATACCACACTGCTACAAAATAAAGATTTCTGTGCAATGCTCAAAAAAAGAGTTGAGTTGGTTTATAGAGATAAATGCTGGTTCGGTGGACGATCCCCGCTTTCTCTGGGATGCTATTAAGGGTTGCATACGGTCTTCTTCCTTTTCTTTTGCATCCCAATTAAGTAAGTCTAGATTGAAGGAAATAAGCACTTTCGGGACAAAATTAAACAGGCTGGAGAATTGTCAGCAAATTTGTCACTCTGATGATGTTCAGAAAGAAATAAAGGTGATGCGTACAGAACTTAATTCATTATTATGGCATAGAGCTGAGTTTTTAATGCACAAAGTTAGAAGAACTTATTACTTCAATGGTGCTAAACCAAGTCACCTTTTAGCACTTAGATTAAGGAATGGTGAAAAGAATTCAAATATTATGGCAATTCAATCTCCTAATAGCTTGATCAGTGAACCTAAAGCTATAAATAGAGAGTTTAAAGATTTTTATCAGAATTTATATAGGCCAGATTTAGTTTTCAGTAAAACTTTATACGACAATTTTTTTCTCGGAAGCAGAGGGTACATCTTTAAATGTTCCTAATTCATTAGATGAGTTAAGGGATGCTCTTGTACGTATGAAGAGGGGTAGGTCTCCGGGATGGGATGGAATCCCACCTGAACTATACCTTTCATTCTGGGATGAGCTGGGACAGCCTCTGTTGAATATGATTCATTATTTTATTCAGGTGGGTGTTTTTAATAATAGTGCTAATATGGCCATTATTACTCTTTTACCTAAGCCTAATAAAGACTTGACCCAGTGCTGCAATTATAGACCATTATCTCTGTTAAACAGTGATGTGAAACTGTTCGCCAAAGTTTTGGCCTCCCGTTTAGATGCATTCATGACTAAATTGGCGCATAACGATCAGACTGGTTTCATTAAATCTCGTCTTGCACCCGATAATGTTCGCCGGTTATCGCACATCATACACGTGACCAGTGGAATGGACATACTGTGTGCAACTCTGTCTTTAGATGCTGAGAAATCCTTTGACCAGCTTGAATGGCATTAACTTTGGTTGATATTGGAGCACCTTGGTTTAGGCAGAGATATTAATATGGTAAAGGTATTATATGCCAATCCCCCTGCTGTGGTCATGACAGGGGGCATCACCTCTTTAAAATGTTCTTTATTACGTGGGACTCGTCAGGGATGCCCTCTCTCACCACTCTTGTTTGCACTCTCTCTTGAGCCTCTTGCACAGATAATTCGTCAACATTCTTTGGTTAGTCCTATTACTTTTAGTAACACTTCTTCTCGTTATATGCAGATGACATTCTTTTATATGTTAGTAATACTGCTGTGTCAATTCATCATATTTTGTCAGTGTTTAACTCTTTTAGCCAATTCTCTGGGTATAAGATTAATTGGAACAAATCCTCATTAATGCACTTAAATACTTCATCCTCTAAGTCGGTTTTGCCATCTTTTATACCGATAGTAACCAGCTTTAGATATTTGGGTGTGGATATATTTCCGTCTCTACACACAATAGCTATGAAAATTGTCCAGGGTATATATAATCGTGTAGAGATGGACTTGACTCACTGGTCAACACTACCTTTTTCTTTACCAGCTCGGATTTCTGTCATCAAAATGGATATTTTACCTTGTGTTAATTTTTTCTCTGCTATGATACCTCTGTCTCCACCTTTAGATTTCTGGTCTAAATTGCAAAGATTGGTTTCCAAGTTCATATGGAACGGCAAGTCCCCTCGTATAAAGTATTCAACATTAAATCGTTGCAAGGATGCTGGTGGACTTGCACTTCCAGACTTTAGGCTTTATCATTGGGCTTTTACATTACGACCTCTCACGGTATGGTTAAAGCCTGGCTCTGCTGTATCTAGGCAACCAATTGAATTTAATCTGGTTTCCTCTTACACTCTCTCTTTAATGCAGAAAAAAATGTTTTTCTGTGGACTTACTGCTGCTATGAAAATGCTTGCCTTACGTTGGAAATCTCCACACTCTCTAGCGTGGACTCACTGGATGCATTCTTTCTTGGACTTTGCGAACACTGAGCTCTAAGTGGCAAGGTTACATGGTGCCTCTCAGAGGACTATCTCGGTATGGCTAGATGCAATTTCAGAAATTAAGGAGCGGTTGTAAGATATATGTCCCATATTTCTACTTTTATATCTTTATTTATTGTATTTGGATTTGATTTACACTCATCTAAGGAAGATGGTCGTCTTGGGGAAATGGGAGGGTAATATAAGGGGGTGTTCAGATCTATGTTTATTTTATTTTTACTTTTGATCTTTGTATATTAACATTCTGTAACTTAATAAAAATGTGATCACAAAAAAATGAAATACTTTGATTTTGACTGATGAAGGGTTTTATTAGAGGTTAATTCATTTTCAATGTAGTTAAAGAGAGTGTTGTCCCTCTTTTGGCTAAGTTGATATAGGTATCATTTAGTGAGGAGCATCGCAGTCCAGCTGGAAGCTTTAGGCAGGCAATTTTGGTGAACTCCATCCCGAGCCTATGCTTCAGACAGTGGCTCATGAAGAATTCCATGTCTTTGAGTTTCCATCAATTCCTCCTCTATGAAGTCCATCTTAGTAGACTGAAGTGAATTCTGGCTGGCACATGCTGCAGTTGGTCATAATCACTCAGCGACACAGTGGAAATTGGACATCTGGCAGGACCGGAGATGGATCTGGCAGGCTCTGGTAACCCCTGGTTCCATTGAGGGATAAATTAGGTGTATGCCTGGCTGAATAGATAAGTCTTTAGTATAGACTTAAACTGTGAGAGTATGTCTGAATTCCAAACACTGCTAGGAAGACTATTCCATAGTTTAGGAGCCAAATATGTAAATAATCCCCCTCCTCCCACCCTCCCACCACGCTCAACAACTTTTGGGCATTTTGAAAGTTTAAAGTTTATTTATTAAACCTGCAGGACATCCACCTAGTAATGCATTACAATAATCTAGTCTTGAGGTCATGTATGCACGAATAAATGTTTCAGCATGTATCGTAACTTAGCAATATGTCTGAGGTGAATGCAGTTCTAGGATGCAGTTCTAGAAATATTGTAAATTAGTTTTTCAAAGGTTAGACTGCTATAAAATATAACATCTATATTTTTTGCTGTAGAAGTTGACAGTTCATCCATCAAGATTATATTTTAGCATCTTATTTTTTTTAGGTTTTTGTTCCAATATTTAGTACTTCTGTTTTATCGGAATTGAGTAGAAGGATATTTCTAGTCATCCACCATTTGATATCATTTATACACTCTGCTAATTTGAAATTTTTTGAAATTTCATCAGGTTTTGAAGAAATATAAAGTTGGTATCGTTGGCATATCCACAAAAACTATTTCCATCATTCCTGATAATGTCTCACAGGGGGAGCATATGTATGGAAAAAAGCAGAGGCCCTAAAACTGATCCTCCAGGGAGCGAGACGTCTGCTACGGAGCTAGTATTCAGACCACTCCATCCCCTGCTGGAGGGCCAGGAGGTAAATCCTTTGTTTCCTTTTCTCTTTTGTTCGCCGAATGGGCTGCGGTACCTGCATTGTCAAAAAGAGAGCAGTTTCCTCACTCCTTGGGTCACATAATTGGTGTTCATGACCGCCGTTGTCATGGCAATCAGACACCAAGCACGCGCAGCCAGGGCCTTACACAGACTCCCGTTCAAGATGCTGACGCAGAAACACATTTTGACATGTGTCCGGCATCAAGACTGTTTTTCCCTGTCCCCTCGTGTCTTCACAAAAGTTTCAGAGGCAGTTTTTACCCCGTTAAGTGAAGTGGGCATCCACATACTCAACTACCTTGGTAATTGGCTGCTTCTAACAGACTCTCTCGGCTGTACGCGCACATGGATTTTGTGCTCAGGCACCTCAGCCGTCTAGGGCTTCGGGTCAACTGGGAAAAGAGCAAGCTCTCCCCAGTTCAGAGCATCTCTTTCCTCGGCACAGAGTTAGACTCCGTGCCGAGAAAACAGCGGTTCCACTTAAACACTTTCAGAGGCTCCTCATATGGCTTCCTCAGTGGCAGACACGCCGCTCAGGTTGATGCATATAAGACTGCTTCAGCACTGGCTTCAGACTCGAATCCCGAGGTGGGCATGGCGCCATGGCACACATCGCGTAGCAATCCCGCCGCTCTGTCGGCACTTATTCAGCCCCTCGGCAGACCTTGCATTTCTACATGCAGGAGTTCCCCTACAGCAAGTGTCCAGACATGTCGTTGTCACCACAGACGCCTTCAAACTGGGCTGGGGAACTGTGTGCAACCGGCACACATCTGCCAGTTCCTGATCAGGACTGTGACTGGGTAGGCACATCAACTGCCTAGAGTTTCTGGCTGTACTACTCACCCTGCGGACGCTATTGCCGTTGATCCAGGGCAAGGATGTGTTAGTACGGTCCGACAACACAGCGACAGTAGCATATATAAATCGCCAAGGCGTCGTATGCTCTCGTTGAATGTTGCACCTCGCCCGCCATCTCCTCCACTAGAGTCAGCAGCGACTGATATCCACTCATATCCCGGGCAGCCTCAATGCCACAGCGGATGCGCTTACACACATCTGGCCCCGGGGGCTGCGCAAATATGCATTCCCCCAAGTGAGCCTACTTAGACAGACCCTTTGCAAGGTCAGGCAGGACGAGAAACGAGTCTTCCTCATGAGCCCATATTGGCACACCCAGAATTGGTTCTCGGACCTCATGCACCATCTGGCATCCGCGCCCAGACCTCTGGAACCTTCATGTCTGGTCCTTGGATGGGTAGACATGATCACTCAAGCCAGAGCTCTCTCTACCAGGCAGCTTTATGCCCTGAAGTGGTGGCAAATTGGTGTTCTTCCCGAGCTGAAGAACCCAGAGATGCGCAGTCGGGTCAGTTCTTTCCTTCCTGCAGGAGAGGCTGGAGGGGCAACTTTCCCCCTCCACCTTGAAGGTACAGTATATGTAGCTGCTATAGCGGTGCACCACTATGCAGTGGTCGGTAAGTCCCTAGGGAAGCACAACCTAATCATCAGGTTCCTCAGGGACACCTGGAGGCTGAATCCTCACAGGCCACACCTCTTCCCCTCATGGGATCTCTCCGCGGTCCTCCTAGGCTTTCGGGGAGCCCCCTTTGAGCCGCTAGCATCAGTCGAGCAGAAAGCCCTCCTGATTGCAATCACCTCCATCAAGAGGGTTGGGGACCTACAAGCATTTTCTGTCAGCGATACTTGCCTGGAGTTTGGTCCGGCAGATTCTTACATCATCCTGAGACCCCAGCCCAGGATGATGAGACCCTTGTGCCCAAGGTTACCACAACCCCCTTCAGAGATCAGGTGGTGTGCCTGTAAGCACTGCCCCGGAGGAGGCAGACCCAGCCCTGTTGTTGCTGTGTCCGGTGCGTGCTTTGCGGACCTCTTTGGATCACACGCAGAGCTTCACACGCTGTCTCTAAACAGAGGCTTGCCCACTGGATCATGGATGCCATTGTTCTAGCATACCAGGCTCATGCCGTGCCTGCCCGCTTGGGAATATGCGCACACTATACTAGGTGTGTGGCATCCTTGCGGGCACTGGCCAATGGCACCTATCTTGCAGGCATCTGCAGGGCAGCGGGCTGGGCTACACCCAACACATTTGTGAGATTTTACAATCTCCGTGTTGAGCCGGTTTCATCCCATGTTTTGTCAGGTACGAACAGGTTGAGTTTGGTAATATGGAACAGCTGGTCGGGTGTATGCTGATTACTCCGGTAACCCCCTGTGATGTATTTTCCACTGTACGGTCTCCCTGTTGCGGACCCACGTCTCCCTTTGGCAGAGGCCTTTCTCCCCTGGTCGCTGTGTCGCGGCAGAACCTACCACCGCGCCTTTTCTATGTGCGACTCTTGAGCCCACATGATGAATCGCCACATGTTAACCTCCCCTCTGGGCAGGGTGTGGCCTCTGTGGGGTCTTTCCCACCCTGAAAGAATACGAAAGGAAAAATTTTCACCAGCACGCACAATAGTGTTAACTGGCCCCAGCCAAATCTAATGCTCTATGGAGAGAAAAACATAGAAAGAAAAGGTTGTGGCTGATGCGGCCTGCTCCCATGCTAGTTACGCCCCCCCCCCTCCCCCCTCCCCCCCTCAGGGATGTGGAGAACTACATGACGTCTTTTGTGGCATTGGGGGAGGTTACGTGCAGACTGATGCTCCTGCTATTACGCACGCAGCAGCTTGCTTGCACCTGCATTGGCAGTTCACATAACACGTTTCAAGCTGTTGTGCAATTTTTCTATAGGGACCCCTAGTGACACTACATCGACACATCGTCGAGTGAGTGACAGAAGAGGAATGTCATGGTTACTGTCGTAACCCCCGTTCCCTAATGGAGGGAACGAGATGTATCCCTCTTGCCACAACACTGAACTAGCACTGAAATGGCTGGACCTTGTCTCGGCTCCTCAGCACAAAACCTGAATGGAGTGGGCATTCAAGCTCCTTTAATACCCGTATGTCCGGGGGAGTGGCATTCAAATTCCACTCACCAATTCTCATTGGCCATTTCCCATTGGCCATTTCTCAAAGAATGGGAGCTGTTCGGAGCTCTCAAGATCGACCCCTAGTGTCACTAATCACTTCTCATTCCCTCCATCAGGGAATGGAGGTTATGACAGTAAACATGACGATATCATCACTCTGCGGCATAATTTCTATACTATTAAGATATATTCCATATAACAAAATTAGATCTAGCCTATGTTTATGATGATAGGTTGGACCTGTCACACTTTGGCTAACCCCAATAGAGTTTAGAATATTGATAAATACTAATCCCAGTGTATCAGTTTTGTTATCTTTGTGGATGTTGAAGTCACTGACAATTAAAGCTCTATCCACAGAACCCACTATATCTGACAGAAAATCATCAAATTCTCAAAGAAATTCTGAATATGGCCCTGGTGGTCTATATACTGTTGCAAGAACATAGGACAGCAAATATTTGTTATTTATATCTGATGATGTCACATTAAGCATTATCAGTTAAAAAAAAAATTACTATATCCAGACCTTTAAGAAACACTGAAAATATCACTGTAAATTTTAGCAACACATCCTACTCATCCTTTCAGATAAGGCTCATGTTTATAACCTTAGGGAGTAGACTCATTTAAACTAATACATTAATCTGTTTTAATCCAGATTTCATTCAAACAGAGTGAATCCAAACTATAATCTGTAATAATGTAATTTACAATTAGTGTTTTCGATGAAAGCAATATAATGCTTAGTAGCCCTACTTTTGTATGAGGTTTATCTTTATTTATTTTCTAGTTATTTAAGTTTTTTTAAATGACTTAATGAGGGTTTTGTGTTTGGTAGTTCAGGAAAGAGACACAGTCTCTATATGATATATAGGTAATTCATTCTTTGTGTGTTGTAGTTTGTCACCTGTATGATGTCTCAAGGCAGCTAGCAGACATTCGGATTAGCCCGTTTGTCTGCTTTCTGACCTGGGTCCCAGTTAGTCAAATACTTTAATTTATATTTATAGTGTTACTTTTTTTCCCTAAGAGCAATGTATGACTAAAAAAGAATTATATGAAATATTGGGTTGGAGGGTAGAATGTTTTTCAAATTAAAAAATATCGTTTAATATGACTGAATAAACCTGACATCTTAAGGTTACACCAACAAATCCACAAACAATTTTTAAGGGTTAGATTAAGCAGAAATATAACTTAAATGTAACAATTGCAGATTACCACTTTTTACAGTGCAAACTATACAGATATTTTCTTGGCAAGGATGATGCCAACTCTAATTAAACTTAATTTTATATTTAAAATGAACATCAATAAACGTAATTTAGAAATGTAAAACATTCGGCCAACTTGATCAGAGATGCTTCAATGCAGCTTGGCATCATAAGGATGGTCTGTGCATTAATTCTTTCCTTATAAAATTCCATTCAGTTTCACCTGATTCCATTTCTTGTAGCACTCCAAAGCCAGTAGACTGACTGCAATATTCCCTTACAAGTGGCCTTTTGCTTCGGTTTTGCGAGTTTAAAATTATTTATTAAGTGTCAACACCCAGAAGGAATAATTACATAGTTTTATTGGATTGCTATTACTAAGTGTTATGAATGCAGACGAGGGCAGACAAGGAGTTGGATCTAAGTGCGGGTTCTTTATTTTTAATCAAAGTGAAATCAAACAAGCAGGAACAAAATAAACATCCACAGGGGGAAAACTGAAACTAAAACACGAACACATCGGAGGAACACGGAACTGGGAAAACACGGCAGGATGAACACGGCTGGACGGGTAACTGAGTAAACATGGGAACATCAAAAACATCCAAACAGCGAAACATTAAACACATGAGAAACATTCAACGATCGACAAGGAGTGGAGAAACAGCAGGGTTTAAATACACAGGAGACATGATTATAACAAACGACAATCAGGTGAGAACAATGACACAGGGCTGGCAGTGATTAGGGCCAGGAATTGTGGGACGTGTAGTTTTAGACAAAAACTGGTGAAACACAGGGCAGACAACAAGGGAATTGTGACACTAAGGGTAAGGCAAATAATTAGGAAAAAGGAAAGAAATTGTCCTTTATGCTAGTATTAAATAAAAGAGGTTTCATAAGATGAAGACAACTTCATTAACCTTCCCTACATAATTAGTTAAAATATTGAGAGAAATGTTGATCACGCCAGCACATTAAAGTGCTTAAAGATCTTCAAAGGTATATTGTCTTTACTGATGCAAAAGATTGGACCAGTTAATTTAATGATAACTTCTTTAATAGAGGAAAATATAAGAAAAAGAAAAGAATTGCGATTAAAATAAGAAAATACATTAAAAATGCATTTAGTGTTTAAATTGCAAAATTAAATTATGAATGTTAGGAAATGGGAAATGATTCATGAAAAACTGAATAAAATTTGCTCAGCCACAATTACAAATGTCCTTCGAAGAGTTTCAAATCAAAATTATAATTAGATTTCTATCTGAAAGACTCAAGATTATTGGAATTAATACAAAATAAAAGATACTTATATAATTTAGCATAAGCCTTGTCCTACGGTTCAGCGCTGATGCTTGCTTGAAACATCAGATCCCCAATGACGGCAGGGGAGTAGAGTTTATCCCTGCCCAGGACAGAACCTAAACTGGTGGAGATGGGGTGGGGGGTGAAAACACGGAAGTGTGAAAACAATGAGAGGCAACTGGCAGGTTTATAAAGTGGATAGAATTAATCCCGAGATCTTATGTATGCTTATGCTTCCACTTACTTTTCTATCAGAAATACTTGAGATTATTAGAATTAATATGAACGAAAAGGTTCTTGTATCATTTGGCGTAAACCCCATCCTATGGTTCAGTGCACCAATGCTTGCTTGAACCGTTACATCATACCAGCGCTGACGGCAGGGGAGCGGAGCTTACCCCAAAAGGAATAAGAGCCTAAATGAACTTATGCTTTGATAAGGGTGAGCTAGGCTTTTGCAGTACTTCAAATCAGATAATCTAAGAATTTATTTACATTAATTGATTTTATTTACACCACTGTATGACACATCTCTAAAGTAGAGTACTGATGTTCACTAAGTTCATGTTTATGTTTCATGTTTAAACTGCCTTAGATTCCTGAGATACATAAAGTTGTTAGTTTAGTGTTAAAACCTTACAACTTTTTTTAATACAAGACTAAATTACACAATGTTGCACAGTGAGCTATATATAATGACCCCCAACCATTTAAACACACACACACTATATGTGAGTTGTTATCTCAGTTGATAAATGATTGTTCTAAACCAACTCTATAGATAAAACATGAAAAACTATGGTGTTAACAAAATGGCAAAAAGGTTTGACATCTTCACTGTTTTAAGATGGTAAGTAAAAACATACAGATTGTCCTCTTAATGTGGAAAATTAAACATTTTGTAACAGCTGAAATCAAGCAGGTCAGTTAACATGCTAGATAAAAATTGTGCTGTATCTTCACACACATACAGTGTAATGGAGCATTAGAACTCCTTATATGAAGTTTTACATTTTATATATTTGTATGATTTAAGCATGAACTCTCTCAATTAAAATGTTTTTTGACTGAACAGTGTATTTTTATAAAATCTCACTGGCAGTGATACATCACATGCTGTTCAGCAAAACATGTGCTATACTGTATGTATACACATCAGTTAATGAGGCATAAAGCAGGTTTAGTGAATGCAAATATACAGGACGTCTTTCTTTGGAGGGACAGGATGAATGTATTTGACTGCACATTACCATCAAACCTACTGGCTTTCTTAAATTGAAAGGCTCCTATGAACGGGATATGCTACACTGGTAATGGACCATTAAAGAGATTTTGCCCATGCAAATATAGGGGCTACAGGTCTTTTGGCAATCCTCATCACCACCATCATGCCAAAAAAATAAATACAAATAAAATAAAGTGCAACAGAATTAACCAAAGTTGTCATGTACAGTAAATAAATAAATTAAGGTTTTAAAGGATAGTTCACCTCAAAATACAAATTCTGTCATTACGTACTCACCCTCATATTGTTGAAACTAGTATGACTTTCTTTTGTCAGTGGAACACAAAAGGAGATATAAGGCAGAATGACAGCCTTAGTCACCATTCACTTTTACTGCAGCCCCCTGCACAATAAAAGTGAATTGTTACTAAGGCTGCCATTGTGCTTAACATTTCCCTTTGCTTTTCCATTGGAGAAAGAAAGTAATACAGGTTTGGAACAACATGAGGGTAAATTACAGAACTTTATTTTCTGTGTGAGCTGTCCTTTTAAGGAATACAGGTTAAGAAGATTTGCACTCTGCTAATAAATGATGCACAAGCTAAATGTTTTACAAATACACCCAATAATCATTCTTTCTTCCTCTATACCCAAACTCTTATATTCATTATAATGACCTATGAAATCTATCATTATTTACAATTTTCACACTTTTCCCTATAATTGTTTTTCTAAAAATCTTTATAATTTCTTATAATTTCATTTTACTAGCATACTGTAAGAAGCATTAGTAATAGTAATAGTTATATTGCTTTGTCAAGGAAGTCTTTGCTCAGAGCATAAATGTTCCAAATCTATATTTGTTTATATTGAAGATAGTGAAAAAACATAGGATAAATTACAAGAATTCTAAAAAGAGACATTTATCTTATGTTGACTCACAGTCATAGTCCTCAGATTTCACTCAAGTGTCTACTTTACTTTTTTTAAACAGACTGGCAATTCCTTTCCGAAACACAGACTGAGAGAATCCAAAACATAGTTCATTTCCCAAGCCGGAGACAGAGGTGAATGCCATTGTGATGTATCTGCTGGGATCAACACTTTCAAAAAGGTTTGAGATGTAGAGCAGAGCAACTGCTACAGTCCATATGGTGCTGGGCAGGAATAGGGCAGCCTGTACCATGCCTGTTACTGTGACCCTCATTTGGCTCTTCCGTTGGGGTTGGGAGAATGATTCACAGCTCTGTCCCATTGCTTTCATATGTCCACGAAGATAAGCAAAAGTTTTGCCCCAAGAGATTGATAATGTGACCATTGGACAGGTGCAATATAACAAATACAAAGCATTGGACACCAGAAATAAAAACTGTTCTTTTTCCTTGACTTTTGCTGGTGTTGTTGCGTTTAGTTTATATATGGTTGAATTGATCATGGGAGTCTCAGTCAACAAAAATGTGATTGCTCCCATAGTCACAGAAAATAGCAGTATTACTTGATTCAGAGTGAAGCCGGCATACAGTACAACTCTGATATTTCTTTTAATCCAGACTAAGATGGTGAGATGCTGTGGAACAATTGACATGTAGTAGAAAATGCTGATCCAAGCGTTGCATGAGAAGTTGCCACAAAAGGTAGCATAAACCAAAGCTCTTGTTATGGTTTGAAGCCAAAAAGGTGGCGGAACATAAGCAATAATAATGGTCACCGCAATGACAATTTGTTGAAATGTTGAATTCCATAACAAAACAATAAACAAGAGACGCAGTGGGTAACGAAGTGTCACTCCAGTGACTGGTCGCATGAGGCAAAAAAAGAAGAGGATGTTGCAAATAATGGCTGTGATGCAAGCGGGAGTGCAGATTACAGCATAAAGCCATGGCTCCATTTTAGTAATTGCTTCTAATCAGTTGTGTTTACTGGGTGTCAACGAAGTCCTTCATATGTCTTGCCCTTCCGGACACAGTCTGGCTTATATTATGACAACACAAATAAGTTATATAAGGCCAAAGTAAAATATATTGGTAAATTAAATGTGCCTTGACGGCCAAGCAAATTCTCACCTGGATTAAGAGAGAATGATTCACAACCAAGTGTTATGTAATCAGTCTAATTGCAGATATGGTCTGTTGTGATGAAATCTAATTGCTTATGGTGATAGAAAATATATATAATTATTCCGTCCTTTTTCCACAGATACCAAAGAATATGGCAGCATAGTACGTCTCCATAATGTCTTCTGATATGTATATGAGTGAACTTGTGATCTTATAACAAAATGGGGGCATGGCCAAGCGACATCTGTGTAGAGCTAGGCTGAGAGAGTGAGTGCGGTAAGGGTTGGCACCTGTGGGAAATCACCTCTAACAGCTGTTTTGTGTTTGCAGTGAGAGCAGAGAGTGATTTATAGGGCGATCCAGACCATCGGAGGAGAGAGAGGGAGCCAAGCCTGCACTTGTGTGTGTGTGGGGGGAGGCACTATTTGTGTGTGCTGTAAAGCATTGGAGTAAGAGAAAGAAATCTCCCACTTCCCACCATCTCCCACTTCCTCCTTGAGAGAGTGAAAGAACCTTGTCACAGTGGTGCCAAAACCCAGGATGGAGGAAGGATACACTGACATGATGTCCTCACCACAGGAAGAAGTCTTCAAGTCCCTCATCAGCATCCACCAAGCACAACACCAGGCCCTCATGGAGCTACGAATGGAGCAGGAGAAGCACTTCGAGGTGCTTCTCCAGGCCCAAGCAGAGGACCTGTGGGTGTTGCAGAGTTTGTTTCCCCAGGAGGAGGCTTTTGCCGTAACCCCAGCAGCAGCAGGACCCCATATGATGCTCGCGAAGACTGCAGGATGACCCGGAGGCCTTCCTGGAGGTCTTCAAACACACAGCCAGAGCCCTGAAGTGGTTGCGATTGCAGTGGGTGGTCTATCTGCTATGTCTGCTGTCTGAGGAAGCCCAACTCGCAGCACAACAACTTCCGGTGGCCAACTTCCTGTGGTATTCCGATTTGAAGAAAGACATCCTGCAACAGGTCGGTACTGTAGCCTGGAACAGCACTGCCAGCGGATCTGCACACTGACACTGAGCGAGGTCGGCCACCTGTTTGCCTTCGCACAACAGCTCCGTGACTCCTGCCAGTGGTGGTTTCTGGTTGAGGAGGGCGACGCTGATGACATCATCAACATCGTGGTACTAGAGCAGTTTGTCTCCCGGCTACCGAAGGGGATGGTGGAGTGGCTCCCGTGCCACTGTCTAACATCACTCAGTTAGCTGAGGACCATATAGCGGTGAATCCAGGTGGCAGTGAGACATTTTCTCCCTCTCTTTCTCTCTCTTCCACTTTTTCCCTTTCCACCCCTCCACCTCCACCTCCCCTTCTCCGTATCCTGTTCCTGTTCCCCGGAAGCGGGGAATCCCTTCCCCAAAACTAGTCCTGTGGGCCGTTCATCCCGCTGGCTTTCCCTAACCCTCTCAGCTCTCCCCCACAGTTCGGTGAATATGCTGCCGTGGATGTGGGTGTGAAGTCTGGTCTGGTCTGCTTGAGTTGCGGGGGTACTGGGCATTTCCAGGACGGATGAAGGTGGAGAAATTGGTCCTGGTCCCTGACGTGCCACAGTCCACCCTCGATTGAGCAGGAGCATACCGAGTATAAAGGGGAGTACATATATGTGGAATGGAGCCTTGAGGGACACCACAGTTAAGGGGAGCTATAGAAGAAACAGAACATCCAATACTTACTGAAAAAGTTATATCACTAAGATAAGATTTGAAACAAACAAAGGGCACTTCCTCGGATACCCACACAGTGTTCCAGGCGCGACATAAGAATGCCATGGTCAACAGTGTCAAATGCTGCACTCAAATCTAATAGCAATACAATTGCAGAATCCCCAGTATCAACAGATAGCAAGATGTCATTTAAAACCCATAGGAGAACTATATTCTTTCCTAAAACCATACTGAAATAAAAAAATGCTGTTTCTTCCCAAGAAAATCTGTAATTGATCTAACACAACTTTATCCAATTTTTTTGCAGTAAAAGGCAGATTTGAGATTGGTCTAAAATTAGATAAATCTGTTGGGTCCAAATTTGGCTTTCCCCCTCGGTCACTCACTCAACGTTGTGTCGGTGAAGTGACACTAGGGGTCTCTCTTAAGAGCCTCAGTTGCCTCTGAACTTTGAGAAAAGGCGAACAGAATTTGCATGTCCTACCCCCAGACATATGGGTATAAAAGTAGGGAATCTTGCATCTGTTTAGTCCATCTGGTATTCCACGACTATTCCACTAACCTCTACAGAACTTTTACTGTTGGACCTTATGCCGCATTACCAGCGGCTTTCTCTTCTCTGCACACCATTGCATACTACGCCCCTGGGCGCTTTGACAGCTCTTCTAAAAGAGCAAAAATCCTCTAAAAGAGCATTAATTTAATCTCTAAAAGAATAACACATTTGCCGTTGAATGTCTTTAAGCGGACCCAGCTGCTTCTAAACAGCCCTATGATAAACAGAGAGAGAAAAAGGCCATGGCTGCTCCCATGCTTGGCACGTTGCTTGTACCCCCCTCAAGAGAAGAGGATGCCAGGAACCTAAGAATTGTATGACATTTTTATGGGGTGTTGGGGAAGGTTACGTGCAGCCTGGCACAGGCTGCTCCTTTGGCACGCAACAGCTTGCTTGGACCCGCATCAGCAGTTCACGTAACACAGTTCAGTGTCGTGGCGTTATTGGATAGGGACTCCTAATGTCACTTCACCAACACAACGTCGAGTGAGTGACTGAAGGGGAACGTCTAGGTTACTGTCATAACCCCCGTTCCCTAATGGAGGGAACGAGACATTGTGTTCCTCTTGCCACAACACCGTACCAACCACTGTAACTGCTGTACCTTATTCTCGGCACCTCAGTGCAAAACCTGACTAAACAGATCCACGATTCCCTCCTTTTATACCCATATGTCCGGGGGAGGGAGAAATTAAAATTCTGTATGCCAATTCTCATTGGCCTTTTCTCAAAGCTCAGAGGCAACTGAGGCGCTCAAGAGAGACCCCTAGTGTCACTTCACCGACACACTCTCTCGTTCCCTCCATCAGGGAACGGGGGTTACGACAGTTACCTAGATGTTTTCAGTAATGGTTTCATCAAGGCATGTTTAAAGTATGCTGGAACAGACCCAGATAAAAGACTGTTATTTACTACTGATAAGATCCACATCCCAACACTTTCGAATATCTGTTTAAAAAAGTTGATAGAAACAATATCAAGGGAAGAAGTGGTGGGCTTCAACTGAGCAACTATGTTTATTAAGAATGACATAGAGATCGGCTCAAATATATTTAAGACAATGGTGCAGCTGATAGGATCCAATAGATCATCTGTTGAAGGCAAAATCGACTGTATAATCACTGCTGTTTTATCCACAAAGAAATTCAGAAAATTTTCACATAGCGTGAAAGACTCAGCAGGATAGGTATTGACTATAGGATTTATAACAGAATTGGCAGGGAGAATTAAAAAAAATAATTAGAAGGGGTGAGTTCCGAAAAAGGATTAATATCTCATTAATAACAGAGAGCCATGTCTCAGTCACAAATAAAAATTCAAGGTTCCCAGAGGTAATAAAATTATTTAAGATAAATATTTTGTTTCCCAACGATTTGGAATTAACCAGCACCATCTTAATTGAAACTGAATCACTAATCGGCTGTGATATGAGCTGTGATGCCCGACACAGAGGACGAAGTTAATGATAATCCACTCCACAGTGGCGAAAACAAGGCGAGCACTGTCAGGGAATCTGCAGTGACGAATCTGCTGACAGATGAGTGATCCATTGATGGGGCACTTCCAAAGAACGGAGCGAAACTACAAGGTCACAATCCAGCTCCCACACAAAAGTGCCAAGATGTGGCAATGGTGGTTCCGGAGAGGGAGGAACTCGGACAGGTGGACTTGAAAGCCACTGATCGAGTCACTTGCGAAGACCACCTCTCAACTTCACAAGTCACAGAGGTTGCCAGGTTGCAAGGAGAATTCTCCTCCAAGAATTGGAGTAAGTGACAGGCCAGATGGCACCCGGGCTGAGTCAGGCGATGGGGGCATGGCCAAGCGATGTCTGTGGTGAGTGAGGCCGAGAGAGTGAGTGTGGTAAGGGTTGGCATCGGTGTTATTATAGTTAATGAAAACTAAAACAAAAACTAACTGAAATCATTTTCGTTAACTAAAATAAAAAAAACTAATTTAAAATATGTTTTAATAACTAAAATAAAAATGTTGAATTAATTTTAGTTTTAGTTTTTGACATATGTTGAATATGGGCAAAGTGGGAAAATTTTAGAAATTTTTCTTGACACTTGAATTATGATCCAAATGACACATAACCTAAATATACCTTTAAAGAAAGCTTAGGATGTCATCTACCTTAGTCGAAAGCAATAATTATGAAATATTCAATAAGAAGGACTTTTTAAGATCCTATTTTGACAAAATCCTAGATGTGTTTAAGCAGCAGGGCCTACTGGTAATGTGGGACAGAGGAATAATATTTCCCTAGAATATATATATTTTGAAAATGTTTTTATATTTTCTTCTACACTTTCACAACATAACATTAAGTTAACATTTACTTGATTATAAGAATAACTAGATTTACCTAAATAAATGTTTTATCATTCCCACCAGTGGGCATGAAATGAATTCTGCAAAACATTCCAAATTAAAATTATAAACCTCAAAAAGATAAAGGGATAATTGACCCAAAAATTTAAACTCTTATAATTTATTCACTCTCATGCCATCCCAGATGTATATGACTTTCTTTTTTCAGCTAAACACAAATTAAGATTTTTAGAAGAATATTTCAGAAAGTCATATATTTGGGATGGAATGAAATATACATGGATACAATGTGGATCAATCTTAAATGTCTTTTGTCACATTTCGCATATTCACCCTATATTATAAATATTGCAACATTTACAATCCATATTAAACCTGAAAATACCACTAGATAGATGTAGCACAAGTCTGGCCAGAGAAATGTAATGATGTTAGACTTTTTAAATTATACCAGTAAACACCCAGCTTTGGCAGCCACAAAAAATACTAAAATTAAAATAAAAACTAACTAAACTGAAACTACAAAACACTGAGGAAACGAAAACTAAATAAAAAATCCAAAACTATAATACCAATGGTTGGCACTTGTGGGAAATCCCCTCAAACATCTGATTTGTGTTTGCAATGAGAGCAGAGAGTGATTTAAAGGGCGATCCAGACTGCCGGAGGAGAGAGAGAGCTGAGCATGCACTTGTGTGTGTGTTGGGGGGAATTATTTGTGTTTGGTGAAAAGCATTGGAGTAAGAGAAATAAAAGACACCTTTTGAGTTTGATTTGCCATCTCCCGCTTCCTCCTTCAGAGAGTGAAATAACCTTGTCACAAATAGTTCACCCAAAAAGGAAAATTCTCTCATCATTTACTAACCCTAATGCCATCCCAGATGTTTATGACTTTCTTTCTTTAGCAGAACACAAACCGCTAAAGCTCAATTGGTCCATACAATGCAAGTGAATGGTGACCAAACTTTGAAGCTCAAAAAAGGAGTTACATTTTGGTCTGTTCTCACCCACTCAGATCACTTCAGAAGACATGGATTAAACCACTGGAGTCATATGGAATACTTTTATGCTGCATTTATTTGCTATTTGGAGCTTCGAAGTTTTGGTCACCACACACTTGCATAATATGGATCTACAGAACTGAAAAATATTTGTTTGTGTTCTGCAGAAGATACAAGGTCATACACATCTTGGATGGCGTGAGGGTGAGTAAATGATGAGAATAAAATTTTTTAGGTGAACTATCCCTTGACTGCTTCTACTGATCATTCTTGTACTTCTAAGGAATATGAAAAAACCCTAACCACATGTATTAAACTTAAAACTTGTTCAACACAGTTTGTGCAATCAACATAATTTCTTATCTTCAAACATGCATCTTGTTGTAAACTGTGTTTCAATGCAATCAGACTACCTGGCGGGCGATGAAATGGATGAGGACTCAAGCCATGGATGGGAGCCAAGCCAATTCTAGAGACCAGAATATCACAGAGGTTGGCTCTTTTTGACTTCAGACATAAGAAACAATGGAACCACCACCAGGAACACCATAGCAACACCCCATCACAAAAAAAGGAAAGCTCCACTCATATTTTCGTCAGAAAATTTGAAAATCTTTCATTTAGAATCCTCCAAGAGACAATTAGTCGACATTAAGTTGTTGCTACATCATCCATAGTCAACATCATTGTAACTAAGGACTCATTGCTCACTTTTGCATATGCATGATTCAGCTGACCTGTATCTTTGTCAAACATTTTCAATTAACCATGG
Organism: Xyrauchen texanus; assembly: GCF_025860055.1. Taxonomy (NCBI): domain Eukaryota; kingdom Metazoa; phylum Chordata; class Actinopteri; order Cypriniformes; family Catostomidae; genus Xyrauchen; species Xyrauchen texanus. Next base: position 21,452,035 of record NC_068293.1, on the reverse strand, counting down.
CAAGATTATGCAAACCTATGCAAGATATTTCCATAGGTTATTATGGTGTGCTTGCTTTGAGTATCATCTTCACACAATATTTGACAGTCAATTTGCATTGTGTGTCAATAGCAAAATACATATATTTAGTATGAACAAAATCACAATTCAGGGTCATGCTCATTTGGGTTATATACCTTTAAAAAAATTAATGCACATGCATTTTCACATTAACCATCTCAATAATTGGTCTTTAACATATCTTGTTCATAATGGCCATTAAACATGGCAAGCCTTTCAGTTAATTCATGAAAATCTACTAATACAGTAATTGTGCAGTGCAGAAATCTGTTGAATAAAACCAATGGATTTAAAATGTGAATAATAGTCAACAAAAGAATAATGGTATTTGAAGCAAACTACCTTCAGTAATGTGGACTTCCACGAAAATGTTGCACAATTATGAGTTTTTTATTAAACATGTATTTACAATATAGCTGCACATTTAAATTCATACAAAACAGCCCCTAAAATAATTGATATCAATAGAGGTAAAAAATATTTTTAGAGATAATTATATCAAAGGACACTTCAGTTTCCAAAGACAGAGAGAGAGAGAGAGAGAGAAGAAAGAGAGAAAGATCTGTCAGACCAGTCCTACATGATACAGCTATCGTTGTTAGTAAATAAAACACTCCTGATAAAATAACAGCTGTTTGCCATTTATGTGGAGTATCTTGTGTATTTGACTAAAGCAAGTTTAACAACAATCGTTGTGTTCAGTTTGATAAAAGTGTTGCTTTCATGGAGTTGGTTATAATAAAATCATGACAAAAACTATTCTTTAGTGTAAATACTGATTTTGAATTACAGGCATACATTAAAGAACTAATGGCTACAGTTATGATATATTCATTCCAGAATTTTCTTGATTTATTGTTATGTAATGTTGGAGATTCCCTGACATTTATGGTTTGGGACAGGGAAAACAAGATTGTCTTGGGTGCTTTGCGATTCACACCCATGGTTGGGCTGTAACAGAGAACATGTAACGGTGTTACATATTCAGAATACAAAAATTAAGTAACTGTATTCAGCCCCTGTTACATTTTAAAGCTTTTGTATTCAAAATACAGTTACTTTATAACATTTTGATAGAATACATTTAGAATACTTCTCTCATAATGACTACAAAATAAGGCATAAAGAAATGAAATCTTGTCAATCAAGTGAGAAACATGATTGAGCAGTTTAGAAAAACTGATCAGAAAAACAGATGTGTGCTGCATAAGTGTCTTCTAGCTCTCTCTTCCCCAGATCAGCAGGTTTCATGCCAAATTGGGCTCATTTGAAAACACAATCGTGGGTTAAAATCATAGAATTGTGGGTTGCATTTTTGGGATACTTTAAAAATGGTCTGCGGTCACCAAAAGGTCTGATGTTAGGCACTAATGATTCATGTATAATGATTCCCGGATTTAATATCTGCCACCGCAATGGCACACCTTAACAATCTGCATGCTGTCTGTTGTGCAACATTATTAATACAGTTGGCAATGGTTTTTCCACAAATAGAACATTTGATCAGATAAGACTTCAGATAAGATAATAATGACATATCACACTTAATTCCTCCAATTGTGCCTTGCCTTTATAAATATATATTCTAAAACTATTGTTGTATTCTGAATACGTTACTTTTTATTTGATGTATTCAAAATACTTCACTGAATACATTTAAGAGAGAGTATTTAGTATTCAGCCCAGAACACTTTCTTAAAATAATCCACTTAACCCTTTTCACACAATTAGTATAGCTAATCCCATGGCAAAATGTCAGGGAATCTCCACCATCAGTTCACAATGGTTGAAGACACAGATGAGTTTTAAAGGGGTAGTTCACTCAAAAATTTAAATTCTGTAATTATTGATTCACCCTCATGTTCCCAACGCATATGATTTTATTTATTCTGTGGAAAAATGTTTGCCTCAGTCACTGTTCACTTTCATTGTATGGAAAAAAGATACAATGAAAGTGAAAGGTGACTGAGGCTATCATTCTGCCTAACATCTCCTTTTGTGTTCAGTGGAAGAAAGAAAGTCATATGGTTTGGAACACGACAGTGAGAAAATGATGACAGAATCATTCCTTTAAAGGAATAGTTCACCCAAAACTGAAAATGTTCTCATAATTTAATCACTCTCATGCCATTCCAGATGTGTTTGACTTTCCTTCTTCTGCTGAAGATTGAAGATTTTTAGAATATCTCAGCTCTGTGTGTCCATACAATGCAAGTGAAAGGGTACCAACATTTTGAAGCTCCAAAAGCTTATAAAGGCAGAATAAAATAATGTGTCTCTAGTGGTTAAATCCATTGTTACATTCTCTTTAGTTTTTTTAGGTGTGTTTGACTTCATGCAGCGCTGCGCAGACTGATCAGCGCTGGACTTGAAGCAGTGCATGTCGGTTAGAAATTGTATCCGACTTGAACCAGCTCCACTACCGCGTCACCGTGACATATGCCATCAAAGTATCGCAAGAACCATTCGAGAGCAGCCGGCTGCAGCTGCAGCTGCTACAATTGCTCCAGAGGAGCTGCACAAACTCTGAATGATGACACAGCTCATTTATGATTGGTCAGACTCACAACATGACAACAGTTACACATGTTTCATGGTCTGCATTCGCAATTGCTTACTTCACATTCTACTCTCACTTCTTCTACTATGTCAGTCTATAGTAGAAATAAGAGTAGTGTAGTTATTCTGACACCTCCAGTTTGGTGAAAACTCTCACAACTCTGTGTTTTTATAACAGTACATCATGTTTATATCATGTTATATCATGTTTGTCATAGTAATATTATGTTTATTCATTAAAAGCAATCAAAACGATAAAAAAGACTCCTTTATTGGCATTAAAATAATAAAAGTTTTTATTGTACTTTCTTCTTGCACACCCAACATGCACTGTATTAAGCAGCACATAAACCATTCAAATGAATAATGTTTCTGATTATTTTGTGTAAAATTTTAGCATCTGTCTATCTGAGTCACATTTTGTCTCCAAACATCGCGTGATATTCTGTGACTGGTGTAGGTCCAGCAGACGACACGAAGAGCAAAGAGTCCAGCTTGGCTGCTTTCTTTTCAACTCCTCCCCTGACAGCATACAGCAAATCTTGCCAATTGGCAAATGCAGTCAAATCAAGCACACCTTTTGTGTTTCCTGTTTAAGGCTGCCAGTTAGATGGGGCGGAGACTCTAATAAGCTACAACTGAAGTCGTGCCTATTTAAGAGGTGCTGACTGCACTTCATGTAGCAGCTTCCCCAGGAAACCTGCTCCAGTATTTAATGTTTGTTTGCTGTTGTTTTGATTTCTTTATTTTGAAAGGATGGTGAGTTTTGTCCCGGAAGTTTCTTTCTGTGTTTGTACTTTTCTACATGAGTTAGTATCATTTCTTAACTCTTAATATTTCATTTAATTTGGTCAGCTTATCTGTCGTTCTTTGGTTTATCATGTGTTTGTGTCTTTATTTTTGTAAATAAACATAATCTTTTTCTGTACCATGGCCATTGCAACCTTTTTGTTTTCAACTTTTGATGGCTTATTTTGGTCCCAAATTTGGGTCGTAACATCCATATCTTCAGAAATGATATGATAATTGTGGTTGAGAAACAGACCAATATTTCAGTCCTTTTTTACTGTCAATATCCACTTTTCGTGCATATCACTACCTACTGGGCAGGTAGGTGAATTTATAGTGTGTTTCTCGTCCACACTTATCATATTTCTTCAGAAGACATGGATATAACCAACTGAGTCGTATGGATTGCTTTTATGCTGCCTTTGTGCATATTTGCAAAGAAATTGTAGCTCTAAATTTTTGTAGCCATTCGCTTATATTTTATGGACCTAGAGTTATATTCTTTTAAAATGATTTGTGTTCAGCAGAAGAAAGAAAGTCATACTCATCTGGGATGGCGAAGGGGTGAGTAAATGATGAGATCATTTTAATTTTTGGGAGAATATCCTTTTAAAAAAAACAATATCCTTTTTTCTTTTACTTTTATAGCACGCATATTGACCTGCTGACTTAAACCATTATATCTATCAGGGAACAATTCTCAGAGGAATAATAAAATATTTGTATTAGATTTCAAGAACATGTCAGGATTTGTTCATTATCAAAATGGCAAATATTTTTTCAAATGTTTCAATTACGTCACTTTACAGAATTAATTCTTTGTTAGCAATAAAAAGAAAGCTGTATTGTGTATTTTTCTAAATTATTTTAATTTCTAGGGGCAAATGTAAGCTGTACTGCCCTGAGTTAACTCATGGACATACAGTATTTCTTAACAATGCTATGAGGCATAGTAATGTATAATTATTAGACAACTTTTTACAGTCTGGTCCTTGTCCTGTCCCCAAGCTGAAGAATTGTACTACAATTTGACTACTGTATGAGGACTGATGTTGGGTACCTGCCTCTTGAAATGTTGCCACTTTGAGGATGCTTCTGGCAACCTACAGTAAAACATTTCACTGGCTTACATGTTTTGACATTGGATGACAGATCCAAATCCTGGAGTTAAAAGCATGATTTAAGACCACAGAATCTGCATTCATGCTGTAAAGACTGTTATGTTGACAGTGTCACTTTCCATTCCAGTTCATATCTAGAGGGCATATTATTAAATTATAAAAAAAACACCTCCTAACTACCTCCACTTACATCCCATAATTTACCTAATGCTGATTAATCCAACAGTTGGGTCAAGCACGGTGAAAACTACACGCTACTACTTACATAGATCAGAAGATTCCAATGTTCTCAAAGTGAGGAAATCTCCAACTAACAATCTTTTCTGGACAAAAAGGGTCTCACCACAGGTTTTCTGATTGAGACACAGGAGGACCTTATAGGTGAACTGAAAATTACAAAGACTAGTAAGTGTCTGTCAGATGTAGTACTCCTGCATGGCGTCTCTCATAGAGTTGTGAAGGTGAAACTCTGCCCTGTAAGCAGCTTTAAGTCTTTGTTGGTGCTCCTTTTCTTGGAGACTTGCAGTTCTTTGAGCTTGTCGATGCTTGTACAGGAAATGGGACATCACTGCCAGCACACAGAGGGTACTGAAGACTACAACTGTAACCACACCTGTGAATAAAAAAGGAGATTCAGACAAATACAACCTCTATCTGAAATCCACCAAGACCCCGTTTAACCTGGTATTAAGATGCGTTTTTGGTGACCTGATCAAATGTGGTCAGCTTTAAATACAGGTCTAATACTGGGTCTAAAACGTTTTGTGATCGGATCACATAAATACAGTCGAATTTGGTCAAAAATATATCACAGAGGGAAATAAATTGGCCAATATTTAGAATTTTTTAATAATCTGCATAGGCCGATACATTTTCCTATTTGGCCAATTTATTTCTTGAGGGCTCTGAGAATCACCTGCTTGCATGTGAAGCGACTGAGATATGTAAACGATCTGTCACGGTTCGTTTTGTTGTTACATGCCATCGTGTTAATAAAATAATAGACCGGTGTGCAAAAGTCACGGCAGGTGCCACGGCAGGTGCGTTTGAGCTCATTATGTTAAAGTGCTGCCTCCCTTTCTCTCCTCAACAGTTCCATGTAACTTTTAACTATCTGGTCTCATGATAAAAAGTAAAATATCAATAAAACTAATATCATATACCAATTTGCAAATTTGCACATATCTCATTTAAACAGATGTAAACCAACCTCACACCACTTTAGCAGATCCAGCATCCTGTGGAGTGCTCATATACAGTATCTTCCTCTGAAGCATATATTCTAACAGTCTCTCCTCAACAGTTCCCTGTCACTTTTCTAATGATGGCAAATATCAATAAAACTTCTATTATATACCATCTGCATATATGCAGATATATCGTTTAAACAGATGTAATTCATGAACCTCACGGAAATCCAGCATTTTCTTCCTGTCGAGTGCTCATCTAATATCTTTCTCTGAAGCACATATTCTTAAAGCCAGAATCAAAACGTCAGGATCAGGATCAAAATTTCCTCTGATTCACAAATCATGATGGTCAGTCTGTGACAACCCAAGCAGGCAATCCAGGCTGCTTAAACTGTCAGGAGTTTGCTGCTTGTGCTGGATCTGTACTTCAATGTAAAAGAGATCGGATTGGAACATTTTAAAAATGGATACATTCACAAACTTCACAGATCTTCTTCGGTGTGTCTGATATCAACATACAAGGACACTTATGAGAAGCACAAACATCTGCAGCTCAGGATCATACAACTAATCTACTAAAATAATGGAAATCTGCGATCGAATTGCCATCATTAGATTAGCGGCCAAGCCATTTAACATCTACGTGGCAACTAACGCAGCAGCTGATAATATAGCCAAAAAATGTTATAGCCAGCTGGAAGATGCAATAGAGGGGATTCCTCAAAATGATAACCTAGTTATTGCGGGGGATTTCAACGCCCAACTGGGTCCTCCAGTTTCAGACTGAAGAGAAACTGGCAAAAACACACTAGGCTTGATCGTCTACTCCATTTTGCAGCTACTTATGGTCTAGTAGTTGCTAACACCCTCTTCAACCACAAAGCGAGACATCTTCAAATGTGGCTCAGTCCGGATGGGAAGCACCGGAATCAAATTGACCATATCCTAATCCGCAAAAAATGGCAATCGCCTCTTGTCAACAGTTGGGCCTACTGGGGCATCCATGTTGTAACCGACCACGCTCTACTAATGGCCAAGATTAGATTACGGCTGGTGACAGGCAAAAAGCCAAATATCACCAGGCGGTTTGATACTACCCAACTAATACTACCCATAAATCGTGCCGCTTTTTCTCAAAAGCTAAACAACAATGTACAACTACAAGAACCCAAGGATACTGTAGAGGGCAGGTGGAAACACCTCAAAACTGCCCTGCACAGTGCGGTGAAAGAGACCATAGGGTACGTAAAGAAAAGAAAACAAGGTTGGATAACTGAAAATACCCTGAACTCATCCAAAAGCAGGCAAATTGCGCTTAACAACAGCAACTTTATGCTTGCCAAGGAGCTAGCTAAACAAGTAAAAACTTTTGCAAGAGCCGACAGGGAAAATTATTGGAACGTGCTTGCAACTGAACTTGAGGCAGCCCAAAAAAATAAAAAAATAAAAGCTGGTCTGTCGCTTAGTTATCTCGATATCAAAGAAATTTGCACCGCCTGTTAGCAGCTCGATCAAAAATGCTCAAGGTACAGCAGTTACGCAAAAACCTCATAGGGTGCTGGTCTGATTATTTCTGTAACTTACTAAATCGGCCACACCCAGCTAATGCCCCTGCTAATGCCAGCAATGTACCCGTGCAAACGAACAACATGAATCTGGATGAACCCCCTATGATAGACGAAATCCTAATGGCAATTAAGGAACAACAAATCGCCCGGAACAGATGAACTACCACCCAAATTTTTCAAACTTAATGACCCGGTGGTCACAGACTATTTACAACAATTACTGCACAAGGTATGGGCTAAAGAACGTATACCCCATGATTGGCAAACGGCGATCATAGTTCCTATTTTCAAAAAGGGTGATAAAAAACAACTGCGCCAATTATGGAGGCACCTCACTCTTTAACATTGCCTACAAAATCATGGAGAAGATCATGTTGCGCCGTATTGGACCCTTTTGTGATTCCCACACAAGAGAAAACCAGGCTGGTTTTCGGCCAGGCCGAGGTTGCATAGATCAAATATTTGCCATCAGGCAGATTCTCGACCAGAGGCAAGAATTTCACCACCCACCATCATGGCATTCCTACATTTAACAGCAGCCTTTAATAGTGTCCATAGGGATGGCATATGGGAGCTCCTAAGGGCTATTGGAATCTCCGATAAATTGGTTCGCTTATGTTCAATAATGTACGCTGATACTCAAAGCCTGGTTCGCGTCTAAGGAGAAATGGGTAAAATTTTCAACATTGCAAGTGGAGTGAGACAGGGCGGAATCTTATCCCCATGCCTCTTCAATATTTGCATTGACGTCATACTCCGAAAAGCACTTGACAATAAGCCAGGGGGGCATCTCTCTGCAACCGTATCGAACGCCTTTAACCGACCTAACCTTCGCCGATGACGTAGCCCTATTAGCCGAAACAACAACTGATATGCAAGCTATGATCGACAGAGTTCAAGCAGAAGCAGCGCAATTGGGTTTACATCTCAGCCCAGCAAAATCCAAATTCATTTCATATGACCCAGATTCCGACCACCACCAACAAATGCTATCAATCGGCCCCAATATAATAGATGCTGTTGATTTCTTCACCTACCTTGGCAGCTTGATAACAGTAAACGGCCAATTTGCCTGTGAGGCCAACAGCCGAATATGTAAAGCCATGGCCACCTTTCTAGGACTAAAATGCCTATGGAACCGCAAGGATATCAGAAACAAAACCAAAGGGTGGGTATACATGGCAACAGTATGTGCAACGTTGCTGTATGGTAGAGAATCGTGGAACACTAAGAAAGGGGACCTCAAAAAATTAGATATATTTGACCACCGCTGCCTGCGGTCTATCACGAAAGTTCGCCTTATTGCCAGAATCACCAAGGAGGAAATTCGGCGAAGATGTGGAATCCAACTACCGCTATCAGAACTAATTATCAAACGTCGCTGTAAATGGCTCGGCCATGTGCTAAGAATGCCCGAGGATAGGCTACCACAAAAATCTTTTCTATGCACAAACGACCCTCGCTGGAAGCGGCCCCGAGGTGGTGTATTAACGACCACTAAATGCTATTTTCAAAAAGCAGTAGAACAATTAATTATGAAGCCATTTAATTTAGTCGTAAAGCATATGCAAACACTTGGACCGGACACCTACAAATAGTTACCTAAGATTGCCATCAATAGAAGGGCATCACTCGTGAAGCGACGTATATCCACCTTGGATGAAGCTGTCGTTAAGCAAGCAAAAGCCCTGCACAAAGCCTCCTGACTGCTTGATACCATTTTTTTTACCATCTACAAGAAATATCCATTGATCATTTGCTTTACCATTCCTCTGTTAATGCATCTCTATACTAATTATTTAAAACTGCTGTGAAACTTTCAGCATTGTCAGTCATGCTCTTTTGATCTCAAAGCTGTTGGAGATGGCAAATAGGATCATCATGGTTACTCCTGTAACCTCCGTTCCCTTAGGGACTGAACGAGACGTTGTGTCGAATGAAGTGACACAAGAGGTCTTCCTTGGGAGCCTCACGTACCTCTGAACTTTAGAAAAGGCCAATGAGAAATTGGCAGACAGAATTTGCATGTCCCGCCCCCGGACATACCGGGTATAAGGGGAAGCGGGCATGCATCTGTCAGTCAGGTTTTTACTCGGAGGAGCCGAGAATAAGGTACGGCCGTTTACAGTGGTAGGTCTAGTGCCGTGGCAGAAGGGACACAATGTCTCGTTCCCTCCCTCACTGAACAGAGGTTACAACAATAACCATGACGTTTCCCTTCTGTCACTTACTCGACGTGGTGTTGAATGAAGTGACACAAGGGGTCCCATTTAAAAGCGCCATGCACTAGACTGTGTTATGTGAACTGCTGACACAGGTGCAAGCAGGCTTCTGCTTACTAGAAGCAACTGTATTAGCTGCATGTAACCCTCCCCAACGCCCCCAGAAAAAGGTGTCAAATACAGACCTTAGGTTCCCAGAATCCCTGAGGGGGGAACAGGTGTTACATGACAAGCATGGGAACAAGCCCGGCAGCTGCTGCCTTTTCTCTCTCTATGTCTCTCGCATAGAGTGTGAAGCGACTGGGGCTATCTTAACGCTATGAAATGAGTCGGGGAAGGCAGTCTTTCCCAATCCTATTCTTTCAGGGGGAAAAGTCCCTGCGGAGGCCACATCCTGCCCAGACTAGGGGGAAGTGACATGTGGCAAATACACCATGTGGGTTGTGAAGCCGCATGTGGGAGCGGTGCGGTGGTAGGTCCTGTCTGATGAGGAAGGAGCTCTACAAACACGATGACGGGGGGCAGACGGGTCCGCCGACAGAAGGACCGTACCGTTGAAAATACATCACAGGGAATTGCCTGAAGAGGGAATTGCCTTGCGCCGGCGCGTCCTGCTGGATATTTTCGTCATTACAGTGGAAACAACTTAAAATAATTTTGGGTATACAGTTAGTGTAAGACATCATTAGAAATCATAAAGGGTCTACTTTTATTTGTGTACACTCACAATAACAACAAAACCTTGTGCTTTTGTAAAATAAAGAAAATAAAAAGGGTGAGCTTTCAGCTTTCTCTGTGTTCACGAGCATATTTCTGAAACATGTCACAAAAAATGAACTGAAACTCCGCGAATACTTATCACACAAACATGAAACATGAAATGTCTACTTTTAAATAAAACAATTGAAATTAAAAACAAATATTCTCCTTCAGTGTAATCTGTATGAAACTAAGCAATGTACAATTTCTTCTGGCTCAACTCATTAAAGCTAATGTGATCACACCCACCAGCAGAGCGCGCCATTAATAAGCTAATGTGCTGAAGCGATCAACGCAAATGGTGCACTCCCCCGACAGTGAGGTTTAATGTAAACACAACCCAACTCAACTTTTCTGCATGTTTGTAATGATACACAGGCGATGAAACTCATGGATAGTAAGGAAGAGTTAATATTTTCATCAGAAGAAGAGCGGGACTCCGATGAACATTTGTATTTTGAAGAGAGACTTGACCCAGCCGAGGATACAATTTCGGACTAGTAAGTCGTTTAGCTTTCATTAGTTGACATGCTATTTTATATAAACATGTACATATTTTACTAGTGGGACTGTTTCCAGACTTGTCAGCCAGGATTCAGAGTATTGACATTTTAAATATATCCTATTAAGCAAGTTTTAGTTAAATTTAAATGCTGTTTTGGCTAAAGCAGGTTTTTAAATTGCATGCTGTATGATATAAACATGATATAAAAATAATATGAATGTTTAGATTATATTTTAACTAGCGTTTATGCTGCCTCATTATCATCAACAAAGCTTGTGCTTGCAAATGTGTTCAGGTTAAATGAGTAAAATGCACCTTAAATATGAAAATTCAGCTTTGATCACAAATTGCATTTTACAACAAATTCAAATAGAAAACTGTTCTTTTCAATTGTAAAAAGAGTTCACACAATGTTTTTACTGTATTTTGGATCAAATAAATGCATTCTTGTTGAGCAGAAGAGACTTCTTTTAAACATTAGTGTAGGTATAAAATTAAGTAAAGTCTTTATGTAAAGAATTTTAACTTAAAACTTGATTTTGATCATTAAGTCTCCTCACGTTCATTCTCTTTCTGTCACATTCCTCATTGATAGGCCCAGGGGAGGCGTCTTTTGTCTCTTCAGGTGTGGATCACAATCCATATTCATGATTGTTCATGCCTCCTCACATATGACCTTTCAACACTAAAATTGTCTTACAAAAGTTAAATGACTATATTGATCAGGATGGTTTTCACATCATTTTGTAGCAAAAAATCTAGGCTACAATATCCAGTTCTCAAAAAGCTTGTGGACAAATATTTATTATGTGTTATATGGCCTTATTTCAAATACTTAAAATTTTAGTTTTTTTTCAAAAACCATGCATAAATGTTATTTTCTCAAAAATACAAACATGTTCACACATGTTGCTCACATATTATTTTAGCCCAGTCTGTGCTGAGTACAGTGTTATCAGACTTTAGCCATTAATATGTTTTTAAGCAACTGAAAAAAGCACAAATGTCAAGGCATGTCAAAACTTCTCCAGGGCTCAAAACACCCTCAGACCCCAGAGGGTTAAGCCTGTGGAGCCCTACCCCAGTAAAAAACACTTGTGGCTTGTAGTGGGTCTGGTCGCAAATTGCTCCACTGAATACACAGGCCAGGAGGCTAGGGAGGAAGAACGTCCAGGAAGTGACACTTAGTGGCTAACCTGGGAGAGAAAGCGCACTGGATCAACTTGGTGAAGGGCGCTGGGTGCAAGCGGAACACCCAGTCGGATGTTATGCATTACTGAGTTATACTGGCTTAGACCTGACAAAACACGGGACTCAACTGACTCAACACTGAGATTGTAAAAACTTGCAAAGGTATAGGGTGTTGCCCAGCCCGCTGCTCTGCAGTTGTCTGCTAGGTAGGTGCTATTAGCCAGTGCCCAGTAGGATGCCACAATTCTCATCGAGTGTGCTCAAACCCGCAAGGGGGTGGGCATGGCCTGAGTCTGGAATGCCAAGGAAATGGAACTGACGACCCAGCGTGCAGCCTCAATTTGGAGACGCCGTTCCCTTTCTGCCATACACCGAATCAGACAAAGAGCTGCTCAGAACATCTAGCGCTCTGCGTGCAGTCCTAAATAGATACGCAAAGCACGTACCAGACACAGCAATGAGAAGGCTGGGTCTACCTCCTCCCAGAGCAGCTTGCATGTGGGTTCACGACCTGGTCCCTGAAGGGGTCGTAGGAACCTTGGGCACATAGCCCAGATGTGGTCTCAGGATAAAGTGAGTATGTGCCGGACTGAGCTCCAGGCAAGTTTTGATGATAGAGAACACTTGCAGGTCCCCAACCCTCTTGATGGAAGCTAGCGCTATCAGGAGGGCTGTCTTCAAGGAGAGGACCTTGAGCTCAACTGAGTCAAGCGGCTCGAAGGGGGGTCTCTGAAGGCCCGAGAGGACCACAGAGAGATTCCAGGAGGGGTACATGCTTCACCGGGGAGGATTCAGCCTCCGGCACCTCTAAGGGACCTAGTCCGGATGGGCCAATATGAAGCCACCAAGGTGACTTGTTCCTCATCCTCCCTGATCTTGCACAGCACCAGTGCAAGAAGGCTCATTGGGGAAAATGCATTCTTGCGCAGCCCCCGGGGCCAGCTGTGTGCCAACGCGTCTGTCCCGATAGGGTCTTCTGTCAGGGAGTACCAGAGCGGGCAGTGAGTGTTGTCTGGGGGGCAAAGAGATCTACCTGTGCCATGCCGAATCGGCCACAAATCAGTTGGATCACTTGAGGGTGGAGCCTCCACTCTTCGCTGGGCGAAACCTGCAATGTCGTGTTGCGGTTGTCAAGAACATGAGTAGCGCGCAGCGACCTGAGTCACTGCTGACTCCAAAGGAGGAGATGGTGGGCGAGTTGTGACATATGACGAGAGCGCACGCCACCTTGGCGATTTATGTACGTCACCGCCACGGTGCATTCTGAATGGATCAAGACGTGCTTGCCCCGAATCAGCAGCGAATACAGCCAGCAACTCTAGGCAGTAGATGTGCCAATGCAGCCGGGGCCCTGTCCAGGAGCCAGCAGCAGCGTGCCCATTGCACTTGGCACCCCTACCCTGTTGAGAGGCGTTTGTGGTGACCACAAAATGTCTGGACACCTGCTGTAGGGGGACTCCGTTGTGGACTCTGCTCATTGGTGAGGCGTGATGTCATTGAGACTGAGTCTAACTCCAAGCCGAGAAAAGAGATACTCTGAACCAGGGCGAGCTTGCTCTTTTCCCAGTTGACATGAAGCCCTAGGCGGCTGAGGTGCCTGAGCACCTGGTTCCTGTGAGCGCATAGTAACTCTTGAGAGTGAGCCAGAATGAGACACACGTCAAGGTAATTGAGTATGCGGATGCCCATTTCCCGTAACGGGGCAAGGGCTGCCTCTGCGACCTTGGTGAAGACGCTAGAGGACAGGGAAGGGGAGGACCTTGTACTGGTACGCCTGGCCGTTGAACTTGAACCATAGAAATGGTCTGTGTCGAGGCAAGATAGAGATGTGGAAATACGTGTCCTTCAGATCTACCACCATGAACCAATCTGGCTGTTGAACGCAGGTTAGAATCAGTCTCTGCGTGAGCATTTTGAAAGGGAGTTTGTGTAAGGCCCGATTGAGAACTTGTGAGTCCAAGATTGGTCAAAACCCACTGCCTTTCTTTGGTACGATGAATTAAGGGCTGTAGAGACCCTTCTACATCTTGGATGGAGGGACGGGCTCTATCACATCCTTGAGAAGCAGAGTCGTGATCTCTACCCGTAAAGCGCTGTCTTTTTTGCCACGTATAGAGGTGGAGTGAATACCACTGAAACGAGACGGGAGCCGTGTGAATTGAATCGCGTAGTCGAGTCGAATGGTCCTGACCAACCAACGTGACTGGTTGGACAGCGAAAGCCACACGTCCAGACTCTGTGTGAGGGACACTAGTAGGACGATCGCTTTTGATGTACCAGGCGAGGCTTCGCGGCGGGGGGGCAGGTAATAGCGCGTCGGGAGGCAGAAGAGCTAGAGAAAAGTGCTGAGAAAAGACTCAAAGCACTTACCTACCTCCGCGCACCCTGCAGGGAGCGGGTTAGAGAATGAGGTCCTGGAAAGGTGTCTTTGGAACTCGGCAGTGCTGGCCTGCCGGGGCTGAGCAGTCGCAGGTCCGGATGCATGTGACTGTGTCCGGGGAGCCGGGACTGTAGGATTTTGGAACCGGCTGTATGACCCAGGAAGTGGGGAAATCGCTCTTTTATTAACAGTGTGGAAAAACAAGGATTTTCCTGCCAGCCCTCCACCGGGTCTCGGCGCCGCCCCAGCACGGTCCACACCCTGTCTGCCCGCCAAAGGCATCCCCCTGTTTCCAAGCAACAGACAGTTCCGCCTCAACCTGGGCCCTGCTCTCAGCACCAGCGTCGAGCAACTAGCAGGCGCGCATGCCCCCCTTCTCCAGGACTTCCTCTAGGACCCGGATGGCTCCTAAGCACTCCTGAGATGGAAGACCCAGTACCTGGATAGTAAGGAAGAGGGCGGGAAGGGCCATGGAAGATTCTGAGGGCAGAGCCATGTGAGACTCTGAGGGTGGAGCTGAGGGAGGCTCAATGAAGGCAGCCAGAGACGAGGGAGGCTCAATGAAGGCAGGCGGAGCCAGAAGATACCTGAGGGGTGGAGCCAAGGAAGGCATAGCCAGTAGCCAATGAAGGCAGAGCCATGAGCAGCTCGAGAGGTGGAGCCATGAATGGTGGAGACACTGGAGGCTCGAGGAGTAGAGCCATGGAAGGCAGAGCCATTAGAGGCACAAGGGGTGGAGCCAGGGAAGACGGAGCCATGCAATGTCTGAGGATGGAGCCAAAGAAGATGTTTGAAGAGCGGAGCCAGGAAAGCAGTGGAACGCTCGATGGACGATGTCGTGGAAGGCTCGAGTGGCGGAGCTGTTGGAGGCTCGAGGGAGGAGGTCATGGAAGGCGGAGCCTTTGGAGGCTTGAGGGGCGTAGAACATGGAAGGCTTGGAGCAAGGAGTTGTGAAAGACTTGGAGCAAGGAGCGGTGGAAGACTTGGAGCAAGGAGCCATGGAAGGCTTGGATGAAAGAGCCATGGAAGTGAGTGAGAGCGGGGTTCTTATGCAGTCCTTGATTAGACTCTGATGAAGTGTAGGTGCGTGTGATCAACTCAGGGGAGAGTGAGCGCTGTGTGGAGTAAGGGAGAGGGAGCAAAGTGTTGTGTGAGAGAGGGAGTCCGGTGGATCCGTGACAGTGGTCACCTCTGAATATGGCTTCAGTAAACAAATTGGAAAACATTTTGGACCATCCATGACTACATACATGGGTCCCTGGAAACAGTGAAGCACTATTTATTCACTTGTCAATCAGCAACTGCTTTAATACTGGTGTTTTAAACTGCCAGTTATGTGCTGGTATGAAAGAAAATAACAATCCATTTAAGGGAAAAAAAAAATAAAACTGGAAAAGTCCAGACATGTCACACACAACACTCCATGGATCTTCTCCAGTTTGCCCGACATTAACATGCAATGACACAAATAATGTAAAGCATGCACATCTGATGTACAGATCCCTGGACTGGAAAACATCCATTTGGACCATCCATGACTACATACAGTTAGTGCGGTCTACTTGTGATCGGATCACCCAAGACAGATGGGAATGGAATCTCTGTCCTTCTCGGTGCATGGAACACAGTCACTGCCTCCAGATATGTGCTGGTAATTAGATTTACTTTGTGGATAATATCATGAAAACTACCAGGTAGTGTAGCTTCATTATTCATAATTTAAGGAAAGTTGGACCATTCTTTTTACTGGCTTATTTCTGATTTAAATTTAAACTAGTGATCGTATCAGCCAGCCGTTACAATCAACCTCTTCTGGGTGCCCCTTTTTTTCCCTTATCATAGTTACGCATGTTAACACTTCAAAGGCAACTTCTCATGACAAACATTATTCAACTGACGTCTGTGATGTACAATGTGCCAGAGTAGCTATAGTGGTTTGGTTAAACACTGAAGAAAGTTCTGAAGAAATCAGGAGCAATATTTGAATAGGCTCATCCCACATTCGACAAATTCACTTCCTCCTTTAATGGAAAATGTATGTCGTCAACACATAACTAACCGAGAACTATCCCCTATGACAGATTCAAATGAGATTTCATTACCATAAATTACTGCATACAACAAATTACCAAAGCCATAAGCCACAAAGTCATAACACCTTTCTGAAATAGAAAGAGCAAAAAGGAAAAATGGACAAACAAGATGTGTGATAGTGAGAGCTCATTTAATACTTCACTGACTGCTACAAATGAAACAGTAAAGCAGACAGAGGTGGTAAAACAAACCTCCGATTACAGCTGAATCAGGCTGGCTGTCATCTTCACGATGCTTGTTATCTTTTCCCTCCTCCTCTCCTTGATCTACAAGACAGTGGCAAATGAATCACACAGAAATACGCCACATATTTAACTGTTTTAGAAATAAAGAGATATTGTAAGTTTTCTCTGAAAGTAATTGCATCAATGGTGCATGATGCAGTTGTTAAATATTGGCAAAATGTCTGGTCATTGTCCTTTTACTGAATTTTGACTGAATTGTGTGACATGATTTCTTACATCAATATACAGTATCTCATCGCTATCATTTTGTGACCATATGGTGAAAGTTGCAAAATGTTTGCATTCAAGTAATTTCTGTGGCTAAGTATTTTAATCTCATTTATGGGATGGATTAGCAATGGATGTGTAAAATTTAAAACATTTCCCTCAATCTGAACCTTCTCATGATGCATGATGGCATTTAAGTGCCATGGGGAAAACAATTTAAATCTAAGATTTAGAGAATAAAGTTAAAATTTTGAAAATAGAGTCATAGCATTACAATATTAAAGTCATAATATTTTGAGAATAAAGCCAAAATTACAAGAAACAGCGTGTCATTATCACAACGATCGAATGCCAGGCCAGCAGCTTCATCAATGCAAGAAATGGATGTGAATTATTTAGTTAAATCATACTTTTGTTTAAGATTTAGCCACATATCCTTTGTCATCTTTTCAGCACAAACTTAATATTGGGATTCAGACACTACAGCCAGAGCCAGCCCAAGGCATAAGCGAACTAAGCGGCTGCTTAGGGCCCCGGCGGCCACCAGGGGGCCCCCAAGAGCACTTTTTTTTTTTTTTTTTTGATTATACTGTCAATGGACAATGGTAATTATACAAAAACGCAATATTATGTTAACGGGCTGCAGGAAGCAAGCACATTCAGACAGCAAAACAGCAATGTCACAAAAAAGGACATATCCTCTGGTGCAAAGAAAAGGAAAAAGAAGAAAACAGAGGAAGAGAAAAAAACAGCACGATAAAGGTATGTTAAGTAGCTAGGCTAAGTTATGAGCTAACATTAGCTGGCTAGTTAGTTAACATAGTGTATGTAGCATATATTCTTTTTTAGGAAAGTTTGATTAATCATCCGTAAATAGCCTTGACATCTTAATATATTATTAGTATAACATATTACTTAGCAAGTTTTAGATTAAAGTTTTTGTCTTCTGTGTAAAAATAACTTTCCTGGGTATATATTTTTGTAATAAAAAATAAGCTTCTGTTCCATAAACTTTGTACTGATAACTTAACATTATTTACATTAGTCTACCATTTTGGGGTCTTTGCTATTATATTCCAATATCATTATGCCTCAATTAGCAAGTTATAGATTAAGAGTTGTTGTTTTAGGAGTACAGATGGCTTGCTGCTGTGTATAATAATTTGTGTTGAGAAAATAACATATTTTGTCAAATATTCTGTCAAATAAGTACTCTTATGAAACTTCCCTAGGAGCACTGTTGAAATATTTTGGATGTGGGGCACAACCAACGCCACCTGCCCCAAGTTCCAGTGCTACAGCTGATGATGATTTTTCAACAAACCCAGATCATTATATTTATATGGATAAACCATGCCTTTGTTTTTGACAGAGAGTTGCATTACCTTCTAATATGACATCTAACATGGCTAACTTTTATTATTATTTTCATCTTTCATCAGGTCCATCCTCTGCATGCGAGGAGCACTTCCCAGCACGTGCATGTTGTCATCTATCCTGTCAGACTCAGAAAGGACTGATCTGGTAAGCAGAGTGCCACTGCCTATAAAGGAAAACTTCACATTCCCTGAAAAACCTAATGGCTGAAGCTTCCACTACCACTACACCTACAGAAAGTTAATTAATGAGGAAACAATGTAAGTGGAGCTGCTCACTTATTCAAAAAGTAATGATACTGTCTACAGCTTCTGCTGCAAATTGTTCTCTAGGAAGTACACAAAACTGGTAACAGAGGATCAACAGGATTGGGTAAATATAGGTGTGCTACTGTTACATTTAAAACTGTAGAAGGGTAAAATTATGCCAGGCAGACATTGGTATGTTGTAAGCAACACAGCTACAACTAATCAAATTGATAAGGGGTGTGTTAGATTTATAGTGTGCG
This sequence comes from Xyrauchen texanus, assembly GCF_025860055.1. Classification (NCBI taxonomy): domain Eukaryota; kingdom Metazoa; phylum Chordata; class Actinopteri; order Cypriniformes; family Catostomidae; genus Xyrauchen; species Xyrauchen texanus. The sequence continues at coordinate 21,433,260 of NC_068293.1, read as the reverse complement.
AATACTCAAGCATTGACAATATTCAATCATATTGGCGGCACCGAGGGGCCCCCAAATCAAATTCTGCTTAGGGCCCCATAAAGGCTTGGGCCGGCCCTGACTACAGCAGTTATGTAGGAATTGAATTTATTCAGGAGAAATAACCAGACAGACATTTGCGCAGTCCCACTCGGTGTGGTTGATGCTTTGGCTGGGTTTCCTGAAACTCTAAGTTGAACATTAGAAGCACTTAAATTGTACTTTCTACAGCATGTTTCCCAAAAGTAGCATGTAAAATCACTCCTAAATTAACTATGAACTACGGAGAGCTATGAACCACTCTTAAGTCCATAAATTACTACACATATTGTTCTTGCATCTTTCACAGTTCATCAGATACAAAGGGACATTTAATAAATTATATAAAAATATTTTTTGATAATTAGAAAGCCATTGGACATGGTTTCAGAGGATAAAAAAATCACATTGAAATCAACAGGCAGTCTCCACAGTCTGCATGCGATGTGATAGGACAAAATTAGGTCTAAAGATAGATCGAAGTTACATGAAACATAATTGTCACGTTCCCCTGTTGTCTGCCCCTGTGTTCTGTGTCTCACCAGTCTATTGTTTAGAACTACATTTCCCACAATCCACCTGCCGTCATCAGTGCCATTTTGTGTCATTGTTCACACCTGTTTATCATTTGTAATCATCCTGTCCTTGTGTATTTATACCCTGGTTTTTTGTTCTGTCTTTGTCAATCGTTGAATGTTGTTAGCCCGGTGTGTGTTCCCTGCCTGTGTTTTCTGTGTTTTCTGTGTTTTCTGTGTTTTCTGTGTTTTCTGTGTTTTCTGTGTTATGTTTATTTCCCCATTGAGGGTTTTCCTTTGTGTTTTTGTGTTTCAATAAAGTAAAGCTTGCACTTAGATCTGCTCTCCTCGTCTGCCTTCGCTGTCTGCATTCGTAACAGAACGAAAGACCATCAAATGGATCTAGCAGCTTACCTCATGGAACTGACCCAGGCGGGGTTGACCATCCGCGAGTTCTCCCACTTCTTTTCCGCTGTTGCCCTCCACACCGGCTTCGACGACGCATCCCTAAAGACCATCTACCAGCTCGGGCTACCAACATACCAGCTGAGGGAATTGCCGAACTCCGGAGACCTCACGTGGAGGGAATATGTGAGTTTAGTCTTGGGAGAACTCGCTACCGGGGAACCACCTCTCTCGATCCCGGTTTCCGCCTCTGGGCTTTCCGTGCCTTCCACGGCCAACGAGCCAGCGTTGCCAGCTTCGTCCGCCCGGCGGAGGAGGAGAAGAGGAAAGACTTCTGCTCCCCAGTCTCCGCCTGCCACGGCCAGCGAGCCAGAGCCCACGCCTGCCACGGCCAGCGAGCCAGAGCCCACGCCTGCCACGGCCAGCGAGCCAGAGCCCACGCCTGCCATGGCCAGCGAGCCAGTAGCCTCCGACGTCAGTGAGCCAGCGCCAGTAGCCTCCGACGTCAGTGAGCCAGCGCCAGTAGCCTCCGACGTCAGTGATCCAGCGCCTGTAGCCTCCGACGTCAGTGATCCAGCGCCTGTAGCCTCCGACGTCAGTGATCCAGCGCCTGTAGCCTCCGACGTCAGTGAGCCAGCGCCAGTAGCCTCCGACGTCAGTGAGCCAGCGCCTGTCATCTCAGACGTCAGTGATCCAGCGCCTGTAGCCTCCGACGTCAGTGATCCAGCGCCTGTAGCCTCCGACGTCAGTGAGCCAGCGCCTGTAGCCTCCGACGTCAGTGAGCCAGCGCCTGTAGCCTCCGACGTCAGTGAGCCAACGCCTGTAGCCTCCGACGTCAGTGAGCCAGCGCCTGTAGCCTCGACCGCTCCTGAGCCAGCGCCTGTAGCCTCGACCATCCCTGAGCCAGCGCCTGTGGTCTTGTCCGTCCCAGTAGCCATGACCGTCCAAGAGCCAGCGCCAGTAGCCATGACCGTCCAAGAGCCAGCGCCAGTAGCCATGACCGTCCAAAAGCCAGCGCCAGTGGTCGTGCCCGTCCAAGAGTCAGCTCCTCCTGAGCCTCCCGAGCTTTCCAGAGCTCCGCCCTCCGAGCTTTCCAGAGCTCCACCTTCCGAGCTTTCCAGAGCTCCGCCCTCCGAACTTTCCAGAGCTCTGCCTCCCGAGCTACCCGAGCTTTCCAGAGCTCCGCCCTCCGAGCTTACCAGAGCTCCGCCTCCCGAGCTTCCTAGAGCTCCGCCTTCCGAGCCTCCCGAGCTTTCCAGAGCTCCGCCTTCCGAGCTTTCCAGAGCTCCGCCTTCCGATCTTCCTAGAGCTCCGCCTTCCGAGCTTCCCGAGCTTTCCAGAGCTCCGCCTTCCGAGCTTTCCAGAGCTCCGCCTTCCGAGCTTCCAAGAGCTCCGCCTTCCGAGCTTCCAAGAGCTCCGCCTTCCGAGCCTCCCGAGCTTTCCAGAGCTCCGCCTTTCAAGCTTTCCAGTGCTCCGCCTCTCAAGCCTCTCGAGACTTCCAGGGCTCTGCCTCTCAAGCCTTTCAGGGCTCCGCCTCTCGAGCCTCCCAGGGCTCTGCCTCTCAAGCTTCTCGAGCCTTTCAGAACTCCGCCTCTCGAGCCTCCCAGGGCTCCGCCTCTCAAGTCACTCGAGTCTTCTAGGGCTCTGCCTCTCAAGCCTCTCGAGCCTTCCAGGGCTCCGCCTCTCAAGCCTCTCGAGCCTTCCAGGGCTCCGCCTCCAGAGCCTCCCGAGTCTTCCACGGCCCTTCTCCCTGAGCCTCTTATGGCTCCACCTCCAGAGCCTCCTACGGCTCTGCCTCCCGTGCCTCCTACGGCTCTGCTCCCAGAGACTCCAGAGCTTTCTAGGGCTCCGCCTCTCGAGCCTCCTACGGCTCCGCCTCTCGAGCCTCCTACGGCTCTGCTCCCAGAGACTTCAGAGCCTTCTAGAGCTCCGCCTCCCGAGCCTCCTATGGCTCCGCCTCCAGAGACTCCCGAGCTTTCTAGGACTCCGCCTCTAGAGCGTCCTACGGCTCTGCCTCCTGAGCCTCCCTCAGCTCCGCCTCCAAAACCTCACGAGCCTCCTACGGCTCCGCCTCCCGAGCCTCCTACGGCTCCGCCTCCATAGCCTCCTACGGCTCCGCCCCCAGAGCCTCCTGATCCTCCTACGGCTCCGCCTCCCGAGCCTCCTACGGCTCCGCCTCCCGAGCCTCCTACGGCTCTGCCTCCCGAGCCTCCTACGGCTCCGCCCCAAGGCCTCCTGAGCCTCCTACGGCTCCACCTCCTGAGCCTCCAGAACGTCCCACAGCTCCGCCTCCCGAGCCTCCTACGGCTCCGCCTCCAGAACCTCCCGAGCCTCTTACGGCTCCGCCCCAGAGCCTCCCGAGCCTCCTATGGCTCCGCCTCCAGAGCCTCCTACAGCTCCACCCCAAAGCCTCCTGAGCCTTCCTCAGTTCCGTCTCCTGAGCCTTCCTCAGCTCCGTCCTCAGAGCCTTCCAGGCCTCCTGACCCGGCCCCTGTCCTGTGGCCTCCTCCCAGGGCCCCTGACCCAGTTCCCGTCCTGTGGCCTCCTCCCAGGCCTTTTGACCCGGCCCCTATCCTGTGGCCTCCTCCCAGGCCTCCTGACCCGACCCCTATCCTGTGGCCTCCTCCCAGGCCCCCTGACCCAGTTCCCGTCCTGTGGCCTCCTCCCGGGCCTCCTGACCCGGCCCCTGTCCTGTGGCCTCCTCCCGGGCCCCCTGACCCAGTCCCTGTCCTGTGGCCTCCTCCCAGGCCTCCTGAACCTGCCCCTGTCCGGTGGCCTTCTCCCCGGTCCCCCAGACCTATCCTTGCCCTGTGGCCAGCCCCCAGACCACCTGAACCTGTCCTTGTCCTGTGGTCAGCTCCCAGGCCTCCTGAACATACCCTTGCCCTGTGGCCAGCTCCCAGACCACCTGAACCTGTCCTTGCCCTCTGTGCCCCCTTGGACTTCCTGCCTGCCCTCTGTGCCCCCTGGACCTCTTGTCTGCCCCTTGTTGCCCCCTGGACTGCCTATCTGACCCTCTTTGCCCTCCAGACTGCCTATCTGCCCCTCTTTGCCCCCTTGGTCTCTCTGCCCACCACAAGCTCCCCCCTCTCTCCTTGGATGATTTTTTTGCCTTTTTTCAGAGCAGCGTCTGGCAGCCACTCCTTTGAGGGGGGGGCTATGTCACGTTCCCCTGTTGTCTGCCCCTGTGTTCTGTGTCTCACCAGTCTATTGTTTAGAACTACATTTCCCACAATCCACCTGCCGTCATCACTGCCATTTTGTGTCATTGTTCACACCTGTTTATCATTTGTAATCATCCTGTCCTTGTGTATTTATACCCTGGTTTTTTGTTCTGTCTTTGTCAATCGTTGAATGTTGTTAGCCCGGTGTGTGTTCCCTGCCTGTGTTTTCTGTGTTATGTTTATTTCCCCATTGAGGGTTTTCCTTTGCGTTTTTGTGTTTCAATAAAGTAAAGCTTGCACTTAGATCCGCTCTCCTCGTCTGCCTTCGCTGTCTGCATTCGTAACAATAATAGAGTATAATGTTTTATTGGCCTTTTTTGATAAGAATAATTTGTTCTTATTGAACAGATTTGCTTAGAAGACATATGTGAGTAATGTGGCCCTGCAGTTTAAAATTTAAATAGGCCAAAATAAATAGTTAAAATGTGGTAACAAAGGAGATTAGGGTGAGAGTCTGCAATGAGCGATAAATTCTTTCTCTTCCTCCTCCTTCACCTCTTCTTCCTCCAATGGATGATTGAAATAGTCCTTGTCTGTGTACATATTAGTCACAAATTTCATGCTGCATAATGGCAGGAAAGCTACAAGTGCACAGTAGTGCTGAATGATATGAAAGAAAGTTATTGATTGTATTTTTTTAAATAATATATATTGCCATTACGTCTTCAACCCCCATTTTACGTGTTACTTAGATAACAATGCTTTTAGTAAAATTGCTGTAGTAAGTAAAATTTAAGTGCTACTAACATTCAATTTAGAGCTTCCAGAAACCCAGACCAAGCATCACCCACGCCGAGCAGGACTGTGCGAAATCCGCTTCTGAAAGTCTGGTTCTTTCTCCTGAATAAATTGAATTCCTACATAACTGCTGCATTGTCTGGATCCTAATAATAAATTTGTGCTGATGTGCCAAAAAATGACAAAGGATTTCTTTGTTACTAAGTCCTAAACTATAGTATGATTTAACTGAATCATCCACATCCGTTTCTTGCATTGATGAAGCTGCTGGCTCTGTGTTCTATCGTTGTGATAATGACATGCTGTTTCTCATAATTTTGGCTTTATTCACAAAATATTATGACTTTATTTATACTATGACTTTATTCTCGAAATTTTTACTTCATTCTCAAAATATTTCAAATTTTAATCTGGTAATTTTGACTTTATTCTCAAAATATTAAGATTTAACTCTCAAAAATCTTCCCCATGGCAATTTTACCATGGGATGTGCTTAAGGTGCCTCATCACCACCAAAAATTATGCTTAGATTCACACTTTTGATTGCAGTGAAATCCTACATATTCAGTTCTCAAACATCACTGTATTTAAAAAGTTTCTATTAATTTCAAAGAGCTTACCGAAGCGAGATACAGAAGTTGAAAGGTCAGCTAATGCTGCACAATTCGACTCCACTAAACGTCCTTGTATGCTGACCAATGAGCTACCTCGGTTCAATAATGCTGCCTTAAGTGGAGCAACATGGTTAAACTGGACAGATGAGAAGCAGCCAATGAAACCTTTGTATCCAGCATGAGCTACCTCATCATCCATTACATCACTTCCTGTTTAGAATAATGCAAAGAGAAAGAATGTATATATTTAATATATATAAAAAAATTCTATAAATATTTGATTATTCATCAAAAACACTGCACATCCATTCAAACCCATCAAGAACCTTGAGAGGCACTGAAAAACAATTGTGCTATTTAGAATAGAACTTGAGGAATGTGCACAGTAACACATGCACATTTAATTGTGGTGATTTCAGTGTATAACTGTAACATTTACCTTGTCTCGTTTTTGCCCTTACCTCTTCTTTGCCCATTTTGTCCCTTTTCGTCTTCCGTAAGTTTTACTTTTGTCCTTTGTTTAGCTCCACAGTCCCCTTGTTAGCGTTCATGTTCTCTGTTATTAGTTTCACCTGCACCCGCCCCCTCTGGCTCTCGCGCTCGCTCACAATCACCAGAGTATTAGTTTCACCCGCACTCGTTCCAATCACTAGATTATTAGTCTCACCTGCACTGTTCGTTTTCCCCTATATATACGCTGCCCTTTCGCTTCACTCTTGTTGGTTATTGTTTAGTTACCCCTTCGCTTTGCCAGCTCTAGTTTTTCGCTAGCCCCCTTTTTCTACCACTCGCTTGTTTCGTCTCTTTGTACACTGATTCCCCGGCTTCGACCTAACGCTCCCCTTGTCTACGCTTCTTTGGATTTGCCCCTTTGTCATCTACTGATTTCCCGGCTTCGACCTTACGCTCCCCTCGACTACTCTTCTCTGGATTTGCCCTTTTGTACTGTTGCCTGCTTTTCAGAGGTGGGAGTAAGTCACTAAATGCAAGTCTCAAGTCAAGTCCAAGTCTTAACATTGCAAGTCAAAGTCAAGTCAAGTCATTCTGTTGTAAGGGTCAAGTCAAGTCAAGTCAGGTCATTCTGTTGTAAGGGTCAAGTCAAAGTCAAGTCAAGTCATTCTGTTGTAAGGGTCAAGTCAAGTCAAGTCAAGTCGCAACTTAGTCATCAAGTCATACCAAGTCACACACAGGCTAGTTTTACACGTTTTTTAACTCTGGGACTTTTATTACTTATTTAGACACAGAGGGCTGATGGGTTACAAAAATAAATAAATTAACTTGTGTAATAAATAAAATATCATTAAGAAGCACTTTAAATGCTCTAAAATAAAAATAAATCAAATGAACACAAGTAAACAAGAATTAATAAAACTTTTCCCATCTTGTGCTAGCCCTACATATAGTTATTTTGCTGTGATGTCCCCTATGAAAGTGTAAACTAAACAAAAACATTAAAAGTTTCAATTTAATCCAATTAGGCCAACGTGAACACGCTTAAAAAGAACTAAGAACGAGAGAACATAGTAAGTAACATTACTATGTATATATATGTTGTGGAGTTATCCACAAACTAACTATTATGATCATGTTACATATTTATGTATTTGTCTCTGATGTACGGTTAATATCTCCATAAATACTGGGGCATGACCTGATAGTTTTTTTTTTTTACATTATTAAAGGTATTAGAAAACTAATGAAAAGCCCTAGAGTAACATGATCATAATAGTTAGTTTGTGGATAACTCTTAAAACATTGTTGGGTTCATCACCTTTTTACAAATACATATTTATGTATTTGTCCATAACAAGTTTAACCCTTGACCACTTCAATGTTAAACTATGATGTTTGGACAGTTTAAAATAACGTCAATGTGAAGGCAAATTACAGTGAATTGCATTTGCAAAAAATCAAACTGGACAAAACTTTATCGCTCATTTGTGAGCGATGGGGTCGCATTATCACTCCCCCATGGCTGAATACACGTTCAACTGGTGCACTAGATGCTGGAATTGCCATAAGCCTGGTAGTCACCTTAAATAAAGAGGGCAATGCATTCCTATTTATAGACCAAAACTGAAGAGCATTCTGTCCATCACAAATGTCAAGGTAGTGGTCAAGCTGGATAAGCGGACTAGAGCACGAATTGGTTTTCTGTTTCTTGCGGTAACCTGTGAAAAGTCCAGATTGATGCCCTGCCTCTGGCTCTCCAACTTGGACTTCAGGGTTACTGGTGGAAGCTGGAGATGGCGTGGTCTTGTGTGCCTCTTCGATAATCAGGTCTGAAAAACACAGAACATTTATTGCAAAATGTTGAAGATATGTATGGATTATAAGTTATAGTTACTGAGTTACAGACATGACCTCTACACTAAAATAATTTATAGACCAATTTGTGTTATATTTCAAATTGAACAATATTTAATTACAAACCTACCTTTAATCATTGTAGACACTACCTCCTTGGTCTGATCAGGAGCCAAGACATCATGCATTAACCACATGGTGCCAAAGGAGGGGTCAAGTAATGCAGCTTTCAGGTAGAGAGGGTCTGAGAAGGGAAGGGTTGCCGCATCATGCTCACCATCTTCCATCCTTACATTTACAAAGATCCCCTTGAATCTTCTTTTAAGGGAGGCCTGTAGGCTATGAATAAAGCCACCCAAGTAGCACACTTTGTCTTTTTCATTCTCTAAATGGTGATTTAATGAGAGAACACATGGAGCCACTGCACTGATTGTCACTACTTTTTCTCCCTGGGTAAGATCAGTGGCCTCTGCAAAGGGCTGTAAGATGCGGACAAGTTCTTGTAACTGGCTCCACTCTCGTGATGTGAAGATCAGTTCTTTATAGCCAACATTTGAAAGAAGTACACCCAGTCTTTGGTTTTCACATGCAAGGATTGCTTTTAACTGTCTCAGGGTGGAATTCCAGCGAGTAGTCACTGAAGCTGGGATTCCATGTTGACCGAACTCCGACTCAAAGTTCTCTTTGAAAGAAGAACTGGTGTGGAGCAATGAGCTCAATTTTGAGGACTTTGACAAACTGGCACTTGCAACTTTTGTGTCTTTAAGGCCATCCCCTATGACCAACTGCAAGGTATGAGCAAAACACTGGAGTCTGGTTTGTGATTTCAAAGTTCTATCCATCATCTCTTGCTCCTCTACAGACACATCATTCCACATCTCTGCGTCATCAAGACTATCCTCCACCTCCTCCTCTGGTCCTGGAAAGCAGACAGTGAAGGCTTTCTTCATGTTGGCCGCATTATCGCATATCACATGTGAAATCTTCTTCTTGATGTGATACTCATCACATATTTGTTGAAATTTTTCACATATGTTTTCACCAGTGTGTGATCCTTTGAACCGGTCACATGCTAACAAGTTTGACTGTAGCTTCAGATTGACATTTTCAATGTCGAGTCAGTGTGCTGTGACCCGTAAAAAGCCCCTCATTTTACGGTCAGACCAAATGTCAACGGTCACTGACACATTGTCTATTCTGGACAGTTCCGCTTTTAATTTAAGCTTCCTTTGGCTGACCAGATCTTCAAGTTTTGAGGTCATTGTGCGTCTACAAACAGGAGTGTATTTACTGTCCACAATCGACAAAAAGTGATGAAAGTTTTTATTGTCAATTATTGACAATGGAAGATTGCAGTTTATGATCAGGTCTGATAGTATTGAGTGTGTTATTGCTTTTTGCTGAGGATGACTACTGCTGTAGAGTGGAAAAGTGCGCTGGTCAAAGAACTGCAAGATCCGAGGCTGCGTTGAGTCCATCTCAATTTTGGCCTTGAGGTACTCTTCATATCTAAAAGAAAAGAAAAGCACCTATTACTTTATGTAATAGACACATTTTAAACATTAGGCTAGAGTAATTATAAACATAATCTTAAAAAAAAAAAGATATTACATTTTAAATTAGTACTGTATGCCAAAGTTTGTATGTTCTTACTCTAAATATCCAGGTGATTTGATCCCATAACACAAAATATTATATGGAAATTTTAAGAAAACAAATCTAATCATTTAATGATTTAAACCCGACTATTGTTTAATACGTGGGTCGTTATAACTGACTTTCTCAACTACTTTCTATATTACTTTCTCCTGCCCGCAACATTTATTTTTTGTCCCGCTCCCGCCCGCAAAAATACTTTTTTTCTGTACCTCCAAATACTTTCAAGTTAACCTACGTGTCGCCACCACACACATCAGCATAGATGCTCCTGATAAATTATTTGTTATTAAAGCATTAACACACAAACCACTGTTATAACATAAAAGCAAGCAGGCTACTGTGTGCATGGTTTGGCATGACTTGATAATTCCTAAAAAGCTGACATCAGTTCATCGCGATCTCACACATCTCTGTTATTACCAATGAAGCTTTCATAATATATCCACTTTGTTTGTTATAATTAGAGGATTTGCCAGCATACAGAATTCAGCACTGAACAAAAAGTCTGTTTTGAGCGGTGAGGGAAGTCTATCGTAAATGCTTCTGATTGGCCATTGCGTTCAAGAAATCAACACATATTTCAGTGATTGGCTACATCGCTCAACGCTGCAAACATGTTATTTTATTCTCCCTCAACCCGCACACACAGAGTGAGTGGAATACCGCCCGCGCTCACTCTTAAAACGTCATCACCCAGTTACTGTAAAAAAAAAAAAACATGCTACCTTTGAAGAAACCCCAATAAATGTTATTTTAAGGCATTTTAAGACTTAAATTTTTTTTTAAAATATACATATTGAGCACTTTAATTTACACATTAATTGGTTGTGGTGGTTAACCTGCAATTTAATTTACACTTAAGTTGGAAGTAGATAGATACCACAGAAAACCTCGTGCTTGAAAACTAGCAAAACCACTTACTTCTCGCTGTGCAACTTGAAGTGACGAATGAAATTTGAAGTTGTGGCCGATGAATCACTTATCTTGGCACTGCAGATATTACACACAGCCGTTCTTTTCTCGCGTAATCTCTAAACCCAAACTTTATTATCCTCGGGGCTGGAGCTGGTGTTGTTGTTGCTGCGTCCATGTTGTCCGCGGAGGGATCAGCTGTTTTGGCAGGCGGCAAGCGGCTTCCAGATAGCGTCTAGCGGTTTACGCATGCGTATAAAGAACAGTAGCTTGGGTTCGCCGACTTATTGGAAAATATATAGTTCATTCTTAAATATATAAAAAAATCACAATAATTGAAAAACATTTTTTTCCACAAGTCATTTCAAGTAAATAGGCACAAGTCCGAGTCAAGTCTAAAGTCACAAGGAGCAAGTCTAAAGTCAAGTCGAGTCTTTTCAGAGATCTAGTCAAGTAAGTCTCAAGTCCAGAAAATTGCGACTCGAGTCTGACTCGAGTCAAGTCATATGACTCGAGTCTCCCACCTCTGCTGCTTTTTGAATAAAGCTGTTTTACCCCGACATTGTGACTGTCTCAACTTGTGTTCGCTACAATAACATCAAGTATGTGGATATTCTGTATATATATTACAAATAATCACAAACTTGTCTATTGCAAAGGACTGAATAAGACTAAAAATATAAATTAGATCCATTACCTGTCACTTTTCCCAAGGACAGTGACTTCATAGAATAAAATGCTGCATCATATGATAGGGTGTACTTCTTATTTTCATGGTCAACCTGCGAAAAATGAATGGAAAGGAAAAAAGTACTGAAAACAGCCCTCTATATAAAGTATATTGTATATGTGTGTAACTGCATACTAAAAGTGTGGAAAATGTAAAAGAGATTTTTATTGCATTTGCTTTACTGTGGGATAATATATATATAAATTTGGATTAATGTACAGATTTTGCACTTATGGAAAATAATTGGTACTTTTTATTTACCAAAGTGACAATCAATTGATCACAATGTATAGTCAGGACATTAATAACGTGAAAAATTATTATTACAATTTAAAAACTTAAACTACTTCAAAGACTTCTCATTAAAAAATCCTCCATGTGCAGCAAATGACAGCTTTCCTTGGCATTCTAGATGTTATTTTATCCAGATACTAAGTTGACATTTCGCCCCATGCTTCATGTAGCACTTGACATAGATGTGGCTGTCTTGTCTGACATTTCTCATGAACCTTACAGTCTAGCTGATCCCACAAAAGCTCAATGGGGTTAAGATGTATAACACTTTTTTCCAATTATCTGTTGTCCAATGTCTGTTTTTCTTTGCCCACTTGAAACTTTTCTTATTCTTTTTCTGTTTCAAAAGTAGCTTTTTTGGGGGGGAAAATGGGGCCTGTCTAGATTTGATAAAAAAAATCTTTTTTTCAAATAGCGGTGCTGTTTTTTACAGCAGTCATTTCCTGACTATACTTTGTGATCACTTGAATGACACCTTGGTGAATTAAAGTACCAATTTCCTTCCGAAACAGCAACATCTGTACATTATTCCAAACATATCGGTTACTGATGTAACCTCCGTTCCCTGATGGAGGGAACGAGACGTTTTGTGTAACACACATTCAGGTTTCACACTGAGGAGCCGAGCCAAAGACCCGGCCATTTCAGCGGTTGGTTCAGTGTGGTGACAAGAGGGACACAATGTCTCGTTCCCTCCATCAGGGAATGGAGATTACATCAGTAACAGAGACGTTCCCTATCTGTCACTCACTTGACGTTGTGTCGATGAGTTGACACTAGAGATCCCAATGGAAAATGCCACAAGAGCTCAGTTTTCATTCACACAGTTAATTTTTAGAACCTATTCAACTTAAATATTATTATCATTTGTAAACAAATGATAATAATAATATATTATAATAGTTATATATAGTAATATATCTCAATCGTGCACCTTAACTTTTAAACCCTCACGCTATTATTTGGACATTCTGAACTGTCCAGGAAGTCCAATAAGTTTGTCTGTTTGTAGGCAAGTTCACAGTAGTTTAATTAGCTTCTTATTAAAATTCTGGTAATCAAAATAAATAAATCACCTCTGGTGCCATTATAAATACATATTATAAGTGAACCGAACTATTTAGCATCAACGTCTGAGATGTTGTTTGTGAGTAGCGCTCAAATATTGCGCACCGCTGTGAAGGCTAAACATAGTGTGTGTGTAAACAGAGCAGAGCCATTCAATAACGCACTGGAGCTGCGCGTGCATTTTATATATTTACTTATAAAACACAGCCTTTTGTGATTCACAGAGCTATGGCACGTCTTCAAATGGCTTTAAATAAACTACTTTATGAACTACTTTAATTATGAACTACTTTAATTATGTTTTTATGGTTCTTTTATGACATTTTTGGAGCTTGACAGGATGAACATGACTAACAAACAGTATCGGATTTGGATCGGGCTCGTTGGACCGATAAACGATAAAAGCTTCAGTATCAGAGCCGATACCAATCCAGGTATCAGATCGGTGCATCCCTAATATTTACACAAATGCTTTTCAACCAAAGCACAAAACTGGGAGCTCTCTTGCACAACATAAGTGCAGGTGTCACAAATCTCTTATGACTAGCATTTCAGTGTTACACACTTACGTACAGTATATTTGATGATTACACATCTGTAGTTTGTGTTTCATGTGTGTAATGAAATATAACACCTGAACAAACACGTCCTTTCCCTCCCGCTGGATATGAACTCTATGCAGCTGTCCATCTGACAGACCACTCAAAATGGGGCTAAACACATCCGGTCTTTTCTCCTTATGCAGTCGGTACCAGATCTGTAAACTCCCTGAGTGGACAGATCAATAGATTTAGCAGATTTGGCATAGGCTACACAAAGCTCCAGTCAGGGATGAATAATGTTGTCATAAGCATGCTGTAAAACATTGTAAAATTATTGTAATTATCCATTTGGTACTTAGATTGGTCAAGCAAATTTTAAAACACTGTAACTTTAGTCACAGTAAATTATGTAGGTTCCAATACAATTGCGCCTCACCATTCTAACAGAGCTCAAAGCATTTATATACAGACAATGCAGGACCGTAGAAGCTGCTCTAAAAGTTTCATATATATTAATTATCTGGCAGCCTTTAGCCCTTTTGCTCTGTATTAGATATGTCAATAGATACTTATTTATCTCTCCTACACAAATACAGTGCCAGATCCGGGGGACTAAAGAACTCTGCATTATGAGGGTGCAGGCCATTGCTGATATTCCCTCACAGTGTAAAGCAAAGTTGGTAGTGTTACATTTCAACACCTCCTGGCTTTCTCTGTGTGCCAAGGAATACTGCAGCAAACACTTCCCTTCAATAGTTGCAAAAAGCACATGTGATTGGACTTTTACTGTCTACTTGCTATTACTGTAGATACAGTGGCCCCAAAAATCATTTGAACACCTTTCAAAATGTATCATTGTCTTTGCATTTTGTAATAAATATCAAGCCAAATGGCATTTATTTAAAAGAAATATAGCACAAGCAAACTTTTCAGGCAAAACATAAAAAAGTACCCTGTTCCAAAAGTACCAAATGTGTTTGGACACTTTCTGGTAGTCAAACTTAGTGGAATTTAGTTCATCCATAATTCATGTAATAAAACACACCTGTTGTTACTTTGTCATGTGTGTGCCACTTGAGGGGATCTGACTCCATACATCCACTACAACAAAATTGAGACCAGTTGGTTAAAAGTAACTGGAATTATGGCTCAGAAAAATTTTGTTAATTCTGAGGAAAAACTAGTATAATTTGTTTGCAGTGGTAACTCATGGCACGTTTTGATGTCTAATGCAATGCAATTCATACAATGAAGTGTAGCTCAAGTGTCCAAAAGTGCCAATAAATTTTAAAGCCACTATGTACAGTATTTGTATGATATAAATCCATGCTGTGGTAAGGATACTGATCAAAGGAATTACTGATCTGGTGTTCCAGAAGAAAGGTGTGGAATTAAAGACATTGGTTATTCAAATCATATCATCAGGAGAATGCCTGATATAGTTTTGCTGATAATATGTTGTTAGCTGATTGTGATTTAGTGAAATTCTTTACACCTTTTAGTGATATATGTAGCTGTAAAACTGCTAGTTTTAAAATTAAATAAGCAGTCCAGGGGATAAAACATTGTCCTTGTGGCCTTCACCTAATTAGAGGGAGAGGAGACAATCAGGAAGCTATAACTTTTTTATGCTTCTTTAAATTTAATCTTGCAATATAATATTTCAGATAATTGGGGATGTGAATATACTGCTGCAATATACCTATTATAGGCATATAAACCAATGCCAGCCCATTTATTTTGACAATGATACACGTTTGCACAGCCGTCTCACCGTTCCGTGCTAAGATGACTGCCACATACTGCTGGCTGAGTGTGTTGATTGTGAGCAGCATGGCAGGGCTCTGGGTGGTTTGGAAACTGAGTGCCATGTTGTCTCTGGACTTGATAAACTTAGAGGGGACAGACATTACTGTGGCCGTCCTGTTCTGCATGACGGAGAATGGCTCCTGAAAGGTGTAGGTAACAGATGCACCTCTTTCAAAGGACATGGACACCTCTGTGGACACAAAGATAGATTTTTGTCACAACTATAAATCTAATAGCTTACGCTTGAGAGACATTTGGTTTCAGCAAGTTTTGAACAAAACACTTTGAACTTGGCATGGGACTGCATACACCCAATCAATGGATTTTACCAGAAATTAAGACAAATAATTTTATAAATAATAGAAGCTGTTATAACAATAAGAGAAAATGTGTTAAGAGAAACCTTGGATGATGTCTGAAAGGTAAAAAATCCTTGAAGTTTGAAAGCTATATACACTGAATACATACAGTATATATATATATACATACAGTATATATATATATATATATATATATATATATATATATATATATATATATATATATATATATATATATATATATATATATATATATATAAAGCGGTGTCCGATTAATTAATCACGATTAATCGAATTTAATCGCATATACAAATATTTGGTGAGAAAACCCATCACTTAACAATAATTCAATATGAAATGATAATACATAATTATATCAATATATAATTATACATAGTTATCTTTAAATATTTAAAAATTATATAATACAAAATATTCAGATAATTAAAATGCATTACATTCTTGTGGCAGAAGAGTTCATTACTGATAAGACAATACAAAAGTGGCTTTAGAATATAATGTATTGTTTACTACCATATTATTGAATATAAGTCAATCATTTGCATACAGTTCACAGTAATCCATTACACAAGTGAATTTGTCAATCAGTTCTAGATTTATTATGAGGGCTTGTTTAAGGACCCGTCAATTTACACCTGCATCAGACATTTTTTAATTTTTTTTTTTTTAATGCTTACAAAACTTTTACATCTAGAGCCAAGAGGTATATTAAAACAAACAACAACAAAAAGGAAAATAAATAAACAGTCTAAATAAAAATATCAAATTGTTTACATATTTCAATACACTTTATAGCTTTCTTGTTACTCAAATTGGAAATTGTTCTTAGATATTGCTGAACCTCTGAATTAAAAATTAATACTAATGGTTTATAACCACCATACTTACATTCATGAATACTAAACTTTGCCAACAAAAGCAGAAAATTAATAAAATAATATTCCTTATGAAGAGACATGTCATAGCTAAAAAACACAAATAAAACATTTTCAAAACAAAGTTGAAAGCTGGGAATAATATGATCTCTAACAATCTTGCAGAAATCAGACCAAAAACAAGTCGAGTAGGGACAACTCCACTCTACAACTCAAATGTTTCCGCCTGCAGACCACAAAATGTACGGAATATATCGACATCGCAATTAAATCTTGCTACAAGAAAATAATTAGTGGGGTAGTACTTATAAATAAGTTTGAAGGAAATTTCTTTGATTTTATTCGTGATTAAATATTTATGGGGTAATTTCCAAAATCTCAATCAAGCAGACATGCTTGTGTAGCGTTTCGGGTGTGTTGCATCATAAACATAAAATGTTTAGGTCACTGTGTCAAGTTAAATATAGTTTAATACTCAATCTTTAAACACATCTTGAGATCCCTTAGTTCGCATTTGCGCTCCTTCAAGTGTTTTGAACGTAACGCATGTCTGTGTTGTTCTGCCTACTGAAGTGTTTTCTTCCCTGTATTCTTCAAACTGTGTTTCTTCAAACTGCGCGTTGCTCATACAGCTGAAATTTCACTTACTGCCCTCTGGAGTAAACAGGTGGTACTACAAGCTTGCATTTCTCAGGAATCTTGAATCTTGACTCTGCTGCCCTGTGTCAGAGGTATTTATTTATTACTTTCTCTTTGCATTTTAGGTGAATAAATCAGCCCATTAGCACATCTCTTCCTGCTCTGTCGCTGCATGGCTTGAAGCTTCGACGATGTGCTTTTGTTTTGTTTCACTTTCGTTTGCTCCTGTTTGTTTTACTTGTTTAGCTTATGTTTCTGGTTTGTGTTCTGGAGCTGTGGTCGCTTAAATATTTTGATTGTTGGTTTCCTTTAGCTGGCTTTCAAGTTTATTTATTTTTTCATATATATTGTTTTGTTTGCTGCTGCTGCTATTATTTAGTTTTTAGATTGCTTGTGTGTTTTGGTGCTTTGCCGGCATTATTTTGTTATTTGTGTTGGTGGGCTGCTAATTGCACTCAGGTAGACTTTGGAGTTTGATATCCTCAGGTTTGGGAGTCTGTTTCTTTTTGTACTCTAATTTGATTTGTTTCCTGTAAATGATTTAATTAATATTGTGGGCATTATTAAAGCACTGTATCTAGTTCACAGCTCAGCATTATTTTGTATATTTGTTTCTTGACATATCCCAGCAACATGGTGCTGTTTGCCTTTATTGGCACTTTATTCCTGCTACACCACATTGTGTTTTTTTTTTTTTTTTTTTAAAGATTTTTGTATCTATTTGTTGTGATTTTTAATAAGACATATTCTTGGTATAAACATTCCAACGTTTCATTGTCTGTTTGAGAGAAATCAAACCTGTGTGTCCTTATTGGGTATTTACCTGGGTAATTAAACCGGGGTGGTGTAGTCGCTACTTGCTATGGAGGTAAACCACCTTAGAGGTGTATCATCTGAGAACTTTCTGAACCCCTTGATCCGCTCGTTATGCCACATATATATACAGTGTGTATATAGATTTTTTATTTTTTTTTCCCCAAATAGAGGACTTGTATCGCATTTATCAACAACGCTTATCATGTGTGTTGAGTTTTATTACAGTTCACACAATATATATTGGTACCTATAAGAAACCCCTAGAAGTCATGATGTTTGGTTGAAATGTAATTTTAGCAAAACGTGGTTAGTTCAAAAAGATAGTTCATGTTTTTTTTTCATTGGTGTATATGTCATTAAGCCTAGACGTGAAGCCAGAGCACATATGTGAGACATGAATTAGAGAGAGAACTGATGAGTGTGTGAGTAAATCGTAAACCGGATACATTTATTTAATTGCTATCAGAGTGATAGTAAGAGTTTCATCCAGCATCTCGCTGAGTATTCCTTTTTTTTGTGATTGTTTCATTTGTGTCTGTTCTACGAGGAAAGACATTAAACTCCTCTCATTTCTTTTCACTAACATGTGCGTGAGCACCAGACGAGTTAGTGCCAACTATAATCTCAATTCTGCAGAGTATTGTTTATAAGCAGCTGCAGTGTGGACTTTAATAGCTTGCTGCATTAATCATCATCGCTAACTGCGGTTATATAATTAAATTGTCGGAAATGCTGCCTGGAGGGAGATTCAAATAGTGCACTGAATCACTGTGAGGTTCAGGTCACCTCTGGCAGCGAGGGATCAGCGAGGCAGCAGCACGTCTGATAGCGCGTCAGACACAAAGACTGTTTAGCGATGAGTTTCCCTAATTCGGAGGACACTAGTGCTAAAAGGGAATTAAGGTACTCAATCTTTATTTTGCTTGGTTTTTTGGAGTAAAAGGGACAATTCCCTGTTTGTTTTGTGGCCGCAACGCACACTAGCAACCGTACAGGCCTGCAACAAGGGGGTGAGCGTGAGTGTGTGTGTGGGCTCACATGAGTTATTTCTCTTATTTTATTGTCACAAAGGTTTTTCATGTAAAAGTTAATTTTGAGATATATTTTCTATTTTCAGAGTGTTTATTGGATACTGCGTATATATGAAATATTCTTAAATACAAGTTATGACTAAGTATGTATAAAAGTATTATATATTAAGAGAATTTGCAGTTTATTTATTCATATAAGTTAAAATGTATAGTCTCAAACAGTTTAGTGAATAATTTAAAGTGTTAAGTCATATATATACACAAGTAGTGGTGTATTCAAATTCACATTTTATTTCATATTGGTGTGACTTACAGTATTTAGTGATTTAAGAGAGGATGCATATAATCAGCTGAGAGACACAAAATATCTGAACCCGAGTGCCCTCCCTAAAAGAACATCAGGCCAAACACCCCTGGGAGTGAAAAGAGTGCTACAGTGGTGTCTCGTACATTGCATTCCTCTTTTATGCTCTAGCTCTAATGAAAATGTAGAAACGAATTGATTTAATTTAACATAGTATTTTGCTATAGACCTGACAACTGTAAAAGATTTAAGTGGAAATCCTGACTTCCAAGCAGAAATTACCAAGTGGTGCAAAGAGGTAGTGGTTGATGAGACTAATGCCATTTTGCTGGTAGAGGTTTCTGCTGAAATCGATGTGACACGTATTGAGGATGTAACTCAAACTGTGAAAGCTTGGGGAAGAGCAAATAAAAAACTGCTTATATATATGCCCGCTGGTGTTCTACCAATTTGAGCACATGCCAAGAGGAATGAATAGAGCTCCTGCCATGTTCCAGCTGATTATGGAGAGAGCAGTGGGATACATGCACCTTCTTTAGGTTATTGTCTACCTGAATGACCTGATCATGTTCGGCCGTTTGCTGGAAGAACATGAAAAAAGACTCTTCAATATTCTTGACCGTCTCGAGAAATGCCGATTGAAAGTTTCAATTGACAAATGCCAGTTCTGCCAAAAGCAAGTCAAGTATGTGGGACATATTTTTACTGCTGCTGATCCTGAGAAGGTGGATACAGTCACCCGCTGGAAGATGCCAACTGACCTAAAATCCTTAAGTTCCTACTTAGAGCTTTGTGGTTTCTACTGATGCTTCATTAAGAGCTACTCTGCAATAGTGAGACCACTGATGGAGCAAATGGCTGATTCCAGTTTGAATGGATTAGGTGCAGTCCTGAATCAAGAACACCCTGAGGGACTATGGCCAGTGGCATACGTAAGCCGAAAGCTGAGTGCTACTGAACGGCATTATCCAGTTCACCAGCTTGAATTTCTGGCTCACAAGTGGGCAGTAATTGATAAGTTACACGACTACCTGTATGGAGCCAAGTTCGTTGTGAGAACCGATACTAACTCACTCACTTACATCTTGATGAGTGCCAGGTTAAATGCCACCAGACATTGATGGTTAGCCACATTAGCCACTAATGATTTTAGCTTATAATACAAACCAGGAAAACACAATGTGGATGCGGATGTACTGTCTCGATATCCCTCAAGCACTGACAATGTGGAATGGAACGAGATATCACCATCAGGCATGAAGGCTAAGTGTCAATTGGCCAGCACTTCCAAGAGTCCCCTTCAGTGTTGATAGATCACCTTTGTGTCACTCCACAAAGAATTCCACTGATGTATGCCTGTCCTGCAAAGTTTGAAACTGGTCAAATGGAGAAGTGGACGAAAGCAGATCTATGGTCAGGTCAAGATCAGGGATCCCATCATTGGTTAAGTGCAAAAATAATAATTTCACTTTAACACAATACATACCATGTCCAAAATTTCAAATCTAACTGCACTGCTACTCAACAGCAGTGCAAAATATGAAAAGACAATGCAGAAAAGCAGAGCGCATGTGGCGGAAGACAAAACTTGTAATCCATTATAACATCTACAAAGACAGCATCCATGCTTTTAATATGGAACTAGGCAAAGCTAGACAGACTTTCTTCTCAAATATTATAAACAGCAACTTAAACAACACACGCACTCTTTTTGTGACTGTAGAGAGACTGACAAACCCCCCAAGCCAGATTCCCAGTGAAATGCTCTCAGACAGCAAGTGCAGTGAGTTTGCTTCTTTCTTCTCTGAAAAAATCAATAATATCAGAAAGGAGATCAGCACATCCTTGAGTTGTGCTGGGGTCAGACAAATCATACCACAACCTGAGAAAGTAGTTACTATGTCTGATTTCAAAGAAATTGATGGCAAAATTTATGAAGAAACCGTACAGCACCTTAAAACATCAACCTGCGCCCTTGATGCACTTCCCACATCTTTTTTCAAAAGTGTGTTCAACTGTTTAGAAGCAGATCTCCAGAAGTGATAAACTCCTCACTTCTCTCTGGGAGTTTTCCAAGCTCCCTGAAAACTGCAGTTGTCAAGCCCCTCTTTAAAAAGAGCAATCTGGATAAGACCATATTAAGCAATTATAGACCGATCTCAAATCTTCCTTTCATAGGCAAGATCATTGAAAAAGGTGTCTTCAATCAGCTGAACAAATTCTTGAACTCGAATGGATACTTTGACAATTTTCAATATGGTTTCTGATCGCATCACAGCACAGAGACAGCGCTCATAAAGATAATAAACGATATTCACTCAAATTATCAGTACTGGTACTACTCGACCTCAGTGCTGAATTTGACACTGTCAATCACAACATACTTCTTGACAGGCTGGAAAACTGGGTGGGGCTTTCTGGGATGGTCCTAAAATGGTTCAGGTCATACTTAGAAGGGAGAGGTTATTATGTGAGTATAGGAGACCATAAGTCTGAGTGGACGTCCATGACATGCGGAGTCCGTCAAAGCTCAATTCTTGCGCCACTCCTGTTCAACCTGTATATGCTCCCAATGAGCCAAATAATGAGAAAGAACCAAATTGCTTACCACAGCTATGCAGACGAAACACAGATCTACTTAGCTCTATCACCTAACGATTACAGCCCCATTGACTCCCTGTGCCAATGCATTGATGAAGTAAACAGTTGGATGTGCCAAAACTTTCTTCAGTTAAACAAAGACAAAACTGAAGTCATTGCGTTTGGAAACAAAGATGAAGTTCTCAAGGTGAATGCATACCTTGATGCTAGGGGTCAAACAACTAAAAATCAAGTCAGGAATCTTGGTGTGTCTCTAGAGTCAGACCTTAGTTTCAGTAGTCATGTCAAAGCAATAACTAAATCAGCATACTATCATCTGAAAAATATTGCAAGAATTAGATGCTTTGTTTCCAGTCAAGACCTAGAGAAACTTGTGCATGCTTTCATCACCAGCAGGGTGGATTATTGTAATGGACTCCTCACTGGCCTTCCCAAAAGACCATAAGACAGTTGCAGCTCATACAGAACGCTGCTGCCAGGATTCTGAGCAGAACCAGAAAATATGAACATATCACACCAGTCCTCAGGTCTTTACACTGGCTCCCAGTTACATTTAGGATTGATTTTAAAGTATTATTACTGGTATATAAATCACTCAATGGGCTAGGACCTCAATATATTGCAGATATGCTCACTGAATATAAACCCAGCAGATCACTCAGATCATTAGGATCACATCATCTAGAAATACCAAGGGTTCACTCTAAGAAGGAGAGTCTGCTTTTAGCTATTATTCCAGCCGCAGCTGGAACCAGCTTCCAGAAGAGATCAGATGTGCTCCTACAGTAGTCACATTCAAATCCAGACTCAAAACACATCTGTTTAGCTGTGCATTTACTGAATGAGCACTGTGCCACTGTGTGTCCGACTGTTTGTAATGTATTTAATTTTATTTTATATTCTAAACTCAATTATTCTTTTTTTTTTTATTATTATTATTTTAATCTCTTCTATGTAAAGCACTTTGAATTACCATTGTGTATGAAATGTGCTATATAAATAAACTAAAGGAAAAGCCAAACAATTGCCATCAGAGACAATCTTCTCTATTGAGTGACCAAAGATCACAATAGAAAGGAAAAATGTCAACTCATCTTACCTGAAAAGTACTATCTTCAAGTGATGAAATCTTTCCACGATGATGCTGGACACCTCAAAGTAGAGCAGACCACTGAACTCCTACATAGGATCAGAGAGCCGTGACTGTTGGCAAGGTTCTATGCACTATGGACTACCAGCACATATATATTCTGATCAAGGATGAGACTTTGAGAGCCGTCTCATAAAGGAGCTCCTTGGGATGCTGGGAATCAGAAAATTACGAACCTCGCCTCATCATCCACAAGGTGACCCACAGCCTGAGCAGTTAAACATGACACTTCTTTCCATGTTGGGTACCCATTACCCAGCCAAGAAAACCAAATGGAGCCAACATATCAGCCAGTTGGTGCAAGCATACAATTGTACAAAGAATGATGAAACTGGTTACTCACCATACAATTTCTTGTTCAGAAGGGAAGCCCGTTTGCATGTGGATCTATGCTTTGGTACTTTACCAGATGGAGAAAAGGAAGTGACATGATACATGAACTTCAAGATGCTTACCAGCTAGCAGCTGAGACATCGTTCAAAAACCATCAAAGGAATAAACAGCACCATGACAAGACAGTGAAGCACACAGATATTGTTTTTGCACTGATGGAGGGATTGTGCATTCCTGGAGTAACTCAAGCAGTTGTTGTTGCCATCCTTTACCTGTCCCACAGGTGTGATATTCGGATGTACTGATCCTGTACAGGTATTGTTACACTTGGTGTGCCACTGCAAGGATGATCAGCTGTTCTTCCTGTCTCCCTGTAGTGCTGTCCTAGGCATCTCACAGTACAGACATTGCAATTTATTGCCCTGGACACATCTGCAGTCCTCATGCCTCCAAACAGCATGCCTAATGCACATTCAAGCAGATGAGCAGGAATCCTGGGCATCTTTTTTTGTGTTTTTCAGAGTCAGTAGAAAGGTCTCTTTAGTGTCCTAATTTTTCATAACTGTGACCTTACGTGCCCTATCGTCTGTAAGTTCCAGAGTTGCATGTTCATTAATTGTTTATGTTCATTAATTGTTTATAGTATAGATATTTATTTATTTCTTTTATTTCTTTAATCACATTCCCAATGGGTAAGAATTTTCCATACACTTTGTTAGTATTTGGTAGTGTATCAAAAGTCCGTAAGTGTTGATTAACACTTGCAATCACCTCTCAGCGAGGCTGGCTTCCCATTAAATTAGGTAAGTGGTGATTGACACTTGCAATCACCTATCAGCAGGGCTGGCTTCCCATTTAAAAAGCTGGTTGGTTGCTGCCTGGGGTGCGTTACATCTGACTTTCACACTTTCTTTGGTGTTGATGACTGTAGCTGCAGCGTCTGTTTTTCTGTCGCACTAATTTTTTCTGGCATGTCCCAATACCAATACACAATACAACTACTGTATATACATTTTTTTTATAAACTATTTATTTTTTATTTTTGTTATATGTGCATTCTATATTGTGTGTATTGTTTACTGTACATTGCATATTATTATTGTGTTGTGTAAGTATGTGTACATTTGATATGTAAATTGTGTTGTGTAAATATGTTATTTATTGTAATTGGTATATGTCTCGTCACTGTCATGACTGCTATGTTGCTCGGAACTGCACACAAGACTTTCACCTACTGTTGCACTTGTGTACATGGTAGTGTGACAATAAAGTGATTTGATTTGATTGATTTGATTTGATACTGGATTGGATGACTGTTTCACACCTCAGGTATGTGAATTAGAGCTTTCTTTGTTCTGAGCCAATGGATTAGCTTTGCTAGGGGGTATAGCAATTGAAACCATCAAAATATGATACTGCTGTGGTTACCCATCACCATTGTTTGCTGTGTGACTGAGCTTTATGAAGCTATCAACTTGTCAGTAAGATTTGTTTATTGTGCTACTTTTGTGATTACGCATCACTGTTGCTTGATTGCATGAATGAGCTGTATGAAACCATCAACTGTGATTAAATATAAGTTTATTTACTTATTTTTTATTTCTTTCAGGAGCTGGGGTCGCATGGGTGGAAGGAGCTTTTGGTGGTGGTATTCCTTCAACGTGTGATCTGAGTGCACGGTGGTGTGTTTGGAAGTGTGCTTTTGGATAACTATCTTTGGTGATCGCTCCTTCTGTGGGGAACCTCAGCCCTGTAGGTTGGTGTAGTGTATTTTGTTTTTTTTTCTTTTCTTGTGTAAATGTTCAGTTTTTGTGTGAGTTGTTTCTTTGTATTGTATTCATATTTTTCTTTATTGTCTTGTATCTGAAACGGAGAGCTGTCATCCACTGTATAGTGCCATTGAGGCTATTTTAAAGAACTGACATTTTCTAAAACCAATTGGTGTATTCATAAAGTTTTTGTATTTTGATATGAGCCACACATTTTCTGCCTAACATTTTTATTAGAGAATCGAACCTGTGTGACCTAATAACAATTTGTGGTTGTTATTAATATTTCCCTGGGTGAAATTCGGGTGGCGTTAAAAAATCCTTATACGTAAAAGACCTTTGTGTGTGGCCAAAATCTGTACCACTCCATCACAGTAGCATTGCCTTTGCTAATTGTTTAACTTTGGTCAAATGTTTTGGGTAGCCATCCACAAGCTTCTCGCATTAACCCTGCTGGATTTTTTTGTCATTACAGCGGAAACAACATAACATTCTCCATCATTTTGGGGCATACAGATAAGTGTAAGACATCATTAGAGACTATAAAGTGTCTATTTTATTTGTGTACACTCACAATAACAACAAAACCTTGTGCTTTTGTAAAATAAAGAAAATAAAAAGGGTGAGCTGTCAGCAGTCTCGGGGTTCGCGAGCAAATATTTGAAACATGTCACAAAAATGAACTGAAACTCCACGAATACTTATCACACAAACATGAAACATATGTCTAAAGAAAGCTTAAAATGTTTACTTTCAAATTATATAATTCAAATTTAAAACAAATATCCTCCTGCAATGTAATCTGTGTGAAACTAATCAATGTACAATTTCTCCTGGCTCAACTAATTATCCCTCATGTGATCACACCCACGATCAGAGGGTGCTATTCATACGGTAATGTGCTGAGGCGATCAATGCAAATGGTAAACGCTCCCAACTGTGCCTTAAAAACAAAGTTCATTCACTTTTCTGCGCATTTCGGAGATCACACGATACACAAGTGAGAAAACTCCTGGATAGTGACAAAGAGTTAAAATTTTCCTCAGAAGAAGAGCGGGACTCAGATGAACGTTTGTATATTGAAGAGTGA
Source organism: Xyrauchen texanus (assembly GCF_025860055.1). Taxonomy (NCBI): domain Eukaryota; kingdom Metazoa; phylum Chordata; class Actinopteri; order Cypriniformes; family Catostomidae; genus Xyrauchen; species Xyrauchen texanus. The sequence goes on along the minus strand of NC_068293.1, from coordinate 21,407,437 downwards.
CTTGATCCAGCAAAGGATATAATTTTGGATGAGTAAGTAATTTGTTTTCATTAGTTGACATGCTATTTTATATAAACATGTACATATTTTACTAGTGGGACTGTTTCCAGACTTGCCAGCCAGGATTCAGAGTATTGAAATTTGAAATATGTCCTAATAGACAAGTTTTAGTTACATTTAAATGCTGTTTCGGCTAAAGCAGGCATTTCAATTGTATGCTGTATGATATAAATATGATATGTAATATGATATAAAAATAATAAGAATGTTTAGATTATATTTTAACTAGTGTTTATGCTGCCTCGTTACCAAAGTTGTGCTTGCAAATGTGTTCAGGTTAAATGAGTAAAATGCACTTTAAATATGCCCATATTAGAAAATCAGCATATTATAATAATTTCTGAAGGATTATGTTACACTGAGGACTGTAGTAATGATGCTGAAAATTCAGCTTTGATCACAAACTGCATTTTACAATATATTTAAATAGAAAACTGTTCTTTTAAATTGTAAATGTATTTTGAATCAAATAAATGCAGTCTTGGTGAGCAGAAGAGACTTCTTTTAAATGGTAGTGTAGGTCTAAAATTAAGTAAAGTCTTTACATAAAGAAAATGTGTAGTCAGATTACTACTTTTAACTTAAAACTTGATTTTGATCATTAAGTCTCCTCACATTCATTCTCTTTCTGTCACATTCCTCCTCTTTCTGTCACATTCCTCATTGATAGGCCCAGGGGAGGGGTCTTTGTCTCCTCATGTGTGAATTACAATCAATATTCATGATAGTTCACGCCTCCTCGCATATTACCTTTCTAACACTAAAAGTGTCTTACAAAAGTTAAATTACTATATTGTTTTGTATGAATGAGTGATCAGGATGGTTTTCACATCATTTTGTAGCAAAAACTCTAGGCTACAAGATCCAGTTCTCAAAAGGCTTGTGGACAAATGTTTAGTATGTGTTATATGGCCTTATTTCAATGACTTAAATTTTTGATTTTTTTTTTAAACCATGCATAAACATTATTTTCTCAAAAATACAAACATGTACACACATGTTGCTCACAAATTATTGTAGCCCAGTTTGTGCTGAATACAGTGTTATCAGACTTTAGCCATTAATGTGTTTTTAAGCAACTGAAAAAAGCACAAATGTCAAGGCATGTCAAAACTTCTCCAGGGCCCAAAACACCCTCAGACCCCAGAGGGTTAAGATGCTGGAATTTTAGCCCATTTCTCCAGACAGAACTGGTGTAACTGAGTCAGGTTTGTAGGCCTTCTTCCGCGTGATGACATTTAATTTTGTGAAGTGAACCAGTCTCTCCTGCAGCAAAGCACCCCACAACATGATGTTGCCACCCCCATGCTTCACGGTTGGTAGGATGTTCTTTGGCTTGCAAGCCTCACCTTTTTTACCTCCAAACATAACAATGTTCATTATGGCCAAAAAGTTCAATTTCGGTTTCATCAGACCACAGGACATTTCTACAAAATGTTAGATCTATGTCCCCATGTGCACTTGCAAACTGCAGTCTGGCATTTTATGACAGTGGCTTCTTCCTTGCTGAGCAGCCTTTCAGGTTATGTCAATATAGGACTTGTTTTACTGTGGATATAGACACTTGTCTACCTGTTTCCTCCAGCATCTACACAAGGTCATTTGCTGTTGTTCTGGGATTGATTTGCACTTTTAGCACCAAACTGTATTACATACATAATTTAGAGATGTGGACGGGATCAGTTAGAATGCCTGCCTTCTCACACCATAATATGTAGGATACTTTGCACGCATTCTACCACCATTATACAGGTGAAACTCGAAAAATTAGAATATTGTGCAAAAGTTCATTAATTTCAGTAATTCAACTTAAAAGGTGAAACTAATACATTATATAGACTCATTACAAGCAAAGTAAGATATTTCAAGCCTTTATTTGATAAAATTTTTATGATTATGGCTTACAGCTTATGAAAACCCCAAATTCAGAATCTCAGAAAATTAGAATATTACATGAAACCAATAAAAAAAAGGATTTTAAATACAGAAATGTCGGCCCTCTGAAAAGTATAATCATGCATATGTACTCAGTACTTGGTTTGGGCCCCTTTTGCATTAATTACTGCCTCAATGCGGCGTGGCATGGATGCTATCAGCCTGTGGCACTGCTGAGGTGTTATGGAAGACCAAGATGCTTCAATAGCGGCCTTCAGCTCTTCTGCATTGTTTGGTCTCATGTCTCTCATCTTTCTCTTGGCAATGCCCCATAGATTCTCTATGGGGTTCAGGTCAGGCGAGTTTGCTGGCCAATCAAGCACAGTAATACCATGGTCATTGAACCAGGTTTTGGTACTTTTGGCAATGTGGGCATGTGCCAAGTCCTGCTGGAAAATGAAGTCAGCATCTCCATAAAGCTTGTCTGCTGAAGGAAGCATGAAGTGCTCTAAAATGTCCCGGTAGACGGCTGCTTTGACTCTGGACTTAATAAAGCACAGTGGACCAACACCAGCCGATGTCATGGCTCCCCAAACCAACACAGACTGTGGAAACTTCACACTGGACTTCAAGCATCTTGGATTGTGTGCCTCTCCATTCTTCCTCCAGACTCTGGGACCTTGGTTTCCAAATGAGATGCAAAATTTGCTCTCATCAGAAAAGAGGACTTTGGACCACTGAGCAACAGACCAGTTCTTTTTTTCTTTAGCCCAGGTAAGACGCTTCTGACGACATTTGAAGCCCATGTCCAGGACCCATCTGTGTGTGGTGGCTCTTGATGCAGTAACTCCAGCCTCAGTCCACTCCTTGTGAAGCTCCCCCACACATTTGAATGGCCTTTTCCTGACAATCCTCTCCAGGCTACGGTCATCCCTGCTGCTTGTGCACCTTTTTCTTCCACACTTTTCCCTTCCACTTAACTTTCTATTAAGGTGCTTTGATACAGCACTTTGAGAACATCCAACTTCTTTTGCAATTACCTTTTGAGGCTTTCCCTCCTTGTGGAGGGTGTCAATGATGGTTTTCTGCACAACTGTCAGGTCAGCAGTCTTCCCCATGATTGTGAATTCAACTGAACCAGACTGAGAGACCATTTAAAGGCTCAGGAACCCTTTGCAGGTGTTTTGGATTCATTAGCTGATTAGAGTGTGACACTTTGAGCCTACAATACTGAACCTTTTCACAATATTCTAATTTTCTGAGATTCTGAATTTGGCGTTTTCATAAGCTGTAAGCCATAATCATAAAAATGATATCAAATAAAGGCTTGAAATATCTTACTTTGCTTGTAATGAGTCTATATAATATATTAGTTTCACCTTTTAAGTTGAATTACTGAAATTAATGAACTTTTGCACGATATTCAAATTTTTCGAGTTTCACCTGTATGTAAGGATATTTGGCATGCGATATTTAGGGTCTTGAAATATGTGAGCTATGGACTTAAACTGATTAAACTGTCCTTATTGTACCTTATTAGGTAATTAAATGTATAATGGAATTAGTCGCATTCGACAACCATTATGAATAAGATAAATGACAAATAACCAGATTATTTGTCTTTAATAGATTCTCCACCATTGAAATTGTATACAACGTCTAATTGTATCAGCTCATAATTTATATTGTAAGGAATTAGCTTTAATAAGTGAATTATGATTAATTCACTTATTGGAGTGATATTATTCTCATGGCTAACTGAAATTAATATCACATGTATTTAGGTACAGCTTTGAAGCTAAATATTTTAGAAACAGGGATGAGATTATTTATCAAAATATACCACAGTCATGTCGTCTTTGAACACAGACAAACTTTATTACTATTCTAAACATAAATATAATCTAACACATATATACATGAGACAGGTTGGTGAGGCCGGACGAGAGACGACGACAGAAGAGCAGAGAAGGAAGAGAGTGTGTTCTTCCTGTTTGGAAATATTTGAACTGATATTGGCCGCATCCCCAAAGGTGTCCTGCACCAATCAGAAGTGACTTTTCAGAGTCACATGGTCAACTGGGCTGTCTTTTCCGACAATCGATTTATGGTCCTTTGTTAGAGATTCTCACTATTTTCCCACTCAAAAATAGTGCATATTTACTCATGAACCTGAAAACTGGAGTTTTATAGAGTTTGATGAGTGATATGACCTTTACCGATGGGAACGTCGTCAACAGCAGTTACAGCAATAGGTGATTCACACTTGGACGTCGGGATGTTCAGTTGCTGAAGTCCAGATGTATCACATTAGCAGCAGCTTCTGAGTCAATTAATGCTGAGAAATGATATTCTTGGTTAGCAATTGGCAAAATAATGGGTAGTGACAAGCCTTGACTGATTGTTAGAGTATTAAAGATGTGACTCACTCGATAACGTTGTGAAGAGGTGGTAGCTGGTTTGATGGGGCAGTTGGAACAGCGATGATCTGGTTCACCACAGTAGAAGCAGAGGTTATGGAGTAATCGCCTTCTACATTCATCTTGAGACAGATGAGTTTGTCCTATTTCCATAGCCTCCGTAGTTTGCTGCTGACTTGGTACTTGAACAGAGGTTGAAGGTACATGACGTGGTAGGGAGGTATTGAAACATGGTTGTGATTGTAAGAGATTGTCTAATTTGATAGCAAGGGTAATGTACTGAGAGAAGTTGAGGGAGTCATCTCTGAATATTAATGCAACCTGGAGTTTAGCTCACAGACTAGAATGAAAAACGTGTCAAAGTGATGTCATTAAACCTGCTCTGTGCTGCAAGAGTACAAAACTTTATGGCATGATCAGAAGCAGATTTATTGCCTCGACGTAGTTGAGTGAGCTGAGTTGCTGCATCTATGCCTCCAGCAGGATATTGAAAAACATCACGAATCAACGTAGTAAAATGACGGTAAGATTGTTGAATACGTGCATCATGATCTCAAACAGCCGTAGCCCACTCTAATGCCTTCCCAGTTGGCAAAGTCATGTTAAATTAACATTTCAACTTATCCTGGATAAAAACTTCAGGTTTGTTTGAGAAGGAGATGGAACACTGTCACAGGAAACTCGTACAATTATTAGGAGAGCCGTCAAATTTATTAGACAGAACAAACCTTACCAAATCATGGCGTGGTGCAGGAAGACTGAATATATTGTGTTAAATGGTCATTAGTGCATTTTAACGTTAGCAGCTGGTGTTGAAAACCTTTGAGCACCTTATTTTGATACCCCATAGTTGAAAGGAGTTGAGAGACATCCGCTGGATCCGAGCCAGGCAAAGGATTCTGTAAGGGTGAGGTAGGCTGAGAGGATTCTATTTGCGGGTCTTTATTCAAATACTCCACAAACAATTCCAAAACAGTAATCCAAAAACATAATCCAGAAAACGCAAGCAAAAATCATAACAGCAGGTCTACGCCCCCCAACAGCACCCCCCCGCCCCCCTTGAAGGTCAAGTTAATTAAATTTGTTATTTTCTAAATAGCACCAGATCACAACAGAAGTCATTTAAGGTTACCTTTTCTATAGAACAGGTCTATAACTTGTTCTTTTATTAAACAAACTAAATAGCCCTTATGTTATTTATCTTATTTACACGACGGCATGTCATTACTGTCTCTACATGGTCGCACGTTTAAAATTCTCCTCTACTCTCTGTATCGCGCACGGCGGAGTTCCGCACAAATGCGCACACACAAACACACACACACACATGTGCGCGCACACACAGGTGAGCATAGGGGTGTTCGATTCCAGGTTTTCTTCAAAATGTAAAAAATATACAATATTTTACAGGTGTACTTCTTCTAATACTTCATTTTAATTATACATCAACATAATTATATATATGATATACTCTGCACCCATCTACTGGGATACTTTTAGGAATTAACATTCCTTGCATTTGAACATCATTTATACTACTCGCTTTTCTGAAACGAGACAGCCTCGATGACGTATGCAGCAGACAAATGCAACCTCCAGAGGACACAGCCTTCCAAACAAGACACAGCAATGGTGAATGACCAAACAGGGACTGATGTGGCAATAACAGAATGTGACAGAGTTTAATATTCAGGTGAGGGGTCCCTCTGATGGACGGAAGCCTGTTCAAACATTACATATAACATTAAATTTAACATTCATGATACATGAATGAAATTGGATATTCAATGAGAAAAAAGGGTTTTGGAACTAGGGACATGATTTTATTAATATATGGATGGATGAATCGATATTACATATTTTATAGTTCTTTTCTCTCTGTATTTGAATAGTGTGCAATGGGCGCCCAAAATACTATACAGCCTATAATATGATGATGGTGCAAAGCCATACAACAGAACAGCAAAGCTTTCTTGTCTCATCCCCACTGCCTTAGAATGGTTAAGCTTAACATGCATATGATTTTCTGATGTCTTCATGAGTACAAATATGTAGATTTTACCTTCCTCTGTACTGTGAGACCAGTAACTGTATGCAACATTATATTTCTGATAACATGCCAAGAGGTTTGTTTTCTGCAAATAATCTTTCCATTATGTTGTGACTTTCATTATCAAGGCGCTAGAAAATTTCACCCACATGAATAGAAAAGTTAGTTCAAATATAGATGCATAACAAGGTTCAAATAAGTCAATATTGCTTTGTAGTTTTGTCATGCTGGTTGTAATGGACTGCAAGATCCTTATGTAAAAAAGTAGCTTTGTTCTAGATTCTGTACATCAAGACATTCACAAATCCCACTCAACACACATGCCTCCGAGACATCTTTGCCTTCTGTACTTCTGTACTATACAGGCAACATCAAAGCTCTCCAATCCAGCTTCAGAGAGCCTTTGATAGAGCTGAGTTATTCAAAGACTGGTAGCGTTTGCGCACTGAGATATGGGTAAGTTATTTTTTTACAGGACATTATGCAAATATGTATACATTACAAAAGCAACCATGCATTCATGTTACACATTGTGTGGTTGTTTCATCAGGTCTAAAACAAAGATGATGAGGCTGGGTTGTGGCCTATCATTTATTGCAAAACAAGTCTATTAATAATTTTGGATTCAAGATTTTAATAAAACAGAAATGCATTTAATATTTTATGTCATTATGGTGTTCAACAAATCAAAGTGTTTTTGAATTTTGTCAAAAAAAATTATATTATAAATGTTAGTTATTATGAAAATGTTACATTCCAGAAAATGTATTCATGTATGTATCCTTTGAGTCATCTACATTTTAGTGTACTCCTAAAAGTTGCCAAACTTTGGAACAAATGAACCAAATATATTATTGACTCATGTTGCATTTACAGATTTTGTCTTGTAAAATGCTCTCCAAATCATGGTTCATTGTTTTGAGACAATCAAATTATGTAAGATAATTAATTAAAGACAAAGTGGTGAGTCTGATATGTCCTGACCAAACCTCCAGTTTCAATAAACAGTATAATACAACAACACAGGATAGAAAACTAGTTCATGTGATTTCAAGGTTTCTTTAATTGTTATATTATTAGTTAGTACCTTCTGTGCAAGCGTGTCCTCCATAGGCAGAGTTTGTGCAGTCACACACGTAACCACTGCTTTTCTCAATACATTTCCCCCGATTGTAGCAGAGACCAGCCGAGCTGCTACAGTGACCTGCACAGCCTGAACTCACTCCTGGTGTCACTTTGGCCCGTTCCTCCAGGTTAAAATTCAATCCGTTCATGGTAAATGCCCTTATACAGCCAAGAAAACCTCTCTGCTTTGTGTCTGTTCCACCTGAAAGAAAGAAAGAAAGAACACTGATAACTATGTGACTGACTCTCTTAAGTCTATTGACAAACAAAACAATCCCCTTCTCACTACAGTTCTCTATAAAAATTTCCATCTCACCAACAAACAGATGGCTGCCAAGCTGAAGGCGAAGGTGTCCATCAGGTGGAGTTTCTATGATCCGCAGGGGCAACTGGTCAACTTGCAAGGACGACTCTTTAACACTGCGTTCAGCTCTAACCCAATGCCACTGTCTGTCATTCAGTGGCACAGGAGATTTCACTGTCAGGACTACTGGCCCATCGCCCACATCAAAGGAAAATATTACCGCTGAGGGAGCTGGGTGGACAGAAACATGACATTTTTAAAGCATGATCTGAAGAGTTTCTAGTAGAGAGGGGGGCATTCGTTTACAAATGGGGGGTGTTTATCAGTCATGTTAATGAAATATATCGTCAAGTTCCTATTTGCATTAAAATGTTTATCTAGACTCCATTATATGGGTTGTATTGCAGTTCATCTGATTCTGAAGTCTAGCGACACATCTGAAATATCTGGTTTAGCTGCATCAAATAGACGATGTCCCAACCTCCTCTAATGCACCTGTATGGCTCTGTAGATGTATAAGGCTCTATGGATAGAGCAGCACGAGCACAAAACAGGTGCGGTTTTATTCACAGACCGGTCCCAAGCTCTTAAACATGCACCTCTGATCAGTGTAGCGCTGTGAGAACCAGTGAGAAACAAGGCGTGATATGTGGAAACCATTTGAATTCGGCACAGAATTCTTCATCACCACCCTTGAATTTACTATAGTGTCACTAACTGTACTTAAGGCAGAAATATATTCATAATACATATTATCATATCACTACTTCAGCTCTTAAATTTGTCACAGGCTATTAGTGGAGTGAGGGAAACAAGGCATTTTTGTTAAAACTTTTAAATGCTTATATTTTGTATTTATTGTTTTTACATGTATTTAAAGTAGGCCTTCTGTTTGTAATTACAAAAATGCCATAATTTGTTTTATAGAAATCATTGAGAATCACTTGATTAAAGGAATAGCTGTCCCAAAAATGAACATTTTGAAAATGAAAATCTTTTGCTAGCCCTAATTTTTTTCAAAGCCCACATAACTTTTTTCTTTCTTAGAGCACAAAAGGAGTTATTTATAGCAGTGTTTTACTTTATTTGTATTGAAGAGAGCAACTTGGACATTCTGCTAAACTTGTCCTTTTGTTTGCCACAGAAGTCAGGAAGATTGCAAAGAAATATTTACTGTTAATATAATTCCTTTTCTAAATAAAAGTTTTAATTGGAAACATTTGGAAATTAAGTAGGCTAATATAGACTTCTCAGTTGCAATATTATGCAGCTATGTTAACTGAAAAAGCGAGTCATCATTAACTTTTATTTTTATCAAATTGTAATATTTTGTTTTTTAATTTAGATCTTTATTACTATAGTGTCATATATAATCATTTCTGCCCATAAAACTGACATTTGTACAGTGCTTTAAGAGTATGCTTAGACTTACAGCTTAGCTCAACTCTGATAAAGTCTTGCATGCCCATGTTCTCCAGAAAGACCCCAGAGGGGGAGGCAGTCTTGAAGTAGAAGGAGACATCAAGGGAGAGCTCTGCCTGGAGGGCAGGGAAGTGCAGACAAGAAGCCTCTTGATAAAAAGAAGCAGCATTCCACAAGGACTCTAGCATAGAAGATTTAAGAGACATTTTTTATTAGAAAGTCTGGACAGATTACATATTCATTTTATACACAGAATGTATCTGTCTGTCCATCTCTTTGCTTTTTTATCTTGCTCTTTCGCTCTTACAGCCTTCCAACCATCCACCCTGTCATGTATGACAACAGCATTGAAGAGGAGTTCACATACTGTCACCAGAACACAGCAGGGGTCCCACGATGTACACGGCTTCAGAGCCCAGTCTATAAGTATCACCAACGGATATCTCCTGTACCGGCAAGTGTTCCTTATAAGAGAGGACACCGGTGTCATTATCCCTGTAAACAAAAACAGATGCAAAATGTCCTAACAATAAATGTATTGGCAACAAGATCATACAGAATGTGTCTTTGGACCAAAAAGACTGCAGACAAAAAGTGATCAAGTGGTTCTGTGTCCCAAATTGACCCAGACATCAACTGGCAACCCAAAACGTTTGGTTACGTATGTAACCTCCATTCCCCGAGGGAGGGAATGACACGTTGTGTCGGAGAAGCGACACTAGGGGTCTCTCTTGAGCACCGATATTCACCTCTGACCTATTGAAAAAGGGCCAATGAGAGTTGGCAGTCAGTATTTGCATACCCCGCCCCCGCATACGGGTATTTAAGCGGGGCAAATACGGAAGTTTAGTCAGGATTTTTCTGAGGAGCCGGAAATGGTCCGGCCACAACAGTGGCTCGGTTCAGCGACATGGCGGAGGAAAGACACAACGTGTCGTTCCTCCCTCGGGGAACGGAGGTTACATACGTAACCAAACGTTCCCCTTCTGTCGCTCTCTCCACGTTGTGTTGGAGAAGCGACACTAGGGGACCCATTCCAATCTTGCCATGTGCTGAACCGTGTACTTGAACTGCCGATACAGAGGCGGGCAGGGATTCATCCAGTGCCACGCATCGTCTGTACCCGGCTGCACGTACCCTTCCCCAATGCCCCATACGAACATTGGGATCCTTCTAGTTACCTTGAGAGGGGAACAAGGCGATGTTTGCCAACATGGGAATGGGCCAGCCTGGCTGGGCCTCTTTTCTCTCTATGTTTCTCGCTTAGAGCAATCACGGCCGGGGCCCTTACACGCATATAGGGAAGGGGGTCTTACCCAGACCCTGCGGAGACCACACCTGCCCTTTTTCTTGGGGAGGAAAAGTGGTAGACACGTCACACGGCCGTCTTAGGGCTCGTGTGGAAAGTATGGTGTGGTGGTAGATCCAGCCTCGAAAGGGGGGAGTTGCTACAGCACGGCGACCGGGGCAGCTGTAACTGCCTAAGGGAGACACGGGGTCCGCTCGTAGGGGACAGAACCATGGAAATACACACAGGGGGAGTCCGAGCAGGAGGCCTTACCTGTGGAGCACCTATACCAGTACAGGGTAGCCATCAGGGTACCCGCAGTGGCTTGGGTCGGCGAGTTCCTCCGCTGAACCGCGGACCCGGAGGGCTGGGGAGGAATCGACCAGGGTCCCGACTCGGAGTGGGGCGCCCTGGGAAAAAAGGCGCACTACTTAACCTTGACTTCAGCAAAAGGGCGCTGGGCGCAAGCGATCCACCTGGCCGGTGGGTCTACGTGTTACCGAGTTCTATGGGCTCGGACCTGACAAAACACGAGACGCAACCGACTCAACGCGGAGGTTGTAAAACCTCGCGAAGGTGTTGGGTGTTGCCCAACCCGCGGCTCTACAGATGTTTGCTAGGGAGGTGCTCTTGGCCAGTGCCCACGAGGACGCAACACCCCTTGTTGAGTGAGCTTGGACCCGCAAGGGTAGGGGCACGGCCTGGGTGTGATAAGCCAGTGTGATGGCGTCGACAACCCAGTGGGCGAGCCTCTGTTTGGAGACGGCATTCCCTTTCTGCCGTCCCCCAAAGAAGACAAAGAGCTGCTCAGAGCGTCTGGTGCTCTGTGTGCGGTCCAGGTAAACGCGCAGGGCGCGCACTGGACATAGCAATGAAAGGGCTGGGTCTGCCTCCTCCCGAGGCAGCGCTTGCAGGTTCACTACCTGATCTCGGAATGGTGTGGTAGGGACCTTGGGCACATAGCCTGGTCGCGGTCTTAGGATCACAGACGTATCTGCCGGACCGAACTCCAGGCAAGTGTCACTGACAGAGAACGCTTGCAGGTCCCCGACCCTCTTGATAGAGGCGAGCGCGATCAGCAGGGCCGTCTTAAGAGAGAGGGCCCTGAGTCCAATTGATTCAAGCGGCTCGAAGGGGGGTCTCTGGAGTCCTGCCAAGACTACCGAGAGATCCCAGGAGGGAACTAGGCCTGGCCGGGAGGGATTCAACCTCCGGGCGCCTCTCAGGACCTGAGGATCAGGTCGTGCTTACCCAAAGACTTGCCGTCTACAGGATCGTGATGGGCGTCAATGGCGGCAACATACACCTTGAGGGTGGACGGGGACAACCTCCTGTCCAGCCTCTCCTGTAGGAACAGGAGCACTGACTTGATCGCGCATCTCTGCGGGTCTTCAGTTCGGGAAGAACACCAATCTGCGAACAAGCGCCACTTTAGGGCGTAAAGGTGCCTGGTAGAGGGGGCTCTGGCTTGGTTGATTGTATTCACAACGGTCGCCAGTAAGCCGGCTAGCTCTTCCGCATCCCATCCAGGGACCAGACGTGGAGGTTCCAGAGGTCTGGGCGCAGGTGCCAGAGCGTGCCCCATCCCTGAGAGAGGAGGTCCTTTCTCAGGGGAATTCGCCAGGGAGGAGCTGTAGCGAGAAGCCTGAGTTCCGAGAACCAAGTCCGAGTGGGCCAGTAGGGGGCCACTAGCGTGACTTGCTCCTCGTCCTCCCTGACCTTGCACAGCACCGGTGCAAGAAGGCTCACTGGGGGAAATGCGTACTTGCGCAGCCCCGAGGGCCAGCTGTGTGCCAGCGCGTCGTTCCGGGGGGAGCCTCTGTTAGGGCGTACCAGAGCGGGCAGTGGGAGGTTTCCTGGGAGGCGAACAGGTCTACCTGGGCCTTGCCAAACCGTTCCCAAATCAGCTGGACCGACTGTGGGTGAAGCCTCCACTCCCCGCCGGGCAGGCGTTGTTGTGATAGCTAGCGTCCGCTTGAGTCACTGCTGGCTCCATAGGAGGAGACGGTGGGCGAGTTGTGACATGTGGCGGGAGCGTACGCCGCCTTGGCGATTTATGTACGCCACCACCGTGGTGCTGTCCGATCTCACAAGGACGTGTTTGTCCCAAACTAACGGGAGGAAGTTCCTGAGAGAAAGAAGGACGGTCAGCAACTCCAGGCAGTTGATGTGCCAATGCACATCTGGACCGGGAGGTGTCGGTTGTGACCAGAACGCGTCGGGACACCTGCTGCAGGGGCACTCCTGCCCGTAAAAAGCAGAGGTCTGTCCAGGGTCGGAGTGTTTTGAGGCAGGCGGGGGTGATCCTTACCCGATGCGTGCCGTGGTGCCATGCTTGTCTCGGGACTCGAGTCTGGAGCCAGTGCTGGAGTGGTCTCATATGCATCAACTCCAGCGGCGCGACCACCGCGGAGGACGCCATATGCCCCAGGAGCCTCTGGAAAAGTTTTAGAGGGACCACTGTGCCTGGCTTGAAGGAAGTGAGGCAATCCAGCACCGACTGAGCACGCTCGCTCGTGAGACGTGCTGTCATTGAGACTGAGTCTAACTCCAGCACGACAAAAGAGATGCTCTGAACCGGAGTGAGCTTGCTCTTTTCCCAGTTGACCTGAAGCCCCAAGCGGCTGAGGTGCCGGAGCACTTGGTCTCTGTGTGTGCATAGTAACTCTCGAGAGTGTGCTAGGATGAGCCAGTCGTCGAGGTAGTTGAGAATGCGGATGCCGGCTACTCGTAGCGGGGCAAGGGCCGCCTCTGCGAACTTCGTGAAGGCGCGAGGGGACAGAGACAGAGGACAGAGTCTTTCTGTTGAAAGCAAGCCGCGACCGCAACGTGGTCATGGTCATGTTCTCGCAGTGAGAACATGAACCATCCACAAACGCCGTCTCGGTGTGATCGCGGCCCAAACACACGAGACAGCGCCTGTGGCCGTCTGAAGCGGAGAGCACTCTAACGCATCCAGGAACAACACAGGGGCGGAAGGGCATCTTGAAAAAGACGCGTTCTGAAAAGAACGTTCAACGGCGCTGTGTTTTGCTCTTTTAGAGAAATTACTCTTTTAATAGGAATTGACTCTTTTAATACACAGTGTGTGTGTGTGTCTGCTCTGTCGAAGCGCTCAGGGGCAACAATGCACGCCGTGCAATGTAAAGGAGAAAGCCGCTATTGTGCGCCGTCAAGATCCAACAGCATGCAGATCGTCAGAGGAAACAGGAACGTTTTAATGTGGTGTGTAACTCGCAGCAAACTGCAGACAGACCATCGGCTCCGAAGAAATTTTCTGACTAAACTTCCGTATTTGCCCCACTTAAATACCCGTATGCGGGGGCAGGGTATGCAAATACTGACTGCCAACTCTCATTGGCCCTTTTCAATAGGTCAGAGGTGAATATCGGCGCTCAAGAGAGACCCCTAGTGTCGCTTCTCCGACACAACGTGCAGAGAGCGACAGAAGGGGAACACAATACTACATTTTATTATCATGCAAAAGTAAACAAAAATGTCCTTAAAATTAAACACTGAAATAAGCAAACACTTCACAGGTCCAACAATATACTATATTATGAGCCCAAATAGGATTGTATGAATAAAGGAAAATCACTGCATTTACATCCCTACAATGCAAACGTCCTACATATGTAGTTATTTATTTATTTAAAGTCTGAAATTTTTCCTGTTTCTTGAAAGCCTAAGCAAGTTATATTTATCATATATATATATATATGGCAGTATGCGATCAAGAGTTTACTACAATGCCAATTATGGCACTAAACCGACTACGCCACCCCGGAAATTGGCCGGGGACCCACAGATACATCAATTTCAAAACAAACAGATTTGCAGTGGCTGAGTCAGGTATCAGACAAGGCTAAGCGCTTCACAGATTTTATTCCTCAATACATACAATAAAATGCAAAACTGGTATCTTTTAATATACAAACATTAAAAGGAATGCATCAATCATGAAGCATGTTACACAGACACACACACACACACACACACACACACACACACACACACACACACACACACACACACACACACACACACACACACACACACTTTGCCACTTCAGAATTGGGGGATTCATCTTGCCTATCCAATAAACACAGCAACTACTCATGCTCTCACCACACAACACCAAATCACCCGCTGTGAACACTGCAGACCGATAGCCGAACCACCACTACACACAGAGGACTCTGGCTAATACTGGAACCCCAGTTCTGAATGGAAGAGAAAAACAGTTTGAGATAAAAATTCCACGTAATGGTCTGTCAATTAAACACTTATCACATGCTGCCAGAAGAAATCAGTTTGTCACAATGATACAATCATTCACTGGCTGATACTGGTTAACTCTGTCAGCCCAGCGCTATAAAAATTTAATCTCAGACTACAATACAACAGAATACTCAAAACACATTTACAAACAAAATCCAAAGAGACATAATATTCGCAATGAAACACAATAGTAGTGAAAAAACCAGTAGCTTCTCACCACTGTACTCAAGTCTTAATGTCAATTCTGGAAAAGACTAAATTTACCACAGGCTGTGAACTCGCTATCATTCCGGTCGTCAAGGAGACCCTTGTTCCAGAGGAGAATACAACTCCGTTCAGAAGCGCTCCAGTTCGAATAATGACTACCGGATGCAGGTAATCCTAATTCACAGGACCAGCAATAGGTTGCATAAAGCCTAACAGCGCCCACAAAGCCTGCTGCAACACCTCCTGGCCCCCGTGTCACTGCGTATGGTAACTCGCACCGCCCAGTGCACTTGATGGCGTGCTAATTATGGCCTCACATTGACAAATATTTGTTCAACGTGTCTAAAGTACTCCCAGCCACACTCTCCTGGACATAAACACGGCGCACCAGAAATTACGTCACTCCCAGGACCCAAAAAGACACGCTTAGTGAGATGTCAACCTCATCTCCTTCTATATCCATTGAACGTGCTGTATCCGCCCCTAATCGCTATAATGATTGATCGCATCACCACACACATATATATATATATATATATATATATATATATATATATCTACTGTATATCAAACAGTATCCACCTCTAACAAACTTCATCAGCGAACAGATCAGCTGAATGTTAACAAGTTCACTGAAACACTATTTATTGTGATTTTTGTAGTGTTTGTTCAGTTACTTGTTTTATGTTTTAATTAAAAAGTGCCGCCTACTTGTGGTCACTTAAATAAGAGCATGCTCACTCTCCCTCTATCACACATGCAGCGGGCACTGAGACTGAGGGAGACAAGCAAAGCAAAGCTGATTAAAATTAAACTGATACAGTTCGACAGGAGGACAATGAATTAAACTGACTACAGAGAGCACTTCATAGTGAAAACAAGCAAAACACAGCCATTTAAGGTCCCTATCGGGGAAAAGGACATTTTGTCACGCTAAACAAGCAGATTTTACAGCTTGTCCTACTTACATTACAACTTGTGGACAGTTTTACTGCTTCATTTGGTGATCATTGTGTTGCAATGATATACTGAATACCGGTGCAGGTGAATGCTCTGACATCATGATCCGCGTACAGCTTCTCCCTCATAACGAATATTATCCCAAATCAATCATTAAACTTGATTGTCACTAGAGGGTGAAATGCAACTGTCATATCCACTAATGTTGGGTTCGAGTCCACCTTAGACGTGTCCGAGTCAAGTCCGAGTCTTTAACAATGGAGTCCGAGTTGAGTCAGAGTCCAAAAGCTCAAGATCAATCCAAGAACAGGCCAAGTCCGAGTGGCCCGAATTAATCTGTTCATGAATCTGAATTAAAATTGTAACCGTAAACTCAACATCAATATGTTAAACTTATTTCAAACTTCACAACTAAGAAAAACAGTTCCCCTTCTGTCGCTCTCTCCACGTTGTGTCGGAGAAGCGACACTAGGGGTCTCTCTTGAGCGCCGATATATGCCTCTGATCTATGAAAAAAAGGCCAATGAGAAGTTGGCAGACGGTATTTGCATACCCTGCCCCCGGACATATGGGTATTTAAGCACGGGAGTTCGTTTAGAAAATTTCTTCGGAGCCGATGGTCGTGTATGCAGTTTGCTGCGAGTCACACAACAGTTCCTGCTATTCCTCTGATGCTCTGCATGCTGTTGGATCTGACGGTGCACAACAGCAGCTTTCTCCTTCTTGCACAGCTGTGCATATTTGCCCCTGGGCGCTTCGACAGTGCAGACAAACTCGCAAAGTGTTTTACACAAAAGAGTGATTTTATTAAAAGAGTAATTTCCTCTAAAAGAGCAAAACACAGCGGCGTTGAACGTCCTTTTCAGGACGCGTCTTTCTCAAGATGCCTTTCTGCCCCTGTGTTGTTCCTGGATGTGGTAGTGTGCTCTCTGCTTCAGACGGCCAGATGCGTTGTCTCGTGTGTTTGGGCAGCGATCACACCGAGGCTACGTTTGTGGATGGTTTTTCTTCTAACTGCGACAACGTGACAACGTTGCGGTCGCGGCTTGCTTTCAACAGAAAGCAAGCCACTCCAGCCGCCCCCCCGCATTGCTCCTTCTTCCCACGGGATTGAGGACAATGCGGTTGGTGATGGAAGCGATCTGGGGATGGCAGCGGGTGCAGCTCTGCCGGGTACGCCCCCTCGGACCACCCGCCCCCCGGCACGCTCGTTGACTCTCGTCCATGCTCGAGGAAACAGCGGCTCGCCTCACAGCCTGTCTGCCTATCCTCTCGAGCCCGAAGTGGATGAGCTCGCCGCTGCATCGGAGAGCACGGTATCTGACGCTGAGGACTCCCCTGGGCTGCTGCTTTCGGGCCAGCACGCCTAGTCTGAGCAGATGACCGACATGCTTTCCCGGGCCGCCGCTAGCATGGGCTTGGATTGGAACCTTCCATCCTCCCCACAGCCATCACGGCTGGACGACTGGTTCCTGGGGTCCGGGCGCCGCTCACAGCCTCGCCCCCCCCTTGATCCTGTTTTTCCGGGAAGTGCATGATGAGCTGATGACATCGTGGAGAGCACCCCTCTCCACTCATCACTCCGCCACTTGCTCATCTGCTCTCGCTACCCTTGACGGCGGAGCGCGCCATGGATACACGGCGATTCCCCAGGTGGATAGGGCGGTTGCGCTCTACCTACGCTGACCGCAAAGGCCTACAGCGCTGCTGGACGCGCCGCTTCCGCCCTGCATGCCATGGCCCTCCTGCAAGTCCACCAGGTCAAGGCACTCAGAAACATGCATGGGGGGGGTCGCCCTGAGAGCGACGAATGTCACAGCGCAGTCACTCGGGCAGGCGCATTTCCCCCAGTGAGCCTTCTTTGCACAGGTGCTGTGCAAGGTCAGGGAGGACGAGGAGCAAGTCACCTTGGTAGCCCCCTATTGGCCCACTCGGACTTGGTTCTCGGATCTCACGCTTCTCGCAGGATACTAATCATAATATATATATTATAGAAGTTGGCAGATGGTATTTGCATTCCCCGTCCCCGGACATACGGGTATTTAAGCGGGGCAAATACGGGAGTTCATTCAAGCTGTCCCCATCCACCCTCAAGGTGTATGTCGCCGCCATTGCGGCTCACCACAACACAATAGACGGCAAGTCTCTGGGTAAGCACGACTTAATTATCAGGTTCCTAAGAGGCGCACAGAGGCTAAATCCCTCCCGTCCAAGCCTGTTCCCCTCCTGGGATCTCTCGGTGGTCCTCACGGGCCTCCAGAGATCCCCCTTCGAGCCGCTAGATTCAGCTGGACTCTCTCAAAACAGCCCTGCTAATCGCGCTCGCCTCCATCAAGAGTGTAGGGGACCTGCAAGCGTACTCTGTCAGCGACACTTGCATGGAGTTCGGTCCGGCAGACACATACGTGATCCTAAGACCGCGACCGGTATACGTGCCCAAGGTTCCTACCACGCCCTTCAGAGATCAGGTAGTGAACCTGCAAGCGCTGCCCCAGGAGGAGGCAGACCCAGCCCTTTCATTGCTGTGTCGGTATGTGCTTTGCGTATCTATTTGGACCGCAAGCAGAGCTCTAGACTTTCTGAGCAGCTCTTTGTCTGCTTCAGGGGACAGCAGAAAGGGAACGCTGTCTCCAAACAGAGGCTCGCCCACTGGGTTGTCGATGCCATTTCATTGGCTTATCACACCCAGACCATGCCCCCCCCCTTGCGGGTTCGAGCGCACTCTACCAGAAGTGTTGTGTCCTCGTGGGCACTGGCCAGGGGCACCTCCCTAGCAGACATCTGTAGAGCAGCAGGGTGGACAACACCTAACACTTTCGCAAGATTCTACAATCTCCGAGTTGAGTCAGTATCGTCCTGTGTTTTCTCAGGTCCGAGCCCGTAGAACTCGGCAACACGCTGACGAACTGGCCGGGTGAATCACTTGCTCCTAGCGCCCTTTCCCTCAGCCGAGGTAAAATAGTGCACCTTTTTTCCCAGGAGACCCCATCTCTCGGATCCCTGGCTGATTCCTCCCTAGCCCTCATGGGTCCGCAGTTTAGCGGAGGAACTCGCCGACCCAAGCCACTATGGGTACTTAATCTACCCTGTACTGGAATAGGTGCTCCACAGGTTTAAGGCCTCCTGTACAGACTCCCCTTTGTGTAATCTCTGCGGTACTGTCCCCTCACGAGCGGACAACCGTGTCTCCCTTAGGCAGTTCCAGCTGCCTCGGTCGCCGTGCTGTAGCAACTCCCCCCTCTACGAGGCTGGATCTACCACCGCGCCAACTTTCCCACATAGGTCCTAAATGGCCATGTGATGTATTCACCACCTTTACCTCCCATGCAGGGTAGGTGTGGACTCCGCAGGGTCTTCTCCCCCTGAAAGAATAGGAAACTGGGTAAGACCCCTTTCCTTAATGCATTTAAGGTCCCCGGCCGCAATTGCTATATGCGAGAAACATAAAGAGAAAAGAGGCCCGGACAGGCTTGGCCCATTCCCAGGTTGGCAAGCATCACCTTGTTCCCCTCTCTAGGGTAACCAGAAGGATTCTGATGACTTTAATGGGGCACTGGGGAAGGGTACGTGCAGCCTGATACAGTTGGTCGCGTTTTGCACGTAAAGAATACCTGCCCGTTTCAGCAGTTCACGTACACGGCTCAGTGCATGGCATGATTGAAGCGGGACCCCTAGTGTCGCTTCTCCGACACAACGTGGAGAGAGCGACAGAAGGGGAACGTCTAGGTTACATATGTAACCTCCGTTCCCCGATGGAGGGAACGAGACGTTGTGTCTTCCCCGCCATGTCGCTGAGCCGTGCCACTGTTGTGGCCGGACCATTTCCAGCTCCTGAATGAACTCCCGTATTTGCCCTGCTTAAATACCCGTATGTCCGGGGGCGGGCTATGCAAATACCGTCTACCAACTTCTATAATATATATATTATGATTAGTATCCTGCTGAATAAATTTCAAAGTGGTTTTAGAATGAAAGCATATGCTTTAGGTGTATGAAGACAAAACTGTTCTTCAACACACTTCTTATTGCGTTCTGTCGACATTTAAATTTTTTGTTGCTTTTTCCTCTCCACTCAAACATAGACTGAAGAAAGTGAATGTTGTGTTAGTCATTACAACCAAGGATATGTTTAAAATTTTTATTTAGTTTTTATTTCTACTTCATTTTCAATTTGTCAGTTAAATTTAATTTATTTTTGTCAATTCAATTTTATTTAGTTTTATATAAAATTATCCCTATCTAAATAAATAAGAGTCTATACTGAGATTTCTTTCTGAATCTTTTTTCTCTACCTGCCGACTGATTTGGGAGAGTACCATACATA
Organism: Xyrauchen texanus; assembly: GCF_025860055.1. Classification (NCBI taxonomy): domain Eukaryota; kingdom Metazoa; phylum Chordata; class Actinopteri; order Cypriniformes; family Catostomidae; genus Xyrauchen; species Xyrauchen texanus. Next base: position 21,387,121 of record NC_068293.1, on the reverse strand, counting down.
CAAATAAGTCAACAAAGTAGTAATTAGCACTCGCTGAAAAGTTACGACTCACGATTTTACTGCAAATTTGACTGCAAATGCTACATCCAAAACCTGCTCGTGCTGCTCGTGTACTTAAATCCCTGATGTGTCCATGTGAGTCTCACAACTGCTGCCTCAGAAGATACAAATTATATTTATTGATATTTGCTTGAGCGGCAGCCACGTTCGTCTGCAATCAGTCTGAAATCTTCAAATACTAACCAAAGAAAATTTCAGTGAGCTCTTCTTTAACCCCAATAACATGTAGAATAATAATTTTGAGTCATAAATTTAACAGAATTGTCCTTCAAAAGTGTCAGAGATGTAGGCAAAAAAAAAGACTTAAGTTGTAAGTGCATAAGTTACAGAGTGGTTTACAATAAAAATAAAATACATTTTTAAATTTTGCTGTCTGCTTAAGCAATAACGTGACTATTTATAAAGTTACACTGTTAATTCATCAAGCTATTATGGACCAGTTCAAGCTGACAACACTGTGTGGACAACAAAAGATTACAGAAGCCTACATTCTAAAAAGACTTAATATCCAATATTAATACTATTTTTATGTATTTTTATTTTGATATGCCTTTTTAACTTGCCTCAATCCGGGTGGCGGAGGATGAATCCCAGCTGCCTCCACGTCTGAGACTGTCAACACGTGCATCTTATCACGTGGCATGTTGAGCGTGTTGCCACGGAGACATAGCATGCGTGGAGGCTTCATGCCATCCACTGCGGCATCCACATTCAACTCACCACACGCCCCACTGAGAACGAACCATAATATAGCGACCACGAGGAGGTTACCCCATGTGACTCTACCCTCCCTAGCAACCAGGCCAATTTGGTTGTTTAAGAGACCTGGTTGGAGCACACCCTGGGAATCAGCACACCCTGGGAATCGAACTAGCAAACTCCAGGGGTGGTAGCCAGCATCTTTACCACTGAGAGACATGATGTGGGAAACTTGACTCAATGAAGTTCTTGTTTTTAAGTTTTTGCGAGCACCATCTTGGCTGCACAAACGCTACACACAATTTTACCAGTTGTCAGGTCCCATGTCGAGTGAAACTGCCTTGTTTAGTTTCTATTACATTGGATAGATGCCCGTTTTTATGCTTTCCTCGTGCCAGCCACCTTGGTTGTCGATGGTATACAGTAGTCTCTGTAGTTACATTGAAGCGTATTGGTTGACTGATGTGTGTGCTGTGCACGTGCTTGCTTAAACAGTGAAAGAGTCTCAAAGGCTTGTGTCTGAGTCAAGTCAGAGTGAAAATGCATCCGAGTCCGTGACAAGTCCAAGTCCATTAAAATTGGACTTGTGACTCGGAATCAAGTCCAACTCCAAACTCGAGTACCCCAACTCTAATATCCGCAGGTCGGAGATGGCGAAATGGGGGTGTTTTCTCCTGTCAGTCATTGACGCTCTATGAAAGGTTGGGTATAGTAAGATGGCAGTTCAAACACATCTGGTGGCTTCACCTCCTGCTGGCAGTTTAATGTTGCAATTCAATAAATATACACTCACCTAAAGGATTATTAGGAACACCATACTAATACTGTGTTTGACCCCCTTTCACCTTCAGAACTGCCTTAATTCTACGTGGCATTGATTCAACAAGGTGCTGAAAGCATTCTTTAGAAATGTTGGCCCATATTGATAGGATAGCATCTTGCAGTTGATGGAGATTTGTGGGATGCACATCCAGGGCACGAAGCTCCCGTTCCACCATATCCCAAAGATGCTCTATTGGGTTGAGATCTGGTGACTGTGGGGGTCATTTTAGTACAGTGAACTCATTGTCATGTTCAATAAACCAATTTGAAATGATTCGAGCTTTGTGACATGGTGCATTATCCTGCTGGAAGTAGCCATCAGAGGATGGGTACATGGTGGCCATAAAGGGATGGACATGGTCAGAAACAATGCTCAGGTAGGCCGTGGCATTTAAACGATGCCCAATTGGCACTAAGGGGCCTAAAGTTTGCCAAGAAAACATCCCCCACACCATTACACCACCATCACCAGCCTGCACAGTGGTAACAAGGCATGATGGATCCATGTTCTCATTCTGTTTACGCCAAATTCTGACTCTACCATCTGAATGTCTCAACAGAAATCGAGACTCATCAGACCAGGCAAGATTTTTCCAGTCTTCAACTGTCCAATTTTGTCTCTTGCAAATTGTAGCCTCTTTTTCCTATTTGTAGTGGAGATGAGTGGTACCCGGTGGGGTCTTCTCCTGTTGTAGCCCATCCGCCTCAAGGTTGTGCTTGTTGTGGCTTCACAAATGCTTTGCTGCATACCTTGGTTGTAATGAGTGGTTATTTCAGGCAAAGTTGCTCTTCTATCAGCTTGAATCAGTCGGCCCATTCTCCTCTGACCTCTAGCATCAACAAGGCATTTTCGCCCACAGGACTGCCGCATACTGGATGTTTTTCCCTTTTCACACCATTCTTTGTAAACCCTAGAAATGGTTGTGCGTGAAAATCCCAGTAACTGAGCAGATTGTGAAATACTCAAGACTGGCCCGTCTGGCACCAACAACCATGCCACGCTCAAAATTGCTTAAATCACCTTTCTTTCCCATTCTGACATTCAGTTTGTAGTTCAGGAGATTGTCTTGACCAGGACCACACCCCTAAATGCATTGAAGCAACTGCCATGTGATTGGTTGATTAGATAATTGCATTAATGAGAAATTGAACAGGTGTTCCTAATAATCCTTTAGGTGAGTGTATATCAGTGAGGAAAACTGACAATTTTGTAAATGCAAAAACAACAGCATATGACTATTTTCCCCACAGCCTAACATATAGAACAAACACAGGGCTGAATATTATATTACCAAGTGACAGGTGAATTTCCACCAAAATACTATAGCGATTGGATGCAAAACCTTTGATGTCAACAACAAAAGATATGGAGAGGGTTTTCTCCACCCTTTTAAAAGCTGATAACCCTATTTATTTTGCTATCCTAGCTATGCACGATTGTACGGTTAGTTGCATTTTGTTATTTGCATTTAGCATTGTCTATTAGAACACATCAGTGACACATTTTGAGTCACAAACCAGAAAATGAGAACCACTGAAATAGACAATGTGAGTAAATATGGTGCATCTCTGTAATATTTCAGATATAATGAGTTAAATTTGCCTTATTACCATGACACTCTGTCTGCATCACAGTTGCAAAAGTAGTTAATGTCAGCACAGTTCTCTTCCAGACCGCAGGAGCACTGCTGCACCTCTGGCTGGAATCCCCCCCAGTACGTCCTCTTCTCTCCTCTGCGGTCCACCCACCAGGACAAAGCGGTGCCATCTGCAAATACACCACACATATGAAATCATCAAGATCTTAAGCTAATTTAATTGAACACACCACAAAGAAATAAATACAAATAAAAATAAAAAGCAAGAGCAGGAAATTTGGTATAGGTATAGTTCACCCAGTCACCAGTCACATTTATTGCATGGACAAACATGAGAATATGAGATTAGAACTACATGATATTGAGTAAATTACAAAATTTACACTTTTGGGTCCTGTTAGAACAGATTAACTGATCAAAGCATTACTTTCCATTTCTCATTTCCATTACAGTAATTTCTTGATCATGATGCCATTGCTACCTGTAAAATGTGCTATCTTTGATTTGTGCATGTGAGTTTGCGCTTTTAATCTTCTTTTTTAATTGACAGCTTGACAGTATTGTTAGTACTCAAATCAAAACACATATGATAAAGTGTGGTAATAATGGCTCAAAGAATCTTTGGTCTGCATTGCATATTAATTCCAAAAGGAATTTATCTGGCCAGTAATTATGTTTTTAGCCTGAGATAACTGCCAGACTGGAAATAAAAAAGCTTAATTTTTTGCCTTTATTACTGGCTAGCTGATGAACCACAAGAAGTCTGCAACTTAAATAAAAACATGTGATATTTTGAAATAAATATTTCAGCTATTGATTAAGTGCTTGCATTTGTTTATTTAGAGCTGTCTCCTGACTGTGAGTGAGAGTGAGAGAGATTACACATTATGTGATAGCCTATGCTAATTATTCACTGTCACCTCCAAATTGAGAGGAGGAACACATTGCCAGATTTGACAAAAAACCTCCAGATAAAGAATTTAACTTACAGTCTCCTTCTCTCTATTAAACAACTTTGATGGAAATCATGCACAAAATTGGATTTTGAACCACTTAAAATCTGTTTCCCGTCTGTCGCTCACTTCAACGTTGTGTCGAGTGAAGTGACACTAGGGGACTTTCTTGAAGGCCTCGGTTACCTCTGAACTTGAGAAAAGGCCAATGAGAACTTGGCAGACAGAATTTGCATGTCCCTCCCCCAGACATACGGGTATAAAGGGAGGGAATCATGCCTCTGTTCATTCAGATTTCTTCTTCGGAGCTGAGCGGTTGTGTGATCAGCGAGCTGAGATCACTTACTGTTCCAATCACCTCTGCAGAGCTTATGCTGTTGGATCTACGGTGCATATCATCTGCTTTCTCCTTCTCTGCCCGGCAGTGCAGCTTTGCCCCTGGGTGCTTTGACACCGCTGCTAAAAGAGAGTATCGACGCATGTTGTATGGACGCAGGGGGACGCCCTCGGCAGGCAGGCAGGGTGCGGGATGTGCTGGGATGGTGGTGCGGCATGATGTGAGAGATAGCCTCCGTCTACCTCTTTGCGTGGCTGGGAGCGGCGCCCTGACCCGAGGTACCAATCATCAAGCCGTGAAGGCTTTGGGGAGGACGGAGGGTTCCAATCTAAGCCCACGCTCACGGCATCTGCCATCTGCGCATCAGCATCAGAGTGGGCAGGCTGACCCGAAGGTGGCCGCCCAGTCGAGTCCTCTGTGTCAGACACCTGAACGCTCTCTGATGCATCATCATCCAATTCCGGGGGCTCGAGGGAGAATGCAGGCTGGCCGTGAGGCGAGCCGCACACACCTCGAGCCTGGACGGAAGCAACTGAGCGTGCCGGGGAGCGGATAGTTTGTGGGGATTTACCCAGCAAAACCAAGCCCACTGCCATCCCCAAATCGCCTCCATCACCAGCCGGGTCGTCCTCAATCCCGTGGGAAGAAGGAGCCATGTGGGGGGCAGCTGAAGTGGCATTCAATTTAAGAAATGAAAGCCACGACCGCAATTCTGCCATGGTCATGTTCTCAAGACCATCAGTCTTGGAGAGATATCGACCGCATTCAGGAGATACACAGAGGCAGAAGGGCATCTTTAAAAAGACGCGTCCTGAAAAGGACGTTCAATGCCTGCTGTATATTGTTCTTTTGTGAGTGAATGAAACTCGTTTAGACAAATATAATCTTTCAGACAGAAGCGCTGCCAAAACGCCCAGGGGCGTGGACTGCACAATGTGCAGAGAGGGAGAAAGCCAATGGTAATGCGCCATAGATCCAACAGCAGTGCTTTGCCAACAGCGGTGAGTGGAACAGTAGTGAACTTCAGCTTGCTGCTGCACAGCCGCTTGGCTCTGAAGAAAAAATCTGACTGACAGACGCAGGCCTGCTTCCCTTTATACCCGTATATCCAGGGGCGGGACATGCAAATTCTGTCTGCCAATTTCTCATTGGCCTTTTCTCAAGTTCACAGGTACGCGAGGCTCTCCAAAAGACCCCCTGTGTCACTACATTCGACACAACGTTGAGTGAGTGACAGAAGGGGAACTCTTGTTTCGAAAGCAATGAACAAAAAAATTATTTTCTTTCTAGACTATTGGACCAGAGAGAAAGGGAGAGAAAAGCATCTTTATAATGATACAATGGGTTGGGAGTATTAATATTGTTTAAAATCTGCAGTGGCATGATATCTGCCTCAGGAGAATTGAGCTACATAAATTTTTCATAAACTATGGAACCTATACATGACTCTCTCTGAGAGCTGCTAAACCTGAAAAAGAGCTTTTGAAAGGCCACATCACACCCATTCTTCCTGCAGACACAGGGCAGCCATAATGACCCTTCTCTGATACATTTGTAAGATGCTAATGCCGTTCAATCTTTTTGCACGACCGTATTATCTATTTAAATGCTCCGTCTTCCACATCATAAAAAGTGTGTCTTCATTTCTTCTAATAATGCTTTGACAGACCAAAATCTCTCTCATTTCAGTGATGTGTCTAGTTTTTTCGTTAATTCATATTTCATAGTTCATCATAATTCAGAAGGGAAAAAAAGGAGAAATAGGCATTTGTCATTACCTTGAACTAAAGTACCTGACAAAACTAATCAAGTGTATGTTGCACTGATTGTTCTTTCTGCATGATAGATACACCACATGCCTATAATTATGTGGACAACCCCTTTTAATTACGGTTTGGCGCGGATGCCTGATCCTAAATCTTATGGCTACAGATGTAAATGACAATCTAGAGAATTGCATGCTTCCAACTTTGTTTTAAAAGTTTGGAGAGGGTCATTTGGCAAGACAATGTCATAGTGCAAAAGTGATGTCCATCCATAAATAATTGACTACGTCTGGCATGGAAGAACTTGACAACAAAGTCCAGACCTAAATCCCAATGAACATCTTTGCTCAACAAGCACATATGGGTGTCCATATACTTTTGTAGTTCCAAAGAAAAATAAAGATCGGAGAAAGTCCCTAAAGGGTTAGTTCACCCAAAAATATTCAGTAATTGTCATACTATGGCAGTTTATGGTAACCACATCTTCAAGCTTCAGAGGTCTAATAAATTATTCCATGAGACTCATGATTGTAATGAAAGCATCTGATGAGCTTTGGTAAGAAACAAACCAAAATATAATGTATTATTTGACCAACTGTTACTCTCCTCTGCATGTTCATGAGACTATACGAGATCTGTAATTCAAGCTGCCCACATGTGAAATGGGGTGATCAAGCGATAACTCGTTTTGTTTATCTAAAAACAGGTCCACCACAGTGATAGAAACAACAAAACACAACACAACACAGCTTCACACAAACCAGAGGACCAAACTTACAAAATATGTCTGATGAGTTTGTAGTCGGAGAAAAGATGCATTTCTATGCCCAGCCACATTTCTTTGTAACAGAGGTCTCAATCAAACAGAGATAGAGGAGGCGGGAATATCTCATCTGCATTTTTAACCTGTGACCATTTGTGACAGACCTCCGACTGAAGAGATCAGTATACCGCATCGAAAACATTTGGTAGGTGTAACACTCTCGGGCAAAATGAAGTCGTTTTTAATTGGCTAGTGAGATGCAGGCTTCAATAAAATGTTATAAGAACGCTTTGGACCGTCAATATCGGGTGGGGTTTCAACAGAATATATTGTCGCTTGTCACAGCTGGTTAGGGCCAAAACGTCATGGTTACTGTTGTAACCTCCGTTCCCTGAGAGAAGGAATGAGACTTTGTGTCGAATGAAGTGACACAAGGGGTCTTCCTGGGATGCCAAATGTACCTCTGAACCTGAGAAAAGGTCAATGTCAAGTTGGCAGAGAGAATTTGCATGCCCCTCCCCAGACATACGGGTAAAAAGGGAGACGTTGTGTCGAATGAAGTGATACAAGGGGTCCCGTATAAAAACGCCATGCACTGACCGTGTTACGTGAACTGCCGAGACAGGTGCAAGCAGGCTACTGCGTGCTAGAGGCAACTGTGTAAGGGGCCACAAGGATGACCTGTTCCTCGTCCTCCCTGATCTTGCACAGCACCGGTGAAAGAAAGCTCACTGGGGAAATGTGTACTTGCGCAGCCCCCGGGGCCAGCTGTGTGCCAGCATGTCTGTTCAGAGAGGAGCTCCTGTCTGGGAGTAACAGAGCGGGCAGTGGGAGTCTTCTTGGGAGGCAAAGAGATCTATCTGTGCCCTGCCGAATTGGTCCTATATCAGCTGGACCACCTGGGGGTGGAGCCTCCACTCTCCTCTGGGCGAAACCTGCCGCAACAGCACATCCGCCGTCATGTTGCGGTTGCCAGGGATGTGAGTGGTCTCCAAAGGAGGAGCTGGCAGGCGAGTTGTGACATATGACAAGAGCGCACGCCCCCATGATGATTTATTTACGCTACCGTCGCGGTGCTGTATGAACTGATCAAGACGTACTTGCCCTGGATTAGTGGGAGAAACCTCCGTAGGGCAAAAGATACAGCCAACAACTCTAGGCAGTTGATGTGCCAAAGCTTCCGGGGTCCTGTCCAGGGTCCAGCGGCAGCGTGCCCGTAAGGGGTGTATTTGGTCACCACGACACGTCTGGAAACCTGCTGCAAGGGGACTCTGGTCCGCAGAAAGCAGAGGTCTGTCCAAGGGTTGAAAGTCTGATGGCAAGAAGGGGTGATTGTCACACGGTATGTGCCGTGGCGCCATGCCCATCTCGGGACTCCAGTCTGTAGCCAGTGCTGAAGCAGTCTCATATGCATCAACCAGAGCGGCGCGGCCGCAGCTGAGGATGCTATATGCCCCAGGAGCATCTGGAATTTCTTTAGAGGAACCGCTGTGCCGGGCTCGAAGAGAGCGAGACTGACTGAGCGCGCTCGTTGATGAGACACGCTGTCAATGAGACTGAGTCTGACTCCATGCTCAAAAAAGAGATGCTCTGAACCTTGACGAGCTTGCTCTTTTCCCAGTTGACCTGAAGCCCTAGACAGCTGAGGAGCCTGAGTACCTGGTCCCTGTGAGCACACAGTAACTCTCGAGAGTGAGCCAGGATGAGCCAGTCGTTGAGGTAGTTCAATATGCGGATTCCCACTTCCCTTAACGGGGCAAGCCTCTGTGATCTTCGTGAAGACGCGAGGGTACAGGGACAGGCCGACGGGGAGGACCTTGTACTGATACGCCTGGCTGTCGAACGTGGATCGTAAGATGGGTCGGTGTTGAGGTAGAATGGAGACATGGAAGTACGCATCCTTCAGGTCTACCGCCCAATCTAGTTTTCGAACACAGGTAAGAATCTGTTTCTGCGTGAGCATTTTGAACAGGAGTCTGTGTAAGGCCCGGTTGAGAACTTGCAGGTCAAAGATTGGTTGCAACCCGCCACTTTTTTTGGGAACGATGAAGTAAGGGCTGTAGAAACCCTTCTCCATCTCGGCTGGAGGGACGGGCTCTATAGCATCCTTGAGGAGCAGGTTCATGATCTCTGTTCGTAAGATGCTGGCTTTCTCAGCGCGCATGGAAGTGGAGCGAACAGTGCTGAAACGAGTTCAGCCTCGCGCTCACGGCGGCCCGGGAAAGCATAGCGAACATCTGCGCGTCAGCCTCAGACTGGGCGAGCAGACCCGAAGGTGGCAGGCCAGACGAGTCACCAGCATCAGACGCAGCTGCGACGCTCCCCGATGCAGTTAATGGGGATTTACCCGGCGAAACCGAGCCCGTCGTCATCCCCAAATCGCCTTCATCGCCAGCCGGGTCGTCCTCAATCCCGTGGGAAGAAGGAACGACAGGGGGCGGCTGAAGTGGCTTTCTCTCGTAAGAAAGCAAAGCCATGACCGCAATGTTGCCATGGTTATGTTCTCGCACTGAGAACATGAACCATTCATAAAATGCTGCCTGCGTGTGATCGCAGCCCAGGCACGCGAGGCAGCTTTTATGACCGTCAGAAGTGGAGAGAAATCAACCGCATCCAGGAACTAAACAGATGCGGAAAGACATCTTTAAAAAGACATATCCTGAAAAGGACGCTCAACACCTGCTGTGTATTGCTCATTCATGAGTGGGAACTCAAACTCTTTTAGAGGAAATAAACTCTTTTTAGGAGGAGAAACACTCTTTCAGGCAATGAAAGCGCTGTCGAAGCGCCAAGGAGAGAGAACGCCAGCTAGAAACGCACCGTAGATCCAACAGCAGTGCTTATCGCCAGTAGAGGTGAGTGAAACAGTGGTGAACTCAGCTTGCTGTTGCACAACCGTTCAGCTCCTAAGAAAATGTCTGACTGGCACTCGCTGCCCCGCCTCCCTTTATACCCGTATGTAATGCATGCAAATTCTGTCTGCCAACTTGATATTGTCCTTTTCTCAGGTTCAGAGGTACGTTTGGCATCCCAGGAACATCCCTTGTGTTATTGACACAACGTCGAGTGAGTGACAGAAGGGGAACTTGGGTTAACATTGAAATTATGCCTTTTATCACTTGTCATTTGCTGTCAGGTTAGGACACAGTCTGACTGTAGCTGCTTCAGCCTCCTGTGTCTGTTTGATTTGTTTCAAGCAAATGAGGCTGGCTAAGAAATTAATCTACAGTATTTTCTACAAACTCATCAGACATATTTAGTAAGTTTGGATCTCTAGTTTGTGTGCAGCTGTGTTGTGTTCTGTTGTTTCTATCGCTGTGGTGGACCAGTTTTTAGATAAACAAATTGCTTTTCTCATGCAGTCTCATGAAAGTGCAGGGGAGAGTAACAGTCGGTCAACAGTTTCACTAAATAATACATTAGATTTAAGTTTGATTCTTACCAAAGCTAATTGTAAGCTTTCATTACAATCATGAGTCCCAGTTCTTAATTATAATTTTGCATCCTTTTGAAGCTTGAAGAGGTGGTCACCATAAACTGTAACTGTGTGACATCACTGAGCACAGTATTTTTTCACAATTTCTAGCTTTGGGTTAAGAAAAAAAAAAAAGAAAGTCAAATGGGGATATAACAACACAGGGGTGAGTAAACAATGACTGAATTTTTAATTTTGGTCTGAACTATCCATGTCATTTTCTATTATAGTAAATAGATAAAGATAAAGAGCAGTACCTACCCCAGGGGTTAAACAGCCGTGACCTTCTGCAGTGGTATGCAATTCTTTGTTCACAATGATCTGACAGAGACAACAAGGCTTTCAGCTGTTCAGATGAGGCACTATAATTGAGCCGTCCAACATGTGGCTTCTGCAGAGTAGAGCCTTGCACTCTCACAGCATCTGTGCTGTTGTGATGGACCACAGTCCACACTTTGTTCTCTGAAAATTTTTATTGAAAATTCTGAGCCTTATTTCAACATTCCAAAACAGTCACAGAGTACTTTAAAATATCTTTGTACAGAGTGTTTTTTTTTTTTGTAAAAAAAGAAGTTTCTTTGTAAAATAAAAAAAAAAGTTAACAAACAGCAGGGTACTAAAAAATGTAAAAGCTCTCAATCACCGACAGGTTTAAATGTCAGTGAAAAAGTGACAATCTTGTATGAAATTTGAATTCAGCATTTGTTTACTATAGGCATCATGCAAATACAATTTAAAAAAAAAATAAAAATTTTTGGCAAAACTTCATGAAGTTATTAATATTATTAAATAAACATATTTACAAATGAGTGATATAGTAAAAAAAGAGATACTACATATTATATGAAATCAGAGATATATTCAAATGTGAGGTTAAAGATTTAAGGTAAACAAAAAAGGGTGTATTTAAAAATACATTTACATTCTCAATTCTTACTGCATCAATATCTCATATTTTAAACAGAAATGCTTCAGCAAAGTGCCGCATAATTTTCATTGATCAGAGGATTAATAGGTGTGTTTAATGTATATCAGTGTCTTTCTAACTGATATGATGATTTAACATTTCCTTTTTCCAAATATTACAGATTAACAGATTAAGGATTAGGATTATAAATAATAACAATATTTGATGGATTATATCATAGTTCATATTATCCTTAGTCACATGATTTTAGGAGATCCCAGTAGAGTTGAGAATGGTGTAAGTTTTTGTGCTGAAAAGATAGGAAAAAGTTGTTCCTGCAGCTCAAATGGTAGAGTATGATGCCAGCAAAGTCATGGGTTCAATTCCCAAGGAATACAATTACTGATAAATGTAAACCTTGAATTAGTTGCTTTGGGTAGAAAAACGACATCCAATTGCATTAAAATAAATGAATAACTTACCCGTAATATTGCAGTAGACTTGAAAAGGATCCAGTGGGCCACTTCCATCAGGATCTATAGAGAAATATCCAGATGTGCTGCCTGTAAGCCTGTAGTGTTCACATGAAACTTCATAGACAGCTAAGGGTTCAGAAAGAGAACGATTTGAAAATTCATCAAAAAACATTTCATAACAAGAAACATGCCATATTTTGAATCTTCTGTGTAAAAATGGACAGTGCTATCTTTATTTTTTAAAGACTAGAGATAATTCCCTTTACAAACACAGATATAAAGAGAGACAGAGTTCTGCTAAAGAGCAGATCTCCAAATAAAGGAGAATTTTTTTTTGTAAATTGTTGTCTTGGTATTGTATATATTGTGCCATGTTAGACACTGTATGTGCATGTTCTCTAACTAAAAAAGCTTAAAATACCAAAGGGAACTTTAGTGAGGCTTTTATGACATCAATGTTGTTGTTATCCATCATTTTATTTTCAGTATTTGTTTATATAATCAGTTCATAATGTCTATTTAATATTAATTGTCAGATGCCAGTGTCATTTTGAGGTTTGTGTGTGCAGCTAATAAAACCTCACCAGAGCTGTGATGTGTTGCAGACACATGGACATCTGACATGTGATACATAATAAATGTGTTTGAGATGTAGGAATCCATTGCGCAGACCTACAGTTATGGCATGTAGCTCCAGTGTATCCTGTACCAGTGCAATCACAGTAGAAAGAAGACCATGTTTGGGAGCACCGGCCACCATGCTCACATAAATTATAGAGACACCTGGCAAAATACAAGAAACAAAGAGATAGCATAGACATAAAAATGGAAACAAATATAGTATGACCAAGGGTTACAATTAATGCAGTTTAAAACCGCATTTATTTTCAGCCATCTAATTTTTTATTAATGTCCTCAGTTGACAGAGAATGGACTGTATGTCAAAGTCAAAACCAATGTTCTAAGACTGAAGGCATATATAATTAATGTGTTAATTGTTTGATTTGATATATACCTTATTGCGACCTAATAAATCAGAAAAATGGTTGACAGAATATCTCATTCCAAAAGTGCCTGAATCTGATTAAAAGTGGTAAAAATAATCCAGTTTCTGCGACAGTTTCTTGACTTGAGAAAATGTCCATATCAAGAATTTATTCACTTTTCTGTGGTAAGCACAAAGTCATAACAGATTAAAGAATAATCTGTGTTAAAGAGAATCTTTTATCTTCTATACAAAAACAAATACTAACATTCTTCCCAAATATAACTGACAGAGACAGTGAGCATAGTAATAGATAACAAGCAATGTCATCTTATGTCACCGGTGCAAAAAATTGAAGAAAATCATCATCACATTGAGAAGTCTGCCAGTTTCCCACAATTTCACATCATTATCATTTACAAAAAGGCTGCTTGTTACTGAGCGTATGTTATTACAGGCAAATGTAATATACAATATGAAAATGTACATGTAGGAGTTGATTCAGGGCTAATTTCAGCTTTTTGTTAGAAAAGTCTTATCATGCAACTCCAGTCGATAAACTAATACACAAAATTCAACACACTTGCTGGAGGTTTCCAGAGACATGTTGATTAAAAGCACATTCATTTTGTCTACTTAAATTTCAAAATTACCGGCCTTTTAGTCCCACTTTTATTATTTCACAGATCTACGTTTGCATGGTCCCTAAAGAGCCCACTTTAAGAGGCCTCCAAGTACAACACGGCCATTCAAACAGCCATTAACCGCTGCACGGAGAGTCAACTGCAGGCTGGATACTGTTTCAGGTGATGATTTCATTACAGTACCTCTATGCTATTTCTAGTCATGCTTGAAGAAAGGCTGTGCTGGACCATAAAATGATGCCAACCAATGGGCAGAATTTCTCTGCTGCAATAAACTACCCTGTGAAGTTTTAATGATAAAGGTTGCAGGTCAGGGAGTGTGTTTAAAGTAAAATTGATGATCTGATAATTTGAGGTAAGGATTGTGTTCTGGAAAGAAACAGGACAGGGTCTGTTCCAAAAACCTAGAGAGTTGCCTCCGAAGGCAGCATTTAAGGCATCATAGAGATGCTCCCAATGATAAGGCTGTTCCAAAAGGTAGGTAACATAATTATGCTGCTTCCGAAGGTACCATGCTTTGGCCAAATTCTAAGGTAGTACCATATGCAAGGTATCCAAGATGGTGAACAAAGCAAGATACATTATACATTACATTAAATATACTTATAATTCATTAAATAATGAAAAGTTCAAAATAATAGTTTACAGACTATTGCACTGAATATTTATGCTTTATGATTATTGCGTTGATCCTCTCGTGCCACCTGTATTGAAATCAAGTGCTAGTCGAGCCTCTTGTCACATGGACAGTATGAGAGGTGCACTATTTGAGCTGCTGCCTATGTAGAGCATTTTCAAATTGCTGACTTGTAAGGCTCCACATCAGTTGTCAGCAGTCCATAAAGGCAGGAGGTAGCTCAATGTTTTTAATGAGTGATGTACAGTCAATTTCCATTTAACTGATCATTTAAATGTCAGTAAGTCACATAACAGTCACTTTAATACCTTTGTAACACTAAAAATTTAGAGAAATATTTATATTATGAGCAACATAAATCAATATATGTAATATAGAGGTATAAATCTAGAGGAAATTTATGGGAATTCATAAAAAGAGAATTAATGACCTATGTCAAGCCCTCTGAAACCACAGAGCTATGCAAAACTCATGCAAATTAATATCAGATGACAGAGGTACTGTACAAGTAGTTATTGACCCTGTTAACTAGTTCTGAGTAGCACACAACTCATTTGCAGATACCTCAGATGAAACCATTACCTATAATATGTACTATGCATCACCACCTTCAGATGAAATAAGGAGTACGTCAAGAATATTGATAAATGGATGTCTTCCACAGAACCTTAATTAAGTTTGAAAATGTAGGAATAACGAATGTGTCTCCAAGGTGAAGCACTCTTTGACAATATCCAAAGCCCAAAAAGAGGGCAAAACAAAGCAGGGGTCAGTTATTTTGGCACTTGATTATCAGAGACCCATTCTGAATCTGCTTACAGAGGTTCGGTCTAGCAGCCAGCAGCATACTGGCCTCTGGCAGGCTCTCAAAAACTGTCACACAGTGCACAGCAGAGGCTCTCAGACTATGACAGCTGCTCATGAATGATTTAGACTTGCCGCTGATGGAGAGGTCTTGTCATGTTCACACAAGTTCACTATTAATAAAATCCCCCTGTACAGACATGCCAGTGGGACATGTTCCTGCCTCCAAACAAAAACATATTGTGAGAGTGAATGAAAGCCTGTGCGGTGGTCCAGTTGAATTGGAGGGAAATGGGTAGTTTTGTAGATTTATATTGGTAAAACAAACAGTATAATAAAGTGAGAAAATTGTCACTATGGAATAAAGTCTGAATTAATTAGTAATCTGATATAATTTTCAGTTGAAGTGTGTTATTTCTGCACCATTAATATTCGAATGGAATAGCAGATATAATGAGTGTTTTCAAACAGGTTTTCAAAACTCTCTCCCCATCTGCCACTGGTTGGGCAAAAATATAACCCCAACCCAAACTATAGCCATTGGTTGAACCAATTATGCTTTGTTATGATGCTCAAACAAACAGCAATGTTCTGATAGTGCCACAGAGCCACAGTGTTCACACTTTTCAGAAAAATCTACCTACAAATGGCTAACTTACTATACACTTGTCCCAGCACATTAAGCTAAGATAAAAAAAAGTATTAACTATGAAAAAACTACACACATCACCTTTAATGACTTACAGTTTTCTATGGAATCTTTTAGGACTACCACGAGTGTTGTAGGTAGAACTATTTGACTAATTTGACATACATCCTCTTGGTCTGAAACAGATCTTTAAAATAGATCAGCTCCTAGCATCTTTTGCTACGATTTATCTTGTTTACTCAAAAAAAGCTAATAAGGGAGACAAGAGAAGAAATCAGAGACCCAGGGGACTGCAGGGGTCACGTGGTTCTGGGTCGATAAGGCCTCTGATTCCATTATTCGGTAATGCGAAGAAGTGCGATATGCAGCAGTGAGCTTGTTAGTGGATGGCTAACCTAAGTACATAATAGTACAAATTAACTTCCTCCAGTTCTAATTAACAGGAAGCTTACACAGAAGCTTAGACATCTGAAAGTTTCCAAGGTGCCACAAACACAATATATTCCAATAGATAGTTTTGTGGTAGACAGATTTAAAGGCATTGCTCATCTCCAAATGAAAATTCTGTCATAATTTCCTCACATTTATGTTACCAATACACAATGATGTGTTAGGAAGAATCTTTATTTTTTTCATAAAATGAAATTGAATGGTGACCGAAGCTAACATTCTACTTAACATCTCCTTCTGTGTTCCATGAAAGAAAGAAAGTCATACAGGTTTGGAGCAACATAAGAGTGAACAAATGATGACAGAATTTTACATTTTTGAGAAAAAGTGATGAAAACTTTGCACCTGTCACGGATGCCACAGAAGTCAAACTGTAGCTGACTGTAGCTGCCTAGACGGCCTTGCTGGACCAACATAAGGTCCACAGGTTGGTTGTTAACAAGGATGAGCCGGACACAACCTTGAAAGGCCATTGTGGGATTCAAGCAGCTTGAGTTGTTCTGGAATGCAGGACACCCTGAAAGAACAAATGAAAATACACCTGCCTGTAGAGATGGATGTTTTAATAAAAACAACATATTTAATAAAAACAGTGCTTCAAAAGTGGCACTGTCACCAAAGGCACTATGTCAATTACATCCAAACAATTTTACTCTTAAGGCCTCCAAAACAACATTATCTACATTTACATTTATGCATTTGGCAGAGGCTTTTATCCAAAGCGACTTACAGAGCACTTATTACAGGGACAATTCCCCCAGAGCAACCTGGAGTTAAGTGCCTTGTTCAAGGAGACAATGGTGGTGGTCGTGGTGATCGAACCATCAACCTTCTGATTAACAGCTTTGTGCGTTAGCCCACTATGCCACCAGCACCATCTATGTATTTTTATAAAACAACTTAAAACTGGTGTCACCAAATGGAATTGCAAAACTATTAATTGTTTCTAAAACAGGTTACCCGAATACTATCCATGTCTGCCATTTATAAAAAAAAATACAGATGCCCCAAAAACTCATGCCACTGATTGTCAGGGTGATGTCAGGGTGGTTAGGATGCTCAATTGTGTTTTTGTACAAAGCGATTTTTTGATAGCACCACAGATTCACAGTACTTGCACTTTTCAAGGAAGTCAAACTATACATGACCTATTATCATTGTCACTGCACATTAAGCAAAAGTAGCAGAAACATTTTAGCATTGCCAAAATTACACACATCACTTTTTGTAGAATTGGGGTAATTAGTGCTATTATCAGTGCTCTTATCATTATATATATTTTCTATATTTCTTTAAATAAATATAATATATAATTATATATATTTACCATTAGCTCTGCTATGCTGTTTTATTTCAAATGCTTTAACTGTGTTTGTTGCCCAGGGGTTTGAATTATATTTTATGAATAAATTGTGTCAACTGAGTGACATTTAGTTGAATACTCCAAGTTTAGATTACAAATGACAGCTAATCCTGAATATAACTGTGACAAATGATCCTTGAATCCTTTCTGGAAGTGTGTATGCACTATTTTACCTCCAAAATAGTGTTTGTCTTTTGATTCCAAGTAATTGTCCAGCTCGATGGTGGATGCAGGCTCATTGTCTAAAGTCATGATGATCAGTAAACCTCTAGTGTTAAGAATCACAGAATGCCATAAACCATCATTCACCCTCTGGCCTGTCAATAAAACAAAAACAAAAAAACAGCATGTTTATGTTTTAATGAAAACCCCACTGCAGTTTCTTTGAAAACGAAAGACCTTATAGTGCAACATAACACATTATATGAGTGTACATATTCTATGATGAATGAACATAATTGTATTGTTTCAAACTGATATGACTGTCTTTCTTGTTTGGAACGCAAAAGGATACAATTTGTAAAAAGTTGCTCTTTTCCATGTAATTATATTCAGACCAATTTTGTGAACCAAATCAACCTATTCATTAACAAAATTTGACTTAAAAAGGATTATTTGTTCACAAATCTGACATTGCTACTTTTTTCATGTACTTTTTACAATTTCGCCAATGAGAGCTAGAAGATTTGTAGTAAATAACAACAAAAATGTACAGTGTTCATTCGGCATGATTCATACAGATAGACAACGTTTATGATACTTTTAAGGTGCTTTTGTGGCCTTTTTGAAGATTGGACCTTCCAGTCACCATTCATTGTAACTGCACGTGAAAAAGCAAAAATGCAAAGATACAAAGTGTTTCAAAAAAAAAAAAAAAGCCATGGCAAAACAGCACTAAAATCACAATACAAAGTGCCATCAAATCAAACTGACCCCCTCCTTAAAGATAAATTCTCTTTGAGATTTTATTTAATTCTGGTTATTACATGTGAAGGTTGACCACGCTGTGTGTGGATGCTATGTGTCTACAGTTTCCACTGTGCCAGCCATCTGCTTGTCATTTTGAGCTTAAGTGCTTCACTTCTTCTATTACCTTAGAAATGGTGTGCTGTCCTATGCTGTATAAGTTCAAATAAGTCTTTGAATTAAGTAACTTGATTGAAAAAGAGAGAATTAATATTAATTTTGATCACTATGTGCATACAGTTGTTGAAAGTGAGGTGCATCTCCAATTAGACTCCTTCAAAGCAGTTATTTTAGTGACTAGTGTATGTTCTGCCTTGATGAAAGTGACAGCTCTAGCATTTGATTATAACCAGCATTTCCGTGTCTCTTGCTGAAGTTTTAAAACATTTAAAATTTGCCTGGTGCATGTTAAATGGCTAAGCTCAACAGGAAGTATGTTTTTTGTAATACAAATTTTTTATTGATTCCTACAGTAAATAATGAAATACAAAACATACACTACCGGTCAAAGTTTGGAACACTTGACTGAAATGTTTCTCATGATGTTAAAAATCGTCTAGGTCACGGATGTAACCTCAGTTCCCTGATGGAGGGAACGAGACGTTGTGTCGAAGAAGTGACACTAGGGGTCTCTCTTGAGCGCCTTTTGCATCTCTGATCTATGAAAAAAGGACAATGAGAAATTGGCAGTCAGAATTTGCATGTCCCGCTCCCAGACATATGGGTATAAAGGGAGAGAAATGTGTCTGTTTCATTCAGGATTTTTCGGAGGAGCCGACAATGAGGTTCGGCCGCAACAGTGGCTCAGTTCAGCGACGTGGCCGGGAGGACACATGTGGAGAAAGGCGCGGTGGTAGATCCTACCTCATTGGGAGGGAGGAGTTGCTACAGATACGGCGACCAGGGGCCAGTGGGAAATGCCCAAGGGAGACGCGGGTCCGGTAGCAAGGGGATCGTACGTCAGAAAATACACACAGGGGGAAGTCCACGTAGGAGCCCAACCTGTGGAGCACCTATTTCAGTACAGGGTAGATTGAATACCTGCATTGGATGTGGTCGGCGAATTCCTCCGCTGAATTCGTGGAGCAGAGGGCTAGGGAGGATTCATCCAGGGAGCCGGGTTAGTGGGATCTCCTGGGATAAGAGCGCACAATTTTACCTCAGCAGAGGGAAAGGGTGCTAGGTGCAAGCGATCCACCCGGTCAGTTTGTCAGCGTGTTACCGAGTTCTACCGGCTCGGACCTGAGAAAACACGGGACTCAACTGACTCAACCCTGAGATTGTAAAACCTTGCAAAGGTATTGGGTGTTGCCCAACCCGCTGCTCTGCATATGTCTGCTAGGGAGGTGCCCCTGGCCAGTGCCCATGAGGACGCAACACTTCTTGTTGAGTGTGCTCGGACCCGCCGGGGGGGGCACGGCCTGGGTGTGATAGGCCAATGTAATGGTGTCCACTACCCAGTGGGAAAGCATCTGTTTGGTGACAGAGTTCCCTTTCCACTGTCCGCCAAAGCAGAAAAAGAGCTGGTCAGAACGTCTAAAGCTCTACGTGCGGTCCAAGTAAATATGCAAAGAACGTACTGGACACAGTAACGAAGGGGCTGGGCCTGCCTCCTCCTTGGGCAGCGCTTGCAGGTTCACTACCTGGTCCCTGAAGTGAGTGGTAGGAACCTTGGGCACGTAGCCTAGTCGCAGTCATAGGATCGCATGAGTGTCTGCCAGACCGAACTCCAGGCAAGTGTCGCTGACAGAGAACGCTTGCAGGTCCTCGACCCTCTTGATGGAGGTGAGCACGATCAGGAGGGCCGTCTTCAGGGAGAGGGCCCTGAGTCTGACTGATTCTAGCGGCTCAAAGGGGGGTATCTGAAGGCCTGAGAGGACCACTGAGAGATCCCAGGTGGGGAACAGGCTTGGGAACAGGGATTTAACCTCCGGGTGCCTCTTAGGAACCTGATAATCAAGTCGTGCTTACCCAAAGTCTTCAGCCCAGGAATAACACCAATTTGATCCACTAGATCTTCCGCATCCCGTCCAGGGGCCAGACATGGAGGTTCCAGCGGTCTGGGTGCGGATGCCAGAGCGTGTCCCTGAGAAAGAAGGTCCTTCCTAAGGGGAATTTGCCAGGGAGGGGCTGCCGCAAGGAGTACGAGATCTGAGAACCAAGTCTGAGTGGGCCAATAGGGGGCCACTAGAGTGACTTGTTCCTCGTCCTCCCTGACCTTGCAGAGCACCTGAGCAAGAAGGCTCACTGGGGGAAATGCATACTTGCGCAGCCCTGTGGGCCAGCGTGTATTTGCCGAGGGAAGCCTCTGTTCGGGTGTACCAGAGCGGGCTGTGGGAGGTCTCTTGGAAGGTGAACAGGTCTACCTGAGCCTTGCTGAAGCGTTCCCAAATCAGCTGGACTGACTGGGGGTGAAGCCTCCACTCTCCGCTGGGCAAGTGTTGTCGTGATAGTGCATCCAACACCACGTTGAGGTTTACATTTACGCATTTGGCAGATGCTTTTATCCAAAGCGACTCACAGTGCACTTATTACAGGGACAATCCCCCCCGGAGCAACCTGGAGTTAAGTGCCTTGCTCAAGGGCACAACAGTGGCATCTTGGTGGTGCTGGGGCTTGAACCCCTGACCTTCTGGTCAGTAATCCTGAGCCTCAACCACTGAGCCACCACTTCCCACTGAGCCAGGTTGCCCGGGATGTGAGTGACTTGAGTTGCTGCTGGCTCCAAAGGAGGAGTTGTGACATGTGGTGGGAGCGTAAGCCGTCTTGGTGATTTATGTACACTACCGTGGTGGTGCTCTCTGATCAGATCAAGACGTGTTTGCCCTAAATTAGCGGGAGAAACCTCCGTAGAGCAAAAAGTACAGCCAACAACTCAAGGCAGTTGATGTGCCAGCGCAGCGGGGCCCCTTTCCAACGGCCCGCGACTGGCACCCCAACCCAATTTGGAGGCGTCAGTAGTGGCCAGCATGCGTCGGGAAACCTGCTGCAAGGGGACTCCTGTCCGCAGAAAGCAGAGGTCTGTCCAGGGTTTGAACGTTTGTCTGCAGTGATGATCACACGGTGCATGATGTGGCGCCATGCTCGTCTCGGGACTCGAGTCTGGAGCCAGTGCTGAAGTGGTCACATATGCATGAACCCCAGTGGCGCGACCGCCACAGAGGACATATGCTCCAGGATCCTCTGGAAATGTTTTAAAGGGACCACCATGCCTGGCCTGAAGACAGCGAGGCATTTCAGCTCTCGAAGCACTTACCTACCTCCGCACACCCGGTAGGGGGCGGGTTAATGACTGAGGAGGAGGTCCCGTGGAGGCATCCTCTGGACTCATCAGAACCAGCCGGCCGGGGAACAGTCGTGGGGCTGAAGGCAAGAGGTCTGTGTCCAGGTGTGGGACTGTTGAGGTGTGGTAGCAGAGTGCCGTGAGAACGGCTTTGCGGGCCAGGTGACCCAGAGACAAAGGAAATAGCTCTTTTACTGAGAATGTGGGTACCGCATCCAGGGGATGGACTGGTCATCTTACCAGCTCTTGAGCGAACGTCTTGGTCTGGGTTGGGCGTCTTGGTCTCGCTTGGGAGCCTTCCGGGTCCTCGAAGGAGTCCGCGAGACAGGGGCCGTGCACTTCCTGCGGGGCGCTCAACACAGGAGCTGAGAGCTGGGCCTGGGTTGAGGCAGAGCTGCAAGATTCTTAGCCGCAGGAGGACGCCCTCGGTGAGCAGACGGAGCGTGGCTTGTGGCGGCAGGTTTGCGGTGGGGCAGGATGTGTGATATGGCCTCCGTCTGCTTCTTCACCGCGGAGAACCATTGGGCGAAGCGTGTCTTGGCCACTTCGTGCATCTCGACCAAGTTCAGCCACAGATGACGTTCCTGAACCACGAGAGTGGCCATCGCCTGCCCGAGAGACCGTGCTGTGACCTTCCTGGCCCTGAGGGCGAGGTCGGTCGCTGAGCGCAGTTCTTGCAGCACGTCGGGATCAGGACTACCAAAGTGCAGATCTTTAAGTGCCTTTGCCTGGTGGACTTGCAGGAGGGCCATGGCATGCAGGGTGGAAGCGGCCTATCCCTTGGCACTTTAGGCTTTGGAGGTCAGTGAAGACATCATCCTACAGGCCTTGGAGGGGAGCACAGGGCGACCCCGCCAGGTGGCGGCGTTACTCTGGGCACAGGTGGATCGCAACCACTCTGTTCACCTGGGGGACCGCCGTGTACCCGTGTACCCGTATCGAGGGTAGTGAGAGCTGATGAGCGAGAGGCCATGTGACGGGTGGAGAAGGGTGTCCTCCAACAACTTGTCAGCTCATCATGGGGGGCGGGGCGGCTGTGAGCGGCATGCAGACCCGAGGAACCAATGATCCAACCGCGAAGGCTGTGGGGAGGAAGGAGGGTTCTAGTCCAGCCCCATGCTGACGGCAGCCCGGGCAAGCATGTCGGACATCTGGGAGTCAACCCAGGAAGGAAAGCCATGACGCAACGTTGCCATGGTCATGTTCAGTGAGAACATAAGCCATCCACAAACGCTGCCTCTGTGTGATTGCTGCCCAGAAACACGAGACAGCACCTGTGGGCGTCAGGAGCGGAGAGCACTCTACAGCATCCAGGAACTACACAGGGGTGGAAGGGCATCTTTATAAAGACTCGTCCTGAAAAGGACGTTCAACGCCAGCTGTTTATTTGCTCTTTTAGAGGAAATAAACTCTTTTAACTGTGCTGTCGAAGCACTCAGGGGCAAAGCTGCACTGCCATGCAGAGAAGGGAGAAAGCCGCTGTTATGCGCCATAGATCCAACAGCAATTGCACTCAGAGATGGGAGGAACAGTGTGTGACTCGCAGCTCGCTGCATACACAACCAGTCGGCTCTGAAGAAAATTTCTGTATGAAACAGACGCATTTCCCTCCCTTTATACCCGTATGTCCAGGGCGGGACATGCAAATTCTGTTTGCCAATTTCTCATTGGCCTTTTTTCATAGATCAGAGATGCAAAAGGCTTTCAAGAGAGACCCCTAGTGTCGCTTCTTCGACATAACGTCGAAGTGAGCGACAGACGAGAAACTTTTGATCTGAAGGTGGATGCTTAAATGTTTGGAAAGATGCATTTCTTGAAGAAAAACTATATCATATTTATTTTGTTTAAGAAGAGAAATAACCTCACATTCCACATAGAGAGAGACAATCCACTCATTAACATTTGACATTTTGACATACACTACCGGTCAAAACTTTTGAAACTTTTGAAATGTTTCTTTTCATCTTAAAATCTTTTAATCTGAAGGTGTATGCTTAAATGTTTGAAATTAGTTTTGTAGACACAAATGTAATTGTGCCACCATATTAATTTATTTAATTATAAAAATAACATTTAATAAAAAAATAGTTTTTTGAAATTGATGACTTGGACCAAATAATAAAGAAAAGCAGCCAATTAGTGCCAACATACTGCAGATGGGAACTCCTTCAATACTGTTTAAAAAGCATCCCAGGGTGATACCTCAAGTGACATGTGGTGGGAGCGTAAGCCGTCTTGGCGATTTATGTCGGTTTAATGTTAAACCGAAAAAATATATAATAAAGAATTAGTAAGTGTTTCAAAACTTTTGACTAGTAGTGTATTAGAAAAAATGTGTCAAAAACTCAATTATAAAGACCACATTCCAACATTAGTGTAATAATCAAACCCCGAACTTCCCCCAGAACCAAACAAACAGAAAAAGAAAAAGGTGCACATTAACCCCACGCACAAAAGTGCCAAGCGGCGTCCATCCCTCTAAACTCAAACAGTCCACGCATGCCTACGAGAGCCCCTGCGACAACTTTACCATCGGACTGCTCAAGTCCGGTGTTTCTATACATATTTTGAGAGACAGAATTACATAAAAGAAGAAAAATCTATTAAACAAACTCCAGCCAATAGGCAGGATAAACACAAAACACAAATAAGTTTCAGCTGCTTGGGTAACCAGCACAAAAAAAAAAAAAAGCTGTTCAGTTTTCTCAGGCAGTCAAACGAATGTTCAGTGAGCCGGCCCATTCGACTGTTACGTGAGTGCAACAGATGAGTCAATCACTCCAATATCTTGCAAGGAATACTCCAAAAAACAAACTCCGCGAGAACAAACTAACCAATATGAGGCATATATAACGGGAGCCAGCTGGTAGATAGCACTAGCGACTGACACTAGAGGCTGCAGCCTTTAGCCTCCTTGTTAGAGCACCCGCCTCCCACGCCGGACACCTAGGTTCGAGTCCCATATGGAGCGGGTAGAACAAAAGTGTCACACATAACTACAAAGAATGTGCAGATTCATCCACAACACTGTCCAGAAGGAGCGTTACAACACAAAAAAAACTCCAGCCACTAGGTGGAGCCATTACAAAAAGATACAGAAAAGGTGCCTAGTTTCCTCGGACGGTCAAGTAAATGCTCAGTGAGACAGGCCCACTCGGCTGAAACATGAGAATCACACAATGACTTACTCCATTGACTTTAGCCAACTATGATTTTCCATATCCTCCAACTTTTCACAGACACACTCCAAGTCTGCTTTGGTCGCATGCTCCAAATCTGCTTTGGTCGCTAACAGATTAGCAGCTAATTCCTTCTCCGATGACTCCAGATAATCAATCAGTTTCTTGACATCCATCTCTTGTAACCATCTCAGTAAGTTTCATCTCAATGGCAGTGATCAATCGACGTATTGCTGGTAGATCCTCCAAGTCAGCAACGACCTTCATCAGCATTGCTGACATGTTCAGCAATTCACACCAAATCTCTTTCACCTCTCTGGCCAAATTGACTCCCTGGTACGAGGCCTCCGGAGGGGTGTCAGCTTGAGCATGTATGTGTCTTTTAATGTCTCCAGAGCCAGAGGATTTTGAATTCTTTGACATGTTGTCTTGCTAGAACAGTTATGGGTCAGGGTGTATCAAATCTCACTGGTTTATATAATTAAAAGTATCAAAACTAGCAAAGTTTGCAGAGCTCTCTATTCACTTCTCCGTACCTCGCATGGTGTCACCTCAGAAAGAATGTTAAACCGATCTGAAAAGTCTGGAATTGCAAACATTTTATATGTATTTGTGCATTTAACAGATTATTAACTGACATACTTCCTGTAGTAGCTTGTGCAAATGAACAAGGCTATCAGTGGGCACAATGCATTCGAAGTGAATTCCACATTTTTGAGGTGGAGAGCATGCTACAGGCTCAGTATATGTAAATCCCAACATTTAAAGACAAAATGTATTATGAAATTACATCAGGTACCCCCAATGCAACAATAAGAACCATTTTAATTCTTTGTATTTTTTGAGAAAATGGGTGATATAGTTGGTATAAAAATCAAGCAAGAGATTAGCAGACACTGATCTCCTCACCAGCTGACACATCTGACATCTTCAGAGTTGACGTCTGGTGTGTTAAGTGGAGTCGGCCACTGCTGATCTGCAATATCAAGTATTGAGGCTCCTGAGCAGAGATCAGTGGACTGGACAGCAGCAGGCCATCAGGGTTCCAGGTGCGAAACTGCAGGCGCACTGACGGGCCCTCCAGGACTGGTGCAGGTGCAGGTAGTGACAGAAAGCTGCTGCTGGCGCTCTGAAATGTGGCGGCCACCAGCTGTGGTTCTGAGCAGGAAAAGGTCACGTTGCCCTGCGAGAGGAGTGAGAAAGCCAAAACATCACTTTACATGCTAGCAGGGAGTGAACACATGGCACTGTAGTTTGAGTACATATGACTAACTTGCATATTTACTTTACCTGATCACACAAGTGAATGGCCATCATGTATGAAAGGTGAATCACATAATTTATGTACTACATCAGTGCAGTACTGTACAGTAGATACTGTTTCACTTGTATAACAAATTGCTTGTAATGTTACTCATTTCTAATTCACTTTAAACAAAAGTCTCTGATAAATGATTAAATGTAAATATTAAATGTACACCATCTGGCCAATTTTTCTCCATTGATGTCCATCCAAAAGTATCCAAGAATTCTTACAAATGGGTCGGGTGATTGGCGCAAACAAATCATGCTGCAGAACTGTGTGCCCATGAGCAAAGATGGCAGACTTTATATTGTTAACTTTGAGATGAATGATAATACATAGAAATACAATAGCTCACTCCAGGTACTAAATACCTCGGATGAAACATTGAAGTTTTAATCCATGTTTGCAGATGCAAGGCAATGGCAACCTTTAATGTGGAAGTGGAAAAAGGCCATGATAAAACCATATTGGTAAAGCTAGTAGTACAAGACATTATACAGAGAATAAGAGAAATCGAGAGGCTGGGATCCAGATAGGCTAAACCCACAAGAGAAGCAGGCAACCTGGAGAAATGTCACAGCACAGATCTACAGAGAATAACGGAAGCAAAGAGCACACATCCACAGTACAGAAGCTCAAGCTGGCATGAAAAGTTTACTACATTGTGAGGTGAACACCTCACTGATCCCTGTGCCACAGGGCTATACAGATACCACATCACTGAACTGATGCCTCTGTAGAGCTCCTCCCAACCAGATAGCCTTAAGCTGTGTAATGTGAACAAATTTTTTTTTCTTGCTAGACTTAATACCAGCACTCTCTTCTCTCAGTATGGGTTGTAATAAAGAAGCAGGAATGTGTCTAAGTGATGTCTTCATAAATGTGACGATGTATTTAAAAATATTGTTCTCTATCAAAAAGCTACACTTTGGTGCTGCGCTGATTTAGTGCTTTGGGAACAACTTTGGGTGTGACCAGCAGTGAATATGTGTGCAACACGTCAATGAAATTGACTAAAATTTATAGCCTCTGCTGATGACATCATTGGATGCACCTGTTCCCATGTTTAAGCTCTATGGCTGAAATGGACACACACCAGTTTTGTTTTGTGTGTTTGGGGGAAGAGCATGCTGCTCTTGCGTTGGGGCAGGGCAGGTGCGAGCATTGCGATTTGTTTACAGAATGCTTCACACTCGTCTCGCTTACTTCCAAGAGCCAGCGCCTACTCTTTCATCGTGGGGCTCTCGCATAGATCTGTCTGAGGAGCGAGAGATGTGTCCGTCCCTATCGCTCGCTCTCTCCCCAGATCCAGCTGATCCTTCTTGTAAGCCTGAAGCGCGCTTCAACGCCTCTTCGGTTCACGAGGGGGGCGCTGCATCTCTGAACATTCCACGCACAATAATAAAAAGCGGCTGAGGAATTACTCGAGGTGGTTACTCGGGCACACAAACAAGAGACCCCCAAATGCTCCAAACTAGAAGACATATTTATTTCTGGTGGCCAAAAAAAAGGAAGGAAGGGCGCTATATCAGTCCCTTCCTTTCTTTGATGACCTCCATGACGAGCTCTCTCGTTCATGGAGGAAACCTTACACTTCCCGTGTCTTCATTCCCACGACGTCGACATATTCGACAATCGTGGGTGCCGAGGCACGTGTGTATTCGAAGATGCTGCCGGTAGAAGAGACACTTGCGGGTTATCTCTCACCTGGCTCAGCATCATCACTAAAGAGACCCACTCTCCCCACAAAGCCATGCAGGACCACCTCCACGCTTTTGGGGAAGGCTTATTAGGCAGCAGGTCAGGCTGTAACACTATGGCAGTGTTACAGGTGTACCACGCTGATCTGTTGAAGGACCTGACTGCGGGCACCACGGTCGACGAAGAGGCTTTCTCTGAGCCGTTGGCCAGCCAGCCATGCTCAAAAACAAAGCGTGGCGAATCGTGCTCCCCCTTGTAGAGACTGGGGGCTGGCTCTTCGCCCTCAGCAGCCCCCAAAGCAAGACCTCAGGGCAGTCATTTATAAGAAGAAAAAACCCTGACTGTCTTGCGCCCAGCCTTGTGGCACAACTATGTTATACAGATCCTACTTCTCAAAATGTATAAGCTACTTACCACACTGTATATCTGAGGCTTGCGCCTTTTAGCCAGGTCGATGACGTTCACTCCATTGTAGTAGAGGTTTTCCATGCAGCCATGGAAGTTACGTCTAATGAAGGTTCCAGGCTTACCAGGCAGTGGGATTCCACCAAAGCTTAGCTTTTAAAGAGAAGGACCAATCATTTAAACATAATTCAAAACATTGCATTATTTTCTTTAGAATTCACTGATATCGAACATTTAAATTTCAATACAACATAAAATGTACAAAAGTTATCTGGCTCGAAGCCCTAATATTATTGGACTTTGAAACACAATTAAAGCCATGCATTAATTCAACTTTTATGAGGCAATCTTCATTTGCACAATCAATAACTTAAACTAAATTATTCCTTTGCCACTTCCGACTCTGCCTACTGGAGTCAGCCTAAATGTTTCTCTCTCAGTGTTAAACATTGGCTATTTTTGTCCATTTTCTGTTGCAAACAAACATGCCTCAATTCATTGGTATTTCGTGACTGACATATATAATTTGTTTCAGGTCATGCCACAACATTTTACTGGGTTTAAGGTCAGGTCCTGACTTGTGAAATTTCTCTTCACTCAGTGGTAGATTTTCTTGTGTTTAGGATCATTGTCACGCTGTTGGAGCTGAATTCTATTAAGCTTCATCTCATGTATGGACACTCTGACAAAGATGCCCAGAATGTGTTGTAATTCGGTATTTCTGCATACCAACTTGGTTGCAGGGCAGTTCCAAATTATTTGAATGTTTGTATTGCGGCAGTTTTCTGGTGGAATAAATACTACAACAACAATGGCTTGTTTTCATGGTCACACAAATCACAAATAAAACTGCAGATTATTCATTTTTACACTTGTTTTCCTCCCTGTTCCTCTCACAATGTCATCTTTTGACATCAAATCTGTCATGTTCATTGCGTTCTTTTGTTCTTTTTTGTGCTTTTATGTTGAAGTTTAGTTTAGTTCCTGTTTCCTGTTTGGTTTTTTTGTAGTCCTTTGTAGTTGTCATGTTCACTGTTGTCTTTTGTTTTATGCTTTTATGTTGAAGTTTAGTTTAGTTCCTGTTTCCTGTTTGGTTTTCTGTAGTCCTTTGTAGTTCATTTTTATGATTGGTGTTCCCTTGATTGTTTCCTCCAGGTGTCCCTCATTACCTTGTTTGTTCCTTTGTATATTTAAACCCTGCCTTTCCTCTGTTTGTTTGTCGATCATTGTATGTGTTAGCTCCTTGTTCCCGTTCTATGTTTTCCTTGTTTCACTCTCTCGTTCGAGGTTCCTTTTCCCATCGTGGATGTTTTCTTTTCCCCAGTGTATGTGTTCTTTTGTTTATTAATAAAGAAAAATCGTGCTTGGATCCAAACCACCCGTCTACCTTCTCTTGCTTCCCAATTCATAACAAAAACACTTTCATTATAGCTCTTTCTTTGTCAGGAGATGCATTTTATCATTTAGTATTACATACCCAACTACATTTAAATACATTTGAATTAAACTAAATCATACAGTGAAAAGTAATGAAAACAAAATCATATTGAAAATAATTTTTTTTACTAAAAACTAAATTAACTTAAAACTATTATAACCCTAGAGGGGCTGTTTTTTATACAAATATAAACAAACAATTGTGTCAGGTTAGGTTGAACCCTTCCTGAATTAATGGTTTGTTTAAATTGTCATGAAAATGACATTAGTCATAGTCCATCAGCGTGCATTCGTGGGGTATCTTAGGATGCCTATGTACCACCTAGACATGCATCAGGGGAATGTTAGTTCCCCTTCTGTCACTCACTCCACATTGTGTTGATGTAGTGACACTAGGGGTCGATCTCGAGAGCCCGAGACACCTTCAGATCTTTGAGAAAAGGCCAGTGAGAATCGGAATTTGCATGCCTCTCCCCCCGATATACAGGTATAAAAGGGAGGCTTGAATGCGGATTCATTCAGATTTTTTCTAAGGAGCCGAGTGGTTGTATTTCAGTGAGCTGAATACTACTACTAATCCATTTACCTCTTCAGAAGCGTGTGCTTTGGATATACGGCACATTCCAGCAGCTTTCTCTCCCTCTGCACGCTAGTGCAGACCACGCCCCTGGGTGCTTCAACAGTGTTAAAAGTGTGTATTTTCTCTAAAAGAGTAATATTTCCTCTATTTAGCAAGCACATTGATGTTGAACATCTTTTTAAAAACACGACTTTTTAAAGATGCCTTCCGTCTTTTTGCAGTTCCTGGGTGCGATTGTTACCTCTCCACCTCTCATGGCCATGATCACTCCTGATACGTGTCTGGGCAATAAACACATAGAGGAAGCGTTAGTGGATGGTTCATGTTCTCATTGCGAGAGCATGACCATGGCAAGGTTGCGGTCGTGGCTTTCCTTCTTTTGAGGGAAAAGACACTTAAGCAGTTCCTTCTACCTACGCGTACGAGGACGCTTCGGTTGACGCTGAAGGCGATTCTGGGGCTTCAATGGATACAGTTCCACCGGGTAATTCCCCACGGACCGCTCATTCCTCAACATGCTCGTTTGCTCCCGTCCAGCTCTGGAATGAGACAGACAGCTCACCTCAGTGGCAGCCAAATGTCATTTTCGGAGCTCGCAGGTTGGATGAGATTGCTCGATCGCTGCATCGAAGAGCCTCTTGGTGATGTCGGATGCCGAGAACTCGATTGGGCTGGCATCTTCGGGAGCGCCGGCCCAGTCTGAGACCGACGCTGAGCTGACCGCCATGCTTGCCCAGGCCGCTGTGAGTGTCAGGATTGAGTGGAACCTTCCACCTGCACCTGTAGGACCACAGCGCCACCGATCAGGCCGCCTTCGCTCTTCATGCATTGGCCCTCCCCAGGAGTGCCACCTGTGGCTGAACTTGGTCGAGATGATGGACGCAGATAAGGCACGGTTCCTGAATTTGGCCATCTCCCAGATCTACACCATCGAGGACTTTGTCAGCAGTGCTCGGAAGCATGAAACAGAACTAAGTGCTGCCTTTGGTACTGGTGGAAGTAAAGGTCAGGCTTTGTGTTTATGTGATGAGAGGGCAGGTCCAGAGGTGCAGAACCAGGTGGTCAATGTCTCAATGGCAGCCATGTCACACACTTCCTGTGTTTTGCCTCAATGATCAATAAAGTCTTTCTTGTGTTTTTGTAACCGAACACCTTATGGGTATTAACAATTGTTTTTCTTAGGCCCCGAGGAACCCGACATGTGCCATGAAGTGCACTATTTAGTCTAACACATCAGCTCTTTTTTGTTTGTGTATGTTACATTACATTAAACACCTGAATGTCAACCGACTGTCTTTAAAATATGTGCCTAGTTGCAACAAACTTCTTAAAGGAATAGTTTACCCAATAATGAAAATTCTCACATTTACTCACCCTCATGCCATCCTGATGTGCATGAATTTCTTTCATCTGCACAAAAAAAACTGAATGGTGGCCAGACCTTTACAGCTTCAAAAATCACATAAAGGCAGTATAAAGTAATCCATATGACTCCAGTGGTCAAATAATGTCTTCAGAAGTGATATGATAGGTATAGGTGAGAAACAGATCAAGTTCTTTTTTACTATAAATCTCTACTTTTGCATTATTTCACATTTTCCTTTTTTGAACTTCAAAGTTCTGGTCACCATTAATTTGCATTGAATGTACCAACAGAGCTGAAAAATTCTTCTAAAAATCTTAATTTGTGTTCTGCAGAAGAAAGAAAGTCATATACATCTGGCATGGTATAAGGGTGAGTAAATGATAAGAGTATTTACATTTTTGGGAAAATTATCCCTTTACTGTAAGTTAAGAAATCCCTTAGTTATAATTGTAAAGGTACGGTCACACTATACTTCATGTTCCATTGACATTCATTTACTCACATGCAAATTCAGGTGAGTGGAAACACAAGCATACAGTGGTGAAGACGTTTCGTCTTTGGCAGCACACTAAAGTTCAAGTTTGTTGAACTATGAACTACATTTGTATAGTTAAAATACATTTGACCAATTGAGAATCTGATATTTAAAAATTGAGTACTTGGGTCAATACAAAGAATACAAGTGTCAAAACTGCATTGTTTGATTCTCCTAGAATCCACGAGACAAATCCTGCAGAGGACTATTTTTTTTTACCCCAAACTCAAACTCAAATGCTTGGAATTCCCAAAAATAAGGAAAAAAAAGAGTGCCATAGACCTACCTCATAGTCAACCTCTAGAGAGTCTCCATGACCCTTGGTCCTGAAATGCTGAGTATGTCTGTCCAAAGTGAAATTGACCTGCTTGTTAAAGCGTTCGATCAGAGCAGAGTGCCAGTGCAGATCATCCAGGAGACTTCCCAGAGTGACCACCATACGAGCACTGCTGGACTTCATCCTGCTGTCATCTGGAGATTAAAAGAGGTTTCCCATGTATCATATGTTAAAATGCACATGCTCAGTAGCAAATATACCGTATATTGAAATACAATATTTTTATTTTTTTTTAAAGTCCACATTGAAAGTCTGCGATTAAAAATCTAATTCAAACCTGGAAATAAACAGTTTTAGGATTGTCAAGTCAAGTCAATTTTATTTGTATAGCGCCTTTCACAACACACAATGTTACAAAGCAGCTTTAAATTGTGAACAATTACCAAAAAAGAAACATTATGATATAAATTAAGAAGCCATTAAGATTCTACACCATTTGACCATGTGACATTGATGAAGTAAACTCTTTTGTACAAAATGCAAGATTTCCCTGCTTCCATTCAAGCACACAAGGTTCTCTTTGGAGCATTTTTCAAATCATAAGATGGATCATCAGGTTTTGTACAAACATGTGGTGCCAACTCGAGTGCAAATATTCAATCAAATTGTTACGCTATTAATATAATTTGCAATGACAAACATATATTAAATGAGAAAATATGCAAAATAGAACATATGGATTATAGAAGCCCAACTGTATACAATATGTTAAAAAAAAATCATTTTCTGCTACATGTGCCAAAAAAACTAAACAAAACATTAATACAATAACCAATCCAATGTAACTCCATTTGAAGATACAAATAAGATATGAATATTAACTTACCGAGATTTAGATGCAAGACCAGCCTGCCACGATGGAGCTCCAGTGTGATATAATCCCCTCTCTGTCCTTCTCCATGCAGTAAAACACCCTCTGCCTGTCGACTCTTAAAGCGCAGTGATATAACATCTTTCACGGTGCTCATAGACTTCTGGTTGAATCGGTACAGCAAAGAGCTTCTGCCATCAAAGTTGGCCACATATGATTCTACAGACACATGATATTTCTGAATTTTTTTGTTTTTGATGAAAATGATGAGAAAAATAGTCTACTACAGAAATTCTCATTTTAAATAGCTAAAATTATAGTTCATTGAATGTTCCATTGTTAACTGTTGTTGCTGCCTGCCAAAAGATTTCACATCAGTGTCATGGGTATGACATTTTTACAGCAGCCTTCCAGACTCCTGTGGTTGTGAGAAAATGACTGGAGATTAATTTAACTCAAAATAGTGATAAGAACATTTAAAATGCAATCAAGAATATGTCCTAAACTGTGCTAAAGCTAAATAAGTGAGGAAAATGCAATGGCAATGGTGAAGATAAGGTTGGCTAAACTGTTAAGATTAAGCAAGCTACATGATGAAAGATGAAAGACTTGCTGAAGTTTTAAGGCTTTGGCTATATCACCACCTGTATAACAACAAAAGATGAACAAGCTTCGATTCAGAGGACCTAGAGTTATGTTGTAAAATTTCAGCTATCCAGGAAAAGATTCAGAATCAGAATAAGAGTGGATTTAATTGCCAAGTAAGTTTTCACATAAAAGGAATTTACTTTGGTGTTTGATGCATATAATAATCAATAAACATAGTAAGATAAATAATAAACTATATGTAAGATACAATATATATAGAAAAAGTAAACTGACTGTTTTTAATTAATGCAAAATATGTGCAGTTGTGCAAGGATGTGCACAATATGTGCAGAATATGAACCACAGAATGTGCAAATGTTCACTTTGGAGGTGGGATAAGAGACAGTGTCAGGGGGGTCCTAGGCCTTGTTTATGAGGCCAGCTACAGATGGGAAGAAACTGTTCCTGTGGCATGAGGTTTTGATTCTAATGGACTGTAGCCTCCTGCCAGAGAGGAGTGTCTCAAAGAGATTGTGTCCTGGGTGGGAGGGGTCGGCCACAATCTTTTCTGCCCGCCTCAATGTCCTGGAGGCATACAGGTCCTGGAGAGATGGCAGATTGTAGCCAATCACCTTCTCAGCAGAATGAATGACACGCTGAAGTCTGCTTTTGTCCTTGGCAGTGGCAGCAGCATACCAGATGGTGATGGAGGAGGTGAGGATGGACTCAATGATGAGGATAGACTCAATGATGAAGGTGTAGAAGTGCACCATCATTGTCTTCGGCAGGTTGAACTTCTTCAGCTGCCGTTGAAGGAAGTACATCCTCTGCTGTCCTTTTTAAATTAGAGAGCTGATGTTCAGCTACCACTTGTGATCTTGGGAGATGATGGTTCCCAGGAAGCGGAAGGACTTCACAGTGTCAACTGGAGAGTCACACAGGATGATGGTGGTGGGTGGGCCTGAGTTCTTTCTGAAATCTATGACCATCTCCACTCTCTTCACAGCATTGAGCTCCAAGTTGTTCTGATTGCACCAGGTCACCAGATGATCAATCTCCCACCTGTAGGTGGACTCATCCCCACCAGAGATGAGCCCAATGAGGGTGGTGTCATCCACAAAACTTCAGGAGCTTGACAGACTGTCAGTGTACAAGGAGAAAAGATGAGGAGAACCAGTGCTGATGGTTCGGGAGTCAGAGACATGTTTTCCTAGCCTCACATGCTGCCTCCTATCAGTCAGGAAGTCTGTGATCAACCTGTATGTGGAGTCAGGCACACTCAGCTGGGAGAGCTTGTCCTGCAGCAGAGCCAGGATGATGGTGTTGAAGGCAGTGCTAAAATCCAGAAACAAGATCCTGGTGTAATTCCTGATGAGTCCAGGTGCTGGAGGATGAAGTGGAGGACCATGTTAACTGCATCATCCACTGACCTGTTAGCTCTGTAGGTGAACTGCAGGGGGTCCAGGAGAGGATCAGTGATGGCTTTGAGGTGGGACAGCACAAGGTACTCAAATGATTTCATTACCACAGAGGTCATGGTGACAGGTCTGATGTCATTAAGTCCTGTGGTCCTTGTTTTTTGTGGTTAGGGATGATGGTGGAGGTCTTGAAGCAGACTGGCACATGGCATGTCTCCAGTGACGTGTTAAAGATGTCTGTGAACACCGGAGACAGCTGATCAGCATAGTGCTTCAAGGTGGATGGAGAGACAGAGTCTGGCCCGACTGCTTTGCATTGGTTCTGTCTCTTGAATAGTCTGTTTACACCCCTGCTGTGATGGGGGATGTGGAGTAGGGTTGTAGCTGATCGATGGTGCCAAATGGGATGGTGTCAGGAATGTCCCATTGTCTTTCAAAGCGGCAGTAAAACTCACTCAGGCTGTTTGCCAGGCGCAAGCCGTTAATGGAGTGGGGGGCTTTAGGTTTGCGGTTTGTGATCTGTCTGAGCCCATTCCAGGCAGAAGGAGAGTCGTTGGCTGAGAACTACTGTTGTAGTTTCTCAGATTACAGCTGTTTGGCATCTCTCACCGCCTTACTAAACCTGTACTTTAACTTTCTGAACCTGTCTCTGTCCCCACACCTAAACGCTTCTTCTTTCTCTAACTTTAGCTGTCTAAGCTTGGCTGTGAACCAGGGTTTGTCATTGTTGTAACTCACCCTGGTGCGTGATGTACACAGCAGACCTCAGAGAAGCTGATGTATGATGTCACAGCCTCTGTGCACTCATCCAGACTGTTGGTAGCAATCCTGAATACATCCCAATCAGTACAGTCCAAGCATACATGCAGATCCTCCACAGTTCCACTGCTTTGATGTCCTCACAACAGATTTAGATAGTTTTCATTTCTGCCTGAATGCAGGAATCCTGGAATAGACCATGACGTGGTCAGAGTGACCCAGTGCACTGCGGGGGACAGTTTTAAATACTGTAGTGTAACAGTGATCCATAATGTTCTCCTCTCTGGTTGGGTAGTTCAGATAAAATGTTCAGATAGTTCTTGAAAACTGGTTACTCCGGTAAGAGAGTAAGGGCTTAGAGAGTTACATCCACAAGACTTTAATGAAATGCTGGGTACATGATACAAGTCATGACGGTGAGCAATTTGGTTATAATGTAAAAGGGTATGAATGTGTATTTGTATTTGTGTTTGTTTGTGTGTGTGTGTGTGTGTGTGTGTGTGTGTGTGTGTGTGTGTGTGTGTGTGTGTGTGTTTCTTCATGAACGCACACAGCTTTATAGATTATATGCTCACAGTAACCCAGCTTGTGCAATGTATAAAACACACTGTCTTAAAGGGAAAGGTGTATAGGAATCAGTAATGTGAAAGACATGTTTCCTCTAGTGGTGAAGTATGAATGTGCAATTAAAGGGATAGACTTTCCAACGTGGAGAGTGGAAAATGTTCCTTCACAATGCTCTGTAACTTGAGGTTTTAATCAAGCAAGTTAATGGAGTTCAAAAGCTCACAGAATGTGGGATTAATTGGGCAAATCCAGTGCTTCCAATGTGATGTTGATGTACTCATCTGGTGTCCAAATACCATCTCATGTTGTTATGTGATCAAAAGCTGCTCATACTAAAATTGAAATTGTATACTGTTAATGGGGAATGTGGTTTCACACTTTTCAGACAGAATGATAAAGACGATATGTGATGGTTTACATCAGCAAGTTTAGGGAAATCCATAAAATGAAGCTCATGCAATGTAAATATAATGCTATCGTGTAAACATATGAGTTTAGGAACTGGCAGTGATAAAGGAATTATGGCAGTATGTGCTTCACTGCAGAACACTAACTCTTTTCTGGAAGTGAAATATATCCTCCTTGTACATGGAAAATTATAATGAAATTTGCCTTGAGATGTTTAAAAAGGCATTGCACCCAAAGGAAACCTTTTTATATGTATCAATTCCTAATTATATAAAGGTTGGTTCCTGATGTCAAATTTGATTGTACAAAATGGTGTCGAACAGCACTGGAACGCTTCATTTTTTATATTACTCTTGTTCCTGACAAGCAGAGCAAATTTATTTTAATATCTCTAAAATGTCTATTTTTATATAACAGCAAAATCAAATAATAAATACAGTATCAACATGGCTGTGTTGTACCAGTGATGGCCTTGAGTCTACAGATCAATCACAGCCATACTGATAATCAGTACAACAGCATTGTTTCTTGTGTGATTTTGCTTAATTACCCATTTAAGCAGCAAATCAAGCGTGGCCCAGTGTTCCAAGTAAGACAGATGTTTAAACATTTCTTTCTTTGAAACCTTATAAAGACATGACTCTTCAAGGATTTCTTGAGGACTTTGTTGAAGACTTTTTGATAGACCAAAGCCAATTGTTCTGCAGAGCATAAGCCTTCACCGTCTTTCTCAAGCATGCTTGCACAGCTGTTTTTCCGAATTCTCTTTATCTGTGTTTCAGCTCACTACTGTATTATGCCATGTATTATGAGGCAAATGTTTACGTTCTTGATGAGTAATAGAGAGAATAGAAAGTGAAGCATTTTTTTAAATGAATGCTTCCTTTTTTCAGATTTTTAAAGTGAAGCAGAAAAGTTTACATTGATTCCAACACTGAATAAAAATATCTATTTTTGCTAATAAGCTACTACTCCATTCAGTCAAATAAGGAATCTGCTAGCTTTCAGAGACATTGTCTCCACATAGCAATCTTGCAATCACAGATAATGAACTTATGGAGTATTGCACCATTCAAAGGTTCAGCTTGAGTTCACAACTGTCGCAGCAGTTGGCTGATTAACATTAGTATTTTTCCCATTATGTGATATGTGGCTCAATTTAATCTGTGCTGTTAGGTGCAATCACTGCACTACCAGCAATAGCCGTCCAATCACGTCTGATTAAAAACAAACTGATGCTCTTCTTTCAAGGTTATATTTGTCACTTGTTAAAGATCCAGCGAATAGATAAGTGCTTATCAATTCATCATATCTACTGTATATTCAGTTTTCAGATGGTGAATTAATTATTTATTATATGTACTCCTGACAATGTTTTTTTGTGGTTTATTATAACAGAGAGATTAAATGTACTGTAATTCTTCATGCAGCACTTATCAGCAAAGCACACATTCATCCAAGTTTATGGATCATGCCACAGAATAATTAAAGAGCATAGTATAATTAATTCAATTTCTTATTTATCTAGCTAACACAGTCTGATTGGATAAGTGTCTGATATTTGGATATCTTTGTTAGCAACCATTTAGTATCTTTGTTAGCAAACATTTGGTAATGCCTTAGCAACCATCTAACAACACCCTAGCAAGATCCTAGAAACTGCTCAAAGAACATTGATGTTGTATAAATATAAACAAGTACAGCATGTTGAACAGTATATTACATACTTAATAAAACTGTCACTTACTATATGCACAGCCATACACAGCAACCCTGAGGCCCACCCTGCCACCGGAGCTCCACTCAAGAGGAATGAACCTTAGGAACCGGGTTCTGATAGACTGGCTGAGTTTATGGTGGACAACACTGTCTGGATTCACGTTACCCACAATCTTCTGAAAAGAGAAAAAAGAGAGAGAGATAAGATATTTCACAAATGGGTAGATTTACAACAGTTTGATAATGTGCAAGTTAATCAGTTGGGTTTTTTGCAAATGTAATGTTTAAGAACTGTATATGGATCTAGTCTAATCCAAAGGTCTCAACAATTTATGTAAATGCCAACTTATTTTCATCTGCTAGTACACATAATTTGACAGTAATGTGTGTCTGACTCACTCCGCAGTTAAGATTCATGTTAAACACAAGAACAGATGACCAAAACAACACATGGTTATGGATGAATCACAAAAGCAAAATGTCACCTTTCTTCAAAGATAGACTATTCAATGTCCTTTTGAGATAGAGATAAATAACATCTGAGTAATATAGCAAAATAACGATATCATCATCTTCCCTGGTGATTTACTAGCAGCCC
The DNA here is from genome assembly GCF_025860055.1 of Xyrauchen texanus. NCBI lineage: Eukaryota > Metazoa > Chordata > Actinopteri > Cypriniformes > Catostomidae > Xyrauchen > Xyrauchen texanus. The sequence goes on along the minus strand of NC_068293.1, from coordinate 21,347,770 downwards.
ACACACATTGTGATTCCAGCAAGAACAAGAATCTGACAGTAAATTGAGTTAAAAGCCCCATGCATTGTTTTGGTTGCACACAGACTTGGAGAAAGAAATATTGTGCCTTTGAGGAAGATGCACTTAAATTCCACCCTTAAGGAGCCAAGTTATCATGGTGTGTGGAAATTAATTTAAAGTGCTTTCTCTTACTCAAAGAAAGTATTGACTTGGCCTGAATGTTTAATCAGATATTATACAGTTTTGAAACTGCCACACAGAATTTCATTTCTTGGCTGATTTTGTTTCTTACTTTGCAAAGATAGTGTTCATCTATTTTTTTTTTTTTCCATTCTGCAGAAAAAAAAGAGACTGACCTCACATTGAAATAGGAAAACATAGGTTGACTTTTCTGTAGCTTCAATCATTCTGTGCTTACTGAAATTCAAAACACCAGTGACACAATTCATCAGTGACCAAAGCAGTGAGTTTTTGTATTTATTTATTTTTTAGCATATGGGCACTTGTGAGCTTCAGTTTCCAGGTGTAATGTCCACAGAGGAGTGTTAAGAGGGAGTTGTTTTTTTTTAGCTGGACAGGCAGTTATACAGTGAAGATGAATGCATATTTTATAAACTGTATGCCCACCCAAACTCCAAACCTAAACCTAACCATCAGTGGTGTAAAAATTATAAATAAAAAAAAAACATTCCTTCCGATTATGCCACAAGGAAAGGTAAAACACTTTTGAAACGATGCAAAAATGTCTGAAGTGAGATGCCACCTGTCAGTAAGTTGACATAATGTGTCCAATCCAATGGACTTCCTGTATTATCATGTTGAAAAAAAAACTGTTGTGGGACTATATCCTCTGATCTGATTGGATAAATGGCATTCCAAGGGTGCTAAATTTTTTTATAACAGCACTGCAACACTTAATTTTTGTATCACTCCACTTGTCTGTGTTTGTGACACTCCACAAATTATAAAGTTCTAAATAAAATTTTGCAGGAGCATGTTCTTTTAATCTAACCAATCAAAGATTGGTTAAGTAAGCGTATATAGGCCACTGCTTACCTTTGTCCTGCGACAGTTCTCCCTCTCACCCGCATCAGATCTATGCGACAGATGACCTACTATGCGTGAAGCATTTGCCTTCATCAGATAAGCTGATGTTTTCAACAAAGTTGCCGCAGCAGCTCACTATATTCTTATTTTCGTTGCAACAGCAGCTGCAACTTTCACAATTTTTTAACCATGCCTTTCTTTCTTTCTTTCTTTCTTTCTTTCATGAAGCAGACCCTGGCATTGAAGCTACCTATGCAAGTGGTCACTGCTTCTCTGTATTCCTATAGTACAACTCAATATGTCTGTATACAGGTCTTGTCATCTTAACTTCCACCCGGAGCGGTGCCTCCATAATTGGATTCTGTTCTGGGTTTATGTCACTTGAGCTCTATCACAGTCTAATTTCAGGCAAGGAAATCAAAGATCATCATTGATTTCAAAAAATGTTCAACACACTCGAGTTTAAAACCGGTTCTCCTGCTCAGATGTTTAATTCCTCTCAGTCCTGATTATCTTGCTGTACAGCACGTTTTAGGGTGCAATCCATTCAGAAGTGATCATCTGTTTGCCCTATTCCCTTCAATTACTTTTCAATCCACTGTGAGGGCTAAACAGTGTGGGAATTTTCAATTTATATTTATATTAATACAAAAATATTTCAACATGACTATTATGATTGTTCTCTCCTCAAAATGCCCTCAGAGGGTGATTTATTCCATTTGGAACGTAGGGCCAATCACGCAACAAGCAAACTTACTTTCAAATGACTGCTACTCTAAATTCCAAACATTTCTCCAAATCAGACCGACCTTTTAGCGTGAGCTCACTTCCAAGCAGCACCCGCACTGAACAGGCTACAGCTTCCTACGGCTGCATACAGCTTCTGTGCGAACAACTTCATTTTGCAAAGTGTCTTACCTCCTCATGGCATTTGTGATCACCTTGACATGCAGCTCTGATAACCATGCAGCAAGTGCTTTCTGTAAACTTTATTCAAATGTATAATTATAGACCGTTGTATCACTTTCTCTCCTCCTGCAGACCAGGACAAACTTTTCACACAGGTGAAAGCAATCCATCACTTTAATCCCACAGGAAAATCTTTTCTATTTTGTCACATGTTGTCAGTTATTTTAAAGCTATTCTAAATTATTGAATCATAGACTCTTAAGAATCTTTACCTTAGAACCTAATTTTTGTACTTATGTCTAACTTTTAAAGTGACTCATCAAAATTGTGAAAATTCAGCACTCCACACAATCTTAAAGAAACGTGTTGAAATCAGTGCCAGATGATTTGGCCTCACATTTTGTTTTTATCCTCAGAATATTTAAATTATTCTGTAGAATTTATTACAGGCTATAATATATAGAAGATGTATTTATTCAACTGTGAATGGTGTCCATAGTATATTTTTAAATCCAATTCTCAGGCACAAACTCCAAGTAATTTCATACGTCCCAGTATAATGCTGAATTAATTTAATTACTCACATTATGTCCAGAGAATAATCTTCTAAACTCCAAAACCAATGAATAAGATAAACAGACCACAGACAGTTATTCAAGTACTTTAGTTTCAAGTGCCTTCTAATTCAAAGACAAATACCACTTTAAATGATGTAGCATGTATGCACATACATATGTATATTGATTGCCTCACAAATTATCTAGAAATTTAATCCAGTAAATAAATTAAATTTGTCTCTGCATCACCTGTCCCTGCTTGCAATTGAAAGGAAATGAGAATACTATCTTTCCACTACAATAAGCTTCCTTTATTCACCTACTTGGACCTTCCAGTCACCATTATGGCTGCTCATGCACTTTTATTAAACTGTTTATATGTAATTCCCTCTATGGCCTGCAGGCCTCTGATGGCTGTATTTAAACCTAAATCATAAAAACTGACAAATTAATCAACCTATCAGTGCAATCTAAACTCCCTTCTCACAGCAATGATTTTGCTGTGATCTACAAATCATTACAGTGCCCTTGAACAACTTGCTAGACTTTCTTCACCCTCGATGGCTTGCAGGTCATTGAATTTGCGATCCCGTTTGGATCGCAGCGTGAGCCCTCCCTTTAGAACAGTTCAAATCTGAAAGTATAGGCATGCATACTCACAAACGCATCTGCCACCAACAACTAACTATCGAAGCCATCATCAGCATTTTTTGGCAGGTAACTCAGGCTTGAGTCAAGTCTCAAGCTCGAGACCTCCATTATGAACAGTGAGCCAAATATGTACCTTCTCTTCATTCAAAGATTATATGAACGTGTGAACTCATGAAATGGAGTTCTTAACAAAAGTTTGTGTGGAGCATGTTCATTTTATCCAACCAATCAATGCTGGAGTAAGCGTATATAAGGCACTGCTTACCTCTGTCCTGCGAAAGTTCTTCTGACATCCCTCCGCCACCCCAACTCCAGGTGATCTTGCATTAAAAATAAATCACAAAAATCTAACCTTTAATTGAAGTAAAACAACTGAAAGAGGGGAAATATCTAATGATTAAATACATATTTTTCTCCAAAACATTTTGGCCACAATTTTTGGCACCCCTAGAAATTATTATAAGTAAAATAAATCTACATTCCCATTCATATTTTTTTTTGTGCACCTGGGTGACTAGTAACATGAAAGTCATGACATCCTGTTTCACAGGGGTATAAATGTGATGTAACACAAGGGCCAAATTCCCTTAATCATCAATCACAGTGTGTTAGACTAAAGAATATAGTTCTTTATAGTTCCCACAAAATGGGAAGTGGCTATAAGAAAATAGCCAAGCATTGAAAATGCCCATTTCCACCATCAGGTTAATAATTAACAAGTACCAATCAACTGGAGCTCTTAAGAATTGGCCTAGAATAGGACATGTGTCTATACACAGTGAGGAGGATCTCCAATGTGGCAAAAGAATCACCAATGATCACAGCTGGATAATTGCAGAAATAAGTTGGGGCTTGGGGTCAGAAAGTCAGAAAATTATATCAGAAATCACCAAAAAAGTTGTTTGGGAGGGTTTCAAGAAAAAACGTATCTGCATTCATTCAACAACAAACTCAAGTGTCTTCAGTTTTCCAGACACTACAGGAACTTCAAATGCGACCAGGTTCTATGGTCAGATGAAACAAAAAAAAGAGCTTTTTGGCAGCAAACACCAGAGATAGGTTTGGCACACATAGAGATGAAGAAGTACCCAATGCCCAGAGTAAAATGTGCTGCTGGATCTTTAATATTGTGGGCTGTGTTTCTGCCAGTGGTCATAGACATCTTGTTTGGATACATGGCTTCACAGATAATAAAAATACCAACAGATTAAAAAAATTAATAATCTGGCTGCATCTGCCAGAAATCTTACAATGGGCCCTGGTTGGATCTTCCAGCAGTACAATGATCCAAATCAAACATCAAAATCAACACACAAAAAAAGAAAACGTCTAGGTTACGTATGTAACCTCCGTTCCCTGATGGAGGGAACGAGAGTTTTTGTCAGAGAAGCGACACTAGGGGTCTCTCTTGAGCGCCGATAACCACCTCTGAGCTATGAAAAAAGGCCAATGAGAAGTTGACAGCCGGTATTTGCATGTCCCGCCCCCGGACATACGGGTATTTAAGCGGTGCAAATACGGGAGTTCATTCAGGATTTTTCTGAGGAGCCAGAAATGGTCCGGCCACAACAGTGGCTCGGCTCAGCGACGTGGCGGGAACGGAGGTTACATACGTAACATAGATGTTCCCCTTCTGTCGCTCTCTCCATGTTGTGTCAGAGAAGCGACACTAGGGGTCCACTTATAAAAGTGCCATGCGCTGAGCCGTGTACGTGAACTGCTGATACAGGAGCGAGTAGGTATTCTTACGTGCAGGACGACCAACTGTATCAGACTGCACGTATCCTTCCCCAATGCCCCATTCAAGCCATCAGAATCCTTTTCGCTACCCTGGAGGGGGGAACAAGGTGATGGCCACCAACCTGGGAACGGGCCAGCCTGGCTGGGCCTCTTTTCTCTCTATGTTTCTCGCATAGAGCAACTAAGGCCGGGGCCCTTACACGCATTGAGGGAAGGGGGTCTTAGCCCTTCTTTCAGGGGGAGAAGACCCTGCGGAGGCCACACCTACCCGGCAGGGGAGGCAAAGAGTGGCAAATGCATCACATGGCCTGTTAGGACCTATGTGGAAAAGATGGTGCGGTGGTAGATCCAGCCTCGTAGAGGGGGGAAGCATACAGCACGGCGACTGAGGTAGCTGTAACTGCCTAAGGGAGACACGGAGGTCAGCTTGTGAGTGGACAGTACCGCGGAATTACACACAGGGGGAGTCCGAGCAGGAGGCCTTACATACGGAGCACCGATTCCAGTACAGGGTAGCCTTTGGGTACCCGTAGTGGCGTGGGTCGGCGAGTTCCTCCGCTGAACTGCGGACCCAAAAGGGCTAGGGAGGAGTCAACCAGCGACCCGAAGATGGGGTCTCCTGGGAACGGAGGCGCACTATTTTACCTCGGCTGAGGGAAAGGGCGCTAGGCGCAAGCGATTCACCTGGCCAGAACATCAGCGTGTTACCGAGTTCTATGGGCTCGGACCTGAGAAAACACGGGACGATTTTGACTCAACACAGAGATTGTAAAACCTTGAGAAAGTGTTAGGTGTTGCCCACCCTGCTGCTCTGCAGATGTCTGCTAGGGAGGTGCCCCTTGCCCATGAGGATGCAACACCCCTAGTGGAGTGAGCTCGGACCCGCGGGGGGGGGGGGGCACGGACTGGGTGTGATAAGCCAATGAAATGGCATCGATAACCCAGTGGGCAAGCCTCTGTTTGGAGACAGCGTTCCCTTTCCGCTGTCCCCCGAAGCAGACAAATAGCTGCTCAGAGCGTCTAGTGCTCTGCGTGCGGTCCAGATAGATACGCAAAGCACGTACTGGACACAGCAAGTCTTGTCTGCTTCACGCATCTCGACCATGTTCAGCCATTGTTGACGATCCTGGACCACGAGCATGGCCATCGCCTGCCCGAGCACCTGCGCTGTGACCTTCGTCGCTCTCAGGGCGAGGTCGGTCGCTGAGCGCAGTTCTGCAGCATGTCGGAATCAGGACCACCCCCGTGCATGTTTCTTAGTGCCTTGGCTTGATGGACCTGCAGGAAAGCCATGGCATGCAGGGCAGAAGTGGCGCGTCCGGTGGCGCTGTCGGCCTTTGCGGTCAAGAGGATGTTGCTCTACAGGTCTGGGAAGGGAGTACAGGGCGGCCCTGCCAGGTGGTAGGGCTTCTGGGGCATAAGTGAAGCGCAATTGCCCTATCCACCTGGGGAATCGCCGTGTACCTGTGGTGCGCTCCGCCGTCGAGGGTGGCGAGGGCGGATGAGCAGGTGGCGGTGTGACAAGTGGAGAAGGGTGCTCTCCACGAAGACGTCAGCTCATCATGCACTTCCGGGAAGAATGGGACTGGGGTGGGATGAGGCTGTGAGCGGCGTCCAGACCCCAGGAACCAGTCTTCCAGCCGTGATGGCTGTGGGGAGGATGGAGGGTTCCAATCCAAGCCCACGCTAGTGGCTGCCTGGGAAAGCATGTCGTTCATCTGCGCGTCGGCCTCAGCCTGGGCGTGCAGGCCCGAAAGCGGCAGCCCAGGGGAGTCCTCAGCGTCAGATACCACGCCCTCTGATGCCGCGGCGAGCTCATCGGCTTCGATGTCAGGATGGTAGGTGGACTGGCTGTAAGGCAAGTCGGCATAACCTTGAGCACGGACGGGAGTCAACGAGCGTGTCGGGGTGCGGGTGGTCCAAGGGGGCGTACCCGGCGAAGCTGCAACCGCTGCCATCCCCAATTCGCCTCCATCGCCAACCACATCGTCCTCAATCCCATGGGAAGAAGTAGCGGCGCGGGGGGCGGCTGGAGTTGCTTGCTTACGGTTGTAATCGAGCCGTGACCGCAACGTTGTCATGGTCATGTTCTCGCAGTGAAAACATGAACCATCCACAAATGCAGCCTCAGTGTGATCGCTACCCAGACACACGAGACAACGCCTGTGGCCGTCTGAAGCGGAGAGCACTCTACCGCATCCAGGAACAACACAGGGGCGGAAAGGCATCTTTATACAGACGCGTCCTTAAAAGGACGTTCAACACCGCTGTGTTTTGCTCTTTTAGAGGAAATTACTCTTTTCAATAAAATCACTGATTTATGAAAAAAACTCGTGAGAGTTTTTTAATCTGCACTGTCGAAGCACCCAGGGGCAGGAATGCACAGCCGTGCAAACAGGAGAAAGCCGCTGTTGTGCGCCGTAGAATCCAACAGCATGCAGCAGAGGAATGTCAGTAATTCGTTGTGTAACACGCAGCAACTGCAGACACGACCATCGGCTTCTCAGAAATTTTCTGAATGAACTCCCGTATTTGCGCCACTTAAATACCCGTATGTCCGGGGGCGGGACATGCAAATACCGGCTGCCAACTTCTCATTGGCCTTTTTTCATAGATCAGAGGTGGATATCGGCCTCAGCCTGGGCGTGCAGGCCCGAAAGCGGCAGCCCAGGGGAGTCCTCAGCGTCAGATACCACGCCCTCCGATGCTGCGGCGAGCTCATCGGCTTCGATGTCAGGAGGGTAGGTGGACTGGCTGTAAGGCGAGTCGCCGTTGCCTTGAGCACGGACGGGAGTCAACGAGCGTGCCGGGGTGCGGGTGGTCAAAGGGGGCGTACCTGGCGAAGCTGCACCTGCTGCCATCCCCAAATCGCCTCCATCGCCAACCACATTGTCCTCAATCCCATGGGAAGAAGTAGCGGCGCGGGGGGCGGCTGGAGTGGCTTGCTTACGGTTGTAAGCAAGCCGCGACCGCAACGTTGTCATGGTCATGTTCTCGCAGTGAGAACATGAACCATCCACAAATGCAGCCTCAGTGTGATCGCTACCCAGACACACGAGACAACGCCTGTGGCCGTCTGAAGCGGAGAGCACTCTACCATATCCAGGAACAACACAGGGGCGAAAAAGGCATCTTTATAAAGACACGTCCTTAAAAGGACGTTCAACGCCGCTGTGTTTTGCTCTTTTAGAGGAAATTACTCTTTTAAATAAAATCACTGATTTATGAAAAAAACTTGTGAGAGTTTTTTAATCTGCACTGTCGAAGCACCCAGGGGCAGGAATGCACAGGGGCATAGAGGAGCTCCCGTCAGATCCGGGGAGATGCCCTGGTTACAGGCTGCCCACGTAAACAGCTCCTCTCTACACTTCATTAAGTCTATTCATGTATCAACTCCCCACCCCCCACCAATCATCATAAACCCCTTTGCACTGCTGGCATTATGATGGACCCTCCACGGACCGTTTCCTCAGCCCTCTAACGTGTGCAACTGTTACATCCTTCTGTAATTTACCATCCACAACTCCCCTAAAACCAGTGTGAATCCACAAGCCAGCACAAGATAAGCTTAATTGGGTGGTTTTGTATTTGTTATCTGGCAGGAAACATTTGACAGTGCTTGCTATGTCTCTAATGGAAGGTTGAAGGCATTGTACTGAGAAAAAGAAAAATCCTAAAATTCATAATATTTTTTTGCCTTGATTCCCAGCAGAATCAAAAAATCTTTTAAACAAGTTACATTAGCTTTCGAAGCAAAATTTCTAAATTGTATACGTTAATAAAACTTAAATTACATTTTATTTTCTTTGTTTTTTTTAAGCATAAACCTCAATAAATTCACCAATATTGATGCTTAAAACAAGAAAAACAATCTACCAACTAGGTAGAAAATATAAAGTTATTTCAAGAGACACTCACAATTGCTTCTTAAGTAAATTAATCTTGTTTAAAAGATGTGTAGATATTTTGGAAAACAAAAGAAATATGTTTTTCGTCCTTCAAATAACAGAAGCTCGTCACAGATTGTACATAGATATAATTGAAATACTTTAAATATTTTATTTGAAATGTTAATGTTTTTGACCAGTCATTTTTCATCATAAAAAATGAATTTTTCAATCGAGTTTATGAGTTGCCCAAGTGCTCCAGTGGGATTGCAGTGACCCCTCTAAGCATGAATTATATGTCTCTGGAGAAACAGTGGAGAACACCTCAGTGCCTCTGTGACTATGTTTAAATGCCCACACACTAGACAAGCAGTCTCTTCCTTTCTCTCTTTTTTCCTCTCTATCTCCAATGTGTATTACAGTCCAGCACTAGGAAACATCATAAATACATTGTTTACAGTTGTTCAGTAAAGCAGAAAACAGACAAAATATCTAAAAGGATCTGAAGGCCAGACAAGTGATGATTCCATCATTGTATGAGAGCCGTAGGTTTGTTGCTGGCATGTGTATATTGAGCCGAGTGAGAAACTTATGGCTGACGTGATTATTTAAGTACAGTTCTACAACTTTCTTCTAAGATTCTGATTCTGGCCTATTATGGCTAAATGACTTTAACATGAATTGTATTTATTTTATGGGACTCAAATGGACCCCCAGGCTACTGCTTAAAGCAAGCTAATCTAACAAAACAGTGGGCGCTCTCATTGATTACCTATGTGGCTGATCAATCCTCTGTGTAATGTGAGACCAGAAACACATGGATTAGAGTAGAAGGGAGAGATATATATACCCTTTGTCAATTACATACAATTATCACCTGAGAACCAAATTAAGCTAAACCGACTGTAGGCAGATATCAACCATATATTTTTCAACTATAAATATTACACTATATATATATATATATGTAATATTTATAGTTGAAAAAATATTGTATACATATATATATACACACACTCACCCAAAGGATTATTAAGAACACCTGTTCAATTTCTCATTAATGCAATTATCTAATCAACCAATCACATGGCAGTTGCTTCGATGCATTTAGGGGTGTGGTCCTGGTCAAGACAATCTCCTGAACTCCAAACTGAATGTTAGAATGGGAAAGAAAGGTGATTTAAGCAATTTTGAGTGTGGCATGGTTGTTGGTGCCAGACGGGCCGGTCTGAGTATTTCACTATCTGCTCAGTTACTGGGATTTTCACGCACAACCATTTCTAGGGTTTACAAAGAATGGTGTGAAAAGGGAAAAACATCCAGTATGCAGCAGTCCTGTGGGCGAAAATGCCTTGTTGATGCTAGAGGTCAGAGGAGAATGGGCCGACTGATTCAAGCTGATAGAAGAGCAACTTTGCCTGAAATAACGAGACACCCCTCGCTGCAGCCTGTAGCACGATGACGTAGCTGGATGGTCCAATACGTACTGGATAGTTAATTTTACAACATTTTAAACTTAACTTTAAACCAGAAGTATATTTTTTATTTCAGTGTCTGCAGGACATGTACGTATATTAAAAACAAAACAAAAAAACAACACTGATTTTAAGTTTAATATACAACCTGATTACAGCAGTCAGATAAAGCGCTTGTCACTAAAGTGACCATTTATATTTATAAATAGTTGTCCTTTGGGGTATAGTGATTGCCGTCACTGATGAAGCAGTCTGCTGAGCAGTAACTTTAAAAGTCTTTGGTCGAGTAAAAGGCACGAAGGATTCCTTTCCTTCCATCTCCAACATAGCCTGGCGGGAAGTCTTTAAATAAGTCCCCACAACAAAGCGTAACAGCGTTTTTTTTTTATTTTATTAAGATTCAAACAAACAAAGTCAATGTACAGTCAAAACTACAATAATACATATATAAAGAGAAAAACAAAACAGCCAGGGGGGAAGGCTAAACATCATGTAAATATATTGAAGGACTCACATATAGAAACAGTTTTAATTTAACAAAGCGTAACAGCGTCCAGTACGTATTGGACCATCCAGCTACGTCATCGTGCTACAGTCTGCAGCGAGGACCTCTTGGAAATAACCACTCGTTACAACTGAGGTATGCAGCAAAGCATTTGTGAAGCCACAACACGCACAACCTTGAGGCGGATAAGCTACAACAGCAGAAGACCCCACCGGGTACCACTCATCTCCACTACAAATAGGAAAAAGATGCTACAATTTGCAAGAGCTCACCAAAATTGGACAGTTGAAGACTGGAAAAATGTTGCCTGGTCTGATGAGTCTCGATTTCTGTTGAGACATTCAGATGGTAGAGTCAGAATTTGGCCTAAACAGAATGAGAACATGGATCCATCATGCCTTGTTACCACTGTGCAGGCTGGTGGTGGTGGTGTAATGGTGTGGGGATGTTTTCTTGGCACACTTTAGGCCCCTTAGTGCCAGTTGGGCATCGTTTAAATGCCACGGCCTACCTGAGCATTGTTTCTGACCATGTCCATCCCTTTATGGCCACCATGTACCCATCCTCTGATGACTACTTCCAGCAGGATAATGCACCATGTCACAAAGCTCGAATCATTTCAAATTGGTTTCTTGAACATGACAATGAGTTCACTGTACTAAAATGGCCCCCACAGTCACCAGATCTCAACCCAATAGAGCATCTTTGGGATGTGGTGGAACAGGAGCTTTGTGCCCTGGATGTGCATCCCACAAATCTCCATCAACTGCAAGATGCTATCCTATCAATATGGGCCAACATTTCTAAAGAATGCTTTCAGCACCTTGTTGAATCAATGCCACGTAGAATTAAGGCAGTTCTGAAGGCGAAAGGGGGTCAAACACAGTATTAGTATGGTGTTCCTAATAATCGTTTAGGTGAGTGTATATATAAATATAATTATATATATATATATAAAATCAGCAAATATATAAAGCAATATATTTAAAGCACATACATTAAGCAAATATGTCCTTGCATATAAGTGACCGACATAGAGGAAGAACTGTGCATAGCCTTTGATAAGTAAAATGAAAGAAAAATGTATCAATCTTTAAAAGGATGTCAAGTAAAAAATTTAATTGTATCACTGCTTCTTGCTATTTGCTTTTCAAAACACAACAACCTTCTAACTATTCAAATGTAACAACAGTTTTGCTGCCACAGAGCTGACTCTTTGAGCAGGCTACATCTACAGATCTGACCCCTTGAGCAGGCTACATCTACTCAGAACAGAGACAACTATAAAAAAGACCAGCCTTATTGTGTTTTTTGCAGTTCTTTAACAGAGGTGTGACGATTCCACAAAGGCATGACATCATGACATAATGTGTTTAAATATCTGTCAAATAAGTGTCAATAGAACACGATCTGCAAGGTACATTATGCAAACATTTAAAGATTATCTTTCAGTCCTCTTGAAAATGATGCATGTTTAAATACAAGGAGAAAAGGTCTTCCTGCATTACAGCACAACTTTAAAGAGAAATATCAATTCATAGAGAGGTATTCTGGATGTTCTGACAGAATAACAACTGAGAGAGAGCTGTCGGTTTTAACATCTGTCATGTTTTTTACCTGCCTCAAGTTCAATTCCTGTCTTCACTCTTAAGATTCAGTCTCAAAAATGCTAAGGGTAACCTTCTTGCATCCAACAGACACTACTGTAGCTTACACACACTCAGAAACATGAGAAGAAAATGACAAAGGCAAACATGAATGCATCAATGCAGCTCAAAGCCCCATGGGCTGTAAGACGAAAGAAATGAACATAGAGAGGCCCCCACAAAGCTTCTGTTGTCAGCAATTTTCCATCTACGTAGGCGAATCCTGTTTCCCCACAAGGAGATAACAGCAATACAAGACGAGAGAAGATGGAGGCAAAGAATTAAATGTGTCAGGGAAAGTTGTACTTCCTCAACAACTATTTCTGCTTATGATGTGCTAGTCTGTCTTGAGTTTCAGTTTCCCTGGGGATGCACAGATATGACATGAATACTCGCCCCGACATACAAGTATAAAAGTAAGATCGGGATGCGGATTCAATCAGACTTTTTCTTCGGAGCCAGCTGAATACCACTGCCGTTTCCCATTCACCTGACTCTTCAAGAACATTTTGCTGTTGAATATAAGGCACAATCAAGCGGTTCTCTAAAAGAGTGTGTTTTCTCTATTAGAGCAAGGCACAGTGACATTGAACGTCTTTTTAAAGAAGCGTCTTTTTAAAGATGCCTTTCTTTCTCTGTGCCGTTCCTGGATGCGGTCGTTACCTCTCCACCTCTGAAGGTCACGATCACTGCCTCACGTGCCTGGGAAATAAGCATGGACAAGCGTGGATGGTTTCTGTTCTCACTGCAAGAACATGACCATGGCAATGTGGCGGTTGTGGCTTTCCTTCATCTGAGGCGCCTTGGTGATGTCAGACACCGAGGACTCGACAGGGCCACCTTTGGGTGTGGCAGCCCAGTCTGAGGCCGATGTCGAGCTGAACGCCATGCTTTCCCGGGCTGCCGCCAGTGTTGTGCTGGATAGGAATATTCCACCTGCCCCCCTGGCCCTTCTCCAGTTCCATCAGGCCTAGACGAGGGTAGTTCTGATCCCGGGGTGCTACAAGAACTGCGCTCGGCCACTGAACACCCTCATGGCTCTGTATTGGCCCACTCAGACCTGGTTCATGGACCTCACACTCCTCGAGACAGCTCCTCCCTGGCAAGTTCCCCTGAGGAACGACCTTCTTTCTCAGGAATGGTGCACCCTCTGGCACCCACGCCCAGACCTCTGGAAACTCCATGTCTGATCCCTGGACAGGACATGGTGTACCTTACGGGTCTGCTGCCTGCTGTGGTTAACACGATCACTCAGGCTATAGCTCCTTCTACAAGGCACCTCTACTCCCTCAAGTGGCATATCTTCGTTAGGTGGTGCTCATCCCATGGCAACAAAGTTGTAAATTCGGTTAGAACTTAACACAGAAAAGGTTAGTAATTGATTTTATAACACAAAAATCATGTTTACATGCATATTGCTGAGCATTTAATGCTAATCATTTTAATGCTCCATTCCATTGTACAGTAAGTGCCTCATTGAAACCAAGATTTTTGCTGTTTTTAAAGAAAAGGAGGGATGAGTAAAAATGCATTTTTGTGGTAATCAGTATTATGCCATAAATGCTGTCAATTGAGCTTAACTTGTATTGAACCCGGAATATTCTTTTAAGGACAGAAACCAATAATTTATTTTTTAACCAATGCTATCAAATCATGTCCTGCTACCACCATCTGTAGAACTTGGTGGCAACAGTTCCACTGCTCTCATACTGTATGTTTATCTGGAGCACTGAAAAGCATTATTACTTGTGTGATATTGGTTTAAAACAACAGCTCTATAAACAAGAATTTCATATCAAGATTTCTGTCCCTGTTTCTGTCCTCCTTTCTCTCACATGCACTCTCACAGCAAACACAAGCACATGTCAAAACACTCTCCACCAGCAGCAGTGCAGTCTGGAGAGAGCAATTATCCATCACTTTGGGGAGCCCATTTACACCTTCCTACACAAAGACCTTCTGTGACATACAACCCCAATTCATTTGATTTGTAAATTATATTTACCCTTTGCTATATTGAAAGCATTACAACTACACATAATATGATGTTTTTTTTTAAATGTACAGTCATTTAAAAAAAGTTGGCACAGTCAAGTGTTTACCACTGTGAAACATCACCATTTCTTTTAATAACACTTATTAAGCATTTGGGCACTGTAGACACAAGTTTGTTAAGTTTAAAAAGTGGAATTGCCCCCCAATAATCCATACGTAGGTCTTTAGCTGCACAATTGTACAGGGTCTTTGTTTCCATATGGTGTGCTTCATAATGTGGCACACATTATCATTTGGAGACAGGTCAGGACTGCAGACAGGTAATCTAGAACCCACACTCTCTGTTTATACAGCCATGCACTTGTAATCCGGGCAGTATATGGTTTGAAGTTGCCCTGCTGGAAAATGCAGGGATGTCCCTAGAAAAGACAGTGCTGGTGGCAGTATATCTTGCTCCACATTGTTTACATATCTGTCTGCATTCATAGTGTTCTCACAGATGTTCGAGTTACCCATGCCATGGGCACTGATAACCCCCTGGCCCATACAGATACTGGCTTTTGAACTTGATGCTAATAACAGCTTGGATAGCCCTTTTCCTCTTTGGCCTGGATAACAGCTTTATTTTTCAAAACCTTTTTGAAATGTGGACTCTTCAGACCAAAAAATAGAGTTCCACTGTTCTACTTTCCAACTAAGATGAGACAGAAGAAGCCAGCAGCGCTTCTGGACAGTGTTGATGTAGGACTTCTGCTTTGCATAGTAAAGTCTTAACTTGCATCTGTGGATGTAGTGGCGAGTAGTGTTGACTAACAAAGGTTTTCTAAAGTTATCCCAAGCCAATTGTAACAGAATTAGGTAAGTGGTGTTTGACACTTGCAATCACCTATTAGCGAGGCAACCTCTCCATGTAGCAATTAGGTAAGGGATGATTGACACTTGCAATCACCTATCAGCGAGGTAGGCTCTCCATTTAAAAAGCTGGTTGGTTGCCGCCTGGAGTGCGTTTCGTTCGGTTTCCCCCCTTTCTTTGATGTTGGTGACTGTAGCTGCAGTGCGTATGTTTGCCCTTCATGCTTATTTCCTTCAGCATGTTCCATTACTGGCTTGAATGACTGTTTCACCCCTCAGGTATGTGGATTAAAGCTGTCTTTGTACTGAGCCAGTGGTTTAGCTTTTTTTAGCGATTGGCTGATGTTTTAAGTAATGTGCGGTTCCCTGCATCCCAGCTAATTGGCAGGTGTATATGAATGCCGTAAGCTTTTCCTGTGAAGCGATGGTATATTTGGGCAATTTGTCCTTTTCCTGTAAGTGTTTCTTTGTATATAATTACGAGCGGGTGATATGGAATCATTAGTAATGTATCTTTTGTTTTTGTTTACATTTGTATACATTGCCGACATGGCAACTCATTCATTCACAGCACCATGTCTAACTCAGAGTCTTTCTCTTCGGCAGAAGAACATATAGATACTGTAGTTACAGACGTTATTCCAAATCCTATTTCTACTCACCAGGATATTCCTTCTCATCTCATCTCATGGCCACTCTTCTGACATGTGCTCAAGACTGTTTGCGGCGGTTCTGAATCCTACACTTCTCTTAAAGATAAATGCATGTTTACAAAGACCCCCTTCAGAAGTCTGTGTGCCCTTGCCGAAAAATGTACTCTCTACCCTTCGACTCCAATCAATATCCCTGCTCTCTCTATCTTTCTCTCTTCCCACCCTGACACCACATTAGTAGATTACCTCTTAACTGGCTCATCACAAGTATTTCAGGTCGGAGTTCTTTCTCCTCTTACCAAATCTTTATTCTCAAAAAAATTGCAATCAGCTGTAAATGAACCTACTGTAGTTTCTGACTTGTTGCAAAATGAACTTGAGTAAAAGATACCTCATTGGTCCATTCTCGTAAGTACTCGGGTAAGAAAAGATACATTTTCGATATGTCGGCAACCAGGTCCGGGCCTTTCCACAGCATTATCTCTCTAATTCCCCTTGAGCAGTTTTCCATTCACTATGCCACTGTAGATCATGCTATCAAATTGATAAAAGTAGCAGGCTACGGTGCTCATTTGGCCAAAGCTGATATTAAAGATACCTTCAATATCTTGCCCATTCACCCCTCAGATTGGCCTCTCTTCTGCATTATTCGGCAGTCCTAATTCCATTTTGCAGTCAGATTTACTACGGGTGCCATAGCAGTCCACACATATTCAATTCTTTGTCAGAAGCTTTGTGTTGGATCTTACTGAATGTTCACAACCTTCCTTTTGTTTTACATTTGTTGGATGATTTTCTGCTGATCGATTTCCCCTTGTAGGGCTCACAGTTTAGGAGTGGGTTTGGTTATTAGCAATAATTAATAATTATCATAGATAATTATTAAAATCAATAGAACATTGATTAGAATCAATGTTAGCATTTTTAATCCTTTAAATCAACAATCATCAAATTTAATAGAATATTAATTATCAAAGATAATAATTAATTATTAAAATTAATTAAACATTGATTAGACTTAACACTAGCTTATTGATACTTCAAATTAAACTATCATCAAAGAGAATTGTCAAATATCAAAATCAATAGAATATTAATTAGGATTAATGTCTACGGGGCACCACCCTGGAATCAGGGACTAATAACCAGACAGTATAACAGTCTCAATGTTAGATTGTTCTCTTAGGAAAATTGATGTCCGTAGATCATCAAGATTAAAAATTGAACAACGAAGGGCTGAATTCGAGCACTAGCATCCCCTGCTAGCCTTTGACACGTGTATGCAAAACAAACCGAAACACTTCTCTTTTAATTATAACGAAGTTTATTGAAAATATAATATAAATTAATAATCAATAAAATGCAATAAACTTCCGACATTCAACTACAAATTAAACAGTGACATGATTAGATATGGTAACCAAAATAAGCCTATAACACATGAGAGGACAGTATGTGTGTGTGTGTGTGTGTGTGTGTGTGTGAGGAGTGACGCGCACGAAATGGCAGGCGTGACTCTCGTGGAGACTACGTCACGTGAGATTTCCGGCCAGAGAGTATGGCCACGAATGTGGGCAGAGAGAAGCCGGAAAATGGCGATAACAGTTACATTATAGCTTGAGTATTATTAGCAACAATGAGTGGACTCCGCGGTCCGTAAACTGTACAAACAATAAACTTGATCCACAAGAATAACACACCTAAATATCCTATCTCTGCCCAGACGTTAACCTCTTACATGGATCACGTGAGGACGCATGTAGAACGTGTTCATCCCTCGTTTGAATCCGACTCGGTTCCTTGAGGCTCAGGTGATGACGGGAGGCCGTTTCCTCACTCTGTCGGCGGGCGGTACGGCTGCTGATTCTCAGTGGGCTGTCGGAGAAATCAGCGATGTCAACTTGAATGAAGAGGAAAGGGGATCCTTCTTTCTTCACTTCTGCAGGCAAACGGATGAAGATGCGGATTGCTCGGCGGTTTTCTTTGGATCCGTTAAAGTGTTCGGTGGAACACAATATAATCTCAACTTGTCCAGCGAGACGAGTTGAGGACATACGGGTATAAAGGGGAGCGGGCGAGAGAATGTCAGACAGGTTTTCACTGAGGAGCCGAGAATAAGGTTAAGGCGTATTACAGTGGTAGGGATAGTGACGTGGCAAGGGGAACACAACGTCTCATTCCTTCCATTGTGGAACGGAGTTTACAACAGTAACCATGATGTTCCCCTTCTGTCACTCACTCGACGTTGTGTCAATTGTAGTGACACAAGGGGTCCCACTTCAAAACACCATGCACTACCCGTGTTACGTGACTGCCGAGCCAGGTGCAAGCAGGCTGCTGTGTGCTAGAAGCAGCTGGGTTGGCTGCACGTAACCCTCCCCAACGCCCGAATGAAAGGTGTCATATACCGCTCTTAGGTTCCCAGCACCCCGTACGGGAACAGACGACATGACTTGTATGGGAGCACGCCAGCCAGCCACGCCTTTTCTCTCTCTATGTTTCTCATCATAGAGTTAAAAAGTGGCAGGGGCTATCTTAACGCTATAGACGCAACCTGTATTAGAATGAGGGCCAGTTGAATATGTTCGTACTACCATCTAGTGGCAATGTAACTGTATAACATCCTTATTAGGCAGTCAGTTGCTTACCTATAACTAGGACCCATTATATGCTAAGGACCCAGTAGTTATGCTGCAATTCTGTTGTACCTCATGTGCCATTGCTCTTGATACTGTGGATAATCCCAGTTCATCAAAGATGTTCTTTGCTAATGCTGTTAATTGGTATCATGTGTGCATGCATCAAATAAAACACACATATCTACATACCTTGAAACTACTCCACTGAATCTGTACATATAAACATCAACGTGTGAAGAATAAAGAAGGTTCATTTTTCTACCAAGAGTGGTCTGTGAGTGGTGCATTGATATATCTCCTCTTCAATCGGACATAAATAATTAGTTCTAACCGGACATTCTTTGGTGGTTGCAAACTGATAGTAATCAGCACCTAAGTGCATTTATAGTATAGCTCAAACGCTACACTCTTTCACACATCCGTTAAATCATGGGGAAAAGGCCCTGTGGAGATCAAAACCTGCTCAGACTGCGGGGAGGTAAATTGTGGCTAATACACATGGGGGTTGTCAAGCCACCTGTGGACATGGTGTGGTGGTAGATCCTGGCTGACAAGGGAGGATTTGCTACAGACATGGCGACCGGGGGCACTGAGCACTTCCCAAAGGAGACGCGGGTCCTGCCAGCAGGTGGACCGTATCGTGGAAAATACATCACAGGGAGTTGCCTGAAGCGAGAACTATGCCTGTGAAGTCCAAGCCCAACACGGAGCACTTGACTCGTGGTGGGTCTGGCGGCGAATTCCTCCGCTGAATTCGCCGACCAGAGGGCTAGGGAGGAAGAGCATCCAGGAAGCGAGAGATTAGTGGCTAACCTGGGAAATAAGACGCACTGGATCAACTTGGTGAAGGGCGCAAGGTGCAAGCGGAACACACAGTCAGCCGGCTCAGACCTGACAAAACACGAGATGAGACCGACTCAACCCTGAGGTTATAGAATCTAGCAAAGGGGTTGGGTGTTACCCAGCTCGCTGCTTTGCAGATGTCTACTAGTCTGCCAGGGTGTGATAGGCTAGGGGATGAGCTAACCTCTGTTTGGAGACGGCGTTCCCTTTACGCTGTCTGCCAAAGCAGACAAAGAGCTGCTCAGAGCATCTAGAGCCCAGCGTGCACTCCACATGGATACGCAAAGCACGTACCGGACACAGCAATGAAGAGGCTGGGTCTGCCTCCTCCCGTGGTAGCTTCGCTTGCAGGTTCATGACCTAAACTCTGAAGGGAACGTAGGAACCTAGGGCATGTAGCCCTGTCCCGGTCTTAGGATGACATGAGAATCTGCTGGACCGAACTCCAGGCAAGTGTCGCTGACAGAGAATGCTTGCAGGTCCCCAACCCTCTTGATGGAAGCGAGTACAATTAGGAGGGCAATCTTCAAGGAGAGGGCTTTGCGCTCGACTGAATCAAGTGGCTCGAAGGGGGGTCTCTGAAGGCCTGAGAGGACCACTGAGAGATCCCGGGAGGGGAACAGGCTTGGCCGGGAAGGGTTCAACCTCCGGGCACCTCTTAAGGAACCTGATAATAAAGTTGTGCTTACCAAGGTACTTGTCGTCCAATGCGTTATGGTGGGTTGCGATAGCAGTAACATGCACCTTCAAGGTGGAGGGGGACAGCCTCCCCTCCAACATCTCCTGCAGGAATGAAAGCCCTGACCAAACTGCGCATCTCTGCAGGTCTTCAGATCTGGAAGAGCACCAATTTGCGAACAGATGCCACTTGAGGGTCAAAAGCTGCCTGGGGGAACTCTGGCTTGGTTGATCGTGTCTACGACTGTAGGTGGTAGACCGCTTAGGTCTTCCGCGTCCTGTCCAGGGGCGGGAGGAGGAGATGGTGGGCGAGTTGTGACTTGACGGGAGCGTATGCCACCTTGGCAATTTATGTACGCTACCGTGGCGGGCAGGAGGTTCGTGGGGTTTTACCTGGCGAAACCGAGCCCGTCGTCATCCCCGAATAGGGCCAGTTGGGTTGTCCTCAGTCCCGTAGGAAGAAGGAATGATGCAGGGGGCGGCTGAAGTGGCTTTCTCTCATGAGAAAAGAAAGCTTTGACCGCAATGTTGCCATGGCTATGTTCTCGCACCGAGAACACGAACCATTCATAAAATGATGCCTGTATGTGTTCGCAGCCCAGGCAAATGAGGCAGCTTTTATGACTGTCAGAAGAGGAGAGAAATCAACCGCATCTAGGAACTACACAGAGGTGGAAGGGCATCTTGAAAAAGAACCCTGAAAAGAACGTTTAACGCCTGCTGTGTATTGCTCTTTTATGAGTGGAAACTCAAACTCTTTTAGAGGAAATAAACTCTTTTAGGAGGAGAAACACTTTTTCAGGCAATGAAAGTGCTGTCGAAGCGTCCAGGGGCGTGGACTGCACAGCGTGCAGAGAGGAGAAAGCCGCTGGAATGCGCCTTAGATCCAACAGCAGTGCTTATTGCCAGTAGAGGTGAGTGGAACAGTGGTGAACACAGCTTTGCTGTTGCACAACCGCTTGGCTAAGAAGAAATAATCTGTCTGACATTCACTTGCCCGCTCCCCTTTATACCCGTTTGTCCGGGGGCGGGGAATGCAAATTCTGTCTGCCAACTTGACATTGGCCTTTTCTCAAGTTCAGAGGTATGCGAGGCTCTCAGAAGAGACCCCTTGTGTCACTACAATTGACACAACGTCAAGTGAGTGACAGAAGGGGAACAGTGCAATTAAACTTAGGCTTGCTTGAGCATTAAGTGTCATTTCAAGTTCTAGCTTTCATGTGTGGACGTATTTTTTAAATGCCAATTGGTATCACTATGTGTCAGAGAAGTATACAAGTTATTCACACTCCAAGGCTAAACTAACAACTACGCCACCCAGGGACCAGCGTTCCAACCCCCTGCTCTCCAGGCCTCGGCTCCTTTAAATAAATGAAAACACAGACACAAAATGAATAAAGTTCCCCACACAATTAACTACAAATAAATCCTAAAGAAAATAATAATTTAAACAAAAATACAGAATGCAGCATTACTCAATGAGCATTATGGACATACAAAAGGCACTCAAACACTAATTCAAACCACATTGGCTGTAACAGCAGCTTAGCTCAGGAGCCAAACAGGAAAGTGACTTCCAGCGAGTCAGAAGCGGATCACAAAGCTGGCGTTTAGTTCACACACTGGCTGCAATATCTGAAATCATTACGTGTACAGAGAAACACTGGTCTTAGATGACGAGCGGCAGCTCCATTTGCAGTCAGGAAGTGTTCTAAATTTACCCAAATTGACAAAACACTAAAGCAAAACAAAAAACAAACAAAACAGAAGAATAAAGCAAAACAGCAGCGTCTTGAAGACAGCGAGTTCCCCGCAACCCCGGCAATGGAACCCTCAAGAATGAATGCACTCAGGTCGCCTAAAACAAACATTTACGATTAAAATAAATATTAATTTCAGAACAATCGTATGAGAAGGGCTATATACTAGGAGTGTGAGGAACACAGATCAATGCCGAACAGGTCATAAATACGTACTATGAATGCTAAACAAACATACCATTTGTCTTATATAAACCTACCTCCCAGGAAGGGGAGAGTGAGTGCATTAGTGCAGAATAAAAATGACCTTCCTACCTGTGGATGGCAGCGATCAAATCCCACTCTTTGACAATGACGTGCCAACAGCCAAGAAAAAGTTACTCAATAACAATTCCTGGTGGAAGAACGCAATCTATTTATACTCTCTCCCAAACACAAATAAGCCATTGGGGAGAACAAACAATGCTGGCTGACTGATTAATCATCAGGTAGGGGAGGTGGAGTTACCAATTACCCTGCCACAACTAGTTAGCTGCGACATAATGCATGACGCCCAAAGCCATAGGGTGTCTTATTCATTGTGAAACTGTGTTTTCTTAATGGCATGAATCACACTGAAGGCTTAGACTGTAAATGCATGGCCCGCCACTGGTAGATATATTTTCAAACAAGATATAGGATGAGACAATACCATTTATATCGATATAGTTTGATATTGCGTTACATAACCCGTTTCTTGCCAGTGTTTGGATCTCTCCTGTCTCACACCCTCTGCGCAACCCCGCACCCACTCTCCCTCTGCGTATGTGCGCAAACCCGGCCCCACTCGCTCACAAGTTCTCCTGCAACATGGAGGGAGACAAGAAAGCTCACCCTGTGTCTCAATCAGCTCCCTAGCTCCCTAAGTCGTGAATCGGTATATCGTGAATAAAATGTTTAATATAAAAATATGGTGAGATTTACGCTGATAAATAAGATGGAAACGCATCATCACAGTCTGTGAAAAAGATATATTATAACAGATAAATGGCATAAAGAAATAAAAATATAAAGGAGTGTATTTGAAACCTTCTTTAAACAACTTAAATATTTAAAAGATTGTTTCACTTTCATGGTAATTATGAATGAAAGACATAACAACAACATCTCTTTTGAAGAGAATATAATGCTTGGACTAAAGACACAAGGACGTTTCCAGTAAGGGAAAATAGTGAGTGTGGCATGGGTGGTGTGATCATGTGTCAGTCTGTGGGAGAGAGAGAGAGCAGTAAGTCTCATCACCTGTGCCTTAATTATGTCTAATACATGTCTCTCATTATAGTGATGGCGGAGGTAGACCTGAAAAGCGTCAGAGTGGAGAGAGAGACCATCGCCTCCACCTGAAGCTGTGTGTGTGTGTTTGTTTTGCCACAAAGAGCCCTTTTGTTTGAGTATAAGTAAAGACTGTGAAAGAGTAATAAAACACTCACCTTGACTGTTCTCTGTCTCCTGACTCCTCCTTTGCCCAGAACCCAAAGGTCTTGTTACAGTGAGCAACGATTCTCCCTGCTTTTTACAGTGCATTGTGGGATCTTTTAGAGAGCAAAAATAAACTGCAGTACGAAGATTGTGTTAAACTTTGTGCTGCTGCTGCAACCCCGGTAGTGAAGCCTTTGCAGCCCAAAAAGTCTTTTACCATCTCACTAACAAAGCATTTACCATCTCACTAGTGGCTTTGACTTATAACTGAACATTTGCCCACTTCGTGGAAAAAAAAGATATATATATATATATATTGTGTATTGCCATTCAACCTAAAAATATAGTGATATGATTTTTTATCCATATCACCCAACCCTAGTTGCCTTCCCTGGAATTTCTAGGGATCACACTTGATACCAAAAGAATGCAGACTTCTTTACCTCTAGATAAACTGGATCGAATTATAACTATTTGTGATTTCATCATTCACAATTCTCTTTTAGGAAACAAAATTGCAATGTGTATTATACTTCAGGGCCATTTATTCATATTCCACCTTCTCACCTTCTAAACGAAGGCTGTCGATCTACCCTTACATTTTGGACCATGTATCTCTTTTTCTATAATGGAATTCCTGAATCCAAAATGGAATTTACTGAGGCAGCTTCCTCCAACGGTTTCAGGGGCTACTTTGATGGGCTGTGGTTCAAGCGCTAGTTAGTGATTCCTTTTCATCTGCTCTTTTTGAAATTTACCCCATCATGGTAGCCAGCATCCTATGGGGCTCTTGATGGTCACACAAATGCGTTGTCGTTTATTGCAACAATAATCAACAAAGGTCTATCTTCTTGCAGCATGATCATGTCTGTATTGAGATGCCTGACTTGGCAGAGCATTAATTGACATATAATATAACATTAAAACATTTAAGTAATTTCTTACTCAAAGCACAACACATCCCTGGTTTTCATGATTCCATTGCTGACTCTTTGTCTCACTTTCGTTTTCAGGAATTTTTCACATCTAACCATAAGCCAGCAATCTTTGAGTACTGTGTCCTCCATTAGAGGACCTTATGCTCGATTAAGCCCATCCCTTTTACACTTTTTAAGTCATGGTATTTCCCCTCTATGCTCAAGGCATACAATTTTGCTTGATTTCAATATTCTTCATTTTGCAACTCTGCTAAGACCTAATTATTTCAGTCTTAGTGTATACTGTCTGTGCATTTATTGCTTTTTGTTTTAATGTCCGATTATTGAAACCTTCATCCATTAATACAATTTTGGCGGGCATACAGTTTCACGCAGTTTCATGTCATTTACCCGAATTCCCTAGTCTTTTTTCCTTTTCATCCATCCGGCTAATTCTAGGTATGTCATATTCACTGTTGTCTTTTGTTTTTGTACTTTTATGTTGAAATTCTTGTTTAGTTCCTGTTAGTTTTGTAGTCCTTTGTAGTCTTATTCCTTGTTTGGTTCTCCCTGATTATTTCTCATTCCCTTATTGTTTCCCCAGGTGTTCCTCGTTCCCTTGTTTGTTCCCTTGTGTATTTAAGCCCTTGGTTTCCCTGTTTTCTGTGTCAGTTCTTGTATGTATGAAGGTTTTTTTTGTTTGTGCTCGGTGCCAGGTTCACTGTGTCTTGCGTTTAATTTTTTGGGATTAAACTTGTTTATTTTTTCAGTTTATAAAAGCTGCATTTAGATCCAAATTCCTTGCCTGCCTTGTCACAAGGTATCAGAAAATCCTTCCCTACCATTCCTAAAAATGGCTTCCTATCTTTTTAGACATTCTATACCTCTTAAGTTCCACTCTCAGAGCAGTTTGTTTTTCTAAATCCAATAACGTTCTTTAAGAAGAAAGTTTCCTTCAT
This sequence comes from Xyrauchen texanus, assembly GCF_025860055.1. Classification (NCBI taxonomy): domain Eukaryota; kingdom Metazoa; phylum Chordata; class Actinopteri; order Cypriniformes; family Catostomidae; genus Xyrauchen; species Xyrauchen texanus. The sequence goes on along the minus strand of NC_068293.1, from coordinate 21,322,599 downwards.
GTCATTCTATGGCTTTTAGAGGTGTGGGTAATTCACATCATATTCTCTAGTTTAACTATTTCTTTTCTGATATTCTCTTCCAAAATATTTTTTTATTTCTCAAACATTCTAAAATAGATAGTTAAGATCAGGGTTGCACCATTGCAATATCTAAAATTCCCAATATTTCCTTTTGCCCATACACTTCTATGAAAAATGTTCTAAAGTCTAAAGCCTCACACTTCAGCTGCCTCCCCCTATTTAATAATTCTTCAGGGGACCCCACGACTCGCCATTGGTTCACATCTCATCTTTCCAATATGTTTCTATGTTGTGGTCCCTCCCCTCATTTGTATTCTAGCCATTCCTTCAGAATAGGAGCCGCCCCAGCAGCTGCTATAAAAGGACTTCCTGAGTCTTCCATCAAGACTCAGGTATCGTGGGCTTCTTCATCATACAAGACATACATACATCCCAACCTTCATTCAATCAACCAAGCACTGCTCACATTAAGGTACTCATCAAAGTTTCAATTTGTACTACACTTATGGTGGTGGTAGAATAATGTAATTGTCAACAAAAAAATCTATAATTGCACAAATTCTCTGCACTCCCTACTCTCACAATCTTAATTTATCCTTCAAGGGTATTGCACAATCTATGCTCCACTCCCTTATACTCCTGCAAGCATTGTTATCCTTTTCAAGGGTATTATGTAAACAATGCTCCCCTCCCTCATACTCCTGCAAGCATTGTTATCCTTTTCAAGGGTATTATGTAAACAATGCTTCCCTCCCTCATACTCCTGCAAGCATTGTTATCCTTTTCAAGGGTATTGTACAACAATGCTCCCCTCCCTCAAATACAGTGCCTTGCGAAAGTATTCGGCCCCTTGAACTTTTCGACCTTTTGCCACATTTCAGGCTTCAAACATAAAGATATAAAACTGTAATTTTTTGTGAAGAATCAACAACAAGTGGGACACAATTATGAAGTGGAACAAAATTTATTGGATATTTCAAACTTTTTTAACAAATAAAAACTGAAAAATTGGGCGTGCAAAATTATTCAGCCCCCTTAAGTTAATACTTTGTAGCGCCACCTTTTGCTGCGATTACAGCTGTAAGTCGCTTGGGGTATGTCTCTATCAGTTTTGCACATCGAGAGACTGAAATTTTTGCCCATTCCTCCTTGCAAAACAGCTCGAGCTCAGTGAGGTTGGATGGAGAGCGTTTGTGAACAGCAGTTTTTAGTTCTTTCCACAGATTCTCGATTGGATTCAGGTCTGGACTTTGACTTGGCCATTCTAACACCTGGATATGTTTATTTGTGAACCATTCCATTGTAGATTTTGCTTTATGTTTTGGATCATTGTCTTGTTGGAAGACAAATCTCCTTCCCAGTCTCAGGTCTTTTGCAGACTCCATCAGGTTTTCTTCCAGAATGGTCCTGTATTTGGCTCCATCCATCTTCCCATCAATTTTAACCATCTTCCCTGTCCCTGCTGAAGAAAAGCAGGCCCAAACCATGATGCTGCCACCACCATGTTTGACAGTGGGGATGGTGTGTTCAGGGTGATGAGCTGTGTTGCTTTTACACCAAACATAACGTTTTGCATTGTTGAAATGTTCGATTTTGGTTTCATCTGACCAGAGCACCTTCTTCCACATGTTTGGTGTGTCTCCCAGGTGGCTTGTGGCAAACTTTAAATGACACTTTTTATGGATATCTTTAAGAAATGGCTTTCTTCTTGCCACTCTTCCATAAAGGCCAGATTTGTGCAGTATACGACTGATTGTTGTCCTATGGACAGAGTCTCCCACCTCAGCTGTAGATCTCTGCAGTTCATCCAGAGTGATCATGGGCCTCTTGGCTGCATCTCTGATCAGTCTTCTCCTTGTATGAGCTGAAAGTTTAGAGGGACGGCCGGGTCTTGGTAGATTTGCAGTGGTCTGATACTCCTTCCATTTCAATATTATCGCTTGCACAGTGCTCATTGGGATGTTTAAAGCTTGGGAAATCTATCTGTATCCAAATCCGGCTTTAAACTTCTCCACAACAGTATCTCGGACCTGCCTGGTGTGTTCCTTGTTCTTCATGATGCTCTCTGTGCTTTAAACGGACCTCTGAGACTATCACAGAGCAGGTGCATTTATACGGAGACTTGATTACACACAGGTGGATTCTATTTATCATCATTAGTCATTTAGGTCAACATTGGATCATTTAGAGATCCTCACTGAACTTCTGGAGAGAGTTTGCTGCACTGAAAGTAAAGGGGCTGAATAATTTTGTACGCCCAATTTTTCAGTTTTTTATTTGTTAAAAAAGTTTGAAATATCCAATAAATTTAGTTCCACTTCATGATTGTGTCCCACTTGTTGTTGATTCTTCACAAAAAATTACAGTTTTATATCTTTATGTTTGAAGCCTGAAATGTTGCAAAAGGTCGAAAAGTTCAAGGGGGCCGAATACTTTCGCAAGGCACTGTACATTACAAGCTTTGGTTATTTTTTTCAAGAATATTGTACGCCCAAATACTCTCCCATTTCAGGGTTCAAAGGCATCACAAGCACTGGTTACTCTTTTTAAGGGTATTGCACAACCAATGCCCCCTTCCTTTCATGTGTCATAAGCTTTAGTTATCCTTTTCAAGGGTATTGCATGACCAACTGCTCATCCAATTTAGGGCTCAAATACAGCATTGGTTACTCTTCAAGTGTATTGCACAACAAATTTCCCCCTTCCCTTCATGTGTCATCAGCATTGGTTATCCTTTCCAAAACACCTTGCCCACTTCAGGGCTAATTTTCATCAAAACATTGGTTATTCTTTTCAAGGGTATTGCACAACCAAATGTTCACCCACTTAAGGGCTCATAAATATCATAAGCTTTAGTTACTTCAATCAAAGGTATTGCACAACTAAAAGCTTGCCCAATTCAGGGCTCAAATGCATCAAACACAAAACAACAAATGATGAGAAATAACAGCATGCCATATCCTTCACTGAATACTATAAGCTCTCACTTTAGAGTTTCACATTTAAAAAAACTATATTAAAACTAAATTATATATGTTTCCAATTTCTCTTTTACAGATTGTTCCCTGCCAGCATGAAGACCTGGTCGGTATTACTTATTTTCTTTCTTTTGGGGGGTCCTAGTATTAAAAGTAATTTCTGGGGTAGGCTCCTCTCCCCTGCCATCTTCCCTGACAGAATTTGACTGTTTGCTCAATTTTTCACCGGTCCAAGGACAATACTTTATATTGTATATTGTCAATATTTTTATTGTCATTCCCTTTATGCTATGCTGTTCTGAGTCTTTCTGATAGAAATGGAAGCATAAGCGGTAGTTCTGTCAGGAAGACTCGCACTGTACATGTCATTGTTTCATGGATAATTTCCTTTAACGAATCAATCTCTCGCTTTAAATATCTGTCAGCAGCCAACCACTCTGCTGCCTTCAGGTGCCGATGTGGCAACCACCTCCTTCCCACCACCACCAGAAGTCTACGCCTGATGGGGGTAGGCTCCTCGCCTCTGCCATCTTTCTTGGTTGGATTTGGCGGTTTGCTACATTTTTCACCAGACCATCAGACAGGAGCTTACACCAAAGGAATTTACTTTATTATTTTTATTGTACATCAATAAATTGTCATTCCCTTTATGCTATGCTGTTCCAAGTCTTTCTGATATATCCGTCCATCCATCCATAGGGGCATATCCCCTCTGTCTCCTCCCTGGTAATTGTGCCAATGTTGACAGCACATCACACTGTCAGCACAACAGCATGAGATTATTCTGAAATGTTGCCAGATTCAATACAGGGCATGAGAATCTGGGTCATTTCTTATATAATGTAAAATATTTAGAGCTTATATTGGGCCTATTGAGTATCAAAGAAAAGAGCTGGTAGAACATTAGCCTGTTACTTTTAAACTTCTGATCAACTTTATTCTACATTTCCAACACATTAGAAACAAATGATATCTCACTCCACTATAATCTTCTCCTTTTATTAAATATACTTTGAAATGTCATTATATCTTTAATAAAGCAGCGGCCTCATAGTTTAAATGTAATTACAAAGCAGCAATATGAGACAATGAATCTTCCATCATTTATAGATATAATAACCATGGAGGATCAGCCTGAGGATAAAGACAATTGAAGCGTTGGTGGCTCAGGATCAAGCTCTCTTCAAACACCTGTGATTATTGAGAGCTTGTGGAAGCTTCAGCATGATTAGAATGTTCTATTTCGGGGACCTCAGAAATTGCTAGTAGCATTTCATACGTTTGTAGCTAAATTCAGAGTTCAGTTAATGTGATCAGAACTTCAGCTCCAGCTCTGAAAAATAAGCTTCACTGTATTTGTTCAAAGGAAGATGCTCATATTCTGCTACAGCACAGGTAATGTGTAATTGACAGAAAATGTTAAACTGCAAAAAGAGATTATCTGGAATATAATCATACGACCGCTAAACTGCATATCTGACCACTGTCCCAGGCAACCACTTTCTCACATACTTTAGCAGTGTTAGTTTCACATTGCTTGTATCACTCTGCCTTCTCATATAATAAAGTGATTTCAACTCAAGTAATTGAATAATTTGATCTATTTTTTCATCCATCGGACCTACCAACAATGTAGGAAAAACTATTTTTTTTTTAAGTGATTACATAACCACCAAGGAAAAGTGGAAGTGGTTCGAGCAATGGGAGGGAGAGTGCCCTGGACTCAGCCATGATGGAGGAGAGTGCGTTTTGTTACGTTAATTCTATACTCTGCTTAAAAGCTTCACTTTATTTAGTAGACAAGCTACTGGAAGCTTGCTTCTAAAACAACCAGGCCAATTTAACAGTTACACTTGTGTAAAATCACCATGCAACAACTGCTTTATGCAGCACAATAGCTAGTAGCTAACAGCTAGCGGTTGTGTTATTGTTATGGTCAGTTTATGTTGCGTTTAAGTTAACGCCACAGCAGTAGAGGTGGCGCAACTATGACGATCAGCCTATAATCCCACCCACGCTGAGGAGACACTAAACTGCAGTGGAAATGCAAGGTGAGAAAAGCGAGTAGAGTTGAGTCGAGTCAAACTGTAACATGCAGTGGAAAAGTGCCATAAAATACACACTTACCCCAACACTGCCCTCCAACATGTATTGCTTCCACACACATCCTGCGTCACTGTAAAGGATCATGTAGGCACTGACCCAATCTGTGCTCCCGTGACGACCTTGTGTCGCCACTGCTGTCACTTCCATTCGGTCCTGTAGGTCAACTTGGAGCCAGGGCAACCTGTCTGTTGACTCTGGACTCCACCCACCTCCTCCTAGAGAATGCAAAAAGACTTCTATGAATGTCTATCAAACTCTGAGAACTTATTGTATTTTGAGTGAAGCTATTCTGTGATCAGGCTCATTTGGTGTGCTTGCTCAAAACCAAGAAATGAGGGAGAGAAATTTGGTATTCATTCAATTAATTATAGTACGGTCCGAAAGTCTGAGTCCACATTGGAAATCTGGGATTTAAATCTAATTTAAACCTGTAAATAAGCAGAGAGGGTTGGGATTTACCATATGACATAAAATGAATAAAAAATACACAAGGTTCTGCACTATATATAGGCCACTAAACGTATGTAAGCAAATTTGTGACATTGACCATGTTAACTATTTTATACAAAAGCTCAGATTTCCATGGTTCAATTTTAGCACACCAAATACTTTTTTGAAAACATTCTCAAATCACAATGGAATAACATGGATCATGGAATCTATGCCAGCTCAAGTGCATGATGTAATTATAGCAAAAGGAGGACATACTATATACTTAGAAATTCTGAAATTGATGTACATTTTTTTATTACATTTTTCACTCAAATATTATAATGATAATATAATATGCAATGCATAAATTCAAACTATCTTTTAACTAGTGATCTCAGAATTTTGGAAACCACTGTATATGAAAGAAAAATCTAGTTCAGTTTAGGCTCTCAGACTAGTTGCATCCATGTGGTTATCTGCTGTCGTTCAGTAGACAGATTCAACACCTAAACAAGCCAAAAAGACATACTTGACATCACTTAACATGTACAGCATTTACATTGAATCAGCTGAAGAGATGTGTGTCATAAAGATTATTTTCTGCCCCCATGATCCTCCAACCAAGACTTGTTTGGAGTGAGTAGTCTGGCTCAGACAGAAAGGTTAATTACTCAAGCACTGCAGATGGCAGCTTAACACCACAAGAGTAGATGAGAGCAGATTTTTAAACTTGGGACCTCTGACTTCAAGGAAGCATCGTTTACACAAAACCCACAGGGAGAGGAATCGATTGTTTGTTACAGATGAACATGGCAGAGGTTTGCCACATCTAAAATAGTGCAGAGGACATGCAATTACATGCAATGCAGAGGAGAGGGCAATAGGCAGTTCAATAACGTATCAAATCTGTGATTTTCAAAAGGTAGGGTCTTGTTTTCTCTCTTTTCATTGTGTCTAATTTATACACTCAAGGATGCAGTTTAGAATACTTAAATGTTCTGTATACGCTACCCAAAAATAAAAAATTCTATCATAATTTACTTAACCTCATGTTATTCCAAAATCATATGACTTTCTATCTTTCATGAAATACAAAAGGGGATGTTAAGCAGAATTTTTTGCCACAAATCACTTTCATTGCATCTTTTCTCCATACAAGGCTGTCCTTTTCTGTTCACTGGAAGTAAGACATATGGATTTGAACTGGACGACACAAGGGTGAGTAAATGTAAAATGTTTGCATGAACTATTCCTAAAACAAATGTTTTACATCTTGTAAATTCTTTATGTGTAATTACGAAATTATACGGTGACACAGACATGAATAAATTATCATACAAGTAGACTCTAAATCTCACCATCTCTTTTGTTTAGTTTGGCAAAGTATGCCGCCCGACTGTCTGAGAAATGTGAAGAGCTCAGAAAGGAGGTTGCAGGCAGAAGAGATGCCAGAGATCCATCACAGCTGTCTGGAGAAAAGAGCAACAAGCAAAAATTAGCTTATGTTAAAAACTCCTCCACTCGTGTCTATGTAAAATGTTTTCCATGCTGCCAGAAGCCATTTAGTGTCAGGAGTACCTGCTTCAAGTAAAATAATAATAATTTATTTAATTTTGGTGAAATTAAATGTTTAAACATGAAGCATCACATGTCTCATGTGTGGATTTGGTAAAAGCTTCATTCAAGCAAAATTGAAGAACTACAATAAGAACTAAAAAAGAAAAAAGAAAATGCATTTTCTGTTGCTGAAAATATTTGCAGTAATGTCTTTCATCAGAATGCGATTGCTTAGGAATGTGAATGCTAAAGATAACCTACTATCTGTCTTTCAATTTTTTTTGCACAAAGGAACACTTTCGTAGAATATAATCTCTCTCTGTCTCTCTCTCTCTCTCTCTCTCTCTCTCTCTCTCTCTCTCTCTCTCATATATATATACATATATATGTGTGTGTGTGTCTGTGTGTGTGTGCATGTGTGTGTGAGTGGGCAGGTTTAAGTGGTTTACGAGGACATTTTTTTAGGTCACAAACTGGTAGTTACAAGGGTTTTATGCTATAAATGTGGTTTATGAGGACAATTATATGTCCCCATAATTCAAATTGCTTAAAAAAAATCATACTAAACAATGTTTTATTGAAAATTAAAACATTTGGAAAGTTTTTTGTGAGGGTTAGGTTTAGGGGTAGGTTTAGGGTTAAAGGATAGAATGTATAGTTCATACAGTATAAAAATCATTAAGCCTATGGAGAGTCCTCATAATGATAGCTGCACCAACGTGTGTGTGTTGTTAAACCATATTAGATCACCTGCCAACCTGTGAGACTTCTACAGAAGCCACAGCCTCTGTTCTTTAAGGTTATTCAGTGCCTCAAAACACTCAATCAATAAGATGATATCCACAGCCACTTTACTGAAAAATTGAAATCAACATACTGTAAAGATCTGAGTTGAAATGTATTTATTGCTGACGTAATTTAACAATTACTTGAAACATATAAAACAATTACATGCTTAAATGTTTAGCATTTACATGATTAAATATGTTTTAAAGATTGTACAATCTGTGTAATTTTAATATATAATGGCTTAGTTTTAAAATGAGATGGAGAAAACAAGATTCTGGGTCAAGAAAGAAAGTATTGAAGGTTATCTCTACAGTATCAACAAAATATAGCCATGTACCTTAGAAAGAGTGACATAATTACGATTAAAACTCAGTAAATGTCTTAACTTCACTTTCTGAAGAAAAAGGTTGTGCTATATTATCATCTAAAGTTCACAGATGCTACATTTTTTTTACACACACATACACACCCACACGACACCCACGCACACACAAGTCTGAAAAACAAATGGAAACCTGGACTCTTCTTCATTGTAGATACTTTTTTTGTGATCAGTCCTCATTATTAGACCTCCAATAGCTTCAGGACACAATTACTTTAAAACCCTCCTATACCAAACCAAACATGCCACTGTACACAGCATGTTTTATCAATGTCTGTAAATCAAAATTGTAATTTAATCAGCATGTCGACAAACCCATCCTCATTCTTCTCCTGGGTATTTAGAGATGCTCAATCAGTTTTTTATTACAGTTCCCCAATGACGTGAATTACTTTGCATTGCAAGCATAGGCCTTGAGGCAGGAAGAAAGCGATATGAAAGGGTAATTGAATATCAATATTTACACAAGGGATTTCTTGGTCAGCTCCCCACCAGCGCTGATGCATTCCACAAAGTGATTGCTTTTTAAAGTCAACATGAAAGCCCGCTCGCAGCCCATTTGACTTCCATAAATGGATGCATTTCTAAGTGAAACAGGATATTTAATGAGAAACAAAATGTGGGACGGGACTTGGTTTTATCCACTGGAAATTGATTGGACCATGAAAAGTGGTGTTAGATACCAAAATGGAGCTATGTGGGGAGGGGTTTAAAAATAAGGGGGATTCAAGATATCAGACTAAAAAGAAAGATGTTTCAGAGGTGGGGCAAGTTCATACATTTGAATAAGTTAACCAAGACAAAAATACGTTTTATTTGAAATAACATGATGTGGCAGGGCGGAGGGCGAAGCCGGGTCGTGATTTTACACACCCAGTCCCTTATCAGTCTAATAAAGCCTCCGAGAGCGATAAAGGACTGGGTGTGTATAATCACAACACGACCATGCCCTCCGCTCTGTCACACATGCACCAAATAATCGCACACAATAAGACCAATTAGGTGTATTATATAGGAACTATTTTGATTTCATAATTACTTTAAAAACACTTCAGGGTACTTTATGTTCTGTTTAGTGCCACATGCAAGATTCAAAGGCTGAAAAAGGCCATAGCTGTACACATAATGAAATGACCCTCATGCAAATTACTTTACAAATTCTTAGGGTCAGATATACCCATTTTGTTTGAAAAAGAAGGCCTATGTTGTACTTCAATCACAGAAAACAGTCACAGAAGAATGCTGTATGCTTCCGATAACCCCTACCATTAAATTGAGACAACATATGTTCAGCTATTTACCCCCGGTAAGTGATAACCTCTTATGACCTTCATACATATGGCCACTGCTGTGGATGAATCTCTTAGCAGTATTTCTTTGTTTCATATTCTTATTTTGTAGCTCTCTTGACCTTTACAGGTACCCAGCAAAGAGACCAGCCACAGCAGAAAACAAGATCTCTTCTGAATACTCCCATGAAAGGTTATGGAGTGAATCATTCTGAAATGAGAGACTCTTGTTCAGGAAAACCTTACATGAATATCTCAGGCTGCATTAATTCCTCACAGAGGAGCAATTAACCATCATCCTCATCCATTTACAGCAATTTGAGGTTTAACACCTTTTACCACATAATCATAGCAAAGAAGTGTCATTTTACAGGAAATAACTTGTGACATTAGTGTCCATACACAGTAAGTAAAAATAACATTAATAGAATAGCTCACCCAAAATGACATGGGTGATTATTTACTCACCTCATGTCACACTTGAACACAGTTCATCGTGACCACATTTGTTGAGCAGCAAAAAGAACAACACACCAAAAAGCAGTTCTTTTCATTATATTTCAAGATTATATGGTATATTTCATGTCTTCTGAAATCATATGATTGCTTAGTGTAAGGAACAGATCAAAATGTATTATAAAATTCACAGAATAAAGGTTGTCATTCGCTGACACTTGTCCCCTTTCAGTGAGTTTTTAACTCGAGAACAGCTGCGACCTGATCATTCAATCAGTGTGTTGTGAACTAATCGTTTTGTCTGATTTGATAATCGGAACAAATAATGAATTACAAGGAGCCAGCTCAAAAGACCTGCGTGAAGATTCTTTAAAATTTGTCCTTTAGTGTAAAAATAAATAACTGTATGCAGGGTTGGAATGACATGTGGCACTGGTATTTGTGGGGTTAACTACTCATTTAAAGGTTGCAGATAGCAACTACCAAACATTTTTGGCTCCTCATTTGAATTTTTGCAGATATTTTGAAGGTTGCAACATATCAGTTTTACTATACAAGCTCATGAGAGCACTTCTGAGGAAATCTTGGAGAAAAAGACTGCTGGCTCTGGTGCTCCCTGTATGCTCGTTGAGCTCCGTTTAGGATTACTGTGCCTCCAGCATGGATCTGAGTGTGTCAGCACTCATGGGCTGCTGATCCGGGATCAGGGAGTGGAACGGATCTACTTGGACTCCAGCTCTCTCCCGAATGTTCCACAACTCCACGCCAACACACAGCAAGAAACTGTAATCTGGTGCAGAGCAAATGAGGACACAGTGAAAACTGGCAACCGGGCGATTACAATAATCACTGTATTCCAGCTATATGTGAGTCATGAGCTGTGTTCATATAGTGAATCCATTTGATTTTAATTAAATGGTGACCACGACAGGCTAGAGGGAGCTGAGTAATGCTTTCAGCTCAATGACGAAATGCAAGGTTTGAGTGCAGATTAGGTCAAATATGATTGCATAGTGCTGCTAAATGCCTCTGTGTGACCTGACTTGACAGCTCTCAGATCATGTATATGAACAGATGTCTGTAATACTGATTTAACACCAAAATTAAGAGGATCAAGCTGTTTTCATACATCTGAGTACCTTATCCTCCTGCTGTGTCTATTACACTTTTGAAAAACCTATCATAATACATCAGAGCTCCACAAGGATTTTGCCTCAACATATCTATGACACTGTCACACTGTCTAACTGAACCATTCAAACCTTTTTTGTCATTTAACCATCTTGTTCTCTCTCACTGTCCTGTAGCCATATCACAGTAACATTGTGATTGGGCTTGTCATAATTTAAGTGCTGTAAGCAATGTTAGACTTTCTGGAATTTCTGCAAGATATGGCTAATCAATTAGAGGCACACCCTCTTTTTAAAACCCTGCCTAACAAATATAACATTGCAACCAGTGTAATCAGAGATGAAGCAAGAGAGCAGCAGAACGTAATCTCAGTGTTGTCAAAGTAATCAAAAGCAATGGAAGCAAAACAACATTTGCTCATGACATACTAGGTTTCATATCTGTGGTCTGTTGAACATCATTCTGCAAAAAAATAAAATAAAAATAATACGTAAAATTGCCAAACTTGCCCTCTTTGATGATATGTATTTGTTATCAATAGAACTGCATTACCCTACTCCAGATGATGTCAATCATATGTATAATTGGATCAGCGTAAATAGCTTTATCACTCCTACACATGCTGGGAAATGAAAGCTCTCAATATCTGATTATATCGGCATATATCTAGAGCAAGCCATCAATCTTTAACATCATTGACTCCAACTGTCACTGCAGCACAAACAGATGCAGGCTGCATTAATTATAATTCACAATTGTCAGCACATTAGCGAGGACACTTGTGGTTGCTAGTGTGACATACTCTGTCTGACTGCATCTGAATTTAACTGTTAGTATTAATATTTTAGTTTTTATTTTAAATGTAATTTGAATTTAGAAATATTTTTTGTTTGATTTTATTTATTTATTTACTTGTTTGTTTGTTTGTGTGTGTTTCTCTAAATTAATTAAATCTTTAAAGCAAAATTGACTGGTAGAAGTGAGAGCCTAACTTGAATTTTCCGTGCATATAAAAGAAAGTTGTCACTGTAATAGAAATATGCCTGACATTTAACAAGGCCATAGTTAATGAGAAAAACAATGATAAACTAACCCCAACCAATGCAACCAACAAATGCATTGCATACAGCCCATTAATACTACCATCTTCTTATGAATATGCTGTCTTTGTTTATATCATTGGTGCATGACAGGGAATGGACTATATAACAGGATGTAGACAATGCAATAACAGGAGAAGAACCTCCAGATTCAATTGCACTTGACCCAGCCCATAAGAACTTTGCTCACAAAATTTGAATTTACACAATGTATGTCAGGGTACGTTTCTTGCTGGCATGGTTTACAGTTCACTTCTAAAACTTGCTATTCTTTTTAAATTAATAGGTTTGTTTAACTGTTCTTTTAATTAACATTAAAAATAAACTAATACATACTGTACATTACTTTATACATAAAATGTTAAACATTGTATAGGTAATGACTAGCTTTACTATTAAGAAATATAAATTAAGATGATTTGATATTACGAGGAAAAAAAGAATTTTCATCTGCAAAGAGCATAAAAAACTAGCATGAGTGCATTGACACACAGAATTCTCTCAAAGTTTAATAGCATAAGTTTTTATTTAGATGCATTAATATTTTCACTTTTAGCAGCAAAGTTAATATACAGCGCAAATTATGGTGAACAGCACTGCTGGTGCATCAGCATTTCAATGTCAGGGTTGGGAGGATTATTTTGGAAATGTATTCCACAACAGATTACAGAATACATGCTGTAAAATGTAATTTGTAACATATTCCATTAGATAACTCAAGGTCAGTAACTTATTCTAAATACTTTGGATTACTTCTAAAGCACTGATACATTTTTTTCACTTGTTTTGACTATAAAAATTCTGCCAGTACAGTAAGACAAAATACACAGGTTAAAAATACATTCTCTGAAAAACACAATTATCTTATGCAGTGTTGATTCTAAAGCAAGATTAATCAAATTTATCTTGTTTTAAGGATAACATTTTTACAGGAAAACAATACAAAAATGATTATCAAAAATACAATTTTTGCCCTAATATCTAAGGTCTTACTAGAAATGAAAATGATTTTCTTGATAAATAAATATGATCGTGCCTGGTAACATGTGCATATAAAATGGATAGAAATAGCATTTTAGCTTAGAGTAAAGCTGACAATTTACACAAGGTTTATTTCTATTTCTTCTGCTCCAAACTTTCTTCAAACTTAATTCTCCATCTTCGTGTATGAACATAACACATCATAAGACAGTGTTAGACAGAGAGGCGAAGGGAAGGAAAAGATGTGGTAGAAATGCACTTTGGATCGCATCATTTACGTATATGTATAAATGTTTTCAATCTGAAAGGACTAAATATTAAAGGAAACAAATGACAATAAAATGCAAAGAAATCTCTTCAGTAAATCAAAATACATTATGAATGTAACTGTATTCTAATTACCAAATATTTATATTTTAACTGTAGTGGAATACAGTTACTTATATTTTGTATTTTAAATACGCAATCCCTTTACATGCATTCTGTTACTCCCTACCCTGTTCACTGTAGAATAGGGGACACTAGAAGTGTCCCACCTCTTATTGAAACAAAAAATATTATTATTGGTTAGAAAATATCCAATTGGGTATAAAATAAACGTTCTGATTGGTAGCTCAGCTGAGTCGGACTGTCTATCCACCTCCCGTTGCACTGTGTAAATTTAGAGAGAATCTCTGAACAATTATTAAAAAAAAATTCAATAATCACAATTCACTCAATGGTGCTGTGGTAGCACATCATTATAGTAACAAACAAAAACAGAACAACAAAACTTGAAATCTAGAGAAATTAGTTTCTGCTACGATTTTATTTATAATTTTCAATGTAGGCTACTTACCTTATGAAAGTGTATTGCATACAGTCCATCTCAGCTGCGAGTCACCACAGTAACTGAGTGATCTCTGTTTCTGGACACTGAAAACTCAGTTTATTTCACATCATGGTAAAGAAAACATATTTCTACTAAAGCCACTTAAAGGAATAGTTTGCTAAAAAGCATGTATTTTAATTCATATATATATATATATATATATATATATATATATATATATCTCTCTCTCTCTCTCTCTCTCTCTCTCTCTCTCTCTATATATATATATATATATATATATATATATATATATATATATGTGTGTGTGTGTGTGTGTGTGTGTAGACAAGTGGTTTAAAGCCATTTTTTGTATTACACAAAAATGTTGGTGTGGCCCCTTTAAGAAATCCTCATTCTGTGTGGTGAGATTTCCCTCTGGAAAGCAGTGCATGTGTGAGAGGCTGTGAGAGAGAAATATATGGTGCAGCTACCATGAGATCTTCAGGTTAAAAAGTGGTAAATATCCACTTTGGCTAAATTTACATTGTATATTGTAAAGTTGCACTATTTAGTTAATGTGTTAGTCTAAAATAAGATGTTTGATATGTAATTTGACTAGATGCACGGAGCTTGCATGTGTAATGATTGTTCAATGTATCATGCATTTCTGTGTTATTGCTTTGGTTTACTAAAAGTGCTCAGTTAAAGTGCTTGAGTTGAGTTAAACATTTATTTGAGAGCTTATATGTGTAATGTGAAGTCAAGCTATATGTGGCTAAGCTAATATGGGTTTATATTTGTTTTCCCATGTACTTTCATGTACAGGTGCTGGTCATATAATTAGAATATCATCAAAAAGTTGATTTATTTCAGTAATTCCATTCAAAAAGTGAAACTTGGATAATGTATACATTCATTCCACACATACTGATATATTTCAAGTGTTCATTCCTTTTCATTTTGATGATAATAAATGACTACTAATGAAAAACCCCAAAATCAGTATCTCAGAAAATTAGAATATTGTGAAAAGGTTCAATATTGAGGACACCGGGTGCCACACTCTTATCAGCGAATTAACTCAAAACACCTGCAAAGGCCTTTAAATGGTCTCTCAGTCTAGTTCTGTAGGCAACACAATCATGGGGAAGACTGCTGACTTGACAGCTGTCCAAAAGATGACCATTGACACCTTGCACAAGGAGGGCAAGACACAAAAGGTCATTGCTAAAGAGGCTGGCTGTTCACAGAGCTCTGTGTCCAAGCACATTAATAGAGAGGCGAAGGGAAGTAGTAGTAGTAGTAGTAGTAGTCCTTTATTGTCACATAGTAAACCAGTGAAATTGGCCATCGACCTGTCCATACAAACATACATATGACAAGGGGATAGACAGGACAGGAAGACAGGGAATTAGAAGAAATACAGCATGACATGAGGAGAGGAGAGGAGAAAAAAAAAGGCAGCCCCCAGACTATGCTCCTTAAGAAGTACAGTGTGGGAACAGGGAAAAAAACACCTCAGCAACATTAGCACATAATCAGTACACTCTACAACATGAACAAGACTTGCAACAGGGGAGGGATTGGGGGTGGAGGTGGCCCAGCACAGGCAAGCAGCCATCCGGACCTGCAGCCATGTTCGGCGCTGGTCACAGACCCGCCTGTCAGACTGGGGGTACAAAGCGGCTAAGGCGAGGGATAGGGTATCGGGCGGATGATTGCATATCTGTATATATGTGTAAGAGTTCATGTGTGTGTAGGCCTGGAGAGTCGCTATGCCAGCATCTAATCTAGGTGCCTCAGTCCGCAGGGTTGTCATAGCGATACACAGTAAGTTGCCATGGAGACAACCTTGATCAGGTCCCAGACATAGTCAACAATCACCAGGTGTCTGGGGAGTCGGGAAGGAACGCAGAGTGGCTCACTGCAGTGCTCTTCCGGGGAGTTGTTGTTCCAACAGCGGCCTTGGCCAAGGCCAGTGCTGGTTGAGGGCGGCGAAACAGATAAGATTGGGATTGTTTGGTCTTAAGGAGAGTAGCCGCATTCTAATTTACACGGCTATTCTCCTGGTCCATTTTGGTCTCTGAAACGATCCATTTGCCTTTGCAAAGCTGTGAGCTTCTCCATGATGTTATCCGTATTTTGGTTCATAGACCCAGTCTGAGTGCAGACAGCTCTGCCCACTGTTTCAATCATGACGGGCAGCCTTGTGAGGCTTTGGACAGCTGTCACCGTCTTCTTAACTCCTCGATAAACCAGGGCAATGCCTAATCCAATCAGCAGAAGACCTGTTATCATGGTACCGAATAGGTAGATATCTTCAACGTCCTCCACGGAAAGAGCCGCCAGACACACGACCCGCCACCTCTCCCACGCGTCCATCGTGTAGCCAGCTGCGAACGTTCCGTCAGGGCAGACAGGTTCCCCGAACCCAAGCTTCTCGTCGAGAAGATGGTGTCAATTGCGTTGAGAGACCAGTTGATCAAATCCATGATGACTTAGTTTGAAGAGCAGTGCTGAGAGAGTCTCTCAAGTACAAGACAGTAGACTAGATATGACGAGAGGAGCAAAGCAGGGAAGATAAGGGTAGGGAGAGGGTGAGAAAATGCGACCGCCTTCGTTGAGAGCCAAGAGAGAATGAAAGGAAAAGATGTGGTAGAAAAAAGTGTACAAGCAATAGGGATAACCGCATCCTGGAGAGGATTGTGAAACAAAACCCATTAAAAAATGTGGGGGTGATTCACAAAGAGTGGACTGCAGCTGGAGTCAGTGCTTCAAGAACCACCACGCACAGACGTATGCAAGACATGGGTTTCAGCTGTCGCATTCCTTGTGTCAAGCCACTCTTGAACAAGACACAACATCAGAAGCATCTCGCCTGGGCTAAAGACAAAAAGGACTGGACTGCTGCTGAGTGGTCCAAAGTTATGTTCTCTGATGAAAGTAAATTTCGCATTTCCTTTGGAAATCAAGGTCCCAGAGTCTGGAGGAAGAGAGGAGAGGCACAGAATCCACGTTGCTTGAAGTCCAGTGTAAAGTTTCCACAGTCAGTGATGGTTTGGGGTGCCATGTCATCTGCTGGTGATGGTCCACTGTGTTTTCTGAGGTCCAAGGTCAACGCAGCCAACTTTATGGAGATGCAGATTTCATTTTCCAACAGGACTTGGCACCTGCACACAGTGCCAAAGCTACCAGTACCTGGTTTAAGGACCATGGTATCCCTGTTCTTAATTGGCCAGCAAACTCGCCTGACCTTAACCCTATAGAAAATCTATGGGGTATTGTGAAGAGGAAGATGCGATACGCCAGACCCAACAATGCAGAAGAGCTGAAGGCCACTATCAGAGCAACCTGGGCTCTCATAACACCCGAGCAGTGCCATAGACTGATCGACTCCATGCCACGCCGCATTGCTGCAGTAATTGAGGCAAAAGGAGCCCCAACTAAGTATTGAGTGCTGTACATGCTCATACTTTTCATGTTCATAATTTTCAGTTGGCCAACATTTCTACAAATCCTTTTTTTTGTATTGGTCTTAAGTAATATTCTAATTTTCTGAGATACTGAATTTTGGATTTTCATTAGTTGTCGGTTTTAATCAACACAATTAAATGAAATATATCAGTCTGTGTGTAATGAATGAATATAATATCCAAGTTTCACTTTTTGAATGGAATTACTGAAATAAATCAACTTTTTGATGATATTCTAATTATATGACCAGCACCTGTATAGGCACTGCCCTATTTCGTAGATAGGATTTAATTTTATTTATCTGTGTTGTTTTGTAACTGGTATCCTAATTTGATTCATATTTATACTTTATTTAGGATTGTATAGGGAATTAACTGGTATTGTTATCCAGTTTCGTTAAGTTTCAAGTTTCAAATACACCCGTATTTTGTTTAATATAATTCATTTTTTTATTAGAACTTCTTCAAAACAGCAGTGAGTAAATTATCCCCAAGGAAAAGAATGTGAGTTTCGGTGTATGTTTGTGCACACACACACACACACACACACACACACACACACACACACACACACACACACACACACACACACACACACACGTTGTGTTTCCATGTTTTATGGGGACTTTCCATAGACATAATGGTTTTTATACTGTACAAACTTTATATTCTATCCCCTAAACCTAACCCTACCCCTAAACCTAACCCTCACAGAAAACTTTCTGCATTTTTACATTTTCAAAAAACATAATTTAGTATGATTTATAAGCTGTTTTCCTCATGGGGACCGACTAAATGTCCCCACAAGGTCAAAAATTTCGGGTTTTACTATCCTTATGGGGACATTTGGTCCCCACAAAGTGATAAATACACGCTCACACATACACACACACACACACACACACACACACACACACAAAACAGGGATTCCATCAACTCTTCGACATCAGAGTCCTCAGTGAAAGGGATGAAAAATAAGAGGAACAAAAGGAAAAAGAAGCCAAGCAAGAGGGAAAAAAGGGTGGGGTGGGGGGGGGGTATGATATATGTCTATATCATTTAAAATGAAAAGTTGACAATGTTTGATTTAAATGAAAAAGTGTTGTAAATCTGTTTTGAAATAAGTTGTTTGTAAAATAAAGGTTATGACGTAAAGGATATTATATTTTGTGTAAGTATATTTATTGCACCAACTGTACCCTATAACTACACAGATAAAGGGGGTAACAAGCACCACTTTAAATTACAGCCTGCTGATATCGTACTTACTCTGTAACTACATGAAACAAGGCGGTAACTATTACCACTTTAAATTACAGCACGCAGATGTTGTACTTACTCTGTAACTATGTGAAACAAGGAGGTAACAATTACTACTTTAAATTACAGCATGCATATGTTGTACTTACTCTGTAACTATGTGAAACAAGGAGGAAACAATTACTACTTTAAATTACAGCACGCAGATGTTGTACTTACTCTGTAACTACATGAAACAAGGGGGTAACTATTACCACTTTAAATTACAGCACACATATGTTGTACTTACTCTGTAACTATGTGAAACAAGGAGGTAACAATTACTACTTTAAATTACAGCACGCATATGTTGTACTTACTCTGTAACTATGTGAAACAAGGAGGTAACAATTACTACTTTAAATTACAGCCCGCAGATGTTGTACTTACTCTGTAACTACATGAAAAAAGGGGGTAACAAGCACCACTTTAAATTACAGCTCGCATATGTTGCACTTACTCTGTAACTATGTGAAAAAAGGGGGTAACAAGCACCACTTAAAATTACAGCCCACAGATGTTGTACTTACTCTGTAACTACATGAAACAAGGGGGTAATAAGCACCACTTTAAATTACAGCCCACAGATGTTGTACTTACTCTGTAACTACATGAAACAAGGGGGTAATAAGCACCACTTTAAATTACAGCCCACAGATGTTGTACTTACTCTGTAACTACATGAAACAAGGGGGTAACAAGCACCACTTTAAATTACAGCCCACAGATGTTGTACTTACTCTGTAACTACATGAAACAAGGGGGTAACAAGCACCACTTTAAATTACAGCTCGCATATGTTGCACTTACTCTGTAACTATGTGAAAAAAGGGGGTAACAAGCACCACTTAAAATTACAGCCCACAGATGTTGTACTTACTCTGTAACTACATGAAACAAGGGGGTAATAAGCACCACTTTAAATTAAAGCACGCAAATGTTGTACTTACCCTATAACTACATGGAACAAGGGGGTAACAGGCACCACTTCAATTTACAGCCCGCAAATGTTGCACTTACCCTATAACTACATGGAACAAGGGGTAACAAGTTGGACTTACACTGTAACAACACAGAACAATGTTATATTTACACAGTAATTACAGATTTTTTTTTTTGAGAAATATGCAGTGTATGTTCTTGCCAAATTGCTCGCAAACCTAAGATTGTTGTTAGTCATACATTTCACGTAATATATATACAATATATCATATTAAAATAGTTACCCCTTAGTTATAAAATACAGTATAAATTATTTGTAATTTTCCATGTTGTTTAGCATTATAGGTCATTCATACCATGAAATATTAGATTAGTTTCCCCTTAGTTATAAAATACTTATAGTATAAATTATTTGTAATTTTCCATCTTGTTTAGCATTATAGGTCATTCATACCATGAAATATTAGATTAGTTACCCCTTAGTTATAAAATATTTATAGTATATATTATTTGTAATTTTACATATTGTTACCCCTTACTTCCCCAAACTTTGCGTATTGTTCCCTCATACCTACACGTAATTAATTTATAGGTACACTATTATTACATAAAGGTATGCTGTAAATTCTGTGTTCTTATGCTATAAATTGCGAGCTGTAATCTAAAGCGTTACCGACTATGCTTTGACACTGCACATGGCTGTCAGGTACTCAATTAGAGTATAATTATACTTAAAAAAGATGTTGCATTTTCATTTTCTAGTGTTTATCATCAACAATTTGTTGACTGCTGTACATTTTAAAAGTTTAACACCTGACAAACACAGCTTTTCAAAGCTGATACTCAGAGTATTCATAGGAGAGATAAAAAACACTCTTATTAATAACTTTCTGGGGGGAATTTAATCCTGAAAGAAAGCTTGAGGATTTATTTCCAGATGTAGACATTTTTCTTATACTGCACTTCTGTTATTTTCTTATTCTAAACCTTTCTGTGCTGCAGGTGTAGTGAGAGAATGGCTTAATCAAATCATATCTCAGTTAATTCTGACTGTTAAATAGTTACAGTATATGTTCATTCCTGGATGTTCTATTTGCATGTGTAATTGGAAAGGAATATTAATTGCACATAAGGGTTGAATGTACATGTTGTCAGGCTAGTATAATCCAGGAATATTTTACATGAGTAGTGACCATGTAATATCAAATAATAGAGAATGACTGTTGCTGTGTACAAACACTGAGTTTTTCCAAACACTGCTTTGTGTTTGAAGTCATTGAAAGGATATTTCCAATAAGTAATTTGTTTTGGTTGCAGCAGTATGTAAAAAAAAAAATGCTAACCAACTGTGACAGGGCCGGGTCGTGATTATACACACCCAGTCCCTTATCAGTCTAATTAAGTCTCCGAGAGGGATAAAGGGCGATTGTGGATGGTGGTGCGACGAGAGAGATATCGTTTACGGACATGTCCATCATGTGTATGTGTTTGTCTTTTGTTTAAGTTAACCATTAAAATATTGTTTATATCGCTAGGCCGGTTATCGCCTCCTCCTTTCCATTGAACTGCTTTACACCAGCGTTTAAGTATTTTCCATTAATTATTTTAAAGGAAAGAAACTAGACCAGGAAATGTCTCAATGTACTAATTTCTCTTACAATGCTTGCTTTCTTCCAATGAGAATCTATAGCAGTTATGTGTATTTGAGCAGTTTTAAGCTGAATTTTACAGAAATGATCCACAAAATGTAAAAACGTTATTGCTGGGTAACTTGAAATAGTGACACACGGTCAGGGGTGGATTTAGTGATTTGGGGGCCCTAGGCAAAGTACAGGAATGGGGCCCTCTTCAATGACACACATTTAGGGTGATTTTCTCTTAAAGTTGCTGTAAGCCTTTTTATTATTATTATTTAGTTTTTTTAAGAAATGGTATGGAGAAAATATTCCTAAGTCCTGAAAGATTTCACTGACTATATATGTGACCAGGTCAATAAGCAGCTTTCTCCACAGCAACGTAATTTTCCTGCGACGCTTTTGTAAATAACACACAAGGCATCAAAGGAAGACCTCACTATTTTATTCTCTGTTGATTTTCTTTATTTCCTGATATTCCAGAGTTATTAATAATGTCTGACAACACATTATAAAAACAAAATCTGGCTACTATTAACTACAATACAGTATATACCACTACCAGCCGCGGCCCGTGCATTTTAAGTCTAGGACTTCAGTGAGATTCATGCCATAAACAAAACAAAGTTTCACAATGAATAAGACACTGTATCATACATTACGTGGCAGCCAACTAATAATACCAGGAGGTCTAATATCAAGAAAAAGCTCTCTAATAATATTTGCGATTTAAATGTTGCTTGCAATAAATTTTGTTTCGTCAGGGTACACGGATACTTTTCAGAACTTTTTCTGACACTGAATGCTCAAACAGCCTAATTTACACTTAGAAAACAACTGATGTTGCTATAACAATTCAAAAATGCACTTAACAATTTACTTGAAGTGAAAATCAGTCCTCCTTTAGTGGTTAATTAATTAATTGCATGATCATGCAGAACATCTTGTGTTTTTAAATCCATAAGGATCTCTTCCTCAATGGCAATACCAGCAGTGATGACAGCCGACTCGTCAGGAAGAACTTGTGCTCTTCGCCTTCAAACGATGTCACTTAAAGCATGATTGCTTCACTCAATGACAGCTAGAAGGCCTCGACTGGGATATATTCTAAAGACCACACCCACAATAACAAATAAATCAATCTGATTGGCTAATGAATCTGACAATCTGACTTTAGATGCTCATTCACTTACACTGTTGAGAGATTCTGTGGAAATTCTGAAGGCCTGACGGGGCGTAGTTCAGACTCACGCGCTGCTTCGGGCATGTGATTTTTTTTGCTATTCATTTGTAGATTAATTAGGAGTAGAAAGTGATTGAAAATACATAGGCTAAAAGGTCAATGAGAATGAAAGGATGAAAAAATATTTATTTATTAGGCATGTTAAGCCAGCAGGGAAGGCTTTGCTGGCCTTGAGAAATTGCCACTGACCACTACAATATCTTTTTTCTTTCTCACGCTCCCTCTTTCTCCGTGCACTTTTCCTCCATCAACTTCACCTTGAATAAAATATATCCAAATTATTAGACTAAAAGTTGACTTTGCACGTTTCCAGAAGGCTTTAATAAACTTTTACATTTGGAAACCTGGGTGAAAACCTGACTACAGTCAGAGAATTATTATTTATTTATTTTTATTTTTTTTTCATAATCATCAAATTGTTGACTATAGCAGGGTTTCTCAACCTTTTGCCTACTGCGACCCACTTTTTTTTCGTATGCCAGTCATACGACCCACTAAGGCTGGAAATAATTCAATAACTGAAATGCCTCTTAGATATATAGGCTACTACTCCGTAGGCCTATGTTCATTATAATTAATTTCACAAAAACACAGAAAAATTTTCAATAGACAGACTATGAGGCAAACTGATTTTTTTTACTCACGTTAATGTGACACTTGAGACTGCCGCTCTGAAATAATCATATCCAGACGCGGTGGAATTTGGGAAATTGCGACTCGTAGTGTCGCACACAAACTAGCTGTTGTCAGCCTATTCCTGCTTTTTGTTTTCGTTGTAGTCACTGTTGAAAATCCTGACTCGCAAAGATAGGTAGTGCTAAATGGCAAGAGAAACTTCGTTGCACGTTCTGCAAGTTCAGGATATTCGTGTCTGGTTTGAATCCAGAATGAGCTCAGGTCTGTTTTGCGAAAAGCAAGCTGCAGGCTGCCGTAAGATGCAAGTTCCACTAACTGTGTTTGCAAATTAATGGGGAGTACAACATCCACATCACTTGGATCTACTGAAAAAGGATCGCGAATCCATGCATTCCCAACTCTTCGGTCGTTGGGGAAATAATCAGAGAATTTCTGTGTTAATCTGGTCAGGTGTTCCCGGACAATTCTCTGTATGTCGGTGCTGATGTGAGGGAATTCCTGCAGAACATCAGTGAGGTTAGGAAACATGTCAAAAATGTTCTCCTGCACTCTCTTCTCCCACAATACCAACTTCCGTTTGAATGCTTCAATTTTGTCAGCCATCAAGAAAACACTTTTTGAAGCTATTGTGAGCGACATCAATATTGCTATTGCTGTCTTTTAATAGGTCTCGCTTTCGTACAAAGTAATCCACAGGTTTACCCACACATGTTGGATGTTTAGTCTGTAGGTGACGTTCAAGTTTGGATGGCTTCATGGACTCATTTGCCAAGACCTCACCACACTCGACACACTGTGGTTTTTCATCCGAAGAAGTAAATCCATATTTAATATAGTCCGGGTTGTACTTGCGTAGTTTACATTTTGCTGCCTTTGAAGTTGAAGGAGTTTCCGAATCTTCTGCTTTTTTTCTTTTAAAAAACGGATGCATTTTGTCAAGCTAACAGGCCGTGGCAGCGTATAATTTAATAATAAGGTCTGACATAGCAGGTAGCGCTAGTGTATGTAAGATTATGTAAATAGAGTAGGACCTTGTCCAATAAGAGCCTTTCGCGGCAATAATAAATTATTTTGATAGGATAGTTGAAATACAGCGTTAGAAGCCACGGCAATAATGAAGTAAGTCATTTGAAAATCAGATTCGTTGGAGGACTGGCTATGTTTACATGCACAACTTTTCAATCTGTGCACGTTTATATGATTAGGTGTTAAGGCTTTTTAGTCCGATTGAGCCGCCAATTCGTTTACTAACGGATTATTTTGTTGCACTTGCACGTATTGCAATGAGCCTATTGTGAAGCCCACTGATTGGCTCTGCTAGTGAACACTGAAGTCTTGCGACCCCCTACAGAATTATCAACGACCCACTTGTGGGTCGCGACCCACCGGTTGAGAAATCCTGGACTATAGTGAATGCTGTGCTAGTGGAAGCAGCGGTGGGTGGCGATGCAGGCTGTTCAGAAGTCTGATCCGTTTGGAAAGACCTCCCGAAGTCTCGATTCTGTAAAAAAAATATTCTCCACAATTTCAAACAAAACTAAACTAGCAACTATGTAGCTTAACTAGTAACAAAACTGTCCAAGCAGTTTTGCTAACTTGTAGGTGTTTACGAACTTTTGTAGATGCATAAAAACCTTGGAATATTCCACAACAGCCTGATCTGAGGGGGAAGGGGGTTGCATGTATTGATGGTGCTGAAAATAACAGCAATCATATCGGTGTTGTAACAGTGATATATAACATTTCAGCACACGTTATTTAGCATATGATAATTACATATTATTTATATTTATAGGGGGCCCTTGGCTTCCGAGGGCACTAGGCGGTTACCTACCTTTGCTCGTGCTAAGTCCGCCCCTGCACATTGTACCTAGAGAGGATAAACGCAGTCTTTTTACTTTCTTTAAAAAAAAAACTTTAAATAAATATCGAGAAGAGCATGCTATGGATAAAACTTCGACATTTCTAATTCCCAAATGAACATGGATAACATGAGCAAGGATACCTACATTTGCTCCAAGGGAAATTAAAGCTAATAACTTAACATGAATTAATTTATATATAGATTCAGATCTTATTAAAGGTGATAGGAAAAAAAGAGTTCACAGCATCATAGTGAGTGTGTTATGAGATGTTATGAGCAGTTCTGTTCACTTAAGCTAATGTTATAAGGTAGATAATCGCCATTAAATTACCGTTTCTTTTTAAGTGACTGTAATGATCATTTGCCTCAATTTTGTTTCACAGTCTCCACAGCTTTCAATCAAATTACTGTGTAATTTAACTAATTATTTTACAACAAAAAAAAAAAAACGCAGATCTTCATCCAACCCACGTAAGAATATTGTAAATTCAATTTATGAGAATATATAGCCAAAAACCGCGCCTTTCACGGCAGTCTCCCATTCGTTCCAAGTTTTACAAAGCTAGTCAGAATGAGCAACAGAAGCCAAGGAAGAGCTTAGTGAAGGGTCAATTGTAACAAATGAGTAAAGCTACCCTGCGATTGAATCTACTCTGAGATTCAGGCATAGGGGAACTGCAAGAAATCGGGGTTATAAAACAATAAATTCAGACAGAGCCCAAGTGTGTCTCGATGTCAGCATTTTAGAACAGGGGCATCTTGACGAAAATGCATTTTTATAGGATTGAACATTTTTAACACAATCTCCACAGATATGTACAATCTGCTGACTATCCACTAACATGCAATGCAAATAATTTTGTCAAACCAAGCTTTTCAGCTTCAGAAATTCATCAAAATCATTGTTAAAACCTCTCATTCAGTTAACTGTATCTCTGCAGATGTGAAGCAGGGGATGAAGTGATAGGCTGATTGATATTGCCTGAATAAAGCCTCGATTAATCAAACTTTTCATTCTCTGACACCCACACAGCATAAATTAGCATGGAGATGAAGTCAAGTTTAAAATATGGACAACACAGTCAATGCGCTTCGCAACCTCTCACCTTTCAAGGTAATTTATATAATCTGCTATTGTCTTAATTCTCCAAAGCATTCTCCCCTTTTCACTTTCAAAGGTGCTTTAATTTGATTTCTTCTCTCCTTGCATGACAAGATAACAGTAAATGAGTTGGTCGTGACTCTTCTGAAAACTGAAAAGATTAGCCTCTAGCATTAAACCAGTCATTCTCCATCCAACTACAGTGCCTAACATATTATACAGGAAACAGGGGAAAGCAAAGCTAAAAAAAAAAAGAAAATACTAAAGATTCCCTTCTCCTCTATGCTAGTAGGAAATCTGGTCAGCTCCACAGGAGAGCTCCCTCCCTGTGTTTGACCTCATAAGAAAGTTGAAATAAATTACTCTATCATGCTAATGCCCAACAAGACTCCTCTCTCCCCCGCTGAGAGAAGAGTTGTATTTAGAATGTTTAATCAGTCAGTCTATCCCTGAATGGCATTATGACATGCAAACAAATTGAGTATACAGTATGTACAGTATGTCCTGTTTGGGTCAATGCACATTTTGCACTAATAACTGGGAGTCATTGAATTGGACAGCAGGGATCACAAACATTTGGACAGATTTTTTTTTAATTCCATCATTCATGCAAGCATTGACTGACAACACAGCCCAATTATTTAGAATTTATAAAATTCCAAATTTTTATTCAGTCCTATTCCAATAATGACAACATAAAGAGTGAATAAACGGCAGCCAAGTATGTTAGTGTCACTGTCCTTCAAGGGGTTAGTTAGGTGTTCTTCTCCTGTCCAGCACAGTGTGTTCAAGAGATAATGAGAGGTCAACAGCATGTTTGTTAGTCTCTAATATTTTCAGGAATATTCATGCCTTGCACACGGTATATATCACCAAGGGCTGGACTGGAAATCTGTCATACCGGACATTTTCCTGGTGGGCAGACGCACTTTGGGGCCGATCAGGGAATGACTGGCCATCGGGAAAACCGAGTGGCCCAGTGGGTTGCCATGAGACCATTCCGCGTTATGCAGAATGGATCACAAAATGGTGCCACGATATGCAGAAAAGGACAGTGAGCCCCCCAACCCCTCCACCCCTCCAACTTTTTGGCCAGTTGCTATGTAAAATACCGGGCCGATTTCTCTTCCCAGTCCAGCCTTGATATCACATAATTCTCTATGGCTTAGATAACTCATTTTGCTCATCTTAAAAACAAAGCCCCTATTTTATACATTTTTGAGGATAAAATATTCTATTCACCCAACCCACAGACAATGTCTAGTTTCGCAAATCACAGAGTCCCTGGGCCCGACTCACTTGTTTAGGTGAAACAAGGCTTTCATCCTGTGTCATGTTGGGAATCTCTACTGTCCCAGTGGTCGCAATAAAAGGGTTGTAGTTTTTCTTCCAGGGACACCAGATCTGATAGGACATCCCCTTGTTATCCCTCTTTGAGAACCGAGAAAGAGGCTCCTGAGAGAGACTGCGGAAACCATTATCGCTGTTACCTGACACAGATGACAAGGGCATGATGGATCTCCAGCCTTATTCTGGTGCTTCTGTGGTAAATAGGAGAATATCCTTTAGCCTGTTCTCAGTGAGGATTCACTTCAACTGAGGTGGCTGATCCAAAGAGCATATTTAAAGTACAGCGTAATGAAATGCATTATTGAAAAGTTTTTGTTTCATACAGTATATAACAAAGCAAATAAAAACTGACTGTACATTAAAAAAAAACTTAGAAAAAAAAGAGAAATTACAGATATCATAGTATGAAACCAAACTAACAGGTGTTCCGTATTATAACGTAGGCGATTAGCGTGGTTGGATCTTATTTGTATGGGCAACCACAGAAATACAGTACATGCAGGTGGAAAGGCACGGTGCTCTCTTGACTTTTAAAATTATAGCTGCAAAGGGGACCGACTAAGAGAAGCCTATATGCTTTAGAGAATATTTAAAGGTGCATATTTCAATGTGGAGTGTTCAGGAATGTTATCATGCCTGAAAAAACATTTAAACTTGATTGGAAACCGGCGAACATGGACCGCAGTTCTGGTGGCGCTTGTGCCGAACTATTCCCAAATATCAAGGCTAACATTACAGTGAAAGCAGCTGAAAGCGACACGTTCATAAAATGTGTCCTTCACTACAGTAATGTTAAAAATTACAGACCAATGTAAATGCGTGACAAGAAAGTAAGTGACAAGAAATAGAATAAATAAATAAAATACCATAAAAAGGCTTATTGTAGGCCTACAGCAGCAATGTCACACAAAAACAACAACAACAACAAAAAAACTATCTCAGCGCTTCTTCAATGACAGTAAAATATAGCCTTTTTAAGTTAAAAATAACTTTAACTTTTAAAAACGCGCCCCTAGTGAACGGCCCATAAGACGTGTTGCAAAGACCAAACTTTAACAAAACTTGACAGCATCAACATCCCCGGCATTAAAACAGCGTAACTAATCAATAAAGTTAATTTGGTCTACACTAAATGTGCAATAGCTCTCGTATTCTCTCCACTCTTTGACATTATTTGAGGCTCTGGTATAGCGTCACATTAAAACCTTTTGGGTCTCATTTAAGACGTACGCAAACTAAACATAACGTAGGTAACTTGTAACACAGTATGTCAAGGCACTACAAGGTACTTACAATGAATGCCGCACATTGCTGAGCTGATAACGGAGAGCAGCGCCAAACTGACAGCGTTTGGCAAGTACATGTTGTCCAGGTTTCCCGATGGCAGTATATCCTAAAACTGTATGGAAATAAATGTATTTCCAATACGATTCACGCGTCTTTTTCGTCTCGTCTTTCAGAGGCTCGTGACTCTCTGTCCTAACACCAATGAGCAGCAGAACTGACACCAGGCGTGAAAGAACCTCACCCACAGATCCCAAACCGCCGTCATCGTCATCTCTTTAAAGCGCGCGCGCACACACACGCACACGCGTGCACATACAAACAGATCTGTCTCCCTCCGTTACCACGCATCCCTCATTTTCCAAAACACGGGTTGTGCTCTAAATGCATCAGAAACCCCATTTGATATATGCATTTCTCAATGAAATACAGGGGAGCACTGTGGAAAAGTGTAAGTGCAATACTCATCGGGGGCAGAAGCAATTCACGCTATTTGTGTGATTTCGTGACCGATTCTGTGCTACCCGCAGTAAAAACAGTTATATGTAAAGTTAAAACCTGTCTAACTACAACAGCATGAAATGTGTTAAAAACCTAGTAGCACATCTTGTCAGGCAGATAATACCAGGGTGTGCAACCAGCATAAATATCAGATATTGTGATATGGTGTGAGGCTGTACTAAGCCCTAACCCTACCCAAAACCCTAAACCCAACACTATGCGAACATAGCGTTGGTAGCACATCCTAAAAGGTAGCATATATTTTCAAGACACAGGCACACTTTCAGCACCATGGACAGTTCCCCCGAGAGAATAGCAGCTCGCTCTATTCTGATTGATATCGACAACCAAATAGCAGTGAATTAATTAAGCTTCGTTAATGTTCCAGTACTTTCCAGTTGACACTTTTCCCGGTGGTTTATAAAGCATACCAGACTGCCAGAGTCTATGTGTTGGACATTTTAACCGTTTAAATACAGTTCTGAATGTTTTCCAACCTTTCATAGTTGTCTGTGTACATTTACATTGATTCATTTAGTAGACGCTGAAGAATGAAGAATATGGCAGAAGTGATTCATCCTAAGGAGGCAGTGATAAGAGAAGTGCTGTAAAACAAAGTTGCAAATTGCTTAGAGAAGTACAATTAGAGAGGAATGTGAGAGATAGTGGTTGAATAATGGACTGAGAATATTTTTAAGAGGAAAAAAGAAAACAGTTGTTAGTAGGGTTGGGTCAAGTGTTAGAGAAAGAAATATGTCTTAGACTTCTGTAGATGTTTCTTGTAAGTGGCTAGAGAATCTGCTGCTTGGATGGAGATTGTCAGGTTGTTCAATCAGCTAGGAACAGTTAAAGCGATAGTTCACCAAAAAAATGAAAATTCTTTTGTCATTGACTTTCTTTCATCTGCAGAACAAAAATGAAGATTTTTAGAAGAATAGCTCAGCTCTGTAGATCCATACAATGGAAGTGAATGGTGGCCAGATCTTTTAATCTCCTAAAATCACAAAAACTTGCTAAATCAATGTCTCTTAAGCAATAAGGTAGGTGCGGGTGTGAAACATTCAAATATTTAATCTTTATTACTCTAAATCCTCACTTTTACTTTTTGGCAATTCGCATACTTTGTGCTTGTTGCCACCTGCATGTCGATGGGTCAAAGTTGGAGATTTATAGTAAAAAAGCACTTCAATATTCAATATTGATGTTTCTCTCACACACCTATCATATCACTATCAAGACACACCTGGACTACTTTTATGCTGTGACCTACAGAGCTGAAATATTTTCAAAAAAATCCTTGTTTGTGTTCTGCAGAAGAAAGAATGTCATACACATCTGGAATGACTTGAGAGTAAGATCATAATAAATGATGAAAGAAGTAAAATTTTGGGTGAACTATCCCTTTTAATTGAAGGTCCAGAAGAGTTATTTTGTGCCTTTATGTGATGGCACCACAAGGGGCCACTCACATGCCGATCGTAAACTTCTGGAGGGCATGTAGGCTTGATGAGTGGAGTGCAGATGGGGGGTGCGGAGCCAGTGGTTGTTCTGTAAGTGAGCATCAATGAAGTTAATGCAAGCAACTCAATTCAACCAGTGCAGTTTGATGAAGAGAGATGTGACGTCTGCTCTCTTGGGCTCGTTGAAGACCAATGCCACCATGTTCTGGATCAACTGCAAAGGTTTTACAGTACATGCAGAATGTCCTGTAAGAAGAGCATTGCAAAAGTCCAGTCTAGATATAACATGAGGCTGGACAAGGAGTTGTGCTGCATGCTCAGATAGAAAGTCTAATTTTCCAAATATCTACATGATCAGACTGTTCTTGCGATGTGGATGTGTAATTAGAACAATTGTATAATGCCCCTGTAGGGTGCCAGTGTAAAGACATACAGTATATACAGGAACACCATATAGCTATAGAGATTTGTATTTTTTTTTTAATCAAGAGATTGGCTAAGTTCCACAACATTACACTATGACTGCATTACTTGTATTTTTTAGCTCTGATATGAAAGTCAGTCTACACAAAAAAAAACAAAAAAAAAAAGAAAAAAAAAATATTCATGTGGTTACATCTAAATAACTAGTTTTATTCAATCATAAATATTATTTAACATAATTGAATCAGCCTAAATACATTAGGTTACCACAACAAAACTAATTCAAATGGTTAGATAAGATAGAAAAAGCTCCTTAAGGTTACAATTGGAGGTTTCCACTTTTTCCATGTGTATATATTTATTTATTTATTTTTGGACAGCTGGTTGTAAACACTTTTGGGGCTCATCCATCTTAGTTTGCTAGACAGCTGGCTTTAAATGGGATGACAACACCTGCCTACTGACTCAACTGACCCACCATTTCCCCTTGTGGAAAAACAGAATGTAGTCCGATCGTTGTTATCAGCAGCAGTGATTTTGGCCTTGATCAGTGAATTATGTTCAAATGCTATGAATCAGTGCATGAAAAGTAGCTCATCTTAAGTGTATTGTCAAACACCAACCTCTATGAAACCTCTCTCACTCAACTACTGTATTAAACACAGCAAACCAAAGAAGTCTTCTTCATATCCCCTCTAATTCAAAGACTATTTATCTTAATTTGGTTATTTACTCTCTCCTGTTCACACGTTAGTGGTTATTGAGTTTGTATCATTGATCAGATCAACAGTAAATGGATTAAACCAGCATAAACCAACCCGAAAGTGTATCATCACATGACAGGTGATGTGCAGGATACTTGTTCTAAATACCAGGGGGAGAAGTTTTCTGTAGCTGTCCTTTGTGTTCTAGATCTGCAGTATGTCTGCAAGTGTAGTTAACAGATGATTTTTGCACCTTTTTTAATTAATGTTTGTATTCTAAGTATTTTATATAAGTTATAAGTAATTATTTCATAGTATAATTAAGTTAAATTAAATCAATTAAAATAAAATTTATTAACAATTCTGGTAAATTCAGAAGTAACTAATCTGTATGATGTTATATTTATTATTTTATTTTTAATTAATAGCCTTCTTATTCATATGCTATATTTTTGTGGGGAAATGGTGGACAGCTTAGAAAAAGATATAAAGACATTTCAAAGGAAGTTCAAAGCTGGTGGTAGACAGGCGGATGATAAGTATGTTTGTGCAACAGTCAGACAGTTTAATAAGTGAGAAGACTCAGCTCCCAAAGGAAATGGTGATAAGCATGTTATCGCATAAGAGAGCATAAACAGGCTTCACTTAGGACAGATTGAGGAGACACTCACATGAATATTTTAAAATTTGACCCTCTCAGTTCAGATGTCCAGTTTCTCATGAGTGAGCTCTTCAATATTAATATAACTTACTGCTCCATATGAGAGATTTGCATTCACTGACTTTTTGTCACCAGCACATCTGACAATTCTTCTGATAAATTATTTATGAACCATGAACCAAAACCATGCATGATGTTGATACAGTGGCCTCAAAACACACTTAATATATATGAATATTACTACTTTAGATGACAAAATACCAAAGCGAGTGCAATGTATTTTTAGGAAAGATATCGCAAGCACATCTTTCAAGTAAACATTATAGCAAGAAGACTTTTGTTACGTTTGAAATGCTAAATTGTAAGTGTTACAGTTTCTGGTTGATAAACGTTGAACATGTCCATAGTAAATAAAATAAACTTTAAGGAATGTAAGGAATGTGTCCTACTCTGCTAGGACACCTTTGTGTACTTAAGGGGAATTGACTCCACACACCCACTAAAAATGACAAAAATGGCTCAGAAAGTAAAGTAGTAACAGTTGAAGAAACGCAAACACTTAACTAGACCATTGCCATAAACACTGCCATATTCTCTAACTTTCAGCATATCTACTGCTGCTGTAACTCTTCCTTTTACTCTAAAAACTCTATATACAGCAAATATGCACATGTATGATCAATTACTTACACTATGTTGTTCCTAATTTGTAAAGCTAAATTATTAAATGTAAATATAAGTTACAGTAATTAGGCCTAATTTTTTGCAAATGACACTTGCTTTGATATTTTGCTCAAAGACATTGGTGTGACTTACACTACAGTTCAAAACTTTTTCAACACATGACTGAAATGTTTCTCATGATCTTAAAAATCTTTTGATCTGAATGCATATGCTTAAATGTTTGTAGACAAAAATCTAATTGTGCAACTATATTAATATATTTCATTATAAAACTAAAATTTAATAAAATATATATTTTTTAATAATAAAGAAAAGCAGCCAATAAGTGCCCAATACAGATGGGAACACCTTCAATACTGTTTAAAAAGCATCCCAGGGTGATACCTCAAGAAGTTGGTTGAGAAATTTCAAGAGTACATGTCTGCAAATTCTAGGCAAAGGGTGACTATTTTGAAGATGCTAAAATATAACAGTTTTCATGAATTTAGTTTTTTGTTTAGTCACAACATAATTCCCATAGTTCCATTTATACTATACTATTATTCTAAAATGTGAAAAAATTAATAAATAAAAATATGTATATATAAAATAAAGAATGAGTTAGTGTTTCAAAACTTTTGACCAGTAGTGTATATGTCCAAATACTTTTGAGGACACTAGATATCAGTGTATCACTGTATATGTTTAATGCTTAGAAAGTCTTTCTCAATATACTGTCTGCTTGAATGCATGACCACTCAGTTCTTTCCTTGCAGTTTACTGTGAATTGATCATGAGCTGTAACAGGTTTTTATATATATAATATATATTTGCACTACTTCAAATTACAGTGATCAATATTACGTGCTTTGTACAACATCAATTTTGTGCAATAAATATGCCAGTGGTTTAATTATTGAAAAAGTTTCATGATCTCACCGCCACAAAGATGGTAGGATTACGCTCTCTATGTCTGATCACCATATGAGGATTTTTTCAACCGTGCATGCTAGTTTCTGTTTTCCTCTCTGGTGGTTGTGATGGAAATAGATTTTCCATGTGACTGAGCCCCTTGAGAATTTCTTGCCAAAGTTATTGTTTGGCACTGCCCGGTTACAGAACGTAGGACTTAATGGTAACGCCTATGTGTCTGTACAGTACATGCAAAAATAATTCATGTGCCCTGTCTTTCAATGACAGCACTATTTTCACCATCTGCATAAAAGCATTCTGTTCTCATTTATGTAGCAGTTCAATAGACTCACCGTTAAGGTCGTACCCTGAGCCTTTTCTTGACGTGTGTCAACTTATGAGGCTGTACATCAAAGAGCTATTAAATTACAAGGCCGTTTTTTACACATTCTTTCACTCAAACTAATCCGGCTCATGCTTTAACATCACCTTCCTAAAGATGAAGAACCAATGAGAATTTTTTTTTCTTTATTTTAAAGTCTCAAAAGTTGTGGGGTGTTAAATATTTCAACATCTCATATACCCCTCCCTGAAGCAGCTGCAATCTCACCTCAATGAAGAGAATGGCAGCTTAAGGCTGTGTTCCAATTATTTCCAAAGAAATGCAATAATGCTTTGCAAGGTTTTCAGCTATTGGGTATGTTCTATTAATTCTTCTGGGAATGCATAATTCAGGGGAATACAGACATGGTTTGATAAATGCACTGTAATTAAATTGTTGCACATTCTATTGCTCAGCAATATTTCCTTTTCTTTCTTGTACAAAAATAAAAATAAAAACTTTAATGTGTGATAACAGATCATATATAATGGAGAAGTTCTACACTTAAGCAATATCAGACAAGCAAGAGTGCTGTTGTTATTAGCACGGCTGTGATTCCGAAGTAATCAGAGCCATGTGTCACGACTGGGGTGGAAGCAGGACAAGACAGACGAGAGGTGCGGATCCAAATGTGGTTTTATTAAATGATAATAGGAGAAACACAAAACACTGGAACAAAAACAAACGGTCCACAATGGGAAAATGAAATCAACACACGAACACAAAACATCCACGAACGATCAAACATGGGCACAAGAGCAGGCATAAAACACTGGAAACATGGAACATCACATACAACGATCGACAAAGACTGAACAAAGAACCAGGTTTAAATACAGGAGGGAACAAACAAGGGAATGAGGGACACCTGGAGGAAACAATCAGGGAAAGCTAACCAATCAGGGGAACACCAATGAAACAAAGAAACTACAGAGGACTACAAAAACCAAACAGGAAACAGGAACTAAACTAAACTTCAAATTGACAGTACAAAAACAAAAGACAACAGGGAACATGACAGCATAAAAGAAACTACAAAGGACTACAAAAACCAAAACAGGAAACAGGAACTAAACTAAACTTCAAAATAACAGTACAAAAACAAAAGACAACAGTGAACGTGACACCATGCTGATATTCAGGCAAACAGCACATTTGCATGTGCGATGTTGTACAACAGTTCAACAAACAAGAAAATAATTGGCCATAGGCAAAGCAGTGCAGAATTGGGGCCATATAGCTTGATTACAAGTATAATATTGCTTATATACAACAGTTCAATGAACAAGTAAATAAAAGAAAGAGGCAAAACTGAATATGGTCACAAAAAAAACGCATTTGTGCATGGAACTATTTTCTTATGTGACGGATCAGAATCTGACATTGCTAGTTCAATTCAAATGATGTGTCCAAGCTTCTAAAAATTTTTACTTTAGAAATAGTAACACAGCTTGGGCTGTTTCTAACAAGTTGGAGAAAAAAGGATGTGTGTGTGTGTGTGTGAACGAGAGAGAGAGAGACAGCATGTGTCAGTTTGTCGTGACTCTCAAAAAGAGATGCTGTAGTGGAGTGTTAGTCAGCTTTCTGAAGCTACTGCAATTTTGGTCAAATTCTCTGTGGACAAATAGCCATCGAAGCGGGGGTTTTCCTCCCTGTTTCACTGTAGCAGGTGCGCAAAAGTCATTCACTATAGAAACCGCAATCTCCCCAATTTAAAGAGTATGTCCTCTCTAATGTGGAAACTCTGGTTAGAGGTAAGCGCCTTGAGTTTGTGTAAATAATCAGTCTGTTGTGTCTCTCAGCTGTGATAAGCCTTAATGCTGAAGTTGTTAGTTTAAAGCTATTTCCCAGCATTAGTAGTAAAGTAGTTATCTGAGCAATCACAGCATGCAAATGAATGAAAACACTTACTGACTGACACTGACTCAATGCAGGTCACCTCAACTGGCTCATAGTACACACAAAACTTTTCTTTTGTGCCACCTGCTGAGTAAAATCTTCAATGTCACTAAATAAATGAAAAGAGACTGTGGAGGCAAGGGCGTGGTTGAGCATTTGTCTGGGAAGAGAGGAAGTGGTGAGGAGTTTCACCTGAGATTAATTGCTGGTAACTGCAGTTTCTATGTTCACTGTGAGAGACGGGGGAAACAAAAAGGGGCCAGACGTGTGGAGAGAGAACCCAGCTGACAAGTCATGCGTGTTGGCAGCTGCCATTCCCAGAGCATTTGAATGTTTCTATGTGGAGCTTTACAGTTACACTGTTAAGCGAATGTGTTTTCTGTTATTATTAAATTTACCTTTAAGTTTCTCCTGCTTCCACATTCCTCGAACCTGTTACAGAGACACTTCTAGCTCTTTACACATCTGCACTGCTTACACTTTAGTACTACATCTTACACTTTAGTTTAGAACACCACAAACACAAGGAGAGTGATACAAACAGTGAAGTGTCTGATTGCTGATGTTCTGTGAAATCAGTACTCTTCGAAATTCTTATGTCTAATCAGATTTCAAGGACCGGAACTAACTGTTGTATATTACTCTACAGCGTACATTTCAGACAAGAATTGGACAGTGAGTTCATGCATGGTTTCAAACTATCTGTGTTTCCTATATGAACGAATCAGGGATTTGTAAACAAACCAGTGTCGTTCATCTCCATTGTTTCATTCATTAACTATTCTGTATTGTTTAAAGAGATAGTTCATCCAAAAATGTAAATCCTCTCATCATTTACTCATGCCATCACAGATGTGTATGACTTTCTTTTTTTTACTGAACACAAACAACGATTTTGGAAGAAAATTTCAGTTCTGTATGTCCATACAATGCAAGTGAATGGGTACCAAAATTCTGAAGCTCCAAAAGTACATTAAATCAAACTAAAATATCCATATGACTCCAGTGGTTAAATCCATGTATTTAGAAGCAATATGTGGATGAGAAACAGTTAAATATGTAAATATTTTTTTAATAACAATCTCTATTTTCACATTCTTCTTCTTTTAGTTTTGGAAATTCAAATTGTTTGTGCATATCGCCACCAACTAGGCATGGAAGAGAATATAGTAATACAGTATCACAGGTAAAAAGCAATAAGTAAAAAAGGACTTACATATATATATGTTTCTTACCCACACCTATCTAATCACTTTTGAAGACATATATTTAACAACTGGAGTCTTATGGATTTGTATTATTCAGCATTTATATGTATTTTGGCATTTCAACATTTTGGTACCCATTCACATGCATTGTGAGGACCTACAGAGCTGAAATATAGTGTTCTTATATAAAAAAAAATTAAATTCAGCAGAAGAAAGAAAGTCATGCACATATGGGATGGTATGAGGGTGAGTAAATGATGAGAGAATTACATTTTTTGGGTTAACAATTTCTAATATAATATGATTTAATATAATATAATATAATACATATTTCAATGACTCACTCACAACATAAAAGATTACAAATGTTTTGCCACCTGCTGTTATAAAGATACAATCTCCAGAAATATTTGCTGAACAAGTACATGAACAAAATCAAAATAACAATGAACCAAAATCCTTACCACTTTGAAAGTCATGAACACAATTGGAGTGGAACAAATACCTTCCAGTTCTGTAATACCAGTATACCAAATATCAGTACTTTTGGAAAATGTTTTGGCCAATCAATTTCTAATACCGGAAATAATTTATATAATAATGATCAGAGCCGGCCCAAGGCATAAGCGAACTAAGCGGTGGCCACCAGGGGGCCCCCAAGAGCACATGAAATGACAGCTTGATTTATTTTTTTGTGTGTGTGTGATTATACTGTCAATGGACAATGGTAGTTATACAAAAACGCAATATTATGTTAACGGGCTGCAGGAAGCAAGCACATACAGACAGCAAAACAGCAATGTCACAAAAAAGGACATATCCTCTGGTGCAGAGAAAAGGAAAAAGAAGAAAACAGAGGAAGAGAAAAAAACAGCATGATAAAGGTATGTTAAGTAGCTAGGCTATGTTATGAGCGAACATTAGCTGGCTAGTTAGTTAACATAGCCTATGGAGCATATCTTCTTTTTTAGGAAAGTTTGATTAAACATCCGTAAATAGCCTTGACATCTTAATATATTATTAGTACAACATATTACTTAGCAAGTTTTAGTTTAAAGTTTTTGTCTTCTGTGTAAAAATAACTTTCTGTGTATATATTTTTGTAATAAAAAACTTGGTACTGATAACAACTTAACATTATTTATATTAGTCTACCATTTTGGGGTCTTTGCTATTATATTCCAATATCATTATGCCTCAGTTAGCTAGTTATAGATTAAGAGAGTCTTGCTGCTGTGTATAATAATTTGTGTTGAGAAAATAACATTCTGTTCTGTCAAATATGTTCTCTTACGAAACTTCCTTAGGAGCACTGTTGAAATATTTTGGAGGTGGGTCACAACCAATGTTGGTTGTGCCCCACCTGCCCCAAATGCCAGTGCTACAGCTGATGATGATTTTTCAACAATCCCAGATCATTATTAAACCATATTAAAACCATGCCTTTGTTTTTGACTGATAGTTGCATTACCTTCTAATATGACATCTAACATGGCTAGCTTTTATTATTATTCATCTTTCATCAGGTCCATCCTCTGCAGGCGAGGAGCACTTCCCAGCATGTGCATCCACTGATCCTACTGTTCCTTCCATGTCTGTTTCATCCTCAGCAGATGTGGCAAGTTAATAGCACAGCAGCCTTTGTATTTGCTCAGTTTACTGTAGAATATCCTGAGATTAATATTTCTAATTATAATTATTAATGTAATTTCCTTATAGGTCCTTCTACTTCTGTGGTCATTGGGATAGATGTCACATTCACTCCCTTAGCAACTTCCAGTCTACACCATGGATCAGCAGCTCCTCCAGTTGACCCAGCTGAGTGGTCATCTATCCTGTCTGACTCTGAAAGGACTGATCTGGTAAGCAGAGGGCCACTGCCTATATAGGAAAACTTCACATTCCCTGAAAAACCTGATGGCCGAAGCTTCCACTACACTACACGTACAGAAAATTAATTAATGGGGAAAAAAATGTATGGAGCTGGCTCACTTATTAAAAAAGAAATGATGCAGTCTACAGCTTCTGCTGCAAATTGTTCTCTAGGAAGTCCACAAAACTGGTAACAGAGGGACAACAAGATTGGGTGAATATAGGTGTGTTACTGTTATAATTAAAACCTTAGAAGGGTAAAATTGGAATTTTGTAAGCAACACAGCTACAACTAATAAAATTTATAAGGGGTGTGTTAGATTTATAGTGTGCAAATAATCAAACATTGACAATATTCAATCATATTGGCGACACCGAGTGGCCCCCAAATCAAATTCTGCTTAGGGCCCCATAAAGGCTTGGGCCGGCCCTGATAATGATTAAACACAGTCTCAGCATTTTATCATCTTGAAAGCTGGTTCAAAGGTCTTCAGAATACAATACAGTAAGATTCACAATATTTTACTTATACACTTACTGATATTCACAGACAAAACCAACATCTAATACATATACCGATTTTTGTCAGAGTCAAGCTCTCTCTGCTCTGAGGTGTTGAGTTTCCACTAGACCACAAAGTTCTTCTTGTAAACAGATCCGCATTGAAATGGTAAGATTCTTGATCTACTGAAATCATCTCTGGTAACTGTAGTGTGGGACGGCCTTTGTCTGCTCTGGTCTCTTTCATTCTCTGCACAATGTCAGAAATGAACTGTTTCATTACTCACACATCTCCAGAACAGTGTTCACTGACACTCTCAGCACAGAGCCAGGAATGTGTCTGAGGCTCTGAACGACAGACATTACTCATGTTACATTTTCCTTTATTGGACAGCTGCCTTTATCTATCTACCTTAAATAGAGAACATGTATAATAAAAAGTTACTGGCCTAATGATATGTGATATGTATTCCTCAATCAGACGTAGAAATTGAACCTCTAGGTTACTGTTGTAACACCCGTTCCCTGATGGAAGCAACGAGATGTTGTGTCGATGTAGTGACACTTGGGAGCCCCAAAACACCTCTGATGTTTGAGAAAAGGCCAATGAAAATTGCAAGTGGAATTTGCATGCCACTCCTCAAGACATACGGGTATAAAAGGAGCTGGTATGCAATCACTCATTCAGGTTTATGCTGAGGAGCCGAGACAGGTTAGTTCAGTGTTGTGGCAGGAGGGAACGCCTCATTCCCTCCATCAGGAAACTGGGTTACAACAGTAACCTAGATGTTCCCTATCTGTCACTCACTCGATGTTGTGTTGATGTGGTCACACTAGGGGTCCCTATACGAAATGCAACAACCAGCTGAACTGTGTTACTTGGATCGGTGGTGCAGGTGCAGGCCGGACCAATCATAACCTTACCATGTCGGGGTATGTGTCCTTGGAAAAATACGGAGGACAGTGACCACACCCTGCCCAAAGGGGAGGTAATTGTGCAGAAATACATCACATGGGATTACCGATTCTTTATTGGCTGTATCGCATGTGGAGGAAGTCCCTGTTGTAGGTTCTACCCGGAGGAGACGTAGCTCTACAAATACGACAGGGAACCAATGCATATGGAGCTACTATCCCAGTACAGGGGCTGACCTGAACAGGGCATATTGAAGTACTGGGCCTGGCGTCGAATACCTCTGCCGAATTTGCTTGCTGCAGGTGCTAAGGGAGGATCCAGGGTTCACTGATCCCGGGAACTCACGTGGATGAAAGAGCGCATGTTTTCCCTCGGAAGAGGAAAGGTGCTTGTGTGCCAGTGGTACACCCGGCCAGCTGCCCAAATCCTTAACTGTTTGTACCTACCAACACATGGGACAATACTGGCTCAATCCGTTGATAATAAAATCTCATGAAGGTATTGGGAGTTGCACAGCCCACTGCCCTACAGATGTCTGTTAAAGAGTCACCATTGGCCAAGGAGGAGGCTACGCTTCTGGTAGAGTGCACTCATAGTCCCAAAGGGGATAGCGCACCATGGGCCTGGTATGCCAACATGATGGGGTCCACAATCCAGTGGGAAATCCTCTGTTTGGAGACAGCATTTCCTTTCTGCTGTCCCCCGAAACAGACAAAGAGCAGCTCAGAGCATCTATAGCTCTCTGTGCGGTCCAAATAGATACATGTGTCCCGGAAACAGCAACGTCAAGGCTGGGTTTGCCTCCTCCCGGGGCAATCTTTAAAGGGGATAGTGGGAACCTTGGGCATATAGCCTGGCCGGGGTCTCAGGATCATGTGAGAGTACGCCGGGACGAAATCTAGGCACGTATCGCTGAAAGAGAATGCATTCAGATCCCCAACCCTCTTGATGGAGATGAGCGCAGTCAGGAGGGCCATCTTCAAAGAGAGGATTTTCAGCTCAACTGACTCAAGGGGCTCTCCGTAGGCCCAGCAGGATCACAGAGAGGTTCCATGAGGGAACAAGGCCTCTAAGGAACCTGATGATCAGGTCATGTTTTCCTAAATTCTTACCATCCACTGCATCGTGGTGTGCCGCTATAGTGGATACATACACCTTAATGGTGGAGGGGGACACCTGTCCTTCCAACCTCTCCTGCAGGAAGGAAAGCACTGACCCAACTGTACAACTCTGTGGGTCTTTGCCTTGGGAAGAACACCAATTCACGAACAAGTGCCACTTCAATGTTTACAGTCGCCTGGTAGAGGGGGCCCTGGCCTGAGTGGTATTGTCTACCACCATGGGCAGATCTTCCAAGTCCCATCCAAGGGCCAGATGCGGAGGTTCCAGAGGTCTGGTCGCAGATGCCAGATCATGCATCGTCCCTGAGAAAGAACGTCCTTCCTCAGGGGAATTTGCCAGAGAGGGGCTGTTGTGAGGAGCGTGAGTTCTGAGAACCAAGCCTGGGTGAGCCAGTAGGGCACTACCACCTACCGAGGTGAAAAGGCCGCCGCAAAACCTGGGCGGGTGCCTGGTGAACTGAATCGCTTAGCCGAGTCGGATCGTCCTGGCCAGCCATCGTGACGGGTTGAAGAGTGTTAACCACACCTCCAAACTCTGGGTGAGGGGCCACTGTTGACGTACCGGTCTCATGGACTCGATCTCGCTGTATAGGGAGAGACGTTAAGACACTTACCTTGCTTCACATACCCAACGTAGGACTGGTTAGCGATGGGGGAAGAGGCTGAGCATCCTCGTAGCCAGCCACAACCGCCTGTGCATGGGTGTGTGTGTGTGTGTGTGTCATGGCCGGGTGCAAGGAGGTGCACGGCTGTTGTAACAACGATGGCCGAAGGCACCAATTTATGACCCAGAGAGTGAGGAATGCGCTTTTTTAAATGTTGTTATCGCAGCCCTTGAAGGAGAGGATGGAGTGGTCTGTCTAACACCTCAGAAAGTGGCGCAAGTCTCCTCACCTCTGGGTCGTCCGTTTCAGGGGTGCTTAGAAGCCTTTGTAGAGTTCTTGGTCACGTACCATGAGACGGGGCGTCAACTTTCTGTGGGGAGCTCTATGCCGGGGCCGAGCCATTGGTGGAGGGGACTGCTGCATGGAGTCTTCGACGGTGTCGCCAAAAAGGCCAGACTGGGAAATGGGACGTCAAGGAAGTGAACCTTGTTGGTATCCCTTATCTCAACCAGGTTGAGTCAAAGGTGGCGCTCTTGGACCACCAACGTGGACATCGCCTGCCCGAGAGCCCGCGCTGTGACGTTCGTTGCCCGTAGGGAGAAGTTTGTCTCTGAGCGCAGCTTCTGCATTAATCCCAGGTCAGGACCACCCTTGTGCTGCTCTTTCAATGCCTTGGCCTGGTGGAACTGCAGGAGGGCCATGGCATGAATAGCAGAGACAGACCCGCCCTTCGGTACTGTAAACCTTCGCCGGCAGAGACAACGTAGTCTTAAAAACATTGGATGGGAACCTCTGCGGCACAAGTGCACCACAATTGCCTGCTTTACCTGGGGAATGTCCATGTAGCCCCTGGCCAGCCAGAGTCAAGTGTGCTGAGAGCAGCAGAACTCGAAAGCCTGGTCCGGAAAGTGAAAGTTGCCCACCATGACTTTGGAAGTTCTTCATGCACCTCCGGGAAGAAAGGCACCGGGGCCTACTGCGCACTTATCTGTGCAAGAGGGGGAGAAACTGCTGAAATCCAACAACCGTGGAGGTCGCTTGCTTTCTACAGAGACTAATGGATTGGC
This sequence comes from Xyrauchen texanus, assembly GCF_025860055.1. Lineage (NCBI taxonomy): Eukaryota > Metazoa > Chordata > Actinopteri > Cypriniformes > Catostomidae > Xyrauchen > Xyrauchen texanus. Next base: position 21,278,844 of record NC_068293.1, on the reverse strand, counting down.
AATGGAATACATCAAAACCGCTCGGCTCCGAAGAAAAAATCGGAATGAGTGGTTGCACACCATCTCCTTTTATACTCGTATGTCCAGGGGAGTGGCATGCAAATTCCACTCGCCAATTTTCATTGGCCTTTTCCTAAACATCTTGGTTCTCCCAAGGGCATCCCCTATTGTCAGTACAGTGACAGATAGGGAACAGATTTTTGTGTCCTTAATTTAACTTTACCAATATACTGCAAATTCTCAAATCTAACTCAGTGTCTTTTTATGAAACATTGATGCATTTTATGAAACATAATTTCAAGAAGTTTACACTATTAGAGACCCAAATTTAGATTCTGGGCACCGCAGTCTGAAACTTCCCCCACAACTTGGTGTCCTTTGCAACTTGATTGAGTCACATTGAATGTTGCTTCTGAATAATACTTTCAGTATATTCAAAGATTTATGATGAAGGCAGAGCCAAGACATTTCTATATGTATCAAGTTATGTATTATTGATTTTTTATTTCAGGGTTATCATTGGGGTTTTGTAAGCTAACTTGGTTGTTTGCTTATCAAAGCCATACATCTGTAAATTGTATGGTGATGTTAAACTAATACTCCTTAACCACTAATAATAATCCCTAAAATTCACCTTACTCTATCCTCTCAGCCAACAGCTGGTGTGTGGTGAGCGTCCTGGCACACTATGGCTGCTGTCGCATCATCCATGTTGATGCTGCACACTGGTGGTGGTTGAGGAGAACCCCCTGTTCACTATGTAAAGGGCCTTGAGTGTAGTATCAGAAAAGCAATGTAACGTTCATACATTCATTCACTATACAGTATGTACTCTTCTGTACTGTCCATTTACCATCCTCCATCCTAAACAGTGCCTATAATTACATTGACTTGTTTGTGAAGTATGTACTTCAGCTTTTCCTCACAAGTCACTCTTGTGCATTAAATCAAAGTCCATCTGTTTCTGTGTGGCTCTTGCACTAATGGATATATATATTCACACTTAAACTTACTGAACAAAGTGAATCCATTAGAAGGAGATGAGTTCTTCTATGAAACCACATTCTCTTTTACTAACGTAATCCAACCATTCTTCATTTGTGGCCCCAGGTTAAAAAAGGGAAGAGAAATCAAACACTCACTGACAAAATTCAGGCAACGACTCATCTGTTTGATTTATGGCAGCTCCAGTAACACCCATCATGTCTGTAATAGCAGTTACTGACAGATAGCATCATACGAGATGGCTGGTGTCAGGGTGAAAGAAGTCATGCTCAAACAATGCGGAGATGCATTTAATATGTCTGAGCAGAGACACATTTGTTACAGGCTGACACCAAATATTATGAATGGTCAGGTCAGGTTTTCAGAAGGTATACTCGCTGGTGTTTCAAGTGTGGATTTTACTTGAATAGTTAAACAATTAGGATCAATGTATTTTTTTGATAACATACTATAAGAACAGGATAGTAATTTATGTTTATTTCACAGTCAGTATGGTGGTATTTTCCCACCGGCTGAGATAACAGCTTAAACCCGCAACAAGACCAGATTAGCGGGTCTCCCTGCTTCAGACTGCTCTCTTGGCTGGTTTTAAAAGGGGGTTTGGGCAAATTTCATCCAGTCAGGCTGTAAAACAGCTTGCCTAGAATTTTGCATAGATAAGCTAAGTCTAACAAACCAGCTATTCAGCAGGATTTTTATTATTATTGTTTTGAAATTTTTTAGCCGACTTAGTTTTTAGTTAGAAAAATTAGTTTTTCATCACAGTTTTTATTATGATATGATTCTATTTGTATACAATATAAGTACATTTCCTTCTTCTTGTAATGCAGACCTGTGCATTAATTAAAGTTGCTGGGTATAATACACTGAATAATCTGCCCAGTTATGAAAAATAGGTTGTTTTAAATAATTTAATTAAGCAGTGAAAACATCTGTAACTCCACATCCAGATTTTCCTACATGATCACTTTCATGTCTAAAAGTATCGTCATGGTTACTTTTGTAACCTCCGTTCCCCGTGGGAGGGAACGAGACGTTGTGTCGAATGAAGTGACACAAGGGGTCTATCTGGGAAGCCAAATGTACCTCTAAACCTTGAGAAAAGGCAAACGTCAAGTTGGCAGACAGAATTTGCATGCCCCGCCCCGGACATACGGGTATAAAGAGATGCAGGGCAGCGAGTGCCAGTCAGGATTTTGCACTGAGGAGCCGAAAACAAGGTACAGCCGTTTACAGTGGTAGGTCTAGTGCTGTGGCAGGAGGGACACAACGTCTCATTCCCTCCCTCGGGGAATGGCGGTTACAACAGTAACCATGACGTTCCCCTTCTGTCACTCACTCAACGTTGTGTCGAATGAAGTGACACAAGGTGTCCCATCTAAAAACACCACGCACTGACCGTGTTACGTAAAATGTTGAGACAGGTGCGGGCAGGCTACTGCGTGCTAGAGGCTACTGTGTCGGCTGCACGTAGCCCTCCCCAACGCCCCCAAAGAGATGTCACATACAGACCTTAGGTTCCCCGCACCCCTGAGAGGGGGAACAGGCGCTACATGACTAGCATGAGAGCAAGCCCAGCAGCCGCGGCCTCTTCTAACACTATGTCCCTCACAAAGGATGTGAAGCGGCTGGGGCTAACTTAAAGCTATGAAACGCGTCAGGGAAGGCGGTCTTTCCCAGTCCTATTCTTTCAGTTGGAAAAGACCCAGTCTAGGGGCAGGTAACATGTGGCAAATACACCACGAGGTACGTGGGAATGGCACGGTGGTAGGTCCAGCCTAATGAGGGGGGACTCTACAAGCACGGCGACCGGGGCAGCGGGGCTGCCCAAGGGAAAGGCGGGTGCGCCGACATGTGGGAAATACATCACGGGGAGTTTGCCTGAAAAGGGAACTAAGCCCGTAGAGCCCGACCCCAGTACACAGCACCTGTGACTCGTAGTGGGTCTGGCTGCGAATTGCTCCCCTGAATTCACCAGCCAGAAGGCTAGGTAAGGAGGAGAACATTCAGGGAGCGACACTTAGTAGCTAACCTGGGATAGAAGGCGCACTGGATAAACTTGGTGAAGGGCGCTGTGTGAAAGCGGAACACCCAGTTGGTTGTGCTGCATTACAGAGTTCTACTGGCTCAGACCTGACAAAACACGGGACGAGACCGACTCGACCCTGAGACTGTAAAATCTGGCAAAGGTATTGGGTGTTGACCAGCCCGCTGCTCTGCAGATGTCTGCTAAGGAGATGCCATGGGTCAGTGCCCACGAGGATGCCACACTTCTCGTAGTGTGTGTTCGAACCCGCAAGGGGCGGACACGGCCAGGGTGTGATAAGCTAAGGAAATAGCATCAATGACCCAGTGAGCTAACCTCTGTTTGGAGACAGCATTCCTTTTCCACCGTCCGCCGAAGCAGACAAAGAGCTGCTCAGACCATCTAGACCTCTGCCTGTGGTCCAAATAGATATGCAAACACATACTGGACACAGCAATGAGAAGGCTGGGTCTGCCTCCTCCCAGGGCAGCTTGCTTGCAGGCTCACAACCTGGTCCCTGAAGGTGGTTGTTGGAACCTTGGGCACGTAGCCCGGTCACGGCCTCAGGATTACGTGAGAATGTGCCGGACTGAACTCCAGGCAGGTGTCGCTGACAGAGAACGCATGCAGGTCCCCAACCCTCTTGATGGAGGCTAACGCGATCAGGAGGGCCATCTTCAGGGAGAGGGCCTTGAGCTCGACTGAATCAAGCGGCTCGAAGGGGGGTCCCTGAAGGCCCGAGAGGACCTCAGAGAGATCCCAGGAGGGGAACAGGCTAGGCCGGGGAGGATTCAGTCTCCGGGTGCCTTTCAGGAACCTGATATTCAAGTCGCGGCTGACTCCAAAGGAGGAGATGGTGGGCGAGTTGTGACATATGACGAGAGAGCGTACGCCCCCTTGGCGATTTATGTACGCTACCGTCGCGGTGCTGTCTGAATGGATTAAGACGTACTTGCCCCGGATTAGTGGGAGAAACCTCCATAGGGCATGAGATACAGCCAAAAACTCTAGGCAGTTGATGTGCCAACGCTGCCGGGGTCCTGTCCAGAGGCCAGCAGCAGCGTGCCCATTGCACACGGCACCCCAACCCTGTCAAGAGGTGCCTGTGGTCACCACGACACATCTGGACACCTGCTGCAAGGGGACTCTGGTCCGCAGAAAGCAGAGGTCTGTCCAAGGGTTGAAAGTATGACGGCAGGAAGGGGTGATTGTCACACGGTATGTGCCATGGCGCCATGCCCATCTCGGGACTCGAGTCTGTAGCCAATGCTGAAGCGGTCTCATATGCATCATCCCGAGTGGCACAGCTGAGGATGTCATATGCCCCAGTAGCCTCTGGAACTGTCTTAGAGGAATCACTGTGCCGGGCTTGAAGAGAGTGAGGCACCTGAGCACTGACTGAGCACGCTCGTTGGTGAGACGCGCTGTCATTGTGTCTAACTCCATGCCAAGAAAAGAGCTGATCTGAACCGGGATGAGCTTGCTCTTTTCCCAGTTGACCTGAAGCCCTAGACGGCTGAGGTGCCTGAGCACCTGGTCCTGTGAACGCACAGTAACTCTCGAGAGTGAGCCAGGATGAGCCAGTCATCGAGGTAGTTGAGTATGCAGATGCCCACTCTTAGCGCAGAGCTGCCTGCGATCTTCGTGAAGACGAGGGACAGGGATAGGCGAGGGAGGATCTTGTACTGATATGCTTGCGTCAAATGTGAACCGTAGAAGGGTCGGTGTTTAGGCAGAATGGAGACGTGCACGTCCTTCAGGTCTACGCCACGAACCAATCTAGCTGTAGACGCAGGTAAAATCTGTTTTGCGTGAGCATTTTCAGGAGTCTGTGTAGGCCGGTTGAGAACTAACAGATCAAGATTCGTAGCAACCGCGCTTCTTTGGGTAAGATGAGTAAGGGCAGAAACCTTCTCCATCTCGCTGGATGGACGGGCTCTACGCATCCTTGAGGAGCAGGGTCGTGATCTCTGCTTGTAGGCGATGGCTTTCGCCACGGAAGTGAGCGAACACCACTGAAATGAGGTAGTAGCGGCGAACTGAATCACATAGATGTTCGGCCAGCCAGCGCAGTTGTGAGTGAAGCTCGATCAAACTCAGCGATGGGCACTACGGAAGATCACTTTGACATACGGGCGGCTGCGGGGGCAGGTAATAGCGTCAGAGGCAGAAGCGTCTCGAGTCTTGGGTGCTGAGAAAGACTCAAAGCACTTACCTGCTCGTGCACCCGCAGGTGGGTTAGAGACTGAGAAGAGGTCCTAGAGGCATCTTGAACTCGTCAGCTTGCCTGCGGCTGAGCAGTCGGGGCGGAAGGGAACTGCGTCCTGGGAGCTGGGACTGAAGAGTTTTGGGACCGGAGTGCCGTGAGAATGGCGCGCACCGGCTGGATGACCCAAGGAGTGAGGAAACAGCTCTTTATTGAGAATGTGGGTGCTGCAGCCCGAAGGCGGTGCGGCAAATGAAACAAGGATAGTACCAGCTCCGGAGCGAACGTGTGACTGCCTGGGTCGCCCGTCTCAGGAGTGCTTCGGAGATGTCCTGGTCCTGGAAGGGCTCCTGGAGACAGGGGACGTACACCGCCTGCTCTATGCTGGGGCTGAGAGCTGGGCCCGGGTTGAGGCGGAGCAGGCAGGGCAGGCTGGCAAGATATGCCAACTATTGGGCGAAGTCGTCGACAGTGTCGCCGAAGAGGCCAAGCTGGGAGACGGGGGCATTGAGAAAGCATACCTTTCCAACGTCATGCATCTCGACCATGTTCAGCCAGAGGTGGCGCTCCTAGACCACGAGGGTGGCTGTCGCCCGCCCGAGTGCCTGCGCTGTGACCTTCATGGCTCTGAGAGTAAGGTCGGTGGCAGAGTGTAGTTCCTGCAGCACATAGTGGTCGAACAGGGCGGAGGCAGCCTGTCTGATGGCCCTGTAGACATTTGAGGTCAGTGATGACGTCATTGTACAGGCTCTGTGCCGCCCAGCCATCCAGGGTAGTGAGAATGGACGAGCGGAGGGGTCAGTTCCGGGCAATAAAAGGTACCATGACCGTGTCAGCTCGTCATGCACTTCTGTGCCGAGTAACCGATCAAGTAGCCGTGAGGGGGTTTCCAGTCTAGCCTCGCGCTCACAGCGCCCCGGGAAAGCATAGCAGACATCTGCACGTCAGCCTCAGATTGGGGGAGCAGACCCGAAGGCAGCAGCCCAGACGAGTTATCAGCATCCAATTCCGGGGGCTCAAGGGAGAATGCCGGCTGGCTGCGAGACGCACTCATCCCAAGCTCGGACGGAAACAAGCAAGCGTGCCGGGGGGTGGGTGGTTCCTGGGGATTTACCCGGCATCTCAGGAAGACCCCTTGTTTCACTTCATTCGACACAACGTCGAGTGAGTGACAGAAGGGGTAAGAACACATTTCTTGTGGCCCAGTTGTCATTTTCTCTCAATAACAATCACAAATCAGTGTTTCAAGAGTTTCATGTGCCAATTTTGTAGATGGTCACATTGCAGAAATAAGTAATTAGCCTAAATGAAGTAACAACAGGGATATCTTTGATATCCCTCTTTCTCCTGCTTTGCTCACATTAAAGAATATCAGATCTTTGTCTGTCCCAACAAAAGAAAGGCTCCATGGAAACCAGCATCCACAATCATCACTGAGTCTAATTGCCTTTCTAATTTAATTATCTCTGTGGAAAAGAATGACCCCAGGTAATAAGGACTGACTAATGCTGCCAAGTTTAAATGACAAATCTACCATAAAGTTTCTTTATAAAATACATTAATTACACTGCAGGGACAACACATGATATGTTAAACTGAAATAACAAGAACATCTTTTACATGTTTATGACACGTGTGTGTGTGTGTGTGTGTGTGTGTGTGTGTGTGTGTGTGTGTGTGTGTGTGTGTGTGTGTGTGTGTGTGTGTGTGTACATACAGTATATACAAATATGAGTTCAGGCAAGACATGATAATAAACGTGAGCTTTTTCTCAGAAAGGCTAAAGATGCAGTGACTCTAGGCTTTGAGAATGCAAAATGAATGATCCTGCAAAGAACATCAGCAATGATGTCAAGCACTAAGTCCCTTGACACTTTACATAACTTAATATTGGTTTGTTATTTAGCATGTTATTTAGCATAAAGCACTCAAATCCTTATTTTAATCTATTGTTCGTCATTTTCCGTTAATTTTTCAAACACTTTTCATTTCATTTGAGTGTATGTCCAAAATAGTATGCCTAAAATATTCCCCAATAAATCCTCTTTGGTCCCACACTTCATGAGCATGTTCAAAACACGCAACACTTAAAAAGCACTCTGTCTCTGCTCATGCATCTGCCAGACATGTAACCTATCTCTATTTTTCTTTTTCTTTTTTCTTTTTTCTTTTGTGGATTGAAAGATGAAATGTCTTGATACAATAGGTCACTTTTATGATCCTTACAATGTTATGAAGATTTGTAAAAGGTCAAAATAGCAGTCACTTACACAGTTTTTCTGACCCAGATTTACAAGAGCTTCTAAAAAGTTTGAATTGCTGTGTCCTGCAGGAGTGAATAAGTTTGACCAGCTTTGTAGAAAATAAAGAAGGGAGCTAGATATTAAAAAGCAAATGAACCATAAAAATCTGTCATCCAGTTATGATTGTGTACCAGAGGAAAGTTTTAATTTTTAAAACACTGATGCATTCCCCTTTTGATACTCTACTATTTACATAATATTATTTGCATGTTTCTAGCACACTGTATTGCCAATACAACTTCCAATAAAATGCACAGATCAAAGTAATGGCCCATTGCAGGGAAAGTAGCTGAGAATATACAACACTATCTTAAGTTAGGATTCAAAATTCAAAGACTAGCTCATTGTAATAATAAATACAATGATAGTCTTATCATTTGCTTGAATTAGTCCGGATGAATTGCTGCTCTAACAGTTAATTTGACTTAATTTATCCAATGAGGAGTATGGAAATGTTTCTGGATGCTGGGGTCTACAGCTCAATGACGGAATAGAGGTAGTGAGGTGTCATTCAGTGTAAGACAGAAAGAGTATGTTCAGAAAAGTACTTAACATCTCTCTTCTTCTTCTTTTTCTTTTTTGTGAAACATTTATCATGGAAAGTGCCTACTGTTTCACTTGCTATTTTTAAGAATAGAAGTTATACAGTGTAAATGGAGTAAGCTAGTGTTCCATTCTGAACACAGCCATTGTAAAATAGAGTTTTAGTTGGTGCAAGCAACAAACGAAAAGACCTAAGCTGAGTAAAAACGTAATTTCTCAAAAAAAGCTCTAGTGCTGAACTTCCAGTACAGCAGAACTTTAGACACAGTGATTTCTTCACCATGACCAGAGGTGCTTGAAAACTCTTATTTAAGCATTTATTTAGTCTTTTCCATTAATTAATGCTTGAACACAGAGCATAGGATGAGCATTCCTGCCAACAGAACAGATTCCAACAAGTTTAGGAACAGTTTAAAGATGCTGGAAGCATTTTCAGTCATTTGGCTAACTTTCACCATTATGCAAATTGATCCACGTACCCTCTCTCCAAACCTTGACCTCCAAAGACATGTCAGCAAATCTGATGTCAGCTAATCTAAACATAGATTAATTGAAGGAACACAGTATCTCTGATTGGCTAGTTTTCCGATTTGATTAGATTTTTTTATTTGATTGTCTTGTTCTAACACCTGCTCACATATATCTGTGAAAGCCTTCCAAGCATTTCGTAAACATTTGTATATACAGTATGACAACTTTTTATAAATCACTGTTTATTTCTTTATTATTTTTATCTCACAGAAGTTGAGCTGGGGGTGGAGGGACAGGTAGCCCACTGCAGTTGTGTACTGCAGATGTTACTGCAGTACACAACCATCACCCAGAAGAGCCAGATGGGAAATACAAACACCTCAGAGAGGGGCCTCCCCTTTGGACTGAGATTTGACAAATGGCTTTATTTATATGCAAAGCTTAAAAGGAATATATTGGATCATTTTTACTGAGCTGATGTTGGGCCCACTATTAAAAGCAACAATAACATCATACAGCATTATTATTTCCACACAAATCTTTCTACTCTGAGAAAGATTTGCAAGATGCTGCAGGTGTCACTGTATATTAATTAGATGTGACTCCATGAAGTCATGAATGATATAGTATGTGCTATGTTAAAGGAATAGTTCCCCAAAAAAGGAAATGCTCTTATTATGTACACGCCCTCGTGATATCCCAGGTGTGTATAACTTTCTTTCTTCACCACAACCCATGTGAAGAAAATTTGAAAAATATCTTAGCTCAGTCGGTCCTTAAAATGCAAGTGGATGGTGATCCGATTTTTCAATCACAAACGGTCAGCATAAAAGTTATTGATATGACTACAGCCGTTAAATTAATGTCTAAATTAATGTTTAATTAAAAAAAAAAAGATAAATATCTTAGTACTTTTTAACTCTAATTCATCGCCTCCGGTAAGCTTCACAAGAGGGTGGAGATCACACGGTCTCTCTTGTGACATATTACTGTTGCCATGATATGGACGTAAACTCATGTCCTCCACTCGGTTGAGACATCCAGGATGAGCATACAAATATAAACCAAAATCAATAAAGCTTCTGTACAGCGTTCATTCTTTTCACTTGTTAACAGTGCTGCTCTTCCGGCTGTGATGCACGTGCACAATGTGATTATGTGATTGTGATTAGTCTAATATGTTTTCACACCAAAAGCAAACGTGTTGCTTTACAAGACGTTAATTTAACAGCTGGTGTCATATGGATGACGTTTATGCTGACTGTCTGTGATTTCAAATCAGATCACCATCCACTTAACACTAAACACTCTGTAAGCAAGTAGAAATGTAAAATGCATGTTTACTAAAATGTACGCTCTGTCCTTGCTTATTTTGTGATTAGAATGGAGATCAAACTTTTTTGTGGGCTGACTGAAAATTACACAGTTTGCTCAAATACAAAAACATAAATGGTCATTATTCTAAGCAACAGTGGCCACTGAATGTGCTTTTGTTTTGTGTTTTTTTATAAAATGATCTTGTTTCCCTCACACCTCAGCCTCTTGTCAGGATCTGCAATATGAGGAATATGATTGAACTCCCACCTTGAGATCTTGCAGGTCTTGTGCAAATTATTTTTTACCTAATTACCTATATTATCTTGATAGTGCAAAAATTAATGAATGCTCGTTCATTCTCCATTATTTTAAAGAATTATTCAGAATACAGCATCAGCAAACGTCTGATATGAGCAGACAGAGGGAACAAGATGCTGCGTCGATGTAGTGACACTAGGGGTCTCTCTTGAGAGCCTCGGTTGTCTCTGACCTTTGAGAAAAGGCCAATGAGAATTGGCGTACAGAATTTGCATGTCCGTCCCCCAGACATACGGGTATAAAAGGAGGGAATCTGTTTAGTCAGGTTTTGCAATGAGGAGCCGAGAATAAGATTCGGCTGTTACAGTGGAGTGTACGGCGTTGTGGCAAGTGGGACACAATGTCTCGTTCCCTCTATCAGGGAACAAGGGTTTCGACTGTAACCGAGACTTTCCCCTTCTGTCACTCACTCGAAGTTGTATCGATTTAGTGACACTAGGGGTCCCTATCCAATAACGCCATGACACTGAACCATGTAACATGAACTGCTGATGCAGGTGCAAGCAAGCTGTTGCGTGCCGCATCAGGCTGCACTTAACCTTCCCCACCACCCCATAAATCGTCATATACATTTTAGGATCCCTGCATCCCTGAGGGGGGAACAAGTGACATGTCAAGCATGGGGGCATTCTTTACCAATCCTATTCTTTCAGGGGGAAAAAGACCCCACAATGACCCCATCCTTCCCTGGCTGGAGAGGTAAACATGTGGCAAATACGTCACATGGGCTTACAAGCCACACGTGCCTGGTGAGGGAGGAGCTCTACAAACACAGCGACCGGGGGCAAGGGGACTGCCCAAGAGAGATGCGGGTCCGCCGAGAGGGGGACCGTTCTGCAGAAAATATGACACAGGGGGTTACCGTGACAACCGGCACCTGTGGAGCAGGTCACGAACCAGAGGGCTAGGGAGGAAGGACATCCAGGGAGTACAAGTTTTGTGGGCTCGCCTGGGAGTAAGAGCGCTTCCCTTTCCGCTGTTCACCAAAGCAAACAAAGAGCTACTTGGACCGCTTAAAGCTCTGTGTGCGGTCCAAAGAGGTGTGCAAAGCACGCACCTGCCTCCTCCCGGGGAAGCGCTTGCAGGTTCACTACCTGGTCCCTGAAGGGGGTCGTAGGAACCTTGGGCACATAGCCTGGTCGGGGTCTTAGGATGACATGAGCATCTGCTGGACCAAACTCCAGGCAAGCGTTGCTGACAGAGAACGCTTGCAGGTCCCCAACCCTCTTGATGGAAGCGAGCGCAATCAGAAGGACCATCTTCAGGGAGAGGGCTTTTAGCTCAACTGAACATAGCGGCTCGAAGGGGGATCTCCAAAGGCCCGCATGAGGGGAACAGGCATGGCCTGGGAGGATTCAACCTCTGGGCACCTCTAAGGAACCTGATGATCAGATCGTGCTTCCCTAAGGACTTACCATCCACTGCATCATGGTAAGCCGATATAGTGGCTACATACACCTTCAAGGTGGAGAGGGACAGCCGCCCATCCAACCTCTCCTGCTGGAATGAGAGCACTGACCCGATTGCGCACCTCTGCAGGTCTACTGATCAGGAAGAGCACCAGTTTGCGAACAGATGCCACTTTAGGGCTTAAGTGATGCAAGTGATGTTACTTCCCAAGTTTAAGTACCTAAGTAGATGGGAGTAATATAGGCTACATAATATGTAAAATTCTAATAATATATAATGTAAAATAATGTTTTAAAGTACAGTAAATATAGAGCCGCAAAAAAAATCTATTTCTCTGTACATCGTTATTTTCCTCGTAAAGTTTACCTCAAATATTCCCTTCTAACTCAATGTGTTCATGCAGGTTGAGAGAAATGCATGCTGTCATAGCAACCATGATACATTCTGTTTCTGTTTGTCCTATGAAGGCCATTCCATTAAAACAAAGCTCATTCGAATTTGAGGACACTCAGTTTACTGCTGCCTACAAAGGATGTGTCCTACCAAGCAACAGCCTACAAAACGATCCCCAGCAACCTCCTGAGGTGACATTAGAAGTTGTTAAAGTATTTACAGGACTAAAATCAATTTTCAGGTAATATATTCAAATGTAATATCTAGTTCATAATTGTATTTTTCGATCACATAGCTGCTTGTGAAAAAAAAACAAAAAACAGACAGGTATCATTTGAATCATCAGGTTCTGTTGTATCAAAAAAAAATATTTATTATATAAATAGTATTTAAATATTATGAATAATTCTGAATAATTATAATTATTATTATTTTTAAATAAATTTGATTACCACATTGTTATTCTTTTTTTACATGATGTGACGTCCATATTTTCAATTAGTGTTACAACCCACCTTGGTATTGGTGTAGGTTGTAACAACAGCAATCTATGTATTTGACACTTGTTTTTAACACATTTTAAGGATAGGTAATACATTTCTAAAATACATTAGATACTAACACTTATATTAACACAAATAATAGAATTACATAAGTACATTAATCAAACGCTCACGCAGTAGCCTACTTTAGTCTAGAAATTCATTGATCAAGATCCTCACTTTGTAAGGTCTTACCCTTCAGTTTATGTCAGAGCTCATAAACTAACACACTCACTCGCTCACACACAAACTCGCTCGCACACAAATACAATCACACACTCACTCACAAACACACTAACTCGCTCTCTCACACACACACACACACACACACACACACACACACACACACACACACACACACACACACACACACACAATTTAAAGATCACCACTTGTTCTCGGGCTTCACCTGCACCTGGGAAAAGAAAACCCCTGTTGATTATCTCATTTTAGCACACAATTATTTTTTTCAGGAAACATCTCCAATCTTCTTCACAGAGGCAAAGCTTAACACAAAGAAGTGAACAGGGGGTTGCTTGCTGTAAAGACAGGTTAGAAATACCAACTGAAAGTTCACTTTAACCTCAAGGGAACAACAGTTTAGCATCTCATTAAGAGGCCAGTATGCCCTGACAGCACCTCTCTCGGGACTCAGCTGGATCAGGCCACTATAAGCCTGTTCAGGATGTACAAATCGCAAAATGCCGCTAGCTGGGTTTGTCAGAAGACACTTGCTGAGTCAGGTGTGTGCTACAGAGGGACTATAAATGGAAAATACCTGGAGCCATTTTTGAGAATGAAACCATACAAGGCAGAGCTAGAGGGAAAACTGTGGGTTTATATACCGGAGCAATGTCATGACCAATGACTCTTTTCGCAATGTGATGGAAGGCATAAATCATTTTACTGACAGCTATTTGACGCTAGGAATTGTGCTTTGAGCATGATGTGCTTTGTTTTAGAGCAACATGTCTTTCTGCACTGAGGTTTGTTAACTGTATTCCCAGCATGTTACTAAATGGTGCTGACAGGTATGAATGGTTCAGAGCAGTAATAGAAGAAAGCTAAACAGTGCCAACACTGCATACTAAATATATGATAATTCTTTCTACTATCTGCATTTATTACATACTTTAACATAATGGGAACTATTTCTTCTTGTAATTGCGATTAGTTTTAGAATAGAACATTTAATAAGTCTTACATTTACATATTTCTACTGCTTCCATTCAATACAGAGAGAAATGTATGGCTGTAGTGATTCTATGTGGCACACACACACTACTTCAGAGTCCACTTTATTAAACAGCTTGATATATATATATATTTTTTAATCTGTTGAGTGGATTTTTAAGTGGATCCAGATGCACAATTGTAAAAGGGAATGGCTACATTCTGCCTTTAATTGCAAACATTAGAATTTGTAAACCAAACCATCTCTTGTCTGCAAGTACTGGATTCATGGTAACTTGTGTAGCCACTTTTAGATTAACTTACTGGTTTTTGGCCATCTTATGTAATCACACACACACTTTTAATATTTTGAAATACTTTAGTAGTTTAGTAGCAGATGTGGGCAGTTTTTAATCAGAAAATTTATTTCTTTTATGAATTCAAAGTACAAGGTCTACTTTTTTGTTGTTATCTGTTTCATAATTTTATCCATTTGTTCTTTCATAGACAAACTTCATGCCATGTTTTTCTGTGAGCGTTAATTGAAGGACCATTCACAGTGAATATTTATTTATTTTATTTCAGTTCACTGAGAAACCAGATCTAAAGCTACTGTATATTTCCTACTATTGACTTAATAAAAATGACATTCAGTGGGGGTAAATAATTAAAGTAATTAAAATAGTGGCGCTTCTAAGTTCAAAACTTCAATAGCATTTCAGTAGCTCAACTATTTTCCACAATAGTGTCGTTTTTACAGTAACAAGCTACATTTAGCATCCCAGAGTGCTACATTTGTCACACTGCATAGTGAATGCAGTAATGTAGCTTATGGAATAATCCAATGCACTCACCTAAACTGTCCTCTCTCTCATATACTGGTAGAAAATCAGTTCTTTCAGACAGTTCATGTAAATTAACCAGTTAAAATAAATGATTCACTAAGTTACCTCTATAGAGCTTTAAGCAGTCCAATTTATTTTAAAGAATATTTTGGTTCTGAAAGTTAGTTCAAATAAAAGATTTACTGATTCACTTTAGCATCTATGCAGCCTTTAAGGACTTTTCAGGAAGTCACTAGCAGCGTCTGGATATCCATACTTCTTTACAATATTGTATGCTAAAAACAGTATGGCAATGAAGTAGTATGTCCGAATCCACAGTTTTCATGAAGCAGTAAGGATTACCTACTATTTCCAGCAAGATTCCGAAGTGTGGAACGACCAGAGACACTTAACTATTCCACAATCCCTTGGGAGGCGATGTCACATTCAAAATGCTGGATTTAAAAGAACTGCAGTGAACTTCGAATCAGGTGGCTCTTCTAAACTCTAAGTGCTGCATATACCAAGGTAATTGCTCCTTGTGCTTAAATAGTGCTTGTTTAACATCACAAGAACAGATAGCTTTCGCGGTTGTTATTTTTTACGTTATATAGTCGGGTCACGAGTCAATGCCCACGTCCCCAGATGAAGTATGTCCTTAATCTATTCATACTACTCTCATGCATTTATGAAAGAACGTACTGTTTTAGCGACTGGGAAGTGCGTCCATCATCAAATAAAGTTCATACTGTGACAGTACGTGGTTTCGGATGCAGGGACTTTTTAATTGAAATATTTAGTTAAAGCTGCACTACAGTGGTTGAAGCTTAAAATTCCAAACAACTTGCAGAAGAACATTTTACATGAGCTGGGATTTTTCTGGGCTTTCAGCACTGCTCTTCTTTGGGATGAATCTCATGCCATACCTGGACATCGCCTGTGTGTGATCATGACTGGGAGATATTCAGAGCATAGGGTAATAATGCTCTATTTTATTGTTGATATTATGCAATTCAATTAAACATTTTAAACTGAAATATTATTTGCTATGACAATAAACAACATTTGTATTCATATTTAGAATTAAATAATTCATTTTACACTTAAAGCACTTTTCTGACACTACACTTAAAGTGAATTACATAGAGAACAGGGGACTCGCCTCAACCACCACCAATATATTTTTAAATTATTTTTCAAGTGTTTTATCTTCTCTTAATGTTTGTATTGTACTATCAATTTAAGAGGTAAAATTTGTGATTGATATGAGTTCAATGGAAGTCTTTATTTTTTTACGTTATATTATATCGGTTAACACATGAGTATTTTTCAAATCATAACAGCAATATAAGCTTCAAAAACCCTCCAGACAACATAACCAAGCAAAGAAAGTAAACATCTTAACCAAACAGTTAACAGAAACATCCATCCAGACTGAAGCAATGCTGTCCTGAACTGTGACTGACTGAACAGCATAGTTTCTCCAGCCGGAACACGTAAAAACCAGTACTTCTTTTCTGTGTTGACGGACATAACATGTTGATGAAAAGATGAACAAAATAAGCATGCGATATCATGTCAAACCAACCAATATTTTTGTAGGCTTACTGTAATGAATTGGGGGATGGTAATGGCATAATGGCATTTTGTTAATTTTTAACCAAGAAATCTTCTGTAGTGCAGCTTTAATTGCTGCTGTTTTATCACTGTTGTGAACTCGGATAAATAAGACACAGTGTTTATATTTATATATTATTATTACTTTATTTTTAAGTACAAACATGTATTGTTAAATTTTATTTTGTGATCCTAATTGTCTACTGCCACCCTAATAAAATATATCACCCATTAATTAAGTATAATGTCAATCTGACAGCAGAAATAAATAGTATAATTGGTTAAATATCTTCTTAAAATAGCTTCAATGTAGTTAGCTGCTTTTTGTTAGTAACTACTGTTATACTATTATAAAAGTAACCATATACTATTGTAACCAAACACAACTGTATGTATTTAAGTGAAAGTTCTAATTGGATTGCTCTGCAACATACTGCCTACTAATCAAAGACCTGTTAATAATGTGACCTGTTAATAGCATGCACAAATGTGAAGTTTTTAATTGCTGTAACTGAGAGGCTATTGTCAGAGGCGGCGTCAGCCGATTTTGCCAGGGCCTCAGCCCTGAATGTTTTAAGCGTAGCCCCGAATGTATTTTGAAAAGTTGACTGACAAATATGAAACCGGACAATAGCCTATGTAAACCCCCGAAATCATAAGTTGCCTTATTTCAATGTGCGGCTTTGCACATACTGCATAAAGCCTGTAAAAATAGACATAATCAGCATAATCTAGCCTAAAGAATACGTTCCTTTGCTGTCGGTAGCCTATGGGCGACTCTGTTTCTTCCTCTCTGTTGAATATGCAGCAGGTAGGGGAGGAGCTTGCACAGTCGTTGACATCAACTAACGTTACTTAGTGGCAAGTTAACAGCAGTTAGCAGTAAAAATTAAGCAAATGAGGCTTTGGGGATTTTTCCGAAAGAAGTCAGTGGGTAAAAATGCACATTTGTTTTTGTCCTTGTAGTCTGAAGATCATCATCTGGCTGGCTTTCGCCCACAGTAGGCTAAACCTCAAGAGGTCCACTACCGACTGTCATTACATGTTGTAGCCTCTAGCCTCCGTGTTAGCGCATCCGCCTCTCACGCCGGAGATGTCGGTTCGAGTCCCGTTAGGAGTGTACTTTTCTTGTTTACCAGGTGTTGTTTTCGCTAAGGATAAGCAATAAGCATTAGCATAAAATGTATTTGTGACTTGTTTTGTGATATTAGTTTGTAGTAAATATACACTTTGATTTGATTAAATGGTTTTGTAGAGTGTATCAAAGATGAGCAACAGACTGAGGAGCCAGAATCAGGCATGGAAACTGGTAACAATTAATCAGTCACTTTACTTTAGAGAAAGTTAAAAGTGAAACATTGTTTATCCCAATGATCCTAATGAAAGGATTTTGACAGATGAACATGGAGAATTATATACAGTTCGATGCCATGGTGTGTCAATGAACTTAGACTAAAGTCATTCATGTATTTCTTTAACTTAGGATCTTATACATCATTTTGACTATTTATGTCAAAAAATATAAATTATTTATATTCAATATTTTTTACCTCACTTTACTCACTAAAATATAACTCTTTTGTGATGACTTTATGGTAATGTACATGAAAATTCAAGAATCATGATAGATCTTAGGGCAATCCCACTGATCTGCTCTTCCCAATACATTTTCTTCAATGGCATTGGTCTACAATTTGACATATGTAGCACTTGATGAATTAGTTGTTTGAAGCTGATTTGCAATAAGTTATGTGCTGTATCTGTTCTTTTGCATCACAGATGACTCAGGGAGGAGAGAGAATGAGTTAGTCGAGGATAGTACTAGAGTGGAAGATTTAGGAACTGTAGAAACAGGCCCAGCCAGAGCAAAACTCAAAGAATACCCTCTCACCAGCTTTGGACTACAGAGAATTGGTTGCTTGTGTGAAAATAAAATTGTCTGGGCTAAGCCCCGGATGTCCTTCAATGCTGGAAACACCTCTGGCTATTGTGAATCTAAAACAAAAAATGACCTAAAATAATTAGAAATATATTCAAATACTCTTACATGATGACTGGGCACATGTGTTTACAAACAGTAAGTTAACACATGTGCCCAGTCACCTCTGTAACTCTGAGGGATATTTTATTAGTAATAGGAATAATGTAGTTTTTTAGCTTTGTACTGGGTAGATTTCTCTATGCTAAAATAAACTACTTGATTCAAGACCTTATAATACACACAATATTATGTTGCACTGTAATGTACAAATGTACGGAAGCGTATTGCATTCACTTGAGAAAAAAAAATCTACTCTGTTTTTCTGAATTAACGACTTAATTATCTCAGAATTACGAGATAATTTTTCATGGAAAAAAGTTTTTGCTCTGTTTTTCTGAATTAACGACTTAATTATCTCAGACCACAGTTGCTGATGCTAATCAGCCTGACCCTCCAACAACAACAGTGCCTACATGGGTTCAGTGCCGGTAAGATAGCTGTTATTATAGTTACATGTTAATGTCAAATGATGTCTGCTAACTGTTCGCTTGACGACATGTAAAACGAGGTTAGAATAGCTGTTTATAAATATGTAACGTTAATGTTACGGGCAATTTTTTTACTAACTAAGTTACGTTAACTTAAGTTACACCATCAACTGCAGTTGGTAGGCTAACTTAATGTTAAGCTAACATTTGTACCGTTAGTCAGCAAAAGGAACCTTATCTTTTAAGGTCGAGGGGATAATTACGTGTGATTTTTAGGAGGAATATTACGTTAACCACATACTTTCCTTTCAGTTTGTTGGCTAGGATAAGTAAACTACGCTATTTGCTGTAACTTTAGTGCTTAATTTGTAAATCAAGAGGTCCTCAAACACAGAGAGGCTGCTGTCAGGGGGAGGGAAAAAGTCACGTCAGAAATCCCCAGTGCATGCAGCACGTTGGACATCGCGACATTACATAACAGTAAACAAACATTCAGAACTTTGCCAGTTTCAGAGCCAGCAGGATACTATTTCCATTAAGTTTTGCACGGACGTTTAGTATAGTTTTCAGCGTGCTACACCAATAATAATGTTGAATATATTCTGACATTCCTTCGGTTTCTTTAGTTGTGCCCTCTTTTTTGGTTTGTCACTATGCATGCATATGTGTAATGTAATTGTTTTATTTGTTGATATTTTTCTAAACTGTGATGCATTTAATAATTTGGAAACAAAGGTAGCTTTTTGAAGCTTTCCAAAGCAAGTTATATATTTTTCAGAAACTACATTCCGATTGTGCAGTGACTCACAGATAAATGAGTACATATAGCCCGTGTCTCAACACTATTGACCTTGTTCTTGAGTCTAGCCTTCTCTACGATTTGAGTAATGTTACTGTTGTTAAAGGTGAGCACATTCAAATGCTTAAGACAGTTTGACTTCCAAGTGATAAGAAAGGCCTATAGTTGCCTACCTATACAGTTGATACATGAAACATCCATTTTTAGTAACGTTATCACACTCTTGGCCTTTATTAATGTTCTCGTAAAAAATGCCAAAAGAAAATGCCAACATTTTTGAGATATTTAAAGCAATTACACTTATGAGGGTACAGTCCTAAATCTGTTTATATTGTGGTGCAACACATATTTACATAAATGCTGCCTTTTTCCGACATTTGTTCAGGGCCAGCTATGGCTACGTCTTCAAATACCCCCCCTCCCACAAGATGATGGTCTGTGGATGTTTCTTCAAAGCCGAGGGATTCCTGAGGAAAATATTCAGAAAATGCAGCAAGATTATGTAGGTGACAGCACATTAATTCCTGCAATATATTAATTTTAATTGTTTTACATTTTACTGAATCTCAGCAGATTATACAAGTAATCATCATAAATTGTAACCCTATCACATTTAGTGCCAGTGCTTCTGATTTCTTTTTTATGCCAAGCACACCTACCTCTCTCAACAATGTATTCATGTCTTCCCTATTCTAGCCCTGTAAAATAAGGTTTATAGGTATCTAGAGTCAATTCACTCTATATTTTGGTCTCTACCCTACATAAACAAGTAACAGCAGTTAGACTGTAATGTGCAGTAGCACCACCATTATACATTCAGGCAAAGTGCTGACTTATATGTTTGAAATAATAAATAAATTCACAAAATAAAATATTGTGCCCTTACAATTACTGCTTTCCATTTTGTTGTGATTTGATATTGTTTTAAAAGGATGGAGTAATGTTTAGATGCCAGCACAGGCCTTTGTTGGGAGCTGAAGTATGGAATCAGTATGGAATAGCTATATTATGGAGTATATAATAGCAGTAATATATGGGAGAAGTGCTTTTCTTGTAATTGAGGTAAATGGTTATATAATTAAAGAGGAATACATGAAAGTAATCAGTCCCCTGCCTAACTTTGATGTTAAGGAGTTTCACTGTTTACACACTGTATTTTCAGCATCATTATGTCACTCAAACTTCATTGTTATGGTTACAACCATTTTTTTAGACAGCAGTTTTTGTTTTAAATTACTTAATATTTTAGCTCCTTTTTATTCCCATGCGAAAAAAAAGAAACAAGCAAGTGAAGAAAAATAGAAATAAATTGCTGATTTGTAGCTACTGCTAAGAAATAAATTTTCGCTCATATGGAAATATAGCCATCTCTTAGATTTAAGATAACCAATATGTCTTACTGTATTCTTTTGTTTTCATTACAGATTGACAGCTCGGTAGTTGGAGAAATAGATGATGCCACTATGACTGCTTACATTTCAGCATATGGTGATAGGATTGCTACAAGGCGTTTCTGTATGGAAAAACAGAGAAAAGGTGGTGATGATCTAAAAAGACTGTTCTTATTTGAAAAACTTAGAAGAAAGATGGGCACATCGACAAGCAATAAAGACACAGATCAAGATTTTGAGGAGAAGCATTCTATGCAGCCAACAAAGATGCATCTGAGAAATAACAAAAGGCCATGAAGATGACAAGGAAAGTAGAACTAGGATGGATACATGACAAGAAACAAGTGAGAAAACGCAATGGTGGAGGAACCAGAGTTCTTGATATTTCCAAGAAAGCCACAAAAAAAGAGATTCTATCACAAGCTAAAAAGCTATTTTTCCCCAATGAGAAATCGAGAAAGGGAAAGTGGGAAGAGTTCAGTCACAACATTGTTGACTTTCAGGAAGCATACCTTGATGAGTGTGTTAGTGTGGGAGAGCTCTATGAGACACATAAAATGGGGATTTTAAGATTTTACTTGTTCACAGAGCACCTGACAAATGGAGATGAAGTGTTCACAGAGATGACAGAAGGAACTGATGAACAGACAGATGCAGCAAGGCTAAATGAGCAACAGAAAAACACAACAGAAGATAATGAGCAGCTGACACAAGAAACACATGACAGTGAACAGCAGACACACACTGTGGAAGCTGCTGTAGAGATTGTTGATATCACATCTTTGTGTGATACATCGGAGGTCATTTTTGGCCCTTTGCAAGGTGGACCATTTTTAGAAGATCTTGATGACACAATCTTACATGAGCCTATAGAAGAGGCACAGATAAACATCAACGCCTACAGCTCAACTCCTGTCCATTCTGACACAGTGCCTGCTGGCCCATTAAGTCCTACTTATGAACTTTTGCATGTGACAGTGAAACTCCACAGAGTCAATCTCTTGGAGGAACTGATTACCCAATTCAAGGATGAAGCGATGATGTCCTACACTGTGAAATACAGCTTCATTCATGAAATGGGGGCAGATGCTGATGGCGTGTCCAGGGATGTATATGCTGCCTTCTGGACAGAGTTTTTAGACTGTGCAGCAGAGGGTGCAGATGTGAGGGTGCCATCACTATCCCCAAAATGGCAAGAGGAAGAATGGAAATTTGTTGGTAGGATAATGGTCAAGGGATTAAAGGACCATGGATATTTTCCTTCTCGGCTGGCTCAAGCCTTTACAGTAGCAATCACATTTGGTGAACACACTGTCTCACCTGATTTATTGTTTGAGTCACTAATGTTGTATCTTAGTCAGTCTGAGCGCGATCTCTTGTCCACTGCTTTGCAAGACGCCCTTGATTGTGATGATGAAGATGAGCTTCTTGATCTTATGGATCGCATGGGAGTAAGAACAGTACCAACACAAGAGAACTTGAAAGTTGTGCTTCTCCAAGTGGCCCACAAGCAAATAATCCAGCAACCAAAATATGCACTGGATAACATTGCAGCAGTCGCAGGACCAACTCTCAGGGAGTTCTTCCCCAGTGTGCTGGATATGCAGAAGATGTATGAGGATCTTAAACCATCAACCCGAAAGGTATTAAAGTTGATCACGGCCTCTCCAGCTACTCCAGCAGAGAACCAAAGTTTGCGATTTTTACATCAGTACATCAGGGGATTGGATGAGATAGGCCTCCGGAAGATGTTGAGATTCGTGACAGGGTCTGATGTCATCTGCGTTAAAGACATTCAAGTCATATTCACCCCTATGGAAGGGTTATCAAGGCGGCCTATTGCACATACTTGTGGCCCAACTTTAGAGCTGCCATCAACTTACAACAGCTATCCTGACCTCCGAGCTGAAATGGAGGCTATACTGTCCAGCAACTTCTATGCAATGGACATTGCATAGAAGTGTCTCACTCACTCACATGTACACACTCTTCCCTCTTGCCCAGTTATAGCCTTAACAGTGCCATCTGTTTACCTTTAGATTGTGTGTGAATATGAGAGAGAGCACATAGGGGAAGTAATTAACTCAGGTGGTGCATTATGAGCGCAGGGTGATTTATTTTTTGTTTTATGTTTTTCATTTTCAGTTTTATCCAGAATGTCATTACCAAACTTACTGTGGAAACATGTTTACTGGCTGATGAACATTTTGTTGATGGACTCCGAATATATCCAGCCCATAGAAACATTTACACATGATAACAAGATACAATAATCAGTTTGATTTGTTGATAATGATACAGGACCATTCAAATGCCATTTAGGTTGCCCTGTTTGCAGTGGGCCCAAAGTGTTTCAAATCACATTTGATCATGCTGAATAGTTCCACCATGAGGACAAATTTGCCATTTTGACAATGGCAACATGTTTTGCAACGTTCCATATGCAGTTGCTGTTATTAGTTATTACCAGACTTAAACTGTCTGTAGAAACATATTGAGTGGCTGAACATTTTGTTAATATACTTTAAGGTCCACTTAACCAAAAAACAATTATAAGCCTTTTACACAATTTATGTTATAAATGCATGTGGATACATTTTCATTTTTAAGTGATTTAGATACATGTACCAATATTTTAAATGTACTTTTATGTAAGCCATAATTTCTGTTAGAAGTTTAGGAGCATACTTTTTGGGACAATTTAAAATAAATGTTCTTCTAGTTGCATTTTCATTGAGAAATTATAATTAACTTGGACCCTGAGGTAATGTCAGCTCATGTTAAATCTTAATATTGGCAGTGTTTGGAAATCTGTTCTAACATACAGCACTGTACATTAGAAGGTGTTCTGCTTTTTACAAATAAAAAGCACAGGTTTCTCTCTTGTTTTGTACAAATGTTTTCAAACAAATCGGGTCTTTACTGCAGATAACACACATGGATCTTGTCTCACAGTACAATTACTTTGTTTTGACATCTGCACTGCAGTTCCTGCATTCACCAGCACTCTTTAGACAACATATTTAAACAGTCATCTCTACATTACCAAATTTACCAAATATAGGCCTATTTCCTACATACACAGTAAATCACACTGGGGAGAAAAAAATGTTGCACTGCACTGGTTTAGCATGTATTTATATGATGCCAAATAATTGTGTAAAAAAAAAAAAAGACACATGATAACAAGATACAATAATATGTTTGATTTAAAGGCCATCCAAACATCATGTAGGTTGCCCTGTTTACAATGAGGCCAAAGTGTGTCAGATCACATCTGGTGATACGAAATAGTTCCACCATTAGGACAAATGTGCCATTTTTGACAATGGCAACATGTGATACCTTTGATTTGCAGTTACAGGATTGTTCCCAGGTCTGTGGTTGAGATGTACTTTATACATAATGATGAATAAAAAGAGATGATATGGAGCTCAGTTGGGAGATGTCAATTATGAAAGAGTTGTCTATTATTGATTGCTTAAACACAGTACTTCTGTCAAACATTTACAGTGAATGGCATGGTATATAACCTTTTCCGTCCAAACTGCAATTCTGTTGTTTTTTTTTTGGCTATGAGTGGGTGCTCACATTCAGTCATTTGATCCAGTAGAACAACTTGTGATTATTAAATTTGGGTACGTGTGTAAGCATGTAAGAACATGTAAAGCTCAATGGCTTCCTCTGGAAAGGTTGGTGGATGAAGACTGTTTTCTGCCATGGCTAGGCAACAAATGTCAAACACTGTTTTATCACAAGGATATGGTCCTCTCTCACGACATTCCTCCCTACAAGCCTGTATCTTCTGTTGGGATGCCTCTTTAAGGTACTCCCTAGCACCAAAAAGTTGGGGTAGGGTGTACATCATCATCACTGGACGTCCACATGGAGACACAGCATTTCTGGATGGGCGAATTCTGTGAGTGTTCCAGAGGTGAACAACATCCTGCAGTTCTCTCTAAATATAAAGAAAAAGAGTGGGAAAGTAAGAAAATTAGTCCACACCGTTGCAATACCACCTGCAGGCAAAATAAATGCTTATGGTCCAGTATGATACAGTAGAGCCGTTTCTCAAACAGTTGCATGTTAAATTCTATATTTGAAAACAATAAATCTCTGTATGTTAAGATTTGTGTTATATGATCAGGTTCAGATAAGTCATCCCTCTCTCACATACTGTGTCCCACTAATGCAGAGAAACAATTTTCTTTCACCAAAATTTACATAAAAGTACCAGAATGAAATGAATAAAACTAGGCTACTCATAGTGCGGTAAATTTTCCTTGGCAGTGTTTTACTATTATGATGTTTTTGGGTTAATATTAGAAAGCAGTTTGAGCAACATCCATATAACAGGATTAATATTACAGCTGCATTAATGTTTGTGTTGCATTTTATTGTTGTAGATGTAGGCTGCTGCTAATTCTAACTACTTATACTGAGATCCACTTATCTCTTAAAAAGTCAACGATATATAGGAAAAAATGTGATCTACAAATTAATTTAATAATCGAATTAAATAACTAATGGTTATCGCCCATTTGCTTGAAATGATGCTTGAATTATGCTGCATGTCACAACATTTTGGCGTATCACAATTTACATGTCTAAAGCACATTTCTTACCTCTATTATTTCAAGACATGTGAACTGTATTAGACTTTTGTCTAGGAAGTCACCGGAGAAGTCGTCAGAATCTTTTAGATCTTGAAATATATTGATCCAGAACTGTGCATGCTGCTTCCTCAAAAATCCCCACCAATGCTCTATCCGTTGGTTATGATTGCTTGAGCCATACAAATAGCAATTTCTCGAAAAGTCGTCCGTATGATCATGTCTCATGAACATCTGCATCTGTTCAATGTAACAGTTCTCTGTCCCTAAATCTGAGCGAATTCGGATGGCTGTCCCATTCCTTGATAACACCGCATCAATAAAGTATCCAGCGATGACCTTGGGATCACTACTTGTAGAGTATGCATGTAGCCATATCACCATTCGTGAAAACCCGTCGATTGCACCATTGATGCAGATCCCATATGGTTTGAGTTTATCATATGAATCAACATGCCATAAAAAGTTCGGGCCTGGATTATGATACAAACGTCGCCGAAAACGATTCCGGCGCCTCAGTTGCACTCCATGGGGATCCAGATTTTCAACAATTGCCTGATTGTGTCTTGTGTCACCACGTAGCCAGCCTGAATGCATTTCAGATGCATCATCTTATATCCGTGAAGCATACCATATCGGTTCAACTGATCTTGGAGAAACACAGCAATGTCAAGCAGATCAGAATGTTCTTTTCGTCTGAACAGGCGCAAAGTCTTGAGGTGTCTGCGCAAAGTTGACGCACTAATAAAAATACCATTTATATTACTTAAAGACAGCAGTATCTCCCAATGTCTCAGACCCAAAGTAAAATAAAACCGGATTAAACTTGAAAGGCGGGACATGTTTACTTCCATGCAATCCAGCTAAAATAGAGCTCCTGGCAGGATTTTGAGGGATCTCATTAATTCAGAAAAACAGAACAAAATATTTTTTTAATGAAAAATTATCTCGTAATTCTGAGATAATTAAGTCGTTAATTCAGAAAAACAGAGCAAAAACTTTTTTTTTCATGAAAAATTATCTCGTAATTCTGAGATAATTAAGTCGTTAATTCAGAAAAACAGAGCAAAAACTTTTTTCCATGAAAAATTATCTCGTAATTCTGAGATAATTAAGTCGTTAATTCAGAAAAACAGAGTAGATTTTTTTTTCTCAAGTGAATGCAATACGCTTCCGTACAAATGTGCAAAACTGGTTTCAAATAATTCCTGTGGCATATGTTTGTCAAGGTAATACCTAAACACGACAGGATCCCTGGGTGTTAGTTTCCATTCTGCAATTCACTGGGGGTTCATGATTATTTCTAATTCTCAGAACACAGACGGGTGTCTGGACAGTCCACTGACACACAATCACCACAACAGAAGAGCTGTCATTCAAACACAGAAACAGCCTTTGGCATATGAGGCCCGTCACTGACAGATGGTAAATAAAGCTGTAATATGACCTGTCATGCTACATGACAAGAGCAGTGAATATGAAGCTGGGGGAATTTGTTACTTACTGGGGTCTTATCATCAGGAATCAAATGTTTGAGGTTGATGTTTTGAGATAAAAAAGATTTAATCTTTTTCAACTTTAAACTTCCTCCTCAATTCACAAAGATAATTTACTGGAACTACTGAAAAAACATATTTGTTCTATACTACCGAAACTTGCTGATGTCAGACAGATTAATACATTTGAAAACATGCACACATGACCGCCCACATTTACTATTCTGCTTTCAAAAACTTGGCCCACCACATGGTGAGGTAATACAGAGAAAGCAGAATAGTTGTATGGAATTGCATGGGTTCAAATATAAGACAGGTACATTTGTAAAATATCACATCATAAAATAAAATATATGTGGCAATATATCTCTCTCTCTGTCTCTCTCTCTCTCTCTCTCTCTCTGTCATTCTCTCCTCCACACACCTGTTTCTAATCAGCAATTAGTGTGTAGGTATATCAGGCCCAAACAAACTCATTGGCTGTGTCTTGTGGTTGCATTTGTTGGCTGCATACGTCATCGAAGCTATCTCGTTTCAGAAAAGTGAGAAGCACACTTCGAATGCAGCCTTCGAATGCGACCTTCTTTCACAGGAATTCTGAGGATGCATGAGGTGTATCATTTGTGGGCTCTCATAACCCACAATTCTTTGCTTCAAACGATATGTCTAAACAAATTACACCAATTTGCCCATAAATATGAAACATGAAAGGAACATGAACATGCCCCTTCTCACTCAAAGCGCTCACGCTTGTTAAAGAGTGTTGTGCAGTCATATCAACCATGTTACATTACGTTTCCATTTGTCCTACGACGGCCGTCTCATTTAAACAAGGCTTGTTTAAAGGAGGACACTCGGTATACTGCAGCCTTCCAAACGAGACACAGCCATTGAGAGATCAATGTTCCCAGAGTGAGTGCCTTCTCTTTTGTATGGGATTCTGCCCTTTGCATCTCATCTCTCCGGTCCAGCAAATGTACATGCTGAAACATATGCTGGTGCTGCTTTCAATTGCTCTTTGCTTGCTTTCTGAGAGTTTATCAAAAGTATAAAGTAGTCAATTTCAAACGCTCATCTTGTTTGGCGTTAAAACCTGCATTCCATCTTGCGGAAGGCAGTGATTTACCATACTGGTTGGCTGATGGTTGCTTGAACTCCAGTTTGGCCTGCATAATATTGTGAAAATGATGCTGCTATTTTGCCTTCTATGGTACTTGTGCACAAATTCCATTCATTTATCCCTATCTGAACTATTTGATTATGTGTTGTCCATTTAAAAGATTTTCTTAAAGTGTGGGTGATTTGTGACCCTTCTTGTGTGATTCTGTTTCTTTTGGGCCGGTAACTATTCCAGGCCAGTTATACTCAGCTCATTGCACAAATGAACCTGAGCGACCTTTTGGTTGGGTTTAAATAATTTCCTTGGGTGCAAATTCCTTGATGGTGAAGTCAAGGGTGTTTCCATCTATTTTAAATATTTGTGCTATTTTGTGCTGCACACACACACACACACACACATACACACACACACACACACACACTCACGTCACATTCATATTATATGAGAGTGATTATCATTTCCCAAGAGAAGCTTACAATTTCATTGCTCAGGATCAAGCCAAATGCAGCAGTTTGGGTCATTAAAATCAGCAATTATAAGAAAGCAAAAACTCCATTCTCATTACAAATTATGCACTACACAGGCACTGACACAGATGATCACTGGAAGATGCTCAGCACAGCAAAAAGACCAAATGGTGTAAACAGAGGAGCAAATGTTTCAAATGTATGTACAACACAGCAGTTCATCTAAATTTTATAGTTCACCTAGTTCAACAACCAGTAGGTGGCTGAATTTGAAAGTGAAAGTCACTTCAACACCAGAATGTGGAAGTGAATGTGATAGTGTATGTATAGATTTACAGTAAAAAAGGACTTAGATATTGATCTGTTTATCACCCACACCTATCATATCGCTTCAGAAGGTTCAGAAACCTTCTGAGCTCTTGTCACCATTCACTTGCATTGCGAGGACCAACAGAGCTGAGATATTCTTCTACAAGTCTTAATTTGTGTTCTGCAGAAGAAAGAAAGCCATACACATCTGGGATGGCATCCCCATATAAATCATAATGATAGATGCAGAATTCAGGCTTATGCGAGCACATAATAATATGAAAGCATGTTTGAAATGTGAATTTCTCATTGTTGATGAAAAGCCACTGATGGTCACCTTCCCTACTACAAGGACAATGGAGAGATCTAAGTGTTTGTTTGATGGTCTCATTGCAACTGTTTGGCATCTCTTCTTTTTCAAGGACAGCAAAAAAGAAAGAAAAGAGAAATAGATTCAGAGTTATGTTATCTTCAATTGAATTCCGATTTGAAACATTCCACTAATCTTGCTCTCTGATGTATTGCACAGTTGGCTTCCATTCACCAGCAGATTTGTCATAATACCCAGCCTGAGCTGGATTTATTTCCATCTTGTCGGCAGCCTTTTGTCTTGATCTTGCACAATACACCTTCATCAACATAGCTGATCCTCACAGTGGGCATTTTCTATACATGACTAAATGTCTTATTACACACAAGCAGTTAAATCTGGGAGACAACTTCAGTGAAATGCTTGAGATTTTACAAAATGTCTTGATAAACTGCCTGCTCATAATTATTTTTAAAACAGTCCTACAAACAAATGTGTATTGATTTGGTATAATGCACAAACCTTCCATCTCCTTAATTAATCTTTGTGAATGAAACTGAGTAACATAATGTGTGGTATTATGATGCCTAAAAAACACGTTGAAATGTTATCTTACAAAATGAATTTGTGAAGGTCTGTACAGTATATAAATAAAGCTGCATTCTTTATTAAAAAATTGCAACATATTTGCGAGGTGGCATAAAAACTGATGACATCTGAAGTGGGAAGCCTAGAGCAACTAATAAACATGTAACTACTTGCAAAAGGGCCCTAAATATCTACTGATTGCTCCCACATCAGATGCTGTGGCTAATGTTGTCTCTGTGGTCTACTGCTCAATGTGCAAATGCAGGCAGATTCTGACACTTCCATCCTTAAATTATGCTTAAACTTGCATAAGAACATTTGAAAATTTTAAATGTGAAAGCAATTTTATCTTTTAAGCATTTAAAAAAGAAGCTTGATATTCATTTTATACACCAAATACAGGGTCATGTTCAAACACAAGAATTATACTTTTTTAAGTAGTTTAAAAAATGTATACTTGTACTTGAGTAAATATGAGTATAAGTGCTGTAACTGTACTCTTACTGCACTATTTTCCCACTGTCTGTGTTCATTAATTCCCCATCCTGATTTTATTTTGATCTATCAACATGAGTCTCCTGACTCCCGTCAAATCAAATCACACAAAAAAAACTTGAACGGCAGCTCTACCTCCTCTATTGTGCAGGACATGATGTGCCAAGTGATCCTGCTTATTAAGCTTTTTTTTATTTATTTAATGCACAACAATAATGCTCTGTCGGCATTAAGGGAAATTTAGACCCTAGACATAAAATGATTTTAATGTAATTTGTTCATACATTATAAATTAAAATGGAGATCAGTGTATTGAAAATAATTTTAATCTTTTCATTTCTGTTATCATGTCTCCCATTTATTTTTTGGAATCAGATTCATGTAGTGTTTATCATAGATAAATGATATATTTTAAAAGTTGGCATGCAGTGTTTTTGCAACTCAGTACTCAATACTCACTACTCATGAGTACTTATAAATGAGCTATAATTTAACTCTTACTTGAGTCGTTTTTAAGACAACTACTTTTACTCTATTCACAGTAAAGTTTTTGGGAAGTAAAAGTACTTCTACTTGAGTATGATTTTTCAGTAATCTTTCCACCCCTGACAGTAAGTCGTAAAAGTACAGAGAATACATTTAAAGTGAAATTAAATACACTACTATCAGGAAAGCAAATGCACTACTATCACTTGCAGACTTAAATACAGTTTTAGATTACATTTATTTGATGAATATGAAATAGAAATGTAATGTATCTTTTTTGCCTAAGCCACATCTGGCGGTCCAAAAAAGTTGTACTCTGAACAGTCAGATCCTGTGGAAAAAGGAGACAGGGGCGAGGATCCTACCCCTGTGCAGGACGGGACTCATCTGGTGGCGGTGGGGTGGTGGAGGCTGCCGTGTTAGCACACTGAAACAGCAATGTGATAGATTGTGAGCAGTCCTATAAAGTGATGGCAGATATGTGATTGGCTAGGAGTTATCTAGCTAATGGTGCGATGATGTACAGCGGCTAGTCTTCCTGCTTGGACTATGCTGTGCTTACATTTCTTTGCATACAGTCAAAACTGACCGATTAATTATACAGTAGAATGAACTGTGACATACATGCAGAGGCTCTACGCATACAGAATGACAATTTAAATTGCCAACAAAGACCAGAATATAAAATAAATATTTATGATATTTTTATCATAAATATAATAATATATTATTTTTCTAATGGTGGCAATTACGCAAAAGCAATATATTTTTGCTTCAACGAAATTATTAAAATTAAAGTCATAAAAGGCAGTAATAATATTTAATTACTCACCAGCACACATGAATAATTTATAATTTTGTGACAAAATCTATTACACTAGTTAAATAATATGTTTGAATATTAGCATATTATAACTAAACATGTTATACTAATCTCTGTCTACATTTACAATACCACAACCAACAACTTCTTGCTAAAAAACTTTACTGTAAAACTATAGTTTCTATATAAAAACATAAAAAATAGCTTGGCAGAAGGAGACGTACAACCCCCCCCCCCCCTTCCCTGGGGGAGGGCGTGCCCGAAGCGCCGTCTGCCGACAGGTCATCCCCGTCCACCTGGATGAGGGAGGGGACAAGGGGAGGGACACAGAAATAATAAAAATGGGGGGGGTACTTCCTGTAATAGTGTAGTACCCCCCAAAAAAAACACTGTAAAATTTAAACGAGAGGGAAAAGGCCAACGCGGCGCAGCAGTGAGAGAGAGAGATGGAAAAAAACGCTTACTCGCCAGTTCTCCGATACACCGTAGCTTGTTCCTCGGCCACTCCTCCACCCTCTAACGGACGACAGCCGCGCCTCCCCGGGCAGATCGGAGGCAGTCCTCCAGCCCCTGGTGGACGGAGGTTTCCAGTCCAGCCTCGCGCTGGCCTGGGAAAGCATAGCGGACATCTGCGTGTCAGTCTCAGACTGGGCGAGCAGACCCGAAGGTGGCAGCCCAGACGAGTCATCAGCATCTGACGCCGCTGTGACGCTCTCCGATGCAGCTGTGATGTCGTCATCCAATTCCGGGGGCTCAAGGGAGAATGCCGGCTGGCTGGGAGGCGAGCCGCACTCATCCCAAGCTCGGACGGAAGTAAGCAAGCATGCCGGGGGGAGGGTGGTTCGTGGGGATTTACCCAGCGAAACCGAACCCGTTGTCATCCCCAAATCGCCTTCATCGCCAGCCGGGTCGTCCTCAATCCCGTGGGAAGAAGGAACAACGTAGGGGGTGGCTGAAGTTGCTTTCGCCCATGAGGAAAGAAAGCCGCGACCGCAATGTTGCCATGGCTATGTTGTCGCACTAAGAACATGAACCATTCATAAAACACTGCCTTCGTGTGATCGCAGCCCAGGCACTCGAGGCAGCTTTTATGACCGTCAGAAGTGGAGTGAAATCAACCGCATCTAGGAACTACACAGAGGCAGAAAAACATCTTTAGAATGACGCGTCCTGAAAAGGATGTTCAATGCCTGCTGTGTATTGCTCTTTTATGAGTGGGAACTCAAATTCTTTTAGAGGAAATAAACTCTTTTTAGGAGGAGAAACACTCTTTCAGGCAATGAAAGCGCTGTCGAAGCATCAAGGGGCGTAGACTGCACAGCGTGCAGAGAAAACGCCAGCTAGAAATGCGCCGTAGATCCAACCAGCTGGCATTTTCTCTGCACGCTGTGCAGTCCATGCCCCTGGGCACTTCGACAACGCTTTCATTGCCTGAAAGAGTGTTTCTCCTCCTAAAATGAGTTTATTTACTGTTTAGTTCTGTGTTGTTTAGTTCTGTGCTTCTTGCCAACAGAGGTGAGTGAAACAGTGATGAACTGTTCGGTTCCAAAGAAAAAATTCTGACTGGCACTCGCTGCCCCGCTTCACTTTATACCCGTATGTCCAGGGTGGGGCATGCAAATTCTGTCTGCCAACTTAACATTGGCCTTTTCTCAGGTTCAGAGGTACGTTTGGCATCCCGAGTGAGTGACTGATGGGGAACCTTGAATTATCTGCAGCAAATTTGCAGATTGCAATATAAATAGAGAGCTTAATTCACTTCTGTTCCACTCACCTCTGCAGAGTGTGTGCTGTTGGATCTACGATGCATATCAGCAGCTTTCTCCTTTGCACACCATTGCAGCTTTGCCCCTGGGCACTTCGACTTCTGAAAGAGCTATTTTCTCTCACTAAAAGAGTTTAATTTCTCTAAAAGTGCACACACACAGGCGTTGAATGTCCTTTTCAGGATGCGTCTTTTTAAAGATGCCCTTCCGCTTCTGTGTAGTGGTCGATATGTGGTCGATATCTCTCCACTCCTGACAGTCATAGACGCTGCCTCGTGTATCTGGGCCGCGATCACACTGAGGCACCGTTTGTGGATGGTTCTTGTCCTCACTGCGAGAACTTAACCATGGCATCGTTGCAGTCATGGTTTTCCTTCCAATAAAGGAATGCCACTCCAGCCGCACCCCGCGTCGATCCTTCTTCTCACGGGATTGATGACGACCCGGCTGGCGATGGAGGCAATTTGGGGATGGCAGCAAGCTCGGTTTCGCCAGGTAAATCCCCAGGAACCACACGCCCCCCACCCCCCACCCCCTGGCATGCTCGTTGACTTCCGACCGGGCTTGAGGTGAGAGCGGCTTGCCTCATGGCCAGTCTGACTACTCCCTCAGACCTGCCGAGTTGGATGATGAATTTGCCGCTGTATCTTAGAGCATCCCGCAGAAGGCATGCAAGTCTGATGCAGCATGCTTCTTTGGCACGCAATTGCCTGCCCGCACCTGCATCAGCAGCTCACGTACACGGTTCAGGGCATGGCGTGATTGAATAGGGACCCCTAGTGTCGCTTCATTCAACACAACATCGAGTGAGCGACAGACGGGGAACGTCTAGGCTACTATTGTAACCTCCGTTCCCTGATGGAGGGAACGAGACGTTGTTTCCCCCCGGCCACAACGCTTTACCGAGCCACTGTAACTGCCGTACCTTATTCTCGGCTCCTCAATGCAAAACTTGAAAGGCAGATGCACGATTCCCTCCTTTTATACCCTTATGTCCAGGGGAGGGACATGCAAATTCTGTCTGCCAATTTCTCATTGGTATTTTCTCAAGTTCAGAGGTAAACGAGGCCTTCAAGATAGACCCCTAGTGTCGCTTCATTCGACACAGCGTCTCATTCCCTCCATCAGAGAATGGAGGCTACAATAGTAACCTAGACATTTTTGGGTGAATTATTTCTTTAAGTAGCACATGTCCTCCTTTTGAGGTACAATGTTCCACATTAATTTAGTTCTTGTATCTTTTAAGCCCATCTTTTAAGCCCAGAAATTGTTCTCATTCTAATGCTTGATGCACAATTTTCTGAAGTTTGTGACTGGTGGATTGCTCTGCTGAAATATTGATTGATACTTTTTAGCAAAGATTGATACTTTTCTGTCAGGCATTACAAAACATAATAAAGGCTAAGCATAATTATAAATTATTTCTTTACATATTTACGTACAGAATAATCTTTACTTTCCAACAACATACGTCCAACAACTTATGATATGTCCAACAACATACGTTCACTTTCGACCAAACTGACTGCGTTTATATTCATGCCTCAACAAGACCACATTGGTGGAATTATAAAGTATATTTGATCATTTAGGCATGTACCCGCATTAGCACTCCAACATTAGCCACCTGTCAATCAAACAGCATGCAGCGACAGACGTCAGGAAATAAAAAGTTAATCTTTTATACTTTATCAAGATCAACCAACCAGTGGTTGTCTTGTTATTGCGATCATTGAAATGAACGCCCATGTTCTAGATGTAGATCATAGGCTAAGTGTGGAAAATTACTCATAAGTTTATCATCGATATCGCAGACGTCTCTCTTTTTTTTTCAAATAAACATCAAGATTGTTTTATCGCACAGCCCTTTTGATAACATTGCCTTAATCTCTCACATCAACCCAATAATCTCAGTGATAGATAGCTAAATCACAGGCTATGTTATAAACACACAGAATCTAGTAAACAAGCAAGTTAAACTCACATGACACATTCAAGCAATTGGCCCTTTTCACTGCGAAAAACCCTTCCAAGTGCAGCTGTGATATTCAGGTGTTGAACTATGCTTGAGGCATTCTAACAGATGGCACAAAATCTGCAGCTGCCGTTCAAGTTTTTTACGTGTGATTTGATTGGATGGGAGTCACAAGACTCTCCCTAGCCAATCATGTTGATAAATAAAAATAAAATCAGGATGGTGGAAAATAAGCACAGTAAAAGCGTTACAGCACTTAAACTATACTTAAGTAAAAGTATACAATTTTTTATCTACTTAAAAAAGTAAAATTCTTGGAAAAAATTGTTAATTACAGTAACATGAGTATTTGTGATTTGTTACTTTACACCCCTGATTATTTCAAGCCCTTAAACAATTAACCAGCGACTTTAAAAGCTATAACAACTGTCGCTTTCAAGGACACAGTGCCCTTTTATTAAGTGTCATCTTCTAAATAAAAGCCCTGACCACCATCCCACAACACTTTCACTTACTCAGTTTTCTGTTTCCGACCACAGAGTTCAATTAACAGAGAATTTCACGATCCGTCACTTGGCTTGTCAGGCCTGGAGCAGAGTGACTCTGAATGACTTTGAGAGGCCACTGAAAGATCAATAAGTCCCAGACACCTTTCTCAACAGAGCTATCAGCCCCACTAGGCTTTTAAGCCTCCACAACAAAACTTATTCAAAGAGAATGGGGGCAGTAACAAATTAACTTGCTGACATTAATTGAAAGACAATGAATATATTCAGAGATGTTACATGTCTCGTTTCCTGGATTTGGACCCACAACACAGAACTATTCACAGAGTTCATTATAGCTATTCCAAAACCTGCATATTCTCTTATCAGTTACATCAAATAATTTTTAAAGGTGAAGTGTGTCATTTCTGCAGCACTTGCATCACCAAATGGGATATTCGAAAATGCCCGAAGATAGACACCAGGAGATTGATAGTTTTTTAGATGCATTAAAGTTACCTACCCTTACTGATGAGCAAAATAAAACACTGATATCAGAAATAACCGCAAATGAAGTAAAAGGGGCTATTACTAAATTAAAATCTAATAAATCCCCAGGACCGGATGGATTTACTGGGGAGTGGTATAGAGCATTCCAAAAGGAACTAATACCTATCTTGGTCCGTACTTTTAATTGGGTTTTAAAGAATGCGATAACTCCCCCATCTTGGAAGGATGCAGTTATATCTATTATTCCAAAAGAAGTCAAAGATAAGTTAGAATGTGGATCGTATAGACCTTTATCGATATTAAATGTTGACTATAGACTGTTCACATCAATTATGGCCAAAAGAATGGAAGAATTCCTGCCCAACCTAATAAATCAAGATCAATCAGGTTTTATTCGCCAGCGCCAGACACAGGACAATATTAGGCGTACATTGCAAGTTATGAATCATATCAGGAAAAATAAATTAAAATCAATAATTCTAAGTTTAGATGCTGAAAAAGCCTTTGATTCAGTTAGCTGGACCTATCTTTATAAGGTTCTACGCAAATTTGGCTTTCATGAAGTTATAATTAAAAGTATACAGGCACTTTATGATACACCAACTGCAAAGATAAAGATTAATGGGTATTTATCAAAGTAATTTACATTGGAAAGAGGCACCAGGCAAGGATGTCCATGGTCCCCTCAATTATTTGCACTATACTTGGAACCCTTAGTACAAAGCATTAGACAGGATAAAACAATCCAAGGCATCAGTATAAAAAGAGTAGAACACAAAATAGCCTGCTATGCAGATGATATACTGATTTATCTTGGAGATCCAACCAAATCTTTACCCCAACTCATGGAAAAATTTCAGAATTCTGGCCCTCTCTCCGGATATAAATTAAATATTGATAAAACAGAAATAATTTCATATAATTATAATCCCCCTGTAAATATTAAAAATACATATTTGTTAAAATGGCATACAAAATCATTTAAATATTTAGGTATCCATTTGACGAAAAACATAGAAAAATTACAAAGAAAGAATTTTGATCCACTAAATGTAAAAATCAAAGAAGATTTAGCCAAATGGAATCTAATTCCCTTTTTTAGATTTAGTTCAAGGATTGAAGCAATTAAAATGAATGTATTGCCAAAATATCTTTACTTATTCCAATGTCTACCTGTAGAAATTACTGGAAAACAATTCACAGAATGGGATAAAATGCTTTCACGTTTTATTTGGCAAGGGAAAAAGCCCAGAGTACGCTTTAAAACATTGCAGCTCCCAAAGGATAAAGGAGGGTGGGCTCTTCCCTCATTAAAAGATTATTATACAGCAGTGCAAATTAGGACAGTGGTATATTGGTGTGACCCACATTATAACGCTCCTTGGAAGGATATGGAAATTTGTACTACAAAGAATATTCCTGTACAAACAATATTAGCAGATAATAATTTGCGACAATATATAGATAAGCTAGAAGACCCATGGAAAAAGCTTACTTTAAATGTTTGGGCAACGGCGATAAAAGAATTTACTTTGTTGGAATACACTTCCATCTTTAAATGGATTGCTTATGATTCAGACTTCACTCCAAATCAATCTGATAACAGGTTTAGATTGTGGACAAATAAGGGAATAACTTCTTTTTGCACAATCATTGAGAAAGGTGAAATTTTAAGCTTTCAAATATTAAAGGAAAAGTTTTTATTAGAAAATCAAGATTTCTATAGATACCTTCAGGTTCGAAGTTATTATGATAAAAAAATTAAAGGAAGATACAAAGACAATTTGAATCCACTGGTAGACTTGCTTAAGAAGGCATACACATCAGGTACTAGATATAAGATAGTTTCTCAGATATACAAGAGCTTAATAAATATGAAAAAACACTCTACAAGTTACATCAAAGAGAAGTGGTTGAAAGAAAGTGGAATAATTTTCACTGATGAAGAGTGGTCGACTGTATGGAAATTTCAGTGGAAATCAACTAGGTCACTAAATTGGAAGGAGTTCTGCTGGAAAAACATTGTTAGATATTTTATAACACCAATAAAAACGGCCAAATACAGTAATAACACTGGTGAAACTGTGGATGCAATGAAGCAAACCATTACCATATACAGGTGAAACTCGAAAAATTAGAATATCGTGCAAAAGTTCATTAATTTCAGTAATTCAACTTAAAAGGTGAAACTAATATATTATATAGACTCATTGCAAGCAAAGTAAGATATTTCAAGCCTTTATTTGATATAATTTTGATGATTATGGCTTACAGCTTATGAAAACCCCAAATTCAGAATCTCAGAAACTTAGAATATTGTGAAAAGGTTCAGTATTGTAGGCTCAAAGTGTCACACTCTAATCAGCTAAACACCTGCAAAGGGTTCCTGAGCCTTTAAATGATCTCTCAGTCTGGTTCAGTTGAATTCACAATCATGGGGAAGACTGCTGACCTGACAGTTGTGCAGAAAACCATCATTGACACCCTCCACAAGGAGGGAAAGCCTCAAAAGGTAATTGCAAAAGAAGTTGGATGTTCTCAAAGTGCTGTATCAAAGCACATTAATAGAAAGTTAAGTGGAAGGGAAAAGTGTGGAAGAAAAAGGTGCACAAGCAGCAGGGATGACCGTAGCCTGGAGAGGATTGTCAGGAAAAGGCCATTCAAATGTGTGGGGAGCTTCACAAGGAGTGGACTGAGGCTGGAGTTACTGCATCAAGAGCCACCACACACAGACGGGTCCTGGACATGGGCTTCAAATGTCAAACGTCTTACCTGGGCTAAAGAAAAAAGAACTGGTCTGTTGCTCAGTGGTCCAAAGTCCTCTTTTCTGATGAGAGCAAATTTTGCATCTCATTTGGAAACCAAGGTCCCAGAGTCTGGAGGAAGAATGGAGAGGCACACAATCCAAGATGCTTGAAGTCCAGTGTGAAGTTTCCACAGTCTGTGTTGGTTTGGGGAGCCATGTCATCGGCTGGTGTTGGTCCACTGTGCTTTATTAAGTCCAGAGTCAACGCAGCCGTCTACCGGGACATTTTAGAGCACTTCATGCTTCCTTCAGCAGACAAGCTTTATGGAGATGCTGACTTCATTTTCCAGCAGGACTTGGCACCTGCCCACACTGCCAAAAGTACCAAAACCTGGTTCAATGACCATGGTATTACTGTGCTTGATTGGCCAGCAAACTCGCCTGACCTGAACCCCATAGAGAATCTATGGGGCATTGCCAAGAGAAAGATGAGAGACATGAGACCAAACAATGCAGAAGAGCTGAAGGCCGCTATTGAAGGATCTTGGTCTTCCATAACACCTCAGCAGTGCCACAGGCTGATAGCATCCATGCCACGCCGCATTGCGGCAGTAATTAATGCCAAAGGGGCCCAAACCAAGTACTGAGTACATATGCATGATTATACTTTTCAGAGGGCCGACATTTCTGTATTTAAAATCCTTTTTTTTATTGATTTCATGTAATATTCTAATTTTCTGAGATTCTGAATTTGGGGTTTTCATAAGCTGTAAGCCATAATCATCAAAATTATATAAAATAAAGGCTTGAAATATCTTACTTTGCTTGTAATGAGTCTATATAATATATTAGTTTCACCTTTTAAGTTGAATTACTGAAATTAATAAACTTTTGCACGATATTCTAATTTTTCGAGTTTCACCTGTATTTTGGGAATGTCTACATATTCATGAATATTGGAAAGAAATACAGGATGCTCTTGAACATATTTTTAGAGGAGACATGCCTCTAGAATGCAAATTACTGTATTTTGGTTGTGTATGTTCAGATATTGTAGCAGCAGATAATAAATACCTGATGTGCGTGCTTTTAGCAGCTAGTAAGAAGGCAATCACACGCAAATGGTTAAAACAAGAGAGACCAACACTAGATAACTGGATAGATGTGACCATTGAGATTTATATGATGGAAAAGATAACATTTGTTGTTAATTTGAAGAAAGATGTTTTTCTGGAAAAATGGAGGAAATGGGTTGAATATGTATCAGAAAGAAGGTCAGATTTTGCTGCTATACTTAAATAATGAAGATTAATATATAATGTATATGTTAATAATATATGTCTGCATGTGTATGTAATAATAATTTTCATAAGTCACTTGAGATTATAATAATAAGTCATTTGAAGTTGTTAAGGATGGACTCTAACTAGGACACATGTTCTCTCCCTGGATGTATATAGTTACCCCCCTTTTATTTATTTTTTACTTCTTTCTTTTGGTACCCTTCTTATTTTTATTTATTTTCTGTTGTAAAAGAAAAAAAGTTATACTTTGAAACAATTAAACAAACCTGGAGTACAATATATATTTAAAACACATTAGGTAAATGTACATACCTGTATTTGTAAAGACACATTGTGATTGCATTGAGCACTATATGTAACCTGAAATGATTGTATATGATTGTACTGAAATGAATGATCAAAATAAACACAAAATAACAAATGGAATATATGCACGAAATGAAGAGATGATTACTGTTTTCAAAGAGGTTTCCTAAAGACTCCCTCATCTTCCATTGGTTGAACAAACAAACAGTTCTACACCAAATTGATGCCATTGGTTGAGGCATGTTGCTATGTCGAAGTGGTCATGGGGGAAATAAATCTATGTTTGGCTTACTTATAGTTGATTATGCACATTAAAGTGGAATAAGAGAATGTGTTGTTGAAACCCGATATATGCACAAGTAATAATTTGAATAAAGAAAGAGTCTGGGCCCCAGGCAGTGTTTAGATCTCTACCACAATATAAAATAAAAATTCTACTACATATAGTACATCAAACAACAGTTCCACAATAATCCCTTTTATTTATTTTTTCTATTACAACAAAAGTAAATAATTTTCAAGGTTAGGTCTTTAATACAAAATAAATTTTCTAATAGCTTAAAGATAAACCCCTTTAATAAACAAACAACATTCCTTTACCCAAAAATATTACAAACCACAAAAATTCACATAAAAGAAATGTATGAAAATGAAAAAATATCCGGGAAAAATGCTAAATAAACAGTAATAAGGAAGACAGAACAAGAAACTCACAGATTTGTTTTACCTCGTTAGCTTGTTTTGTTTTAGAGAAAGAATTAGTGGCCACTCGTGGACACGAAAAACTCTGGGGAAAAAAATAGAATCTGTAATAACAGCAGGGATACTGAGATCAGAGCAATAATAAGGACGGTAATTCCAAACCAGTTTGTTTGACCTCAAAATCCACAAAAGCGAGGAAAAATAAGTACGCTTTCCCAGAGCTAATTTGTTTGTTTTCTCAACTTTTTTATATTCACAACATTTGTATTCCCCTTCAAAAGTTCCTGCATAAACGCCAAGCACTTCTTTCTATTTTCTCTCTCTCTTTTCTTCTCCTCTCTCCAGCGGATGCTTCAAGCAGGCCTTCTTAAAGAGAGAGCGTGAAACAGCACATTCTGCTACGGAGACTCACAACAGTGTTTAAACCAGGGACCAAAATAAACAAAATGTTTTTTTTTTCATTTCTGTGAATTTTTCATAATTCTTTTTGTTCTGATTTGGAAGTTCTGCATGCAGTCTCCTTACCAAATGGTACCCTGCTAGAACAAAGTCAAAGAAAGATTAATAATGTTCTTTTTAAAATATATAGTTAAGATTGTATTTTAAAGTATACTCT
Source organism: Xyrauchen texanus (assembly GCF_025860055.1). NCBI lineage: Eukaryota > Metazoa > Chordata > Actinopteri > Cypriniformes > Catostomidae > Xyrauchen > Xyrauchen texanus. The sequence continues at coordinate 21,236,920 of NC_068293.1, read as the reverse complement.
GTGAGGAGTGGGTGATATACCAGTTGCAGTGTTGCCAGATCTCACAAGAGAAACAAGCCCAACAATAAGCCATACATTTTTTTTCCTGTGTGGTGGATTTATCAGCATAGAAATCATAACAACCATACAGTGAATTCAAGTATAATTTTAATTACAGATCTGCTTCTCAGTCAAAACCCAGCAACATCAAATCTGAATTAATGCATCATATCTAACAATGTAAGTGCTGCTGTGTCCCTCTCCAAGAATTATATAAATTTGTTCTTGTTCTGTGGTGGTTATAAAGTTGTCTATGCTGTTTGTAAATGTATCTATATAAATGTTCCTTGTATCTTTAAATGTAGGGCAGTGAAGGAGAAAGTGTACCTCTGTCTCGACCTCACCTGTTGTACAGTGAGCACACACCCTTTCTTCTCTGGGTAACCATGTTATTCTGTGTCTGCCTCTCTCAATGGCTAGACTGTGCTCACTGAGGATCTGTATCTGCTTTGTATCTCTGACAGTCAGCAGATACTCTTCCAATTCATACTTTGATTTTAGAGTCCGGTAGAATTGTAATTTGCTTTGTGTTTTAGTTTCTTGATCCCAATGTTCCAGATAGGTGATTTTAGATTGTTTGGTGATCTGATTTATTCTGATGTTTGGTTTTAAAGCAGTGCTGGTCTGAGGCTGGTTAGTGTTAGTAGTGTTAACTGGGTTAGTGAGTCTCAGAACCAGCTGACTGAGGGGACTTTTTTCAGAGTTTAGTTCTTGGGTTTGTAGTGCTTTAAAATTTAGCGATTCTGTGGGACTTGATTTGAAATGCATCAAAAAATTTAGAGAAAAAAATAAATAAAAATTGTATGTTAATAATCAATGAGAATCGTCCTAATTCTGCCCTACATGCATTATTGGGTGTTTTCCTTTGTCATTTCAAAATTAATTTGCAGAATTCTGTGTGTAGGGCTTCTGTTGGATGATTGTCCCATCTAGTGTAGTTCAGATCACTGAGTTGACCCCATACCTCACTTACATACAGCGCTATGGGCTGTATGATACTATCATAGATCTTACACCAGATTGCAATTGGTAATTCAATATTATATAACTTTTTCTTAATAGCGTATAGAGCTCTTCAAGCTTTTACTTTAAGTGCATTCACTGCCTTACTGAAATTCCCTGATGCAGTGATAATCAGCCCAAGGTAAGTATACTGCATAATGTGCTCTAGGGCGGTGCTGCCTAGAGAGAATGGGTATTTGTGTTCCTGACATCTGGGCTTTTTCTGAAAGACCATAATGTTTGTCTTCTTCAGGTTGACTGCCAGGGCCCAGTTCTGGCAGTTGTTCTCCAGCAGGTCCAGATGTTACTGTAGTCCCTGTGGAGTGGGTGACAGCAGCACCAGGTCATCAGCATAGAGCAAAAACTTGATGTCTTTGTCTTGCAGAGTGAGTCCAGGGGCTATAGACTGTTCCAACTGCACCGCTAATTCATTAATGTAAATGTTGAACAGTGTTGGACCCAGACCACAGCCCTGCCGCACTCCTCTCTTCTGGGTGAAGAACTCTGTTTGTTTGTTGCCAAATCTTATTGCACATTTGTTGTCTGAATACATAGATTTTATGATGTAATAAACTTTACCCACTACACCACTTTGTAACAATTTGTAAAATAGTCTGTCATGCCAAATAGAATCAAATGCTATTTTGAAGTCACAAATATTTTCCTTCGTTTGGTCTGGTTTACGTGTTTATTGATTAGGGTGTGTAGGGTGTAAATGTGGTCCGTAGTTCTATAATTTGGAAGAAAGATAATCTGACTCTTACTCAGGACATTGTGTTCGTTAAGGAAGTTTACAGTTATATTATTTCAAATACTACTAAATAACTTCCTCAGATTACTGCTCACACAAATGCCTCTGGAATTATTCAGGTCCAATTTGTCCCCATTCTTGTGAATTGGGGTAATAGGTTCTTGGCTCCAGATGTCAGGAAACTAAGTACATGGTTGAATAATTTGAGCACAGCCGTCTGCAGCTCAGGTGTGCTGTGTTTCAGCATTTCACACAGGATGTTGTGATTTCATTTCGACAACCATTTTCGGTTACATTCTGCAAAACATGTTGCTTATTTCTGGTTTTCATTCCTTGAAACATTTTTAGCCCCTGGTTTAAACGTCATACATTTAAGTTTCAAAATTCTTCACATTTAAATGCCAAAATAAACTGTGCTTTCAGTCCAAACATCCGAAAAGTACATCCAGTCCTTGGAACCATTCTCTGCAATTTCACATTAAATCTGTGCTTAAGTCTGAGAGCTAAGGTTGATCTCAAAGCCCACCTCTGTGAGAAACATTTAGACACCCAGAGACAACAAGCTGTTCTCTAGACCTAGCACAGCTCAGAACATGAAATGATGGACATTCTGTCAACAGAATCCAAAGATGGATTAAGTGGGGAACTGGATAATTGTGGTATTCAGAATGAGCCCATTTGTCATGTATTACAGTAATTGAACGTAATTAAGTTTCCACATGCTATGTCAAGACTTGACAGTTAGTTGATTGACATTGTTCACTTAAGAAAAGCACACATTTCATTTCATTTATTTATTTATAAAGCACAAATAAACACAACAGAAGTTGACCACTGTGTTGTACAAATGAAGAAGTATAAAACAAACCTCACACAATACAGTAACAGACAATAAAACACTAGTTTAGCGAAAGTTATGAGTGAAATGCAAGAGTTAAAAGATAAGCCTGTAGCTTAGATTTAAAATCATGTACAGACGTTGCAGACCTCACAGATAAAGGAAGACTATTCCATATCCTAGGACCGGCCACTGAAAATGCACGATCACCTCGCAACTTCAATCTCGATCTGGGATATGACAGTATAATGTTGTCTGAGGATCGCAAGGCTCTTATTGACTTTTTTACATTTACAAGATCTGACAGATAGGATGGTGCCAGACCAGTCAAAGCCTTAAAAACTAGCAGCAAAATTTTAAATTCAACTCTATAACACACTGGCAACCAATTTAAAGACAATAATATCGGAGTAATGTGTTCTCGTCTCACGAACCCCAGTTAAAAACCTGGCTGCGGCATTTTGGACCATCTGAAGCCGTGACATGGAGGATTGGGGTAATCCAATATATAGTGAATTACAGTAGTCCAAACGAGATAAAACAAAAGCATGTGTGACAGTTTTAAGATCATTAAAAGATAGAAAAGTTTTAACTTTGGACAGAAGTTTAAGATGGAAAAAACAAGACTTTACTACAGAATTTATTTGTTGGTCAAACTTGAGAGATGAATCAAAAAGAACTCCCAAATTTTTCACAGTGGGTTTGATATAAGAGTTTAAATAATCGTAGTCAGTAGTCGGGTTTGCTTTACCCACAGAGGGGCCAAAAACAATTGCTTCAGTCTTACTCTCATTTAAGTGCAAGAAATTCAAGGACATCCAAGATTGTACATCAGTTAAACAGGCAAGCAAAGTTTCTAGGCCTTGCTTGTCATTTCGTTTCAAAGGGAGATAGATTTGGGTGTCATCTACATAAAAATGAAAAGACACTCCATGCTTCCTAAAAATTGAGCCCAGTGGCAGCATGTATAGTGAGAATAAAATGGGAGCCAGAATAGACCCTTGAGGAACACCACAGTTAACTCGTGCTACAGATGATACAGCGCGACCAATACCCACTGAAAATGTTCTATTGCTAAGGTAAGATCGGAACCAGCTAAGGGCAGTCCCTTGAATGCCCACACACTTTTCAAGACGCGATAAAAGAATGTCATGATCAACTGTATCAAATGCCGCACTCAAATCTAATAGCACCAAAATTGCTGAGTTCCCAGAGTCAACGAATAATAAAATATCATTTAAAACTCTTAGAAGTGCTGACTCATTACTATGTTTTTCCTAAAACCAGATTGGAATTTTTCTGCAATATTGTTTGTTTCCAGAAAGCTCTGCAATTGCACAGATACAGCATTCTCTAAGATTTTTGCAATGAAAGGTAAATTTGAGATTGGCCTAAAATGTGATAAGATAGTTGTATCCAGACCTGGCTTTTTCAACAATGGTTTCACCATAGCATGTTTGCAAAAGGATGGAACAATCCCAGAAAGAATGCTCTTATTTATAATTGTTAGAATCCAATCCCCAACACAATCAAGTACCAATTTAAAAAATTGGGTCGGAACAATATCACATGCAGAGGTGGTAGGCTTCAGCTTAGCAACTGAATCCATTAAACCCAGCAATGTGATCGGCTCAAATGAGTTTAAAAGCTTAGTGGGAATTAAAAAATCAACAGGGTCATCAGTACCAGGAATGATGGACTGTCTAATTGTATCTATTTTATCCTTAAAAAATATCACAAAGTTTTCACACAAAGTTGAGGACTCCGCTAAACAAATTTTGCCATTTGGATTAAAAACAGAATTCAAGATATTAAATAAAGCCCTGGGACTATTTGTACTTTTACAAATTATCTCAGAAAAATAGTGAGATTTCGCAGCTTTCACTGCTTTTTGGTATGTCATTAAAGATTCCCGTAGAATGTCATAGGATACTTGAAGTTTATCCTTTTTCCACCTGCGTTCTGCCCTTCTGCAGGCTTTTCTCAAACTACGGGTATTGCTGTTTAGCCATGGTTCTACTTTGTTTTTATGTTTTCTTAGTTTCATAGGCGCAATAATATCTAGAACACTAGTGCATAAATAATTAAACGTATTAAGAAGCTCGTCCACATTTAACGCATTAACAAGATAATCTGAGGAAAGCAAATCACAGGTCTCTTTGAATGCTACTGAAAAATTTTCCACCGAGGTTGGAGAAAAAAGGCCAACACGTGACCATTTTTCAGGTCTAATAATTTCAGTAGTGTGGCAAGAAATATCAGCAGTAAACATTATAGGCCTGTGATCCGAAAAACTCAAATCATCTATATGCACATCTGAAATAGAAAGGCCATGTGTCAACACCAGGTCTAAAATTTGACCCTGTGCATGTGTTGGTTCTTTCACCCACTGGACAAAATCACACGCCTCTATGAGACTAAGAAACTCTTTCACTAACACTGTGGAGTCACAACAAACATGAATATTAAAATCACCAACAATTAAAATTCTATCAAATTTAGGGGTAATATCCCCTAGAAATTCTGAGAACTCGGTGATAAAGTTTTTATTTGTTTTTGGTGGGTGATAAACCACTGCCACCACCAACGAGTTCATCGAGTCCAACGCAAAAATTTGAACTTCAAAACTTGTGAAAATGTCAATTTGTAAGATTCGGCAATAAAAACTGTCTCTAAAAACAGATTCCTCCAGGAAAACGCACACGGCACCCAGCACAACCATAGAGGTATGTTCATCAACAGGGGTGGAGGTGGTAGGCTGAAACTCGGACCAGTCGTATCCTTGATCGCGTAAAGCGATATAGTAGATCTAATATTAAGCAGCATTTGGCGATCGTATATTAACGATGTGGCCTCATTTTGACTTATTAAAGACGCGAAATGTATAAACACAAACAAACCAAGAAACAAACGAAAATAGCAGAGGAGCTGACGGCATGCCATGTCAATCGGCACCATCAATTTTCTCTCCTCACACAGGATTAGTAGCAGTCTTACCGTGTACTGTTGGCCTTAGAAAAATGTCTTGTAGAAACAAAATACAGTCCTCTGTTATATATTATTTAATTCTGAGGATAAGTGTCGTCTAGGTTACGAATGTAACCTCCATTCCCCGATGGAGGGAACGAGACATTGTGTCGGAGAAGCGACACTCTGATCTATGAAAAAAGGCCAATGAGAAGTTGGCAGCTAGTATTTGCATACCCCACCCCGGACATAAGGATACAAAGGCGAGGCAAATACTAGAGTTCTTTCAGAAATTTTCTTTCTAGAGTTTATTCAGGATTTTTCTGAGGAGCCGGAAATGGCCACTACAGCGGCTCAGCTCAGCGACGTGGCCGGGAAGGACACAATGTCTTGTTCCCTCCATCAGGGAATGGAGGTTACATTCGTAACCACGTTGTGTCAGAGAAGCGACACTAGGGGTCCAATTTAAATCACGCCATGCGCTGAGCTGTGTACATGGTCTGACACAGGAGCGGGCAGGTGTTTTACATGCCAGACGACCAGCTGTATCAGACTGCACGTATCCTTCCCCAATGCCCCACCAAAGTCATCGGAATCCTTTTGGTTACCCTGACAGGGCGACGCTTGTCAACCTGGGAATGGGCCAAGCCTGGCTGGGCCTCTTTTCTCTCTATGTTTCTCGTATAGAGCAATAGACAGCTGGGGCCCTTACACGCACTGAGGGAAGGGGGTCTTACCCAATTTCCTATTCTTTCAGGGGGAGAAGACCCTGCGGAGACCACCCCTACCCAGCTGGGAGGTAAGGTGGTGAATACATCACATGTGTTTTTAGGCGACACGTGGGAGTGGTGCGGTGGTAGATCCAGCCTCAGCTCGTTGCTACATCACTGCGACCGGAGGACAGACGGAACTGCCTAAGGAAAACGCGGGTCTGCGTCGCTGAGAAAACACACAGGGGGAGTCCGTGTAGGAGTCCTCACCCTGTGGAGCACCTATTCCAGTAAAGGGTAGATTTGAGTACCCGCAGTGGATTGGGTCGGCAAGTTCCTCCACCGAACTGCGTACCCATGAGCACTAGGGAGGAATCGACCAGGGATTCGAGTTGAGTGGAATTTCCTGGGAAAAAAGAAGCACAGTTTTACCTCAACCGAGGGAAAGATCGCTATATGCAAGCAATTCACCCGGCCAGTGTGTTACTGAGTTCTACTGGCTCGGACCTGAGAAAACACAGGATGAAACTGACTCAACCCTGAGATATCTCATAAAGGTCTTGGGTGTTGCCCAACCCACTGCTCTACAAATGTCTGCCAGGGAGGTCCCACGAGGACGCAACACTCCTTGTTGAGTGAGCTCGGCCCCGCAAGGGGGGGGGCACAGCCTGAGTGTGATAAGCCAAAGAAATGGCATCTACTACCCAGTGGGAAAGCCTCTGTTTGGAGACAGCGTTTCCTTTCCACTGTCCCCCAAAGCATAGAAAGAGCTGCTCAGAGTGTCTAAAGCTCTGTGTGCTGTCCAGATAGGTACGCAAAGCACATACCGGACACAGCAACGACAGGGCTGTGTCTGCCTCCTCCCGGGGCAGCGCTTGCAGGTTCAATACCTGGTCTCTAAAGGGAGTGGTAGGAACCTTGGGCACGTAGCCCAGTCGCGGTCTTAGGATCACATGAGTGTCTGCCGGACCGAACTCCAGGCAAGTGTCGCTGACAGACAACGCTTGCAGGTCCCCGACCCTCATGATGGAAGTGAGCACGATCAGCAGCGCAGTCTTAAGAGAGAGGGCCCTGAGTCCAACTGATTCTAGCAGCTCGAAGGGAGGTCTCTGGAGGCCAGCGAGGACTACCGAGATGTCCCAGGAGGGGAACAGGCTTGGCCGGGAGGGATTTAACCTCCGGGCACCTCTTAGGAACCAGATGATTAAGTCGTGCTTACCAAGGGACTTGCCGTCTACTGCGTCGTGGTGGGCCGCGATAGCAGCAACATACACCTTCAAGGTGGACAGGGACAGCCTCCCCTCCAACATCTCCTGCAGGAATAGGAGCACTGACCTAACTGCGCACCTCTGTGGGTCTTCAGCCCGGGAAGAACACCAATCTGCGAACAAGCGCCACTTCAGGGTGTAGAGCTGCCTGGTGGAAGGGGCTCTGGCTTGGTTGATCGTGTCTACGACAGTAGGTGGTAGGCCAGCTAGATCTTCCGCGTCCTGTCCCGGGACCAGACGTGGAGTTTCCAGAGGTCTGGATGTGGATGCCAGAGCGTGCCCTGCCCCTGAGAAAGAAGGTCCTTCCTCAGGGGAATTCGCCAGGGAGGGGCTGTCGCGATGAGTACGAGGTCCGAGAACCAGGCCCGGGTGGACCAATATGGAGCCACTAGTGTGACTTGCTCCTCGTCCTCTCTGACCTTGCACAGCACCTGTGCAAGAAGGCTCACTGGGGGTAATGCGTACTTGCGCAGCCCCACGGGCCAGCTGTGCACTCCTGCCCATAAAAAGCAGAGGTCTTTCCAGGGTTTGAGTGTTTGGCGGCATGCAGGGGTGACTGTCACACAGTGCGTGTCACGGCGCCATGCTTGTTTCGGGACTCGAGTCTGAAGCCAGTGCTGAAGCGGTCTCATATGCATCAACCTCACCGGCGGAGGATGCTATATGCCCCGGGAGCCTCTGGAAGAGTTTTAGAGGGACCGTTGTGCCAGGCTTGAACTTTGCGAGACATTTCAGCACCGACTGTGCACGCTCGTTGGTGAGACGTGCAGACATTGAGACTGAGTCTAACTCCATGCCGAGAAAGGAGATGCTCTGAACCGGAGTGAGCTTGCTCTTTTCTCGGTTGACCTGAAGCCCCAAGTGGCTGAGGTGTATGAGCACCTGGTCTCTGTGAGCGCATAGTAACTCTCGGGAGTGGGCCAGTCTGAGCCAGTCGTCGAGGTAGTTGAGTATGCGGATGCCGGCTTCTCGGAGCGGGGCAAGGGGGTGGCTGAAGTGGCTTTCTCTCATGACAAAAGAAAGCCGCGACCGCAATGCTGTTATGGCTATGTTCTCGCACTGAAAACATAGACCATTCATAAAAACGCTGCCTGCGTTTAATCGCAGCCCAGGTACGCCAGGCAGCTTTTATGACCGTCGGAGGTGGGGAGAAATCAACCGCATCCAGAAACTACACAAAGGCAGAAAAGACGTGTCCTGAAAAGGACGTTCAACGCCGCTGTGTATTGCTCTTTTAGAGAAAAACAACGCTCTTAGAGTTTGGGTTTCTGCACTGTCGAAGCGCCCAGGGGCAATTGCACTGCCGTGCAAGAAGGAGAAATCGCTGCTGTAATACGCCATCAATACAACAGCATGCAGAGCATCAGAGGCATACTGGAACTGGTGTGATCTCACGCGAACAGCATGCACAACCATTGGCTCCGAAGAAAATTTCTGAATGAACTCTAGTATTTGCCTTGCCTTTGTTCCCGTATGTCCAGGGGCGGGGTATGCAAATACTAGCTGCCAACTTCTCATTGGCCTTTTTTCATAGATCAGAGGTATTCAAGAGAGACCCCTAGTGTCGCTTCTCCGACACAACGTGGAGAGAGCGACAGAAGGGGAACTCTGTGTTAAAGATGTAAGTTTGATAGAAGTTTGATTTCCTGTTAGCTCATTGATAGTTGTTGTCTCAATGGATGATAAGGTGGGCTTTGTAGCAAGGCCTTCTGCAAGGAAGACTCGCGACTCCCGTTGGGTGTGTAAACCGTAGAGCAGAGAGTGAGAGGCTTCCTCGGGACTTTGTCCCGAGTTTTCCTTGGACTCTGCATGGCACGGAGGATCTGGAAGAAGCAAGTGACTGTTCTGAATGGAGAGGGATTAAGAGAAAAGGGAAGAGAGAGAATGTTCTTCCTTGGGTAGGAATGTTTTGAATTGAAATTGGCCTGAGCCAATCAGAAGTGACTTTCCGGAATCACATGATCGACTGGTGTCCATTTCAGAAGTTGATTTATGGTCCTTTGTGAAGGATTCTTACAAACTCCCTTTTATAACTTAAAAACAGTGCAAGAGACATGACATTCGTTATCATCAACATTCTCTATGTAAACAAGCAAGCATTTACATTCTAAATATGACAGTCTTTCATTGATAGTATGCATGTAAATAACAAAACATGAAAATCCCTGGTTACAAATCATACTGGTTAATTTATTGGTTTTACAACATGGATAAAACATTACACGTTATGAGAAACCTGATTGTTGGGGTATATTATCAAGTTAAGCCTTGAAGTTACCATACAAGATTAATGATTATAATCATTGATTTGTTAGTAAGAAGTGATTACCAATCACTACACATATTTTAAAAGGTACTGTACATTGCTATAATCGTTAATATGTCAGTTATAAAAGTGATCACAGGTCATAGAGTCATTTACAGAATTATATAGCAAGGCTAGGTATGGTGTATATTTTATAAGGTTAAATCACAAGTATCGGGTTCATGGATTCCTTTTAGCTGCTGTTTGCTGGATGTCTCGTGATCTGATGAGTCTAAGTGTAGCAAATTGGTTTATATCGGAGCACAAAACAGAGTGTGTTATGAGTCTTTCTTGGGAATTCCAGGGAGTGTGTTCTCTGTCTTTTATTGCTTTTAACCCCTGCACCCAGGGGACTCTTTGCAGAGATGGTCTTAATAGCAATTTAGGCACCATGGATGAGTTTTATAACTCTCTAATCTGTTTTTGTGAATTTAATATAAATGCCTTTTTTTTGCCCTAAGGCTTCAAGTCACCCTGGAAGATATTTGTGTAACCAAAGGTCAGCTACAAGGGACAAAATCACCAGATGTCTTTGTGTCACTGGCATATTCTTGTTATAAAGTCTTTCCTTTGTATTTATTTATTTATTTATTTATATATACATTAAGATAGTAAACTGGATTTACCAGTATAGTGCTGAAAATAATTCAATGTTTTATTTAGTGTACTTTTGTTTAAAGCCACAACTGTACTTAATCAATATTCAAAATTAATCTGTTCAAAAAAATCTGTTCTCTTTGTTTTTCCCTAGGTTGCTTATTACAAAAATTCACCTCCCAGATAATTATTTTAGGTTTGGTTTGGTTTGGATGCTTTCTCGGTTGTTATTTCATATTGCTAAAATATGTCTTTTCAGATTATCTTGTGTAAGTTCTACACCATTAGCATCACCAAATGAAATTGCAAAAATAATTATTGTTTTCAAAAAAAATACTGAACATGCCCTCCATCTTCAAATGTTCAGATAAACAAATGGTTGCATTTAAAACACAATTGAATGTGCTATTGTTGCTATTTCGGGATGGTTGCGATGCTGAAATAAACAGATAAAAAAAATTTTATCTGTGATTTATGAACTTTCTCTAGCTTTATACATTACATATCATTAAATAGATTGAAAGCCTATCCCTCAAAGCCTCATTTAATTCCCGTCAAAATAAAATATGGCGCTACTGTTAATAAGGTCTATTAATCTTGGATAGGAGAAATTATTTTAACATTGAAAAAAATACATGTATCAGCATTAAGCATTAAATAGTAATGAAAAGCAACAGAGTTTCTTTCCCCTTACATAACTGAAAAAACTGACATGCCACATTGAGCCTGTAGACTTGTACTCAGTAGACTGCTCATGGAGAAACCTGTGGGTTGTTCTGCATCTCTTTTCTCATGTGTCCATTTAAGCATCGGGAGGTGAGAGTGCCGCCATGTGCTCTGCTCAGAATGGATGGAAACAGCTGTGAATAAGGATGGCCCATGGAAACACTGTATGTTGTGAGCCTCCCAGGACCATCTCCCAGCTGCAGAACACATCTGCTAGCTGCCTCTATGATGGTGAATACAGGGAGAAATTTAAGGATAACAAAGGCTGGGCTGTCTCTTGCAAGTCCACAGCGTGTTCAGTGGTTTAGTTTGTAACAACCTTGTTATTCCAAGTCAGTCTTGCATCTTGCTATTTTCCCATGCTGGGGCAATGTACAGATGTTGTTGGTCACCAAACATCTGTCCCAGTTGTAAACAGTATGCTGCTACAATTTGCAGCAAACAGAGGAACATGCCAGGACTCTAAACATCAACTAATTTTATTAACTTCACAGAATTTTCTTTTAAACTTGGTAAATAGTTCTTTGGCTGAGCTTAAAGCAATTGTGGACACTGGTTTCACACATTGTAAAATATTTTTTTAATATTAAATGAAACTGTAAACTCATTAAACTAAGTTAACCTCAATAAATGTGGATGTGTCGCAACAACTCAAAGTAAATGTAATGTTATAAAAACAATTTGAATGTACTTAAACAGAACATGAGTCTGGGTTGCCTTTCTCCTTCAGTTATAAACCTTCTTGAGCATGTCTATCAGAACGGCATTGAACTTCAAAGCAACCCTTAATACAGATCAAACCAGTGAACTAATTCAGCCAACAGCATGAGCATCAGTACACATACAACACTCGGTAATAGCATAGGATACATGAGATAGTCATTTGCAGATGAGAGGGTCTCCACTGTTATTGCTGCTCATTTGCTCAGCACAGTAATTCCTCAAATGTCTGTTCAGATTCACAGGATAATGAGATATGACATTTAAATGCGTTTGAAAGACAGTACTAATGTTAATGCTAATTACCATATTCAGTTCTGCGTAAGAGAAAATGGAGGGAAATGACCTTTAGGAGATGAATCAATCAATCTAGCCAGCTGTTGCTTCACATCCACATCTAAACAGGAGCAGCTTTGATGTCTGCTATAATAAGTAGTAGTATGTTTATCCAAAATAACAAAATATCACACAATTCATTATATTCCAGTCAATTTAGAGAGGTCAGCAAAGTGTTACATTTGGATGTCTCATTTGTATTTCATATTAGCAGTTGTTCTAAAGGTATTGTTTGTCACGGTGTTTCCTGCAAAATTTTCCATTAACTTAAAAAAAGAAATAAAAATAAATACGTTTCAACTGATGCGATCTCATAAAAAGTGAGTAAACCCATTCTTAACCGTATATATAATGGGTACAAAGCATGCGTTGATAGATGCCAGTAGGCAACAATAATCATAATGTCACAATGGAAATGAAAACCAAGGGTTACCTTTTATGATGTAGATATTGGGCTGTATTAAAGACACATTATATCTCTTCAGTCCTATCTTATCTGCTTAGAAAACATTGTGATTTTGGTTAGAATCTCATTTAGAACCTCATACTTGTCAGGTCTTAACTTGAGACACAAGATATTTCTGCAAAACTGTTCCTGGTCATTAAAGAATGGTTCACCAATGCCACATAACTAATACTAAGAACTAACTCATTTATAATGAAGTGTTTGCAGTGTTGCCCTCAATTTCATGATTTGTACATTTGGTTGTGTAAATAATTTGGCAAAAGTAATGCAGCAATAAACACATCTGAAAAAAAAAAAAAACATCCTCAAAAATGAATGGGCATTTGTTGCATTTCTCATTTCAAACTTTGAACAAATTCAGATTTCAAACAATAAATAAAGATTAAAAACAAAAAAACTGGATAACCATGGCACTCTTATTAATTAAAAAAGCCTTTATTATCACATGGCTTAATACAAAAGTTAAAACAGCTCTACTACACTTTTCGGCATGAGTCTTCCTCAGGGAGATTAACAAACAAGCGTTGCACAGTTGAGACTAAATCATTCATTTTGTAAGTTACATGATCAACTTGTTAACTAGTGTTAAACTATTTGCTTTTGTTACTTGTTTTTTGTACTCAAAGAGACTATTAAAAATAATAATAATTATTACTATTATAACTTTTATTTAACCAGAATAATCTCTCTGAGATTAAAAATCTCTGTCTTGGCCAAGATGGACAGCAAATAAGTGAAAAAAAGAAAAAAAAAGTAATACACAGCCTAATTTAAATACATTTAAACAGACATTTACAATACTAAAAACATTTTTTATGTTTTTAGTATTTTATGATCCACGGTGTTGAAAGCCTTTGATATATAAATAAAAAGAGATGCACAGTAACCTCCCTTATCTTGAGATTCCGCAATATCGTTTAGAACTTTCAAAACAGCAGTTGTAGTACTATGTTTTTTGCGAAATATTTTCTAGAATTTATGATAGAACACAAAGCTTTGAAATTGGTCTACAATTATCTAAGACAGTTGGCTCTCCCCCTTTCAATAAAGAACTACAAAAGCTGATTTCCATTTCTGGGATGTCGTTAGTTTTAATGAGAGATTAAAGAGTAATAGCGAACTGATGAGTTCAGTTCACTGTTAAGTAATCAATAATTACTGTTTGTATTTTCCTCATTGAGAACTATCAACTAATTATGGGTGATTTAAAATAACTACTAATTAATTACTAATCAAAATATTAACATGTGTCTAAAATGTGGATGATAATGTTTATTTATTTTGTTAACGTAATCATGAAATGCGCTTTCAGAGAAGCATGCGCCTCACTTATGTTCTTTGCTTTTATTCAGCTCTCTTAATCATGGGAACAGTGTCTGGTAGAGTATCATAGTCAGTTTACAGATATAACATGAAGGAATTTCTAATTATTTTCAAGTGAGGGTCATGGTAACGCATTATTAATTCATGAATGCACACTTGAATATACAAAACATTTTCTTTACAAAACATTTTTGAAAATATGTTTTTATTCATAGATACTAGGTTCCCCTTCTGTCATTCAGTCGACATTGTGTCAATTGCAGTAACACAAGGAGTCTTCCTTGGGAGCCTCGCATACCTCTGAACTTGAGAAAAGGCCAGTGTGAAATTGGCAGAGAGAATCTGCATGTCCCGCCCCCGGACATACGGGTATAAAGGGAAGCGGGAGTGCGTCTGTCAGTCAGATTTTTTCTTCGGAGCCGAGTGGTTGTGTGATCAGCCTCTGCAAGAGAGATTCTGTGTGATCTAATGGTGAATTCCAGCGGCTTTCTCCTCTCTGCAACGCTTCGACAGCGTTTCTCTCATAAAAGCGTTTTCTCTGAAAGCGTTTATTTTCTAAAATAATTTATTCTGGTAAAAGAGCAAAAGACCATCCGACACGGCTACGCGATTCAGTTCATCAGGCGCGATAGACACAACAGAGCCTGTCCCTCCAGCCGAGATGAAGAAGGGTTTCTACAGCCCTTACTTCATCGTACCCAAAAAAGGCGGTGGGTTGCGGCCAATCTTGGACTTGCGAGTTCTTAACCGGACTTTACACAGACTCCCGTTCAAAATGCTCATGCAGAAGCATATATTGACCTGCATTCGGCATCAAGATTGGCGCGTATATTCACGTCTTCATTCTGCCTCGACACAGACCCTTTCTGCGGTTTGTGTTCAACGGCCAGGCATATCAGTACAAGGTCCTCCCCTTCGGCCTGTCCCCTCATGTCTTCACCAAGGTCGCAGAGGAAGCCCTTGGCCTGCTTTGGGAAGTGGGCATCGGCATACTCAATTAGCTCGACGACTGGCTCATCCTAGCACACTCTCGAGAGTTACTATGCGCCCACAGGGACCAGGTGCTCACACTCCTCAGCCGTTTGGGGCTTCAGGTCAACCGGGAAAAGAGCAAGCTCTCTCCGGTTCAGAGCATCTCTTTTCTCGGCTTGGAGTTGGACTCAGTCTCAATGTCTTGACGCCTCACAAATGAGCGTGCACAGTCAGTGCTCAGGTGCCTTGCTCGGCTCAAGCCAGGCACAGCGGTTCTTCTCAAAAAGTTCCAGAGGTTCCTAGGGCATATGGCATCCTGTGATGCATTTGAGACCGCTTCAGCAATGGCTTCAGACTCGAGTCCCGAAATGGGCATGGCGCCGCGGCACATACCATGTGTTAATCACCCTTCCTGCCGTCAGACTTTCAACACTTGGACAGACCTCTGTTTTCTGTGGACAGGAGTCCATACGTGTCGTTGTCACCACAGACGCCTCTCACCTGGGTCGGGGCACCTTGTACAACGGGCACGCAGCTGCTGGCTCCTTGACGGGGCCCCGCCTGCATTGGCAGATCAACTGCCTCGAGTTGCTGGCTGTATTCCTTGCCCTGCGGAGGTTTCTCCCACTAGTTTGGGGCAAGCACGTCTTGATCCATTCAGACAGCACCGCGACGGTAGAGTACATAAATCGCCAAGGCAGCGTGCGCTCTCGTCATATGTCACAACTCGCCCGCCATCTCCTCCTTTGGAGTCAGCCGTGACTCAGGCTGCACCCCACTCACATCCCGGGTGACCACAACACAATGGCGGACACACTGGTTACACTCAGTGGAGAGTGGAGGCTCCACCCCCTTTTCTGTGCAAGGTCAGGAAGGACCAGGAACAGGTCACATTAGTGGCTCCTTACTGGCCAACCCGGACCTGATTTTTGGATCTCACGCTCCTCGTGACAGCGCCTATTTGGCAAATTCCCATGAGCGAATACCTTCTGCCTGCAGTGGTAGACACGATCAACCAAGCCATGGCTCCCTCAAACAGACAGCTTTAGCCCTCAAGTGGCGTCTGTTCGCAAATTGGTGTTCTTCCAGATCTGAAGACCCGCAGAGATTTGCAGTTCGGTCAGTGCTTTCATTCCTGCAGGAGAGATTGGAGGGGAGGCTGTCCGCCTCCACACCTTGAAGGTGTATGTCGCTGTTATCACTGCACACCACGATGCAGTGGAAGGCAAGTCCCTTGGTAAGCACAACCTGATTATCAGGTTCCTTAGAGGCACCCGGAGGTTGAACCCTTCCCGGCCAAGCCAGTTCCCCTCCTGGGATCTCTCAGTGGTCCTCTCAGGCCTTCACAGATCCCCCTTCAAGCCACTTGATTCAGTCGAGCTCAAAGCCCTCTCCTTGAAGATGGCCCTCCTGATCATGCTTGCTTCCATCAAGAGGGTTGGGGACCTGCAAGCTTTCTCTGTCAGTGACACTTGCCTGGAGTTCGGTCCGGCAGATGCTCATGTCATCCTAAGACCGTGACCGGCTACGTGCCCAAGTTTCCTACGACCCAATTCAGGGACGAGGTCATGAACCTACCAGTGCACCTTCTCTCCCAGGTTAGCCACTAAGCTCTCGCTTCCTGGATGCTCTTCCTCCCTAGCCCTCTGGCCTGCGAGTTCAGCAGAGGAATTTGCCACCAGACCCACCACGAGTCAAGTGCTCCGAGTTGGGCTTGGGCTCCACAGGCATAGGTCCCACTTCAGGCAACTCCCTGTGATGTATTTTCTAAGGTACGGTCCCCCTGCTGGCAGGACCCGCGTCTCCCTTGGACAGTTCCGGCTGCCCCCCCAGTCGCCATGTCTGTAGTAACTAGTAAAGGAGGAAACATGTCAAATTAATTTGATAAAAACTACATATTTACAGAGTGGGCTGTCTAGGGCAGAAGTACACATGTGTAATCGGCCTCATGCTGCACTCTGGTTTTCTCTCCGTTTTCTGTTACAGTCTTCTAGAGATCAACACCCTTGTCCTTTAGACACATCATTTTATTATTTTACTTTATGTTAAGAGATAAGACTTTTAAAACATGTAGTAACTGGGAGCACCAGCTATTAAAAGTATTATCAAGCTAAAGGTTTGTAGCCTATGCTATTATATTCAATTATTTCAATGATTCAGAATTCAATGCCAGAAAACAAAATCAATGTCTGTGAATGTTTGTTAACTATCTGTTTGAACAAAAACTTGAGTATTCATTACTAACTATCGAGTAACACCTCTGTTACTATTAATGGTTTATAATGCGTTTTCCCTTTAGAATAATGGTGCAGATAACCTTTAACTCCCATGAAAGGAAACAGGAAAGCTCTACTAATCAATAATTACTGATTGGTTAATCATGTTTCCATATTAGTTAATAGTAGTAACTAAAGTATTAATGTAGAACTACTAATTTGTCCTGCATTAATTCCTGCATAATTATCTATTAATGATGGACCATTATTATAAAGTACCCAAGGACTAAAATCCAAATCCTCATTCAATCTAAGATATTTCATAGCATTTTGCTTGTATATCCAAAAAGTTTTTTTTTTTTTCTTTCCCGATTGAAATAATTATATGGTCAACACCTAGTATTTTAAAAACAGTTGGATTACAGTTGTGCATAAAATGTTTGGCCAGAGGATACTCTTCATTACCTCTTCTAATGGCATATGAATGTTCAGCCAGACAGTCTTGCAATCGTCTTTTTGTTCTACCAATATAGAAAACCTTACATTGTGTGTCCACATCAGATCTTAACCAATCTGAAACAAAATCTAAGGCAGAATGATTATTTGTTTACTGGATGCAGATGGGTCCACATAATCTAGGAAAGACTTTAAAGTTGAAAGTAGTTTTAAACTTAACAATACACTTTTATTTATGCTATGTTTTCACAAAAGTCAGTATAGCAGTTTTGAAGGTCATTAAACATGCTTTCAGTGGGTCCAGATACCAGCATTCTTGGCAGACTGAGAGAATCTCTAGCTAGCGGATGAAATAGAGACAATAGTCAAGGTTAAAAAGCCATTTACTTTCTTTTGCTCATGGATTTCTGCAAAACAAAAACATAAAAATGAATAGAACTTATGTCATTCTCAAAATGTATCTATCGGTGTTAGTCATGGTGCTGTCATCAATAAAGTGAAATTAAGGCATTTCTACTATCTGACCTTGTCATTTGCATGAGACTGATGTGAAAAGTGGAAACAGATCAATTGGGAGCTGTGAAATTCTGCTTCCAGGACATGCACTGTCCTTTCTCATTGCCATATTAACATGTTTAGTCTTGTGCAGCAGAAAGCTGTTTTTGTGGCACAGAGAAAAAGCAACAATAAATGGTGCTAAAGACAGCTGTGAAAGATCCCTGTGCCAACAAGGACAGCTGATCATGAATCATTTATTCCACTGGCACCTGAACCAAGAAACTGCTCTCTTCTCTCCCAGTAACAGACTCAATTTGAGGAGTTGAGAAGTTACCCCAGAGTTTCTGAAATCAGTTTTAGTTTTACTTCTCTAGGAATTTTGGCAGACAAGGACTGTTTTAAATAATCTAGTGACATATGATATATTACTCAGATGAGTTAATTCCTACAGACAATTTATCAATATTTTTACTGAATATTTTAGTTTAAACTGCATATTGAAATCCTAATTGTCAAAAACATATGATCAGATACAAAATGTAATCCTAACTCATGTTTTACTAAATATTTTAGTATAAACTGTGTCTGTATATTATAAATATATACATATAATATTTTATAGTATCTAACCATAAAACACAAACCATTCAGTGACAGAAAAACAGCAAGGGCGAACATAAAATGCAAAGGTGAATTGGTATGATTTGCTGCACCAAAGCATGCGACAAGTATCCATTAATTTGTGCTCTGGCTATGATAGTTTTTGTTTTCTGGCTGCCTGGTTCAATTACACTCCCCGAAAAAGAATGGAAAGTGACAACCATCCATTATTTGTTCTTTAATTACAACTCACAGTAACAATGGTGACATCTCAAGTGGACAGCAGAGAGCAAAAACTAAAGAGAGAAAGAAAGATATATGATAAATATAATTTAGGGTTGTCGATTTAGTGCATTATTTCAGTGCGACTACTTAATATAAAAAAAAATGCATAAAAAAATTTAAGCAATTAATCCTGTCCCTGTTTTCAGCAGGAGGCATTAAGCAAAAATCAAGCTGTATATGCAATGAGATTTCAGGGGTCTGGAGACATGTTTTTTAAAGTTTAAACTAAGTTTGACTTGACACAGCAATCTAAAAAATGCTGTGTTCATGATGCCACACAACCAAAATGAGAAGTTCCAAAAGTGTCCATCTGATGGATGTGTATGTTGAGGCGTGTTTAGAAAAGCCCTTTTAACAAATCTATCTTTGGACAGATTGACAAATGTTTTAGAATTTTGTTCAATAATATGGAAATAAACAATATTACCTTTTAAAGCCATTGTAACCCGCACAAGAAGAGACAGTCACAATGTATATCAAAACTGCGTTTATTTGCAGGCAAACAAAAGTACAGCACGGAAAATCCAGAGGGGGAATGGTCAGGGTAGCGTAGGGTCAAAAGCCGGGGAAACAAAGTCGAGTAAAGGGGCAAATCCGGGAGACAGTGGTCAATGAGAGTGGGGAGGTCGAAGCCGGGAAACAGGATCAGAGTAGACGGGACTAGTGGGAGCAAAAGACAGGGGAACAAGGGGAGCTGGCAAGCTAAGAGGAGGACAAGAGGAGTTCAAAACTAGATGAGACTAGCGGGGGGGCAAAGACACGGGGAAACTAAATACAATAACCAACAGGAGTGAGACGAACGGGTTGTGAAATATATAGGGGCGAGTGCAGGTGTAAACAATGATAGGTGATGAGACGAGTGCAGGTGAAACTAATGTGCAGGAGTGCAGATGACGCGAGTGCAGGTGGTCATAATGTTCTGGGGGATTGGAAACGCGTGAGAAACTCGAGGAAGGGAGATAACCTACGAGCATGTGAGCGAGTAGGAGCAAAGTGGGCGTGAGGGCTCGAGCGAGCAAAAAGAGCGTGAAAAGCTCGAGGGGGCGGAGCGAGGGAGTGAGGTCGAGGGAGTGAGTGTGTGTGCGACGAAGCGGGGATGGGGCAGAGGAGCGGGGTTCGTGACAGCCATGCACTTATGCATTGTCTTATCAATGGTTTACTCATCTGCCACAATATTGTAATGGATTTTAACTATATATATATATATTGTAATAAATAAAATAATTTATATATTTATATATATACATATACATATACATACACACATACACACACTGGTGGCCAAAAGTTTGGAATAATGTACAGATTTTGCTGTTTCGGAAGGAAATTGGTACTTTAATTCACCAAAGTGGCATTCAGCTGATCACAAAGTATAGTAGGGACATTACTGATGTAAAAAACAGCATCACTATTTGAAAAATGTAATTTTTATAAAACCTAGACAGGCTTGATTAATCATGCAAAATTTATAATTTGGTACTATAAAATCACTTGCCATTATATCAAACATGGCTGAAAGCTATTTGGTTTGTTAAATGAAGCTTAACATTGTCTGTGTTTATTTGAGTTGCCACAGTATGCAATAGACTGGCATGTCATAAGGTCAATATTAGGTCAACAATGGCAAAAAATAAACAGCTTTCTCTAGAAACTGGTCAGTCAATCATTGTTTTGAGGATTGAAAGCTCTACAATGCTTGAAATTGCCAAAAGAAAATTAAGATTTCATACAAAGGTGTATACTACAATCTTCAAAGCAAAGGACAACTGGCTCTAATAAGGACAGAAAGAGATGTGGAAGGCCAGATGTACAAGTAAACAAGAGGATAATTACATCAGAGCCTCTAGTTTGAGAAATGAACAGTACAACGAACACGCACAGACAAGTGCATCTCTCTCTCGCTCTTCAACTGGCGTCTTCGGCTCATCCTTATAACCCTCCCGGCTGATTAGGGCGATTCAGCACCAGGCATGCGTCCTCAATGCCTGGCCATGCCCTCCTCCTATTCACACTCCTCCACTACCCTATTCAGGCCGGGGCATCCTCCAGCTTTACGTACTCCCCTCCAAGAAGGTGTTGCCCTTCCGGCCGTCCTTCTGCCAGCAGGTCTTCCCTGCCTCTTTGGCGCCTGGGTGAGACAAGGGGAGGGAGAGGGGAGAGGCAAAGAGTGAGAAGGAGAGACAGAGAGAGAAAAAAAGAAACACTCCGGTCCCCAACCACGCTGCTATTCGGACCTCGGCCAGCTGGGCAGCAGTCCTCCACGACACCGGATGTTGGCACTGGACCTTGCCTCCTGCAGACGGTAGCAAACTCCTCCACCTCCCAACAGAGTTCAGCGGCTCCTCCGCCTTTTGACAGACAGAAGCGAGCTCCCTGCCCCCTGGCAAACGGTAGGGGCTCCTTTGCCCTCTAGTGACCAGCAGTGGCTTCTCCGCTTTCTGGCAGATGGCAACAAGCTCCCCCTTCCCCTATTGGATGGCAGCGGGCTCCTCCGCCTTCAGGCGAACTGCTCCAGTACCACCGTATCATACCTCCTCGGCATCGTGACCTTCCCTCAGCGGCAAGGGCTTTTCTGATGGTGCATCTTCTTCCTATTAAGGGTTTTGGCACCACTGTGGCAGACTCTGCCTTCTCTACCAAGGAGGAAGCAGGAACCCGAGAGAAAAAAATCTACAGAATTTTTATTTCAAACTCAGAATTAAACAGTACAAAGAAACAGATGCACACATTAGTCTCTCTCTCTCTTCAACTGGCATCTCCGGCCTTTCCTTATCCCCCTCCCGGCTGATAAGGATGATTCAGCACCGGGCACGCATCCTCACGGCCCGACCAAACCCTCCTCCTCATCACAGTAGTCAAAATCACAAATGACCGCATCATATTTGATGTGGAAACAATAATCTGTCCTGTATGGCTCCTGGCAGCAGGGAAGCACCACCCCCACACCTGTCCCCCTCACCATCAACCGCTGCGCTAAAAAAAAAACTGTTGGTTAGACCAGCTTAAAAGGAAATATTAGTCAGATATACAACAGCTTGGCCAAACTCAATGTGAAGTACTTAAACAGAAGCAAAAAAATACCTGAAATTCTTGTGCACTCAGTTAATCTTAATTTATCATCAAATCAGGCATTTAATGTTGTGGTGATGGGGGCATGACCGAGCGACTTCTGTAGAGCGCGAGGCCGGGAGAGGAAGAGTGGTAAGAACTGACACCTGTGGTAAATTATCGGGATAAAAGTGCAGTCTAGACCGCCGGAGGGGAGAGAGACAGCGACACCCAAAGCTGACTGTGTGTGATATTGGTTGTGCTGAAAAGCCATTTGTTTGTGTGTTACACTAAAAAGTGTTTTGAATAAAAAGACTCACATGGAGAGTTTACCCGGCCCTCACTTCCTCCTTGAACAGAGGAAGAGACTTATCACAGTGATGCCGAAACCCGGTATTAGGAGGAAGAAACGCCGCTGGCAGAACTAATCAAGACCCTCACCGGCATCCACCAAGCCCATCAACATCAGGCTCTGCAGAGGACCAGCAGGTGCTACGGAGCTTAGAACACTAGGAGAGGTCTTCAGCTGTGACCCCGAACCCACCCATGGCCTTGCCGCACGTCATGCTGACCAAGATGGGCAAGAGTCGCTTTCGCCCAACAGCTCTGTGACACCGATCACAGAGATGGGTTGTGGCCGACTGGTTGCAGGATGACCTTTTTCAAGTCCTCATACACCAGGAGGTTGGCTGCAGATAGTTGTTGGGCTGCGAGTTGGGATTCCCCAGACAACAGTGGCAGTAGGCGGTGCCATCTATAGTTTGGAAGTGGCCGAGCAAACAGTGGGTGGCCCGCCTACTGCCACTGTTGTCTGGGGAAGCCTGACTCGCAGCCCAACAACTTCCTGCAGCCAACCTCCTGTGTACGAGGACTTCAAGACCATCCTGCAATCAGTCGGCCACAGCCCAGAACATTGGCAACACTTCTGCTCACTGATTCTTGGTGAGCACAGCCGCACGTTTGCATTTGCCCAACAGCTCTGTGACACCTTCCAAAGTTGGCTTCTGGCTGAAGAACACGATGCTGAGGAAGTGCTCGATCTGGTGGTACAGAACAATGAATCGCCAGCTACCAAAAGGAATGGTGGAGTGGGTCCAGTGCCACCAACCGGCGTTGCTGGATGAGGCACTCCAGCTGGCTGAGGACCATATGGAGATATATCCGGGGGCTGGTGATCTCTCTTCTCTCTCTCTCGCTCTCTCTCTCGCTACCTCTCTCTCATTCCTCCCACCCCTTCCCCCTGTCCTGTTCCTATTCCCCAGAAATGGAGAATTATGACCCCTGGTCCCATGGACCTTTCAACCTGCTGGTTTTCCCTAACCCTCTCTGCTGTCCCCCACAGGCTAGTAAATCGAATCGAGCAGGAGCATACAAGATACCTGTGAGTATTAAGGGGGTATTCAAATTCGGTTTGTAATCAAACCTCCATTCACCTTTGGACACAGGCCGGCAGGAGAAGGTAATATGTTTGCATGGGGATATTCAAAATTATCCTTTAGTGATGGTCATTATTACATTTCGGGTATAAAAGCATAGTGTTAAGGCTGCGGTTTGTCCCTGTCTCTCCCATCCACTAATCTTTCGAACAAATTGGCTGGTATTTACATCTTTATTGAGTTGAATGTGTGTGGATGGTTCCCACAACAAAGTGTATCGGTGTGTGAGTCGCTGGCTGGGGAGGCGGTGCCACATCAGGAGGACATAAGGGAGGGGACGTTTTGGCTTCCCCTGCTCTTAGAGGATTACCTGCAGAGGATTTCCCATTGGAGCAAATGCAGGACGAGACTCTTAGGCATGCCTTTGACCAAGTAAGAGTAATTGATGGTCACTGTCTCCAGCCAGCACTCACATATCCATATTTTCGATGATCAAGGATCGGTTGTATCGAGTGACACAGGACACTTAGACAAAGGAAAATACAACCTAATTGTTAGTACCAAAGGGATATCAGTAAATGTAATTCCAGGTTGTTCACTTTAATGTGATGGTGGGTCTGAAACACTGAACCGTCTAATGGCCCATTTCTATTGGCTGGACATTCGCGGGAATGCTCGCAGGTAATGTGCGGCATGTCATGAATATCAGCAGGTGAATCTGCAGGCCACCCCAAGAGCACCATTGTGACCCCTTCCGTTGATCAAGGTACCCTTCAGAATAATTGGCTCGATGTCCTATGGTATAATTGGGAGGAGGGACCTTCAAACAGCAAAAACCAAATTCAATACATTCTTGACCTGAGAGCAAACTCCACAATCTGGGGAGATAACTGGGGCAATAAACCCCAGTTGAAGTGAAGGCTTGGTCCAGTTATGTGTGGATTATAGGAAAGTAAATCCGGTATCTAAATTTGATAAATACTCAATGCTTCAAATTGATGAGCTGCTTCATTGGTTAGATGCGGCTTGCTTTTATTTGATACTGGATTTGACGAAGGCATAATGGCAGATCCCCTTAACTCCCATGTCACGTGAAAATTACACCAATTTATGTTGCTTCCATTTGGTTTGTTCAGGGTCCCGGCTACAGGACAGACTTCTCAGACCACACACTGCTTATGCCTATCTAGACGATGTCATTATTTTCAGAAATGATTGGCAGCAGCACCAGCGGCATCTGAGGGCTGTCCTGAGGTCATTGAAATGGGCAGGACTTATGGCAAACCCAAATAAGTGCACAATTGGGCAGGTGTAAGTACGGTATCCGGGCTTCCACTTGGGTCATGGGCAGGTGCTGCCCCAAATTAGCAACATGGATAGGTGGGGAGCTATCCCAGAACCAGGGGTGGGTTTACGATTTCTGGGGCCCCAAGCCTCATATCAGATTCTTTGCTTTAAAAAAAATTATGAAAATATTATTTTAAATCATAATTTTGCTGTTGTAGAAAAAGTACATTCAAAATGTTTAATGAAATAAAAATCTAGAAAACTTTAATGAATGCATGTTTTCCCATTTTTCAACAGGTAAAAAAAGCAATATTTACCTAGCCTACATATATTTATACAAAACACTTTTTTATTTTAAATTATTTATTTATTTTTATTGTGAACAGGGTGTGCAAACACCTACTATTCACCAGTAACATTTTGGAACAAATTGGAATTTAGTTGGTATTTATTAATATAATAACCTATCAATTATATTATTTATTGTTGTCCAGTTTGTCATTATAACATGATACAGTATTATTAATACTTTTGAGGATTTCTTTTATACATTAGTAGGCTATTAAATTCCTTATTTACTTTACTTTCACATGGAAAGGGAATGTTGAAATCTAAAATTGACATTTCCTACTGGTACACTAAAAACAGAATATGTACTGTAAAATAACTGTTTAAACCGGGTGTGTTTTTTTTTTTTTTTCATGAAATCTACAACGCAGACATAAGAAAAATGTGAATTCTCTAAACATCATTTGAGTGACATTTGTCTATAAAATGTAATCTCACACAGCTCTGTAAATTATGGCTATTCCAATAATGCTACTGTAAAGCAAACATTCTCAGTAGGCTGTGTAATTGGGAGATAACTTGCCTATAAATGCACTGGTTACGTATGCTGTACACTGTCCCTTGATAATTTGCAATATATTCTCCATCTCAGCACTTCCATGAATGGCAAATCTCCCAAATGGTGTTCTCTGGATGGAAATATTTGTGCCGTTTCATATTTCACTGACCTTCCAAATGCAGTACTCACTCTCAGAGAGTAAAACATCTATGTTTACTTAATAAGCAGCTCTGAATTTCTGTTTTTCATGAGGTATACAAAGTTCTGCTGAAAATTTTATGTATAACGTGAGTTAATGTACAAACATAACCATGAAAAAAAAATGTACTTCATAGGAGTGTAAAAACTTCATACTATATTCTTTATTCTCATTACAAACTGGATAGTCCTGCCATTGTAAAAATGACTAAAAATGCACATCTGTGACCTGACAATCTAGATTATTGTGCCAAGTTGTTACAATGCTGGAAACCACAAATGCCATACAATTATGAACCATATTGCTTGGCAGAGTAATTGTTTATTTGCAGTTACACGTGATCCTCAATCATGAAAAACATAAAATGTGTTTGTTATTATTGTTTGACTATTTTGATACAATAGGTCTAATTGCTTAATAACTGTATATAGCGAATATGAGGCCATTGTGCATGTCACGATTTCCAGTTGTCTGCTCAGTGTTTCACTTGTCAACTGTCTTAAAACTACACTTCCCATAGTTCCCTGCCCTCATCACTGCCAGCACTCAGTCATTGTTCTCACCTGTATGTCGTTTAGTCCTCATTACCCCTGTGTATTTAAACTCTGTTGTTTCTCCATTCCTTGTTGTTTGTGGATGCCTGATGCAGATGCTTTGCCCTGTTCACCCTGTTCGTGTTCTCTTGATGTTTTAATTTTTTGGTTTCATTTGTCCCCTCGTGGATGTTTCCTTTGTTCCTGTCTTGTTTATTTTCATTTTGTTCAATAAAGAACCCGCATTTAGATCCCCACTCCTTGTCTGCCTCTCCTACTTACGTAACAGAACGATCGACCAATAATGGATTTAGCGGTTCTTCAAGCAAACTGTCGTCTGCTCAGCCTCATGCAGGGGGACTGTCCTGTGGAGGACCACATCCGTGATTTCCTCGAGCTGGCGAGTGTCACGGACTTCCCGGACTCCTCCCTGGTGGTTTTCTTCAGGGCCAACCTGAACAGTTCGCTCAAAGAGCGGTTGCCACCGGCGACGCACGGCTGGACGCTCCTCGAATTTATCGTTGAGGAGGACCCTGCCTCTTCTCCCACAGTGGTGATCCCCCAGTCGTCCATGGCTCGTCATTTCACGCCTGCCCCGCCTGTCAGTGAGCCAACCCCCATGCCTGCCTTGGTCAACGAGCCAGCGCAGCCAGCTTCGTCCGCCCGAAAGGAGGAGGAGAAGAAAGGCTCCCACTCCCCAGCCCACGCCAGCCACGGTCAGCGAGCCTGAGCCCACGCCAGCCACGGTCAGCGAGCCTGAGCCCACGCCTGCCTCGGTCAGCGATCCAGCATTGTCAGCCTCGCCCGTCCGGAGGAGGAGGAGAAGAGGGAAGACTTCTGCTCTCCAGCCTCCACCTTCCACGGCTCCGTCCCCAGAACCTCTCATGGCTCTGCCCTCTATGTCCAACAAACCAGATCTCACGCATACCACGGCCAACAAGCCAATGCCTGAAGCCCCGAACGTCAGTGAGCCAGTGCCTGTAGCCTCGAACGTCAGTGAGCCAGTGCCTGTAGCCTCGAGCCTCCCAGGGCTCCGCCTCCCGAGCCTCCCAGGGCTACCGGGGCTCGGCCTCCCGAGCCTCCCAGGGCTCCACCTCCAGAGCCTTCCAGGGCTCCGCCTCCTGAACCTCAGTCGGCTCCGCCTCCTGAGCCTCCCTCAGCTCCACCTCCAGAGCCTTCCAGGGCTCCGCCTCCTGAACCTCAGTCGGCTCCGCCTCCTGAGCCTACCACGGCTCTGCCTCCTGAGCCTCCCTCAGCTCTACCTCCAGAGCCTTCCACGGTTCCGCCTTCCACGGTTCCGCCTCCTGAGCCTCCCTCAGCTCCGCCTCCTGAGCCTTCCATGGCTGAGCCTCCAACAGCTCCGTCTCCAGAGCCTTATACGGTTCCGCCTCCTGAGCCACCCATGGCTCTGCCACCTGAGTCTTCCACCAGAAAATTCCATGGCTCCGCCTACCCGGCTCCGCCCTCGGAGTTCCCCATGGCTGTGGTCCTGAGGCCGACTCCAGGCCTCCTGAACCTGTCCTTGTCCTGCGGCCACCTCCCAGGCCTCCTGAACCTGTCCTTGTCCTGTGGCCGCCTCCCAGGCCTCCTGAACCTGTCCTTGCCCTGTGGCCAGCTCCCAGGCCTCCTGAACCTGTCCCTGTCCGGTAGCCTCCTCCCAGGCCACCTGACCCAGTCCCCGTCTTGTGGCCTTCTTGGACTGCCTGTCTGCCCCTTGTGCCCCCATGGACTGCCTGCCTGCCCCTTGTGCCCCTGTGGACTGCCTGCCTGCCCTCTGTGCCTCCTTGGACTGCCTGTCTGCCCCTTGTGCCCCCGTGGACTGCCTGCTTGCCCTCTGTGCCCCCTTGGAATGCCTGTCTGCCCCTTTGTGCCCCTTGGACTGTCTCTTTGCCCCTTGTGCCCCCCTTGGACTGTCTGTTTGCCCCTTGTGCCCTCTTTGGTCTGCTAGCCCCCCTTCACTCCTTGGACGATTTTGTTTATTGTTTTTGTGGGGGTTTTTTCATTTTTTTTTTAGGATCGTCTGGAATCTGCTCCTTTGAGGGGGGGTTATGTCATGATTTCCAGTTGTCTGCTCAGTGTTTCACTTGTCAACTGTCTTAAAACTACACTTCCCATAGTTCCCTGCCCTCATCACTGCCAGCACTCAGTCATTGTTCTCACCTGTATGTCGTTTAGTCCTCATTACCCCTGTGTATTTAAACCCTGTTGTTTCTCCATTCCTTGTCGATCGTTGTTTGTGGATGCCTGATGTAGATGCTTTGCCCTGTTCACGTTCCCTTGATGTTTTCATGTTTTGGTTTAATTTGTCACCTCATGGATGTTTCCTTTGTTCCTGTCTCGTTTATTTTCATTTTGTTCAATAAAGAACCAGTGTTTAGATCCCCACTCCTCGTCTGCCTCTCCTACTTATGTAACAGTGCAAGAGCAAATGCAACATCTGTTTTCCATTCTTTCAAAGATGTTAATCCCCATTAACCACTAATAACAAATTAAAATGATGTTTCATGCCTATGAAATTAAGTCATATATCTGGCAAAGACTTCATGATAATTGGATCTAAATGTGACTAGACATCTGTGAAAGGTGCTGGGGTGTAAAAATGTGAGGTTTGCATTTGCAGTTATTCTTCAAAGCACCAGTATTCCTTCTAAAATATATCCCCATAAATAGTATAAAATCTCTTTCTATACATTTTATAGGGAAGTTGTTCAAACAACTAAAGCTGACCCTTTCTGCGTCTTCGCAGTGACATTCATATTGTTATCTGTTTTTCCATTATATATGTTCTTCTGCAACTCCTTTGGAGAAAGCTTTGGGTAATAGATGTAGTAAAAATGTTTACTGTGCGTGTGTCTGATGTAGAACTGAAGCAGACTGACTGACCCCATGGGCCAGAACAGCGGAGATAAAATAGATAGAATAGAAATACTATCTGAATCAGTCATGGTTCTCCTAGGATCAGACCAACAATCTTCTCCATATATCTGACAACAGACATGTCTGCCTGCTAGCTCCAGTTTAAGTTGACTTATCTCCTTCAGGCATGTTTTATAATATTTTTACTAATTAATCTTGTCCTCACAGCAAATTTAACCACCATCTTCAACATTAAGATGTGTATGAAATACGTCCGATTAGCAATTTAAGACACAAAATTTTTGCAAGATCAAATTACTTTTCAATAAAATTATGTTCTAGGGGTTATTAAATTTGTGTAATTTCAGGAAAAGCACAGAATGGTTATTCAGCTGATGCTAGCCTATAACCCATCATCTTCTGAGATCTAATTCAGCCATCAACATATGATTTAAATTCAACAAACTATGAGGCCCCACCTTACTCAGCCATGGATCACATTAGAAAATGGCAATGGGGTTGATCTTTTTACTGAATGTTGAATTACAAGGATGCTCATCAAATATTCACCTTTACACAAATAATGTCATCATTGAATGCAATCTTAGTTTTTCATACATCTGCTGCCTCTCATAACAATTAAACAAGGAGATCATACCAGAGCTTTAAATGAATTCTGCCCTCCTTGGAGAGTCAGGATACTTTAATTAATTGTTAGAGCATGTGTGACTGAATAATAGTCATAGTCTCAAGGGTGAGAGTACTTTACATAGAATTCAAACTACAATAAAGGGTTTCTTTGCAATTTGTGCAGAAACAATGTCATATGATAAGCACAGACTTGCAAATATCTTGTTTTGTTAAAATAGCTGAAGTAAACATGCAAATGCATGTGTATATAATGTACTTTATTTTCAATTGCATATAACACCTCATATGTCTTAATGCAGGCTTTGATTTTAAAAAGCACTGAATATTTTTTGCCATAATTTAATTATACTACGACATTCACTGATGAAAAATGTTGTTAAATCAATAAAGAAGTTCACAGAATACTGACATGCATGTTTCTGCTCTGTTAATTAAAAAGCAACTGTAGAATAGTAATATTAGTAGTACTGTACAGTATATGCAATGTTCAACATATTGACGAAAACCCCTCAGACACTGCAGAGGCTAAAAAAGCTTTGTGAAATGTGAGAAACCCACAAGTCAGTGATGGAACATTTAAGACTAAACTACAGAGGACAAAAAGTCTGAATTCTATCCAAAGTGTTATGAACTCCTGTTGCTGACCTCAGAGCTTTTCACGTACTAAACATCAAGATTACTTGAACATGTGCCATTGAGTTGAGAGCAAAACTAACAAAAACTGTGCCATTATTGAAATGGATCAAGACTGCAAAAAGTTAATTTTCATATAATCTGACTGAGATATTTGGAGTGGATTGTAGTTGTGTGGGAGGATTTATTGCTGAGCTAATACAGGAATCATGACATACAGTACTGTATTCGACTGTTTAGTCATAAAACTCACTTATGGATCGGCAAGGATGTCATTATATTATTACATGTGCAAATCTTACTAATGCTCCCTGCGGCAAAAAAATTCCTCTGGTAAAGAAAGTGGTTTAAAAGCACATGGTTAAAAATTCATGAAGTTTCCAGCTTTTTTTGTCTTCCAGTGCCCGAGTTATGCTGTGAAACTGGTCTTGCAGTGAGCTTTATTACTCAGCTGCTGAGAGCTGCAGAGGAGAGCTAAATATCAAGCTGAGATCTCTAGCTCAGAGGAAGCAACATTTACCCTGACCTCCAGTGGCGGTAGAGCTGCATGATTCTGGATAAATTGAGAATCACATTTTTTTTTTTGCTTCGAATAAAGATCACGATTCTCTCACGATTCTGAAGAAAAAAATGCTTATGTGATTTACAAAACCTGGACATAAGGGTACTAAACAAAGTAACAAGTAATTTACTAGAGGTTCTGACTAAATGTTCTTCGCTACAATCTATGCAAAAATGCAATAAAGTTGTAAATCAAATATATACTGTAAATTTAAAATAAGTCTACAAGATGGCACAACGAATACATTATAAACCAAACAGCACTTTGTGATTATTGCAAAACAAGTATATAAAAAAAATATAATTTATAATAATTCTGTAAAAAAAAGTGCAGATTTTTTTTTTAATGATTTAACCTTTATCTCACATGCCAAGTAAAAAGCAAAATGAGCAGAAAAAAGCTTCATTAACAGTTCTATGTTAACTTAGATTTGCACTGATAAGCAAATATGCAATAAAACACTGTTATTTTACTAAAGTTAAAAAAAGGCAAATACACATGTGAGCGTTTGAGCAGCAGCAGCCAGCTGTAATCAAACAGTGCACCAGTAGTGAAATTAGTCAGATCTTGGTAATGCTGGTGTAGTTTTTTTGCACCAGTGGCTATTAAAATATTGAACTGTATCCCTCTGCAGTTTGTAAAGCACTGTGCTCCGTTGCATTTTAGTTTATTCAGTGTCTCATGCAGGAGTGCTGTGTTTTGTAGATGTCATATGAAGCTTAAAAGATAAACATTTAAAAACGGGTTTCAAAGTGAATTTGACCGCCTTACAAAAGGCATGAAACAGACACATTAATACACATTGCAGAATTCTTGTCATTTAGAAGTGAGATCACGTGGGTGTCTGAATCAAGATCGTGATCTTTTAACGATTAATCGTGCCGCTCTCAGTGCTGCAAACTCATGAATATGAATTATGTTATGCAGTAAAAGATTCAAATCTCCAGTCATAATTAATGACTGATTCAAGTACCCAACTAAATATTTCACATAATATGGTAATTTAATTTCGACATCTGTCACTATCAGTCTTGGGATTTTGTTAGTCAGTAGATGAATACATAGATCAGCACTTTGATTAAAAACATGACTGATTGTCTAGTGGTAACTTTTTGCCTTTAGTTTTTAGAGGTTATGGATTAAAATTCACCCAAATATAACTTTATATTTAATAAAACAAGACTGCATCTGTACATCAGAGTACGGGTGTTTAAAAATAAAATGCAATAAAAGGTGCGAGAGGGGAGACGAGAGTATCAGAAACACAGACACATTAATTGACAGTTCTGTATATGAAAAAAAAAAAAATCAAATTCCGAAATTCAGACAGCGACAACCACAAACTCTCTGCTCCAGCAGAAGGAAACACAGAAAAGTCAATATGCACCAGAGCACCAGTGAACGAGATGACATAGTTCATGAACAACCATCTCCCATCACACAACCCAGCCATGAAACTCAGTTTAAATAGGGAGGATACACAATGTGTACCGGTGTTCCCCATCAACTGATTACTCCACACTTGAGTGATTAAGAGAGATAGAGAGAAAGAGAAAAAGACAACAAACACAAACACACACACACGGCCGAGAAATCCATCACAATGGGGAACACGGAAAAGAGCGTGAGCTGCAGAAAAACGGCTGACACTAACAGTACGTTTTAACGGCAACGATGTACTAAAAACTAAAATGTTTTTCCTTCGCATTTTTAAAAAGTTTAGCGTGCAGACGACAATGTTTTCAAAATGATCCCCGTTCACACGGATCCACGAAAACAACTAAAAATGCTGTACATAAGCATTCTTCCACAGAGCGGTGAATACAAACAATGAATATGGCGAAAGCGTCGAGCAATTTTGTCTGGATGGACGATGAGGTTCCTTTATTACTACAAGTGATGCTGGACTATAAACAGGGCTGGACTGGGTTGGCCACAAAAGTGGGCCGGTGGGTTGGCCACGAAATTTGCCGAATGGGCCGCGATAAGCAAAACCACCCCCGCTCAACAACTTTTGGGCAAGTTGCCATGTAAAATCCCGGGACGATTTCTCTTCCCAGGCCAGCCCCGACTATAAACAATGGCATCTTTTTTTAAGGACTCCAACTGGTGATCCTATGTTGGTCTGTTTTCCCAGGAGGTAAGGACAACGTTCTCAAAGTTCATGCTTATAGACTGAAGATGTAATACGCATGAGAATGATGTCATCGTTTTCACAAATCCGCATATTTGTATGTTTACATGGAGACGATAAAGTCATAATTTTCAAAAGTTTGCATTTTCAGGCCCCAAAACGCCGTTGTCGTGTAAGCTAACAGCCAAAACGCATAAAAAAATCAGTTTTTATGCGTTTAATGCGGCCCTTAAAAGGATAAAGATAACAGCCTCAACGAACACTTGTAACAGATGAAATACTGTTGAAAACTCCAACTCAAGAACAGGAGATGTTTTATGTGGATTATGCACATACCTGACGAAAGCCATTTCAAAATGTAGTTAGGACATGTCTCACCCGTCTCAACCCATAACTGTCAGTGATGTATTTAACTATCATTCAGAGTATACTTGGAAACAACTGAGAAATTCACATTTTACCTATTTTTTTTAAAGCTCATCAACCCACGAGAGGCCAAACACTGTACTTGCGCTGCAATAGTAGGTAGGCGATTGTTCGATGTTGTAATTGGCTGCTGCAGCTGCTGTAAACAATCACAAAATTGGTTGCCGATGTAATCAATCACGCTATGGGTCTGTAGTCCTTTGTGCATTCAGTGAGAGTGCAGGCAGTTTGACATGAATAAACCCCTACACAAATGTCAAAAACCAACGATAATATACTTAAATGTATATTTGATACATTTGGATACTTATGCTAGGGTAGCAGATGGGGTAGCAATGCTTTTTCACCCTGTGCCACCATGATAGAGCCGCACCTGTAGACCATCCCCAGGGATAGGAATCATTCTGTTAGATACAGACTCACACAGCGGAGGTCAATGTCCAAAATTAAGCTAGGCTTGAGTTACAGTTGAGTTTGGTTTTGAGGAGAAATTACTAGGATACGGGGAGAAATGACATGTTTTATCTGATGCAGCTGTGAGGCAAACAATAAATGAATAACTGACAGCTCTAAGAAAAATAACAAATGTCAAGGTTTCATTAGCACCATGTGATTTAAGCAGCAGCTGATGTTTGTAACATCACCTAGCATGCAGCACTATGCAACTCTAAGAGGTGTATAACAGTAATAAGCAAACAAACTAGCAATTACAACAGCAACAAGACATACAGTAGCAGAACTGTCACTAAACTAATAAAATCTCGTCACTCATAAAAGAGGTGTCATATGGGTACATTTATATAGTATTCTGAAAACAATGCTGACTTGGAACAGTGTTAGTATAAAGGTGACTACGGTTTACCTCATTAAAAAAAGTTGTATCTCTAAATAAATTAATAGTACTTTTGGAAAATATATTCAAAATCATGTACATTCACATGAGATGAAGACTCCAGTTATATTAGTAGCCTAATTAGAGAATTTTACATGGAGTGGGTTACTTCATGGGGACTGCCGTGCTTAGATCACAAGTTCAGCCAATACTACACACTTTATCCAAGTAACGTCCCTGTTACTGGACACTTTCACTCATGTAGTAAATGAATCATGGCTGACTGTCTACGTCACATTTGTACAATGGGATTTTCGTGGCATTTATACAATGTATATTTTTTTAGTGGTGCTCCTTCCATGTCGATAGGTGTCATTATGATTCTTAAGGGGTTTGCACACTGGATGAGAAGTGTCATGTCATGTCGCGTCACAGGTAGCATCACAGTTAAATAATTTTGATGGAGTAATAAATCATTATTAATCTATTAACCAATGAATTAATCATATGGTAAAATTTTTCATTAACTAATGTTAGCTAATCTATTTAGTGAGCTAACGTACGCTAGCTAGCCTGACTAGGAAACATAGCCAAACAGGCTATTCAATGCCTGTGTCTAGCTTAAAGCCTTTTAATCATATATTTAATGGAAAACTATGTGAAGAATTTTGAGCAGTGCTTATAGCCTGAGCTAGATGCCGTTGATAGAAGGCAAAATATGGCAGTGGCGTGCTTACTTTCACAGAAAACAATGGTTTAGAAATTCTGGGATGCTGTATGTCATCCACCTGCTGCATACAGTGTGCAACCCCCTTTAGATCACTGCCATATTGGCCAATGAAACAAAAACAAAACAAAAAATACTGATTGCTCCTTTAAAGTAACTTTCAAAGTATTTCTTATATTCTCATTTGAAACACTTTGTAAAGCCTTTATTTCACATGCTTACCTTGTAAAGCACTTGTGTCTTCCTGTAAGGCCATCTTGAAGAAAATAGATCAATGACAATTGAATATAAATTATGACATTTAAAATCAAGGCTCACACCTATATCTCCACAATTATCATCAACGGCAATCTAACGAGTTAGAATGCTGATCTGATCATACCAATACACATAAATATTACAGATGTTTAGGTTTAATGCATCTAGGACAGGATTCACTGTGCATTCATATTGCAAATAAACCGTTGCTGACACCAAGTGAAAGGAGGAGGAAGTGCACAAACTCTGAAATGTTTTCTTGCATGTCTCTTGGGGTTCCTTTAATTCCCCCCTCTGTATATGTGAAACAAAAACACATCAAGCCTGTCCTGCATTTGTTTCTACTTTAATCCATAGAAACCTAGCATGTACTAATGGGCCCTTTCAGTCTCTGGGAGTTCCTTTACTGAGTTGTTTTACTTAGACCGTTGTGTCCACAGGGGTTTGTTCCGACTGAGCAGGACTCTTGATTTATCTAATTGGCTCATCCTAGGAGGCTGGATCAGATGGTGCCATTTATGGTTGCACCAAACATTTGAGGACAATGGAACCCCAGAGATGAACAGCACTGGAGAAAGTGGGATTAAACTCATTTCTAGCAGCTGGTGTGGAAAAATAACTGGGGGTGTGTCTCAATCAGCTCCCTAGTTCAGTAGTGAGGGCACTGATCAGTGAGTCAGCCAGTTTAAGGGTTTATTAGCCAGTTTATTCGCAAATCGTTCGAATGCACTGAAACCTTCACTCCCTAAAAAATTCTCACAATGCACCATAAAAACCAGCGAACATCATTGCTCACTATGTTCCCTTACCGGAAACGTTGTCATGTCTTCTGAAGTCTCTTAAAGTCGATAGAAGTGTAAAACTTAAGTCAAAGCATTATTATCTCTTTAAAAGAGATGTTATTGTAATGCCTTTCATTCATAATTACCATGAAAGTGAAACAATCTTTGTTAATTGAAGGTTTAAAATACACTCCTATATATATTTATTTATGCCATTTCTCTGAAATAAAAACACTGAACGTTTGAATATCTTCAAGGAAAATGAACGATAGTATCATTTATACAGCGGTGCATCACAGGTGATTGAGTCATAAGTGACCCAATGTTTAGTGGATCAGTACCCTTACCAGTGCCCGAATTAGTGTTCACAATATACTGATAGGGAGCTGACTGAGACACATGGTGGGACTGTGTTTAGCTCTCTAAGCACATAGTAGAAAAGAGGAACATGCGCAATGTATGATAACAAATATAAATTAAAGTATTAACTTAAGCACTAAGATTATTACAATTATTAAATATGGGCAGTATTTAGCACTCCTCAATGTTCCTGGTGCAATTACAAACAACCTATTACAATTACAAGACAGAACAGTTAAATACTTGCCAGTGCAAGCTAAATAGACTATAAAGACGAGGGTGACAGCTAGATATAAATAGCAGTCAACCAATGTGGGTTTTCCAATGGCAAATGACAATACCGATATGTAGCGAGCAGGATGGCAGATGGCCGGTATACATATATTTTATGCAATATTTTCTCAAATTTGCATAAACTTGGGGAGAACTTTTTGAAAACAGAAAGTGCTGACAATCCACTGACAAATCTATTGGTAGATTTTGTAACTGGCACAAGGGAATGTTAACACTTCTGTTAATCGCCCAAGCGAACACTGTTATCGGCCAATGCCAATAATTGCAAAATGGACAAATATCATCGATTAATCGGCCTGGTAGATTTTTTTGTCTATCACTAGTTATAAATGTAGAATACAAGCTTGAAAACTATCAGACATTCCCTGAGAATCAACCTCTGCAGTTTATGCAGAAGTGGCAATAGGGCAACTATAATTACTAGTTGTAATGATAAAAGTACTGATCAGTTGCAGGCGGGTGGCGAGCATCAGGGAGTTCAGGAGCCTTACAAATGTGCCTGCAACTCTGATGCTTTGATATAATACTAAAACTTAAAATCACTAAAACAGTGATAACAGAAAAATATATTACTCCACCTCACTATACAATAACAAATTTCACTATTGTCTTCATATACCTCTGATAAACGTTCAGTCTCTGGAAAAACATTTATTTTAATACAGAAAATCCTACAGATGGTGTAAAAAAAATAAAAATAAAATGTAAAATACCAACATATTTGCCATGCATGCAATCAAATGCATTTTATTAATACATATTTTAATAACTTTCTTTCATTACTTGGACAAAAATGTCCTTTTAAATGATGTTATCAGAAAGGGAGCACATTTTTACTGAAGTTATGAATATGCTTCTATCCCTTCTTTTCATCTTTGCCTCAAGACTTTGATCCAGGGCTCAAAATAAAAACCAAACCTGAATTTGACTTTTGATGGCTTCAGCAATCGCTCTTTGAGATCAATGCATTTCCACATTAGAGAGAGAAAAAATATAGGTTGTTATCATGCTGTACTCAGTGGTTTAATACATCTGTGAGTTTTGTTCTTTTTCATTCAAATCCCCTTTTGAAACACTAAGATAACCAAGACTTAAAATGTTATAATTTATATTCATTGGGCATAGATTTGTTTCCTTCTAGATGGCCTTACATGGAGACACGAGTGCTTTACAAAGTAAGCATGTAAAATAAAGGCTTTACAAATTGTTTCAAATAATCAGAACAGTTGCCGAAAAATCACTGATGTTTAATTATAAATGAGCTCATTAATTGGTACTCTTAAGGTAAAGGAGTGTGTCAGTTTTCAAGAGAGATGTAAACGCTCAGGACACTTTCAGGTCACAAATGTTTTACTGGCTAGTAAATACACTCCAATATTTTTCATTTAAAATAATGAAACATTGGTAAAGTCTCCAACAGTAAGCTCAAAAGCACTTCACCTACTAAAGAAAATAAAAAAAATAACAAGAAGCTATATCCAAAAGTTTGTGGACACCTAAACATATGTGCTTGATGTACATTTAATTCAAAACCATTTTTCCACAACATACTCAGCACATTATATCTTTATGGACCTAGGTTTGTGCACAGTGGCATTGTCATGCTGGAACAGAAAAGGGCCCTCCCCTAAACTGTTTAAAGTATATGCTGTAGAATTAAGAATTGTTTTCAATGGAATTAAAAGGGGATGTCCACAAACTTTTGGATATATTGTGTTGTTGACTATTATGTGTTCTTGATTAATTATAACAAAGTAATACTTATGTAAAGTGTCAAAGTAAATGTTAATCACATAAATTGGAAGATCTAAATACGCTTACCATTATATATAATTCATTTATGTCTTTTTTTTTATTAGTTTTTGTTTTTTTATTAAAACTGCATGTTTCCATACATGATTCAAAAACTTCTTATCAGCTGGTTATGGCTGACATCTAGTGGTCGTACCCTATCAGTGCTACTGTAGGGGTGTAACGCAGGTGTCCTGGCCAAATTCCCCCATTGGCCCTTATCAATCATGGCCTCCTAATAATCCCCATCAATTAATTGGCTCTCTTACTGTACGCTCTCCTCTCCACCAATAGTTGGTGTGTAGTGAGCGTACTGGCACACTATGGCTGCAGTTACTATGTGGTGGCTGAGAAGATTCTCTAAAGATGTAAACCCTAAAGTTGTCATTACTTGATATATAAAGTTGTCTTAATTAGCCATCTCTTGAAATGTCAAGTTTTGGGCTCATAACTCATACTCAAACACAGAGTTAAAGGAATAGTTCACCCAAAAATTTTAATTCTCATTTTGTTCATTTTGAATCATTTACTCACCCTCATGCCATCCAAGATGTGTATGATTTTTTTTTACCTGCTC
This sequence comes from Xyrauchen texanus, assembly GCF_025860055.1. Taxonomy (NCBI): domain Eukaryota; kingdom Metazoa; phylum Chordata; class Actinopteri; order Cypriniformes; family Catostomidae; genus Xyrauchen; species Xyrauchen texanus. The sequence goes on along the minus strand of NC_068293.1, from coordinate 21,197,672 downwards.
AACTCAAATTAAGATTTATCAGCTCTCTTGGTCCATACAATACAAGTGAATGTGTGCCAATTTAGTGAGCAAACGCACTTTTTAGAAGCTCCAAAAATCACATAAATCAGCATAAAATTAATCCATACAACTGTAATGGTTAAAGAGATAGTTCACCTAAAAATTTGAATTCTCTCATTATTTATTCACCCTCATGATATCCCAGGTGTGTATGACTTTCTTCAGCAGAACACATTTGAAGAAACATAGAAGAATATCTGAACTCAGTGTGTCCTTAAAATGCAAGTGAATGGCGATTTCGCTTTTAAAGCTCCAAAAATCACACACAGTCAGCATAAACATAATCGATATGACTCAATAATGTTTTCTAAAGCAATACGACCACTTTTTGTGCAAGAAAAGATACAAATTTAAGTACTTTTAACTAAAATACAGCACTTGCTGTAAGCTTATGGTCTCTCGTGTGACATGTTCGCGTTGCCATGGATAGAGATGTAATCTCACGTTCTTCACTTGTTTGAGACATCCACTGTGAGTAAAGAAACAGATCAATACATATTTAAATCAAAATCAACAAAGCAACTGTACAGCATTCCTCCTTCTCTGTTATAAACAGCGCTCATCTTCCAGCTGTGATCAGTTTTCCCGCGTTTCAAATCCTAACGTGATTACGTCACACGCACTTACCGCTGCACACCAGAAGCATGATACAGTGTTAAAAAGTAATTAAATATTTATCTTTTTCACACCAAAATTGATCTGGACATAAATTAATGGATTAATTTATGCTGACTGTCTGTGACTTTTGGACCATCAAAAGAGAGTTTCTATTTTTCTTCAAATGTGTTCTGGTGAAGAAAGTCATACACACGTGGGATATCATGTAATTAATGAGTAAATAATTCATAATTTTCATCAAATCATTTTTGGGTGAACTATCCCTGTAAATCAATGTCTTCAGAAGCAATATGATTGGCGTGGGCAAGAAACAGATAACTTTAACAACTTCTTGTGTTATTGGTGATTCATCTTATTCATGCATATTGAGTTACTTTCAAGATGCCTTTGTGCTTTTTGGAGCATCAGAATTTAGCATTCCTTCACTTGCATTGTATGGACCTAGAGAGCAGAAATATTCTTCTAAAAATAATGATTTCTGTTCTGCAGAAAAAAGAAAGTAATACACATCAAGGATGGCATGAGACGCCAGCCCCACGCCAGCCCCACCTGTCAGCGAGCTCACCCCCACGCCTGTCGTTGTCCATGAGCCAGCACGGTCAACTTCGTCTGCCCAGAGGAGGAAGCGAAGACGGGCTTCCACCTCCCGGCCCACGCCTGCCCCGGTCTGCGAGCCTGACGCCACGCCAACCACGCACAGCGTTCCAGCGTCACCAGTCTCATCCGTCCGGAGGACGAGGAGAAGGGGAAAGTCCTCTGCTCTCCAGCCTCCGCCTCCCGCAGCTCCGTCCCCAGAACCCCCCGTGGCTCTGCCCTCAGTGTCCAGCGGACCCAAGCTCACGCATACCACGGTTAACCAGCCAGAGCCTGAAGCCTCAAACGTCAGTGAGCCAGTGCCAGAAGCCTCAAACTTCAGTGAGCCAGTGCCAGAAGCCTCAAACGTCAGAGAGCCAGCACCAGAAGCCTCCCGAGCCTCCCGAGGGCTCCTCCTCTCGAGCCTTCTAGGGCTCCGCCTCCTGAGCCTCCCAGGGCTCCGCCTCACAAGTCTCTTGAGCCTCCCAGGGCTCCTCCTCTCGAGCCTCCCGAGCCTCCTCAGGGCTCTCAGCCTCCCGAGCCTCCCAGGGCTCCGCCTCCCGAGCCTCCCAGGGCTCCGCCTCCCGAGCCTCCCGAGCCTTTCAGGGCTCCCCCTCGCGAGCCTTTCAGGGCTCCCCTCGCGAGCCTTTCAGGGCTCCCCCTCTCAGGTCTCTCGAGCCAGCCAGGGCTCCACCGCCTGAGCTTTCCAGGGCTCCGCCTCCCGAGTCTCCTAGGGCTCCGCCTCCCGAGCATCCTGAGCCTTCCGAGCCTCCCTCTGCTCTGCCTCCCGAGCCTCCAGAGCTTTCCATGGTTCCGCCTCCCTCGGCTCAGCCTCCTGAGCCTCCCGAGCCTTCCTCGGCGCCACTTCCCTCAGCTCCACCTCCGAAGCCTCCCTTAGCTCCACCCCCTGAGCCTCCCACGGCTCCGTCAACCACGGCTCCACCCCCGGAGCCTCCCTCGGCCGCCTCCCGAGCCTTCTACGGCTCCGCCCACAGTGTACCCCACGGCTCTGCCTGCCTCTACTCTGCCCCCAGGGTCTCCTGCGGCCCTACCTGCGCCTCCTTCGGCGCCGCCACCCAAGTCTTCGACTGCTCCACCTCAGAAGTCTTCCTTGGCTCCGCCAGCTCCCCCAGTGGCCACTCCTCCTCCCAGGCCCCCTGAACCGGCCTCTGTCCTGTGGCCACCTCCCAGGCCCCCTGAACCAGCCCTTGCCTTGTGGCCAGCCCCCGGGCCACCCAAACCTGTCCCCAGATTGTGGCCGCCTCCCAGACCACCTAAACCTGTCGCTGCCCGGTCGATGCCTCCCTGGCCTCCTAAACCTGTCCCTACCCGGTGGACGCCCCCCAGGCCACCTGACCCGGTCACCGCCTCATATCCCCATGGACTGCCTGTAGGCCCTTACGGTCTCCCTGGTCTGCCTGTCCGTCCCCTGTGCCTCCGTGGACTGCCTGATTGCCCCTTGTGCCTCCTTGGTCTGTCTCTGTGTCCCTTGTGCCCCCTTTGGTCTGTCTGTTTTCCCCCTTTTCTAGCCCCTCTTTCCTTGAACATTTGTTTATTTTTGCTATTTTTTTGTTTCTTAGGACCGTCTGGAATCCGGTCCTTTTGAGGGGGGATTATGTTACGTTCCTGTGTTGTCTGTCCTGTGTTTTCTGTTTCACTGATCATGTTCCATGTCACGATCCCTTGTTGTCTGTCCCGTGTTTTCTGTTTCACTCATCACTGCCGTCTCTGTGTTATTGTCCGCACCTGCTTGTTGTTCTGTTATCATCATGTCTGTCTGATACATATGTTCTCTCGTGGTTCTCGCTCTGTTCCCCTTGTTCGTTCGAGGTTACCCCTGCCTTTCGTGGTTGTTCGCTGCCTATGCCCCTATTTCCTTCCCTTCGTTTATGTTCTTCCAGCCATGTGTTCTTTTGTGTTTTAGTTTAGTTTTTCCCAGCGTGGACTTTTCTTTGTGTTTACTTATTTGTGATTTATAATAAAGCCGCAATTGGATCCAAATCACCCGTCTGCCTTCTCCTGCTTCCCACAGCCGTAACAAAGGGAACATATGGGGAGATTTTTAACGTAAATCATTTCAGTGAACTTATAAATTTGAGCTATGAACCCAAAACTTCAAGTGATTATTAAGACAACTTGATATGTCAAGTAATGACAACTTTAGGATTTAAATTGTGTAAAGCAATTTGAGTGTATAGTGTCAGAAAAGTGCTATATAAGTGTAAAATGCATACATTCATTTATTTAACTCTAAATTCTTCATAACTAGTCTTTGTACAGAACTTTTGCAGAGTGTATTTCCACATGTACAACACAACTAAGCCAACTGATTTTAACTGACTTTAAGGTGTGTTAGAGCATTGCCCTTACAGGAAAGTAGATCTCCAGAAGCAGGACTGCATAACCCTGGATTTGGGGATTAATATACACTCACCTAAAGGATTATTAGGAACACCTGTTCAATTTCTCATTAATGCAATTATCTAATCAACCAATCACATGGCAGTTGCTTCAATGCATTTAGGGGTGTGGTCCTGGTCAAGACAATCTCCTGAACTCCAAACTGAATGTCAGAATGGGAAAGAAAGGTGATTTAAGCAATTTTGAGGGTGGCATGGTTGTTGGTGCCAGACGGGCCGGTCTGAGTATTTCACAATCTGCTCAGTTACTGGGATTTTCACGCACAACCATTTCTAGGGTTTATAAAGAATGGTGTGAAAAGGGAAAAACATCCAGTATGTGGCAGTCCTGTGGGCGAAAATGCCTTGTTGATGCTAGAGGTCAGAGGAGAATGGGCCGACTGATTCAAGCTGATAGAAGAGTAACTTTGCCTGAAATAACCACTCGTTACAACCGAGGTATGCAGCAAAGCATTTGTGAAGCCACAATACGCACAACCTTGAGGCAGATGGGCTACAACAGCAGAAGACCCCACCGGGTACCACTCATCTCCACTACAAATAGGAAAAAGAGGCTACAATTTGCAAGAGCTCACCAAATTTGGACAGTTGAAGACTGGAAAAATGTTGCCTGGTCTGATGAGTCTCGATTTCTGTTGAGACATTCAGATGGTAGAGTCAGAATTTGGCGTAAACAGAATGAGAACATGGATCCATCATGCCTTGTTACCACTGTGCAGGCTGGTGGTGGTGGTGTAATGGTGTGGGGGATGTTTTCTTGGCACACTTTAGGCCCCTTAGTGCCAATTGGGCATCGTTTAAATGCCACGGTCTACCTGAGCATTGTTTCTGACCATGTCCATCCCTTTATGGCCACCATGTACCCATCCTCTGATGGCTACTTCCAGCAGGATAATGCACCATGTCACAAAGCTCGAATCATTTCAAATTGGTTTCTTGAACATGACAATGAGTTCACTGTACTAAAATAGCCCCCACAGTCACCAGATCTCAACCCAATAGAGCATCTTTGGGATGTGATGGAACGGGAGCTTCGTGCCCTGGATGTGCATCCCACAAATCTCCATCAACTGCAAGATGCTATCCTATCAATATGGGCCAACATTTCTAAAGAATGCTTTCAGCACCTTGTTGAATCAGTGCCACGTAGAATTAAGGCAGCTCTGAAGGCGAAAGGGGGTCAAACACAGTATTAGTATGGTGTTCCTAATAATCCTTTAGGTGAGTGTATAGGCTACATATACTGTCCATCAAAAATAAAATTAAAAAATCGTATGCACTGATGGAGAAAATAGCATCTGCTCACATGGGAAAATCTTATATAGCCTATAATACTAATTATCAACAAATACGGTTGTAAAAACCTGCATCAAAAGTCATATGATATCTAGATTTCAATGTCAATCTCTTCTGTTTGCATTTTCTTTAATGTTATCTGTAATGTTCAACTTGAACAGTTCAAGGGGAACAATGAAACAGCAAAAGGTCTGTAGTATATTGCCCAGTTTAGCGATGCCCAATAAATTTCAAATAAAGTTAACTCTTCTCCAATCGTCACTTTTCTGGATCAACTGCTTACGGCGAATTCCTTGAGCTTAGGCCTACATTATATATTGTATTTAAAAAATAAAAAATCAATCACATTTAGACAAGAAGATGCAGATACTTTGTTATACTATATGCCCACCAGAGTCCGCCAGATATTTATATTTAGACAAATGGTGCTTACAACGAGATGAGGTCGAATTTCAGAAAGCGAATTAGGGTTACTTTATTAGGGCCTTCTTAGGACATAATCAGATCATAGACATCTATAAACAGTTTAGGAATATTTATAATTGCTGTCCCATCCTCATTAGAGTTCAATTAAATGAATTAAACTAAAATATTCAAATATTCGTCCACTATATAGAATAAAGGGATATGAAACTTAATTCAATAAATAATACAGCGGATAAATGATTATTTATGGCAGTCTTAAACTGCTGTTAAAAAGCAACAGGGTGTGTTCATCTTGTTTTCCGGGACTCCTCCTGGCTGTTGACATCACAGGGCTCCTCTGCGCAGGAGAGAAGAGAAGCGCGCTCACGATCAGCCGCATATAACGGAGCCGCTCTTAAGCATCAAGTGACTCTACTGCAACTCCACCAAGTGAGTATCATTTCTACCTTTTGCACTTTATTACTACATTTTATCCTTCCGGTCATTTCTACGAATATATCTGCATTTCGGATTGCGTCTCCCCAGCTACCAACACTTGCAACTCCTTTTGTCACTTTGACCGTGTTAATAATGTTTTCACCCTGTTAGCAAGTAAAAAGGAAAGTAAAAATGAGTCACTCTTAAATAATATATGCTAGAACTACCGCAATAATGTTTTATTGAAACGTTATGAACATGATTTTAAATTTTAATTACATTCCTCCTCATAAGTCATCTACATATATTTTGAAATATGTGTGGAAGTACTACAATTAAACAGGCAAATCGCCTACTGCTTTTAACACTGATCTGACAGCCTGGAAGTATACCATGCTTGAAAAAAAGTTTGTGAATTCCTTTGATCTACACGGGATTATTGCAGACTTTACTGCAGTGCTAACTTTGAGCTATGTTTTAGCAATTCACATTGTTTAAATATTGCATAAAGCCATGCTACTGTCATGCCTAAAATCCTGAAGGCTTGTAAGTCTATTTCAGTTTGAGGTTTATTTAGAAAATTGCCATATAATACAGATACATGAATATAATTTATATGCCAGAAATTAATTTCACAATTAATTCACTGAGATTTTCTTTATGCCACATAATTCTATGTCATGTAGCCTGAAGGGGAAAGCTCACTTTAATATGATAAGATTGTAAAATTTCACAGGAATTTCCTCTGTATTATTGGAAAACAAAAGGTGGAACGTTATCGAAACAAAAGTGAAACACAATCGAAAACAAAAGGTGGAACATAATCTTTAGTAGATCCTACAGCCTTTTCCACACAGTAACATGAATAAACAAACAAAAAAGTCAACTGTAAGTCACACTTTCATGTTCTGCCATTTCTGCAGCAACAAATCTCAGAATGAGCTATATTTACTGCAAATCATTTTGTGGTAATATCTCACATGATTACTCAATATTTATTACTCAGTTTGTTTACCTAAATAAATTGTGAGAAACACTGAAATTCTCAAAGTTACTTTAGGGGCTCTAATATTAGCATGAACAAAGAAATCCTCTGTGAATTACATGCAGTTGCTGGTTGTGAAGACTGCTCTGCTTTTTGCTGATAATTCATTTGAGCCCATATTTGCGGTTTATCTGATGTATTTCTTTGTGGACTGTATAATAATAACATTGATGTTTCAGTGCATATAAAACTGTAATCCTCACCAGTAAGGTAACTAAAACTTAATTGGCTTTTCTTTCACTTATGGTGAGGTTTTAATAAGACCTACAGGTTTCAAACAAGTGGAAAGCAAAAGTGATTGCTTTGAGTGATATCTTATTCTTTCGATTTTTTGGATTGCAACACAGTTCGTCTAGTTTCTTAATATGTCATATTGTCGATTTGTGTGAGACATTCCCAGTACAGCTGCACATTTTATCTAAAGGCGCTTTATTGTGTGTGCTTTCTTCCCCAAGGTGGTAGCCATGGAAACCACTGATGTATATTGCTGGAGGGCCTTTAAAGTTCATGATCAGACTTAAGAGGATGCACTCAAACACTATCCTACTTTTGATTACAAAAAAAATATAAAAATAAAAAATGTTTGATCCTTAAGCTTGTACAGTGTACACTTGAGCATCTCAGATGAAACCTATATGTTTCTGAATAATTCAATCACTTTGTACAAAATTTTAGGCAATCACTGGATAACATTGTCATTTTGCATAGAATTAAACAAACTCTCTCCTCAATTAAACTACGAGGAAACAAATTTAATTTATTTGTAAAGCTTTACGATTGTAAGGAGTGACTGTGCTAATTTTGAGAACAGTGCCTTTTTCTCGCCCTCTGTCTGGTAATAAGGTAAACGTGTCTGAACAAGAGCAAATAGTTCTGCTCTCATTATCTTTATTTCAAGACATGTAGCGGCACAGTGCGACCTCTCTAACTTTAAGACAGTTTATGAAAGGACATAAACCTGAATATTGCCTTGTGCTTATGGACAGAATCTTTGAATTTTTTCTACAATCGCTTGTGTTACTTAAAATGATGATTAACATTGAAAAAATATATATAATTGTTAACTTTATGTACTTTTTTTTTTTTCATTCTTTTAATATTGTTCAAATTTTTCTAATCCCCTTTAAGTCAGAAAAGGATTGTGAAGAAATCAGTTTTGCTCAGTATGGTTAACTGTGTGTACTTCAAACATTTGCAATCACTTTCTTAATAATTACTGTTTGTTAAAATTTCTCAAATCACCATTCAGTCTGAAAATGACTCAATAGATCTGTATTCTGGTTCATCTCTCATCAAACACCCTTAAAGAATATTCAGCAGAAATAAAAGCAAATTCTTAATGCCCTCTATTTTTTGCTTTATAATAGGTACTATCGAAGTCCACTAATCTCTCATACTGAAAGAGGAAAATGGAAAGAAAAACCTGATTTCTTTAGGAAAACACATCATGGCTGCCCATCGCATTCGAACAGCAAACAACACTGTGCTTCCTCGCTGCAAATCTGAGGGAACACTTATTGATCTCAGTCAAGGAGTATCAGAGGCCACCCTCACAGATGTTAAAGGTCTCCTCATTTTCACCTCACATAATCGCCATACTGCTAACTTTGTTTTAATCTAAATCTCATTCACCTCTTTTGTTTTACAGTGCCTTCACCTAGTGCCTTACGACTGGATGCAATCGCCTCATTTGACTCTGTCAGAGAAGTCATTGCCATTAAGGATTACTGTCCATCTAGCTTTACCACTCTGAAGTTCTCAAAGGGAGACTGTCTTTATGTTCTGGATACATCTGGTGGAGAGTGGTGGTATGCGCACAACAGTAAAGAGATGGGCTATATCCCAGCTGCCTACGTCCAACCAATCAATTATCGAGATTCCTCATTAAGTGATAGTGGTATGATTGACAGCCTAGGTGATATTTCTGTGGGAGCCAAAGAAATGGATCTCTCTGAGGAGTGGAAAGGGCCCTCAAAAGCTACAGAATCTCAAAATGGAAATCCTTTGGTTAATAAACGGATGTCTACTAATCCTTTCCTAAATGATATGCTTCAAAGCACAGCTGACCAAAATGGTAACCAGTATTCTGCAAGTGTTTTGTTTTTTGAAAATCTCTCACCACTTATATCAAACACCAGCAGCACTCTTAATATTAATGGATTTGGAAGTGGGCTACTTGACACAAACAGTTTTAGCCCCAACTCAGGGATAGGTCCAAACCTTCGCAGAGACAATCCAATTTTTAAGGGCAAGCGTTGCTATAGCATGTCAGAACTGTCTGTCCTGCAGTCCCTGTCTGATGGACCTCAAGCATCCTTGAGTTTTTTTGGTGGCATGAAATCACCTAAACCTGAGCATTTTCAGAGTCGAGAGGATTTCAAAATGGCATGGTTAAACCACCGTAAACTTACACGATCATGCCATGATCTGGACTCAATAGGACAAAACCCAGGCTGGGGGCAAACCCAGCCCATAGAGACCAACATTGTGTGTAAACTGGACAGCTCTGGTGGTGCCATACAGCTACCAAATACCAGTATCTGCATTCATGTCCCTGAGGGCCATGTTGCACCATGTGACACTCAACAGATATCATTAAAGGCCCTACTGGACCCACCCTTGGAGCTCAACAATGATAGATGTACTACTGTAAGTCCAGTGGTGGAAGTCAAACTCAGTAACATGGAAACGAAGACCCCTGTCACTTTAGAGATGAAGGTGTCTGTTGTGGTGAAGATAGAGAGCCGCAAAACAGCAGAAGTGGTGTGTGTCAGAAGTGGATGCAAGGAAGGGCCTTATGTCCCAATACCACATGCATACATGTATGGAGACACAGTCCAGGTAACTCTGGACAATTTAGAGCCATGCATGTATGTGTCTGTGGTTGCTCAAGCCCAGGTGGTGGCCCCTTACAACACAGTTTGGGAGCATGTTGTAAAAAAGATCACTCTTGGGGTTTATGGGCCAAAACACATTCACCCATCCTTCAAGGCAGTGGTTGCCATTTTTGGGCATGACTGTGCCCCAAAGACATTGCTAGTGAGTGATGCAAAAAAGCACTCACATTCTACTCTACCCGTCATCCTGCAGCTCTGGGGGAAGCACCAGTTTGTCCTTGCAAAACCTCAAGACCTTCAGGTTGGTGTATATTCTAACATGTCCAATTTTGAAGTGAGTACTAATGAACAGGCAAGGACTGTGAGAGGTTTTCAGACCAAACTTGGCAAAGTGGCTAGGATTGTTTACATGATTGCAGCCCGTGATTCTGCAGACATCTCAGACTTTACTTTGCGGGTTCAGGTTAAGGATGAGAAGGACTCCATCCTTGCCCAATTCTGTGTTCAGACCCCACCAGCTCTACCAAAGACAAGCACAAGGAACTCTGTACAGAGGCGCTTCCTAAAGAAAAAGGAAGTGAATAAAATTGTATTGTCTCCTCTTGCGTCGAACGTTAAGTACCCCTTGTTTCAGGACAGACTTGTCAAAAGCCTAAAATTTGCTAAGCTGCTGAAAACTGTTATAAGACAGTCCAAAAGTCAGTATTTGCTGGAGTATCTTAAAGGTGAAGTAGTGGCACTTCTGAGTGAAGAAAGAATAAAACTTAAAGGACATTTATGGACCAAAGACTGGTACATTGGATACCATCATGGAAGAATTGGATTGGTCCATGCTAAAAACATTCTTATCATGGGAAAAGTGAAACCTCCACAAACCAAAGGGCCTGATCTTACAACTACAGTACTTTTAGAGCAGATCCTCAAGCCCTGCATGTGCCTGACTTACATCTACGCATCAGTGCGGACAATGCTGATGGAAAACGTGGCGAGTTGGAGAGCTTTTGCTGATGCCCTGGGCTATGTCAATCTGCCTCTGACACACTTCTGTCGGACAGAGCCAGACAGTGAGCCAGAAAAAGTTGCTTCTGTTCTTGAGAGGCTTAAGGAAGACTGCAATGCAGCTGAGGGCAAGGAGAGGAAGTCTTTCCAGAAGGAACTCATGAAGGTATGAACTGATTTGGGAGGACGTAGACTTTTCAACTAAATCTGGGTGTGTATTGAGAGCATGTTTTATAGAAACTATAAAGTTTTTACAGTTCTTGGCACTGACATTTTTTATTAAGCAGTATTTTCCATGTGTGCAGCACATGTCAGTAGGAATAGCTCTTTAATTGCATTGAGGTTTACAAACAATTCATTAATGCAACCAGTCTGTGTAAAAATAATATTAATGGTGGTGCTATAGCAGCATTTGGAATAAGTATAGAAGAGAGTGTTGAATACTGAAAATATTAACAAAACAACAAGACATAGCATTATAAATCAGCAGGTAAACTTAATCACATCAGCTTTTCTTATTATTTTCACTATATTCTGTGAGAGGAATGGCAAAAAAAAAAAAACATATGTGATGGGAAAAAGACCTCTGATAACAGAATGACATGCTGGGCCTCAGAGAAATTATCTTATATAAACACATTCATTTATTATTTATAACACTGGTAACTGTGAGAATTTTGGGGAAGGAGAAATGCTTTTGAAAAGAGCAGTAAGTGAACAAGTACAAAATGTGAAAAACTTGAATATGTCCACCAAATTAGAAATATAGCATTACTGACAATTATAACATCTTCAGAATGTGAACATCAGACGCTAATAATGTTGTATCAACTACTGATAATGTTGATAATGTACTTGCGATTGGATCACCCAAGACAAATGTTAATACCAGGGCCTAAACAAGGCCATAATCACATCACTAAAATTTAAGGCTTTCACCAGTATAATTGATCAACATACATAAATAGAGTTCTACTCAGTGTAAATTTTGTGTATACTTAAATATGCTCTTCATGCCATTGTTGTCTATTGCTGAAATGAAGCAGGCTACTGTAAATTAATGTCAGGTACTTTAAGACATGTTCATTTGGACAGAAATTAAGGAAGGGTCTGTCATGGTCATATGACTGTGACCATCTCAAACTTGACAATAAACCTGTAGGTGAAGACGCCGGAAGACATGAATGTGTTGATGGAGGATCTCAGTTGTGCAGATGTTTCTTTTCTTATTGTTAGGGTCTAAACAGAAGCATCAAATATGGAAAATGAGGTGCCCTAAACTACACAAACCACAAACTACAAAAAATGTAGTTGCTCCAATAATCACATAAATCAGCATAAAGGTAATCTATAAGACTCCAGTGGTTTAATCCATGTCTTCAGAAGAAATATGATAAATGTAGGTGAGAAATAGATACATATTTAATCGTTTTCTTTCTAGAACTTTTGCTCATTCAATCTCCACTTTAACTTTCAGTTTCACATTCATCCAAATCATCCATTCTTCTTGTGTTTTTGGTGAATCACATTCTTCATATTCACCTCTTATATCACTTCTGAAGATATGGATTAAAACACTGGAGTCCTAAGGATTAATTTCTTGATGGCTATATGTGCTTTTTGAGCATCAAAATGTTGGCACTCATTCACTTGCATTGTATGGACGTACAGAGCTGAGATATTATTCTAAAAATCATAATTTGTGTTCTGCAGAAGAAAGAAAGTCATACACATATGGGATGGCATGAGAGTTAGTAAATAATGAAATAATTTTCATTTGTGGGTGAACTATCCCTTTAAGTGAACCCCTCTGAACTTGTTTTGACTTTCTGATTCCTTTATTCTCCCATTTCCCTTAGGCTATTGTTAGAGCAGAAAGAGAGGTTCTCTCTAAAACAGTGATTTCTGACCTGAGTTTATAAACAGAGTTATGCAAACCAAATTGTTGGCTCTAAAAAAGGGACATCAAAAGGGACAGTCAAGAGGAAAGATGAGTAATATCATGAAATTAGATTTTGGAGAAGAAGAGTTAAGAGAAACACGCAATAGCATTCAAGTAATGTTGTGCTAAAACGATTTCTGCAAATAGTAAATGCATATGGTATCATGAACTAACAATATACAGTATTGTTTTACAGTACTTATTAATCTTTGATAATGTTAGTTAATCAAAATAAATGTTCATAGTTCATAGTTCATTAACTAATGTTAACATTTACAACTTTTAATTATGTTAAATATGTTTAATATGTTGAAAATGACATTAAACAAGATTAATAAATGCAGCAAAAGAATTGTTAGTTCATGTTAACTAATGCTGTTAAAGGGACAGACCAGCCAAAAATGGATGGAAAGTCTCATGCCATCCCAGATGTGTGACTATATATTATATATTTGAGCTCTGTTGGTCCTCACAATGCAAGTGATTTTAATTTAAAAATGCACAATTAAGTTTTATGCACTATTCAGCATGTGTATATGATACAAATTAATGGTTAAATTTATGGGCCATGAACATCTCAATATGTGGTTATAGAGTGATTAATATGCGTTTCCACAGGTCAGTTTTCAGAGGCTACAAATTTAGCAAAGTGTCTTAAGTAACAATAAAGAGAAGGCTAGTTCTGTCATGATACCACAATTTCAGAAGTCGGTACGGATACCAGTGAAATTTCACGGTTCTCGACACCAATTTCAAAAACACAGCAAAAAATATGCTAATATTGTAATGTGCTATTGAACACACTCCTTTAGCCTATTTAAAGTTAAATTTCAATTTAAATAAAATGTTAAAAGATATGCAATATAAATATATATAAAAATGCATTGCTTAAGTGTTTTTAAGCAGGGATCAACTGAAATCTGTTTTATTACTTCACAAATCCAAAAGGTTTTAAAGTTTAATTTAGTTTTATCATCAAAATGGTGTATAATCAAATTAATTCTTAAAACTATTAAAAACGTTTAACAATTAAAAAAAATAGAACAATTACTTGTCATGCCATTGCATTTTTTAACAAACCTTTATTCAGTACAAATTCACTTGTAAATGCACTCATTATTATTAGTAATAATATTACTACAGTGATTATAACATTTTGCTATGCAGTTCTACTATATTTATGATGCAATTTTTTCACTTTCAGGCGCCTAGTTTTTATTTTGAATAATTTTCTTATTTTGACGAGCTTTTATTTTGATGTGTGGTTTTGACCGAAGCTTCTTGTTTTCTGCAGGATACATAAAGATAAACATTTTCTTATTTTTATTCTAGTAATCACAAGTAAATAATATTTTATAACAATATACAGTATGTGTTTAGCAACTGAAAATATCTATCTGTAATTAAATATTCTCTTGTCTTATAGAGATGTTGTTTCGTAGATGTGTAGAAGCAGTCATTAATGTATGAATCAAATATATATACATTATATTTCTCTGTCCCTCTGTGATATACCTGACAGAGTGTAACACATGTTATACTAAAATAAGATTTTAATCCCAAATCAAATTAAAGAAGATATAGGACTGTGTATGTTCTCGAAACAGAATCAAACGAATGATAATTAAAAAAAAAAACATATAGGTTAATAATCATCCATACCAAACAAATTCACTCCAAATATTCCACAACCTCTCATATTCTTTTGAAGACTAAAATCTCTGACGCTCAAAAGTTTTATTACTATACTAATATGACAAATATAACAAAATGTTTTATTAACTTTTTTATTTACACACAGCTCTACGTTCTGTACATGCTGAATTAAATGATATTTTACCATTTAATTTTGAAGTGATCACAAGTTTGAATGTTCTGTCTGCTAATTTTTTTACTATAGGATAACCTGAAGCTTCTAGTTCCACTTGCATTGTCATGGTTTACCTCCCTGTTTTACTGAGTCATTAGCATGAATTTGGATTTTGTGATTGTCAAAAGTCAAAGATAACAGGGTCTAGAGACAGAAGATATTTTTGGGCTAACAATTCTGTCTCTGGAGGATTTACTTTAATAAGTTCCTGAATCCTGTGACAGGGGGCAGAGGTGAGACACCCCAGGAAACAGGTTTACATGAAAGACCTTATCTTTCTTTAAAGCAAACAGTCTGTGTACACAGTGTGATTCATTCTCACATAGTAAGATTTTTTTCCTCAGGATAATCTCACTACATTTAGGAACACGTGTTTAACAATGAAAAGTGTAATTTTATTTTCAGTCTTAAAATATTTTCTCCAATCCCAGCACTTTCAAATCATTGCTTTGTTAATCTGAGCATGCCAACCAGCCAGCCCAGACTATTTGTCCAACAAATGGCAGATAGGGGGAGTGTTCAGGAAACATGCATTACAACAATTAGTTATTTTTGCAATTCTGTTTGATGACGCAAGTGGCATACTTCATACATGATCATATCTGCACCCAGATACATTGAAAGGTACAGTCACTGGTTGTATGACAGGAGAATAGTGTTATTTGTGCTGATCACATGGCCTTTCTATTATTTTAGCACAGTCAGTTTGTTTATACATCTTAGTTGTCCTTATTTTAACACTGGCTGAATGTACAAGCCAAAGACATACCTTCCTGTTTGTTGTCATGAGATCTTTTAATATCAGGCAAACCATCCAAGACTCTCGCTATCTCATTCCTCTCTCTGGAGCCAGTCCTTAAGCAGGTCTTCTGGGGCATCAGTGCTGTGTTCCTCCCCCTCTGTCTCGGAGCAAACTTCCTGTCATTCCAAGCATTCCAAGCCATGGAACTGGAATCAGAGATTAGTGGGTTCAGGGTGTGTAACGTGTGCTTTTGAACACTTGCTTCTGCTATGTGTCTGTGCTTGTGAATGAATATTTGAATGTATGAAGGACACCTCCACAATGTACTAATTGGTGTTTCAATACTGGATTAGATTAAATGATGGCATGTACACAGATTGACATGATTCTTTGTTGTATAAAAAGTTCTACTAAATAATACATTGTATTAATCAGACATTTAGGGTTGAATAGTGAATGTCATATATTCACAAAGTGCAGAGAAGTCCACAATTATGTTTTATTTTATTTTAATTTTTGTATGCCCCGAAAAACTCTGGAAGAAAAGGAGGCCACTTAAATGAGGCAGAACACTTGCCAATAGAACAACCGGATACTCCTCCCAAACATTTTCCCTTGTCCAATTCCGCTTTCACTATATTGTGCTCATAAGAGCCTGCACGTCGCTTCGTCCCAGGATATCAGCACTTTTATCAAAGCATCCTGCATGATAATTTGAGCTCTTGATTGGTCCAGAAGAGACAGTACATCCAAACTAGTGGAAAATGTTGTCATCACTAACTCAACCTCATAATGTTCCTAAACCGAATTACATACTTTATTCCATTAACCACAAAATGGCATGTTAAGCAGAATGTTATCCTCAGTCACCATTGACTTTCTTGCATTTTTGTTCATTCAATGAAAGTGAATGGAGACTGAGACTAACATTATGCCTTACATCTCTTTTTGTGTTCCACACAAGGAAGGAAGTCATATGGCTTTGGAATAACAAGAGGGCGAGTACAGAAGAGGGTGAAGACAGAAATGTAATTTCTGGGTGAACTATCCCTTTAAGCTGAGCTTAGCAACCAAATAGCAAAGTCATTCTTAATTGTAAAAGACATTGTATGGGATTCTGAAGGCAGAACTCAACAGGAGTACACAAAACTCAAAATACAAAGCTGGTTTGTGATAAGATTGACCAGTTGACATTATTTGCAGTACTTTAATTTAAAAGATTTTTTGAAGGCTTTTAACTACACCATATGTTTTCATAGAGATGAATTTCATGTTTCATGAGTTGATTTTCTGGCATGAACATTTTGATTGAGCATGACTGGGCATTGTAAACAATATTGTCTGTCTGGTTCTAATATTGTCCATCTGCAAAAATAAAAATAAATGTATGTTTTGATTTTATGTTTCGAGTAGGACTTCACAAGTAGGCTTATAACTGCATTCCAAAATGCAACATTAGCCAATTTGTGACTATACAAGGTGACATAAAGCTGAGAGCAAACTAGCTGAGGAATTCTGCAATCATAAACAGATGGTATGTCTATCTATCATTCAGGCACTTCTGAAGATGGACTGTCAGGGCCTGGTGGCACGGCTGGTCATGGACTTTGTGCTGCTGACCACAGCGGTGGAGGTGGCAGGCCGCTGGAGGGAGCTTGCTGAGAGACTGGCTAAAGTGTCCCGGCAGCAGATGGAAGCGTATGAAGCTCCACACAGAGACTGCAGGGGACAGCTGGACAGTGAGGTAAAGACGAAGCGTCAAATCAAGACTTACTATCAGAGGGAATATCTTTGAAATTAGTCTTGTATTTAAAAGTTTGTGGGTTTCAGATTCAACAAAAACACCCTATTCATTCACTCACCCTCATGTTGATCTAAACCCAAATTACTTTCTTTCTTCAGTGAAACACAAAAGATGATGTTAGGCAGAACATCTGTCTCAGTCACCATTCATTTTAAATGTGTGAGATAAAAAGAGGCAATGAAAGTGAATGGTGACTGAGGCTGTCATTCTGCCTAACATCTCTTTTTGTGTTCCATGAAGGAAATAATTTAATACAGGTTTGACAACATGAGGGTGGATAATGTGGATTGAAGACATTATTTCATATCACACTGCATTTTCCTACGGACCAGTTGAAGTCAGTAAATTGCTCCAAATCTCCCTTTCTTAATGGATAAAGAACCGTGTCCAAGAGAGTTAAGCACACAGCTGGTGTGAGTAGTGCAGCAGAACTTTTGTTAGCCTATAAGGTTTAAAACAGGTGCATTGCTTTAACAGGAAATCCATTGGTCATAATTACAGTATTTTCATCAGAACCACTTTTAAAGTTCAAAGGAGAAACTTAAAAAGTTTGACAAACATTGTTGGGATGATAAGCATCTAGCATCTTTGTATTTTATTTGCATTAAAAAGAGTTTACAGAGGAAGTAATTTCTGTTCTGGGAAGTGAATTCAGGGCACCTGGGAGAAAAAACTATATTATGACAATTACACCATAAGTTAAACCAGTCTGATGGGTAAACCAGTCTGATGGGTAGAACACTTTGATTCTTAATATGAAGTCATATTAAAAGAATATTTTGGCAAAGTGTTGTAAATCTCTTTCTCTCAATAAGGCCATGTGGAAACCTGCATATGACTTCCTGGTCACATGGGTGGCCCAGGTTGGAGACAGCTATAGGGATGTGATTCATGAACTTCATACAGGCTTGGACAAAATGAAGAACCCCATCACCAAGCACTGGAGACACATCACTGGCTCCCTCATCCTTGTAAACTGCCTGGATCTCTTACGGAGCTCTGCCTTCAGCACCTCGTCTCAAGATGACTGTGCCATTTAAGGAGTACCCTAATGATTCTAACTTTTAACAAGTACACCTGATTTTAGTGTAACTTTAATATATACACTGGCAGCCAAAAGTTTGGAATAATGTACAGATTTTGCTGTTTCAGAAGGAAATTGGTCCTTTAATTCACCAAACTGGCATTCAACTGATCACAATGTATAGGACATTACTAACGTAAAAAAAAAACAGCACCATCACTATTTGAAAAAAGTCATTTTTTATCAAATCTCGTCATGCCCCATTTCTAGCAGCCATCACTCCAACACCTTATCCTTGAGTAATCATGTTAAATTGCTGATTTGGTACTAGAAAATCACTTGCCATTATATCAAACATAGCTGAAAGCTATTTGGTTTGTTAAATTAAGCTTAACATTGTCTTTGTGTTTGTTTTTGAGTTGACACAGTATGCAATAGACTGGCATGTCTTAAGGTCAATATTAGGTCAAAAAAGAAACAGCTTTATCTAGAAACTCATCAGTCAATCATTGTTTTGAAGAATCAAGGCTAAACAATGCTTGAAATTGCTAAAAAAAAAAAAAAAAAAAGATTTATCCAAAGGTGTACACTACAATCTTCAAAGACACAGGACAACTGGCTCCAACAAGGACAGAAAGATGTGGAAGGCCAGATGTACAACTAAACAAGAGGATAAGTACATCAGAGTCTCTAGTTTGAGAAATAGACACCTCACGTGTCCTCAGCTGACAGCTTTTTTGAATTCTACCCGCTCAATACCAGTTTCATGTACAAGAGTAAAGAGAAGACTCAAATGTGCCGGCCTTATGGGAAGAATTTTAAAGAAAAAGCCACTTTTGGAACAGAAAAACATAAAGAAAAGGTTAGAGTGGGCAAAGAAAGACATTGGACAACAGATAATTGGAAAAGAGTGTTATGGATCTTAACCCCATTTTGTGGGATCAGCTAGACTGTAAGGTGCGTGAGAAGTGCCTGACAAGACTATGGCAAGTGCTACAGCAAGTGTGGGGTGAAATGTCACCTGAGTGTCTGTACAAACTGACCACTAGAATGCCAAGGATCTGCAAAGCTGTCATTGCTGCACAAGGAGGATTTTTTATGAGAAATCTTTGATATAGTTCAAGATGTTCTGAATTATTATTATTATTTTTTTTTTCCAAATTGTAATAGTAATTTTTCACATTAATGTCCTGACAATACATTGTGATCAGTTGAATGCCACTTTGTGAATAAAAGTACCAATTTCTTCCCATAAGAGCAAAATCTGTATATTATTCCAAACTATTGGCCACCAGTGTATTTGCTTTCTTAATTTCACCACTTTACCACAACTTTCTCATCCCAACCAAAAGTCATTGTTTATTATTATTATTATTACTACTGTTCAAAACAGCTCTTTTTACACCCTTTTATGTTTGCACAGCAAATTGTACATCTAAATCATGTGGTTTTAATACAAAAAAACAAGGGCCTCTATCGCTTGAATACTGTATATAAACTTGAATGTGAATAAGAAATGACTCTTGTTAAAAATAATAATTTTGTAATTACTCAAATGCAAATCTTAATGATTTTATACTTGTATTTTTTTTTTTTTTTTTTATTGCATCCACAAAAACTGTATTGTATTGACTTCCTCATTTGTTTTGTGACTCCAACACACTGTAGGATAAAATTGCAAGAAAAGTTAACATTTCTTGTCTGAATTAGGCTGCTGTATTGTAGTCTGTTGCACTTCTACTAATAGTTTAAATTGATGCTTTTTAAGGGAAAGTAAAAAGTATTTTCATGATAAAGTAAATAAAAACCTTATCAACTCAAATCAAATATAGTAGGCTGGCTAAGGCAGATACATGAACTGTCACCTGTAAACATTAAATATAAAAAAACACTTACATTAACGAATGCGTAAAATAAAGCATATACTCATCAACTGACACAAGTAAAAACTAAAAATCTTACCGTTCGGAAAGCTGGAGGCGTGAAGACAGCATTTGGCTTAGAGAATTTTTTGAGTTGTGTTCCGACTTAATTTCAGTAAATTACGTTAATTTCCTGATAAATGACAAATGGCGATTCTGACTGCTTATAGCTGGTTGTGTTGCTTTTTCACTTGTATTTATAATGGGCGCTAATAATTACAAGTAGAAACACATGTAAACCAAACATTTTTAATAGACAAATTACCTCAGTGAGACGCCATGATATTGAAATTATGTACTGCAGTTTTATGAGCGCCCCCTGCAGGATACATTTATTAGCAGCATTTTCCATTCCTCAGGGCCCGGCTGACTTCATTTAACATAACAAAAAAATGTATTGCATATAAATGTTATATTATGTAATCAGTACTAAAAAAAAAAAGTGTTATTAGAAAATAGGAAAAAATACTGAAAGCTTGTTGAAAATACAATGTCCTATGTGCTGACATTTTCTATGTACTTCATTCTCACTCAATATTGACCTTTTTCGCATTATTTATTTTTAATATGATTGAAAACGAGTCTCTTCAATTGTATACAACTGCATTAAGCTGTATAAAGCTCCTGGGTCACATCTAATTTTCCAAAACTCATGTTAATTATGTTTATGCCTACTGATTGTTTTTTTATGTTTTTTATTTATGTTTTGTCAGTGGTATTGTCCAAAACACATTAAACAACAGAACAACCCATTGAGCAGACTGTAAATCTAACCCATAGAGCATCGTTGTCATGACTGTTAAAAGTTAAGGATGGCACTACAGTGAATAAGGTCCCAAAACATTAAAGGAATAGTTCACCCAAAAAACGAAAATTATCTCAGCAATTACTCACTCTTATGCCATCCCAGATGAAACAAAGATTTTTTGAAGAATATCTAAGCTCTGTAGGTACATACAATACAAGTAAATGGTAGACAGAACTTTGAAGCTCCAAAAAGTGCATAAAGGCAGCATAAAAGTAATCCATACAACACTAGTATTTAAATCCATGTCTTCAGAGATGGTATGATAGGTCATTTTTTCACTCTACCTTTGACCAGCCCTGACTAGTAGGTGGCAATATGCACAAATAAAAATGTGAATTGCCACAAAAAAGAAGAAGAAGAATGTGGAAGTGAAAGTGAAGATTTACAGGAAATATGTTTCTCACCCACACCTCATATCACTCAAAAAGATATGGATCAAACCACTGGAGTCAAATGGATTATTCTATGCTGCCTAAATGTGCTTCAAATTTCTGTATGGACCTACAGAGCTGAGAAATTCTTCAAAAATATTTGTTTGCGTTGTGCAGAAGAAAGAAAGGCATACACATCTGGGATGGCCTGAGGGTGAGTATAAATGACAAGAGAATTGAAATTTTTGGGTGAAATATTCCTTTACATTTTTTTATATTAAATCTACATGTTGGTTTCATGGGATATTCAACTAAAATTGCAGACCAGTCATAAAGCCTTCCCTTCCAAAGGCTGTTAAAGTAAATGCTTTCTATAATTTTAACATGTTTCAGAATGAGTTTTGATCATCGAGCAGTTTCTACGCTAAATATGACCTCTCATGCTTCCTTTTGATATTGATCTCAAGTCCCTGAAAATTACTTTAATTAGGGTCAAATGTACACAAAATGACCAAAAGCAAGCTTGTGCTACTTTTATGCATTCTCTGGCTGATAAATATGCAATAGCCTAGATTTGATGGGCTCTAAATATCATTCCAGATTTTTACTTTCTGTCACAGAAGTTGGAGTAACCATAGAGGCTACTAAAAACACTGTAACATGGTATAACACTTAGATATTGTTCTATTCCCTGAGAGCACATAGCATTCAGTATAAATCAGGATGTTTTTGCTCTTTGAAAATGCACATTATGGACTGCAAATACTTTTTTATTAATTTTTTTCAAAGTGTCTTTAAAAATATCTGACAATGCTTTTTGTTTTATCTGCTTTATTCCAAGGTGTGTTGTAGCATATAATAGATTGGGTCAGAACACATTGTTGTTGTTTTTTCAAATGTATAAATGAAATTGAATACATTATAAATAGATTACATAAATTATACAAATAGGACTGACTAATATATAAATAAAAAACAAGCTAGCTATTTTCTCCAATACCCTATGTGAATAACTTCTGACCATGTCAGAATATGTGCATGTGCATATGTATGCTTAATGTACTACAAACATAAAAACAATTTTTTTAATAAAATGTATATTTCTTTTTTTATCATTAAAAAAACTATTATTCTTGTTGGTAAATCAGCTGTGGTTCTTTCTGTACGGAAAATTATTGTTAGCATTTGCACAGTGTTGGGAATAGGAGACAAGACTTGTATAACCATATATCTGTATATTCAGTTTGCAACTTCTCATAAAGCACAATTACAAAATTGTGATTTAAGTTTTTTATTATTAAAATTGTACTCCTTTGATAAGACTCATCATAATGGCAAAAACGACTATAAAATAAATTTTCTCCTTTTTGTCACAGTATAAGTGTAACAGTGAACATTATTTTAAGCTGTGGAATCATTTTCTTGGTGCCTGCTGCAAGTTTCACAAACATCAAGTACTTACTCTTTGTGAATTCCATCCTTATAACTTAACATAATTTTTCTCACTGCTTGACAGGCCCCTCTCAACAAAAATTATGACCAAAACAGTCATACCCATGGGTTTAACAAAAATGTGCTTAAATCTGCACTTACTGCAGACACAGGCATGTAGACTGTTTAGTTCACTATCACAATCATTTCACCAGTGCCCTCTCACACTCGGCCACTATCTCTCTCTCTCACACACACACACACACACTCTGGGTGGACCTATATATGAGCTGAAAGGATATGAAAGGTGTTTGTGCATGTGCTCCCATATTGGGTATCTACATTTACTGTAACTGAGAACATATTATTCAGTTGTGACTGATACTCCAAAGATAGAGCAAAGCAAGCATGAGTCTAAGCATGAGTGTGTGTGCGCTTGTATTAATTATGCTCGTTCCTCCTCGCACAGGAGATTTCTCCTCAGTTGTGTTGAGGAAGACAAAGACAGATGACTTGCTCAACACATTGCTTCATCTTTCTCCCTCTGCATGCTTATGTCAAAAGGAGATACACAGAAATTGTCTGTTGTTGTACAGTTTCAACCAAACGATCCAACTTTGAAGACATCTGAGTAGTCCATGGCTGAATATTACGTTTTAAGTCTGTAGAATGTAAGGACCATTTAAATGGTAAATGCTATCACAAGGCCCATTTGTATTCACACTATTCAAAGAATAATTTATTCCTGGTTACTTCTCCTCAGGATAAACAGTTAATATGCATTTTACCTAATATAAAAAAAGACAATCAACTTCCCTTAACTTCCACACAACAAGAGCTGAATTTGTTGTGCTGAAAGTTTAAAATCACAAACCCTATTTCAGCTAAAATCCATGAAAAGTAGTCAAACACATGTTGATTGGAGAAATTCAACTTTAAGTAGGGTTTAAACCAGTTCTAGAGATAATTGGCCCCAGGGCCTTTGCAAGTCATAATCCGTCCCTGCCTCCAGGAATCAAATGTCGATGTTCAATCTAGTTTTCGCTCAACCACGATCATATGGAATTAAGTAGATCAATGTTGTTGTTGTTGTTTGTTTTTGTTTTTTTGGCATACTCTGAGTTTGTGTAGGACTCTGTGTTGTGCTTGGAGCTTGACGTTTGCTGTATTCCATCTATAAAGATAATGTTACCTAGTGTTGCAGTTTGTCGACGTTGAATAGCGGAAGCGGAGCACTCACTAAGGCTCTAGGGAGCGCGCATAAACGTCACATCCTTTGGATTTTCCCGGCAAAACCGACCTGCTCCCTTCACATGAAAATCAGTCTACTGGCTTTAATAGGCAACATAGGAAGTCCGGGAAGGGATCGTTTTTGTAAGTTGCGTTACAAGCCATTCACACATTGGGAAGAAAAAAAAAGCTTAATATTACATGAAAATTGTTACATATTGCACCTTTAAGCAAACGGTCTTGAGAAATTCCAACTCTTCTTGGTTATTTTGTGCCAGATCTGGTTTCCATAGGAGGATTTAAGGACGACAGGGGGCGCGATATACCAACAATAACATGTTGCTTAGAAAATTATGAAATTATTCGAAACAATATTATGATCATGACGATTAAGAAACATAACGTATTTTTGTATAGAATTTACATAATGAACATATCCATGATTAATACCCCATTTTTTCTGAAGAGTTGGCGTTTATGGTTTTAGATAAGGTGCAGACACCGCATGTCTAAAATGTATGTGTTTCTAACATGTTCCAGGACTATTTTATTGATGCAACGTCCATGACGCGCTCTGGTTTCTGAACCAATACCCCCTTCTTCCACGAAAAAAATCGAGAATATGATACCCAGCGCACAGGCTGCTGAAGGGATTGTTTTTCACATGAAATGCAGGCGGAGTTTCTCCAATGTGAGGAGCACAGCAGCTGCTTCAGGGCCACTGCTGGGCTTCCATTCATTACTTCATTCGCTTTTGCCCAAGCACTGCGTGAGAAGACACGTTTGTGCTATGCACAAGAAAAGCTTTTTGATCGCTTTAATTCACGGCTGATGTTGAAGACCGTCTAGGGGTAGGGGGAGACTGAACACAAACCCGTCGGGTTCTTCAGGAGGAATTTTTTAAGCAGTTTGTGAGAGGAATGCTGTGAGCTGGACCTGATATCAATAATACGGGTCACACGCGCGATACAATGATAGCTTCGTGAAATTCAATCTGAACTGAGACGTATTGCTGGTGCTGACGGTTTTTATCGGGTTTATCCCAGCTAGCCAGGAGAAACAGGATCAAAATGGGAAACGGTTTCTCCAACATATCCGCGTTTCAGTCTCTTCATATAGTGATGCTCGGCTTGGACTCCGCAGGGAAAACCACGGTTCTCTACAGACTGAAATTTAACGAGTTTGTCAACACTGTGCCCACAATTGGATTCAACACGGAAAAGATCAAGCTGAGTAACGGCACAGCCAAAGGAATAAGTTGTCATTTTTGGGACGTTGGTGGTCAGGAGAAACTCCGGCCCTTGTGGAAATCCTACAGTAGATGCACGGATGGTATTATTTATGTCGTGGACTCCGTAGACGTGGATCGATTAGAAGAAGCTAAGACAGAGCTGCATAAAGTTACCAAATTCGCTGAAAACCAAGGAACGCCACTGTTAGTCATTGCCAATAAACAGGATCTGCCTAAATCTCTGCCTGTGGCGGTTATAGAAAAGCAACTGGCGCTCCAGGAGCTCACTCCTGCCACTACATACCACATCCAACCAGCCTGTGCCATCATCGGTGATGGGCTTCATGAGGGCATGGACAAGCTGTATGAAATGATAGTCAAACGACGAAAGACCCTCAAACAGAAAAAGAAGCGATAACCGAGGTCTCATAAAGCCTGAAACTGCCTTTTTCATTGCTGATGCCCTGAGTCATTGGGCATGCCATTGCAATGTTGCACTGTTGACATTGGATGTTTGTTTGTTTTTTGTTTTTGTCAGATATTTCTGATGTTGTTACATTTGTGATGCATGTAAATGTGATGGCATAGGCTTATTTAACAACGAACCAAAAAAAAAAAAAAAAAATGGAATTGATTTGTTTAGTATAAAAGGGCTGGTCCCTGTAAAGCTGGCATTCATTTTCATAGCCTGGTCATCATTTTGAAGGAAATCTCTTCCTAAGCACTGTGAAAAACGCTGTAGGCCTAACATTGTTTCATGGAATGCTTGATGTCTTTCACTGACTCTTATTGAAGAATGAAGAACTGAAGACATTTGTTTTTGTTTTGATTTTGGAGAACTGTAACTTCAAAATCCCAGAATGAATTTGGGTTTTGAGGATCTTCAATACTGTGATTTCACAGGCCTGAGTGAGTACTGGGCCTCATGAAGATGTCTAGACTTATGGAAACTCTGAAGAACTCAAGTGATGGACAGGGCATTACCTGCAACACGGTCCATCTCCAAGCACTTTTTTTCTTACTGACATATTAGTGTACAACACTGTAGAAAAGATATTAGACTTTCAGTGTATTACAGAGTCAAAATGAATGCTGAAGTATTTTTCAAATAAAAAGTGTAGTTAAGGAAACAAATTGTGTTTTCTTTATGTACTTTATCAGAGTAATCTGAGGATAAAAGGCACGTAGGAAAGATTTTATTTAACTTTTTCATATAGCAACTGAATAGTGCAATGGAACTTGTATTGTGAGATCTTCAATGTATCTGTCCAAATCTGTCCCAGATCATATTGGCTATAGTTCCATCAGAAATTCTGAAAGTATGAACCCATTTCTTGACATCTTAATTTGAGTGTCTAATTAATTGGAGACAGTCTTGACTTGAAAGCTATACCAAGCTTTCTTTAAACATTGAAAGATGCCATAAAAACAGACAGATCATTCATTAATCCTTACAGACTTTAGTTTTGTTTTTGGTTTTTTAACCAAAAACATGAAGAACATCGCAATTGTGTTTTGAATCTCTATATTATATTGGTTAAAGAGAATAATCCCCCTTTCCAATAATGCTGACAATTGTGACTTTCTATTCCATATAAGTCTAAGGTTTCATCCCAGGAGGGAAGAGATGGTCAATCTGCACAAAGACCCCCATTTAAGAAACCAGGCTGGTCATATAGAGCTGCAATTAGCAAAATGTTGTGGTATTACTTGAAAAGAAAATTTATCAACATTCTAAATAATCTCCAGTAATTAAAATATGTATAATTATGTTTGTGTTTGTCACACATGGTCTTCACCCAACAAACCTGCCATAAAGTTACATCAAAAACTTTAGAGAAATGTTATAATTTTACTGTTTTGTTTGCAAACTGGTCAGATCTCTTAATAAGAGAATTTCTACCTAATTAGAGTGTTGTTGGTAAGAGCTAAGTGTCTTGATTTTATAGGAGAGATGATAAGAGCTTCGCCGAACATGAAACATTCATGAAGATCAGGTTTCAGATGTGGTTTTAGTGGAGACAGAAGGTATTTCCCAGTGTACCTGAAAATGGACAGGAGATGATATTGATGGCAATCTTTACTTTTTGTCATCTCATAGCTAGTTCTTAATCAACCTAACATTTAACTTTCTCATTGTTAAATGTTTATAATGATAGTTGTTTTAGTTGTCCAGTATGTGTAGTATTAACAGATTGTAAGATGTGGACATACTGTTAAAGAAATTTCAACTCGGAAATGTCAATTATGATTCAGCACACCTACAGGAAAACAGTTTCAGGCACTGATCAGAAAAAAAAACTGGTTTCCGGAAATCTTTAGCAATCTTCTGAGGTAAACCGTTTCAGCCAAGATGTATTTACTGGATAACAGATTGTTTCTTGGTCTCACTTCATTAAATTGTGAAAGACCTACCACTAATGCCTCCTACACACTACACGACTTTCAAAGATGTTGGCTTGTGGTACCGTTCATATTACACAACTGTCTTGTCGTGGAAGTTGTGGCGTTTTCAAATTACACGATGAATTGGCAACAGGGGTGAAAACATTACAAAACATTTCACTATTGCCAAATCCCCGACGACTCTGCCTGGACTCCAAATTACGTAGAGTAATTTGGAGTACACACGAGAAGTGATATGAGATACGAAAACAAATGCTTTATCATATGTTATGCATTTCATGTCAGACTTGGCCCAAATCAAAAGACACCTAAGTAATATTTTATAATATTTAAGATATGTGTGTGTTCCTCCAAGTATAACTTGCAGGTATTCTGTTTTCTCAGCTGCTTTGTGGGCTTGTGTTGGCTCCTATTGTTTTGGAGGTCGGCATTACAAATGCATAGGTTAGTATGTATGAGAGTGAACAATAATACACCTTGCATGTGCAATCAGAGACTTGTGTGGAAAATGTCTCTGATTGCACATGCAATGAATTATGAAAATGAAAAAAATCAATTTCATAATTCTTCTTGGAAGAATCGCTTTGTTACTAAATATGCAACACAGTATCGAGTCAAATGCCAGGGCTTTGGGTCTTTTTGTTGTCATGTTTTGTAGATGTTAAAGCAAAAAGCGATCAAGCAGCAGTACTCTCAGTGTGTGAAGCAAATGTGGCCCTTCTGTCAATCAAATGTGAGTGAGAGAGTGGAGGTGCCTGAAAGAAAGAAAAGTGTGAGATGTGTGTGAGAAATCTACATAGGAGGGGGAAAGATGTTTACATTTCTCTGGAGAGGGGGGAAGGGGACAGTCACATAATGGGTGGGTATCTGTTTCGGGGCAGGGGTGGGTGGATAGGCTCCCATGCTTCCTTGAGGGAATATCACAACTGAAAGAAGAAACCTAGAGTAAATGGCTGCTAATCAATGCCTCTGTCCTCCCTCTCATAGGAAAGTGTAGTACACAACCCCCACCCTCCCCATCAGGCCAGTTTCACCAAGTTTCAAGAAGCTTTATTATTATTTAGTGTTTACATTCCCAAAAGCATTCATAAATATGCACAATATACACTTAAACTAACACTCTTAATGACAGGTCTTAGCCTTTTGGTTTAACCATGTCCAGCCTAGTTTCTTTATTATTTAGCTACGTAAAATTTTAATGTACATTTTTGTATTTTTGGATAAATGCTGAAACATACAATATGGACTGATTGACAACATCTAAACCTTAAACATTTTACATATTTGCAGCTTTAGAAATTAAAAAATATTTACAAATATCTTTTATGGAATACATTTATTTGTATAACATATTTACTACCTCAAAGATATTTAAGATCCCTTAAATGTACCCATAAACATAAGCACTTTTCAACTATATAAAACATGTAACTGGTAAATAAGTTTACAGTGACAATAATTTTATTTATAAAAATACTATTATGTTTTTGGGCCACTTATCCCCTAACCATAAACCTAACCCTAGCCATTTCTAAAAAAAAAATAAAAATACAATAAATAAATAAATAAATAAAAAGTCAAATAAATTCAATCACAGTAATTTATTCAGAAAAAAACAGTTCAAAAGTAGTCCAAACGACAATGTGCTGCATTCAGATTACCCTCTGATGACATACAATAGCTTTGTGTGAGGTAGAGAGTGGAATTTAAGCTTTTAGTAATAGAAAATCTTCTCCTGATCCACTAAGTGAAGGCAATCATACAGTATCTCATTCAAACAAATACAGTAAATCACACGGATTATGGCATGTCACAATTGGTCATGCAAGACACGGGAGAGCCAATGAGCATTTAGGCCTCTTCTCGCCGAACCTGAATTTTCATTGCAAGTGGTGCAAACAAGTTTTTGAATAGGAACAATGGATTCCTATTGCACTGTTCACACTTGGTCCGACAAATCTTTCGTCGACAATCCAATGTTTTTTGTTTGTATTTTGGACAGAGAACAGTCTGATTTTTTGCTGAGAATTGGTGCCGCTAATTTACTGGTAAAAGAACAAGAAACGTTCAGCTGGATGTGCAGGTGTTGTTTATTCACCGCCCAAAATTCTATACATAAATTATAGTTTCAGTTAATTAATTCATTGTTAAATTTGAAATAAGTGCTGGATATGTGTGTTATAGCAGATAGAGACAAAGTTAATTAAATAAAGACTTAAATTTGGGTCTATTCCTCACATGGATTAGACCCAAATTCTGAAGGCTTCTGAAGACTTGCATTATTGCACAAAAAATTAATGGATTACTTTTATGATTGTTTTGGTGCTTTTGTGTTGTTTTTTTTTGCAGGTTTGGATGATTTACGAGGACTTTTTTTAGGTTACAAACTGGTAATTACAAGGGTATTGTGTCCCCATAATTCAAATCGCTTAAAAGAAAACATACTAAAATAGTGTCCGTGGCTGCACATGCAGACATTGCTTGTATGCGGGCATCTGTGTCTGATTCTGTGTAGATTTTATACAGTGCTTATTTGTGTGTGTGTGTGTGTGTGTGTGTGTGTGTGTGTGTGTGTGTGTGTATGTTTGTTTTGTTGGCCAAAATGGCATTCGTATTGGACTTATATGGCAAAGGCTCAAGACATATATGGTAACTCTTTCACATGCTTTGTTTGTCAGAAAATGGCTGCCGAGCTAGGCCTCAGAGCACTTCAGACGAGCCTCACGCTTTTTCTCGTGGGAAGGGAGACAAACACGAGGAAGAACCCAATGTCCATTCGCACTCCATACTGTGACTCGATGGCACCAAATTTAGCACTTTTATGGAGCCTGTGACCAATAAATTGGCGTGATTGTACAAGGGCTTCAGACCACGTGACACTCAGGGCATGTCCCAATGTGATTATGCAGCTCCAGTTCCTACAAAAGGGAACTCCTTGACTTTTAGAGCGTTCAAATGCTGGGAGTCCATGGATTGCTCTAAAAGCAAAAGATAACTGACCAAAAATGTTTTCTTAATGGCATTTTTTAATCACACCTAACGCTAGTCCTAGTTACATTTCCTGTAACTTTATACATTTACTGTTTAAATATTGGTGGGGCAAGACAATTAAGAATTTTAAAAGTCAACACTAGACCTACAAGTTTAATAAAATTTTCCCAACTCAAGAAGTTATCCATGGTTAAAATAGGACAGTGGTGAAACCTGTTTTTTTCTCTAGTACTTTATGAGCCTGCTTGTACTGTACACTGTTTCAGTAGGCTTCAGAACAGATTTGTATGTTTGAGTCCAGGTAGTCATACAATATGTAATAAGGAAGAATCATTGCATTCATAAATCAAACTGCTGCCTCATATCCTATCCTACGTTCTAACTGTAACATTGTAACAGAAACCACAAATGGATGTTAGATCAGTGGGAAAAAGCAGCTACTCTTAACAGTCTTTTGTTCTGAAGGGGAGAAATCTGGGTCAAATCCCACACCCACCTCTTCTACTGTTTTATGTTTTTAGGACATTATGCAATAATGTAATTGTTTGTGCTTGGTGGGATGAGTATGAACATAATATTATATTGGGGCTCTGGAAAGTCAATTGATTAAGTTCAATCTACATATGTTTCTTAGATAGTTTTGTATATGACACGCCATATTCAAATGTAACATTTTGTGGTTTTGGAAGCAGTGTATCTCTGTAAGATTTGTTTTAGTGGAGATAATGATGAAGAACATGACATCTTATAGGTGCACTCAGAATATTTGTGTGTGTGTGTGTGTGTGTGTGTGTGTGTGTGTGTGTGTGTGTGTGTGTGTGTGTGTGTGTGTGTGTGTGTGTGTGTGAGTGTGTATTTATCACTTTGTGGGGACCAAATGTCCCCATAAGGATAGTAAAACTCGAAATTTTTGACATTGTGGGGACATTTTGTCGGTCCCCACGAGGAAAACAGCTTATAAATTATACTAAATTATGTTTTTTGAAAATGTAAAAATGCAGAAAATTTTCTGTGAGGGTTAGGTTTAGGGGTTGGTTTAAGGGATAGAATATAAAGTTTGTACAATATAAAAACCATTATGTCTATGGAAAGTCCCCATAAAACATGGAAACCCAACGTGTGTGTGTGTGTGTGTGTGTGTGTGTGTGTGTGTGTGTGTGTGTGTGTGTGTGTGTGTGTGTTTTGTTGGCTAAAATGGCAGTCGTATTGGACTTATAATGACATGAATGCAGCGTTATGCAAAATAGTTTTTGATTACTGATGCCAGTGTATAAATGCACTATTTGCACTCAGGCATTATTAATTTATTCCTTGAGAGAAAGTGTTTAATAATAAGGAGGTTACTGAAATAAACCAAGTAGTATTCAGCTGGTCATTTGGTCTCAACACAACTAACACTCTTTGTAAAATCAGCTTTTGTTAGGCCACTGGTGTCAATGTATATATAATTTTAAACATATCAAAACTATTACTATACTATTTACTATTTTAGGAGTAAAGTATTTTTTTAATATTCTAAAATGTGCTTCTAAATATTGAGTGCACCTTGCAACTTACTAATAGTAGGTTAACACTACAGAGATTCAACAGACTCAGTTGTACTGGCACTTAAAACTGCACTTATAGACATTTTTATGCCACCTTTTATGCCACATTTTCCTTGAATATGTGAGAGCTACTAAAATGAAAATTATTTCCATCTTAATTCTCAGCAGCCCAAGCTGGGAAACTCCTTTCAGATGGAAATGGAGCCACTTTTCTGTTGCCTTGCTCTCTATTGTTCCCCCCTTTCTCTGTCCCACCCTATCTGACTCTCTTCTGCTCTTGTTCCTCATGCTCCTGTTTGACTGAATCTAACTCAGCAGCAAAATGTTTTTGTTTTTTTTTTTTTTTTGCAGAGTGTTCTGGCATTTATGGTTCATATTTTGAAACACATTCACTGGATTTTCTAAATTAAGAGTCTAAACTAGATGTCTGTGTTTCTTGTTGAATTAATACATTTAAGCTACACAACTTATTAGTGTTTTAATATGTTTTTTATTGGTAGTTGCATTTCCAATGTGTATGGAAACCTTATTTCCTTTTATCACACATTTTTTATGTGACTAATATATGTGGAGTAAAGGGCAGGAAGTTCCATCTGTACACAATAACCATGGAATGACTATTAAAAAAATGACCAATTTAGACTTTTTGTTCATTAACAGCTCCCGACCCATACAAAGAAACGACTAGGTTACTGTCATAACGCCCGTTCCCTGATGGAGGGAACGAGATATTGTGTCGGTTAAGTGACACTAGGGGTCTCTCTTGAGAGCCTCAGTTGCCGCTGAGCTTTGAGAAAAGACCAATGAGAATTGGCGAACAGAATTTGCTTGTCCCTCCCCAGGACATATGGGTATAAAAGGAGGGAAACTTGCCTCTGTTTAGTCAGGTTTTTGCACTGAGGAGCCGAAGGAGGGTGTTGGTGACCTCATGGACATGCCTCTGTTGGGGTACAGCGTTCCTTTCCACTGTCTGCCACAGCAAACAAAGAGATGCTCGGAATTATCTATAGCTCCGTGTGCGATACAAATAGGTGTGCAAAGACGCACCGGACACAGCAACGATAAGGCTGGGTCTGCATCCTCTTGGAGCAGTTGCTTGCAGGTTCACTGCGTGGCCCTGAATGGGGGCCGTAGGAACCTTGGGCACAAAGCCCGGTTGGGGTCTTAGGACGACATGAGCGTCTGCTATACCGGGCTCCAGGCAAGTGTCGCTGACAGAGGGCACTTGCAGGTCCCTAACAGGAGGGCCATCTTCAGAGGAGGGCACATAGCTCAACTGACTCTAGCAGCTCGAAGGCGGTTCTCCAAGGGCCCACAGGAAGCGCGGAGAGAACCCGTGAGGGGAACAGGCATGGCCTGGGAGGATTCAGCCTCCAGGCGCATATTAAGGGACCTGATGACCAGGTCGTGCTCCCTCAAGGGCTTAGCTTCCACTACATCGTGGTGGGCCGATGTAGTGGCTACAAAACCTTCAAGGTGGAGTGGGACAGCCATCCCTCTGTAGTATTATATGTGCAGAAGAATTTAATCGACATAATTTGAATCTAGGAAAAACCCAGTCTTAATCCTGGAATTCCACAATGTCATAAATTGAAAGACTTCGGTGCCAGTGAGTCTCAAATCTGGTCAATAAAACTAACAAAGAGACTTGTCTAGATCCCATATGACTTGAAAACTTCTCTGCATAAAAGACAGAACACACACTTGGAGTTCCCTAGAGACTCGGGACACACAAGGTTCTGTCCTCCGATATAAACCAGTTTGCTACACTTAGACTCATCAGATCACGTGACATCAGACCACGTGACATCATTGTTCAGCAAACAGCATCTTAAAAAGTACAGTCCTTAATCCAGAAACATCTCATTTAAAGTCACAGTACTTTGCTAAATCAATCCTATAAAATATACAAGACCGCATGGACCCACTTACAATACCTAGTCTTTCTAGGTAATTCTAACAATTGCTTTGAACTGTGGTAACTTGTATATCTGACAAATTAATGATTACTCAAAGTCCCGAGGAAGCTACTCACTCTCTACGGTTCACACACCCATGAGAAGGCCTCGCTTCAAAGCCAACCTCATTATTCATACAGTCAATAACTATCCGATCTTACAGAGGTCCAAAACATCGACACCAAAACCAAGCAACACCACTACACGCAAGTATATCTCCAATATTGTGCTGGTGAATTTGTAAATCGATGTAGACTCAAATAAGGTTAAATGGTTCTTAAAGCATTGTCAACAGACTCCATAAAGTTCATTTTCACTGTATTGATCATTTATTTCACATTCTGTCATTTTTCTCACCAACCTGTCTTATGTATATATGTGTTAGATTAGATTTATGTTTTGAATAGCAATACATTTTGTCTGTATTCAAAGATGAATGACTGTGGTATATTTTGATGAATAAACTCATCCCTGTTTCCAAAAGATTTCGCTTCAAAGCTGTACCTAAATACGTATGATATTCTTTTCAATAAGCCATGAGAATAATATCCCTTCAATAAGTGAATTAATCATAATTAACTTATTAAAGCTAATTTCTTACAGTAGAAATTGTGAGTGGATACAATGAGACATTGTATTACGAATTTAATGGTGGAGAATTTATTCAGACAAATAATCTAGTTATTTGTCATTTATCTAATTTATAATGGTTGTTGAACACAACTAATTCCATTATACATTTAATTACCAAATAATGTACAATAAGGACAGTTTAATTGAGTTCATAAAATTCCCTAAATTCCCTTAGATATAATGTGTGAGAATGGGGCACTTTAACGGTTCCTGTCTAAATTCATCAGTACCAAATATCCTACACCTCCAAACTCCAGTGCAGAAATAAGAGCACTGACCCGAATGCGCACTTCTATGGGTCTTCTGATCGGGAAAAGCGCCAGTGGCAAACAGATGGCTTTTTAGGGTGTAGGGCTGCCTGGTAGAGGGTGCTCTGGCTTGGTTTATCATGTCTACGACAGCAGGTGGTAGAACACTTTAGATCTACCAGAGGTCTGGGCTTGGATGCCAGAAGGTGTCCTATCCCTGAGAAAGGAGGTCCTTCCTCAGAGGAATGTGCCAGGGAGGTGCTGTTGCAAGGAGTGTAAGGTCTGAGAACAAAGACTGAGTGGGTCAGTAGGGGGCCACTATAAGGACCTGTTCTTTGTCCTCCCTTACCTTGAACAGCACCTGTGCAATTAGGCTCACTGGGGGTAATGCGTACTTGCGCAGCTCCCGGGGACAGTAATGTGCAGCGCATCTGTCCCAAGGGGAGCCTCTGACAAGGAGTACCAGAGCAGGCAGTGGGAGTTTCCCTGGGAAGCAAACAGGTCTACCTGTGCTTTGCCTTATTGGTCCCAAATCAGCTGGACCACCTGGGGGTGGAGCCTCCACTCTCCACTGAGCATGGTCTGTCATGACAACGCATCCGCTGTCATGTTGAGGCTGCCCGGGATATAAGTGCCGCACAGCGACTCCAGAGGAGGAGATGGCGGGCGAGAGGCGACATTTGATGAGAGCGCACACCGCCATGACGATTTATGTATGCTACCGTTGTGGTGCTGTCTGAACGGATCAAGACATGCTTGCCCTGAATCAGCTGGAGAAACCTGCACAGGGCAAGAAATACAGCCAGCAACTCTAGGCAATTGATGTGCCAACGCAGTCGTGGTCCTGTCCAGGAACCGGCGGATACGTGCCCGTTGCACACGGCACCCCAACCCAGTTTGGAGGTGTCTGTGGTGACCACAACATGTCTAAACACCTGCTACAGGGGTACTCCTGTCAGGGGTTGAGTAGCTGACGGCAGAGAGGGTTGAAAATCACATAGTATGTGCCGTGGCGCCATGCCATCTAGGGACTCGAGACTGAAGCCAGTGCTGTAGTGGTCTCATATGCATCAATCCGAGCGGGTTGAGGATGCCATATGCCCCAGGAGCCTCTGGAACTACTTTAGAGGGGCCGTGGTGCCTGGTTTGAATAAGGTGAGGCAATTCAGCTCTGACTGCGCACGCTCATTTGTGTGGCGTGCTGTCATTGAGACTGAGTCTAACTCCATGCCGAGAAAAGAGATGGTGTGAACTGGGGAGAGTTTGTTCTTTTCCTAATTTACCCAAAGCCCAAACCGGCTGAGGTGCCTAAGCACCTGGTCCCTGTGGACACACAGTGACTCTCAAGAGTGAGCTAGGATCAGCCAGTCATCGAGATAATTGAGTATGCGGATGCCCACTTCCCTTAGCGATCTTCGTGAAGATGTGAGGGGACAGGGACAAGCTGAAGGGGAGGACCATGTACTGATATGCCCGGCCCTTGAACACGAACTGTAGGAAAGGTCTGTGTCATGGCAAGATCAAGGCGTGGAAGTACGCGTCCTTCAGGTCTACTGCTGCAAACCAATCTTGAAGCTGAATGCATGTAAGATATGTCTCTGCATGAGCATTTTGAGCGAGAGTTTGTGTAAGGCCCGGTTAAGAACTCAAAGGTCCAAGATTGGCCACAACCCACCGCCTTTCTTAGGTACGATGAAGGCTGTAGAATCCCTTCTTCATCTCGGCTGGAGGGACAGGCTCTATCGCGTCCTTGTGTAACAGGGATGCGAAATCCGCCTGCAAGGTGTTGGCGTACTTGTCATGCACCGAAGTGTTATGAAATGTTAGCCTCAGTCACCAGTCACTTTCATATGGAAAAAAGATTTAATGAAGATCTAATATTCTACCTTCTTGGCATCCGTCTGTCTCTGGAGACAATGGAATATGCGTCAAGGAGTCTCTGTGGTTGGTTTGCAGGGCCTGCTGTGACTGTACAGTCCGATTTTGGAGCGGCAGGCTCTATTGCAGTTGCTGCAGATGTAGCATGTGCCTGGGTCTTTTTGTCCTATATCTTCTAATGCAACCCTCTGCCGTCTGTGCTTTTTCCGCTCTTCCCACTCGTGCTCTCTTTGCTTCTCAGACACATTGATGCTTGCTTTAACCACTTGCCTCCATCTGCAGCGATCTGCAGCTTCTACTTCCCAGACTGCTGGGTTGATGTTGCCTGCTTTCAAATCACGTTTACAAACATCTTTGTAGCGAAGAACAGGCCTTCCTATAGGTCTGGAGCCCGTAGCAAGCTCGCTGTAGAGTAGATCCTTGGGTATACGACCATCCTGAATGCGACTGACGTGGCCTAGCCAGCGCAGGCGTTTCTGGGAGAGTAATGCAAACATGCTTGTTATTCCAGCCAGGGCCAGGACGTCCTTGTTTGGGACATGATCTTGCCAGGTGATGCCCAGGATTTTCCTGAGGCAGCGCAGGTGGAATGAGTTGAGTCTGCGTTCTTGCCGGGAGTACAGGGTCCATGCTTCACTACCATAGAGTAGAGTACTGAGCACGCAAGCTTGATATACCCTCATCTTGGTGTGGTTTGTCAGCATGGAATTATCCCAAGCTCTCTTTGCTAGGCGGGCCATAGCTGCTGCTGCCTTTCCAATCCGAGTGTTTAGTTCGGCATCCAGGGAGAGGTTGCTGGAGATGGTAGAGCCAAGGTAGTTAAAGTTATCTACCACTTCAAGGGTGTAGTCAGCAATGGAGATGTTTGGGATGCTGCTAACATCTTGGCCCATTATGTTGGTCTTTTTAAGACTGATGGTGAGGCCAAAATCTCTACAGGCATCCATGAAGTAGTTGATGAGTTGCTGTAGAGCTACCTCAGAGTGTGCAGTCAAGGCAGCGTCATCTGCAAAAAGCATCTCCCGTATCAGAACCTTACGCACCTTGGTTTTTGCTCGGAGGCGTGCAATGTTGTACAGGTTTCTATCGGTTCGAGTGTAGATATATATGCCGCCTTCTGCTTTGCTAAAGGCATGGGTCAGCAGCAAGGAAAAGAAAATGCCGAAGAGCGTTGGAGCGAGTACGCAGCCCTGCTTCACTCCACCTCTGATAGGGAATGGGTCCGAGGAAGAGCCATCATACTGGATGATGCCTTGCATATCATCATGAAAAGAAGTGATGATCCTCAGGAGCTTGTGGGGGCATCCTATTCTTTGCAGAAGGGTGAAGAGGCCTTTCCGGCTGACTAGATCGAATGCCTTAGTCAAATCGATAAAGGCGATGTACAATGGTCGCCTCTGCTCACGACATTTCTCTTGTAGCTGCCTCAGTGAGCAGATCATGTCAATTGTTGATCTCCCTGCTCTGAATCCACACTGAGCTTCAGGATATACGCG
This sequence comes from Xyrauchen texanus, assembly GCF_025860055.1. Taxonomy (NCBI): domain Eukaryota; kingdom Metazoa; phylum Chordata; class Actinopteri; order Cypriniformes; family Catostomidae; genus Xyrauchen; species Xyrauchen texanus. The sequence continues at coordinate 21,159,449 of NC_068293.1, read as the reverse complement.
TTCTGCTAGCGACTGTAACCTGTTTAGTACTACCTGGACAAAGGCTTTTCCAACTATGCTGAGAAGGGATATTCCACGGTAGTTGTTACAGTCACTACGGTCTCTTTTACTTTTATAGAGAGTGATGATGGTGGCGTCACGCATGTCTTGGGGCACTGCTCCTCCTTCCCAGCACTGTAACAGGAGCTCATGCAAATGATGGATAAGAACGGTCTTCGCCCCAGCCTTGATGAGCTCTGGAGGAATACCATCGCTGCCAGGTGCTTTGTTACAGGCTAGAGAGTCGATGGCCTTACAGAGTTCTTCCATAGAAGGGGTAGCATCCAGTTCATCCATGACAGGCAGGAGGTTGGTGTTCTCAACTGCTGAGGTAGTGATGATGTTTTCTCTTCCATAGAGTTCCTGGTAATGTTCCACCCATCTCTCCAGCTGTTTGCCCCGGTCTGTTATAATGTCTCCCGAGGAGGACCTTATGGGAGCGACCTTGGTAACGCTTGGGCTGAAAGCCTTCTTCATGCCATCGTACATGGCACGGATGTTACCACAGTCGGCTGAGAGTTGTATGGACTGGCAAAGATTTAACCAGTAGTCGTTTGCGCAGCATCGAGCAATCCGTTGGGCATCATTTCTGGCTTTCCTGAGAGCCGCGAGCGTCTTTCCTGATGGCTCCCTTTTGTAGCTGATCAGAGCTGCTCTCTTGGCTGTGATGGCTGGCTCAAGTTTCAGGATTCCTGCTTCAAACCAATCCGGGTTCTGGGGTACGATGAAGTAAAGGCTGTAGAATCCCTTCTTCATCTCGGCTGGAGGGACAGGCTCTAGCGCGTCCTTGTGTAACAGGGATGCGAAATCCGCCCGCAAGGTGTTGGCGTACTTGTCATGCACCGAAGTGTTATGAAATGTTAGCCTCAGTCACCAGTCACTTTCATATGGAAAAAAGATTTAATGAAGATCTAATATTCTACCTAACATCAACTTAATTTATAGTATACAGATTTGAAACAACATGAGGGTGAGTAAATGATGAGATAATTTCCATTTTTGGGAGAACTAATACTTTTAATTTATCTGGTATGTTCCAATATTATGGTGTACAATTATGTATTTTAGTGATATAATGTATTGTATTTATATAACGTGCTATTAATCACTAATTTCCATTCAAACAAGATAATTTTTTTTATTTTAATATTTCTAAATTTGAAAATAATTCACAAGATATATGTTAAACCACATAAACAATTCTGAATCTCAGGTATTGTGTTGTTAATTCATGTTAGTCCCCAGCAGGTACAATAAAGTACACTCCATTCCATATATGCCTATTCTGTCTGAGAATGTATGTTTCTGGACAGCTTTTACATTACAAAGTATATTGCAAAATTAAGAAATTTTCCCCTTCATGACACAGATTCACTAACGTGTTGCAACTAAACTCTAATTTTCGTGGATTAGTTTGATATTTGGAGTTCAGTAGTTTACTTTAAAATAACTTAAAAATGTAAGCATTAAATGTAATTTCTTTCTAACACGTCAGCATTTCACTTTACATGGGGACTCTATATTTCACATTTCAAGCTAAATTCTCTATTCCAGTTTAACTAGGATGAATTCCCTTTTCAAGTCTTTTTGGTTCAGGCCTAATATGAGAGGAAGTAAAGGCCCTTCTGTGAGGTCCATCAACTGCAGCTTTGCAAACACCTTTGTGCTAGATTTCTCACTAACCATCTTTATGTAGGGGGGTACTGCAAACCTGTCTGCCTGCCTATTACCTATTACATACCTGTTAAAACTACTTAAAAATCATGGACAAGAAAGATTTTTTCAGACAAAAAAAAAATTTACCTTGAGACAAACGATGAACATAGTCAGGTCCTATTCACAAATTAATGTGAGAGCACACTTAATTGAATATGTTAGCCTAATATTGTATATTGACAAAGCAGATTTCCTTGAATCATGGCGAATAAACACACACAAAATCCCTGCATCAAAACAAATAATCAAACATGATCTTGTAAATCAGTGTTTTTGAAGGAACAGCATTCTGCTTTCATACCTCCAACGTACACATGAACAGTTGATTAGTTAAGAACAGTGGCAGGCTGTGCATTTAAAGTCTAGGCCTTCAGTGTGATTCATGCCATTAAGAAAACACAGTTTCACAATGAATAAGACACCCTATCCCTTTGGTCATCATACATTATTTCGCAGCTAACTAGTAATACCAGTTGACATTTTAAAAACACGTCCACGCACGAAATTTAGAACTTGAAAAGACACTTAATGCTCAAGCAAACCTAATTTTAACTGCAGCATGACTGTTCAAAAATCATAATTTGTCATATGAATCTACCAAGGAGGTCTAAAATACCTGAAAAATTGATATAATAATATTTGCGATTTAAATGTTGCTTGCAATAAATTTCGATTCGTCAGGGTACCCGGTTATACTGCGTTCCATTCAAGTTGGATGTGAGATTTTCCTATTTGACATCTCTGACCATTAATGCAATTCATTCCCCAATATTCGGAAGAGAACGTTTAAGGAAACAAAACTGCAATGTTCCCGTTAGCTTAGCAGGGGTTTGACCCTCATTAGAGATGTCCCCTAGCAACCCAACTGATAAACAATTCTGCAGCGATAGCATTTGTGCTTCAGGTGTATGATTATTAAAAGAGATTATAATGTTTTATACACCTGTTCTGCAGGCTTTCAGCTTTAATTTCATGTAATGTGGAAACAAAGTCATTTATCAATATTATTTAATAAAGTGAATGTTTATCACTTACATTGTATATCTCCCTGAGTGTCGACATGTTTGTGTGACATCATGCTCCTTCATCTCGGCGAGTTGAGAACTTCTGCACAAGTTGTAATTCTGACTTTAAGATGCATTTCATTGCACTTTTCCTAGTAGGAGTTGTAAAATCCGACTTTCGAGTTGAATGGAACGCAGCTTTTCAAAACTTGATCCAACACTGAATGCTCCAGCAGCCTAATTTACACAATAAACATAATACGAAAGAAGATGTTTTTTTTTTTTAAAGTTAGATGTGATTCCTTACTCTCTTTCAGTGAAAACTGAAGCCTTTCTTTCCAACTAATTTTTGTGTTTGTGAACAGGTTAATATTTTGCAATTAGACCATATTATCAAACATATTGAATGAATATAATGAACAGCAATCCCATAACACAAACTTACTGTAGTCAATCAGAGCAACATACCGGTACACACATTTTTACATAGTGTACAGTGCATTTTAGATGTAGCAAAAGACTTTTCAATCTGGGGAGCTGCCTAAAATAAGCAGGTAACGAAGTAAATGAAAAATCCAGTTGAGTTTCAGTTTTTTTCTTGCTGTTATAAAGTCTGGATTTGGGTTGGGGAAAGGGGGTGGTCAAAGGTCTGAAAAAATGTCTCTTTCTTGGGGGTTAAAGGCTAAGCAGCACTATTTGCTCAGTTGAATTTCTTTTTGAAAAGTGTCATAGGTCAGAGGTTAAAGTTCTATGAGTCCATGCATGGTTGAGTAAACAAACAAGATTTTGGCACAGCAGTCACACCAATGGATGAGACAAAGACAGAGCCATGGCATACTGAAGAAATATTTTAACAAATTAGCTCAATAAGCCTCTACTGCAAAGAAATGCTGAAGAGAAACCACAGAGCCATATTATATCAGGCATATGCTTAAAATGTTTGAAATTAGTTTTGTAAACAAACATATAATTGTGCCCCCATATTAATTAATTTCATTATAAAATTTACATTTAATAAAAAAAAAAGGTTTTTGAAATAATTAAGAAAAGCAGCCAATAAGTGCCCAACATAGATGGGAACTCCTTCAATACTGTTTAAAAAGCATCCCAGGGGAATACCTCAAGAAGTTTGTTGAGAAAATGTCAAGAGTACATGTCTGCAAATTCTAGGCAAAGGGTGACTACTATGAAGATGCTAAAATATATATCAAAATGTTGGACTTGAAGTGTACATGTATGTGAATTGAGCACTGTTTAGTAGGCTGTCATATAAAGGTTATTAATCAAACAACAATAACAAGGAAACGAGAAAACCACTCAATATTTTTGGCTGAATAACTTGAGTAGCTTTAATAGAATTCATGTAATAGAATAAATCAGTGACATTTTTAATAATAATATTTTTTTAAATATTGTTCGTTTTTTTAATAATACTGACTCAAGATATAGAGAGTGTGTTAATTGGTATAATAAATTACCAGGAAATTATAGATGATAAAATACTTTATAATAATGCTTTGTCTTTATAAAAATCAACATTTGTACAGCAATACTTCAGGCAGAACATTCTCTTATAATTTACTCACTCTCTCTCGTTCTTACTTCAGAACACAAATGAACATTTTTAGAAGAATATTTCAGCTCTGTAGGTCCATACAATGCAAGTAAATGGTGACCCAAACTTTGAAGCTCCAAAAAGCACATAAAAGCAGCAAAAAAGTAATATATACAACTCCATTGGTTTAATCCATGAATTTAGGATCAATATTTAAGTCATTTTTTTGCTATAAATTCTTCTCTCTGCCCAGTAGGTGGTGATATGCATGAAGAAAGCGAATCATCAAAAACACAATAAGAACAATGGGAAATTTAAAGTGGAGATTCACTGAGCAGGGAGGATAATTAAAAGGAATTCCTTGCATTGTTTTGAGCATGTTTTATGCACAACAATAACGCTCTGTCGGCATTAAGGGAAATTTAGACCTTACGCAAAAACAGTTTTTAATGTAATTGTTTCATACATTATGATTTAAAATGGTTATCAGTGTATTGAAAATAACTTTTAATCTTTTCATTTCTGTTGTCATGTCTCCCTATTATTTTTTTGGAATCAGATTCATGGAGTGTTTATTAGGAATGGGCATTCATTAATAATTTGGCATTCGAATATTTAAGCTCATAAAAAACTAATTTTTTATTATTTAAATCAAGGTAATTAATTAGAAAGAGATTTAAGTTTATCACCATTAAAACAAAAAAAAACAAGCTTCAAATTATATTCAAAACAAGCTTATATCATGTCCTGTGTTTTGAAAAAAATATTTAAACAAGCAATGCGTGAAAACAAAAAAAGAATTGAACGAAAGGATTTACACTCACGCAAAGCGAAGCAAAAGGAAACGCTAATGAAGTAGACTGACGCAGTTAACATACAGGACGAGTATAAACACTCTGCATGTAATAGTTATCATGTTAATATTGTATCTCATCACGTTTTGTTGAGAAAAACAAGCTCAGTAAACAATACTTGTTTATACACACCAGTTTAAATGATGGAATGTCCCTTAATTCAGCTAGCAAAGTCTTTCTCAGATGTCATGTTTGTTGTTTATAGAAGTGTCACGGGGATTATGTTGCTACGGGGATGCTGCTTTCTGACAAGCTGCATATATACGAGAGTAAAGTGTACACCGCTTATCCAGTACATTTAAACAGGAACCCAGCTTTCTCACAGTAAGCCACAATCTTACAATAACCCTCTTTTTTTTGATGTCCATCTGAACATACTGACAGAACCTTTTGCTCAACAAATGTGATCAACTTGTCCACACTCAACAGCGCCACCCAGTGCATTCTGTTATAACTGCCAGTTTTAGTTTGTGTGTTCAAGGTTTAATATGCATCTCACTGTATATATGGCCAGCAAAGCACAACTTTGCAAAATTCAAATAGTATTTTTACTATTTGAATAATTATTGCATTACGAATATTCAAATATTCGACTACTCTTGCACATCCCTAGTTTTTATCATAGATAAGTGATGTATTTTAAAAGCTGGCATACAGTGTTCATTATAATGGGCCACAGGTTTTGCAACTCAGTACTCAATACTCACTACTCATGAGTACTTTTAAATGAGCTACTCTTTTACTCTTACTTTTAGGACAGCTACTTTTTCTCTACTCATACTACATTTTTGGGAAGAAACAGTACTTCTACTTAATGATTAGTATGATTTTTCAGTACTCTTTCCACCCCTGTGTTCAACATGTAGTCTGGAGCATCCTCATTTTTAAATGCTCTGATAATTGCTCAGCTGTTTCGAACCTCTTTTCGGCTCTGGGCGAAGAACCACTTTGCTGTAAGTGTGCCAGGGCCTTACATTTACATAAGACTCGATTTCCCTCCCTTTCCCACATAAAAAAGCTTTACAAACATATAAAAAATGGTCCACATAACTTATGTGCTATATTCCAAGTTTTCTGAAGCCATATAATTGCTTAATGTGAAAAACAGACCAAAATCATCTTCATTTACTGAAAATTATGACTTCCACCTAGCACTCCTTGGTCCAATTCATGAATGATTTTTTTTTAAAGTTGTATCTGTTCAGTGAATCATTTGATCTGGTTCACAAAACTGGTCACAATGATGCATTCACTAATCTAACTGATTCGGTTCTTGGCTTCATCTCATTGAGTCAAAGTTAACAGCTCACTGGAGATGAAGATTAGTAATGAATAATGACTTAAATTTGGCTCTGTTCCTCACACAATCACTTATGACTTCAGAATACTTGGAATATAGCACAAAAGTTATATAGACCACTTTTGTGAAAAGTTTGCATGCTTTTTTGAAGCTGCCTCTGTCATCATTATCTCACCCTTACAAAACCATATGACTTCCATGGAACACAAAAAAAAAATTATGCTATTGGTCTTTCATTTCCATCAAATTACAATGAATCGAGACTGAGTTACATTTTTTGGTTGACCTAGTTCCTTGTTTCAGTATTAGTTGTAATATTGTTTGTTGATTACATTTTTATAAAAAAATAATGTTTCACTCAAAAATAATTATTTTTACAGAACAAAATGTTTTTCATTGTACAAACTTTTGCATTTGAGCAGCATTATTTTACATAGCTATGACAGAATTATATGTGAGCATGTGATTAATTTTCCATTGACATCATAAATGCCCTTTTGTGACCATTCATCCACATTTTTTGCTGACTTTACATTAATTTAGCAAATTCTTCAGAAAAAAAGTGCTAGGAAATCAATAACTCACTGGTGTATTAAGTATTATGACTAATCTTTGTGCTTAAAAGGTTTTGATAATTTGCAATTGACTACAAACTCTATAGTTAAGAAAAAGATAATATACAAAAAAGGATTACCCCACTTTAGGAATACCCCACTTCACAGTGTGTAAATGATGCAGTTGTTCGACACACAATATATTGAGTAAAGTCTTGATTCTGACAAACTGGAACATCTAAATTCAATGCATTATTGCAAAACTTGATCCAAGGGCTGAAAACACAGAGAACATATTTCCCCACCATTATACAGGTAAAAACTAATACAGAGAGTAAAATAATATAATTGACTCTCCCTTCTTTTTCCCTCTTGTGCAAACATTAACTATGGAGGGAGGGACATTCATTAATTTGGGAATCATTCATTGTTCCTTATAAATCATGTAGAATGGCCTTTTCTTACAACTACTGAACCAATCAGAGGGAAAAGGATAGATAGAAAGAAAGAAAGAAAGAAAGAAAATACCCCTTGTACAAAGGCTGAGTCACGGCTGAGACATAATTAGTCAGTCCTAGAAGAACAACTTTGTCCTGTTAAAAGCTGGGAAGTGGTGGGGTGAGGGTATGAGTGGTGTGGAACAAGGTGGGAGATTCTGCCAAGTAACTCCACAAGACTTCAAGTCTCTTACAAAGTCTCTCAACAACTACATTTTAATAAAACATTTGTATATATATACCTTGTCATCTATATGCCTATAGTCCTTACAATATATGTAAAAAACTAAATTGCAATAATAGTTGTTTAGAAAGTAAAGACTCATGCTAAATTAATATCTGCACTATCATCCATGAAAAAACACATAAGACATCAGTGAAACTCTATCTTGCTACATTAGATTCAGATGGGTAGTTTTGGGAATTACAACAAAGAGTTCTTTGTTCTTCTCTTTGTTCTTGAGTTTTTTTCAACCACTACTTTTCAGGATGCAATTCCCTCACATGGGCAGCCCTCACTGAGACTACAGCTATGGCCTTTGTGGGACCGAAGGGTCAAAGGTGGTCGTGAGGGTCCCCAGCTGGAGAACGTAAATCTAGACAAGCTTTGTCTGACTGCCCTGTCTTTTGGTTTGTTTATTTGGTTGTTTGTTTTTTGGTTAATTAGTTTTTTCCCCAACTTGGTTTGCACAGAGACTAGGTTACATGATCTCAATATGCCTTTAAAATCCACAGTGATGAAAGGATGAGAGGTTTACTGAATAACAGCATACAATTGACGGAACTGTATGTTTCAACAGGGAGTGTGGGAGTCCTTCAACATGTCTTTGCATGCTCTTGTGGCTCTTGCAGTCAGTGTTTGTGTTCTGAGTCAAACATTATCCAGTCTGAACAAGCATTCTAGGTGTTTCTCAATAACTGGGTGTAGCAATGTAAGAGCTTGAATTTCATGAACGAATGTGCTGTTTACAATAGACAATATAATCTTACGCTCAAACACACCTGGACAAAAACTAACTAGGGTAAATAAACGTGTTGTCAGGATTCACGATGTTGAAGGTATACACTCTGAAAGCATTTTAGCCTTGTAAATCAAAAAGTCAGTGACACAGCTCATTGTTAAAAAGCTAATTAACAAGAACCTGTGTATGCAATTTAAAATTAGTTAAATGAGGTGTGCAAACTTATAGAGCATGTCTGCCAGTGAGTCAACAGAAGATGTTAATGGATTATTGATTGTTACAGAAAATGACAGTAAGAGAACATATTTTTTTTCAATAAGAATACACAGATTGTCAAGTCAAGTCAAGTCAAGTCAAGTCAATTTTATTTGTATAGCGCCTTTCACAACACACATCGTTTCAAAGCAGCTTTACAGAATATCAGCATTAACAGACGATAAAACTGTAATGTCTATAAAGTTGATTAATCATCATTGTGTAATTTAGATAAAATACAATTTTTAATAGTGTTTAAAAATAATTAAATGATAATTGTATTAATAACCCCAGTGAGCAAGCTGTAGGCGACTGTGGCAAGGAACACAAAACTCCATAAGATGTTGATTAATGGAGAAAAATAACCTTGGGAGAAACCAGACTCACTGTAGGGGCCAGTTCCCTCTGGCTAACATTATGAATGTAATGTAAATATTAATTATGTATAGGTAAAATCATGGTTTAAAATGATTAAACTAAGTGTTAAGGGTCAGTGATTAAACATCGATTGTGTTTGAACTGTAAGATTAATGACCAAAGTCTTTGAAGTCCATCTTGATTAATTGCAGAAGTTCACATAGATGCAATTGTCCTTGTTAATTGGCTGATGAAGGCTTTTGTTGACAATAGTTAGTCTAAGCATTTCATTTCAAGATCGTAGTCCATAAATAGACTGAGGTGATGCAGGTTGGAGTTGGCATCATTTCATCCTCTGAAGTCTGTCATAATAGATTGAAGTGATGTTTGGCTGGCACCGGCTGCATTTAGTCATCATCATTCTGTGACATGTAGCAGTGGAGTCCAACATGAAGCAGGAATGGTGCTGGATCCAGCTGGTTCTGGTGACCTCAGGATAGGAGTCCCGAGGTTGAGACAGGGAAACAAATAAAAAGATGTAAGTGTAGATGCCATTTCATTTATTGCAGAGTTAGAGATCATGCTCAATGTTTCTGGTTTCTGGTTCCGGCAGACCCAACTAAAGCAGCCTAATTTTGGGTTGGAGGATAAATTAGGTGTATGCCTGGCTAAATAGATGAGTCTTTAGTCTAGACTTAAACTGAGAGTGTGTGTCTGCATCTCGAACAGTGTTTGGGAGACTATTCCATAGTTTAGGAGCCAAATATGAAAAGGATCTTCCTCCTTTAGTGGATTTTGATATTCTAGGAACTATTAATAGGCCAGAATTTTGCGATCTTAATGAACGTGTTGGAATATAGCGTGGTAGAAGATCACTTAAGTACTAGTGGAGCTAGACCATTCAAAGCTTTGTACGTAGTTAACAGAATTTTAAAATCAATACGGAATTTAACAGGTAGCCAATGTAACGATGATAAAATGGGGCTAATATGATCATATTTCTTGGTTTTCGTCAGCACTCTGGCTGCTGCATTTTGAACCAATTGAAGTTTATTTATTGATCTTGCTGGACATCCTCCCAGTAATGCATTACAATAATCTAGTCTTGAGGTCATGAACGCATGAATTAGTTTTTCGGCATCAGCAACCGAGAGCATATGCCTTAATTTAGCAATATTTCTTAGGTGGAAGAATGCTGTTCTACAAACATTTGTAATTTGATTTTCAATGGACAGATTGGTATCAAATATAACACCTAAGTTCTTCGCTGTTGAAGATGATGTAACAGTACATCCATCTAGAGTCAAATTATATTTTAGTGGCTTATTTTTAGAGTTTTTGGTCCAATAATTAGGACCTCTGTTTTGTCAGAATTGAGTAGAAGGAAATTTCTGGCCATCCAATCTTTTATTTCATTAATACACTCTGCTAATTTTGAGAATTGTGAAATCTCATCAGGTTTTGAAGAAATATAAAGTTGTGTATCGTCAGCATAGCAGTGGAAACTTATTCCACGATTCCTGATAATATCTCCCAGGGGAAGCATATACATTGAGAAAAGCAGAGGCCCTAAAACTGATCCCTGTGGCACTCCATATTTTACTTTTGTTTGGTTTGACAATTCCTCATTTACATAGACAAAGTGGTAGCGGTCTGCTAAATATGACCTAAACCATGCTAATGCCACTCCACAAATTCCAACATAATTCTCTAGCCTATTCAAGAGAATGTCGTGATCTATCGTGGTCGAATGCAGCACTAAGATCTAAAAGCACTAGAAGAGAAATGCAGCCACGATCAGATGATAAGAGCAAGTCATTTGTAACTCTGATAAGTGCAGTCTCTATACTGTGATGAGGCCTAAATCCTGATTGAAATTCTTCATATATACTATTTCTCTGTAGAAATGAACATATTTGGGAGGATACTACCTTTTCTAGTATTTTTGACATAAACGGGAGATTTGAAATCGGTCTATAATTAGCAAGTTCTCCAGAATTAAGTTGTGGCTTCTTAATTAGCGGTTTGATAATTGACATTTTAAAGTTTCTTGGGAAATGTCCTAAGCATAGCGAGGAGTTAATGATATTAAGAAGAGGTTCTGATATTACAGGAGATACCTCTTTTAAGAGCTTAGTTGGTATAGGATCTAACAAACAAGTTGTGGCTTTTGATGTTTTGATAAGTTTTGTTAGCTCTTCATGACTTATGATAGCGAAGGATTGAAGTTGCACATGAGGGAAATTATTCGACACTGTTTTCTGAGGTGCTATGACAGATGATTGCATAATTCCAATTTTATTTCTGATTATTTCAATTTTATCTGTAAAGAAATTCATTAAGTCATTACTCTTGAGCTGTGATGTAATATCTGGTTCGGTTGAGGCTTTATTCCTAACCAATTTAGCCACAGTACTGAATAAACATCTAGGATTGTTGTGGTTATTTTCTATGAGTTTACTAAAATATGCTGACCTGGCAGCTTTGAGTGCGTGCTTGTAGCTACAGACACTATCATTCCACGCACCCTGAAATACTTCTAATTTTGTATTTTTCCACATGTGCTCCATTTTCCGAGCTGCTCTCTTGAGAGCATGAGTGTGATCATTGTACCATGGTGCAGGGCTTATTTCTTTAATTTTCTTTAATCAAAGTGGGGCGACAACTTCAAGGGTGCTAGAGAAGACTGCATTTGCATTTTGTTATTTCATCAAGTTCTTCTGGGCTTTGGGGTTTATTGAGTGTATGAGATAGATCTGGAAGAGTATTAGTGAAGCTATCTTTAGTGGTCGAAAGAATAGTTCTACCTGAACGATAGCGTACTGTAGATTGAGTAACATTAGCTGATTGCAGCATACAAGAGACGAGGTAATGATCCAAGATGTCATAGCTCTGCTGCAGAATTTCTATATTATCAACATCAACTCCATATGAAAGGATTAAATCTAGTGTATGATTATGGCGATGAGTTGGTCCTGTTACATTTTGTCTGACTCCAAGAGAGTTGAGAATATCGATAAATGCTAATCCCAAAGTATCATTTTCATTATCTATATGAATGTTGAAGTCACCAACAATTAAGGCTCTATCTACAGTAACTACAAGATCTGATAAAAAATTAGCAAATTCACTAAGGAAATCTGAATAAGACCCGGGTGATCTATACACTGTAGCAAGGGTAAAGGACAACAGAGAATTTTTATTTATATTTGTATTTGACGGTGTCACCTTAAGCATTATTAGTTCAAAAGACTTACATTTATATCCTGTCCTCTGAGTAACACATTGTGGGTAAAACCGAACCATTACCAGCAAAACGTTGTGAGAAAAAACAAACAAAAAAAAAACATGTAGCATTAGTATTAGCCACCATTGCTCCAGTCAGAAATAATGGTGTCTTATGGTGTTGGAAAAAAATATATATTCCAAAGACAAATGTGGATTTATATATAAACGTAAATCCAGATGTATTTAAAATGATGGGGACAAAAGGGATTGTGATTTGTAAATCATATGTTTTTGAGAAGATAATTTATGGGATCATGCTGCAGAAGATCCCGTTATGATCACATCAACCCAGCAGCTCCCTCTTTTCTGCATACTGCTTTCAACAAAGGCTAAAATTATAATGTCTTATTTTCCACAAGCTGTTGAATAACATAAATAGCAGTCTACAGATTAGCATAGTTGATAATTGAACTTGACAAGCCCAAAATAGCATTTTAAATCCAACATTGTTGTGAAGGAGAAGGAAAAGATTACGTAAGGAGTCATACTATTTTATCCAAACAAAGAAAACACAAAACAAAAATTTTACTTCTGACAGGAAGATGCAATTGGTTGGAATTTGTCATGTCTCAATCTGTTTGGACAGCTGATCCCATATAGTCAGTTATTTTCTCTTTCTGTTCACCCTTGTATTGATGCATTTTAATTCATTTAATTGTGTATAATCTGGGGATGGACCAGGCCTAACCACGCCTCTTCTAAGTTTGACTATTCTTTCATTATTTTGGAGAAATACTGTCTGTTCAGACTGATCTCACTGTGAAATCGGAAACAGTAGGTTGACTTTCCTTTAGCTAAACTTGATCTGTGCCTACCGAAATTACAAACAGTACCCCTAATAGCCAAAGTGGTAAGTGTTACTGGGCATAAGGGTAAGTGTGAGCTCCATTTTCTGGGTGTAATTTTCAATGAAGGGTGCAAAAAGTGAGTTGTGAAGTGAGTTGTTTTTAGGATACAATACAGTGAAGAGAAATGCCTATTTTATAAACTCTACTCTCCAACCCAAATGCCAAACATAACCATCAGTGGAGCAAAAAATTCAATGTTAGAGTAACCTCCGTTAGTAACCTCCGAATCACGCTCATCACTGATTATGCGAAATCGATTACTTCTTGGGTTCAACATGGGAATCTCCTATATTGCTAATGCCAAATGCTTCCTGGCACGGCACATGGGAAGGTAAATGTGGCAGGGCGGAGGGCAGGGCCGGGTTGTGATTATACACACCCGGTCCCTTATCAAGCTAATTAAGGCTCCGAGAGGGATAAAGGCTGATGACATATGGTGGTGCAATGAGAAAGAGATAATTTACGGACATGTCCGTCATGTGTGTGTTTGTGTCTTTTTAAGTTTATCATTAAAACTATTATTTATGTCGTCATGCTGGTTCTCGCCTCCTCCTTTCCATTGAACTGCGTTACACTGGTGCCAAAGCCCGGGAAGGAGGAGGGATGCCCGTTGCGGAGTCATCAACACTGCCGTCCGCCCTCATCCACCGGAGAGGGAGTAGACTGACCGCCCGGACGCGGTGAACAGCCGCCGTCTGCAAGGTGAGTGGGGACTGGACTCCCCGACCGCCTGGAGCGATGGAGCCGCTGCCAGATGCGGAGGAGAGCCCTGCCATCCCCCAGAAACGCTGATGGGTCAAAGGAAGACTGCCGTCCGTGAGGGGAGGAAGGAAGTGTCTCCCCGACCGCTTGGAGTGGTAGGGCCCCTGCCAGTTGCGGAGGAGTGTCCCCACGAGTCGCCGAGAACGCGGAGTGACGTATTGACCGCCGGGGTCGTGAGTCTGACTCCAGTCTGCCCGGGGAGAAGCGGCTGTCGTCTGCCTGAGAGGGTGGAGAAGTGATCGAGGACCATGCGACGGTGTATCGGAGAACCGGTGAGTAGGTTTATTTTATTTATTTTTTTCATCTCTCTCTCCACTCTCGCTCTCACTGCCGCTCTGCATTGGCCTTTTCTCTCTCGTTTAAATTTTACAGTGTTTTTTGGGGGGGTACTACACTGTTACAGGAAGTACCCCTCCCCATTTTAATTATTTCTGTTTCCCTCCCCTTGTCCCCTCCCTCGTCCAGGTAGATGGGGATGACCTGCCAGCAGACCGAGCTTAAGGCACGCCCTCCACCATGGAAAGAGGGGGGGAGATGTATGTCGGGCCGGGGCTCCCCAGCCTGAGAGAACGAGGGAGGAATGTGGCAGGGCTGAGTGTGGGGCCGGGTTGTGATTATACACACCCGGTCCCTTATCAGGCTAATTAAGCATCCGAGAGGGATAAAGGCCGATGGCAGATGGTGGTGCGACAAGAGAGAGATCATTTACGGACATGTCTGTCATGTGTGTGTGTTTGTGTCTTTTTAAGTTTATCATTAAAACTATTATTTATGTTGTCAAGCCGGTTCTCGCCTCCTTCTTTCCATTGAACTACGTTACACTAAACATCTTGAAGATGATGCAAAAATGTCTCACAGGAAATACCACTTGTCAGTGAGTCATAATAATTTGTCAGATTCTAGTGTACTGGAACATTTACCATATATTTGATTGCTCAAAAATCTACAGTATATCCTCCTTACAGTTGCTTTAGTTTGTAAACATTGATTTGGAAACATTAAGCAACATTCTAATTTAAGGTGAAGGATGCTGGTAGAACATTTCCTCACAAGATATGCCCATTTGTGTAAACTAAGTTGGGTGTTAATGTGTTGATTAGAGGATTTCTATAAGTGAAATCCTCCAATCAAATCTTGACATTTGTACAGTTTGAAATATTCTGTCAGGGTGATGCTTTAGTCAATCTGTCAACCATGAACATGCAAGCTCTCTCTCCACTGCAAAAAGTTTTTTTTCTGAGTTAAATATTTCGGAGTTCAGTAATGGTTGATTTGTCCTTTCTAGTGTTCACATGAAAGTTACGCCTCTGAAGGAAATGCAAGTTTTCAAAAGTTTAACGCACTTTCAAAAATGGCCAAGAGAACAGTTCAAGGAAATGTTTTGTCTTTCTTAAATAAAAAAGAGATAACATAATGTAAGATATTGCTAAGACAATTATACAGTTACAATGTGAACATGTTTTTAACTCAAACAACTTTCAGTGTTTTGCCCATAAAACACTTTTGTGTATTGAACAACTTTTTTATACTTCTGTTTAAGCACCCTTCATAGAAACAGCCCAAACTTAGTTTATACTAGTTCGGTGTGACGAGGAGGAGGAGGGCAGGGCTGGGCCGGGCCGTGACTATGCACACCCGGCCCCCAATTGGGCTAATAAGCCGAGGAGAGGGATAAGCGGAACATGGCAGTTCAAGAAAGAGATAGCCACACGCAGCTGCCATGTGTGCATTTCTGGTTTTGTGTCTTTCTCTTTTATTAAATACTACTTTGACTGTTCAGCCAGTTCACCCCTCTTCCTTTCCCATTTTAACCTGGTTACATTGGGTAGAAAAAATTTGTGTCTGTGACAGTTGACAAGCGATCTAGAAAAAACATTTTTCATGATCACAACGTGGATTCTTTTCACAAAATTCATCATATATACAATAACAGAGGGTAACAGGTGCATACTGTATTATGGCCATGTGTTGTAAGGGTCAATGCTAATTTTTTCCCAGATATATTAAATTAAAAATACATAAAAAATACAATTCACACAAATTGTCAAACCATTTAAATGAATACACTTCTTCTATGGTGAGCATATTTTCATGTCATATTGATATTTTTTCAGGGGTTTAAAGCAAAGAATTGTCCAGAGACAGTAAATAAAATCAAAGTCTCATTAAAACCTGAAATTACTGAAAAATGAAATGTTGGCATAACTTGTAGAATAATCTTTTATTAATATTTCTTTAAATAAATAAGCAGTGAAACAACTGTTTTCAAATATGATTCATGTTTAAAAACGCTTTTGTCCACCAAATAAATGTTGTGATGTATCCAACATGTAGTAGGTAGCCATTTTGTTGTTTTTATGACTGAACGTGAAGTTTTAAAAAACATCTGTTATTTATTTTGACATTTTTATGAAAAGGCACACTTTGTTCAAGTCATGTGGTGTAACAATGAGAAAACTTGATATTTTTTACAAAAAAAATCATAATATTTGTATAAAGTATATAAAAAATTACCTTGAAAAATGTATTTGAAAACTTTTTGGAAATTATTGATGAAGTAGTTTCTACTCTCATGTATTCAAGGTGCAAAGTATGTATTAAACTTTTTACTTGATGGTTACACCACATGACAAAATATATTTTGTAGAAAATGCTTTAAAGGTTTTTTAAAAGATTTTTAATTTTACCACTTTGGACAACTTCATTTGTCAATGACTCATAAGTATTAGACACATCAATTAAATTGTTCATTTATTTTATTTAATATATTAATTTACCTTACTTTAAAAATATTTTGGTTATTTAAAACATTTAGAGTCTATTTTAATTATTTATTTAATAGTAGATCTCTAAGAGATCTCATAAGAAATTAATTAATACTAATACAAAAAAAAAACACTGTGATGCATGCTTCAGTTTAATGCTAACAACAGAGAAGCCTTTAATATCTGACAAGAATTGTATTTTTTTTAGGTCAGTCTATGTGCATGCCTGTTCCCTATGTTAAACCTAATCCATCTGCCAACAAGTTGCAGATGTCTCCATCCAGCTCTGATTGGCATTTATTAGATGCCTGTTTTCCCCCTCCCCTCCATATGTCAAGATTATGGCTGTTGTCATGGCAACAACCGCTCCCCCTCCTACCCCCTTTGGCTGATACGAACATTCCTGAAGCAGCAAAGCCTGCGGACTCAATCAGTCAGTGTCAGGGTGTGCACTGACGGGTGTGTTAGAGTCATTTGGCTATTTGCGCATGTGGCTAGCTCACTGTATACATTAACATCTAGATGTTTTGCCTGAACAGCACAGCAACATTAGTACAATTTCCAGTAGTATGATCCAATTGGCCTTTGAATCTATGGAATTCTGAAATCTAGTTTTCTGTCTGGGGTCTAGCCAATGACACCTGATTCTCATGAGCATGGTGCAGAACATCTGAGGCTTCAAGAAAAGATGATCAAGGAAACTGCATTTTGTGATAGTTTGGTGGAAGATCGACTACTTAACCTACTTTTGACAAAGTACAGAATACCTCACATCAGGACATGTGGCTACAAAGAACCGCAAGTACTAATCAAAACAGGAGCTGACACTATAAAACAATTGCGTTGAAATTGCTTGCATTCAAGATGCTGTGAAGGCCGTAAACAGGATTAATAGTACAATCGTACTGTCCCATTCAAAAGGATTTATTATATACCTGTTAGCTTTTTTATTTTACTCGCCCCCTCATGGGTGCTGCCAAGTTCAGAGCACATGACACTATCATGCAATTGATTGAGTAAAATAGTATAGTCCAGAATGATAATATTGATTAGCAGGCATGTGATCCACCAGATAGTCCAAACAGAATGAGTAAAAGTGAAAATATATATTGTCCAAAAAAACGGGACCCTGCTGAAGTCATGAAACAAACAAGTGCAAGTGTAGAAGTGTAGTACACTTTTTTTTTATTGAATATGAACTTTTCTATGTTTTATTTTTTGTTTTTGTTTTTTGCAATTGTCAATATGCAATTATTAATAATAATAAGTTAATACCACTAATAATGACAATAATAATATTATGTTTACTTTATAGGCTATAACACTTTTAGTCAATGCTTAGAAATAAAAGTACATGAAAACAAAACAAGCAAACCAAAAAAATAAAACAACAAACACAATATACTTATAGACAACAACAGAGCCCAAATCAACAGTAAAACAGTATAGTCGGGGACCTGGGTAGTAAAGATGCAGACTACCACCCCTGGAGTCGCAAGTTCAAATCCAGGGCATGCTGATGACTCCAGCCAGGTCTCCTAAGCAACCAAATTGGCCCGGTTGCTAGGGAGGGTAGATTCACATGTGTTAACCTCCTCGTGGTCACTATAATGTGGTTCTCGCTCTCTGTGGGGCGCATGATGAGTTGTGCGTGGATGCCTGGGTCTTCCCCGAGGACTCCTCCCAGCTGGAGGTGCCTGAAACACCTCCCTAGGGTCATCCTTACCAGTTGCCCAAACCACCTCAACTGGCTCCTTTCGATGCAAAGTTGCAGCTGCTCTTCTCCAGGCTCCTCACGGATGACAGTGCTCCTCACCCTATCTCTAAGGGAGAAGCCCGCCACCCTTCTGAGGGAACCCATTTTGGCCGCTTGTACTCATGACCTAGTTCTTTCAGTCATGACCCAGCCTTCATGACCATAAGTGAGGGTAGGAACGAAAATTGACCGGTAGATAGAGAGCTTTGCCTTCCGGCTCAGCTCTCTTTTCGTGACAACGGTGCGATAGAGCAGGTGCAATACCGCCCACGCTGCCTCGATTCTCCGGCCAACCTCCCGCTCCATTGTCCCCTCACTCGTGAACAAGACCCTGAGGTACTTGAACTCCTTCACTTGTGGTAATACCTCCTCCCCTACCCGGAGTATGCTCTCCATCAGTTTCCTGCTGAGAACCATGCCTCAGATTTAGAGGTACTAGTCCTCATCCCAGCCGCTTCAAAGTCAACTGCCAAGCGATCCAGTGAGAGCTGAAGGTCATGGACCGATGATGACATGAAGACCACATTATCTACAAAAAGCAGCGACGAGATCCCCAGCCCATCGAACCACACCCCTTCCTCACCCAGACTACGCCTTGATATCCTGTCCATGAATATAACAAACAGGATTGGTGACAAAGCGCAGCCCTGGCGGAGACCAACCCCACATGGAAAGAACTCGGTACGAACTAGGAACTAGGTCACGAGTACTTAGTGCCGAGGACCCGGACACAGCTCTCGCTTTGGACGTACAGGGATTGGATCGCCTAAGAAGGGACCCCTCCACCCCATACACCTGCAGCACCTCCCACAGTATCTCCTGGAGGGGCCCGGTCATACGTCTTCTCCAGATCCACAAAACACATGTAGACTGGATGGGCATGCTCCCAGGTCCCCTCCAGGATCCTTGCGAGAGTAAAGATCTGGTCTGTCGTTCCATGGCCAGGACAGAACCCACATTGTTCCTCTTCAATCTGAGGTTTGACAATCGGCCAAACCCTCCTCTCCAGCACCTTGGAGTAAACTTTACCAGGGAGGCAGAGAAGTATGATAACCCTGTAGTTAGCACACACTCTCTGGTCCACCTTTTTGAAGAGGCGAACCACCACCATGTTCTGCCATTCCTTGGGCTATGTCCCAGACTTCCACGCAATGTTGAAAAGGCATGTCATCCATGACACCCCCTCCACATCCAAAGCTTTCAGCATTTCTGGTCGGATCTCATCAATCCCCGGGGGTTTGCCACTGCAGATTTGTTTGACTACCTCAGTGACCTACCCCAAAAAATGTTATCTGATGATGTGGAGTGGTGGTGGTGCAGTGGGCTAAAGCACATATCTGTTAATCAGAAGGTCATTGGTTTGATCCCCCACAGCCACCACCATTGTGTCCTTGAGCAAGGCACTTAACTCCAGGTTTCTCTGGGGGGATTGTCCCTGTAATAAGTGCACTGTAAGTCGCTTTGGTTAAAAGCGTCTGCTAAATGTAAATGTAAATGTAAATGATCCCCCATCATCCTCCGGCTCTGCCTCTAGCATAGAGGGTGTGTTGGGATTTAGGTGTTCTTCAAAGTGTTCCTTCCACCACCCAATAACTTCCTCGGTTGAGGTCAACAGCATCCCATCTTTGCTGTATACAGCTTGGATGGTTCCCTGTTTCCCCCTCCTAAGGTGGCGGATGGTTTTCCAGAAGCACTTTGCTGCGGACCGAAAGACCTTCTCCATGGCTTCTCAATTCCCACACCCACTGCTTTGCCTCCCTCACGTCAGAGGCTGCAGCCCTTCGGGCCTGTCGGTACCTTGCAACTGCCTCCGGAGACCTCCGGGACAACATATCCCAGAAGGCCTCTTTCATCAGTCGGATGGCTTCCCTGACCACCAGTGTTCACCACGGTGTTCGAGGGTTACCGCCCCTTGAAGCACCTAAGACCTTGAGGCCGCAGTTCTCCACCGTGGCTTCGGCAATGGAAGCTTTGAACATTGCCCACTCCGGTTCAATGTCACCAACCTCCACAGGGATGCCTGAAAAGCTCCGCCAGAGGTGTGAGTTGAAGATCTCACGGACAGGGGCCTCCTCCAAATGTTCCCAGTTCACCCACAGGTCTCACTTGGGCTTCCCAGGTCTGTCCAGAGTCTTTCCCCACCCCCTGACCTAACTCACCACCAGATGGTGATCGGTTGACAGCTCCACCCCTTTCTTCACCCAAGTGTCCAAAACATATGGCCTCAGATCCGACGACACAATTACAAAATTGATCATCGACCTTCGGCCTAGGGTGCTCTGGTACCACATACACTTATGAGCATCCTTATGTTCGAACATGGTGTTTGATATAGGTAGTCCATGGCTAGCACAGAAGCCTAACAAAAAACATCCATTTGGGTTCAGCTCGGGTAGGCCATTTTCTTCTCAAATCTTAATTTGTGTTCTGCAGTGGAAAGAAAGTCTGCGATGGCAAGAGGGTGAGTAATGATGAGATAATTTTCATTTCACTTTCTCTTTAAGACACTAAATTTAGAAGTCAGTTGACTGTAGCTTATTGGATCTGACAATGGAGGTTTAGACAAGGTCACAGGAGATGAAGGGGCAGACCTGCAGCTGTGAGCTGTAGCTCACATGATCTTGTGTTGTGGTATGCATCACATCACCTACAGAATGCTGTTGCATTCTCTGAACAAATCTTTAACCCTGCTTTTAGGTTCATACACATCAGAAGGGTGGGATCTACTGTAGCAGCCTTGGAACATATTGCAATGAGAAATGTAAACCACATAAACTGTACTTATTAGTCACATCAAAATGCATGTACTGTAAGCATATGTAGGGATGCACCACACCTCTGCTGAGTTAACTATGTTCTCAACCAACCAGCCTTTTGGATAAACAAAAACACAACATTTTAAAATATTACTATTTAAAAACATCAAATGAGTCTTCAAATGACTTAAAAATTAGTGCTTCATTCTTAGCTTAAAACAGCAAAAACATTTCTAAACTAAGTAACTTTGACATGAGTGGTGCAATCTGGATAAGTCAAAGACGGTTTTGCATATATAGAACCAGAGTCCAAAAACAACACTGAACAGCTGTAACAGTCATTTCAAACATGTCAGTCAGGGATTTACACTTGAGGCAGGCTTGTGGGGGAGGAATGGATTGAGAGATTCCAACCAATCCCTGTGACTTTGGGGCAACAATTGAAAGCTCGACTGCATTCTGAAGCCCACTTCCAATTGCCCAAGGGAATTATACTGCTGTAGACTGTCTGTTACCATGGCTCCAAGCTTTGGTGTCCAGTGAGAAATCTGTTCATTCTGCACAGGCTGTCTCCAAAATCACAGAGTTTCTTGCAGAAGTGCTCTGAAATCCATGTGCTGTTTATAAAATCATACTGAATCTGTATAAAATTAAAGTATAGGAAAAGGTACTTTTAAAAGTTGATAATTTCTCATTAGCATCTTAAAGGGATAGTTTACACAAAAAAAATCAATTCATTCATTATTTACTCACCCTCGTCTAGTACCACATGTCCTGTTGTGAGGTGTTCTGTACTTTTTTTTTTCTTTTTGGGTACACAAATGGAGAAGTTCAGAATACAATTTCTACTCGATGTCATACAATGGCAGTTACATTTACATTTACGCATTTGGCAAACACTTTTATCCAAAGCGACTTACAGAGACTTACAGAGCCCTTATCAGGGACAATCCCCCCAGAGCAACCTGGAGTTAAGTGCCTTGCTCAAGGACACAATGGTGGTGGCTGTGGGGATCAAACCAGCAACCTTACATTTACATTTTTATTTATGCATTTTGGCAGACGCTTTTATCCAAAGCGACTTACAGAGCCCTTATTACAGGGACAATCCCCCTGGAGCAACCTGGAGTTAAGGACACAATGGTGGTGGCTGTGGGGCTCAAACCAGCATCCTTCTGATTACCAGATTACCAGTTATGTGCTTAGACCACTACACCACCACCACTCCACCTTCTGATTACCAGTTTTAATAAAAAACATCCCTTAAGCCATAAAACATCATCATAACATTCCCTTCATGAATTTTTATGTGGTTTAGACCACTACACCACCACCACTCCACAAGCCTCTTCAAGCTTCAAAAAGGATGCAAAAGTATAATTCAGAAATATAATAAATTATTCACTGTGACTTATACGTACTCATTCATGCACAAGAGCAGCAATTACACTGCCCTCACCTGAGAGAAGGGGCGTTCAATCGAGAATCCGTTTGTATGGTACAATAGGATGATCACAGGAGACCACTTGTTTTTACTGAAAATTAACTGGAAGAACCGGAGAGAAAGGCAAAGGGCACCTGGACTGGACTGGTAATATAGCAGATAGGGCATTTTCTCAGTGGGCCGATGCACTTTGGGGCCGATCGGGGGCGGACTGGCCATCGGGAGAACCGAGCAGGCCGGCCGCGAAATGTGCTGAATGGGCCGCGATAAGCTAAACTGAGCCACCACGTTAGGCAGAACGGACCACAAAACAGTGCTGCGATATGAGCTCAACAAGTTTTGGGCCAGTTGCCATGTAAAATCCCAGGCCGATTTCTTTTCCCTGTCCAGCTCTGGGCACCGGTATGTGTCACATCTTCTCCATTCTGTACCAGTGTGTATGTGACAAAATTACCAACTGAAGAGAGCAAGACTCTTGGTAGGTGTAACATTCAAACATTCTTAATTTCAGCAGAATTGTTAGATGCAGGTCAATATAGTGTCATGATTTCGGACCAGTGCCAGTTCATAGTGGATGGGGTTACCCGCCATGATGCCGTTATTAGAAACCAAGAGATCGGCAGAATGTCCCATCACTCGTCACGACTGGTTAGGACAAAAACTCTGATTAACATAGAAAAGATACCTTTTATCGTGTGTGATGCTTTGTAGTACATGGTCTTACTATGGCTGTCTTAGCCTCTTCCATCTCTCATAGGATTTCTGAGTACTCCAGTTCATACAAAAAAGTCTTTTCTTTAGACATGTTTTGTAAGTTCAGTTCTCTGGTTTGTGTGCAGCTATATCCTGTGATGAATGATTGTACCAAACAAGGGAAATAATTTGTACGAAAATGCTAATTTGCTTTGAACTGTTTTCCTGCAGAGGTCATGTGTGAGACACAAATCTGTCATCTTTATTTTTCTGACTCCTACTGGCTGTATTAAAGATGCATTCTCAACCATTTATGCTTGAAGGGTTAGTTCACCCAAAATGAAAATTCTCTCATCATTTACTCACCCTCATGATATCCTAGGTGTATGACTTTCTTTTCTCAGCAGAACACATTTGAAGAAAAACTTCAAATTTAGCTCAGTAGGTCCTTAAAATGCAAGTGGATGGTGATCTGACATTTGAAGCTCCAAAAAAGAACAGAGTCAGCATAAACATCATCCATACGACTCCAGCGGATAAATGTATGTCTTCTAAAGTGACACGATCACTTTTGGTGTGAAAAATATAAATATTTAAGTACTTTTTAACTATAAATCATCGCTTCCAGCTAGCAGTTATATGCAGTTTTGACCTGTAAACAAACAGATTCAAATACAGATCTAAACCAAAACCAACGGAGCTTCTGTACGGCGTTCCTCCTCCTCAGTCATAAACAGCGATGCTCTTCCAGTTGTGATGCACGTGCATCAGTTCTCACGTGTTTCACATGCCAACACGATTATGTCACACATGCATATTGCTGCTGAATGGCAGCAACGTTTATAGTTAAAAAGTGGTTAAATATTGAACATGTTCACACCAAAAATTATCGTAGAAGACATTAATTTAGTCGTATGGAGTTATGATGACTGACTGAGATTTTTGGAGCTTCAAAGGTCTGATCATTATCCACTTGCATTTTAAGGACCTACATAGCTGAGATTCATTTTACATCAAAGGGCAATCCTGCCACTTTGTAGGGAGGTACTTTTATTGCATGATATAAAGAAGTCTTACCAATTTTATACAAAACTTAAGCTTCTCAAAACTACGGCCATGTAAAGTTTTTTGTTCCACAACTTTAGAACAAAGTGCTGTTTGGGAATTAACTTTCATTTAAGATAAAAGATCCGAATCCCTCAGTCAGGAGGTTTACACTCACTGGTTTACACTGTTATGTTGTCTGAAGACTATTATCTATGCCGTAAAATTGACAGTTTAGCTTATAAAACCCCGCCATCTAGTGACCAGAAATTAAAAGTGTAGAACACCAGCCGCCGTCGGAATTTCAACTAGGCTACTTCTTGAAAATCATCTCTCCCGATTACACTATAGCATGTGACCATGTAACAGTTGTGATTTTTTTTACACTGTGTTTATTAATGAGTAAGCTATATAACCTTAGTTATGAATGACTTTGCTCCATTGTCATGCAAAACTTTCATAAAAAGATTAAAGTATGTTCATAAAGCACAACTGTAAACTGTAGGCTATGCTTTTAATTTAAAAGAAAAATAATTTGATATTCTGTTAAACTATAATCTGATGTACATATATTTGTTAGTTCTTTCACAAAATACAAAAAAAACATGTTGTACAAATACACAGGCCTACATTGTTACTGTATGTCCTATGTGATTTATTATGTCTTTGCTTACAGTTTTTATGTCGTATGTCTTTGATTATGTTTGTTTATATTTGGTGTGGTCATTACTCAGTAGTATACAGGCAAAAAATAGGGATGATTAGACACATCTGAGTAGTCCTTTATGCTAAGCTAAAATGCTATTTCTAGCCTTTTCACATGCACTTGTTACCAGGCACGATCATATTTCAAGAAAATTCACGTTGCATCATAATTTCTTTTTTTTTTCTCTTAGTAATAACGTTGATATTAGGGCACAAATCGTATTCTTGATAATAATTTTTGTATTGTTTCCTAGTAAAAATATCTAAAAATCCTTAAAAACAAGATCAATTAGGTTTTTCAGAGAATGTATTTTTAACCTGTGTATTTTGTCTTACAGTACTGGCAGAGTTTTTATAGTCAAAACAAGCGAAAAAAATCTAACAGTGCTGAAGAAGTAATCCAAAGTATTTAGAATACGTTACTGACCTTAATTAATCTAACAGAATACATTACAAATTACATTTTACAGCATGTATTCTGAAATCTGTAGTGGAATACATTTCAAATGTAGGCTAACCCTCCCAACCCTGTATGTATGTATGTATATATTCAGTATTACATTTGAAATAAATATACATTTAGAACCTCTCATCTATGTGACAGACTTTTAGATTTTACATTAGAAACATGCTGTCAGTATTTGCTTGTGCATGCGTGTGCTTCTGTGTCAGTGTGTTTGCGCAGCATTGTGAGTTTCTTTTCCATGCAAAGCGAAGCAATGTTAACCGTTAACAATGAGTATTGCTTAAATGCTAAGACTATAGCATTAGAAAAGAGAGGTGTACTAAGTCGTTACACTAAAACGAGGTCTAAATGTTTTTAGAAGGTTAACAGTTTTTCTTTGGGATACAGACTGATTTGTGATGTGTTCAACCATCACAACCTAAACAAAAGCAACTAATGTGATTTAACACATTGTGTGACCCTTATGATCTTTATCATATAGCAACTATAGCCACTACAGTCTATGACCAGAAATCACCATTCTACTACATATCACATCATGGCCAAACACATGCTTACAGATTTACAAACTACAGTAGCACAATATGCTTGTTGATAATGAGAATCAAAATAATGCAAAATTACCAATAAAAAAATGCCCAACCCGCCAGTTGTAACCTGACATCTGAATATTGTAAGTATCAATACCAAATATTATGTAAACATAATACAGCATTCATTCAGCACAGTAACATATCAGTCACCAGTGGCAGTCTACATATACAGTCTGGTCAATACAGTTATTATAGGATTATGGAACTGGATAACAATGAGTTTTAAAATATTCAAGTAATTAAAACATATATAGAATGAACAGATTGAACAGATAAATTGATTTTAATTAACAACTTTTCCACAACAATAAAAAGACAACAAATATGTAATATTCAGCTTTAAATTTTCCCTCTTCAGATGAGATCACATTCATCAGTACACAAAAGGCATTGTGAGTATGTGCTGCAGTTATTGGTTGCATCATGATTGTCTGATAAAATCTTATCATAGACATTTACATTCAGTTACATGTCCCCAATGTATAAGAGACAAAAAACAAATGTTAATATAACTTACTAATGATTATTCTAAAGCATGAGAGTGTAGCATTTCTACTATGTTTCTTTTCAGTATTAAATATGCAAATTATGGAACCCTGTGTCTGATACTGTGCTTGTGATACAGTACAGAAACATTTCTCACAAATGCCCCTTTGCTTTTAACAAACACATGAGCTTTTCAAGAATCTGTTTAGCTGTCGCAGAAAGATAACGTGCTGTGCTTGTCAGAACAGATTGGGCAGTTATTGTATGTTGTAACAACATATCATTTTAAAATCTGAATTTTTAATCAATCAGTTAATTTAGTTAATAACAATTTATTAAGTCAAATCAATGTGCATTTACATTTGCAGATGTGTTCTTACATATGGATAAAATCAATAGATTTTTTAATATACTGAAGTTCACAAATGCTTGTGCAAACATTTGGCTTTTACTTTAATATCTGCCAAGAAACAAATAAAAGGTAAAAAAAAAATATTATATTTTACATTAGTATTGTTAAGCAGTGCCTGTTAAACACTTAAACCATGTAATCTACAAAAATGTGTTTTGTTTTTCCAATTTGTGTTCTCCATAGTGAAATAAACTGCCGTCCTCAAATCCACCATAATACATAATAAATGTCTGCTTGAGCCCAAATTAATCATTTCTAAACCAGATGATACTTCAGGCTATACTAATATCATTCTATCATGACAGAAGTTAGGACAAATAGAAAATCTGCTGACGTGAAACTGACATGAGCAGTGCTTGCCAAGTACTCTTACTTGGCAGATCCTCACCTAGCAAAACTCAGATTATTAGTTGTTTGAATAATAAGTCAAACTGTGTTGCTATATACAGTAGCTACTGAAGGTATTTTGCCTTGACTCAAACAGTACACAGTACAAATGGATAAGAACAAGTAAATGAAAGGAGTTGACAATCATATTCAAATCTCAAATTCAATAATATTTCTCAAATTCTGTAATCGTTTCATTGATTTTATATATAATATGGTATAAATGATTCAATGGGCAAGAAGTCCAAAAGCAGTCATGTGTGTAAAACTGTTTCCAAAAAATTGTGCACGCTTTATTTTAAATTGGTTTGTGCTGGTTAGTCGTGTCCACTATTAACATATAAGGGCTCAATGTATGCGGAGATACCCGTGGGCCTTTTCTGTATATATTAAAGCAGTTTATAGGCCATCTTGCTGCTCCTGAATTATTGTTTTAAGAATTCTTTAATTAGTGTCAACCTGTCTGGCCAGTACATGTTTGGGAATTTCAATGTGCTTTCTTCACTGAAGTAATTATTACCTACACTGGAAATGCCAAGAGGTTTTATGCAATATTTTACAGTAAAATATACACATACCTTACATAGTGTATTTCTAATTAAATAATTTGAGGGGTTGACAGATGGTAAGATATGGTGTAAGTTTGTTATGATATCAGGTGTTAACAGAGAAATGCCAGCTTGACCTCCAAAAGTGACCCAAAGTGCAATAGAGAGGGATATAGTTTCAAATACACACCTGTCAGGATTTATCACTACTCCAGACCAAAAAAATGAATGTTTTTAATCTTTAAGGTAAAAACTAGATAGTGAAAATGTGACAGAAAAGAATTTCAAGGTTGTGACAAATGATGATCTCTCGTACAAACCTGTGCCTCCATCCAGGAGGACTGTGCTTGTTGATCTCCTGATTTTTTTTAAAACCAAGTACCTGGATACTGATCCTCCTTCCAGCTCAGTATTCTTCTTCATTCCTCCATCCTTCACCTCCAATAAGATGCTGTGCTGATTTAAAGACTTGGAGGACAGCAAGAGCTGGTGTGAATGGTGATGGTGAGTCTAAAAGTTCATGAGGCTGAACTGGATGACAGCAGACTTTATTCCGAGATGTGTTTGGGTATGTGTGTTGAGAGAGGGTCAGAGCAAGAAGAGAGAGGTATGGGTGTCACATCATGGATAGGTCCATACCATTGCCTTTAATCTCTGGACTATCATTACTCAAAACGCTCATATGGTCGAGTTTGTCTTACTCGTGGTATCATATCAATTAACAGCCTGTAATAGAAAGGAAAAATGGTCAATTTCCACGAGAGGCACACTGCAGAGAAAATTAACAATGCTATTTTTCCAGTGGTAACATACTTAAATGTTTCTCCTGTCCTAGCCTAATGTTCAGACTGAGACAACTATAAGCCATTAGTAGGTTGATTTCCTTGAAAAGTGTAAACACTAGGGGTCTGTGGCACTATCAAAACGTTGCTCTGTTTTTTTAAGCATCCTGACCAACCCAACATAGCAACATTGACCAAACTATTCTGCCTTATAGACACTAATGGTATGTTTTGTATGTAAAAAGATGATTGCATTGAATACACTTACTTGATCCCATAAGCTAGAATGATAAGTCCAATCAAGACCCCAATAGTTCCATCCAGGTACCAAACAGTTGAATTATGTTTAAACACCTCAGCACTAATGAGGATGGAAAAGCCCATGATGCCCCCAACCATAGAGTTAAAGCCTACAGAAAAAAATTATATAATTAGTATTTGAAAGATGAAAAGCCATATAATTACATTTTCTGTTTAGTCATAAAGTTCTGTGTGGAGTTTAGGAATCAAACAGATTCTAAATTACCATGTAAGTATATAAGTAAGTAAATAAATGCTAAATGAACAGCATCAGGCAATGATGTTTGATACTATTTACATACACTGCAATCGAATATGAGTGTGGATATGAATGGACATGAAATGTGAGACAAACGCATTTTTATTCTCAAACTAAGACTTTCTCGACACGTTTCATGTTTGGTCACTCCTCTAAACTAAATCCCACCACAAGTGGACAGAGGAGACACATTTAGGATGCATGTACATACCACGGGTAAACGGCAATCTGTCTCAGCTAACCAGTTTTGGTTTGATTTGTTCACCTGAGATGAATGTAAATACCAGGTGTAAACAGGGCCAAAGAGAAATGGTTAGGTTTTGCGGCCATATCTTTAGAAGTGTTTTTATCCCATAGAGATGTCCATGTTTTCTCTAGATCTCATTTGACAAAAGCAGTAGGCTAATTCTAGGTTGCATATAAACCATTTCAAGGATGTTAACAATAACAAAGGAATTAGAATGATACTGACCCTGAAGCACTTCTGGTATCATTACCGGATCCCTTAAATAAAGCTCTGAGTCAACATATTTTTTCAAAGAACATCAAACGTTTACCTGAAGTGACTAATCCAGATGTGCTGTTGATACTGAGTGTCTACACAAGAGAGGTGAAGAAATTGTATTGTAGATTAAATGCTTACAATTGTTTTCTCAGCGGACAGATCAGGAATATTGGATTGCTCCTATTATAATCAAGGAAGCCATTCAATAACGCTGTCTGCATAACCTGCAGACAAGATAAAGATTTATTTTCTTCTTTTTTTGTATTCTGACATAAAATGGTCCACATTTTAATATTTATATTTTATGACGATCGTGTTAACATAAGTAACGTTAATAGTGTTAAAGTCACTATTAATGAAGTGCCTCCCACTGTTGTTTTGAATGAGTTTGATTACTAGCAGTGCACTGAAGAAAGCTATGGGCTGAAACATTTTTTACTGGTCTGTTTTTAACTCTTTGCACTTTGCACTTTTTCACTATGCAAGTCTAAATTTAAAAAAAAATGTATTTTTTGATAGACCTTCTTGGTCTGCTCTTCATTTAGTGTGCGGACCACACGTGTTGTGGATTTTGATTACTATCGGGAAATGTTCAAGGAACAAAGACGCTACTTCCTTAAAACGATGAATATACCTTGAAAATGTCTATAAGCCTACATAATAGATGACTGAACAAAAGAGTCAAAAAGAGATAATTGGTTGACATTGGTCTCTATGACCATTTTTCATGAATATTATCTTTATGACACCTTCTCAGGTAAGAGTTTCAGAGACTTTTTTCTCTTCGATTCCACAGTTTGACAGTTATTTTTCTTCATTTTCGTTTATCTGGCTCTCCTAAATGACTTATGTGTTCAATTCCAGCATAAAAATAATAAATATTTCCTATTATATCTCAATGGAAAAAAGAAAAGAAAACTTTAAAAAGATTTCTGGGCTAATATTTTTGCAAGACTTTGTGTGTGTTTTGGTATATATCAGGGGAATTTACTTAAAGTTCCAAGAGGTCCAGTCTCTACATTTCCTATCCAGCAAATATCTGGACAATAACTTACATTTACATTTATGCATTTGGCAGACACTTTTATCCAAAGCGACTTACAGTGCAATTATTACAGGGACAACCAGAACAACCTGGAGTTAAGTGCCTTGCTCAAGGACACAATGGTGGTGGCCGTGGAGTTATAACCTGCGACCTTCTGATTAACAGCCCTGTGCTTTAGCCACTACGCCACCACCACTCCAACACAACTTACATGGTGTCAGTATGATCATTAATTTAAATAATTATTATATATTTCCAAGTTGACAGCATTAGTACTTTGTAAAAGAAGAAAAAAAAATCTTAAAGTCAAAACATTCTTGTAACAATTCAGTGATGGAAAGGAAGAAGCTGGGACTGCCTTGACAAACATGAAGACTTTTAATAAACACTTTTCAGTGTATAACATCTCTCTCTCCCATCTGATACCAGATACCAGTGTGTGGACATCTGCACTGTGGATTTTACTTTGTGGATTATTATCCGAGCAGTGTTTACCTGTGGATTACTTACCTGGTTCCAGCCACCTTTGCTCCTGTCCACATTGATCTGCATCGTCACCATTACCCTCATATTGACTGTTTGTTTCTCCTCTTGCCATCATCGTGCAGATTTATTCTGTTTTGTTCTGTGTGCTTATCAATAAACTGAACTCATTTATTCACCACATCCTTGGGCCTTTCTGACATTTCTGAAAGTTTTCTGCATTGTGTTTTAGCGAAAGATGTCAGTTTCCATCTATATTACTTTTCCTTGTTTCTCCGCTGCGGCCGTTAAAATACTCTGCACGTGGCCCCACATGTCTAATAACGCATGCGGAGTGTGAAAGTGTATAAATGAAACCTGTTCTGTAATAGAAAAAATATTCAAGTATACACAGCTCAGTTGTTTTGTCTCAAGGTTAGAAATGGTAAGACAGGGCAGCCAATGTCATGAAGTCTTGCGGTCCAAATGGAAACACACTGAGGTCCGGATCCGGACAGCATACCGCTTATTGGTGACCGCTGGTATACAGTGTATCTGGAAAGGATTCACAGCGCTTCACTTTTTCCACATTTTGTTGTTACAGCCTTATTCCAAAATTGATTAAATTAATTATATTCCTCAAAATTCTACAAACAATACCACATAATGACAATGTGAAAGAAGTTTATTTGAAATCTTTGCAAATTTATTAAAAATAAAAACGAAAAAAAATCACATGTACATAAGTATTCACAGCCTTTGCTAAATACTTTGTTGAAGCACCTTTGGCACCAATTACAGCCTCAAGTCTTTTTGTGTATGATGCTACAAGCTTGGCACTCCTATTTTTGGGCAGTTTCTCCCATTCTTCTTTGCAGGACCTCTCAAGCTCCATCAGGATGGATGGGAGTGTCAGTGCACAGCCATTTTCAGATCTCTCCAGAGATGTTCAAGTCGGCTCTGGTTGGACCACTCAAGGGCATTCAGAGAGTTGTCCCGTAGCCACTCCTTTGTTATCTTGGCTGTGTGCTTAGGGTCGTTGTCCTGTAAGAAGATGAATCTTCACCACAGTCTGAGGTCCTGAGGTCCTGAGGTCCAGAGCTCTGGAGCAGGTTTTCATCAAGGATGTCTCTGTACATTGTTGCATTCATCTTTCCCTCGATCCTGACTAGTCTCCCAGTTCCTGCCACTGAAAAACATCCCCACAGCATGATGCTGCCACCACCATGCTTCACTGTAGGGATGGTATTGGCCAGATGATGAGTGGTGCCTCATTTCCTCCAGACATGATGCTTGCCATTCAGGCCAAAGTGATCAATATTTGTTTCATCAGACCAGAGAACTTTGTTTCTCATGGTCTGAGAGTCCTTCAGGTGCCTTTTGGCAAACTCCAGGCGGGCTGTCATGTGCCTTTTACTGAGGACTGGCTTCCGTCTGGCCACTCTACCATACAGGCCTGATTGGTGGAGTGCTGCAGAGATGGTTGTTCTTCTGGAAGGTTCTCCTCTCTCCACAGAGAAACGCTGGAGCTCTGTCAGAGTCTCCATCAGGTTCTTGGTCACCTCCCTGACTAAGGCCCTTGTCCCCCGATTGCTCAGTTTGGCCAGGCGGCCAATTCTAGGAAGAGTCCTGGTGGTTCCAAACTTCTTCCATTTATGGATGATGGAGGCCACTGTGCTCATTGGGACCTTCAATGCTGCAGAAATGTTTCTGAACCCTTCCCCAGATCTGTGCCTACAATCCTGTCTCGGAGGTCTACAGACAATTCCTTGGACTTCATGGCTTGTGCTCTGACATGCACTGTTAACAGTGGGACCTTATATAGACAGGTGTGTGCCTTTCCAAATCATGTCCAATCAACTGAATTTACCACAGGTGGACTCCAATTAAGTTGTAGAAACATCTCAAGGATGATCAGTGGAAACAGGATGCACCTGAGCTTAATTTTGAGTGTCATGGCAAAGGCTGTGAATACTTATGTACATGTGATTTTTTCATTTATTATTTGTAATAATTTTTCAAAGATTTCAAACAAACTTCTTTCACGTTGTCATTATCGGGTATTGTTTGTAGAATTTTGAGGAAAATAATGAATTTAATAAATTTTGGAATAAGGCTGTAGCATAACAAAATGTGGAAAAAGTGAAGTGCTGTGAATACTTTCCGAATGCACTGTATATGGTTTACGAGGAAACTTTATTAGGTCACATACAGGTAATTACGAAGGCTATAAACATGGTTTATGAGAACACCCCATAGTGCAGGGCCACCCATAAAAGGGGAAAAAGGGGACAGCTTTCAGGGGCCCAGACACTAAGGTGGCCCAAGAGAGATAGATCAACACCCCCGATAGTGCTATGATGTCCGGAGTTCGCCCGGTACAGATTGCATGAGCGTGCATTGCCTGTGACAAATACCAGCGCTCCAACATATAATGCCGCAATATATGATAATATCCCAAACTTTAAATGTGTGTGTCTGTTTATGAGTACATGGTTTTATGCTATAAATGTGGTTTATGAGGACGTTTCTAGTATCCATAATTCAAATTGCTTAAAAAACATACAAAACAATGTTTTTCTTTTACTTTTGTGAGGGGTAGGTTTAGGGTTAAGGGATAGAATATATAGTTCATACAGTATAAAAATTAAGTCTATGGAGAGTCCTCATAAAGATAGTCGCACCAACATGCGTGTGTGTGTGTGTCATACCATCAGTGATTAGGGCTCTGCTGGTCAAAACCCTGCCCAACATGAACTTGGCAACAGCAAGAACGACACATGTGAAGCCACTGACAATGGAAACACTAAATAGGAAATCATCCTGACAGAGAGACAGATAATAACAAGATAAAAATTAAAACTTTAATTTTCATGTGATAGCAGAAATGTTGCAGTGATAGATTTCAAAATTGATTTCAAGAGAAAGTGTCCATATGTCAAAATCATAAATGTTCACATAAAAGCCAGAAGCCTTGAAGGCTAGTGGAAGTAAAAGAGCAATACATAGGTACCCCTTTATAAGAAAATTTAAGCAATATAATACTAGCAATATAAAAAAAAGACTTTAAGTTCTGCACCTTTGAAAGGGAATACTCAAAGCTTAAAAAGCTATTACAGATAATCCAAATGCATAAATGACCCCCATTTTCAGGTGCATCAGAGATTAACTACTGCTATTATTTGTCACTTTTGCTTCTCCATTGTATTTTCTCTTCAGACTAAGAATGTCTACTTTCCACCCACACAAAATCCAGAACCATTTCTCCCACATTTCTAATCAGACTGTCTGTTCAGTGGCCTTTATCTCTGAGTAACAGCTAAGAGCTAAATTCAGAGTCAATAGTTGAGACTTTCCTCTCATAAGCTGTAGACTGTCTAGATTAGTCTGCCAATTTAGATGAATTGGATTACACAGCTATTTAAAAAGGACACATCAGAGATTCAGAGTGGTGGCCATATCAAAGGTGCTGAAATGGAGAGGCCAGGTGATTAAATTAAAATAGTAATGAATGTTAGAAAGGAACTGCAAGACGATTGAATAAAAAAAAAGACAGGGTATTAGGGGTGGAAGCCCATTTCCTAATCATCCATCCCCAGTGGATAGATGAAATAGATGGCTTACAGCCA
The DNA here is from genome assembly GCF_025860055.1 of Xyrauchen texanus. Classification (NCBI taxonomy): domain Eukaryota; kingdom Metazoa; phylum Chordata; class Actinopteri; order Cypriniformes; family Catostomidae; genus Xyrauchen; species Xyrauchen texanus. The sequence goes on along the minus strand of NC_068293.1, from coordinate 21,124,421 downwards.
GCAGAAATTCACCATTAAAGCAGCTGCACTGCAGTGTCATTAGCTCTAATGGGGCAAAACAACATGGTCTGAATGAAAATATGAAAATGCCAATGTCTTTTCATTATCCCCTTTAAAGTTGTTGTTAAAGGAATAATTTACCCAAAAAGGTAAATGCTGTGATCACTTACTCACCCTTATCTTGTTCCAAACCTGTATGACTTTTTTCTTCTACTGTAGAAATCAGATGGAGATGTATGGCAGCTTGAAAGCCTCAGCAACCATTCACTTTCATTAAATTAAAAGGCTTGACTGAGACTGATAACTATCTACAGTTATTTCTCCCTTTGTATGATCCACAGAAGGAAGGAAGTCATACAGGCTTGGAACAACATAAGGGTGAGTAAATGTTGAGAGAATACCATTTTTTGGGTGAGTTATCCCTTAAAGATTGACTCATACCTTAGTCTTGACCCCCAAGCTGTGCTGCTGCATTATTGCAGATCCCTGAAACCTAATGTTTACCACAAACAGTGACCTGTCACTGACATCTACTGTATGTCTGCCTTCAGATTATTGCCATTTCCTTGAGTTTATTAGTATTTCAGGCTGAGGAGATGAAAACAGTGAGAAGTGCCAAGAGAAATAAATACAGAGTAAAAACACTTTGTAAAAAATGCTAAATTTAGACTTTCTCTGACTAATCACAATGAAGGTTATAAATATATATTGGAATGGAGCCAGTCTTTCATTTATTAATGGAAAATGACTAAACATGATGCTGTAACCTGAGACTGTAAAATCCACATCTGCCCTGATTTACAGTGTCTGTAGTGCACTGTAGCAGTCTCAAACATTTTCTCTGTGTCACTTGCATCATTATATTCACTGAAGGAAAAGTAAGAAATACTTAGTAATACCATGTACTATGAACTTACCACTTCAGGAAGAAGTTTGGTGGCCAGGTCATGGATGGCCTTTCCCAAAATACACATAGAGGACAAGATAAAAATCACTCCCAGGATCACACAAGCTCTGAGGATGAAAAAAGCAGAAAACTATAACATACATTCAATTAAATGCATGAGTTTTTCTGTAATATATGAATTTCACCACACAAAAAAAGTCAGTGTTTGTGTATTTTTGTCTAAACATATATCCAAATATACTGTACATCTGTTAAATAATATACATTTATGTGAGAAGCAGAATTGTGTAGATCATTTCAGAGAATCAGAATCAGAATCAGAATCAGAATCAGCTTTATTGCCAAGTATGCTTACACATACAAGGAATTTGTCTAGGTGACAGGAGCTTCCAGTCAACAACAATACAAACAATACCAAAAAAAACAGCAGCAAGGCATAGGTAATTAAAAACAAAAAAGAACACAAAATAAATAATTATACATATACGTACATAAACTCACCTTCATACATACCCACATACACACACGTAGTGCAAATCTAATACAATCTGTATATAAAGAACAAAAAACAGTATATTATGTACAGAGCAATGTAAGTAATGGCAGAAGTGGATAAGTTGGATAATATAATTTAAATTAAAATTAAACTGTGTATTGCACATAATTATTGCTCAATGGGGGTAATTTAACTGTTCATTAGATGGATGGCCTGAGGGAAAAAACTGTTCCTGTGTCTGACGGTTCTGGTGCTCAGTGCTCTGAAGCGCCGGCCAGAAGGCAACAGTTCAAAAAGGTAGTGGGCAGGGTGAGTGGGGTCCAGAGTGATTTTACCAGCCTTTTTCCTCACTCTGGAAGTGTATAGTTCTTGAAGGGAGGGCAGGGGGCAACCAATAATCCTCTCAGCAGACCGAACTGTCCTTTGTAGTCTTCTGATGTCTAATTTCGTGGCTGCACCAAACCAGACAGTTACTGAAGTGCAGAGGACAGACTCAATGACCGCTGAGTAGAACTGTTTCAGCAGCACTGGTGGCAGGTTGAATTTCCTCAGTTGGCGAAGGAAGTACAACCTCTGCTGGGCCTTTTTCACAATGGAGTCGATGTGTATCTCCCACTTCAGGTCCTGTGAGATGGTAGTGCCCAGGAACCTGAATGACTCCACTGCTGACACAGTGCTGTTTAGAATGGTGAGGGGGGACAATGTTGGGGTGTTCCTCCTAAAGTCCACAATCATCTCCACTGTTTTGAGCGTGTTCAGCTCCAGGTTGTTTTGACTGCACCAGACAGCCAGCCGTTCAACCTCCTTTCTATACGCAGACTCATCATCATCTCGGATGAGGCCGATGACAGTGGTGTCGTCTGCAAACTTCAGGAGCTTGACAGAGTGGTCCTTGGTGGTGCAGTCATTGGTGTACAGGGAGAAGAGTAGTGGGGAGAGCACACATCCCTGGGGGGCACCAGTGCTGATGGTACAGGTGGTGGAAGTGAATTTTCCCTGCCTCACAAGCTGCTGCCTGTCCGTCAGAAAGCTGGTAATCCACTGACAGGTAGAGGTGGGAACAGGGAGTTGGTTTAACTTAGTCCGGAGTATATCTGGTATGATTGTGTTGAAAGCCGAGCTGAAGTCCACAAAAGGATCCTTGCGTATGTCCCCGGTCTGTCCAGATGTTGCAGGATATGATGCAAACCCATGTTGACTGCATCATCCACAGACCTGTTTGCTCGATAAGCAAATTGAAGGGGGTCCAGAAAGGGTCCAGTGATGTCCTTCAGGTGGGCCAACACCAGTCTCTCAAATGACTTCATGACCACAGATGTCAGGGCGACAGGTCTGTAGTCATTAAGTCCTGTGATTTTTGGTTTCTTAGGGACGGGGATAATGACTGAGCGTTTGAAGCAGCATGGGACTTCACATTGCTCCAGTGATCTATTGAAGATCTGAGTGAAGATGGGGGCCAGTTGGTTAGCACAGGAACGAAGGCAAGCTGGTGAGATGCCATCTGGTCCTGGAGCCTTCCTTGTCCTTTGCTTCCGAAAGACACGGCACACATCGTCCTCACAGATCTTTAGTGCAGGTAGTGTAGCAGGAGGGGGAGGAGGGGGTTGCAGGAGGTGTTAATGGTTGTGTGAAATGAAGGTCCGAGTGCATGTGGGGTGTGAAATCGGGCCTTTCAAATCTGCAGTAAAACACATTCAGGTCGTCAGCCAGTCGTTGGTCCGCCACAGGGTTGGGGGTAGGAGTCCTGTAATTAGTAAGTTGTTTCAGGCCACTCCACACTGATGCTGGGTCGTTAGCTGAAAACTTGTTTTTCAGCTTCTCAGAGTAGCTTCTTTTAGCCACTCTGATTTCCCTATTCAGTGTGTTCCTGGCCTGATTATACAAGACTCTATCCCCACCCCTGTAAGCCTCCTCTTTGGCATGACGAAGCTGTCTGAGTTTTCCTGTGAACCATGGTTTATCATTGTTGAATGACAAAAATGTCCTAGTAGGGATGCACATATCCTCACAGAAACTGATGTATGATGTCACAGTATCTGTGAGCTCGTCCAGGTCTGTAGCTGCAGCTTCAAAAACACTCCAATCAGTGCAGTCAAAGCAGGCTTGTAGTTCCAGCTCTGCTTCAATAGTCCATCTCCTTATAGTCCTTACAACTGGCTTGGTTGATTTTAATTTCTGCCTGTAGGTCGGGAGAAGATGAACCAGACAGTGATCAGAGAGACCCAAAGCTGCACGTGGGACAGAGCGATATGCATCCTTTAATGTAGTATAGCAGTGGTCCAGTATATTCCTGTCTCTGGTGGGGCATGTAATGTGCTGTCTGTATTTGGGCAGTTCGCGTGTGAGATTTGTTTTGTTAAAGTCCCCAAGAATAATAATGACTGAGTCCGGGTATTGTTGTTCTGTGTCTGAGATTTGATCAGCCAGCTGTTGCAGCGCTAAGTTCCCAGACGCGTTTGGAGGAATGTAAACACTCACCAGAATAAACGAAGAAAACTCCCGCGGCGAGTAGAACGGCTTACAGTTAATAAAGAGCGCTTCCAGATTAGGACAGCACATCCTCTTTAGTGTTGTTACATCTGTACACCAACTTTCGTTGATGTAAAAGCATGTTCCACCACCTCTCGTTTTCCCCGTTAACTCCGCGATGCGATCCGCTCTGAACAGCTGGAAGCCCGGCAGATGTAATGCGCTGTCCGGAATGGCTTCACTCAACCAGGTTTCAGTGAAGCACAGTGCAGCAGAGTTTGAAAAGTCCTTATTAGTATGTGTGAGGAGATGTAGTTCGTCCGTTTTGTTGGGAAGAGAGCGGAGATTCGCGAGATGAATGCTCGGCAGTGCTGTTCGAACGCCGCGCTGACGGAGTTTAACCAGCGCGCCAGCTCGTCTCCCTCGCCTGCGTCTCGTAGCGCATCTAAACAACACAGCAGCGCCTCCAACTAAAATGTCCAGCAAAACGTCCGAATATTGAAAAACCGGGAAAAGATTATCTGGTATGTGCTGCTGAATGTTCAGCAGTTCGTCCCTGGTAAAACTGATTGGTAAAAGATTGCTAAACACAGGACAAACTAACAAAAACAACAAAAGAATTGAAGAGCTCCACACCGAGGCGGCCATCTGCGGCGCCATGTTGTATGACAATTCCGCCATGTTGTATGACAATACAACTTAAGAATAAATCTTAAATAATTTTATTTATTTTTACCCCATTGGAAATCGTTTTTAACTTGATTGAAGTATAAACCTAGCTACATTTCAGACTAAAGGTCTAATAACACCAAGCCTATTCTATATGCTTTGAATAAACAAACAGCCTCTTATTGTCAGTTGACCTATATATTATCTATCTTTGGCAATTTTGTGTGGCTGGTGTTGGTTCATGGTCAAGCAATAACATTTACAGTTCTCTAAAGGTGACCTGGGAACTACTATATTAACTGAATTAAATGTATTTATAAATGCTTTGCTTTTATAGTAAAGCTACAGAAAACTGAACCGCTCTGAATCTGCCCACAATACTACAGAATAGTCCAATTTCCTGTCCATGGGTGCACCTACAGAGACATGCACTTTTTCTTCAGTGTTGTTCTATAAATCTTCCTCTCTGACACATCGACCTGTGAAATTAGATTCACAAGCCCCCAGAGACAGAGGATGAATCCAGCAGCAGAAGCCTTTAACAATGTAAAGCCACCCGAATTGAGACAGTCAAGGTGAAAACCAGAAACAAGAGATGTGTGATCACTCAATATACTTGATAAATTAAACAAACATGTTCAGCCTTTAAAATGCTTTATTGAATGTCTGGCAGAATTTAGGTGATAATAATTTGATTTCAAGATGTTTAATCACAATGTCAAGTAGCTTTTGACTGATTTCCACAGACCAGGTTTTGCACTGACCAGAAAAAAATCTAATATTCATAGATCCTTTATAAATAAATATCTTTAACATCAGTCTATAAAAGAATTAGTGCTGCTATTCGTGGTGCATATATTACATAATTTATAATAATGCAAATTTTTATTGTTTTAAGAACAGACTTGTTTTTAGTATTTTTGGAAAAATGGTTGCTGAGGAAGCATTTTGCATCAGTCATTTGATGCAGGCTTTCTGCACCATGCAATGCCCTACATATCACAAACAGATTGTTTTTTTGTTTACTCACATGTATTCTCTATGGGCAGAGTGAACTGCTGCAGCGTTGCTATAGCGCCATAGCACTATAATGGAGGAAAGAACATCTAACGTTGCATCAAACTGTAAAACAACAAGGATTCATTCCTTAGTGCTATAGAGATTATAAACATCACATCAACCAATGATTGTCCTGTAGTAGTCCAATGATACATTAGTCTAAAGAAACATTCCAAGATTTGCTTTAAATAACTAAACATCGTCAGTAAACTGCTTAAATATATATATACATAGCAAAATACACACTTTCTGACATCTTAAAATGTCTAAAGAAACAAAATCAGTTTCATAAAAGAAGTCATTACATGAGGAATACAATTTCCCTTGATATTTTGATCAAGAAGTCATTGTACTATAAAAACAATACTGTGAGTTTCAGAGTTCAAAGCTTCCTATCCAGTCCAAAAAGTGCATTTATTTTTTCCACTCTACAAAAATGAATAGTTTTGAGATAGGATATTGTGACATCACAGTGTAGTGTCATTTTCATTGTCCCGCCTCCACAACATGGACGTATTCATCACGGCTGGTGAGTTGACTGAGAGACCGGCTGGGATAGTGCAAAACTGAAAGTGGTACTACTGTAACTTTAGTAGTCAGGAGTTTATCAAATGTTTGGATTTTTGGATTCATGGAAGAAATTAATTCTTAATAAGAAACTTGTAACAGTGGCAACAAATTTGGACACAGCAGTGATGGCAGTGAGTAACAAGTGTAATTATTTATCTGCCTGTGTTTATTTGATATGTAATGAATTGTATATTCAACCATTTTTATAGCAAAATAAAAGGTGTCTGCTTTTCAGTGATGTTTGCAGACATGCATTACATGTTCACTGGCAAAAAATAAACATCCTCTCACAACTTTCAACTGCTTTTATTTTCAGCAAACTTAACATGTGTAAATATTTGTATGAACATAAAAAGGTTCAACAACTAAGACATAAACTGAACAAGTTTCACAGACATGTGTGTAACAGAAATGGAATTATGTGTCCCTGAACAAAGGGGGGGGTCAAAATCAAAAGTAACAGTCAGTATCTGGTGTGGCCACCAGCTCCATTAAGTACTGCAGTGCATCTCCTCCTCACAAATCGCACCAGACTTTTGCTGTGAGATGTTACCCCAATCTTCCACCAAGGCACTTGCAGTTCCTGGACATTTCTGGGGGGAATGGCCCTAGCCCTCATCCTTCGATCCAACAAGTTACAGATGTGCTCAATGGGATTGCGATCCGGGCTCTTCGCTGGCCATGGCAGAACACTTACATTCCTGTCTTGCAATCACACACAGAATGAGCAGTATGGCTGGTGGCATTGTCATGCTGGAGGGTCATTTTGGGATGAGCCTGCAGCAAGGGTACCACATGAGGGAGGAGGATATCTTCCTTGTAATGCACAGCAATGAGATTGCCTGCAATGACAAGCTCAGTCTGATGATGTTGTTACATGTGGTCTGCCACAGCAAGGATGATCAGCTGTTCTTCCTGTCTACCTGTAGTGCTGTCTTAGGCGTTTCACACTACGGACATTGCAATTTATTGCCCTGGACACATCTGCAGTCCTCATGCCTCCAAACAGCATGCCTCAGGCATGTTCACGCAGATGAGCACGGACCTGGGCATCTTTCTTTTGGTGTTTTTCAGAGTCAGTAGAAAGGTCTCTTTAGTGTCCTACGTTTTTATAACTGTGAGCTTAATTGCCTACCGTGTAAGCTGTTAGTGTCTCAATGACCGTTCCACAGGTGCATGTTCATTCATTGTTTATGGTTCATTGAACAAGCATGGAAAACATTGTTTAAACCCTTTACAATAAAGATCTGTAAAGTTATTTTGATTTTTACAAAATTATCTTTAAAATAAAATTTCCTGAAAAAGAGATGTTTCTTGTTTTTTTGTGCAAAAAAGTTTAACTAACATTGTGAGTGAAACTCAAGGAAGAAAAAAAAAAATATATATATATATATATAAATATAATGACCCCTTTAATGTACCTCTAAAAGGCTCCAACATGCCACAGATTTACCTAAATAAATTAACTTCATGAGATTTCATGACAAATAATCCATAACAATATAGATTACTTACAGCAAATCCAAATGCTGATGCACTGTGTCTCATGAAGGATACAGCTAGAGGAGAGCAAAACAAGAATAGGAAGAGAGAAAATGTAGCTATATTAATATAGCACTTTATAGCATTGACTAATGTACCTTCTGTTGGATGTTATTTTGTTTGTTCTTTTTCTTTTTTTAAATGATTAGCATGAAGTCGTTTTTGGCTACAAAACATTTCAATTTGATTTCGTCATGTTTTTTAACATTGACAATACCATGTTATTCCCTGAAGTGTAAATAGCATGGTATACGAATATAATCATTCAGTGACATATTGTATTAAAGTACCATCTGTATTACCATGATACTACCTTTGTATAATGGTATCAGCACAGTACTTTTTAGGGAAATCAATGAGTCACAAAAAATGTATATCTCTAATTGTTTTTCTTCCACTAAAAATCTCATTATTATACAGAAATCTGAAATGTGCCTTTAAGACCACATTCCTTTTTCTCAAAATTGTGAAATTCTCTATACATCCAAGTTTAAAATCACATTCCTTTAATAAACTGAATTGAAGAGAAACTGAACAGCAGAAAAGCAGAGTCTTTAACAGTCTTTTTGACGGGCCAATTCAGTGTTGGTCAGCAGAGGGCATCAGACAATGCTTCTGGAAAGATTAGAAAGGAATTGTTACTGTTGTGAAACAGTAGTGTTTCAGATTCACTAAAATATTGTGAAGTAATTTAAAATGTCATTTGGTAACACCTAATTTAAAAAAAAATGTATTCAAGTAAAACATTTTTAATATGACTGAATATGGTTTTTACAGTGTAAAGAAAATTACTTCAATGATCAGCTCTGAGCCGAAACCTATAGTATCCCAAGTGTTCACATGGAAGAATGACCACATTTTGTCTAATGTACAATGTTGTACTAAAATTCAGTACTACTCTTTATTAATATAGAGTAACTTAGGGAGGGCTTGGGTAGCTCAGTGAGTATTGACATTGACTACCACCCCTGGAGTCATGAGTTCGAATTCAAGGTGCGCTGAGTGACTCCAGCCTGGTCTCCTAAGCAAACAAATTGGCCGGTTGCTAGGGAGGGTAGAGTCACATGGGGTAACCTCCTCATGGTCCCAATTAGTGGTTCTCACTCTCAATGGGGCACATGATAAATATTGCGAGGATTGCGGAGAGTAGCATGAGCCTCCAAGTGCTGGGAGTCTCCTCGGTGTCATGCACAACGAGCCACATGATAAGATGCACGGATTGATGGTCTCAGAAGCAGAGGCAACTCAGACTAGGTGAGTAACCGAGCCACCGCAAGGACATACTAAGTAGTGAGAATAGGGCAATCCGAATTGGGGAGAAAAAGGGAGAAAATTTAAAAATATATAGAGTAACTTACATGTTAGACACAATAGGGTCAGTTATTTTGCTTTGAAACCAAAAATCGTTCCCAACGCAGCTAAAGCAGGGTCAATTGGTGATGACAAGCAATGCACAGACTGTAAGCTTATTTGGAATGCCACTAACAAAGACAAGCAGAGTGATACAAACAGTAAAGAGCTCCGGTGCTATTACTGTACTGTATGTTAAATATCATAACTCAATTAGATAAGTGGACCTGAACTAACAGTGTAATGAATTGAAAAAGGCCGCCCACTGTGCTCTTACAGAACTCTTTTGACAAAGCTCTCTGACTATGGAGATGTTTGGCTCTCCACTTTACCAGCCATGAGCTTAAATTTGTGAAGCTCTATTTGCTGCCCCCTCTTGGGTTGAGAACCTCTCACTGTTCTATTGATCTCTAACTTTAAAAACTGACTCTAACACCATGTGTCATAGCAACAGAGGGGCTAGACACCACATGATATCTTCCACTGTGCTCCTCCCTCTGCCTCTTTGTCTTGAACAGATTTGACCAAAACCAAAAACCTGGATCTGTTGTTATGTATGGAAACAAATGTAGGGATTTTTGTTTTCTTGTTTTCCAGCAAAAAGTTGGACTGACGAAGGCAGTAACCTGCAGTTGTTACCTTAAAGCGATAGTTCACCCAAAAATATAAATTATCTTCATTTACTCATGCCATCCCATATGTGTATGACTTTCTTTCTTCTGCAGAACACAAATTAAAACATTTTGTAAAAATATATTTTAGCTCTGTAGGTCCTCACAATGCAAGTGAATGGGTGTCAAAAAATGTTATGCTCGGAAAAGCACATAAAGGCAGCAAAAAAGTTATCCATATGATTCCAGTGTTTTATCTCCAGAAGTGATATGATAGGTGTGGGAGAGAAACAGATGAATATTTAAGTAACTTTCCCTGCCCATTAGGGGGTTATATGCATGAAGAATGTGAATCACCAAAACCACAAGAAGAATGTGAAAGTTAATGTGGAGATTGACTGAGCGGGGAGCAGAATTTATAATAAAAAAGGATTTAAAAATGATCTGTTTCACACCCACACCTATCATATCGTTTCAGAAGACATTGTTCCCCTTCTGTCGCTCTCTCCACGTTGTGTCAGAGAAGCGACACTAGGGGTCTCTCTTGAGCGCCGATATTCACCTCTGAACTATGAAAAAAGGCCAATGAGAGTTGGCAACCAGTATTTGCATGTCCCGCCCCCGGACATACGGGTATTTAAGCGGCGCAAATACGGGAGTTCATTCAGAAAATGTCTTCGGAGCCGATGGTCATGTTTGCAGACTGCTGCATTTACACACCGAGTTCCTGCTATCCTCTGCTGCATGCTGTTGGATTCTACGGCGCACAACAGCGGCTTTCTCCTGTTTGCACGGCTGTGCACTTCCTGCCCCTGAGCGCATCGACAGTTGCAGATAAGAAAGATCTCTCACGAGTTCTTTCATTCATAAAAGAGTGATTTTATTTAAAAGAGTAATTTCCTCTAAAAGAGCAAAAAACACAGCGGCGTTGAACGTCCTTTTAAGGACGCGTCTTTATAAAGATGCCTTTCCGCCCCTGTGTTGTTCCTGGATGCGGTAGAGTACTCTCCGCTTCCGACGGCCACAGGCGTTGTCTCGTGTGTCTGGGCAGTGATCACACTGAGGCTGCGTTTGTGGATGGTTCATGTTCTCATTGCGAGAACATGACCATGACAACGTTAGCGATCGCGGCTTGCTTACAACCGTAAGCAAGCCACTCCAGCCGCCCCCCGCGTCGCTCCTTCTTCCCACGGGATTGAGGACGATGCGGCTGGCGATGGAGGCGATTCGGGGATGGCAGCAGGTGCAGCTCCGCCGGGTACGCCCCCTCGGACCACCCGCGCCCCGGCACGCTCGTTGACTCCCGTCCCCGCTCGAGGTGGCGGCGACTCGCCTCACAGCCAGTCTGCCTACCCTCTTGCGATGGAATCAGATGAGTTCGCCGCGACATCAGAGGGTGTGGGCTCTGATGCTGAGGGTTCCTCTGGGCTGCCGCCTTCGGGCTTGCATGCCCAGGAGGAGGCCGACGCACAGATGTCCGATATGCTTTCCCGGGCAGCCAACAGCGTGGGCCTGGATTGGAACCCTCCATCCTCCCCACAGCCATCACGGCTGGACGATTGGTTCTTGGGCGTGAGGCGCTGCTCACAGCCTCGCCCCCGGTTCCTTTCTTCCCGGAGGTGCATGATGAGCTGACGTCTTCGTGGAGAGCACCCCTCTCCACTCGTCGCACCGCCACCTGCTCATCCGCCCTCGCCACCCTCGACGGCGGAGCGTGCCACGGGTACACGGAGATCCCCCAGGTGGATAGAGCTGTTGTGCTCCACTTATGTCCCGGAAGCACTACCACCTGGCAGGGCCGCCCTGTACTCCCTTCCTGGTCCTGTAGAGCAACATCCTCGCTCACCGCGAAGGCCTACAGCGCTACCGGACCTGCAGGTTCCGCCCTGCATGCCATGGCTCTCCTGCAGGTCCACCAAGCCAAGGCAATTCGCAACATGCACGGGGGTTGCCCTGATCCCGACACGCTGCAGGAACTGCGCTCAGCGACCGACCTCACCCTGAGAGCGATGAAGGTCACAGCGCAGGCATTCGGGCAGGCGATGGCCACTCTGGTGGTCCAGGAACGTCAGCAATGGCTGGACTTGGTTGAGATGCGTGAAGCTGACAAGACTCGCTTCCTCAACGCCCCTGTCTCCCAGTTCGGCCTCTTCGGCGACACCGTTGAGGACTTTGCCCAGCAGTTCTCCCTGGTGAAGAAGCAGACGGAGGCCATTTCGCACATCATGCCGCGCCGCAAGCTTGCCGCCACGGCCCAGGCCCCACCTGCTCGCCGAGGGCGTCCTCCCGCGGCCAGAAGACCTTCTGCTCCGCCCCAACCTGGGCCCAGCTCTCAGCCCCGGCGTCGAGCAAACCGCAGGAAGCGTACGCCCCCTGCCTCACGGACCCCTTCGAGGACCCGGAAGGCTCCCAAGCGTCCCTGAGACAGCGGACCCAGAGGACGAGAAGTTAGCTCCGGAGGTGGTAAGACCACTCCGTCCCCCGGTGGAGGGCCGGGAGGAGAATCTTTTGTTTTTTCATTTGCCGCACCCCCTGACGGGGGCTGCGGTACCCAAATTCTCAATAAAAGAGCTATTTCCTTTACCTCTGGGTCACATGGCCCGCAAATGCCGTTCTCACGGCACTTTGCTTTCAGGCCTCAACAGTCTCGGCGCCCAGGATGCGGTGCTTCCGCCCTCAGCCCCACGACTGTTCCCCGGCCGGCCGGTTCAGACGAGTCCAGAGGACGCCAGCATCAGACCTCCTCCTCAGTCACGAACCCGCCCCCTGCCGGGTGCGCGGAACAAGGTAAGTGCTTTGAGTTTATTCTCAGCACCAGAGCCTCGGGACGCCACAGCGCCTCCCGACGCCGCGTTACCTGTTCCGCACCGCTGCGAAGCCCCGCCGGGTACGTCCAAAATACTCGTCCCCTTGGTGCCCCTAGCACGGAGCTTAGAGGCATGGCTTTCACTGCCCAGCTCGTCACGGTGGCTGCACCGGACCATCCGACTCGGTTACGCAATTCAGTTTGCCAGGTCTCCGCCCCCCTTCGTGGGCGTTCGTTCCTCCGCAGTGCACGGCGAACATGCCCACTCCCTGCGTGAGGAAATCGCCTCCCTTCTAATCAAGGACGCGATAGAGCCTGTCCCTCCGACCGAAACGAAGAAGGGTTTCTACAGCCCTTACTTCGTTGTACCCAAGAAAGGCGGCGGCATACGACCGATCTTGGACCTGCGAGTTTTCAATCGGACCTTGTCCAAACTCCCGTTCAAAATGCTTACCCAGAAACAAATTCTATCTGGCGTCCGGCATCTAGATTGGTTCGCAGCGGTAGACCTGAAGGACGCGTACTTCCACGTCTCAATTCGCCCTCGGCATCGACCCTTTCTATGGTTCGCGTTCGACGGCCAGGCGTATCTGTACAAGGTCCTCCCTTTCGGCCTGTCTCTGTCCCCTCGCGTCTTCACGAAGGTCGCAGAGGCGGCTCTTGCCCCGCTACGAGGAGCGGGCATAAGCATACTCAATTACCTTGACGATTGCCTCATTTTGGCCTCCTCGCAGGAATTACTATGTGCACACAGAGACCAGGTGCTTGAACACCTCGGCCGTTTAGGGTTTCAGGTCAACTGGGAAAAGAGCAAGCTCACCCTGGTCAAGAGCATCTCTTTTCTCGGTTTGGAGTTAGACTCAGTCTCAATGACAGCACGTTTCTCCAACGAGCGTGCTCAGTCAGTGCTGGAATGCCTCGCTTCTTTCGAACCAGGCACTTTGAAACGTTTCCAACGGCTCCTGGGGCATATGGCATCCTCCGCGGCAGCCGCGCCACTGGGGTTGATGCATATGAGACCACTTCAGCATTGGCTCCAGACTCGAGTCCCGAGACGAGCATGGCGCCACGGCACGCACGGCGTGGAAGTTACCCCCGCCTGCCGCCAAACCTTCAAACCCTGGACAGACCTCTGCTTTCTACGGGCAGGAGTACCCTTGCAGCAGGTGTCCCTCCGCGTTCTGGTTACAACCGACGCCTCCAAATTGGGTTGGGGCGCCGTGTGCAACGGGCGCGCAGCCGCAGGCCGGTGGAACCGAGGCCCGCTGCGCTGGCACATCAACTGCCTAGAGCTGCTGGCCGTTTTTCTTGCCCTGAAGAAATTTCTTCCGTTGATTCGTGGCAAGCATGTCCTAGTCAGGACAGACAGCACCACGGTGGTGGCCTACATAAACCGCCAAGGCGGAGTACGCTCCCTCCACATGTCACAGCTCGCCCGTCGTCTCCTCCTTTGGAGTCAGCAGCGACTGGAGTCACTGCGCGCCACTCACATCCCCGGCAACCTCAATGTGATAGCGGACGCGCTGTCAAGGCAAAACTTGCCCGGCGGAGAGTGGAGGCTCCACCCCCAATCGGTCCAGCTGATTTGGGACAGGTTCGGCAAGGCCCAGGTAGACCTGTTTGCCTCCCAGGAAACCTCCCACTGTCCGCTCTGGTATGCCCTCACAGAGGCTCCCCTTGGGACAGATGCTCTGGCGCACAGCTGGCCCGCGGGGCTGCGCAAGTACGCTTTCCCCCAGTGAGCCTTCTTGCACAGGTGCTATGCAAGGTCAGGGAGGACAAGGAGCAAGTCACTCTGGTGGCCCCCTACTGGCCCAACCGGACGTGGTTTTCGGATCTCACGCTCCTCATGACAGCCCCTCCCTGGCGAATTCCCCTGAGGAAGGACCTTCTTTCTCAGGGACGGGGCACGCTCTGGCATCCGCATCCAGACCTCTGGAATCTCCACGTCTGGTCCCTGGACGGGACGCGGAGGATCTAGCCGGCCTACCTTCGGCCGTCATAGACACTATTAACCAAGCCAGAGCCCCTTCGACCAGGCATCTTTACGCCCTGAAGTGGCGTCTGTTCGCGGACTGGTGTTCTTCCCGAGCCGAAGACCCGCAGAAGTGCGCAGTTAGGTCAGTGCTCGTGTTTCTTCAGGAGAGGCTGGAGAGGAGGCTGTCCCCCTCCACCCTCAAGGTGTATGTTGCCGCTATCGCGACCCACCACGACACGGTAGACGGCAAGTCTCTTGGTAAGCACGACTTAATCGTCAGGTTCCTAAAAGGTGCCCGGAGACTCTGTGTTTTCCTTAGGCAGTTACAGCTGCCTCGGGTGCCGTGCTGTATGCTTCCCCCCTCTGCGAGGCTGGATCTACCACCGCACTACTGTTCCGCATAAGACCTAAGTATAGGCCATGCGATGTATTTGCCACTCAAAATTTGCCTCCCCTCCCGGGTAGGTGTGGCCCGCTCTAATAAGGGCTAAGACCCCCTTCCCTCAATGCGTGTAAGGGCCCCAGCCGTAGTTGCTCTATGCGAGAAACATAGAGAGAAAAGAGGCCCAGCCAGGCTGGCCCGTTCCCATGTTGGCGGCCGTCACCTTGTTCCCCCTCCAGGGTAACGATAAGGAATCCTGATGGCTTAAATGGGGTATTGGGAAAGGGTACGTGCAGCCTGATACAGTTGGTCGTTCTGCACGTAGGAATACCTGCTCGCTCCAGTATCAGCGGATCACGTACACGGCTCAGCGCATGGCTCTTTTTAAGTGGACCCCTAGTGTCGCTTCTCTGACACAACGTGGAGAGAGCGACAGAAGGGGAATGTCTAGGTTACGTATGTAACCTCCGTTCCCCGATGGAGGAACGAGACGTTGTGTCTCCCCTGCCACGTCGCTGAGCCGAGCCCCTGTTGTGGCCGGACCATTTCCGGCTCCTCAGAAAAATCCTGAATGAACTCCCGTATTTGTGCCGCTTAAATACCCGTATGTCCGGGGGTGGGACATGCAAATACTGGTTGCCAACTCTCATTGGCCTTTTTTCATAGTTCAGAGGTGAATATCGGCGCTCAAGAGAGACCCCTAGTGTCGCTTCTCTGACACAACGTCTCGTTCCCTCCATCGGGGAACGGAGGTTACATACGTAACCTAGACGTTTTAACCACTAGAGACGTATGGACTACTTTTACGCTGATTTATGTGATTTTTGGAGCTTACATTGTATGGACCAAAAGAGCTGAGAAATTATTCTAAAATTCTTAATTTGAGTCCAGCAGATGAAAGAAAGTCATACACATCTGGGATGGCATGAGGGAGAGTTAATAATGAGAGAATTTTCATTTCTGAGTGTACTATCCTTTTAAGGTGCTATTTCTACCTGATCTAACCCTTTTTGTTGGTGCAACCTAATGTAGTCCAGTTATGTCAGACATGTTAAACAATATATTTTTACCTTGAATAAAACAGTTATTTTAGATGTTACCACATTAAGCGCATATTTTAGGCTAACATGTTTTCAGTGTAATATTAATTAACAGAATACCTGCAAAGTGCAAATAATCCTAAAAGCCCTAAACGTGTGTAATTATTTGCTGATAAAATGCATAAACTTGGAAAAAGTTGTGCAAATATGGACAAAAATCAAGTACTATACAGGTATCTGCTAAAAAAAAATTCTATAAAAACTGTTTTTCTTTTTTCCAAATACACTTCCCAGAATGCATATTGGCCTATATGTACAGTATAAAATACTTTCTATATAAATCTCTGCACACCATAGGCATGAATGTGTAGATCAAAGAATCCAGCTTTATGTCAGTGTAGTATAGGGAACACGCCTGAAGAAGTAGGTCAAGAAAAGTGTAAATGCCTCTAGTCTCCCATATTAGTTCCAAATTAAGTATTAACCTGTAAAACACAAAAGGATTTGTCATTCTCTGCTGTCTCTCATAAAGGCTCCATTGGAGATTTGAGGTTGGCGCAGACAATTGACAAAAAGCAGCTTTGACTCAGAGAAACTACTGCAAACTTAAAGTTAGAACTCAACACTGCAACACAGACAAATATTCTGTCAAAACCCACACCGCTCTTTTTCTGACAAAGCTAAATGAGATGAGACTCACAGCTAGGTGTTTGCTAACAAGACACAAGGCAACTAGAGCAAGAGAGTAAGAGAGAGAGAGTAAGATGGCTGGCACATCTATTCTGGTTCTCACTTTACCTCAATTTCACTTTCAATTGAAACTGTCTCAGGTGTATGGTCAGGCTTGCTGTACTTAGTGAATATGACAAAGTTTAATTAGAAAACATCTGTAATTGTTTCTGCATTTTTACATCTAATCAGGGAAAAAACAATTATCAGGTTAAAATAGCATGTTACCACTCACATTTTAAATTAATCTTTTCACTGAAAGACTCTTTGTAATGAATGAGCAATGGTTGGAGAACCCCTCTCTCAGTGCTTGGGGCTGATAATGGCCACCACTCCACACCACAGTTTCATCACACTAATCCCTGTCTCGAAAGAACTGAGCTGACTGGGGATGTCGTTCTCTTACAAGACTGTGTTTGCAGTGAATTTCAATGGAGAGTAGGGACATCAGTGAAATAGAAAGTGGATTTTTGTCCTACCTGCTTTCTAATTATTTGATTTCACAGAGAGAGTGGAATTGATTTGCTTTGAAATTTCACCATCAAATATACATGTCAAAGCTTTACTTTTTATTTCAGGTTGTGATTGACTTGACATGTCATGATGGGTAATGTCATGATTCTTTTTTATAATAACTGACGGTTGTACAGAGCAGCTAATTCTTTGCTTTGAGAAGAAAGGAAATAATCTGCCATCCATTTTCTGACTGTGGAAATATATTTAGAATGGACTGACTCATTTGTCACCCAGTGTCTTACTTGTTCTGGTGCAATCTATTTGCAATCAATTTTTGAAGCACCACAGAAAGTGATATTTTGAAAGACTGTAGGCTAATTTGCAATGCAACTGAATGCAAACTCTTCAAGAAGTAGCCACGCTAAGGCACAGTAGCTATCACAACAATTCTCTTCCTCTGCTCTGCTGCAATATGTTGTCTTTAATAATTCACGTCCAGGGACATTTAACAAATGCAGAGTAGAGTTTACCACACTCTCAGCTCCAGTGCGGCTAACCAGCCTGATCTCACAGTGAACTCAAAAGAGTAGGTCAACTTTTCTTTAGCAAAAATTGGTATATGCCGAACGAAAATGAAAATGCTGCCCCTAGTGGCCAAGGCGGGAAGTGTCATAGAGCGTATAGACATGGGTGAGCTTTGTTTATGTCCAGGAGAGGTTGCCAAAAGCTAGTTGTGAATCAAGTTCTTTTCAGCTGTACAGAATGTAATACAATGAAGAGGAATGCATATTTTATGGACTCTACCCCCCAACCCAAACCTAAACCTAACCAGAAGTGGAGTAAAATTAAATGTTATGGGGAAAAGTGCAACCTCCAATTCATGCTCATCATTGATTATGCAAACATGATTACCTCCTGGTTTCAACGTGGATAGGAACCTGGGTCTCTCACCCTTCTAATGCAACACGCTGCCAATAGAGCTACTTTGAAAAGTAAATACACTGTAACCGATGCAAAAATATCTGGTTGGAAATGCCTCATGTCAGTGAGTTGGCATACTGTCGCTAATCTTAGAGTTCCAGAACTTTTGGAAACAGCATGCAGACTTCTTGTGTGATCGTGTTGGGCTAACCTCCCCTGTCATCAAATTTGGGAAATGTTTAAAAATTGTGGGTGGATAAAAAGCTCCAGTGTTTTTTAAAGGAATAGTTCACCCTATGTCATAATTTTCTCACCAGTATGACATCCCAGATGTGTATGACTTTCTGTCTTCTGTTGAACATAAATTAATTTTTAGAAGAATATCTCAGCTCTGTAAATCCATACAATGAAGTGAATGGGTACCAAAATTTTGGTTAAACCATTATCTTCAGAAGCTATATTATAGGTTTGGGTGAGAAACAGATCACTTTCACATTCTTTTTCTTGTTTTTTTTGTGATTAAAAAACAAGAAGTTATTCTGGAAAGGAGGAAGAATATCTAGGAAAAAATTAATAAAATATTAATCTGTTTCTCAGCCACACCTATCACATCACTTCTGAATATATGGATTAAAACACTGGAGTTGTATGGATTACTTTTATGATGTATTAATGTGCTTTTTGGAGCATCAACATTTTGGCACCCATTCACTTGCATTGTATTGACCAAAAAAACATTTAAATATCCTTCTAAAAATCATAATTCGTGTTCAGAATTGTCATTTTTGTGTTAAATGTCCCTTTAACAAATGGGCTCATCTAAGCTGTAGTTTCCGGGTGAAGTTACCATAGAGTGGTGCCAAAAGCAAGTTGTATTTTTAGATTTAAATCATGTAATACAGTCAACAGGATATTTAATCAGCCATAGCCCCAAACCCAGGGCTGGACTGGTAATTTGGCTTACCAGGTATTTTCCCGGTGGGCCGACGCACTTTAGGGCCGACCAGGTGCGGACTGTCCATCGGGAGAACCGAGGGGTCCGGTCGGTTGGCCGCGAAACAGGCCAAAAATGAGCCGCCGCATTATGCAGAACGGACCACAAAACGGTTTTGTGATATGCAAAAAAATGACATAGCAATGGCCAGTTGCTATGTAAAATCCCAGGTTGATTTTTCTTCCCAGTCCCCATTAATTATGTGAACGCAATTACTTCCTGGTTTACATGAGACCACAATCGCAGATTGTCTCGCAACACCCTATCAGTGAAATCAGGAAATGATGTCACAGTTCAGTCAACTTTGAAGGGCTTGGTAGTTTGTGCATTCAGGTGGTGCTATCAGCAAATTAGAGTCGTGATGATGTCATTTTCTTGTGGCTCCAGAGTGACCAATCACATTGCATTCATTGTTCAGGTCAAATCAATTCCATTACTAATTTAATCCTAGGGGAACAGGAATACAGCATTTCCAAACAGCTTACAGTGTTAGCAGGTTTACCCAGAAGGAATAAGGCACTCTGCTTGTCACCTACAGCACATCCATACAGTAGCTGTAAATTACACCATGGCTTTCAATGGAACATTTGTACTTCTAAGACATTTTTTCAGCACAATGAGGGCTGCCTGATTTGACTCCTACCCACTAAATGCTGACAAATTAGGAAATGAATGGCCATGAAAGAGAACAAATAAACTGACAAAATGTAGTGAACCAGTTTATCAGTTACTTATTACCTCTGAGTGTTGAAGACAAATACTAACAGCGACTTGATATCTGGAAAACAACAGATCTCAGTATCTCATGGTAAAACTCCCTAGAGGAAGTATGACCATGTTTAGACCTGGTATTAAGCTGTGTTTTTGGTGATCTGAAAACATGTGTTAAAACATGGCTAAACACAGGTCTAATCAGGGTCTAAAATGTTTTGAGATCGGATCTCAAAAACAACATACAAAGGTAGCCAGGTAGTCAATATAGGTAGTTACTGTAGTCCCTTATAAGCATTGAGTGGGGGGAATGATGCACCCCCTTTAGTGGCGCCCCTATGTGTTGCATACCTTGCATATATGTTTTTTGCACCTCTGCACAAGATGCATCATAATACCTAGTGTAAGCAGGGTTCATGAGTATTGTTCACAATAATGTGACAATTTCTTCTCACATGGGATAGTCTGTAATTCGTTATGTAATCAGATCAGTATTCAACTGTGTGCTTGACTCTGAGAATTTGATCTACACAAGAATTTACACATTACACAGACTTAGCTAATACATAAAAAAAAAAATTCCCTAGCATTATTCATAGAAATGTATTCCCTCCTGAAGGACCAACATGCTCTAAACCACACGACCGGCTTGCCTTCAAAACCTCAGCATCCCTGTGGTTCTGTAGGTTCCAGAGCCCTGATCTAGGTTGATTTATTGAGGTTACGCTCACAGAACATGCAGCTCACGTCTGAGCTCGGCTTCCAGGGGCCCCTTGAGACTGGAGACGCCCAGCCAACATGGCCGGTCGAGCACATTTGCTTGGCTGCTGTTGCCCTGCTAGCAGGACAAGCACTGCACCTGCTTTCTGCTGCAGAACGCTATCACATTTATACTGATATAGCTTCAGTAAGTATCAGAATAAGACTATTACTAATGCAGTTTAATGGTTTGTTAAATGTTTCAAGGCATTTAGATTTAATACTTTGTCTGTGAAACATGTGGATTGGCAAGCCCACTGAAGCATCTGCTCCCTCAGCCAATGCTAACTCTCACGTTAACACCCCAGTGGTCTTCTTTGGCTTAACTATATGAATTCTGCAGAAGTGAAAAGATGAATGTCACTCAGTGTACACAGTAAACTTGTTAAATTAGAATAAATATATGTTAATTATTTCTGGAGGAAAGAAACTTGTAAAATATTTATGTTTATATTTTAAAGGAATAGTTCACTCAAAAATGACAATTGTGTCATAATTTACTCACAATTTCTGCCATGGAGCAAAAAATTAAGTAGGCAGACTTTTTGTAGATCATGGAAGTGAGAAAGTCATACGTGGTTGGAACAACATGAGTGTAAGTAAATAATGACAGAATATTATTTTTGTGTAAACTATCCCTCGAAATGGAGCTTGTGACCATGTGTGTCTAAAATGCAATATGAGCAAATTAATATCCTTGACATTTCTGACTGACAAAAAAACTGCTAGATACTGAATAAAATATAATTATTTGTTTTTCTCTCCTTCCGTTGAAATGCTGTTAGACTTCTCTGACTCATTCCCCATTTTCTTATTCCACCCCCAAAATCCCCTAAGCATTTCTGGATGGAGACTTGCAGAGTGCCATGAGAGAAACAGATATGGTGGATGACAAATCTTTCTGATATAATCTATTACATTAACGATTTCTGTTCAAACTACTACTTCTACTACTTCAGTTTCTACTTTGTTGATATAGTGACTTCATATTACTCAAAAGCCTATTAGACTGTGCCATGGTGGAAACTGTAATTTCATCACAAAATTTTGAATTACATTGAAATATATTTAAAAATAAAGCTTACAATATTGTGGCTTGAAATGTATTATACTGAATTTCAATGGCTTAAATGCACTCTCACATACACTCATGCTGAAGCTAATGATCATATTTTGATGCTTTTTTTCCCACTCTAAATTAGTATTGCCTTTAGACTGAGGCACAGGCTGAAAGCTGACCAGATGACATGTTTTAGGAACGTCTGCCTGGCTGCCCTGAGCATGTACACATGCCTTGTTCCATGGCGACAGGTTACCAAAGGAGCAGCTGTTCATGTACATGTTCTAACATAAGCAGGACAAGAGTTTTTGAGGGTTGAGGGGCTCAAGTGAAAAAAAGGGCACTTCTCCTAATTATTTATTTAAAGAAAAGTTTTAAACAAAATGTTAAATATATTAACACAACGCTGACTTCCTTACCAGTTTATTTTAACTCCATCACACTCGCGCAATTGTTTCAAACCCAACAGATTATAAATAATAAACAAATAATTTGTTTATTTTGCACAAGGCAATAAATCATAAAAATGTTTTTGGTGTTATTGGAATATACCATATGCTTTATGTGTGATATGCTTTAGTTATTTTGTTTATCCTTTTCACCTGCAGTGCCTTGTCAAATGTATGCAAATTAGTGCATTTTAATTAGTTAACGCCTAATTTGCATATCAATATGGTGATTGTGATGACGTTATTAGACATAAATTGTATGTATTCACCTGATAGTGTCTCCATTAAGTATAGTACATTAGCCTGTATGGCCATGATATATTGCCTTAGCTAAGCTTTAGCTAACTTATTACATTAGCTAGTAGCTCATGAGTCATGCATGTTAGCAAGACACAAGTTAACTATATTTGTCGTTTGGCTTTTGGCTAATTAGCTGTAAAGTCGAGGCACTGGTAGCTTAGTATTTTGTTCATCAACACTCACCTCCACATAAGCCAAGAAAAACACAACTGGGATAGGAGCTGGGAGGGGCTGCTGCCTGCCCGTCTGCCTGTCTGTGTGTCTGATGCACCGATGTGTGCTGCACTGCTGCGCAGAGATGCGGAGAGAGAGAGAGAGATGGAGAGAGAGAGAGAGAGAGAGAGAGGGGAGGGAGGGCATCGGAATCGGATCTCCCGACCTGATATTCAGATTTGTTTTTTTATGAATATATTTGTTTGACATGGAAGCTATGTGCAAACAGGAATTCCCTGAATGAATATATATATATATATATATATATATATATATATATATATATATATATATATATATATATATATATATATATATATATTATGGCTGTCAATCGATTCAAATTTTTTATCGAATTAATTACATGGTGTCCCATTTAATCGAATATAAAAATATTTGCTGAGAAAGCTCCTCATATAACAATAATTCAATATATAATGATGAAATAATGATACATAGTTATCCTTAAATATTTTACAATTATATATATATATATATATATATACAATTTAAAAAAAAATCTGATAATTAAAATGCATTACATTCCTGGGGCTGAAGAGTTACTCATTGATAAGACCATTCAAAAAGCAGCTTTAGAATACAATGTATTGTTTACTACCATATTTTTGAACATAAACCAATCATTCACATATAGTTCACAGCAATCCATTTCACAAGTGAATTTGTCAATCTGTTGTAGATTTATTATGAGGGCTTGTTTAAGGACCCGTCAATTTACATCTGCTTCAGACATGCTTCTGTAGTGTCTCGGGTGCGTCACATCATAAACATAAAATGTTTAGGTCACTGTGTCAAGTTAAATATAGTTTAATACTTAGAACACATCTTGAGATCCCTTAGTTCGGATTTGCGCTCCATCAAGTGCTTTGAACGCAAGAATGTGTTTTCTTCACTGTATAAACTGCGCATTGCCACACAGCTGAAGTTTCACTTACTGCCATCTGGAGTAAACAGGTGGTACTACAAGCTTGCATTTCTCAGGAATCTTCAATATTACAATCGCATTGCGATTAATGGCATTTTTAAGGCATTATTTTTAGTCAAATTAATAGTAAGGAATTAACGCGTTAAATCGACAGCCCTAATATATATATATATATATATATATATATATATATATATATATATATATATATATATATATATATATATTCATTTATTTATAAAAAAAAAAGCATCCCACAAAAAAGGTCACTTTCTCTCGAGGAACAAAAAGGGCAGGTGCTCAAGCCCCCTTTGATGTCTAAGTGTGCACGTGCCTGCTTTCATGCATCTAGAAAGCACCATTGCTTTTTATAGGGTAACAAGATTAGTGCTGAAACATTTCATGTCTTGTTCTAAACCACTTTTTAATCTGTGTACAGTTTACTGCTTTATGTATAGTATCAGATAGAAAAAAAAAACCTAATTCTACTTTAATCCTTTTTAATCAATATCCCACTAGCAAGAGCACTGTTGAACTGTTTATCAGCACATCTCTGATTCGGCCGTAAATGTGATTTTGCTTTTATCTCTAAACAAGATGTTGATGTCAGGTAATTTACATTCTACACACATTATTGCCAGTTATTTGTGTATTTGTAGTCTATTTTTGCTCTGCTAACAGAAATAGTTCCAAACAAAGCTAAAGCAGAATGAACCGTTGCATGTCACTGAGGAACACACAAGCTGGCAGCAGTGGCGTAACTAAAGGCAGTGCAGGGTGTGTAGCCACACTGGGGCTCGGGGAGAGAGGGGGTCCGAAATGGTACAACAGAAACAACTGCGAGCCTGGCGGAACACCCCCCGCCACCCATTCCCACTAGTGGCAGCATGTGTGAAACACCTCATACACAGGCCTGCAAAGTGAAAGAAAAATCAAAAAAGTGTCCCAATGCTGTTAAGCCAAATATTGGTACTCTTGGTGCAATAAGATTACAGGGCTCATAAACGATTCATAAACTGCATTTGCCAATTGCCATACAGGAACACGAACAGTTTTGAGGTGCCTGTCTTGTTCCTTTCAGCCTAAATGTTCTGGTAGGAGGACTCAGCACCAAGGCTTAATGTGTTTAGACAGGTTTGAAATGGAGAGATGGCATATGCATGGAGAGACAGGTTACAGGTCTAGCAGAAAACATACAATTCATTTAGCAAACCCTTTCTTAATGTTTTCGCAGGTCGAGGGACAGAAATATGAAATACTCTGCAGAAATACTCTACAACAGTGAGAACAAAACAATAAATGGTTATGGTCATCATATTGGCCACAGGCTGTTGAACAAAGTATTGATCAAATATGAGAACGTTGATTTTGAAATGAACTGAAATGACTTTGAAATGAGTGAACTGAATTGAAAATGTCATCAATAATTTTCATTTTAAAGGAGGACCCCCAACACCTCCAGCCAACTTCCCTTCACCCCACCCCCACAACTTTTACCATAATTCATACTCAACCTCTTGATTTGATTCGGCAGAAATATATAGTCTATATAGTGCAGTAAGTATAGTGAGACCCAATGCTTTAAAAAAATCAGTAAGTAGCAGTGTGCATGATGACTTCTCTTTCAGATAAAAGCCCACCTAAGTATCAAAGAGTTAACTATGTACAAACATACATTGTATTAGTTAAGGCACTTGCAATGTATAAACTATATGAACTGTGTAAAACAAATTCTCTTGACAACCAAAGCTTGGTTGAACTTGATATAAGGTTTCTGTCAGCAAAGACACCTGGGAATAAAGTAAGGCTGCAGTTCATTTATCTTCTCTGTTTTATAGTGGGAGAGGATATAATCCATTACACTGTGAAACTAATAGCTAGTGGTGCATGCCAGGACGGGGTTAATAAAGGCAGTGCCAGTGTAAAGATACAGCATTGAAACAACACCTAACAACCTCTCAGTGAAGTTGATCTAATAGGCGATATCACATATCACACAGGCATACACAATTTTCATATAACCATTATTTAACAGTGCTGCTTAACTTTGAAGAAATTGGCCTCAGTTGTCAGTTTAAATAAACAATGCTAAATTTGGATCCATTGTTGCCATAAATAATGTGGAATTAGTATCATGAAATATTCATATTGATATTGAAATTAAATATGACAGAGACAATGATAATGTTAATAAGCGTTGTGACTGCTGCAGTTATACAGCATCACACATTTCTTTGGTTCACTGTAAGGTTGAAATGACAAACTCATTTTATTAAATACGTTTATTGAGAAAATTTAGATGCTTCAGTGTTGAAAAGGACATTTTAGGAGTTGTGTACAAATCACTGATTAAATCTGAACTCACTTTTAACATTGTATCTTGGTTTAACTCTTTAACTGTCAAAAACATTAAATTATTGGAAAGCATAAAATACCACTCTGATCTTTACATTGTGGCAGTCAAAAGGAAAGCTTCTGCTATTACATTGGACATTTTCCACCCCTTCATGATTCATTTCAGGTACTTCCATCCGGCAGACCATATAAGGTACCCCCCCCCCACCCCCTCCCACCACCACCACCAATGGGGATGTTTTTTTTTTTTTTAATTGAATTAATGAATAATTATCTGCTCTCACTTTCAGTGTTCATTTAGTACAAAGCAAATCAGTTCCACATTTGAAGAGCTTAAAGGGAAAAATTCTGTCATTATTTACACACCCTTACATTGTTCCAAACACATATAACTTGTTTTATTCTTTAAAACAAAAGCGGAGCCTATATTTTAAAGAATGTCATGATCTCTGAATTCCATTGTAATAAAGTTAAATGGAAATGTATTTAACATTATAAATAATAGTATAATGATTAACTTAAACAAAAAGACAAACACAAACACATGCCGGGCAGCTGTCCATTGTTCTCTCTCTCTCGAGCTGACACCTCCGGTCGCCTTTATCCCACTCGGGCTTTATCAGATTGTTTAGGGCTCGGGTGTGCAGCATCACGGACCGGCCCGGCCCTCCGCCCTCCCACATCCTTGCAATAGCAGTTCATAGTGACTCACTTCATAGCTTATTAAATCATCCAAATGTGTCATAAAAGTAGTCCATACAACTCATCCTTCATATTTCAAATGCCGTTATAATAAATCCACCCATACTGCCTGTCTGTCTATTCAGTTACAGTAATTATAGATTTAAAATGTATTTAGTGTTGTGTTTCCAGATAATAAATGCCAGCCAGATTAAAATGTAGCTATTATGAGAAAGGTGACATTGAACAAAATAAATAATAATTTGCAGAAACTCCAAACATGAGCACTGAAGGCTCCTCATTACCACAGAAATATCATATCAGGCTGATAGCAAGATAAAAAATAAATACATTCTAATAATGTTATTTTTGACTATTGAAATGATCATAGACATCATATCTAAGTCCAGTACAGTATATGTGCATTTATGTGTTGTCACATTCCCACAGAAGTTGAATAATTATGCAAAACTTAAAGATACAGTAAATGTGAGACTTTCTAGAAAATTATTTAATATTCCTAACAGATTTTAAGTTATATATAAACCTTAGATTTGGAAGTTCTGGGGGTAGCAACAAATTATTTGAAATTTTACAAAATATATATTCTAAAATTATCTGCCAACATGATCGACACATCCAATTAAAATGTAAGATGCTATAGCAACATAAAAACCATATCTGCCAGGAATATCGGTAGTGTTTCTGCGCCTTATTGTAAAATCTCTGCTGGGTAGAGGCACCAAACCGCTTTGCATGACAGTGACTGATGGGAGCATTACTGATGCTGAAAAGATATGCTTGTAAAAACAAATTGAGTGGAACTAATAAGACATAGGGTTATTTGTGAATCTTGCCTAACACTCAAATAACATCTTTCCGCAGGAAGTTTCAAATAGAGTGTAGATATACAGTAAGTATCTCAGCATGATTTCAGAAAATATTTCTCTTAAGTTCTCTGTTCATGCAATCAAAATTGGAGTTTTGAGTATATTAGTCCATATTTGTTAGCATTGAAGCCATCCATATTAGTGTTTTCCTGAGCATTGATAAAAAACAAATAGACAAATTTAACATTTACTGTCTTTCCCTTCCATGAAAATGAACCAAATATATTGATGGCTCATCTTGTACTCACTAATTTTGTCCAATAAAATACTCTCAAGAATAAGAATGTCCCTCCCTCTAATACCAATTCTGACAAACAATAGCAAGTAACAAATCATGTTCATGGCTTTGACTACAGGCAATTGGCTAATTTCATATCAGGGCCCTTTTGAGATGTCCCACCCCTGTTCCTGTTTCAATAGGAAATACGTGTGATGCTCAAGCAATCTAATGGTCTGTAATATTTTTAGAAATGGGAATATTCTGACTTACATTTAATGGAAATGTGTGGAACGATCCTGCAGAAACTCTAGTCTCAATCAATCTCTGAGATTGCCAAATTAGACACACGGTCAGAACATTGTTTTTAATTTTTCTTTATAATTTAAAGGAATAGTTCACCAAAAAACTGAAAGTCTGTCATCATTCATTCACCCTCATGTTGTTCCAAATCCATATTACTCTTTTTCTTTTGTGAAACCCAATAGAATGTTAGGCTAAGTCACCATTCACTTTTAACGCATACTTTTTCGATACAATAAAAGTGAATTGAGACCAAGGCCCTAATTCTGCCTAATAACATCTCCTTTTGAGTTCCACGAAAGAAAGTCATAAATGTCTGGAACAACATGAGGGTGAGTAAATTTCCCCAGATCACTCATAAAGTAACTGAAAACTGGAAGTATTCCGGTCTAACCACAAACATAGGGAAAACAAAGCTGGGTGTTCTTCTGCAAATCCAAAGACAGTCACAAGCCCAATACATCTGGCATCACAGGCGACCTTATGTCTGTTTAGTAAAGAAAAAAAATTGTGCTCACAGTATGACACTGCAGTATTCAGTCATGCTTGAGCAGTAGAACAGAGACAGTAGTGACTTCTGCCACATGGCACATCATTATATGTGACAAAACACATTGAAAATGCCAAACTTGCTATTTGAGCTTGAGACAATCAGCCCTCCTGTGGATAGATGAGCTATAAGGTTTTATGTAAATTAAGGGTAAAGTTGTTTGGTATAAAGTCAATACAATTGGTACAAAGTCACAGTCAATACTGACTTCAAAACTGCACAAGCAGCTTTTGGATAGTTCAGTGCCTCTGACAACACAGTAAGTATAGATATTATGTTAGATGCCCAACGACTATATGCTTTATCACTGAAGACAACTCTTGATAAACTCACTGTCTGCTGTGTATGGGCCAACTGCCAACTTTCTGTTCTCCCTTAAAAGGCAAACTATGAAATACAGATCACAAATAGACATGAATCACATAATGAAAGTGTGTGTGTTTGTGTGTGTGTGTGCGTGCGTGCGTGCCTGTGTGTGTGTGTGTTAGGAGAGTGTAGTATGTGTTATTGTAGTTTTACAATGTAATGTGTGTGCTTTTAGGTGTAGTGTGGGTGTTTGTAGGGTGTTGACATATGTATAGTAAATTAAATTGACTCATAGAATAATTATAGGCTTATATTACTAAACTAACATAGTCCTCAGAGGAGAGACAACACTCTTTTCGTGCTCTATATGACTACATTATAAATTCTCCTCCCTGCCCACTAGGTGGCGATATGCACAAATTGGAGATTGATAATAAAAAAGGACTCATTTAGCTTTTGAAGACGTTTAAGATTTAAGCACTGGAGTTGTATGGATTATTTTAAGCAGCATTTATGTGGTTTTGGCATTTCAAACTTTTTGTACCCATTCACTTGCATTGTGAGGACCAAGTTTCTTTCAAACGAAGATTCTTAGGAGAATATGTCAGCTCGACATATTCTTCTAAGAATCTTCGTTTGTAAGAAAGTAGAACGCTTGGCATTTTTGTGTGAACTATCCCTTTAAGGGGTCTTAAAGATCTACATTATAACAAGTAAAAATATGCAAATATATTTATTTAGAATAAATATACATTAATTTATTTGTTCTAATATTTTTGTAATGGATTCATGTATTAAAATAGAAATGTAACAGATTCGAAAATATTTTCCAATTTTAAAGCTGTAATTATGTAAAATATTTCATGTTTTAGATGCTTTCAAAAAGTTAATTTTGTACGATTTAGCATCTAGCCAAACATACAAAAAAAATTACATTTAAATGCTACAAATATTAATGTACAAATAGCTACATATAATAATGAGATCAGGCAGAATATTCTGAATTTCCATTCATTTGTTCATATGTTCTTTGCCGATATTAGCAAAGCATAATGACAATTACTCAGCTGCACATCCTAAACTAAAGCACACAATAACTAACTAACAATATGATATAACAGTGGCCAGTTCTAGCCTAAACTTGCTTTATGTGCCAAAACTTTACTAACGTTCAATTTGATGTCTGCTACTGCCAGTTAAAGCCAAAAACGTACTGAAGGTTGCCACAGATAAGCATCACCATGAACTTACTGAAGGCTGCCACTGCCAGGATCAGTGTTACTACTATGGAGATCCAGGATACCCACAGAGCTTTCTTCCTGTAACTCTGAGCTTCATGAGGCTTCAGGTGCATGCTGCTCTCCAACAGACCTGTCAGCAGAGTAAATAAAACACTGGTTAAAGGCCATTATACAATTAAATGAACTACACAAGGGGAACAAACAACACAGGCTGATTATTTTCTCACTGAGCCATGACAGGCATTGAGTCCAGGGAGTGTAGATATTGAAAAGCTTCACAGGGGCAATAGTTCTGTTTAATTAGCTGAGCAAAATTATTTTAACAAGATTTAGTTGTCCCAAATAAAGTCATGCAGGATGTGATTTTTGTTTTTTTTGCAAGCAACCTTATACCAGTGGCTCAGTAGCAGGCTTATAGCTACAGAACATGGACAGTTTGAGCAGAATTAGTGCCCATCTCAAGCACAGTTACATGTATTTTCTGTCTGTGATATGTTATGGTATAGTGCCTAGTAGATTACTACACCACAGGTCAAACATTTAGTCACTGAGACTAATTATGAATGAGACTATGTGAATTGTTGGTCCACAGGAGCCATACAACCTGTTGGGTGTCTATTGTCTAGTGTGGAAGCAATGTTTATATTGTGTTCAAATAATATATGCCTGTGTCATCTGTTCAAAATGAATGTAAGCCATGTCAATGTGACAGTGAGTGGCTGTGTATCTTCTCTGGCTATACTCCAGACTGATCTGTGAGCCTGTAGCAGTCACATGCTGAGGGTTATGAGTATGGAGTTAAAAGTTGGTCAGAGGGATTGAAAGAGCTAATAAACGGAGCTGAGGAATTTGGTCTCTTTTCCACTCACATGATCTATTTCCCCAGTCAGGATGGGGAGCATGTGTTGCACTCCCACAAATGTAACTCATAAGTTCTAAAGTATTTAATTTTCAACCCAGTGACACACTTCAGTCAAGCTGAATTTTAAGTTTCCTCGTGATTTATTGCTAAACAAACATTTCACACAGTAAGGTTGCTCAATTTGCACCTTCACTTACAAACACTATACGCATAAAACAAACCAAAATCCATCACCACCACACACACACACACACATACACACACTGACACACACTGTCTGCCTGCTGATCACATGGAAGCAGAACGTCCACATGATCCAGCATTTCTTCCATGCTTAATAGGGTTTGCATTAAAGAGAGAGAAACATTCCTCTCAAATGCTTATAGGACATCAGATAAAAGATTAGCTTTTCATTCAATTTGGAGGATGAGCTGTAAGAAAAAAATAGGTCATTTTGATATTAATTATATACAATAAGTTAGAGAAATAGGATATAATTATCTTCTCTTACATATCTGCATCATCTCTGATGAGGGATGCATCTATTAATTCAATTAATTAATTTCAAATTTAAATAAATTTGAATTGGCTTCATTTTGGTTAAAAACTTTAATTAACTGTGACCCTCTGTGTGTTTAGATTATTTGGAACAGATAAATATCCAAGTAAGGAGCAGTTTTGGTTTGTACACAACATACTAGTGCAATTCTTTTAATGATAAGTCATGTTTCTCCTTACTTTGTAATTTCACCCTGATAATATAACTGTTCAAACTGATTGTGCAAAGGGGGTGTTACAGCAACACTCAGATCTTGTCAGTCAAGACACTGCAGATCAGGTGGAGAGACTGCTTAGGGGTGGACATGATGCGTCTCTGAATAGCTCTACTTATTTACAGAGTTGAGGTACGGACATAAACACCAAAGACGTTGAGGGGGGCACGTACATGTTCACCTGTATGATTTTTTAAATGGATAATTCCTAAACAATAACATTTGCTTCTTCCATTGAGGAGTGATGCATCCAGCTGTAGGGGTTGTTCAATGCCTAAAATATAACATATGCTTCCCCCAATCTTCAATATATGGTCACAGTTCTGTTTAATACTAGCCTACCATTCAGGCTGTGATCCTTAAAAGGCATTCATAAAAGGACTGCAGAGGAAAAACTTGTACTATATTAGTACTGAGGCAGATTTACTAAAAAGCAAATATTACTATTATTATTTGTTATTATCATTATGCTAGGCTACTACAGAAGTAGTATGCTAATTAAAACAACAAACAATACATAATAATAATATTAATGATTCCATAGGTATCATAATGACGCAGAAAATGGAATTGTGATGTAAGACACACCTGCGCCGGCTACGTCACAGCGCTGACGGCAACACTGCATAACATGTTTATGTTTACGAAACATAAATTAAATTTTATGAGAGTAGCCTAAGATGATGAACGAAATAACACATGCGACATGCATAATGTTCGCAAAAACTCACTGAGACGCTTTGCGATGTGTCACTACGTGACGAAACTGAATGGAACAGAAATTAAACTGTTCTTTTGAAGCAGACATTGACTAACTGGGAGGGAAAAAACAAAACAAAAACAAATTTCAGTGTAGGCCTACTTCCATTTGTTCACTTCAAATCTATTTGATACTAATTCTAGTTAAATTTAACTCTGAGTTAAGAGTTTTTAAGACCTAAAAACTCATAGATGTTTACTATGTTCCTTAACTTAAGATATGAGTGTTTTGTGCTCACCTGAATTATTAATATCGTTCAGAGCACCATGCGTGCTCCATTGGACCGCAACCTTCACCATCCTCTTTTGTCTTATTCACATGACATCCCAAAATAAATGAGCTATTTTCAGTTAATTTCTTTGTCTTTTAAATAGATTTCTGAAATAACTCCAGAAAAGTACAGAATTGTTGTTGTAGTGATTTGCAAAGATTAGGTGTTTTTACCTTGGCCCTCAACGCTATCTGTGATTTTCATCTCCTGGTCCCGGTCCACACTGAAGGGATCGCCCTGGCTCCCTCTCTTGGGTTGGTTCGGGTCCTGTGCAGCGGCGCATTGTCCGTTTCGTACAGCCGACGGGTCCACTATGGTCGGGTTGGGAACAGGGCATGGATCTGAAGTCGTAATGTCTGTCATGTTTTTTTCGTCGCTTTTTTCTTTTTCTTTTTTCTTATCAGATAAAGCCCTCGATAAATGATTTCACGTCGAACAGCGACGCGCAGCCACACATGTTTAACATTAAAGGAACAGAGCAGAGATGCGGAGATAAACGCAATCTGCCCAGCATCAGCAACGGACCTCAACCCCACCCTCCCACCGAGAACAACTCCAATCCGACCGCAAGAGCTGTAGCAGCTCAACTGTAATAAGACAAGGTGGAGTTTGTCACTTATTAGATTCCTCCTGTCTTGACATTTAAACTCATGATTTGATCTTAGCAAAGACCACAAAGATTAATTGTGGTTCCTCCTTCAGATAGACATGAATGTGAGAAGTTTTGTCATTATTGGGATACTTGCCAAAGCCAACTCAGATCTTTCTCGTCAGATCATGAATAACTTTCTAATGTTAGACTATATTTTTTTGTTACAGTATATGTGGTTATTCCTCGTTTTATTCAAGTATTAAAACACGTGGCCAGTTGTAATATTGTGCCACAAGGCTTTGTCAAATTTGATCAAGATAGAATTACAGGTGAAATCAGTCATTTTTACCTCATTGAAAAAGTTATAATAAAGAATAAAATAGTATTTTGAAACATATGTATTAAATTATGACCCCCTCATTGAGATGAAGACTTCAAGGATATCAGTGACCATTTAAATAGAGTTTACATGGAGAGGGTCCCCTCAGTGGGGCTGCCATGTTTCGATCACATGACCAGCCAATTTAGATATATGTGATATTCTGTTTTAATAAATTATCCTTTAGTAGCGTCTGCGGCAATAAATGGATGCAGCATTCTTCAAAAAAGTTGAATAAACAGAAAACAATGATAAACATAAAATAAAATGTACATAAAATAAAATAATTTGGTTAAACCTTATTGTTGTATTTAGTCATTAATGTTTTTACTGACTGGTGTTTTAGTGTGCAATATACAGTCAGCATTAGTTACAAAGACATTAATTAGTTAGGTTAGACAATTCATTAAATGCATACAGCATTTTAAAGCCACGTTTATTTAGATCAGTTATAAAGTTAATGTTGCCTGGCATCTCTTTTCTCAGGGATTTTAAAGGGTTAGTTCACCCAGTAATGAAAATTCTCTCATCACCCTCATGCCATCCCAGATGTGTATGACTTTCTTTCTTCAGCAGAACACAAATAAAGATTTGTAGAAGAATCCATCAGCACTCTAGGTCTGTTAATCAAATTATTATTATTTATTTACAAGACACAGCTTCAGCTTTACTCTTTCAAATGTATGCGTATGTAAACATTAATGAAAGGGCTTGATTAGAATCCCTAACCTTTATTGCTTGTTTATCAGGGCAAGCTAAAGAAGATACTATTAATCATGTCCGAACAACTTAATGTATCAAAACTGTTTAATAATTTTATACATGTACTGTATGTATACAAGCATATGCATGTATTTTACAGTAACAGGATATACTCTTGAGCCTTCACACATCTGCACAAAAAAATGCCTATTTTTAAGATGTACTCATTTGAAATACATTTTATTCAAATATGATAGCATAATCTTTAACAAAATGCAGTTAATGAAACTTCAATTAATTTTAGCTGTATTCACTTAATTTTTTTAAAGACTACACAATTCATTTTAAGTTTTATTAATTACATTTTGTCAAGATTCCGCAATTCAATTTGATGGAATTTTGTTATGAAACTGAAATATGTAAATAAAAAGTTTCACAGGTTTCACAGGGGTATAGGTATTATGGATTCGTTCAACTCCACCATCACTGTAAAGTAAGGGTTTTTATGCAAATATCTGCATTTTATGTTTATATATATATGTGTGTGTGTGTGTGTGTGTGTGTGTGTGTGTGTGTGTGTGTGTGTGTGTGTGTGTAGTTTGGGATATGTAGAGTTCTATAAAGAACACTGTTTTGTATTTACAAATTAATCATAGTCAGAAAACCAATTATCTGGAGAGTCACAGTATGTTTCTCAGTTGCTCATGGAGAAACTGGGCTCAATCTACAGTTTTAGTCTGATGATGGGGAAAGAACACCAGCTGGATGGAAAGGGCTCAGCATGCTTGGCCATGGACCCTGCTGGCATGGTCTCATGTGAGCTCTTCCTGAGAGAGAGAGAGAGAGAGAGAGAGAGAGAGAGAGAGAGAGAGAGAGAGAGAGAGAGAGAGAGAGAGAGAGAGAGTAAGAGAGAGTTTTATTTTAGTGTGTGTGTGTGTGTGTGTATTTATCACTTTGTGGGGACCAAATGGTCCCCATTTATAGTATAGGGTATAGTAAATAAGGATAGTAAAACCAAAATGTTTGATGTTGTGGGGACAATTTGTCGGTCCCCATGAGGAAAACAGCTTATAAATCATGTTAAATTATGTTTTTTGAAAAAGTTGTGTGAGGGTTAGGTTTAGGAGATAGAATATACATTTTGTACAGTATAAAAACAATTATATCTGGAAAGTCCCCATAAAACACGTAAACCCAATGTGTATATGTGTGTGTGTGTGTGTGTGTGTGTGTGTGTGTGTGTGTGTGTGTGTGTGTGTGTGTGTGTGTGTGTGTGTGTGTATGTGTGAGCGTGTATTTATCACTTTGTGGGGACCAAATGTCCCCATAAGGATAGTAAAACCCGAAATTTTTGACCTTGTGGGGACATTTTGTCGGTCCCCATGAGGAAAACAGCTTATAAATCATACTAAATTATGTTTTTTGAAAAGGTAAAAATGCAGAAAGTTTTCTGTGAGGTTTAGGTTTAGGGGTAGGGTTAGGTTTAGGGGATAGAATATAAAGTTTGTACAGTATAAAACCCATTATGTCTATGGAAAGTCCCCATAAAACATGGTAACCAAACATGTGTGTGTGTGTGTGTGTGTGTGTGTGTGTGTGTGTGTGTGTGTGTGTGTGTGTGTGTGTGTGTGTGTGAGCGCGCGTGTGTCGGTGAATGTGTTAGGAACCCAATGAGGAATAAGTGGGCAGGAGGATGTTAAAGCATCTGCTATTAACCTGTGCATCTCAGATGGTTTCAGGTCTAATCAGTTGCTCTGTGTATTCTGTATTTCAGAAGAAACAATTAAAAACAACTGAATGATTGCTTGAATGAACACTTAGAAAAAAAAATAAAGATATGATCAGTATAATTCAGTGTTGTAAATTGGATCTTGCGGGCCCCAGTGCAAAGCAACTGTCGGGCCCACTGTCATTTTTATGGTTTCTTTTGGTCGACCCTCTAGTTACACCCCTGGCATACGTTTTTTCTGCCCACAATTGCATTTTTAACCTAGCATAAATTTAGTCATGTGAATCATAGTAGCAGTGCCACTGACAAAGCCAACAGAACAGCCCAGTTTTATACAGTTTTTTTTTTTTTTTTTTAAAGGGGACCTATTAAGCTAAAATCACTTTTACATGGTGTTTGAACAAAAATGTTTGTAGGCAGTGTGTGTACACAACCACCCTATAATGATAAAAATCCACCCAGTCCTGTTTTTTAATCCCCCTTAATCATAAGCACTGTCTCAGAACAAGCCGTTCACAGATTCTGTACAAAATGACGTCACTTTGTACAAGCCCTGCCTACGACTGTTGACTGACACTACCAATGGACATGTTTGTTTGTGTGTGTTGTTTCGTTGTAGTGCATAGCGAACGTTGTAACAGTATTTGTGTGTGTGTGTGTGTGTGTGTGTGTTGTGTGTGTGTACATTTATCAAATAGCCATTCTGAAACTTCCTGGTTCATTCTCAAAGTTGTTACTTCTGACAGAGTCTCTCCCTCATCAGTGTCTAACTCCAGTTCACACATATAGGGCTGAACACATATTGCTTATGATGCCTAGTTATCTGAAGCAGAGATGTCAAAACTCCACCCTATTCGGGGAGCATCAGCTCATTTGCATTTAAAGGCACACACACAAAAAATAGCTCGATTTTAATCCCACCCAAAAATTGGCATTTTCAACATGGTATAATAAATGATCTGTATTGGGTATTTTGAGCTAAAACTTCACAGACACATTCTGGGGACACAAAAGATTTAAATTACATCTTGTGAAAAGGGGCATAATAGGAGCCCTTTAAACAAACAAAAAACAACCCTTTCTTCAAAGCATTAATTCTAGAGCATATCTGCTGCATATCAGGTGCGTCAGTCTGTGTGGAAAAAGAGGACAGCAGGCCTCCCTGGGTTCCTTTTCTAAGCAGCTGTAGAGCTCTGCATGGGTTTTAGCTTCAGCAGAATATCATCCTAAAACCGGATCACCTTGAGCTCACAACAACAACACTGCTGCTGAACATACTGTATATAATAAACACATAAACGTGGACTTCCACTTCTTACCATTTCAACCATGTCTTATAAACACTGTACATAACTATAGTATTGGAAACAACAATAAAGTATATTTCTCTGGTCTCTAGCAATTATAACAAACTTCTCTTTCAAATGGTTATACTGTATGTCTAATTATCTACATGAATATATCATTTATAATAAAGTAAGTTAATATCCTCTGAACTACAGATGAATTAATTGCAGATTGAAATGTGCTTATCGCACAAGTCATCCTCTTATTCTAAAGTTCATTGCACTAATTTACAATATTTGTACTTGCTCAGGACTGCTACCAAGCGGCTAGAATAGTAAGTGGGAATGTGGGAATGTTGAAGCTTACTGTATGTACAATCCAAACATTAGATTCTAGTTTAAAAAACAGATTAGAACACAGCGCAGATGTGTTTGCATGTTCCAGAGAGAAGCCAAAATGATATGGTTATTTTTCTGTGAAAATGTTTCAGGGTTTTGGTAATCAGATACTTACATTTTCATATTGTAAAATTTTGACATAAAATGATCACATGCTCTCTTAAAAGTTTACTTCACTCAAGAATAAAAATTCTGTCATCAATTACTCACCGTCATATCACTCCAAACCCATACAACTTTACTTTCTTCCATTCTACACAAGATTAAAAATTTTGAGGAATGCTGACGCTAAAGTCCCTGACATTCTGTCTAACATCTCCTTTTGCTTCTCAATTTGGAAGAAAGAATTGTATGTGGTTTGTGAGTGAGTGAACAGTGTCAGTGAATTTTCCAATAAAGATAAATAACACAATGAAGTCTTTGGATTCCTTTCGCCATCAGAAGAGTTTATTCAGCCGGGGAAGAAGTCACTCGAACAAAAGAAGTCTTCCAACAATCATCTCACTACACATGAGTTTTATACTATTTCAAACAAACAAGATCTTATCACATTCAACTAAAACTCTGATTGGTTACTTTCTCCTGCATAAACACATGTCACTCTATCAGGTTGACCCAATGGCTAACTTATTCTCTGGCCTATGCCACCTCACTGTACGTGTTTGCCTAAAATGAGACTATCAATTAAAATGGGAGATGGCTATGACTGGTACAGTTAGTGAGGTATCACTTAGAAGTCCTACATCTAAGAGACAGTAATGCAACAACACAGATAAAAGAAGCAAGATACCAGAGTGAAACTGGAGTAAAGGTTAAATATTAGAATAAACATGTGAAATACATTTTTCTCTTACAACAGTGTTTAAGTGTACTAATCTTCATACTGCCTTCATCTGCAGATTATATTTTCATTAATTGTCTGATTTATTACAGAGATGTGTTTTTATGTTCTTCAGGAGTGGCAGTACAGGCCCTCTCTACTGTGCCTGTAATGTTCAGCTGCTGGATAAGAAACCTTTACTCCCCACCTCACACAGTTTCTTCAAGTACCTTTTAATGCTTGTCCATTAGTTCTGTCCTGACAATCCTCTCCTTTTCTGAAAGCCAAACCCCATGACACACTAAGCCTGTGTGGGATTCTGATTGATGATCTGGCAGCTACTGTGAAGCGATATCCAAAACGCTTTTTAGGGCTGGGTACTTTTTGTGTGCAAATATAAACAAATGGGACCTTAATTCCCCAGAGCTGTACCCTATCCATGGTGTAAGTCAGGATTTGTTGCACCTAGAAATACTGATACAACTTAATCTGAATCATATTTGGATTGGAATTCTAATATATTTTTTTCTGCTTAACTGGTCTTTATCATTTTACATGGCATAATAACATTCTAATAACTGATAACAGCAGTATTTTCCCATGTTTGTCTCGTTGTGTAGATTATTTTAATAATAAAAATTAAAAAATGTCATACAATAAAAATGAATGGTGACTTAGGAAGAAAGAAAGTCATACCGGTTTGGAACAACATGAGGATCTATCTCTCTACACATCTGTTTTACAAATGTTTTGGACTACTTCATATTTTATTTCTTCTGACAGTTATGCCATCGGAAACAACGATGGCTGTTAGTTCCATGATTTTTGGAGGTGTTTTTGAAAGATTCTCCAAACTTAAGGTCTGCTTTGCTCATGGGGTTAGAAAAAAATACTCATGTCACTCAGACAATCATTGTGAGAACAAAATAGTTGAAGAGCAAACAGTGAACCATGAAGATGGGCTTTTTCAAGTTACACATCTTGAGGGATGCAGTATCATATTTCATACTTTTGTTTCAGGTGGTGCTTTTCCTTACACCATCGGTCGAACTGAGCACAGGTTTAAGGTGCGACCTGATCTTTGTGCAACCGACAACCAGATCAACCCACACAAATACTTTTTACACTGAATCGCTTGTGCATGACCCACTCTCACTGAAGTTACTCATGGATGCCATAGGAAAGGATATAATTCTCATATCATCAATGATGCCAAATTTCATTATAATTCTATAATCTTAAGATAAATTTGTATATGAGGGATAAAGTCACACATCATTACTGCATTGTTTAGTTAGTGATTTATAACCATTATAACCTCAGTGAACTCCAGCTCAGTGGTTCTCAAACATTTTTAAACTACAGCACCCCTTTATAGTGTTTTATTTTTTACACACAGCACCCCAACCACTTAAAAATAAACAGATATGTTATTGTAAACACTCCTTTATTTAAAAAGTGTATTATGAATATAAATATTAACAAACCAAATTAAAACAATGTAGCCTTTGTGTGTTTCTTAAGTAAACTTTGCTTCAAGTTTTCAAAGTAGTTACTGTATTCAAGAGCCAGTTATGAAATAGAGTAATACAATTTAGAACGGAGTAAATAGTGGCAATTAAACATTAAAAAAAATAGTAATTTTAGTTCTTATAAAAGTGTCACATTCTGTATCCCTCGTGTTTCCTAGAACTCTTATTTTGAAGTGTTTCCCTGGACTACATTGCCCATCATGCACTGCCTGTTTTACATTTCATCATTAGCTTTGTTTTTGTATTCCTTTTTCAGTTCTTGTTTGTTGTTGTTTTGAGTTCCTGTTTGTTTGTTTCACTGTCAAATTTTTTATTAAAATCCTGCAAATAGATCCTACGTCTCCAGTCTTCTTGAAGGATAAAGTTATGTTAGGAACAGATTACCCATTTCCACTATGGGAACTGGAGCCAGGAGCATTAATTGAATCCATGGATGAGTTTCATAGCTTGCTAAAGGTAATATACTCTATACAGTAAACGCTGGAGCAGCTGCCCCCGCGACCCGACTTCGGATAAGCGGTTGAAGATGGATGGACACATCTATTTAAGTGTAAAGTAAACACACTGGATTTTATTTAAGATAATTAAACAGCTTCCTTAGAATATTAAACAAAAACTAAAAAAGTAGACTGATAAATGGAAAAATATAATTAACAGCAACTCTAGGATAAACTGCTTGATGGGAATGCCCTGGAATTTTTAGGACTGTCAAGAAAAAAAAAAATGTTGTGACTGATTGTATCTGTTCATCAGAGAGATTATACTACCAGAGATTTGAATCATAAGAATTTAAAACCTTAATTGATTTGTTTTCTATTTATTGATATTATGTAATTAAATATGCATGAATATTTAATGTGGGTTTTGGCAAACTTTCCATCCCATGTTTTATTTTTTAATAGACAAAAAGTTCCCTGTGATAGATTTTAATTTTAAAGATGGTTGGTTAAATAAAAAAAACTTTATTAATTAAATTATCTATTTTTAACCACAATAAATATGAAATATGTATTTCTGTCTACACAATATGTATGTCGGTTTCACAGGTATAATGCCCCTCTTTAAAAGGGAGTCTGCACTTTTAACAATTGAAGGGTCTTTAATCAGTGGTGGTTTTAGACTATTATAACCATGGAGGCCATGCTGGGACCGGATGGGCTTGTAGGGGGGCAACTGCATTATATATTAAAAGTCCTCTGTACTGTACAAGTATAACACATTAGCTTTTTTAATATTTGCTAAAATAATGCTATTTTTGTAAACAAATAAATATTTAACAATTACATTTCATTAAAATTATGGAAATTGATGAACAAAAGGCTTTGAGTCATGTTGCCATATTGTTCTTTAGAATAACAAATGCAGTAAAATAATTGAGTAAAAATGAATGCCACAGCAATATTTATTAGAATTTAAGCAGTATAAACAACGTGTACAGGTCTAGTAAATGATTGCCATTTCCTTTTAAGATTGTTGCCGTGTTTAAGCACATTTTTACTTCACTAGTTCATTGTAAATGGTCTAGCAGTGTAACAAATTATTTTTTAAAAGTTCAAATTGTATTCCATGTATAGGCTCAATTACTATGAGGTTCTAAAAACTGCATGCATATTAATTATACTAAATTAGAAAATGTTTATTTTAGGCCATCTCCCATCAGATCTTTTTGCATTGGCTTCAGCGATCACAGCCAAATTAGTTCTCTGCTATGGTCGAAAATGATCATTATGTATGAGCACCTTAGCAACGTGGTCTAAGTCAGTCTTGAGCTGTCACAGACATATGATATCAGAATATGTTTGATA
The DNA here is from genome assembly GCF_025860055.1 of Xyrauchen texanus. Taxonomy (NCBI): domain Eukaryota; kingdom Metazoa; phylum Chordata; class Actinopteri; order Cypriniformes; family Catostomidae; genus Xyrauchen; species Xyrauchen texanus. The sequence goes on along the minus strand of NC_068293.1, from coordinate 21,082,551 downwards.
TTATAGCTACACAATCGCATTGCAATTAAAGAGATACACTTACAACTGAAAACTGCTCCAGCCAATCACATTTTATCTTGCATCTTTATGTACATGAATGGAAGGCCACAATTTTATCATAATTGTTTTTTTATTGTAACAAACTAACAAGGAAGATTTTTTGATGAATAAATAAATAGTCTAAACACTATAATTATCACAGTGCTATTGTATGTTTTAATTACCACCAACTCTTTTTGCAAAACAGACAGCTGCTTCTTTCAGCAGTCATTTCTGCAATATTGTCATTTTCGTCTCTTCTTTTGTTTAATAATAATAATGATTAAAATCAGTGCACAGGACACATAACATGGACCACGTGCTGATTGTGACATCCAATACTGGAAAAATCTCTCGATCTTTTCTCGTGTGAGTTTATGTGAGAATATGGCTTCTCGCTGTTGGTCGAGGATGCCTCTTGGCAAAGATCTTGTAATTTGCGCACCATTCTGCATTATGTTGCTATGACAACAGATGACAAGAATAGGCCTACTTGCTGTGTAATGTAAGCAGTACCGCAATTTAGGTCTGACAGTCGTGTAGTAACGAAATGGCCTAAATGCTCAAGCGCACACACATTCATTATCTAGAATTTATTTACGTTTTGTAATACAATTATATATGTTCGACTGTTTTCTCAGACTAACAGCCTCACCGCCTCACCTGTTGTTCCTGTCAATCAGACACGCAGCGTCAACCAATGAACCAAAGATGCAAGAGGGAGGGCGGAGCCAATTTATTAAGTTGCTCAGATTGTATTCGTTTTGAATTGTTACATTTATATGCACTTTGTTTATATACATTAAAAAATGTATACTTTAAATGCGCATGTGAAATAGCATCCTTCTTTTTTACATGTATTTCAATTTATGGAATGCTGCAGTTTTTCAAATAAATAAGTCTAGACAAAGGAGTAAACAGCTGATTTAAACGCATGTGATAGTTTTGTCTTTGTCTAATGTTAACCATTTAAAATTCGCACTGAACTTCGAACTCAGTGGATGTTTGTTTTTCTGCATCTTACACGATATGACGTCCCTCTGTTTACTATGGGTCAGAGCCATATAGAGAGAGAGAGTTGCGACAACTCCATTGACTCCAATGGATCGTTTTTTTTTACAGCAATGGCGGCTCGTGGAGCCTCTCAATAGTTCCCGGAAGTACCAGCAAACACATGCCGCGCCGTAGAACAAACGCACTTTTAAAAGGTGAGACGTTTAAAGAATAATATTATCAGTACATCTAAATAAAAATAACTTGTAAATTAAAACCTTTATAGTTGAGTATTACTCATTAAATTAGGAGATAAGGGATGTTATCGGATAACTAACAGATTAGGCAAGGATTGGAGCTGGATAATGTTAGTAACACCCTATTAATTGTAAAATCTGTTCTCTTGATTCAGTTTCATCCATCGTTTAAAAAAAAAAAAGTAATATCGTAATATATTATTACAATTTAAAATAACTGTTTTCTATTTTAATGTATTTTAAAATGTAATTTACTCCTGTGATGCCAAGCTGAATTTTCAGCCTCATTACTTTTGAACGGCAGTTTATATACGAGTATGCTTAAGTTGTTTTAAAGCTGAATATATTGTGTATATGAATAAGTATTGTAAGAATTATACATTAGATATATAATATTTATAATACATAAATAATTATATTACTATATATAGAATTGTAAGAATTGTAAACAATAAGCTTCATTTCACTAAATTTTACATTTGCGTAACTGCTGCTAATAGTTAATAGTTCATTGACCCATTGTGCGGTGCGAGCTGGAAATTACCTGTCACCAGCCTGTCTCTGTACTATCTGAAAAGTCATAAATATGACATTAATTACCATGAGATTAGTGAAAACAATGAACATGAGGTAACATAAAAAGGCAACAGAAACCCTAGCCTGAAATAAGTTGAGGCAAATAACGGTAAGCGAACACTAATCCTCAAATATTTACGGTGGCCGAGAGAGCTCAACGTGCTGCAACCTAAAGAAGACACATGCAAATAGAAAAAAAACGCATGCAAATAGAAAAAAGACGCATGCAAATAAAAAAACACCCGCAAATTAAGAAAACATCTTCATCAGTTTCACAACACACGTGTGCTCCAAATACTCACAACACAACAAAATACAGAAATGCCCTGCAAAAGCTCACAACACAACCAAATACAGAAACGCGCTGCAAGTAACACAGACCACAACGGAAATGTTTCCGGGGGAACCAAATAAGTGACGAACCCGGCTGGGACGTGCTTACAGCAAAGAACTGATACTGACAAGAAGTGAAAGCCTATATATATTTTTTTATAAATAAACTATAATATTAAAATAATATTGTAATATATTGTATATAGAAATAATATTGTAATATTATATTGGAATATTATACTTTTTTATAGTTCTTCTACTCTTTGCTTACAGCTCAAAATTCTACTTTATTTTATTTTATTTATTTTAACTTTTTTTTCCGCAAAACATACAGAGATTAATTTTTTATGACATATGACAAATGTATTAACAATATGTTCAATGTCATCAGAAATGAGAAAAGAACAATGAGCTGAAAACTAAAATAAATAAAAAAGATAGAGAAGAATGATGTAAAGATATTAATCTTTACATCAGTTACACCAGAGCCATTCTCTCCATGGCTCTGAGTTACACTATACAAATTGTTTCATGTTATGTTTACATTTTCATAAAGAAAAGTTTCATAAGAAGGTGTAGGTAATGTAGGGTCCAATGTTTTAAAGTTGAGACACTGACACACAGATATATAAAACGCATATTTTAACAGTTTTTTTGTAAAGTAAAAATAAATTTATTTGCAACCGTTATGTTAACAGCATTATATTTCTGTCCTCAGAACAGCTATTCAGCTGATAGACAACGTGCTGCGTTGTCATGGGAACATCCCAGGTGAAAATAATTACGTTGGAAGTTGTCTTTCATTGCTCCCTTCATCAAGTGCGTTCCAAACGGCTATATAAATGGCACACTAGTGCATGCTCTCTCCAAAGTCCCACTTGAAGAGCTCTGCCGTCTGCCCTTCGAAGGGAGTAGGGCATAGGGATGCTCACGTGCAATAAGCACGTCCCAGCCGGGTTCGCACTTATTTGGATCCCCCGGAAACATTTCCGTTGTGGTCTGTATTACTTGCAGCGCGTTTCTATGTTTGGTTGTGTTGTGAAGTTTTGCAGCGCGTTTCTGTATTTGGTTGTGTTGTGAGCTTTTGCAGCGCGTTTCTGTATTTTGTTGTGTTGAGTATTTGGAGCACACATGTGTTGTGAAACTGATGAAGATGTTTTCTTAATTTGCGGGTGTTTTTTTATTTGCATGCGTTTTTTTCTATTTGCATGCGTCTTCTTTAGGTTGCAGCACGTTGAGCTCTGTCGGCCACCGTAAATAGCTATTAGCTGATTTGATCTTTAAAAAAAACAACATCGCTGTAACAACATACTCATGCTACATACATATGTCGGTGTGTTACATAAATATATAAAATAAATGCATTTATTGACTACTAATTACCAGAAATCGCAGTTCTGTCACTCTACTCTAACAGTTTGAAATGCCCGCCAAAGCACTTCCTGGAACTATCTGAAGTCTACGTGAATCACGTGACGATCAAGCATTTAGAACTTCCGTTGTCGCAACTCTCTCTCTATATGGCTCTGCTATGGGTAAAAGAACGACTTCTCAACTGCCCAATCGCAGACCGCAGCTCTTAGAAGCCAATCCGAACGCAGAATGCGGGACCGGGTGGGGGAAAAATAACGCGGGTGACCCGGACCATGTTTAATTTAACACTTTTTATAGGAACTATTTTGAGAACAGTCTTCATCTAATCTGAGAGTACACCATTCAGATCACTCTTCACAAAAACACAATTGATTCGTTAATGTGTAAAACGTTTTTGAATTAGCCCCAAATTACTCAATGCACCTTCAAAACCAAGTTGATTAAAACAGTTAAACTGCAGCGTTGATTTCATTGAACTACAGCCCCCAGCATTGGTACGTCATAGAAGTGTGGCCGCGCGTATGTGACGTAAGTGAGAGGCGTGAGGTTGCGCGAACGTGACGTTCGCTCCCTGTTCGTCTGCTGGACTGTAATGGCGGCGTGCCGGGGATCACCGTCTAAATGGTTTTTCACACGGGAGCAGCTAGAAACCACCCCGTCCCGCCGCAGCGGAATGGAGCCAGACAGAGAACTGTCGTACCGACAGCAAGCCGCAAATCTCATTCAGGAAATGGGCCAGAGACTAAATGTGTATCCTTTAGACGCGCTGATCAAGAGCAGGCCCATTTGGTATCTCACTTTCACTGATTGAGTGTTTGTAATATCTAGAATTTATTTACCTTTTGTAATACCGTTATTTTTTATAAATATCTCTATCTCTGTATTCGGCTCAAATTCATTGATATTTCTAATTAAACCCCGTCATATCGGCAGCGCGCGCTGATTTCTCGCGTAAGCGCATTTCGACGAGTGTTAACGCTCTTAAGATTATATTTATACACCTTGAATTTACACTTCTTGGCTTGTGAATTGGTTACACTATTGGCTAATGTAACTTCGTTTTGTTTATGTTCGCCAGTGTTGATTTTCACTCACAGCTGAAGCAGCGTGACATCGATGAGCTCACGCGCATCAGATGTGATGTCTGCGGCACGCGAGGCCGTTTACTGTAAATATAAAGTCTTAAACCTGTTATGTGGTCTTTGGGAAATTGTTTCTGCCAACGGGTATCTATTAGAATGTGAAATGCGTTATTAGGCCTGGAGATGGCTGAATTTAAAATGACATGATCTTGCGTTTTCCTTGACTACAAACTTCAGTTCTCAACTCACAATAAATACTGCCATTGTTTACATGCACAGATTTTATATGTACCACTCATTCACCAAATTCCACAGAAATGTAAGTTTCCATCTATGCTGCCTATTACATTTCCTGCATGGCCTTATGAACCATATATTGACATGACAGTCGTTTAAAACAGATTTTTTTTCATGAATATAGAGCTCTCCAATGTCAGTGCTTCATCTGGGGTTACAGGGGTCTCATCTGGGTTCTTACAGCAGTTTTCTCAAATGCTCCATTAATGCCATTTACGCTAAAACTGGTCCAACTAAACTCTGTTGCAGTTCTCTCCCACATATTGAGCTCATGAAGTTAAAGCATTAGTTCACACAAAAATTATAGTTCTTTCATCATTTACTCACCCTTATTTCATCTCAAACTTGTATGAATTTCTTCTGCAGAAATCACTTTTTTGTTGTAGTTTTAGTTTTTTTGGAGGAGATATATGGTCTTTATATGAAACACTACAAGTCCATATGGTCCAAAATTTCCAAGCTCCAAAACCAACAAAGGCAGTCTTCTGAAGCGATACAAAATGTTTTGGGTGCAAACAGACCAAAATGTAACTCTTTACTAAAAATCTTCACGTCTGCAGTCTCCTTGGTGCAATTATGATTTAAAGCTTGATTACACTTCCTCACACTTGACGCATGCTCAGAGCCTGTGTACAAGCACGAGAAAGTTTTTCTGAGTTTGGAAGTTTTGGGCCCCATCGACATGCATTGCATGAATATAATCACGTTGTTTGTGTTTTGAAGAACAAAGAAAGTTATATGTGTTAGGAGTTAGCATAAGGTGAGTAAATGATAAGAGAACAAAACATTTTGGATGAACTATTCCTTTAAAAGGGAGAAGGCAACATTCAAGAACACTGGCTGGGTTTCCATCATAATGGTTTGCATTCTTAAATCATTTCTAAAATTTTGACTAAAGAAAATACGAATCATTTCTTGGCACATAGTAATATCTGATATAATGAGGGCTGAAATGTGAAAACAGAAAATCCACCTCTGCCTAGTGCATTCAATTTTGATCTAATTTTGAGAGTTTTTATTAGCATATGAAGAGTTTCCATTTAGGTTTTCTTATGCACAGTTTCAAAATGTGCCCAGCTACTGTTAACTGCAGGAGTCACAATGAAACTGCGGGAAACACTGTCTTTTTTGTTAGATTTTTTAAATATTTGCAAACTTTTATACGAATGTGTCAAATATCTGATGGCATGTCTGTTTTTTCTCCACAGACCATCTCCCCAACAACATTATTTTTGGCTGCAAAAGTTGAAGAGCAACCACGGAAACTTGAACATGTAATTAAAGTAACGCATGCATGTTTAAACCCCCAGGAGTCTCCACTGGATACAAAAAGTAATGTAAGTCTGGTGAATTCTGGCATTGTTTTCTCTTTCTTTGTCCATCGCTTTTAAACATCCAGTGTCAATGCTGAGATTTGAATTGTTAGGTGTTGTTGGACACCATTTCCTCTGAATTGAGAAAAAACATTACAAAATTATTGTCTTGAAGACACCAATTTAGAAATAATTTGCTAATAATGTGGCAATGTATTGCCTCTGATTAGCTTTGCAGGGGTACATGATTTCTGTAAAATTTTGTCTGTTGGTCAAAAATACAGAGACACATTACAAGCATTATGTAATGATTGTCTATTGAAATTCAGGCATACCTCCAGCAAGCCCAAGAGCTGGTGATACTTGAAACCATAGTGCTGCAGACTTTAGGTAAGTCTATGGAAGGAGATTCCTTTCAGCTGAATATTAGAATGAACATAGAAGGTGTGCTGACAGTGGTTAACCTTTAAAAAAAGAAAATAATAATTTGAGTGTGGCTCTGAAAGGAGATCAATTTCCATTTCTGCTGGCCAGTTTTCTTGTCATTAAATACACCAGAATGGTGGTCTTAAGGGTATTTAGACTTGATATTTAGACAAAGATGCCAATTTGATTTCCATCCTATATCTAGTGTTATTATGCTACACCATACATAGGTATCAGGAATAATGTATTGTTTCAGAGGCTTTGTTCTTACTAATGCATGACTGTTTTTCATTATATGCATGTTTTGCAGTGCAGTGAGAATCAATTTCATGTGCTTTATATTTCAGGCTTTGAAATAACTATTGAACATCCACACACAGATGTGGTGAAATGTTCCCAGCTAGTGCGAGGTATAGAATTTCCTTCTTATGCTCTCTACAATATCTTAATCACTGTTGTTTATAAGACAGTGCTGATTTAATCTTTGAATCATACAATTGGTCAATGGCTAAGCATGCAGTTTAAAAAGAAGTGACCTCGGTGTATCAGGGAAAATTAGCTCTCATTCTCACTTGCATATGGAGTTTTATTATTTCTCTGTTTTCTCATACGCCTTTCTTTCTCTTCTTTCACAGCAAGCAAGGATCTGGCACAGACTTCCTATTTCATGGCTACCAACAGGTTGTTATCCAGAACCTCATTTGTTGCACTGTGACTGCACACTATAGCTTCCTTTACTGCAGGTTACCCTACCAGTGTCCAACACCCTCCTTGCACCGGTGGCTACTGGGACGCCCCCCTTTCAAACATGCCCTCAGAGTGGGGTGGGTAGGGGGTTCGGCGGCTCCGGCCCCGGTTGCAGTGCGGTGTATTGTACGGGGGATCATTGTTGGCACAGAGGGGTTGAATGCACAATGTGAAGTGTAGTGGTGCTCTTGAACCTCACGTTTGCTCGGTTACAGAAGTGCATTTGTCTAAAAAAGACACTTTGGTAGCCTGAATAGCAGCTAAAGATTACACAGATGTAAACATTACATAGAAGTCCTTACGGTAAGTACCAGACCCCTTTTATTTTCCTATGATTTTTATTCTCAAAGTGATAAATGGATTTATATATTTTTTGGTCTTTTTTTTAATAATTATTTTATTCAAACTATTTAGAAGTTGCATTTTTCATTCAATGTCTGACTTTAATTTTGAAATGAAGAGATCGGTTGTCCTTGGGTTGTGATTTATTGATGTTTCAATGCAAACAAACCCATTAAGGACCTGTTTGGCTATGACCGTTTGAAATAATTGTTTCTTTAGCTATGTATTTTTGCACACAATAAACTGAAAGATTTATGGGATCATATAGGCAACAAAAGATTATGATGTCAGGTGAAAAGGTCCTTAAAGGGTCTAGTCTCCATTGTACAGTTATTTACTTAATTTGAGAAAATTTATTTTCTCTGTTTATGTTACCCCCTCATTTTTTAGTTATTTCCTGTATTTTTAAATCAGTTAAGCTGTCATTGGTATTTGTCCCCTTGTTTGCGTAGATATACTGCAGCCCTGCTTGCAATGTATGAACATGGGAGTAGAGCAATATGTGCTTAACCCCTTAAAATCTGGTGCATTTTTGGGCTGCTGTCCACATTTTTTCACTTAAATTTAAAAGCTCACCATTCACACATACTATGTACTAATTGCAAAAAATTTGTCTAATTTTTCAGAGAACCGACCAAATAAAAAAAGACACAATTATTCAGAAATATTATTGTATGTGTTTATAATCTTATGATAAAAAGTATATATATAAAAAATAAAAAAAAATCCTAAATTTGTAAACACATAATTCTGGTTCTGTTCACTCAATTTCACTTTGAAAAGTTTCATTTTATTCTAATATGTGGCAGAAAGAATTAGAAGAAATATTTTTTTCTCTCTCACAATATACAGATCTGAAATGTAGGTGGCGCTCTAATGCATTTTATCCCTCATATATGTGCTTGTCCATAGACTTTCATTCTAACGTTCAGTTCAAGCACGACCCTTGTTGTTTCATTGAATATCTTAGCCTCTGAGTGGATTAGAAGCTCATTCTAGAAGTCATTTGAAAGCTGAGATCCACCCCATTGCGATGATATAAAACATTTTTGTAGGTTGGGATCAAAATGTAACAGGTTGCTTTATATTCAGGCCATGTCTTAAAGGAATAGTTCACCCAAAAATAAAAATTCTGCCATTATTGACTTAACCTGATGCCATCCCAGATGTGTACGACTTTCTTCAGCGGAACACAAATTAAGATTTCTAGAAAAATGTTGAAGCTCTGTAGGTCCTTATACTGCAAGTAAACGGGTGCCATCAGGCTGCTGGCTATTTGAAGGTCCAAAAGGCCAATTTAGGCAGCATAAAATTAATCCAGACGACTCAAGTCAATCAGTTAATGTCTTATGAAGCAAATCGATAGGTTGGTGCAAGAAACAAATCGATAATTTAAACATTTTTAACTTTAAATCGTTGCTTCCGTCCAGCACTGTACTGCTGTTTGAAATGAGTTAACTCCTGCGTGACGTTCATTCCTCTCTTCTATACAAAGCGTGTGCTTCCGACTTCTCGTGTAAATGTGCCATAGCACTTAGGTCGCTGATGCATCAACTGCTGGCAGGAAGCGATTTTTGAACTTAATAAAGTTTTAATTATAGAATTATTTCTTACACCAACCTATAGATTTGCTTCAGAAGACATTAATTGATTGACTGGAGTTGTGCGGATTAATTGTATGCTGACTAAATATGGTTTTGGACATCAACTAGTCAGCAGCCTCATGGCACCAGTTCACTTACATTATAAGGACCTGCAGAGCTTTGACATTTTTCTAAAAATCTTAATTCGTGTTCTGCTAAATAAAGTCGTACACATCTGGGATGGCATCAAGCTAAGTCAATAATGAGAGAATTTTCATTTTTGGGTGAACTGTTTAAGACATTACCTGCATATAATGCAACCTGTTGAATTTGGAACCCCTCCACTCTCCCAAACTTAGGCAGGGTCCTCAAAGTTGAAGAAACTGAATTTTAAAATGTGCTTATGTCATCAGTGGTCAGTTTTGTCTCTTTATTTTATACAGTGATTTGTACAGCCAACATTTTCTCTAAGAGGCTGCCTTTTAATCTTGATCACCTAATTCAATACAATTAGCAGATTTCGCCGACGACGTTTGTCTTGTTTGTACTAAGATATTATAGGCTCCGATTAGCCCATGTCCAAACATTTATTCTGTTTCACGGCACAGGGTTACCATCCAGCTTTGACTGAGGCTTCCAAATATATATATATTTTTTATTTACATAATTTTCAAATTTAAGTAAAACTACTTTGTTAAATGTATAGCCTACTCTTCAAAGATTCCAAGCATATTGGTGATGAAATGTTTGATTTCTTCAAGGACTTATAGTATCTTGTTAAATGTATGGTAAAAACTGGCAGCAGTGGTTGCCAGAAATTCACTGTAAAAAATACGGTAACCACGCTTTACGGGATGTAATTTTGATGCCTGTATATTTACAGTGTATTACCATTTATATTATTTAATGATATAACCTTAATACTTTAACCTTCTGAAATAGTAAAAATCTGTTTTTCACTTTATAATGTATTGTTACTCACCATAGTATTTACAGAAAGGCTCATGATGACATGAAGTTCATCATTATGGCCTTTCCAAGAGCAATGACCAATAAACATGTAGAGATAGTGCTCAGTGTCAGTCACACAAACACTAAACACCATCAGGGTAACACGTGAAATTAAAATAATGCAATTAACATTAACTAAACTACATGAAACAGAACACCACAATGAATGAAGAAACAATTATTCCCATAAAATATAATGAAATGTGATAGGTAATGCAGGGAATTCCATGCCTGATTATTGTTTTAACCATCATTTTAACAATAATTTACCATAAAGTACATGTACTCTCTTGTTTAACAAAATATAGATTTTTACTGTTAATTATATGGTAAAATCATACTTTTAACATGTAGAAATTAAATTTTTACAACATTGTACTGTAAAATGACAAGTATTGTCTTTTTAAAAATATTATAATTTATTACCGTATATTTTAAGTTAACTGCCCATTTACCAATTAACATTTTTACTGTTGCATATTTACAGTCATTTACTGTTAAAATTATGATTTTTTTTTTTTTGTTTTTTTTACAGTGTAGATTAGATATTTTTATATTTCCTGTTGTTCTTGTCACACTATAGTAGAACAAGTGCATCTGTTCCACATAACTTAAAATGCTGTAAGATTGATAGAGATGTTGGCAAATTCAGAGATATACATAATTAAGTCAACCCTGCTTTATGCTTACATGGCATAACTTTAATTTCCTATGTGTCAAACATGGATGGTAACCATATGCTTGTTCGGTTTACTGTTTCCTATTAATCTGTTGTCTGCAGGCCTGTACATCTGTGATGGAACATATTTGTCTTTTTTCAGCAGTATCAAGCTTGATTTTGAGTAACAATCCTGTTATGTTTTGCTTGCACAGATTTGATCCCACACACGTTTTTTTTTAGTCCCACTACTCGTATGGGTGCTGTTTTAAGCCTCAATTGAATTTTTGGAAAATTATACTAAAATGCTTTCTTTTGCCATTCAGTTTGTACCTTGTAACCTACTTTCTACTTCTATACAGCAAATATGAACAATATATTCAAATTGAAAAATGTCTTTATTTTATGCTTGTATTACGTATTTTTTTCGTATTTCATCTTTGTCACACTGAATGTGATCAAATATCTTGATGCTGTATAAACGTAGATTTAAGCAAAGGTTTCTGAACTGTGCAGGCACATTTTTGGAAGTATGTTACTCAGAATTGAGGAATAGCTTTGTGATTTTGCTTTAATATTACTCGTAATGTCCTTAATAGTAATTGAACGTTTGTGCTATTGTTTTATTGTCTTTCTCCTCCATGATGTTCTGCTCTTGCAGTCTGCACCTCACCACCTTCTGCCTACAGTACAAGCCCACAGTCATTGCCTGTGTCTGCATTCACCTGGCCTGCAAGTGGTCTAACTGGGAAATCCCTGTTTCCACCGATGGAAAGCATTGGTGGGAATATGTGGACAGCTCAGTTACACTTGAGCTTCTTGATGGTAAGTGATGTGTTCTTTCCAGGATCAGGTTGCACGTGTATTTGCAATTGAGAATACTTTAATATTACCCAGTATAGCTAATTTTCACACATTACACACATTGTTGTGCAAGTCACCCATGATTTATATTAATTTAAATTGTGTTGTAGAACTGACCCACGAGTTTCTGCAGATTCTGGAAAAGACACCCAGCAGGTTAAAGAGGATTCGGAATTGGAGGGTAGGTGATTGAAATATGTTAAATTATGCTTTTGGTATCTTTGAGGTAGATTAATTTGGTGAAATTAAACTCTGCTTTCCTTTCAATCTGTTGCTGTTTTCATTTCTAGGCTACACAAGCTGCTAAGAAGCCCAAAACAGATGGTCAGGCCTCAAACAGTAGCTCTTTACCAGGGCCCTCATTAACCCAGGACCTATCCTTGATGGATGCCCTTCCTGGGGACTCTACAAATACAGCCTTCTCCAAAGCCTCCACTTCTTTTCCAGTGACCCTGACAGGCAATCCAAGCAGCAGTTTTTCCCTGGATTCCATTGGCAACATGCAGGAATCTTTATACACTTACACTGCCCCCAGCGATTGGCCTCAGGACCAAGCTAGTTCAGATTCATATTCTGTCAAACAACTTCTTCCAAACCCTTCTATGCACGCACACCGGCCTGACAAAGGTGCAGAGTTCAACCCTACAAAACACACAAACAAGGCCAGTGGTGGAGCAAAGCACCAGGTCATGACCTGTCCTCCACCTGCAGCACCCGCACAGAAAATGTCTTTGGATAAGTACAGGGAGAAACACGCTGCTGAGCTGGCAGTGCAAAAACGCAGACAAGAGCAGCAGAATGTGGAGACTGAGGTCAGGGATGTCTATGGTGCTCCAGCACAGACAGATCACCGCAAGCATCTGCCCCAACTTTCTCATGGGCAGCAGGGGTTGAGCAGCTGTGCTGGAGCTTCCACAGCCTCACCCCTGAAGATGAAATTGCCTGTCCCTGGGCAGGACAAGCAAGTGGACAAACGAGAGAAGGGTAGCTCTCTAAAACTCCGTCTTCCAGTCCCTTCTCAGAGCGAGAAGGGGGGGTCAAGTAAGGAGGAGCTAAAAATGAAAATTAAGGTGTCCTCGGAGCGACATAGCTCCTCAGATGAGGGTGCTGCAAAGGGCAAGCATTCCAGCCCACTTGTGAGCAAGGAAAAACACAGAGACCACTCAGCCCATCGTCACCACCACAAACATGGACACTCCCATTCCCATACACATAGCGGCAATGGCAGGAGTGGACTTGAGGCACCTGCAGCTGGTTTGGCCCTTCGGAGCCCGGTAGGCCCTGGTGGCGAGGGGGCAACCTCAGTGTCCAGCTCTGGATCCTCACGGAAGAGGGTGAATGAAGCCAGCCACAATCACCACTCCAAAAAGAGCAAAAGCTCCAAAGGCAGTGCAGGTAGTTCCTCTTATTGTTCCTCTGTTCAGCAGTGTGTCATCTCACAACTCTGTTCTTAACCTTCCCTCCCCCCCCCCTCCCCGTGTCACATACCAGGTGGGCTACGGATATCTCAGCACCCTAGTGAAACTGGACAGGAAACCAGTGGAGAGCCACGGCCCTGAGGCTGCCGGCCAGGCTAATGGCCAACACACAGACTACAAAGATACTTTGGACATGCTTGATTCGCTGTTTAGTGCCCAAGGAATTAACTCTTAAATCTATAGGAAAAGAGGATGAAATGTAAAAGAAAAATCAAGCTTTGGTCTCCTTATTAAGAAAAAAAAACAAGAATGTGAATGAAAAGAGTAAAGAGAAAGAAAATAAAAAGCCTTCCAGATCTTCTGGCAGTTCAGTTTAGTCTGGCCATCTCTCGGTGTAACTGCTGCTTTGTCCTCAGTATTCCCTTACAAGCAATTGGTGTGTATGAGTGAGCAGGTATATGATTGTCAGAGCAGTTACAGTATATAAAACCTTTATTCTTTAAATGACACAGTAGAATGAGTGATGAAAGGCACAGTTTTTCACATAGTTATGATTTATAAAACACAAGTCTGAAAGCACCTTCTAAAACGACTGACACTCTCATTTGTTCAGAATAACGTAAAGGGAATGCAGAATCAAGCAACTTAAGTTCCATAGTTCCTTTTAATGTTCCCTTTTCTTTCCTCCCCTTTTAATGTCTTCTATTGGGGCAGCATGTCTATCTTGATAGGGTTGTTTACAGAGTGTGGAACAAATTTACATACATTCTTGTATGTTAAAAGCTGTACTATAACTTCTCAGGTTTGGAGCTGCTTGTAAAATAATTATATATATATATATATATACTGTAGACCTGTGTGTGTGTGTGTGTATGTGTATATATATATATTGGGGGGCTTGTGACTCAGTGTTAGGCCATGCAATTTGTACTTTTTTTTTTTTTTTACCTTAACGATTACCTTAAGCTGGATGCCAAAGGCTGTGCCGCAAGTAAAAGTATAGTTTTTTGACGTTTACATAACCGCTGTGAAGTGCATTTAATATATTTCTCGGCTTGAAGCAGTAGCCTATTTGTGCAACTCAGTAAATCTATAACAAATATCCAGAAGCATAGGAGGGTTAAGGAGATCGAGTTCATTATCACAGTATTTACCCAAAGAGATCTGGGCCTTCACAAGCCCTCTTTGCATCATTATTTCTGAATGCAGATGAATAGTTTAGATATTTAGATTTTATTTTTAGTGTGAAGCTATTGGTAAATGAAGCCAGCATTGTACAACCCATTTTAGTCCCTGAATTGCAATTAGGTAAGGCAAGTGCAAACCCTGGCTCTTTTTTCTGTTTGTCTTATCCCATATTTTATTTAGATTTAAAAATAAATTCCATGGTTTCCACTACATTAACATTAGTCTCTGTGTATGTGGTAATGTTTTTGTGTTAACATAATGGCACATGTATGAAATAATCTTTTCTGCTTGTCAATGTGTTTGTTAAATAACGTTTTTATTTTTATTCCAGTTTAAATTATGTTGGATTATGGTCATACTAGTTTTTCAGTTTAATTTGTATCATTGTTTTAGAAACATTGAAGGTCAAAATAATTCCTCATGATTGATTTGGTTAAATTGCTCAGTTCTATCTTTGTTTCTGTTGGATTTGCATACGTTTTCACTTAACTGGCCATTTGTAGACTTGGCTGTGATGAGTGTTGGTTCTCTGCAAAGAGCAAAAAGAGAGGAAAATGTTCTGCTGTTCTCAAACTGTTTACAGATTAGTTTCATAAATAAGCAAGTTATTATTTTTCTAAACTTTCGAACCACAAAAGAACCAAAGCCAAACTTACATAATTTTTAGGTGAAATGTAATGGCTTTGTGTTAATTTTCATGTTAAGTATTACTGTGTATGTGTATATACACATATGTGTGTATAATATACACACACACAGTAATACTTAACATGAAAATTAACAACACAAAGCCATTACATTTCACCTAAAAATACACACTTTATATACAGTGAGGAAAATAAGTATTTGAACACCCTGTTATTTTGCAAGTTCTCCCACTTAGAAATCATGGAGGGGTCTGAAATTGTCATCATAGGTGCATGTCCACTGTGAGAGACATAATCTAAAAAAAAAAATCCAGAAATCACAATGTATGATTTTTTAACTATTTATTTGTATGATACAGCTGCAAATAAGTATTTGAACACCTGAGAAAATCAATGTTAATATTTGGTACAGTAGCCTTTGTTTGCAATTACAGAGGTCAAACGTTTCCTGTAGTTTTTCCACCAGGTTTGCACACACTGCAGGAGGGATTTTGGCCCACTCCTCCACACAGATCTTCTCTAGATCAGTTAGGTTTCTGGGCTGTCGCTGAGAAACACGGAGTTTGAGCTCCCTCCAAAGATTCTCTATTGGGTTTAGGTCTGGAGACTGGCTAGGCCACGCCAGAACCTTGATATGCTTCTTAAAGAGCCACTCCTTGGTTATCCTGGCTGTGTGCTTCAGGTCATTGTCATGTTGGAAGACCCAGCCTCGACCCATCTTCAATGCTCTAACTGAGGGAAGGAGGTTGTTCCCCAAAATCTCGCAATACATGGCCCCGGTCATCCTCTCCTTAATACAGTGCAGTCAGCCCTGTCCCATGTGCAGAAAAACACCCCCAAAGCATGATGCTACCACCCCCATGCTTCACAGTAGGGATGGTGTTCTTGGGATGGTACTCATCGTTCTTCTTCCTCCAAACACGGTTAGTGGAATTATGACCAAAAAGTTCTATTTTGGTCTCATCTGACCACATGACTTTCTCCCATGACTCCTCTGGATCATCCAAATGGTCATTGGCAAACTTAAGACGGGCCTTGACATGTGCTGGTTTAAGCAGGGGAACCTTCCGTGCTATGCATGATTTCAAACCATGACGTCTTAGTGTATTACCAACAGTAACCTTGGAAACGGTGGTCCCAGCTCTTTTCAGGTCATTGACCAGCTCCTCCCGTGTAGTTCTGGGCTGATTTCTCACCTTTCTTAGGATCATTGAGACCCCACGAGGTGAGATCTTGCATGGAGCCACAGTACGAGGGAGATTGACAGTCATGTTTAGCTTCTTCCATTTTCTAATGATTGCTCCAACAGTGGACCTTTTTTCACCAAGCTGCTTGGCAATTTCCCCGTAGCCCTTTCCAGCCTTGTGGAGGTGTACAATTTTGTCTCTAGTGTCTTTGGACAGCTCTTTGGTCTTGGCCATGTTAGTAGTTGGATTCTTACTGATTGTATGGTGTGGACAGGTGTCTTTATGCAGCTAACGACCTCAAACAGGTGCATCTAATTTAGGATAATAAATGGAGTGGAGGTGGACATTTTAAAGGCAGACTAACAGGTCTTTGAGGGTCAGAATTCTAGCTGATAGACAGGTGTTCAAATATTTATTTGCAGCTGTATCATACAAATAAATAGTTAAAAAATCATACATTGTGATTTCTGGAATTTTTTTTTAGATTATGTCTCTCACAGTGGACATGCACCTACGATGACAATTTCAGACCCCTCCATGATTTCCAAGTGGGAGAACTTGCAAAATAGCAGGGTGTTCAAATACTTATTTTCCTCACTGTACGTGTGTGTGTATGTATATGTGTATATACACAGTGCATCCGGAAAGTATTCACAGCACTTCACTTTTTCCACATATTATGTTACAGCCTTTTTCTAAAATGGATTAAATTCAATATTTTCCTCAAAATTCTACAAACAATACCCCATAATAATGACAACGTGAAAGAAGTTTGTTTGAAATCTTTACAAATTGATATAAAAAAATCACATGTACATAAGTATTCGCAACCTTTGCCATGACACTTAAAATTGAGCTCAGGTGCATCCTGTTTCCACTGATCATCCTTGAGATGTTTCTACAACTTGATTGGAGTCCACCTGTGGTAAATTCAGGTGATTGAACATGATTTGGAAAAGCACACACCTGTCTGATATAAGGTCCATGTCAGAGCACAAACCAAGCCATGAAGTCCAAGGAATTGTCTGTAGGTCTCTGATACAGGATTGTGTCAAGGCACAGATCTGGGGAAGGGTACAGAAACATTTCGGCAGCATTTAAGGTCCCAACGAGCACAGTGGCCTCAATCATCTGTAAATGGAAGAAGTTTGGAACCACGAGGACTTTTCCTAGAGCTGGCTGCCCGACCAAACTGAGCAATCGGGGGAGAAGGGCCTTAGTCAGGGAGGTGATCAAGAACCCGATGGTAACACTAACAGAGCTCCAGCGTTTCTCTGTGGAGAGGAGAACCTTCCAGAAAAACAACCATCTCTGCAGCACTCCACCAATCAGGCCTGTATGGTAGAGTGGCCAGATGGAAGTCACTCCTCAGTAAAAGGCACATGACAGCCCGCCTGGAGTTTGCCAGAAGGCACCTGAAGGGCTCTGACCATGAGAAACAAAATTCTCTGGTCTGATGAAACAAAGATCGAACTCTTTGACCTGAATGGTAAGTGTCATGTCTGGAGGAAACCAGGCACCGCTCATTACCTGGCCAATACAATCCCTACAGTGAAGCATGGTGGTGGCGGCAAGCATTTTCAGTGGCAGGAACTGGGAGACTAGTCAGGATCGAGGGAAAGATGAATACAGCAATGTACAGTGACATCCTTGATGAAAACCTGCTCTGGACCTCAGACTGGGGTGAAGGTTCATCTTCCAACAGGACAATGATCCTAAGCACACAGCCAAGATAACAAATGAGTGGCTACGCTACATCTCTGTGAATGTTCTTGAGTGGCCCAGACTTGAACCCGATTGAACATCTCTGGAGAGATCTGAAAATGGCTGTGCACCGACACTGATGGAGCTTGAGAGGTCCTGCAAAGAAGAATGTGAGAAACTGCCCAAAAATAGGTGTGCCAAGCTTGTAACATCATATAAAAAAAAGACTTCAGGCTGTAATTGGTGTCAAAGGTCCTTTTGAAGTATTGAGCAAAGGCTGTTAATACTGATGTACATGTTTTATTTGTAATAAAATTGCAAAGATTTCAAACGAACTTCTTTCACGTTGTCATTATGGGGTATTGTTTGTAGAATTTTTAGGAAAATAATGAATTTAATCCATTTTGGAATAAGGCTGTAACAACAAAATGTGGAAAAAGCGCTGTGAATAATTTCCGGATGCACTGTACGTGTGGTGTGTGTATGTACACACTCACTGGTGGCCAAAAGTTTGGAATAATGTACAGATTTTGCTGTTTTGGAAGGAAATTGATACTTTAATTCTCCAAAGTGGCATTCAACTGATCACAACGTATAGTCGGGACATTACTGATGTAAATAAACTGCACCATCACTATTTGAAAAGTCCTTTTTATCAAATCTAGACAGCTGTTGTAAATGGGCCCTGTCTCTCCAACACCTTATCCTTGAGTAGTCATGTTAATTTGGTAATAGACAATAACTTGCCATATCAAACACTTCTGAAAGCTATTTCGTTCGATAAATGAAGCTTAACATTGTGTTTGTTTTTGAGTTGCCACAGTATGCAATAGACTGGCATGTCTTAAGGTCAATATTCAGTAAAAAAAAAAAAAAAGCGCTTTCTCTAGAAACTCGTCAATCATTGTTTTGAGGAATAAAGGCTATACAATTCTTGAAATTGACAAAAAACTGAAGATTTCATACAAAGGTAAACACTACAATTTTCAAAGACAAAGGGCAACTGACTCTAACAAGGACAGAAAGAGATGTGGAAGGCCAGATGTACCGCTAAACGAGAAGTATATCAAAGTCTCTAGTTTTAGAAATAGATGCCTCACATATCCTCAGCTGACAGCTTCATTGAATTCTTTCTGCTCAACATCATTTTTATGTACAACAGTAAAGAGAAGACTCAGGGGTGCAGGCCTTAATGGAAGAATTGCAAAGAAAAAGCCACTTTTGAAACAGAAAAACAAAGTAAATGTTAGAGTGGGCAAAGAAACAGATCATTGGAAAAGAGTGTTATGGATCTTAACCTCATTGAGCTTTTGTGGGATCAACTAGACTGTAAGGTGCGGGAGAAGTGCCTGACAAGACAGCCTCATCTATGCCAAGTGCTACAGGATGCGTGGGGTGAAATGTCACCTGAATGTCAAACTGAGAGCTAGAATGCCAATCTGCAAAGCTACTATTGCTGCACATGAAGGATTTTTTGTTGAGAAAAATGAACTATGTAAATACAGTGCATCCGGAAAGTTATCACAGCGCTTCACTTTTCTGACATTTTTCCACATTTTGTTGTTACAGTCTTATTACAAAATGTATTAAATTTGTTATTTTCCTAAAAATTCTACAAACAATACCCCATAATGACAACGTGAAAGAAGTTTGTTTGAAATCTTTGCAAATGTATTAAAAATGAAAAAAATCACATGTACATAAGTATTCACAGCCTTTTCTCAATACTTTGTTGAAGCACCAATTGCAGCCTCAAGTCTTTTTGAGTATGATGCTACAAGCTTGGCACTCCTATTTTTGGGCAGTTTCTCCCATTCTTCTTTGCAGGACCTCTCAAGCTTCATCAGGTTGGGTGGAGAGCGCACATCCATTTTCAGATCTCTCCAGAGATGTTGAATCGGGTTCAAGTCGGCTCTGGCTGGGCCACTCATGGACATTTACAGAGTTGTCCCGTAGCCACTCCTTTGTTATCTTGTCCTGTTGGAAGATGAACCTTCGCCTCATTCAGAGGTCCAGAGAGCTCTGGAGCTGGTTTTCATCAAGGATGTCACTGTACATTGCTGAATTCATCTTTCCCTCGATCCTGACTAGTCTCCCAGTTCCTGCCGCTGAAAAACATCCCCACAGCATGATGCTGCCACCACCATGCTTCACTGTAGGGATGGGATTGGCCAGGTGAAGAGCGGTGCCTGGTTTCCTCCAAAGAGTTCAATCTTTGTTTCATCAGACCTAGTATATACACACACACATATATACACACATATATATATATATATACACTCACCTAAAGGATTATTAGGATCACCTGTTCAATTTCTCATTAATGCAATTATCTAATCAACCAATCACATGGCAGTTGCTTCAATGCATTTAGGGGTGTGGTCCTGGTCAAGACAATCTCCTGAACTCCAAACTGAATGTCAGAATGGGAAAGAAAGGTGATTTAAGCTATTTTGAGAGTGGCATGGTTGTTGGTGCTAGACGGGCCGGTCTGAGTATTTCACAATCTGCTCAGTTACTGGGATTTTCACGCACAACCATTTCTAGGGTTTACAAAGAATGGTGTGAAAAGGGAAAAACATCCAGTATGCGGCAGTCCTGTGGGCGAAAATGCCTTGTTGATGCTAGAGGTCAGAGGAGAATGGGCCGACTGATTCAAGCTGATAGAAGAGCAACTTTGCCTGAAATAACCACTCATTACAACCGAGGTATGCAGCAAAGCATTTGTGAAGCCACAACACGCACAACCTTGAGGCGGATGGGCTACAACAGCAGAAGACCCCACCGGGTACCACTCATCTCCACTACAAATAGGAAAAAGAGGCTACAATTTGCAAGATCTCACCAAAATTGGACAGTTGAAGACTGGAAAAATGTTGCCTGGTCTGATGAGTCTCGATTTCTGTTGAGACATTCAGATGGTAGAGTCAGAATTTGGCGTAAACAGAATGAGAACATGGATACATCATGCCTTGTTACCACTGTGCAGGCTGGTGGTGGTGGTGTAATGGTATGGGGGATGTTTTCTTGGCACCCTTTAGGCCCCTTAGTGCCAATTGGGCATCGTTTAAATGCCATGGCCTACATGAGCATTGTTTCTGACCATGTCCATCCCTTTATGGCCACCATGTACCCATCCTCTGATGGCTACTTCCAGCAGGATAATGCACCATGTCACAAAGGTCGAATCATTTCAAATTGGTTTCTTGAACATGACAATGAGTTCACTGTACTAAAATGGCCCCCACAGTCACCAGATCTCAACTCAATAGAGCATCTTTGAGATGTGGTGGAACGGGAGCTTCGTGCCCTGGATGTGCATCCCACAAATCATCACAAATCCATCAACTGCAAGATGCTATCCTATCAATATGGGCCAACATTTCTAAAGAATGCTTTCAGCACCTTGTTGAATCAATGCCACGTAGAATTAAGGCAGTTCTGAAGGTGAAAGGGGGTCAAACACAGTATTAGTATGGTGTTCCTAATAATCCTTTAGGTGAGTGTGTGTATATATATATATATATATATATATATATATATATATATATATATATGTGTGTGTATAAGCAATCTATTATTTTTTAGAAGGGGGCAAAATGACAATCCCATTCATTCCCATTCATCACAATCAAAATATACCTTGCTATAGTTTACTTGCACATTTCAAAACCTGGAAGTGTGAAAAGGGAGTTGGTGTGGGTCCAAACATTTTATTTTTCTAAAGTTAATGCACAGAACTCCAGAAATATAAAATATATCTTAATATTCTTTTAGATTCTGGATCAGAACAAACTTTCCCTTTGCTGTAGACCCTTGTTCAAATCCCGTTCACAGCAGGACAATCAGGACCAGATACAGTGGAGCCGTGACCCGGATGGGAGTGAGGTTTAGGGTTGTGAATGTAACGGGAGCCAGCTGGTACATGATAGCTGTCCTGTATATTTACATCTCTTTCCCATGGCCTAAAGAGTCACACTAGCGACTGACGCTTGAAGCTGTAACCTTTAGCCTCCTTGTGAGTGCACCCGCCTACCATGCTGGCTGACACGGTTTGAATCCCACTTGGAGTGGGTCGAGCAGGACTAGTAACAAACACAATACATTCTAGTATTCAGATTTCACAAATGCACCTTTAGTTTTGCTCCAAATCATAGGTGAAAATGATTTGAGAAGTAGATAAACACTATTGTACTGTATGTATTATAGGAGTTATACGTAGTGAAAGACAATTACAATACAATAAGCTTTCATGCATGTTATGTTCAGGGCTAGATTATTTAGAGAAAACATTCTTAATGTGACTGATTAAATATGGGAATGAGTCTACAAACTCTAAATCTGTTCTTTTACCTACATGTGCCAAAGAAATTATTCTCAGGAGCTCTTCCTTCATAGAGCTCATAATCTGAGAGATGTACCACAAAGCAGTCAGACCTCTTTTGTCAATGACCTTCATGTCACTGGAAAGAAGAGCAGGTGAATTATTGAAGATTTGTTTGAAACAGGCCTTCTAAATCACATGCTCTCTCTTGATCTTGATGTCCATTTCACTCTATGACTTTCAAATACCTCTTTGTCACAGATCCAAGAAGGACAAGATTTTCAGAATGCTTTCATAGTAATATGTGATATTACCAAATTAAGTAAAATTCATTTTCTTACACTGAAGGGGACATAAGTTCCTTCACCACTTTACCGGTTGATATGTCCGTGGCATCTGCAGTCGTTCAAAAAGATCCACATTCCTTACAGCCAGCATCAGATGAGTCTGTCCATCTCTGTTCAGTTTATTTAGGTCCAACAAGTCTGAATGGGCTTGTAACACACAACAAAAGTAAGACTAGGGAAAAATACATTGTTCTCTCATCATGGCAGGTGGCCAATACTAATCCATCAGAGAACTCCCTAATGAGTCTGGCAAGTTTTGTCTGAACCTGGTGTTGATATCACATTTCAAACAGTCAATGGCAAATAAAAGTTGAAGCCTAAGCCGCTCACCATCAGGTCCCATAGACAGCAGAGGTCGCCCCTCCAGGTTGCCTCTGAGAACTGCAGTCGATGGGGTAAATCTCTTATCAGGGCCAACAACAACTCCCCCTGGAATGCTGGCTGACAAACATGAAGTGCTGTCTGGTTTCTATTGTTATGCATTGTAGGATCTGCTCCTCTTTCAAGAAAGAAATGTGTCACCTGAGTTCAGAATGAATGTTAAAAGAAGTTTCAACAATGTAAAATCAAATGAACTGATCATGAATTATTATGAATCATGAATTATTACTTGGCCTTACATCCAGGGACATAGATTTATGATATTGCATGATAAAGCTAATGCATCCATGATAAGCTAATATATCCATGAAACAGGAACTAGTGGAAAGTCAATCAATACTATACACCCCTATAAGCTTCACTACACAAAATTCACCTATAGGCTTCTAGCTTTTCAAAAATCATGATCATATCACCTCTGGAGTCTCATACCATAGTAAGTCCCCTCTGGCAGGCACTAATATGTGGGGTGGAGCCTTCTGAATCATCAGGCAGGTCAATTTCGTCCCAGGAGTAAAGTCCCTGCTCCAGCCACAGCGTCCAGCTCTTCCTTCAACAGCAG
This sequence comes from Xyrauchen texanus, assembly GCF_025860055.1. Classification (NCBI taxonomy): domain Eukaryota; kingdom Metazoa; phylum Chordata; class Actinopteri; order Cypriniformes; family Catostomidae; genus Xyrauchen; species Xyrauchen texanus. The sequence continues at coordinate 21,058,898 of NC_068293.1, read as the reverse complement.
TTGCTCAAATCTGCTTCTGTCATGTGTCCTCATGCTCCAGTGTTCTTGTAGATCCACAACACAAAAACTAGTGGAGGTACAAAATATCTCCAGGTCTTGTTCACTTATGGTAATGAACATCTTGCATTTTTAGTAAGCATTATGCTCAGCTCTTCCTGAAAAAAAAAACTATTCTTCTTCCATGTGGTTTTGCTTTTATGAATTGTCTTATATACATAATTATATGTATATTATATGTTACATCAAGGTTTACAGAATTAGAATTTATGAAAAGCTTCTTGCTGTCATTTAAATTAAGCCAGAAAGGCTCACCTGAGCCATCGGTTTGTTGTCCAGTGTTTCTGGATTGAAATGTTTCAGTTAAAAAAGCAAACCGTTTATTTACGTATTTTTGAGGGTCAGTGCTTTGTCTTTATTGCGTCTTTCTGACTGAAGCGGCTTTGAGTTTACAGCCTGTTGTCAAGGAGACAGCGGCTTTGGCATGAAAACATTAAACTCACTGCCAGACCTTACTTGGTTATTATACTACTTTCTATTTTGTGAGTGTGTATCAGACATTTTGTATTACATTATGAAGACTCGTAGATGCTACATTGTCCAATGTACTGTAAGCAGCTTAGTAAACATACAACAAAGTAGGCCTAATAAAGAAACATAACTCTTGATTTTCAACTATAGGCCAACAATATGAAGAGTGGAATCCTCTAATAACATCAAAAAACTTGCGTGTTTCTCTTAGAGGAGAATTGATGTAACATAAACAAATATGTAAATAAACAACACAATGAACAGTGTGCTGTTCATGTTGAACTCTAAACTCCTATTTGCTAAAAAATAATTTTAGACTGAATCACACACTTATCACTTTCAGTGTTATTAAAATATCATAAATATCAATTATTTAATTCAAATACGTTACAAATACTGAATTTAACACTTGGCTCCCCTTAAATGAATAAGATTGATTATTGATTGAATCGACTACACATCACAGACTCTTAAATTGGATTGACAAGAAGACAAATTTACTCACAAAAGAGTAATTTTATCAGTTTAACACAATTTTACAGCATTCTTAGATAATGAAATCATTAATTGTGACAAATCATGTCAAATTCTCTGATATAGCCTAACTATAATTAGAATTTTTTTCTAATTATTCTTCGTTTTATTATATTTCATTATTATTATTATTTTAAAATATTTATCTTAAAGACCAATACTTGGAAAACAATTAACTCAGCGATCCAATCAGATTGCACCACAAAATGCCAACCACATTGTTTTTAGATAACTTCATAAAAATAAACAGATGCATCAACATTTTATGCATCAACAACCATGATCCATAAAATGAAAGTGAATTGATCAAATAGTTATGGGCTAATGATTTATAAATTAAATACAAATATGCACCATTTTAAACATTGAATGGTGTTGTGGAATGTTTCTGGAAATAACCATATGGTGTGTGCATGATAACATATATATTGATAATTCATACTAGTAGGCATTATTATTATTGTAGGCACTGCCTACTAGGAAGTGAGGCCTATTACAATTTCTTTGAATTTAATTATATTTTAATTCTACTATTTTAAATGGAGTGTTCGAATTACAACGCTGTTCTGTTTGCTATCTCAATCCAAACTCAGTAATCTAAATGAAATCTGAAAGAAAATTCTCAATAAAATTTAGGATGACGCACGACAATCGTGCCAATACCTTCTCATGATTTTATTGAATTGTTTTGCATTGCCGCACAGTTCTGTGGAGAGGCGCTGTTGTACTGCAAAAGGACCGGCCCATCAGACTCTCGGCAGGCAGACAGAAGGTGGAACTGTCCAGTGCTGATGCTCATCCAGGGCTTGAAGGTGGAATCGGCTTTAGCTCCAAAAATCTACCGTCAACTAAATCGACCTTATAGGCCCAGTATTTGACGAAAGGCCTATAGGTGATTATATATGACATGAAATAACGTCTGCAGGAGTTGTATCTTTTATTTGAGGTTGTTTTGAGCTTCTTTCACTTTCGCAATGGCAATGGGCGTTACTGGCTAAACAACTGGCAAGACATTAAGATTGTTTGATTGATGCATCCCACTGCAAAGTGCGGGCTGGATGACAAGATCTTTTGACAAGAGAGAACGTTTCGTTGGATTACATCAGTTTGTATTATACATGATGGTGGATGCAGCTGAATGTTGCGTGAAGGTGATGTGCCGATTCAGGCCACTTAACGAGTCGGAAATCAATAGAGGTGACAAATACATACCGAAATTCAAAGGAGAAGACATCGTCGTTATTTCGGTAAGATGCCTTAAGAGAGCACAGAGAAGTTCCTGAAGCATGTCTCACGACCTCCCAATTCGTTCCTTGTGCATGAGATAATATCACATACGAATGTATTATAGCCTCGTGTAGGTAGGCCTATACTTTGATTTATTCATTTATGTTGATCCCTTTACGTTTTGGTTCTAAAGGTTCATCCTACACTTCGATAGCAGAATCTGCATAAATATGGTGCATCTCATTTGTTAGAACTTCATCTGACCTGTTCGTATAGATTCTCTCTGTCGTTGGTTTTGTTTGTTCACTTTAAGAAAAATAGTAATCATTGTTACCTTAAGAGGCAATTTCCACAAGACCTAGCCTTTAAAATTAATTTTGTTTGTGTAATGTATTCAGGTTGACTCAGTGATGTAAAATAATATTGTTAAAGACTTAAATCAATCCAGTTCATTCAGATGTTACCACATGATTTTACATTTTTAGTTTTTGTTTTTTGTATAGACAACCCATAATCTCTTTTCATAGTTGCATTTTGAGTTACTTTAATTGCTTTGCGTTTTCTAAGCATCTGGCCTGCAAGGCCTTGTGGCCCATCATTTTTTAAAACAAATGTTTGTATATGCTTAAATATCTGGGCCTCACAGCTTATATATGGTCCCCTCAACAGGGCCCTGTTACTATGAGGGCCTCCAGCCCTCTTATATATAGGACCCTTTTGCCTTCCTGAAATCTTATAACGCCATCTGTTGAAAGTTTCCATGCTCTTCTGGAAGTAGACGAACATGTAAAATCATTTCCAAAATAACTACCTTCATATTTTTAATGCACTCTTTTTATGTGAAATCTTTGCTGATTTTGATAAAGTAAAATTAACAATAACATTTATATTTTTACTGATATTTCAAAATGAGTATTTATTGAATTCAAGCAACATGATTTAAATGTAATTTAAACAGGTTTAAATTATCATTTTCTGGCTATTATTTCATATTTAAACTCTTCATTGCTAAAACTGCATGTCTGCCCTACATTACAAAAATAACTTGGCTTAAGTGTTTGGGAAAAATTCAATGTTTATATTTACTTTGTGTGGTTCTGATTAAAAAGTACTGATTAAACTAGATACTTAAAGTTTGTTCAGACACAATATAATGTTGGTGTGACAAAACCTTGTCTGAAAGTTTAAAATAGTTTTAAATGCTTTAAGTTACACATTTTTACAGGTTAACAGTTATAAAGCAAGAAAGAAAGAAAGAAAGAGAGCATCTGTAAGCAGATTAAAGGTGCTGTACGGGATTTTTTCAGTATGCAAAAAAGTTTCTCTTCCGTTAAAGATATGAATAAATAAGTGTAATGAGATATCTCACCAGTCTCTGTGACAGCTGTAGACTTTGTAAACAACAAACAAAAATGTGTCCGTGAGCCGCGAGCATTGACGCTTTCCACCTATTAATAATTTTGCTTGTTCTCATGGTGTGGTATTTGAAGCAGATCATTGAGGCTATGATATATGTTTGTCAGTTGAGGCCACTATTGTGCCACTGTTGAATTTGACTGCCACAGGAACAAACAATGCTGCTTTTTTGCTGTGTTTTGGTCTCAAATTTATCTTTGGAGGGCTTTATTTTTGTAAATTACAAACATTCCAAAACAGACTCGTAGCTCATTTAAATATTCTGTCAGTGTTATGTAGTCTAGGGGATTTTTGGACACATTGAAAAGCCTTAAATGATGCCTTAGCAGGGCTTTTCAATAGAAGAAGAAGAATGGCCAAGGTGTAGTGTTGTTTCTAACAGAATTTCCCAAACAATGACCAAATTAACTCTATTTTTGAGCCCCACAACTTTTAGCACTTCAAAGTTCTCACAACGGTGGGTAAAGCCTTTGAAGGAAATAGGAACGCACCCCATCATTCAGATGAGTTAGAAAAGATATAAAAGCATGAGCCAAAACTGCCTGAACTCTTTGCCGAATTTCACCAGACCCTTGCATAGATATTGTAGGAGCCTACTGTATTTTTAAATTCATCAATATTTAAAGTGTTTGATGAAGATAAAATATATCATCATTAATATGGCCCCTTTAAATATATGCATTTTGAATGCATAATATGTAGTATTGCATTATGTATGACAAACGTACTGTCTCTTTAAAAACTGTGGCTCTTGTTTCGGTTGAGTGGTTTCTTTAACACATCTGTGCTGTGTGTTTGAATCAATCTGACTGTAAATAACAGAACTGGTATTAAAAGAGATTAAAGAGATTAAATCAATAAAAATCAATTACATAGATCTCAACTTTAAAAAAAAAATTGGCCCCAGGGTCCTTGCTAGTCATAATCTTTCCCTGTAAATCTCACATATTTTAATTTTATTTGTGTTTATAATTCAGTTTCACACCAGAAGAATCTTCTTGCTGTATGAACTTAATTTAACTGACCAAAGTAAAGAGCATTTGATATCTGGAATACAGAGTATCTGTGCATGGGTGTGACTTGCTATAATACTGTATCATGCTGCAGCATCAACACAGTGAGACACTAATGGTTTACAGTAAACCTCCAGAAATCTCTTGTGCACATACAATAGCCCATATTATCGCACTTATTCAGATGGTAATCGTCTTTACCATGCCAAATCGGCGCACAAAATCGAGCATAGCAGGTATTAGCCTTCTGTTTCTAATGTAAATTCCCCTCAGTGGTATCCTGAAGGCTCAACTCAGCCTGCTGATCCTAATGCCAGACATTTAGCTTTAGGTATGATAGTATCTGTTGATAAGGGATGATATATGTAAATTCATGGCTGTTAATGTTTAACTACCTGTGCCTACTCGCTAAAAAGCTGTACATCTATTATTTTGGCTCCTAACTCATATTTAATAAACTGCTGTCTTTCAACTGAAAATCTGAAAACTGCTGCTGTTACCCCTATTTTAAAGAAACCTGGCTTGGATAATTTTGATTTGAACAACTTTAGGCCTGTTTCTAATCTCCCTTTTGTATCAAAAATATTGGAAAGATTTGTTGCTTTGCAGCTGCAATCACATCTGCATACTAACAATTTCTATGAGCAGATTCAATCTGGTTTCCGCTCTTTCCATAGCACAGTAACTGCTCTTTTGAAAATTAGCAATGACCTGCTTTTAGCGGCTGACTCCGGGTGTCTTGGTTTTCTAATCTTGCTGGGCCACTAAGTGCTGCGTTTGATATAGTTTGTTATGACATACTTCTCTCTCGACTCTCTTCTATTGAAGTCCGTTACATAGCCATCTCTTGGTTTAAGTCCTATCTCACCAATAGATTATGTTTTATTTATATTAAGAAACTTAAATCTCACAATGTCCCTGTTAATTTTGGAGTCCTGCAGGGCTCTGTTTTTGGCCCTTTGCTTTTCAATTTTCATATGCTGCCCCTTGGTCATATTATCAGTTGTTATGGCTTTAACTACCACTGTTACGCTGATGATCTGCAAATCTATTTTTCAGCTCTTTCTGAAGCTGTGCTACCACTATGCTCACTTAATGATCGTCTTTGGTATCACTTAATTTGGGTATCATTTTTGACCCATCCTTATCATTTCAACCTCACATTAGTTCCCTTGATAAGGCTGCGTTGTTTCACCTCTATAATATTGCACGTCTCTGCCCACTGTTACACTGAAAATGCCTTGATTATTGTAAATCCCTTTTGATTGGCTTATCTGATAAACTCATTTCCAGACTGCATTATGTTCAAAACTCTGCAGCATGATTTTTGTATTTTTTGTATAGATTTTTTTTAATTATTTGTATTATTATTTATATTATTATCTGTCTGTCTGTCTGTCTGTCTGTCTGTCAGTCTGTCTCTCTGTGTGTCTGTCTAGATTTGTCCAACCAAAGATTATGCTAACTAATTCTGTAAAAGATTGTTAAATTATGTGTTTTTCCCTCTGAAATAATGGGAGAATCTACTAATGAATTAGTTATTTTCTTCTCTCATTTTCAAACATAGCCACAAAGTTTGCTTAACCTATCTTTCTTTTCTCTTTTTAAAGAACATATGAAAAGTAGCAAAGCTATTAGATTGAAATATACTGTGCGTGACATGTGTGTATGTACAAACAATTGCAGTGAGATTTATAAAACAGTTAGTGATAAAATGCATTTGTTACTGATTTGCAGTTTGTCAATATCAGACTGGATTTGACATTTTGCTTTTTTGGGGTTGTCTGGTCAGCAGTGTTTAATTTAGGTGATAACATCCTGTTATACAGTATGTGCAATGCCACAAAGAGGGCCAGTGCTCCTGTGAGTAATTTGTGTTGCCATAGTGACAGGTGGAGTTTTAGGGGTCATGACTGGTGGGGAAGAGCTGGGATTAATTAGTGGAATATTTAAGTCCACAGAGGTCTGGGAGATTTGTTTAGACACACTCAGTGTTGCATGCATGTTGCTAAAATAAACCCTTGCAATTGTCTTTATTTGTTTTTCTCTTGTATAGTATGACATTTCATTCTGCACCACCTGGTTCAGATATAAATATTAATAAATATGTGTCTGGTGTGTTTTGGAAAACTCTGGCCATAGCACCTTTATTTTTTTATATGCTGCACATATATCCATGTATGACATACACTTGTATTTACTTAATTCCAAATGTATATAGTGTTTATTCAAGAAAACCATCTGAAAACAAGGAGAGTGCAATTGTGCATTATCCTTTCGTGCACAAACATTGTTCAGGAAGTTGCATAGATTTTTGATTGAAGGTGGTAAGATGCTAAGGAAAAAGCCTTAATAGTCCCTAGACAATGTACATCAGTCCTTGACTTAATGCTGTGCATTTTCCCTGCCACATGTGTGCTTCAACATATATGCAGGGGCGGAGCAAGGATTTGTTCATTGGGGGGGGGCTCCATCCGACATGGGGGGGGGGGGCAACTCAAACTAGCCCATCTGGCACTAACAATCATTTCACGGTCCAAATCACTTAGATGACATTTTCCCCCATTTTGATGGTTGCTGTGAACATTAACTGAAGCTCGTGTCTGCATGATTTTATGCACTGCACTGCTGCCACATGATTGGCTGATTAGATAATCACATGGATGATTGTTGGTTCCAGATGGGCTGGTTTGAGTATATCTTTAATTGCTGATCTCCTGGGATTTTCACACACAACAGTCTCTAGAAATAACTCAGAATGGTGCCAAAAACAAAAAACATCCAGTGAGCATCAGTTCTGTGGATGGATATGCCTTATTGATTAGAGAGGTCAAAAGAGAATGGCCAAACTGGTTCGAACTGATACAGTCTAACTCAGATAACCGCTCTGTACAATTGTGGTGAGAAGAATAGCATCTCAGAATGATATTCTGAGATGCGGGTTGGCGCTGTTTTGGCGGCACAATATTAGGCAGGTAGTTTTAATGTTGTGGCTTATCAGTGTATATATACAATATATATATACTGAATATAAAAATAGAAACTTCCCTTTTTCAGGACACTGTATTTTAAAGATAATTTTGTAAAAATCAAAATAACTTTACAGATAATTATTGTACAGTGTTTTCCATGCTTGTTCATTGAACCATAAACAATTAATGAACATGCACCTGTGGAACGGTCGTTAAGACACTAAAAGCTGGTGGCCACACCAGATACTGACTGTAACTTTTGATATTAACGACCCTCCCACCCCCACCCCCCTTTGTTTAGGGACACATATTTCCATTTCTGTTACACATATGTCTGTGAAACTTCTTTTTATGAGTTATTTTTGAGTCTTTTTATGTTCATACAAATATTTACACATGTTAAGTGTGCTGAAAATAAAAGCAGTTGAAAGTGAGAGGACGTTTCTTTTTTTTTTTTTTTGCAGAGTTTATATATTCAGTGAACTGATTTACTCCACAGATCCATTTACAGAAACTTGTTACACAGAAAGATGGTCTCATATTTTCATCTTTAAATGTCATATTGTTAAAGCCTAAACCCATCTATTCTATATCAGATATATGAGCTATTCTATGACAGAGATGCATTTTTTGTAAAGGCTTCTTATTTGTTTTTGACTGACCTGCTTTTCTTTTTAGGGCAAACCATATATCTTTGACCGAGTCCTTCCTCCGAACACAGCACAGGAACAAGTATATGACAACTGTGCCAAACAAATTGTTAAAGGTTTTGTATTCATTACATATTTTTGCAAATCATGGTAAATAGAAATGATTAATTAACCTGTTAGTTAATTAGTTAACATGTTTAAATGTCTAAAACTTTGAGGTGGAAGTATTTAAAAATAATAATAAAAATGCCAGCACTTTGAATGATGTTTCTGATTTTTAAGAAATGAGTCTTGCATTTCAGATGTGCTGGAAGGATATAATGGGACTATTTTTGCATATGGCCAAACCTCATCAGGAAAGACTCACACTATGGAGGTAAATAAGCAAACCGATTGTATCATAAGATGAGGATGTTTCAGAAAGTTACACGTTTTCTTGCAAAAACAGAATGAGCCACATGTGGCTCTTATGGGCTGATCAAATTTGTATATGCTTAGTCACAAAATGCTTTAGAAGAATGCATATCTTTCAGCATCTCTCATGAAATGACTGAAATGTAAAACTGCTGCAAAATGCCACTTAACTGCATCCGTTGCCCTGGAAACAGATGGTTCTTTCAGCAAGTGATATGAATATAAATTCAAATAATTCAGTCATTTAAAAAAAAAAAAAAAAAAGAAAGTTGTCTGAGGGTCATGTGTGTTTTGTTGATTCATGTTTTTCATGTTTTTTATTTTGAAAAGTTCAGTTCCTGTTTAATGTCATGTGATTTTATGTTACCCTCCATGTTTATGTGTCTTGTTTTCATTGGTTGATTGTCTTGTTATCTTGTTATCAGATCTATTTCGACCTCACTCAGACCGTCACCACGGTCTTACCTTGAATGACGCCATTCTTCCGCCTATCCTCGAGACCTAATATCAACAATGTCAGGTGACTGACCTTAGGGGTTGGCTATATAACATCCAGGTGAACCAACCACTTCCTCTTGCCTTTCTCGCCTCATCTGAGACCGTCGCGGTAGAGCGAATTTTTGAAAAACTAGTTCCAATCCGTCACATTTTCGTGCAGGTGCTTAACGTCCCTGAGGATTGAGGTGGTTTTCTCCGCACGTCGGTGAGTGTTTCTTTATTTTTTCAGCTTGTTTACAGGTATTTATTATTGGTTCTTGGGTCAGCTGTTCGCAGCAGGAGAGAGTTTTTCCATCTTGTTTACTGCGTGTAGCGTACGTAGAGTGATGGATATATTATTTTCTAATAGATTATATGATTTTCAAGGAGTTCTGTTCGCAGACTTATTTTGAAAGATGAGTATGAAGTGATTCGTCACAATCTATATATTAAGGATATCTGGTTAACTGTGTTTAACTAATACCTGCAGTTTAAGGAAGTGTTTGATTTGATTAATGAATGGTGATTCATCACAATCTATGTTAATGGCATTGTCGCTTGTGTTTTTCAACTAAATGCCGGTAGTTTATTTTAAAATCTTGCAGTTCAACTCCAAGAATTAATTAAAATACTGTGATTCGTTACAGTTAATCTGTCTATTTATTTAGTTTTCTTATCATAGACCATTATTATATGAGTGACTTGACCTCTGGCTTGTTGTTATGAGTCACTCAAGATGTCGGTTTTGCCAAACTGGCATACAGTCAAGAGATGGGCACCGTGAATGTCCCTCTTGTTTGGGTATGCAACATCTGTTAGATGATATCGAAAACCCCTGTGCAGCTGCAATAGAGCTAACTTTGCAGGAAATTGTGCAGAGAGCCAAACATTTAACTGGTGGCAAAGAAATGATTCCCAGTAGTCCCTCTCACAAACGCAAGAGGCCTGATGAGTCGATCAGGTCTCCAAGTTCTGACATGCCTCAAGATAAACGGGAGAAGGCCACGGTAGTGCAAGAGCCCAAGGACGATACTCAGTTACAAATATTGGCAGCATTACGTGACTTAGCTGGTAAGCTTGAAACACGTAACACTTCAATAAGCACGCAGCCATCTGCAGCCCCTATTGCACCCTCTCCTGGAGATGAGTTAACATCACATCAGGAAGAGAGGGATGATTCTATGGATGCCGTGTCACTGCATGCAAATAATTCCCTTTATGGTAGTGAGGAGGATATTGGCGAAAATGAGGAAGATGAATCCAGGTCCGAAGTTTCAGAAGGAAGCCTGCATTCTGACATTCTTTCATGCATTTTAAGTGCAGCAAGGATCCTGGGCCTTGGTGCTCAGGAAGAAGCTACAGCTCCAACCCCCACACAAGGTGTATGGACGAGTATTTCCCCTGCACAGCCTACTGTGTCCATTCCTGTGGCTGAGGATTATTCCCAGATCCTGAGGAAATAATCCAAAGGCTGCACCCCAGTTTAATGCAGGTTGCAGAAAGAAGGTCCTTCCTCAGGGGAATTCGCCAGGGAGGGGCTGTCGTGAGGAGTGTGAGGTCCGAAAACCAAGTCCGGGTAGGCCTAGTAGGGGGCTACCAGAGTGACTTGCTCCTCATCCTCCCTGACCTTGCATAGCACCTGCCGTCCCGAGGCTCCGGTGCTGAGAATAAACTCAAAGCACTTACCTTGCTCCGCGCACCCGGCAGGGGGCGGGTTCGTGACTGAGGAGGAGGTCTGATGCTGGCGTCCTCTGGACTCCTCTGAACCGGCCGGCCGGGGAACAGTCGTGATCTGAAGGCGGGGACACCGCGTCCATGGAGCCGGGACTGTTGAGGCCTGAAAGCAGAGTGCCGTGAGAACGGCATTTGCGGGCCAGGTGACCCCAGAGACAACAAGGAAATAGCTCTATAGAGTGTAACGAATTTAACAAAAACCGGGGAACGGAGTGGTCTTACTAACTTTGGAGCTAACGTCTCGGTCTCTGGGTCTGTCATCTCAGGAGCGCCTGGGAGCCTTCTGGGTCCTCAAGGGGGTCCGTGAGACGATGGGCATCCAACTTCTGCGGGGGGCTCAACGCTGGGGCTGAGAGCTGGGCCCACTCACTTGTTAGTTGAGGCGGAGCACCACTTTCTTTCTTTCTTGAAAGCCGCAGGAGGACGCCCTCGGTGAGCAGACAGGGCATGGCCCCTGGCACGTCAAGAACAGGACTACCCAAGTGCAGATTTTGAAGTGCCCTGGCCCGGTGGACTTGCAGGAGCGGGCCATGGCGTGCAGGGGGGGAGCGGTCTGGGACCGTTCTACCACCGAGGGTAGCGAGAGCGGAGGAGCGAGGAAGCTGGGCTTGCTCAGCTCGTCATGCACATCCGGGAAGGAATCCACGGCTGTGAGCGGCGCATATGCCCGCGGAACCAATTAAGCCCGGGGAAGCATAGCGGACCTTCTTGCGTCAGGCTCAGACTGGGCGGAGACCCGAAGGTGGCGGCCCAGGCGAGTTATCCGCATCCGGCGCCGCTGTTACGCTCTCCGATGCAGCGGTGATGTCATCATCCAATGCTGGGGAGCTCGAGGGACCGGACGGTAGGCCGTTAAGTGGACTGCATTAATCTTGAGCTCGAGGGAAGCAGGCAAGCGTGCCGGGGAGGCGGGAGGTTTTCGGGGGGATTTACCCGGCGAAAGTGTCCCGTTATTCTCCCCAGATTGTTCTCCATCGCCCGCGGCGCCTGCCTCAATCCCGTAGGAAGGAGGCGAGGCGCGGGGGGCGGCTGAGATGGCTCTCTCTCACTACAAGAGAAAGTAGAGAACGCAATGCTGCCGCGGCTATGTTCTCACACTGAAAACATAACCCATTGGAGAGAATGCTCATCCCGAGCTCGGACAGAAACAAGCAAGCGTGCTGGGGAGGCGGGGGGTTTCGAGGGGGTTCACCGGGCGAAACGGAGCCCGTCATTGTCCCCAGATCGTTTTCATCGCCCGTGGCGCCTGCCTCAATCCCGTGGGAAGGAGGCGAGTCGCGGGGGCGGCTGAAGCGGCTTTCTCTCACTACAAGAGAAAGCCTATGACCGCAATGCTGTCATGGCTATGTTCTCGCACTGAAAACATAGACCATTCATAAAAACGCTGCCTGCGTGTGATCGCAACCCAGGAATGCAAGGCAGTTTTTATGACCGTCAGAGGTGGGGAGATATCAACCACATCCAGAAACTACACAGGGGCGGAAATATCGTCTTTAAAAAGACACGTCCTGAGAAGGACGTTCAACGCCACTGTGTTTTGCTCTTTAGAGCTGAAATTACTCTTTAGAATAACTCTTTCGAAGTTGTCTGCGCTGTCGAGTGCCCAGGGGCAAGAATGCACAGCCGTGCACGAAGGAGAAAGCAGCTGTTATGCGCCGTCAGATCCAACAGCATGCAGAGCGTCAGAGGATTAACCAGGAACTTGGTGTGTAACTCGCAGCAGAGTTCATGCATGACCATCGGCTCGAAGAAATTTTCTGAATGAACTCCCGTATTTGCGCCGCTTAAATACCCGTATGTCCGGGGCGGACATGCAAATACTGGTTGCCAACTCTCATTGGCCTTTTTTCATAGTCCAGAGGTGAATATCGGCGCTCAAGAGAGACCCCTAGTGTCGCTTCTCTGACACAACGTGGAGAGAGCGACAGAAGGGGAAATGGTCCTTCAACATGTACAGTCACTGGGTTTCAAGGTGAACTGGGAAAAGAGCAATCTAAGTCCCAGACAACAGACAGTGTTTGTGGGAATTTCGCTGGATTCCCAACTGATGACTGCATCTTTGTCATCCCAGAGGGTGGAACAGTTGGTCAGTCTAGCTCAGTCATTTCGTCTGAACAAGAGAATGAAGTTAATTCAATTTCAGCGATTATTGGGCATGATTGCAGCGGCAGTGACTGTGGTCCCACTCGGCCGTCTCAGAGCCCGTCCACTACAACGTTGGTTGAACAACTTCCACTTGCATCCCAAATTACAAAGGCATGTGAAGATAAAGGTTACACGAAGATGTATCCAAATGTTACGCCCTTGGAATACGAAGACGTTACCATCACAAGGGGTTCCTCTAGGCAACATCCCAGCAAGGCGATCTGTGATAACGACAGATGCTTCTCTAACGGGTTGGGGAGCAGTTTGGGAAGGCAGGTCCATCAGGGGACTCTGGGAATCCCCTTGGACCTCGGAGCACATCAATGTGCTGGAACTCAAGGCAGTCCATCTCTCCTTGAGGGCTTTGCTCCCGTTGTTGCAGAACAAACATGTTTTGGTGAGAACAGACAACATGTCTGCAATGTACCACATCAATCACCAAGGCGGCACCAGATCAGCGCGATGTCTCCAGGTGACAAAGTAACTACTCTCTTGGGCATTTCTGAAGCTCTCATCACTCAGAGCAGTATACATACCGGGAGTAGCAAACAGAGCAGCAGACCTGCTGTCTCGAACTGGACCTCTCCCGGGAGAGTGGCGTCTCCATCCCGAAGTGGTAAAAATCATATGGAGTCAGTTCGGAATGGCGAGGGTCAATCTGTTTGCGACTACAGAGACAACTCATTGTGATCTATGGTATTCCCTGAACAACCAGGGAGGTCCCTTGGGGATAGATGCACTATCTCAAGAATGGCCGGAGGGATTGTTGTACGCCTTTCCTCTCCTACCTCTGATTCACCTGGTGCTCAACAGGGTAGCGTTGGGTCATCACAAGGTTTTACTTGTGGCCCCCAGGTGGCCAAAAAAGCATTGGTTTCCGAACCTTGTACGTTTGGTCCAAGGTCAACCTCGGCAGTTACCAAAGAGAGCCGGTCTTCTCTCCCAAGCAGAGGGCCAAATCTGGCACCCAAAACCAGAGATACTACAACTGTGGGTATGGCCCTTGCTCAGCCCCTCTCTAAAGACTTAGACGAAGCTGTATTGAGGACAATAAATAGTTCTAAGGCACCATCTACGTGGAGTAACTATTCTAGCAAGTGGCAGATATTCTCAACGTGGTGTCAAGACCAACAACTAGATCCAGCCAAGTGTGACACCAGTTTGGTTCTTCATTTTCTTCAATCATTGATGGATTCGGGGATGTCAGTTAATACCATAAAGGTCTACATTGCAGCCATCTCCCACTTTTATGTATCAGTGGATGGTGCAAATATTGGCAAACACCCTTTGGTGTCTCAATTTCTTAAGGGTGCACACCGTTTACATCCAAGGAGAAGTATGAGAGCACCTGCTTGGGACCTTTCTATTGTCTTACACTCACTGACCAAAGCACCTTTTGAACCTCTGGAGCAAGCCGATCTCAAGTTCTTGACATGGAAGACAGTCTTCCTACTGGCGATATGTTCGGCCAAGAGAGTTGGTGAATTACACTCTTTATCAGTCAGTGAAGAATGCTTGAGATGGAAGGCGGAAAAAACAGGGGTTTTTCTTTGGCCAAACCCGTCATTTCTACCCAAGGTCCTTAAACCTAGTACAATAAATCAAGTGATTGAGCTTGATGCTTTCCGTCCAGGTCCCCTTTGTTCGGGTGCTGGGTTAGATAATTCTTCTCTATGTCCTATTAGAGCATTGCACACATACATTGAGCGTACTCATCAATTTCGGCAGTCAAACATGCAACTATTCATATGCTTTGACAAGAGGTGTGCAGGCAAACCTGTGTCTAAGCAACGATTGTCTCATTGGGTAGTGGATACAATTTCACAAGCTTATGTCAACCAAAATCTACCTATCCCTGGTGATCTGGTGGCTCACTCTGCCAGGAGCATGGGTACTTCCTGGGCGGCACTCAAGGGGGTAGCGCTCTCAGACATCTGTGCTAAAAAAAGAGGCCATTTGCCTCTTGGAGCAGCCCATACACGTTCACTAGATTTTATAGGATTAATGTGGCAAATCTGAATTCTTTGGGGTCTGCTGTATTATCTGTGACTAAATTAACCCCTCGTGACCCTGGTGGTATAAATCATCCAAGGTAAGACCGTGGTGACGGTCTGAGTGAGGTCGAAATAGATCGTAAGTTATGACCATAACTATGGATCTATGAGACCGAACGATGACCGTCACCATCCCTTGTCACTCGGGACGAACTGGGCGTTCCAGGCAAGAGGAAGTGGTTGGTTCACCTGGATGTTATATAGCCAACCCCTAAGGTCAGTCACCTGACATTGTTGATATTAGGTCTCGAGGATAGGCGGAAGAATGGCATCATTCAAGGTAAGACCGTGGTGATGGTCATCGTTCGGTCTCATAGATCCATAGTTATGGTCATAACTTACGTTCTGTCTGTTCATTGATTCCTTCATCATTGTTTTACCCCTTGTCCATGTATTTAGCCCTCATGTTTACCATTTGCCTTTGTCAAGTATTGTTTGTGAATGTTACTTTGGAAGTCTATTCAAGTCTATGTCAAGTCAGTTATGTTTGTTATGGTTTGGATTCACTTTTTGGATATCACTATGTAAATAAACTACACTTGGGTTCCTCTTTACTTCATTTTCATCATCTTAATCATTGTCATTGCCAGCACCAGCAGTATCATTACACTGAGGAGTCACAGTTCATACAAATAAATTACTCTGTAACTACATCTCTATCCTGGTACAATCTGCACTTTTGAAAGATGCAAACTAGCATATAGGATGTGCTCATACATCCCTCAGAGGGAATATAGACCAATTTGCTTAAATATGACATAATAAACACATATAGTTAATTCTTTAGAACAGTGCTACACAGTTTATAGTTCTAACACAACCCTATTGCATGATTTTGCAGAAAAAAATAGCATCTGATCAAATATTTTTTTTGACAGGAAAATCACTCCCTTTTGTGCAATTTTTCTCAAACACAGGGACAGCTCCACAACCCCCAGCAGATGGGTATCATCCCACGTATTACACAAGACATCTTTGACCACATCTACTCTATGGATGAAAACCTGGAGTTCCATATCAAGGTAATCAAAAAGGGGAAATTACCAACATTAAACTTACATGTGTATTTTCACAACTGATGCCACATAATACTCTATTAGTTGGTTTTACTAATATGCACATCTTTGCCACCAGCATAAAACATATTTTAAATTATTTATTTTAATTGCCTCGCTGGCATAAATCATTATATATTCAGTTATTAGATTTATTATGTGTCAGATGAAATTTAGAGGGTTTATATATATATACACAGTGCATTCACAATTATTAGGCACATTGTATTCCTCAGGATTAAGTTTTGAACAAATGCATTGCTCTCAATACAAAATGTTATTGAACCTCAAACCTGAATGTTTAACAAAGGAAAAGTGAGTTTTGTCTTTCTCAGCGGAATATATAAGTGTGCACAATTATTAGGCAAATAATGTGCACAATTATTATGCAACTAACTTACAAAACGAATTTCTCCCAACTCAATTGTTTATTCTAATTTTTAGAGTAAGTGCAACAAATAAGTAACACAAAATGAAAATTAAATACAATTTTTGGACTTTCAAAAATATTCAGTGACCAATATAGCCAAATGCTGTTCAAAGAGGTGTATTGTCTTCACTCACTGTAAATCTCACCTTTGAGAAGGATCCACAAGTTCTCAGAAGGATTTAAGTCAGGTTAGGAAGGGGCCAAGTCATTATTTGGGCATCTTTGAGGCCCTTGCTGACTAGCCAACAGTGAGTACTTGATGCATGTGATGGAGAATTGTCTTGCATAAAGATCATGGCCTTCTTGAATGCTGAGGACTTCTTCCTATACCACTGCTTGAAGAAAGTACTTTCCAGAAACTGGTAGTAGGTTTGGGAGTTGATTTTCAGTCCATCTTCAACTTGAAAAGGTCCAACTAACTCTTCCTTAATGATAGCAGCCCATACCAGTATCCATCCTCCACCTTGCTGGCACCTGACTTGAAGTGGTACCCTGTGTCCATTAGTGATCCAACCACGGGCCCATCCATCTGGTCCATCAAGAGTCACTCTCATTTCATCTCTCCATAAAACCTTTGAAAAATCTGTCTTCAGGTATTTCTTGCCTAATCTTGATGCTTCAACTTGTGAATATATTCAGTGGTGGTCGTGTTTCAGCCTTCTTGACCTTGGCCATGTCTCTGAGCACTTGACACCTTGTACTTCTGGACACTCCAGGTAGGTTGCACTTCTGGAATATGGTTGCTTTGGAGGATAATAGGTTCCTGGTAGATTAACTTTTAATTCTTTTGCAGTTAATTTGTGCCTTTTCTTCTTAATGTTGTTTTTGTGCCCCAGTTGACTATTTGCTACAAAGGTTTGATTGTCAGGTGGTCACGCCTCAATAGTTTAGCTATATCAAGAGTGTTGCATCTGTCTGAATTGCATTTTAAAATTTTTGACTTTTCAGTGTCAGTTAAATCTATTTTGAGGTAATGATGTTGTCTAATAATTATGCAACCTTGATAAAAGGTGTTAGTCACTTTCACCATACCCTCCCTCATTACACAAATACATATCACTTGAAAATTATTGAATCCAATAAGCTTTCATGATTATATAGTTTAGAGTTGGAAAATGTGCATGGAAATAATGATAAGATCAGAATATTTACTTGCCTAATAACTGTGAATGCAGTGTGTATATATATATATATATATATATATATATATATATATATATATATATATATATATATATATATATATATATATATCATGATTTATTAATGAAGAACTCTGTGATTGTTTTTAATTTAAAAGTTTTAGACACAAATGAATGTTTCAAATATAATTAAAATTATGTGCACAGTGTCCTAAAAAGCAATTTTATTCTACATGGTGTGGGTCACCTCAAGGGACCCGACATATTAAGATATTTGGACCAGCCAAATACTATTCGCCTTATCTCAGTGAGGGCTGTTATTTGACAGGATAAATTATGTGTGTCAAAATACAGCATTCCTACAATGGGATCAGTACATTTGTTGTTGTGTGTTGCTGCATTCACACCAATAATTGTCAGTTCTAAGTGGAAGACTGCCATCATATTAGCCAGCACAACATACACAGAACAACAGGGTCACTATTTCTTGTTCATGCGAATTAAAAGTAATTCCCTACACAGGTCTCTTATTTTGAAATCTACCTGGACAAGATCAGAGACTTACTTGATGGTGAGATAAAGTCTCATTCACCATCTATTGATTTTTTAATAGAATCAATGTTTATTTCTTTGTGTGAATTAAATGTTCTATTTCTAAAGTTTCCAAAACCAACCTTGCTGTACATGAGGATAAGAACCGGGTGCCCTTTGTCAAGGTAGGACTAACCTACTGCCCAATGCAGACTGTTTACATTTTCATTCACCCGGCATTAAGCAAATTGTACATTGATGTTTCGTGTTGTTTGATGTTTTTCTGTGGGCAGGGCTGCACAGAGCGCTTTGTGTCCAGTCCAGAGGACGTCATGGATGTAATCGATGAAGGAAAAGCCAATCGTCATGTGGCTGTCACGAGTTAGTGACCATTTAACCTGGTTTCCTTCCTACAATATATCAAACCTTGCCTATCAAAAACAATATATGGTGCTATTATCCTTGTTGTGTGTTACAATATTAAATACTAACCCATGGTCCTCTAATATTATATTGTGTCTGTCTTTCCACAGATATGAATGAGCATAGCTCCCGCAGTCACAGCATTTTCCTCATTAATATTAAGCAGGAGAACGTGGAGACAGAAAAGAAATTGTGTGGGAAGCTATACCTGGTGGATCTGGCTGGAAGTGAAAAGGTGACTTTTTTAGCTGTGGTTGGCAAAAGTCTGTCTCTAGCAAAGTAAAATAATGTATTTTCATGGCTAATAAATTGAGCAGATAAATAACAATATGTGCATAGATCAAATATTATATCTATCTCTCTCTCTCTCTCTCTATCTGACCATCTCTCTTACAGGTCAGTAAAACTGGAGCAGAAGGATCTGTGTTGGATGAGGCTAAAAATATCAATAAGTCTCTCTCTGCTCTGGGGAACGTCATCTCAGCCTTGGCTGAGGGAACTGTAAGTGCTTTGCCAGGTCATCTGGCCAATAGTTTCCTTGTATCCTTTTCCTCAATTGTTTTTTTTTTTTTTTTTAGATGCTGCTTATCCTGTGTCGATAATCTAGGCCATGTACACATAGCACAAAGTAAAACATATCTACATTTGCTTTGTGCTTTTACATTATATGAATTTATATAATGCTTTATTATCTTTCTCATCACAGAAAGCTCATGTGCCATACAGAGATAGTAAAATGACTAGAATTCTTCAGGACTCTTTGGGTGGGAACTGCAGAACCACCATCATCATCTGCTGCTCTCCCTCCATATATAATGAGGCTGAGACCAAATCCACTCTCATGTTTGGCCAGAGGTGATACCATTTATAACCTCTAAGATTTTCTTCAGCTGAAGGCAGAGTGAAATTCAGCACAGTCTATTGTACTGAAACAAACAACTGACTCTTGATATAAGTGCACATGATAAAATGTATTGCCCTTCTTTCTTAACACAGAGCCAAAACCGTCAAAAACACTGTTTCTGTTAACATGGAACTGACCGCTGAAGAATGGAAGAAAAAATATGAGAAAGAGAAAGAGAAAACCAGGGGTCTGAAAATCATTATCCAGAGGCTAGAAAATGAGCTCAAACGATGGCGGAAAGGTAAACAGAGAATAGAGAAAACACACACAGTGGTTAGATAACTCATCAACTCATTTCCATTTCCTGTTTGGTGCAGTTTTAAATAAAATAACTTCTTTGTGTATGCTATTACAGACTGATCTGTCAGATGCTTAGAGTTTAAAGCAACTGTAATGGTTTGTCGTACACTGCTTAAGGGTTTGTTTACTGGGGTGAAGTTTGCAGAGAGGCCAGTGACTATGTTGACAAAAGCATTGTTTTTGAGCTTTACCGATATGCCCGATGATGACTCTTTACACTAAGAGAGGAGGCAGTTATTTCTTCCTTGGTTTGTTTATTGTGTAATAAAAATGGCCATAGATTTTTTTTTCCAAGTGAAATAATGCTGTTACCAAAGAGGAAATGAAGTTCCACAGTATACAGCATTTATTGGTAAGAACTTGACAAAAATTGGCTTACACATAAACCACATCTACAGAGTACAAGTGTACTGAGGACGATCATGCTTAATAATTGGCAAGTAATAAATACCAATTAGCACAGATTCCACAGATTGTGGAATAATACACAAAAAATGACTTTAAACAGACAGGCCTGTCTTTGAGCGAAAGCTTGTAAATGTAAATGTGAACAATGCAACATTATATAAATTAGATGAATATATTTGTGTTTAATCTTTTCAGATATTATTCAGCCTCAGGGGTCCTTTTACTTTCTCTTCTATGAATTCTGAATCATTTTTCATCACTCTGTCAGCATGCATAATTTTTTCTCTCCTGCATTCCAATGTAATAATTTTCATTTCTGTCAATGTGACTAGCTCCCCCTCTCTCTTGCACATAAAACACACAGATGCTGAGGTGAAGATTCTCTCCCATCTCATCACTGCAAAGCCCAGAGGTTCACTAAGGCTTTGGCTTTGTTTGCAGCTGTTTCTCTTTTTGCTTCCACACATTGCTTTTATCATCTGGTTTACTGCAAGCCTCACTCTAGAGCCAATTAGTTTTTGATGCTGTTTTAAAGCTGCACTGTGTAAGATTTTTGGGTTAAAAATGAACAAATTGCCGTTATTGATTGACTTCATAAATGTTCAAAGCAATGTCTTTACCTTACCCCGATTCACTACAGTAAGCCTATAAAATTATTTGTATTTTGAGCTGTCGGTTCAATTTGGCAGGCTTATAACTTTAATCTATGCGTCATTACGTCATGTCCGCACACACAGGAAAGAAGTACCGAACGTCTCATGTTCAGTTCAGTCAGAAACACTCACAGTTCAGGACAGCATCGCTGCAGTCTAGATGGATGTATATCTGTTATCCATTTGGTGATGTTGTCTACCTGCTATAATGCTTGAATATGTTTTCTGGTAGGGTTGTTGAAGCTAAAGCTTGTCATGCTTTTATGAATCGAACATTACTCATGTGTAAAGCGATCCTGATGTATCTACATTGTTCAGTGAAGTTACTGTGACATGTTTACTATGTAAGACTTCTGTAATTGTTATATTGCATATTTAAGCTTATTATTTGTATTTTTAATAACGTATATTTTATCCCCATCATTACTGAATCCTCATTTTATGTTTTTAGTTTACGGTGTTATTGTGTGCATTGCATAGACATGCTATTGTAGTAACTGAGGCTGGAAAATATAGTATAAAAATATTAATGTCTTCTATTGAACTCGTATCAGCCATATCACGAGTTTAACTTCTTAAAATGCAAATTATAGTACATTTCATAGTAGATAAAACACTTGAATAATCATATTATGATCAGCTGGTGGTGGCTGAGGAGAGTCCCTTGTTTTGAGTGTAGTGTCAGAAAAGTGATTTAAGTGTAAAATTCATTCAAATATGTATAAATAAGAGTGTTGATTATCTTAATCAAAGCAAGTAATAGTTCAGTTTCAAATGTTTAATCGTATAACATAATAATCAACATGAAAATAGCATGTTATGACTCCGGCTCCAGTCATGATCACGCACAGGTGGTGTCCAGTTAAGCTCAAACTGGGAAATTCATGCACCAGAAGAGCAGTGCCAGAACAAGACTGACCTAATATATTCTTCTGCAAATTGCTTGCAATTTTAAGTTTCAACCGCAGATGTCGCTAGAGAGCACAACGTTACATTGTGCAACTTTAAATACAAGCTATCTTCCTCATCTCATGGCAGTTTGATCCATGTTCTTTCATATCAATTTGTATTATTATATATATATATATATATATATTTATCATGCAGCTGGCAAAGAATTTGGTGGGGCATTGTGTTGCATGAAGGGTGTTAAGTTATGTTTAAGAAATTTAATTAAGAGTATGTTGTGCCTTTTATGCCATTTAGATTTGTTGATAAAAGGATTTTGTTTAAGCCATAGCAATGAGAAACATTTTTGTTTGTCCTTAGATTTTACTTAATTCTGTGTAAAACATAAAAAAATCGGGGATACTTCGTAAAATGAAAATTCTCTCATCATTTATTCACCCAAATGCTCCACCTGATATGTAGGACTTTCTTTCTTCTGCAGAACACAAACAAATATTTTTAAAAGAATATCTCTCTGGTGGTCCTCACAATGCAAGTGAATGGTGACCAGAACTTTGAATAAAAATTAGGTGTGGGTGAGAAAAAGATCAATATTTAATTCCTTTTTTTCCTATCAATCTCCACCTTTGACCATACACAACCAGTAGGTGCCTGAATGTGAAAGTGAATGTCACTTCCACACCAGAATGTAGAAGTGAAAGTGTAGATTTACAGTTAAAAAAGGACTAATATTTTTCTGTTTCTCACCCTCACCTATCATATCACTTCAGAGGATCCCATCAGAGTCTAATGGGTTACTTTTATACTGCCTTTTGGGCCTTTAAATTTCTGGTCACAATTCACTTGCATTGTGATTAGACCAACAGAGCTAAAATATTATTTAAAAAATCTTTGTTTTTCAGAAGAAAGAAAGCCATGCACATCTGGGGTGGAATGAGGGTGAGTAAATGATGAGAGAATTTTCATTTTTGGGTGAACTGTCCCTTTATAGTCACATGGATGTTCATAAGTTTGAAGCTTGCAACTGCTGTTGTGTTGGGCTGACATATATAACGTCTTCAGGTGAGACTGTACCTGTTGAACAGCAACGCAACAGCAAGGAATCCAAGAATTCTGAAGCCGCTCCCATAATTGACACATCGGCTCCACCCCCTGAGCCTCTTTCTGATGCAGAGAAAACACAATATGAGGAACTGATCAATGAACTGTATCAGCAGCTAGATGACAAGGTGATGAATACCTCACACGTGGTGTAAGAAGTTTCAGGAGGATAGTGCACTCCCTACAAACTCTTTTTATCCCTGCTGCACCTCTTCCTCTCTCTCTCTCTCTCTCGCTCTCTCACTCTTTTCCATCAGGATGATGAGATCAACCATCACAGTCAACTGGCAGAGAACCTGAAGCAACAGATGGCAGATCAGGATGAGGTGAATTGACTCCAATAGCAGCACTGTAGAGCACAACATTAATGCCCTCCACTACTTATTATACCACACATCTCATTCCATGATTAGGATATTTTGCCTGCAATGCATCTGAAATTGAAAAAAGGACGATTCGATGAGCATTGCCACAAGATAAGGAATAGCTAGCTGAAATTGTAAATCAGCTTTATCTACACTATGTGTGGCTGCTGGTAAAAGCCATATGCCGCTGGTCACATAAACGAACTGGCTGTCACACATTTATCAAAACTAGTTTAAATATCAATTTATATTGAGGAAAGTGCAAAATGATGAATGAGAGAATTTGTTGAAAATTATTAGTTTTTCAGATTTAGCCACACCATCTCATTGCTTACTTAGAAATTCCCATCAGGTAGATTGAACATCAGTTCTAGGAAAGGTGCTCCTAACCACACGGGCAGAAGTGAAAGCCATTTAAATATAAATGCTGTTCCCATGGGAATGACTCAACGTTGTTTAAAAGGCCAGTAGAGCTTTTTGCACCAGCATATGCTGTGTGGGTTCAAAATCAAATTCACCAAAAGACCATGCTGTTGCGTATATAAGTTGCAAGCATTACCAGCTAGGCTTTGCTGGTGAACTGCATGGATGTAAATGGATGGTCCACCATCTAAACCAACACTATATATATAATGCATGCTAGTCTAAGCTGGTCTTTTTAGCAGGTTCCTGTATCTCATTCTGCATCTTCTCTTTTGGAACATTTGGACTCAATTAGAAACTCATACACAAAATTCCCATATTCCAACATCAATATTATTTTTTGTAGCTGATGATTGTCTATTTTTGAATAGCATTCCACTGACCACAAAAATAGCAGTTCAAATGTCATCTATGGACTGATATTAATGTTTCATTACACTGTAAACTGCTAGTAATGCAGCACATTCTTCAACATGATAAAATGGTACTGTCCCTTATCATAATATACTATTGAAAAGCATAAAGTATGAATTCCCAAAGATTAAAAAAAAACTTTCAACAGTCATTTGATGTCTAAACTTACTCATCATGCTCACACACAGCTCCTGGCATCCACACGCCGTGACTATGAGAAGATCCAGGTAGACCTGAGCCACTTGCAGCATGAGAACGAGGCAGCTAAAGAGGAGGTGAAAGAGGTGCTTCAAGCCTTAGAGGAGCTGGCAGTGAACTATGACCAGAAGAGCCATGAGGTGGAAGAGAAAGGCAAGAAAAACCAACAACTTTCAGAGGAGCTTGTGCAGAAAAGTGTAAGTAAAATGAGGTAAAGAGAGAATGTATATATCAGGCCACATGGATGACTACTGAAGAGCTCATGTGGGAGATGGAGGAAGGTTTTGTAGCTTTGTGGAGTGATTCTGGCCTGTTGTTATCCTGTAGGCAGCTCTGGTTGGTGTGGAGAGGGATTTCGCTGCCCTATACGAACTGAGTGGGCATCACAAGAAGAGATCATCAGAGATTCTCAGTCTATTGCTCCGAGACCTCAATGAGATTGGCAGAGTTATTACCTTGAGTGACCACAAGGTTGCAAGAACACACACCTGTCACACACAAACAGCATACATTTGTCCTTATCAGAGGCACACAGGCATTTGTACGCAATGTCAGGCATTTTAGCATCTCTTTTAGCATGTTCACTAACCAAGGGGTTTTCAATGGTTGATTCTTATTGCAATAGTTCATCCAAAAAGGAAAATTGGAAAAAATAAATTGGGACCATTTACTGGGGACCAAAAGCACCATTAAAAATTTTCAAATTAGAAGTCCATACGATAGCTATTGTAAGACAATAGCTGTGTGTGAGGCCATACATAATTTATGATTTTGTTTATGGGTCATCAAGCTTGAGATCCCACAAATATTTAACAAATGGAAAACAAACCTTGGTTTCCACTTCGAGTCCTATTTATGTCTTTTCTTTTCCCTTAGATGGCAGAGGTGAATGGAGGAATGGAAGAGGAATTCACCGTGGCACGTCTCTTTATCAGTAAGATGAAGTCAGAAGTGAAGTCTTTGGTCAACCGTAGCAAACAGCTCGAGAGCGCACAGACAGAAACATTGAGTAAAATGCAGGCCAATGAGAAAGAGCTCGCTTCCTGCCAGCTCCTGATCTCTCAGGTACCCATTCTGAATTATGTATTGAAGGGCAGTGCACAGCTACCTCTTGTGGTGGATGTTAAAGGAACACTTTTGCCTTTTTAGTGTGAAGGCATTCACACTAGAACCGTTGTATCATTGAGCTCATTGAGGTGCTGATTCGCATTGATTAATTTCTTGTGCATGATAATCTCAGCATCTCAGCCTTTGATTTCAGCCTTCCTCAGCATTCCAGTTCATTCAAAACTGGCCAATTTACAACAATCAGTTCATAAAACAAACAAAAAAGGCAATATGTTTGATCAACATGGACCCCTTTATGCTGCGATAAGGTCAATTGTGCTTTGTTCCAGTGTTAAATGACTGAATGAGATCAAATGTAAACCTCAGTTTTGTTTAGTCTTTATCAGGAGAAGACATTGGAATGTATGTGTTTGTCTTTTATGCATTCTAGCATCAGGCAAAGATCAAATCCCTTACAGACTACATGCAGAACATGGAGCAGAAGAAAAGACAGCTGGAGGAAAGCCACGATTCACTAATGGAGGAGCTTGCAAAACTGCACGCAGAAGGTCTGTATGATACACACACACATTTTTTGTAGTAATTACAAAGAGAGTGTTTTTCAGCCATTTGTTTTGTGTACCCCTACAGCTTCATTAGCAATGCTCATGTTCCTCTTCATCAACTCCAAATCAGAATTGTTTCTTTTCACTCAAATTATACTGAAAATCATTTAGCATTATTATTAAAATGGTTAAAACGTCTATTATTACAAAGACTTACTTTTAAACCAAAAACATTTGTTCCCCTTCTGTCGCTCTCTCCACGTTGTGTCAGAGAAGCGACACTAGGGGTCTCTCTTGAGCGCCGATATTCACCTCTGAACTATGAAAAAAGGCCAATGAGAGTTGGCAACCAGTATTTGCATGTCCCGCCCCCGGACATACTGGTATTTAAGCAGCGCAAATACGGGAGTTCATTCAGAAAATTTCTTCGGAGCCGATGGTCGTGTCTGCAACTGCTGCATACTACACACCGAGTTCCTGTCATCCCTCTGCTGCATAACTGTTGGATTCCACGGCGCACAACAGCGGCTTTCTCCTGTTTCCACGGCTGTGCATTCCTGCCCCTGGGTGCATCGACAGTGCAGATTTAAAAACTCTCACTAGTTTTTTCCCTAAAAGAGTGATTTTATTTAAAAGAGTAATTTCCTCTAAAAGAGCAAAACACAGCGGCGTTGAACGTCCTTTTAAGGACGCGTCTTTATAAAGATGCCCTTCCGCCCCGTGTTGTTTCTGGATGCGGTAGAGTGCTCTCTGCTTCCGACGGCCACAGGCGCTGTCTCATGTGTCTGGGTAGCGAACACACCGAGGCTGCGTTTGTGGATGGTTCATGTTCTCACTGCGAGAACATGACCATGACAACGTTGCGGTTGCGGCTTGCTTACAACCGTGAGCAAGCCACTCCAGCCGCCCCCGTATTGCTCCTTCTTCCCACAGGATTGAGGACGATGCGGCTGGCGATGGAGGCGATTTGGGGATGGCTGCGGTGCAGCTCGCCGGTACGCCCCTCGGACCACCCACGCCCCAGCACGCTCGTTGATTCCCGTCCGTGCTCGAGGCGGCGTCGACTCGCCTCACAGCCAGTCAGCCGACCCTCTTGCGATGGAAGCCGATGAGCTCGCCGCGACATCGGAGGGCGCGGCATCTGATGCAGAGGACTCCCCTGGGCTGCCGCCGGGCTTGCACGCCCAGGCTGAGGCTGACGCACAGATGTCCGACATGCTTTCCCGGGCAGCCAACAGCGTGGGCTTGGATTGGAACCCTCCATCCTCCCCACAGCCATCACGGCTGGATGACTGGTTCCTGGGGTCTGCGCGTCGCTCACAGCCTCGCCCCCGGTTCCGTTTTTCCCGGAAGTGCATGACGAGCTGACGTCTTCGTGGAGAGCACCCCTCTCCACTCGTCACACCGCCACAGGCTCGTCCGCCCTCGCCACCCTCGACGGCGGAGCGCGCCACGGGTACGCGGCGATTCCCCAGGTGGATAGGGCGGTTGCGATCCATCTATGCCCCGGTACCCCTACCACCTGGCGAGGTCGCCCCGTACTCCCTTCCCGGACCTGTAGAGCAACCTTCTCGCTGACAGCGAAGGCCTACAGCGCCACCGGATGCGCCGCTTCCGCCCTGCAAGCCATGGCTCTCCTGCAGGTCCACCAAGCCAAGGCACTTCGCAACATGCACGGGGGTGGCCCTGATCCCGACACGCTGCAGGAACTGCGCTCAGCGACCGACCTCGCCCTGAGAGTGACGAAGGTCACAGCGCAAGTGCTTGGGCAGGCAATGGCCACGGTAGTGGTCCAGGAACGTCAACTGTGGCTGAACATGGTCGAGATGTGTGAAGCCGACAAGACTCGCTTCCTCAATGCACCTTTCTCCCAGTTCGGCCTCTTCGGCGACACCGTCGAGGACTTTTCCCAGCAGTTCTCCACGGTAAAGAAGCAGACGGAGGCCATCTCTCACATCATGCCTCGCCGCAAGCCTGCCGCCACGGCCCATGCCCCGTCTGCTCGCCGAGGGCGTCCTCCCGTGGCTAGAAGACAAGCTCCTGCTCCGCCTCAACCCGGGCCCAGCTCTCAGCCCCAGCGTCGAGCAAACCGTGGGAAGCACACGGCCCCTGTCTCACGGACCCCCTCGAGGACCCGGAAGGCTCCCAGGCGCTCCTGAGACATCGCACCCAGAGTCCAAGAAGTTAGCTCCGGAGGTGGTAAGACCGCTCCGTCCCCCGGTGGAGGGCCGGGAGGAGAATCCTTTGTTTTTTCATTTGCCGCACCCCTTAACGGGGGCTGCGGTACCCAAATTCTCAATAAAAGAGCTATTTCCTTTGTCTCTGGGGCATATGGCCTGCAAATGCCGTTCTCACGGCACTCTGCTTTCAGGCCTCAACAGTCCCGGCTCCATGGACGCGGTGTCCCCGCCTTCAGCCCCACGACTGTTCCCCGGCCGGCCGGTTCAGACGAGTCCAGAGGACGCCAGCATCAGACCTCCTCCTCAGTCACGAACCCGCCCCCTGCCAGGTGCGCGGAGCAAGGTAAGTGCTTTGAGTTTATTCTCAGCACCAGAGCCTCGGGACGCCAAGTTGCCTCCCGACGCCACGTTACCTGTTCCGCACCGCTGCGAAGCCCCGCCGGGTACGTCCAAAAAACCCGTCCCTTTGGTGCCCCTAGCACGGAGTTTAGAGGTGTGACTTTCACTGCCCAACCCGTCACGCTGGCTGCACCGGACCATTCGACTCGGTTACGCAATTCAGTTTGCCAGGTCTCCGCCCCCTTCGTGGGCGTACATTTTTCCGCAGTACACGGCCAACATGCCCATTCCCTGCGCGAAGAAATCGCCTCCCTTCTATTAAAGGACGCGATAGAGCCTGTCCCTCCAACCGAAACGAAGAAGGGTTTCTACAGCCCTTACTTTGTTGTACCCAAGAAAGGCGGCGGCTAACAACCGATCTTGGACCTGCAAGTTTTCAATCGGACCTTGTCCAAACTCCCGTTCAAAATGCTCACCCAGAAACAAATTCTATCTGGTGTCCGGCATCTAGATTGGTTCGCAGCGGTAGACCTGAAGGACGCGTACTTCCACGTCTCAATTTGCCCTCGACATCGACCCTTCTTACGGTTCGCGTTCGACGGTCAGGCAAATCAGTACAAAGTCCTCCCCTTCGGCCTGTCTCTGTCCAAATTGGGTTGGGGCGCCGTGTGCAACGGGCGCGCAGCCGCAGGCCGGTGGAACCGAGGCCCGCTGCGCTGGCACATCAACTGCCTAGAGCTGCTGGCTGTTTTTCTGGCCCTGCAGAAGTTTCTTCCGTTAATTCGGCACAAACACGTCTTAGTCAGGACAGACAGCACCACGGTCGTAGCCTACATAAACCGCCAAGGCGGAGTACGCTCCCTCCACATGTCACAGCTCGCCCGTCGTCTCCTCCTATGGAGTCAGCAGCGACTGGAGTCACTGCGCGCCACTCACATCCCCGGCAACCTCAATGTGATGGCGGACGCGCTGTCAAGACAAAGCTTGCCCGGCGGAGAGTGGAGACTCCACCCCCAGTCAGTCCAGCTGATTTGGGACCGGTTCGGCAAGGCCCAGGTAGACCTGTTTGCCTCCCAAGAAACCTCCCACTGCCCGCTCTGGTATGCCCGGACAGAGGCTCCCCTCGGGGCAGATGCGCTGGCACACAGCTGGCCCACGGGGCTGCGCAAGCACGCATTTCCCCAGTGAGCCTTCTTGCACAGGTGCTATGCAAGGTCAGGGAGGACGAGGAGCAAGTCACTCTGGTAGCCCCCTACTGGCCTACCCGGACTTGGTTTTCGGACCTCACACTCCTCACGACAGCCCCTCCCTGGCGGATTCCCCTGAGGATGGACCTTCTTTCTCAGGGACGGGGCACGCTCTGGCACCTGCACCCAGACCTCTGGAACCTCCACGTCTGGCCCTTGGACGGGATGTGGTAGATCTAGCCAGCCTACCACTGACCATCATAGATACAATCAATCAAGCCAGAGCCCCCTCTGCCAGGCATCTCTACGCTCTAAAGTGGCGTCTGTTCGCGGACTGGTGTTCTTCCCGAGCCGAAGACCCGCAGAAGTGCGCAGTTAGGTCAGTGCTCGTGTTTCTTCAGGAGAGGCTGGAGAGGAGGCTGTCCCCCTCCACCCTCAAGGTGTATGTCGCCGCTATCGCGGCCCACCACGACACGGTAGACGGCAAGTCTCTTAGTAAGCACGACTTAATCGTCAGGTTCCTAAAAGGTGCCCGGAGGATAACTCCCTCCCGGCCTAACCTGTTCCCCTCCTGGGATCTCTCAGTCGTCCTTTCGGGCCTCCAGAGACCCCCCTTCGAGCCGCTTGACTCAGCTGGACTCAGGGCCCTCTCTCTCAAGACTGCCCTGCTGATCGCGCTCGCTTCCATCAAGAGGGTCGGGGACCTGCATGTGTTCTCTGTTAGCGACGCTTGCCTGGAGTTCGGTCTGGCAGATACTTTCGTGATCCTAAGACCGTGACCGGGCTATGTGCCCAAGGTTCCTACCACGCCCTTCAGGGATCAGGTATTGAACCTGCAAGCGCTGCCCCGGGAGGAGGCAGACCCAGCCCTTTCACTGCTGTGTCCAGTACATGCTTTACGTATTTATCTGGACCGCACACAGAGCACTAGACGCTCTGAGCAGCTTTCGTCTGCTTTGGGGGACAGCAGAAAGGGAATGCTGTCTCCAAGCAGAGACTCGCCCACTGGGTTGTCGACGCCATTTCCCTGGCTTATCACACCCAGGCCGTGCCCCCCCTTGCGGGTCCGAGCTCACTCCACCAAGAGTGTTGCATCCTCATGGGCACTGGCTAGGGGCACTGCCCTAGCAGACATTTGTAGAGCAGCATTTGTAGAGCAGCGGGCTGGGCAACACTTTTGCGAGATTCTACAATCTCCGAGTTGAGTCAGTATCGTCCCGTGTTCTCTCAGGTACCGAGCCCGTAGAACTCGGTGGCACGCCTACAATCTGACCAGGTGAATCGCTTGCACCTAGCGCCCTTCCCCCTAACCAGGGGAAACAGTGCGCCTTCATTCCCAGGAGGTCTCAGGTTTGGGACACTGGTCGATTCCTCCCTAGCCCTCGTGGGTCGCAGTTCAGTGGAGGAACTCGCTGACCCAAGCCACTGCGGGTACCGTAAGCTACCCTGTACTGGTATAGGTGCTCCACAGGTAAGGCCTCCTTCGGACTCCCCCTGTGTGTAACACCACGGTTCTGTCCCCTCTGGCGAGCTGACTCCCGTGTTTCCCTTAGGCAGTATGTTCCCCCCTCTATAGGCTGGATCCACCACCGCACCGACTTTTCCACATAGGCCCTAAGTCAGGCCTCTGATGGTTTTGCCACTTAAACTTGCCACCCCTCTCGGGTAGGCGTGGCCTCCGCAGGGTCTTCTCCGCCCTGAATAAGGGCTAAGACCCCCTTCCCTCAATGCGTGTAAGGGCCCCGGCCTAAGTTGCTCTATGTGAGAAACATAGAGAGAAAAGAGGCCTGGCCAGGCTTGGCCCGTTCCGAGGTTGGCGGCCAGCACCTTGTTCCCCCCTCCAGGGTAACGATAAGGAATCCTGGCTTAAATGGGGCATTGGGGAAGGGTACGTGCAGCCTGATACAGTTGGTCGTCCTGCACGTAAGAATACCTGCTCGCTCCTGTATCAGCAGTTCACGTACACGGCTCAGCGCGTGGCGCTTTTATAAGTGGACCCCTAGTGTCGCTTCTCTGACACAACGTGGAGAGAGCGACAGAAGGGGAACGTCTAGGTTACGTATGTAACCTCCGTTCCCTGATGGAGGGAACGAGACGTTGTGTCTCCCCTGCCACGTCGCTGAGCCGAGCCACTGTTGTGGCCGGACCATTTCCGGCTCCTCAGAAAAATCCTGAATGAACTCCCTTATTTGCGCCGCTTAAATACCCTTATGTCCGGGGGCGGGACATGCAAATACTGGTTGCCAACTCTCATTGGCCTTTTTTCATAGTTCAGAGGTGAATATCGGCGCTCAAGAGAGACCCCTAGTGTCGCTTCTCTGACACAACGTCTCGTTCCCTCCATCAGGGAACGGAGGTTACATACGTAACCTAGACGATACCGTGGGTGAAAAACAGACTTGAGTATCCTCTCACCGCTCCCTTTAATGAGACTTCTGAGCTTCTTTTTCTCAAGTGTTGACAGTTCTGAGGGCAATAATGAAGGAACTTTCTCCAAGAATGTCATTTGCAGTGTTTGTATGGTAGAATTCCATTATCATCGAAGCTTAATAAGTATGAAATATTGTATGAAAAAACCAAACACTTATCCATTTTGTTTTTTTTCCTTAAAAGGAACTGAATGTGTTTATGCATAAACTACCAAATGTCTCGAGAATAGTCGGGATTCATAATTTTGTGTCTTTTGACAGCCCGTGTATCATCCTAATTTAATAATAACATCATCATTTCTGTTTTATTGCCAGTTTAACTAAGAAAATGTCAAATCTTTCCAAGTCCCCCTGGAACCACCTTCCTTTCCTCTGTATTCCTGGTTGGGAATCGCTTTACTAAACAAAGAATCTGTTGCAAAAGTACTGTGCACTCAAGTAATCTGGTGAAAGCAGTAAAATTAAGGACAATATTTGCCTCTATTTGTCGCTTCAATGCCGTAGTGTTTAAAGATGCCGTGGATGTGTTTTTCTCATATGGATGACCCGGGTTTGATTCCCACTTGTGATTCCCACTTGTGCTCCAGTTTTCCCATCCTGTTTTCTGTCTTCACTCTTAATATTTCCTTTAAAATTGAGTTCAGAGATCGGGGTCAAATGAACCATTTTTTTTGGAAGTCATCATTTTAATACAATTAACCATTACTACAGTAATATGGTGTTAAAATAGTAACCATGTTTTAATTTCTATGATTTTACTACAAGATACCGCGGTGAAACTATGGTTACTGTAGTCAAACCATGGATAATTTTTGTAAGGTTAGGTTTAGGGGTAAACTCTAAATAAACACAATAAATTTGCTTCAGTGATGCTACTATACATAGTATATAGTATACTACACTTAGTGTAAATACAATCTATCAATATTTGCATTTCTCAAAGTTTTTTTTTGCTTTGCTCATATAGAAAAGATGCACGAGGTGTCAGTTCTGGATAAGGAAAAGGAACACATGAGCAGAATCCAGGATGCTGTGGAGATGAAGGTGATCAATGCCATTTTCTCCTCTAACCCACAATAACGTATGACTATTTATTGTCATCCATATTTAAGCTCTAGATGCTTCAGGTTTGTATGGAGTGGTGGTGGCGTAGTGGCAAAAGCACAGGGCTGTTAATCAGAAGGTCGTTGGTTCGAACCCCACAGCCACCACCATTGTGTCCTTGAGCAAGGCACTTAACTCCAGGTTGTTCC
This sequence comes from Xyrauchen texanus, assembly GCF_025860055.1. Taxonomy (NCBI): domain Eukaryota; kingdom Metazoa; phylum Chordata; class Actinopteri; order Cypriniformes; family Catostomidae; genus Xyrauchen; species Xyrauchen texanus. The sequence continues at coordinate 21,025,477 of NC_068293.1, read as the reverse complement.
GGGGGGATTGTCCCTGTAATAATTGCACTGTAAGTCGCTTTGGATAAAAGCGTCTGCCAAATGCATAAATGTAAAATGTAAATGTAAATGTATTGACAATTCACATCACAAGATCACAGAAATCTACTGTATAGATACATTGGATGGTTTTTAATAGGAAAATAATGCCATTTTGAAAAACATAATTGAATGTTAGGTATAGCACATAAAAAAGCTTTCTGTATCTTATTTGTGGATGTCTTGCAATAAATTTTTGGACCACCATGGGTCCCCAGACACTTGGTTGATAACCCTGGCCCTAGAAAATTACCACAGACAGTGTCATATAAATGAGATTTACATAGTGAAATATATTAATGGTCTGTGTATTTGTATGTAGAAAGCCGTGGAACAGCAGATGGAAAGCCACAGAGTGGCTCATCAGAAGCAGGTCTCTCGTCTCCGAGATGAGATCGAAGAGAAACAGAGGATCTTGGATGAGCTGAAGGAGTAAGAGTTTTATCACAGTATATTTCTGCTATATATTCATTTGAAATTTTTTGCATTGAGGTTTAAAATGAATACTTTGCAATTGTTCCTGTATATCCACTTAGTATAGGTCAAAATTAACCCAAACGAATCCAAAATGACTCAGTTCATTCAATAATTCCCTGTCGTTCCCCATCTGATGTCAGTGTGAACCAAGCTCTTCAGCTTGAACACAAGCAGCTTATGTCTGACTATGAAAAGCTCAAACAGGAGGAACAGAAGAAGGATGAGAGGCTACAGAAGCTTGTGTGAGTCTACTGCTCATATTAGTAAAGTCATACTAAAACAGTTACCAAGAACCTCAGTAACAAGCAGTGACCGATTCAGTTCAATGCAGATGAGTTTGTTTGAAAATCATTTGTAGCTTCATGCCATTCAGTAAAGACATCGTTTGATCAAATTTATTATCACTTTTGTTATAATTAGTTTGTTTAATGAGAAGAAGGAGCAAGCCAAAGAAGATCTAAAGGGTCTGGAAGAGACTGTTGTGAGTTTGCTCTCTGTGTACAGTAGTTCATCAATCTTCAACATAACATTCAGCATCTGAACAGCTGTTCTTCTTGTAAAATATGCAACATTTATTTAAGATAAAGATTGTGTCGTTTTATTATCCTATAGGCCAAAGAGCTCCAGACTCTCCACAATCTGCGCAGGCTTTTTATCCAGGAAATCAGTGATCGAATTGGACGAGTGAGTTGTCAAACACTGAGTATTCCTTCTGTTTTGAACTCATTGTAATCTGAGTCTCATCAGGCAGGGGTTTGTGCAATTATTCTGTGGATAATAGCTGCTAGTAAAATGTTGCTAGTGATGCTACAAAACCACATTAATATGAATAAAGAAACACTCTTTCAGCCCTGTACAAATGGAATCAGTGGTTGTTGCTAGTAAATGTGAAATAAAATAAATGACATTGCTTGTTTACACTTGGTTTGTAGAGTGTGGAACTGGACACTGATGAATCAGGGGGAAGTCTGGCCCAAAAACAAAAGATTATTTTCCTGGAGAACAATCTGGAACAGCTCACTAAAGTCCACAAGCAGGTTTTTTGTATTTTTGACAACTTTAATATAGTAGTATAAAAGTAATAGGATAGGCTTTGAACCATAAATTATATAAATATAGCATTTCAGTTTCTGTCTATATTTTATCATTTCTATGTATCTATAGCTGGTACATGATAATGCAGACTTAAGATGTGAGCTGCCTAAACTTGAGAAGCGCCTACGTGCAACCACTGAGCGTGTGAAGATTTTGGAGTCTGTTTTGAGAGAGGCGAAAGAAAGTGCCATGAGAGAACGTAAGCGGTTCCAGCAAGAGGTGGACCGCATTGAGGAGGTCATCCGAGCCAAGAACCAGGCCAGGAGGAACCACACTGCACAAATTGGTCTGAAAATCCCCTGTGTGTGTGTGTGTGTGTGTGTGTGTGTGTGTGTGTGTGTGTGTGTGTGTGTGTGTGTGTGTGTGTGTGTGTGTGTGTGTGTGTGCGCGCGGATTTGCTTTCTTGGGACTAACATTCAAATACTGCACACTGTCATGTACATTACCAAGAAATATTTGTAGTTTCACTTTTTTGCACCAGTACAAAATGCAAATGACTGTTTAAAGAAGGAATTGATGTTGTACTATAGGCAGTAGGGGGCGCCATATACTTATTATTAACAATAATACTTTGTCTCCAGTTACCTGATGGCCAACTATTTGCATGCTTTGCTGCAGATGTCTTCCATATACTTTGCATAGTTCATACTTATGCAGGTATTTATGCATATAGGGTGAATACAGGTAAAGTGGCACTTTCCAATATTGTATTATTGCTGTTGTGTTATGGCAAATAGTTTAGCCCATCACACAATACCATTTTAAATAGCTAAACGTCTCCACTACACTATACAGAGGAAAAAATTAAGAAATGTTAAATACAAAAAACATTTTGCCCATTGTACCACTTGTATGCACCATTCAAGTCTGCATATTCAATTACATTAGATTCTATCTGTTTGAACTATTTCAGGAGCTATTGATCTGATATAAATATATTTCTTTTTGAACTGCACTGTTTCTTTTATAGCTAAGCCTATTCGTGCTGGACATCATCACCCAGTGGCTTCTGCCTCACAAGGCCACACTGTCAGAGGAGGTGTCTTTAGCCCACGACGACGCCACCATCAGCACCAACAGCAACAACAGCAGCAGTACCATCACAGGACCAAGTGAAAACAAGCCAAGTAAGTGCACTTTTTCTGTGGAAAGCACTGAAGTCTTTTCTGCTACAAAAATGTTATTACTTTCAAGTACTCATTTGTCTTTTAAATGCATTAAAAACTGGAATGTATTACTTTTTAATATTGTGAGACATCTGACATCTCACTTTGCTTTGGATAAAAGCAGCTGCTAAATGAATAAAGCTTTTCCGGGATACCAGCATATCTGACTTTACCAGACCACTAGATTTTTTCTGAATTCTCTCAGAGCTCAATTTCTGGATTCCTATCACACAGAGGTGATAGGAAAACTGTGATAGGAAAAAAATAATTGCTTTCCTTTCCAGGCATGTTTGTCATGCCTCTTAATTTGATGTTGGGACTTGATGGTGTGTTTATCTTGGGCATAGGTTGAGATTTATGGGGCAGTGTAGAAAACTGCAGCTAATTAGGTTTCATTAGCATGTGATACATCTGGGAACCACAAGTGACTTTAGTCGGAAAGTTGTGGTGTAGCATTAGTTACTGTGCCAACTATTTGACAAAGATGGAGCAACACAGTTGTAATAGCTACAAAGGATCTGTGCTGGCAAATGGTATGAGTCCTTGGGAAAGTCAGTGAATGATAGACAGTTTCTGGTGCCATCTGGCTTTCACTCAATTGTAGTCAAAGTTTATGGATCTAAGGTTAGGTTTTATTTTTGTATTTTTTTTCATTGTTTACCTTGTCATGAAAATGACTTCAGTCACATTCGGGATGGTTCAATCTCTGGTGAAATTATTTGAGCTATTTTTAAAAAAAATTGCACAGGATGCTTATCAAATAACATTTGTCTAACTTTTCCCATTTCCTACAGGGTAAAAAAATGAAAGGTTCTTTCCATTCCAATCATGTGCGGCATCAAGAGTATATCTTTTTCAGCTGTCCTTCCTTTTCAATGAGGAAAAATAACTACTGTCATCTTTTACTAAGACTCTCAAGTTAACTTGCTGTCCTTACCATGACCTCCACACATTCATCCAGTTTAAGTCGGCTACTGCCATCCATTTATTCATTAGCCCTGAATGGGAGATCTGAGATCTGTAGACTCTTCATGAATAAAAATTCACAGAAATGGGCAAACTCAGACCCATGCTCTGAGAGAAAGTGATAGTGTATTTTAAATAGAAGTGCTACTTCATATAGGTGCTATTTTATTGCTCGTTTCATGTTCTGACACTCACTCTGTCTTTCTTTTTCGCTCTTTGGCTTCTCTCTGCTCTGAGTCACTTTGTATTTAAAAAAAGTCTTCAATATTGGTATCACATTCTGATTATAGTAATTCAGCTCGTCTGTCATCATAGTTGCCAGGTTAGTTTCCATCAAAGGAAATTACAGTCTTGGAAGAAGAACATTAGAAGAATTTTTACACCCCCGGGAGTATTATTAGGGCCTTTCTGTGGTTCTCTTAATTGGCTCTAATTCTTTTAGTCTTAATGGCCACTGAGAACATGCAGTGACATGACTGGGGAATGTTGTTTAGGAACACATGCATTACTTTGAGCTTAATGCTGAGTGTTTAAATTATTTATAATGCTTTAATAATTGGAAAAACTTTCACTAGATGTTATTTTTTATGATGATTATTTATTTTTTTATACATTAAGCATTTAAATTGATTTGCTGATTTTAATATATTGACTGATATTGAATTTATGTCTTCTGAAGAGATCCAATCAGTTTTGGGTGAGATCAAACCAAAATGTAACTCCTTTTTCACTGTACATGTTGCCATTGCAGTCTCTAAGCACGATCATTATTTCAAGCTCGATTACACTTCCTAGTGCTTGACACACACACAGAGCACTAGATCGTGCTGTAATAAGAATCTGTTCTCACCCAAAACTGATTAGATCACCTCAGAAGACATTGATTAACCCACTGGAGTCGTATGGATTACCTTTATGCTGCCTTTATATGCTTTTCTGAGCTTCAAAGTTCAGATCACCATTCACTTGCATTGTATGGACCTACAGATCACATATTCTTCTAAAAATATTAGTTTGTGTTCTGCAGAAGAAATAAAGTCACACACATCAGGAATGGCATGAGAGTGATTAAATAAAGAGAGAATTTTAATATTAGAGTGAACTATTCCTTTAAGGAAAGCCAAAGTCAGAGACATTATAGCTGCACATCAAAATATCAAAACAATTTGAGATAGCAAATGACCCTGTTAAGAAGTTTACAGCTAATTCCATTTATAATATGCAACTTACATTATGTATTTAATAAAACTGTATAAAAGTTAGATTTTGATATTTCTCTAAGTACATGGCCTCTCCTGTCAAATTAAGTCTCTCTTACAGAATCACTGTATTCCCCCCTTTTTTTTCTTTAGAAGTTTTTTAATGTAAAGTGAACAGACACCATTCACCGTATCACCGGTGACTTATCAAGGTGTAGTGTTTTTGTATCTAGTACAGTGTTCTTGTTCTATGTGTGGTGAATTACTGTACCGCACACAGAATTTACAGACCTCCATCGAGTGTTTGTCTTCAGGTTCTTGTTTATCTGTGTTTTAAAGTTCTGTGCTATGAACTTTTACCTCAGCAGACAGTGTGATCATGGGAGCATCTGAAAATGAGATATCAGAGAACATGGACTAAAGGTGAAACTATAGGTGAAAGAATGAGCAACAAACATGGATTTGAAATGAATGTTTACAATTAATTAAAATATACCATGTGTTTTAGTTTCAGGGTTTCACTTTTAGAGTGTGACTCTCCTTATCAAATGTTGTTGAAACTGAAATAAATACATAAACAAATAAATAATAAAAAGTTTACTGAATGTATCCTGCACAATTTCTGTCTATCTCTGTATTTCTCTCTTCACATTCATTCTAACCTGACTGAGTTCTCTTGCAAATCTTTACTAAATTAGATTGATGGGTTATAATGCCAAACCTTCCCTATTGGATAACATAATGAAACATCCAGATTGGTGGGCACATAGTTTTGGGTGGTGACAGCTACAGGATATTCAACTCACCTCAGATCCCCCAGTAATTATGCTGTGGTTTATTCAAGCCAGATTTGGGATATTCCTACTTGATATCTCCAATCTCCGACCATAAAGGCATTCCATTGCCAGATGCTCGGAAGATGACATGTAAGGAAACAAAACTGCAATGCTCCCGTTAGCTGAGCAGATGTTAAACTGTAAACCCAAGTGATCAACAATGCTGCAACGCTAGTATTTGTGCTACAGGTGTACGGTTAAAAAAAGAGAGTTTTATTTGTTTTATACACCTGTTTCTGCAAATATTTGTTAAACAAGCTTTAATATCATATAATGTAGGAACTTTGACTCATTTATCAATATTACGTAATAAAAGTTCATGTTTATTACTTTGTGTATCTCCCTGCTGACATGTTTGTGTTACATCACGCACACGCATCTCAGAGAAATCTGAGTTAAAAATTTCCACACGAGTTTCCAAGTTAGAATTCCAACTTCAAGTGGTGTTCCATTGCACTTTTCCTACTAGGAAGTTGGAAAATCTGACTTTCCGAGTCTGTATGAATGCAGTATGAACGTGTTTTTTGAGTGGATGGATGTCGGTCTCCAGTTGAACAATTAAAGACAGGAGCGGCCTGAAGTGAAACGTCAAACTAGAACGCACTCACTTGCACTGTAGATGATGGTGTGTCAGGCAAGGGAACCGTTGGGCCGAATAATCACACTTTTTACTCCATTTAATATTTCTCATGGTCTATTTCTGTATAGACACAAAGTCTCGACTATAAAAAAGGAAGAGTTCATTGAACATACAGCAGTAATATGTGTCACTATATGAGGCAATTTTTCACAACGAGAACCTGCTGCTTATTGTAGTTAAATGATTAACAGGAAAACAAGTATCGGTGTTTGTATATATGTGTTTGAAACCAACATAAATAACAATGCAAGAGAAAACATTAACAAGTCTTCATGTAGTCATACATTTGACCAAAACCTCATTGTTTAGATGTAGCTCTTGTGACACTGTTCCCATGTGTCATCTCTAAACCTCCTTTCCCTACTCATTTGATTGAAGACTTTAATATATGCAGAATGTATTTTCTTTCTGTTGAGAAAACAACAACAACTGTTTAGTATTGTTCTGCAGATTTTTCAAGATGACAAGCACCTATCCACTATCGACCTTTTCTGTCAGCAGCTGGTGCGCAACAGTGCTTATAGTATTGTAGTTACACAGCTGTTGTGTGGTTATTCACAGAACAGGATCAGTCAAATAAATGATCTTTCAATGCACTTCAAGACAAATATCTGGATGTCATTCATTGACTGCACATGAGAGTCTTTAATAAACATCAATTATATTCTAGATTCCACAGCCCAATAACAATTCCAAAGATCCACAATTCCAAATCCTTAGATCCTGGCAGCAGACAATAATTATAACAGTACAGAGGATCCAGGTGATGATACATCTGCTGGGAATCTGAAGCTGTTCCTTTAAGTAGCTGAACAACTAACATTTATTTCTCCAGCCTGCACACTTATTTATACAGAACTCGCATGTATCCTTTACAAACACAATAAAAACATTAAAACCCTTTTATATTCTTGCATTATTGAGCAGAGTTGGTCAAATGGACTCCCTTTCAATTCGTGAGTTGTGGTTTGAATCGATTTGGCCACACCCACAGGATATGGGTGAACTCTCTGAAACAACGTGCCAAATTGAGTTCCCGTAGGATCATGTTTGACCTGTATGTATGGCGTACTAACAACAACTCCAAAACTAATGTGGAACAAATGTACTTACACTTACGCCCAGCTTATGGTTTTCTACCATTCTTTTAATTTAGCACTTTGAATCGGACAGCTTCTCAGCTCCCGTGGCATTTTGGGATAGCAAAGACTCCACTTGTCACACACTTCAGAATCTCAGCAGGTGCTATTGCAGATGCAGTAGGTCATCTATGTATTTTTTGCCTACTGTTTTATGAATACTGAGGATTCAGATATCCTACTCATTTGACGCACTTCATTTTGCATACTGTATAATAGGTGAGTATATGTATTTGAATATGGGGAATGTCTCTTAATTTTCCTGACCTGTTATTAAGCATCAATATCAATTATATCATCATCAAGTCCAATCAGTGGCTGCATGAATAGTAATTGAAATTTAAAGGAGGCAGCGTGGAAAAATTTCAAGAGACTAGGTTGTCTCCTTTCATCAATAATACAACCGAATCCTTGTCTTGAAGTTCTTAGTAAACCTTGTTTATTATGTTGTGCACAAGTTTGGATCAAAGCCACATGACTCGACTCTTTTGGCCCTTTCCTCCTGTCAGTTAATTAACTGGCTCCATCTTGGATGATTTAAATTTTAGCAATTACTGTGGAATTTAAAGAGTGGCCACATTTCACCAATTAGGTTTTTATCACTTACATAGAGAGTGAAAGCCTTGTTTGCATGCCCGCTTTTATTCAGAAGGTCTGTTTTGCTGTGGGAATATAAAGAGAGACAGATGGTAAAAGATCTTTTTAATAGAAGGTTAAGAGGTTGCAGGTGCTGTTGACTGAACTTAACTACATTGTGTTGAGTGTTATCAACAAAATTATGCTAAACTGTAACGTTGAAACTCCTTTGTGTGTTATTTTTTAAGTTTGCATAGCAAAGATCATTTCAAGTTCCAAATTCTTATGTTTATAATCAGGGAAGACATGATGATGAGTATTTGATGACAGAATATTCTTTTTTTTTTTAGGTGAAATAACTCTTTAAGAAGCCTGTTTGTGGTAGTGCAAACAGTTGCTGTTCTAAAGCCCGAATTGGTTTGGATGTGAACGCTTACACCCTGTCTACACTAGACATCAAAAGCAATAGAATGCCATTAGAATCAATGATACTGTCTACCCTGGAAGTGTCCGTTGCAGTGTGTCCATCGTGCCGACAATAAACATGTGTCCTGTTTCCAAATTAAACAGTTTAGAATGTTCACGCCTGGTGTAGGATGTTACTGTTTGTGTAAAGTCGAATGCTAGCCTTTCAAAGTACTTAATTTGACTGTGCACACACACGGGCATATGCGACTTACGACATACGACTGTTATGCAATGCTGGACTGTTTTCAGGAGTTTAGACCCATAAAGATGTCTTTATGATCTTGTCAGAACTATCACAATGTCACTGAGTAGAATAAAAGGGGAGGATCACCTAGTCTTGCCCTCATGGTCATGAAAACAATAAAGGTCCCCAGATTCATCGATAAGGGGCACATACTCTATTATCTCAAAAAGTGACAGGACGCATTAGTAGAGGATCTAGAATCAATTATTTGTATATAGCCTCATAAGGAACATTTGTGCATCATACACTATGTACAATTTACCCAAAACATCTTGCCATCTGGTTGGTTCACATTGGTTATGAAATATGGATATGATTCTTGGAGTTTGAGCACATACTTTCATTGCTGACAGGGGCTGGTATAGCAATCAGGGTAGGAGACATTATGCTGCACTGTTTCTACCTTTTCGTCTCTTTCCTCAACTACCCATGACCGCTGCAGTATCATGCCACTTATTCTAGGCTGCATTCCATTTCATTGCTCTTTTAAATAAGAGCACTCTAATCCTCATAAAATCCTGAGAATTCAAAGAGAGGAGCTAGAGATTATTGCTCTCTCACACAGAATAAATGTCCAGGCATCTCTGAGACAGCTAAATGGTTCTATTTAATCTTAACTTGACAAGAGCACTTTGGATTAGAAGCCAATCTTTCATCATCTCAGGAGATAAGATCTGCACAACCACAAATCAGTTGCGACGAAAGCACTGGCCAGAGTAATAGGCGCTTAGGTCTGGGCTTCTGATCCCAGTGTGTCTGTAGATAGGACACTCTACCCAGTTAATCAAACAAGAATAAAAAGGTTCTGCTAGAGTAACAAGTAACACTTGACAAAATGAAATTATTAAAAACATTAAGTCGCCCATCTATAAATCCAAGTAATTGGTTTGCTCCTGTTGGATTTACATTCTCCCATGACCAAATACATTTCTCATTGTTTGCCTAAGGAGCCATGCTGTTTTATGATTGTCATAAAGGCTTTCTTTCTAAAATGGATACTGGGAGGTCAAAAAGAATTAGATGTGTCTTTATGCTTTTACATGTATCAGCTAATCTTATTCTCAATTGCAAGATAACTTTTAACGGCCAGTAATGCAAAATATAGAGTCATTCATATCTTGGTGATTAGAGAAACAGCATGTTTTAGCAAAGTGAAGTGTTATGCACTTTATGGCTTACCTGTTTTGTGTTGTTGGTCTTGTTAGTGGCCAAGCATGTAAGATGTGTAGTAGCTATTGTTTTCATTGGCTTTAAAATAAGATGTAACACAAGTCTTCATTTCTTATTAATTTTTTGAAGAAGCATCACTCTTGTTCTTTTCTTTTTCTTGTAATCGTGGGCCCCTAGCCACAAAAGCTGTTTTGGATAAGTATTCAAAATTAATGCTGTTAGCACTGTGCTTTGAGGGACCATCAATAACCCTGGAAGCAAAGCCACTTGCAGATTCAATCTGTTAGAGAATGTAGTTTATACTGAGCATCATCAAAAGAAAGAACTTCAAGAGTGTTCTTGGCTCTATTGTAAGCCAAATCACTCAGTGATTTGAATAACATCAGTGCACTATAGTCATGAAATACATTCTAGATTTTTTCACATCTAGTCTATTTAGATATCAATTCAGAGCCCTATGCTTCACCTGCTCAGTACTGCTGTTAGTGATACCTGAGCCCACTTTTCTCTCAGGGCCTCATCCAGCCCTCGCTGTAGCCACAGAGGCAAATGGACAAACTCATCTCCATTTCCCAGTCCAGTGAAGCACACAAAGGAAGCCCTTGTTCCAGGGCTCTGATCCCTCTGAACCTGCAGGCCAGAGAACAGGAAGGCTTCTGAGAGTCTGCAGCAGAAAGGGGGAGTGATAGAGTGTACGTGGTGTAATCAGTTGGCCAATTAAACAGGCCCTGGTCTCTCACCCCCATGTAATGAGAGAGGCTGACACTCAAGGGTTAGTTTCTCAACATATGAAACCAGGGAAGGGCTACTTCTGCTTCTTTAATAATGTAGAGATAAGCTATAGCTTAAACATTATACCCTTGTTACTATGATATATTAAAGTAATCTCAGGATTAAAATAATATCTATAATAATTTTGAAAGCAGAGGGTGATTCTACTTGCAACAACTGAAAAATAGTGAGGTGAACATCCTCCCTTTTGGGACTATAGGCCAAATGACTTAAGATCATGAACATTTAAATGTATGTGTATGTTGACTCATGAAGGAGTAGGACAGCCAGAATTCTCTGAGACAGCAAATGGATGTTCATAATGGTTTTCTAAGGATTTCTAAGCTGCTTTTTGGTGTCAAGTATCAAAAAGTAATCAATACATGTGAAAGGGCCATAAAGAAATTCAAAGTGAAATATGAGAAGTGTAATTTTACCAGGTTGGCTGTTGAACTCTTAAATTTGCAGTGAAAGGAGACGTTCAGGTTCCCTTTATAAAAAATGTTCTTGGTTCTTTGCAGGTGCCAAATGGTGCAGCTCACTCTGATCATTTACAGTATGTGATCTTTGCCCCAATTACTTTAATAATTCACATTTTTTTCAACAAAGATTTTGTCTACATTGCCTTTCCAGTTTTCTATGAACTGACAGATGGAATTTATCATTTAAACATATGTGAAATGAAACATGTGGAGATCAGCATGATCTCATTAATATACATGTAGCTATTTGAACGTTAATATTTGTTACATTTAAACTTACATGTTTGTATGTTTGGACAGAAACTAAAATGTACATAATGGAAAATTGAAAGCATCTAAAAACTAAATACGTTTACATATTTAAAGCATTAGAATCATAATATGTTGACGAATCCATTACAAATACTGTATATTTGAATACACAAATCGATTATAAATATATTTGTAAATTATTTACTGTTTTATAGATATTTTAGATCCCTTAACACTACCCCAAACTCAAAATATAACCACATTTCAACAATATAAAAACATGTAACAAGTAGATTCATTTACAGCAGCATCATTTTTTTTATATAATTGTAACAGGATCAATGGAAAGGAGGAGGCGAGAACCGGCTTGACGGTATAAATAATAGTTTAATGATAAAGTTAAAAGACAACACAAACACACACATGACGGACATGTCCGCTAACGAGCTCTCTCTCCCGCACGATACTCTGCAGTCGACCTTTAAACCTCAGAGGCTTGATTAGCCTAATACGGGACCATGTGTATGATCACGACCCGGCCCCGCCCTCCGCCCTGCCACAATAATATATTCATTTAAATACATATTTAACAGCAGCTAATCCCACACCTACTCCTAAACCAAACCATAACCATTTATTAAGCATATGAAACACGTACAGACAAATACATTGAATCACAATAATTGAGAACCGCTGGTAATGTTTGAGGCGGCAATTTTTGCATTTTGAAAACGAAACCAACAAGTGTTGACGGTTACAGCGGGCGCGCTGTGGCAGACGGTGATGGAGATCATTGAATAAAAGGCTTGAATTTGTGTCTGTTCTTCACAGAAAGCAGTAAGAAGATTTGGATTATAGCTAACAAATTTATGGATTAATTTTAATATTGTTTTATGGTGTTTTTTGAGGTTTATTTTGTTTTTACATATTCTGAAAACTCCTTTTGTGTCCCATGGCAAACAAAAATTAAATTAAATGCTTAATAAACGATTCAACGATTACAGAGTTTTATTCATTTTAACATGTTAAAGTTTAGTTTTAATTGAAGAGATATAATCATTATAAACGTGGCTGCAGTAATCACACAGAACTAAATGAAACAGTTAAAATGTCATATTATAATGTCAACTGCATTAAATAAATGTGATGGCATTTAAATAATCTCATTGATTATAAATTAAATTTAAGATATTAATCAATGCAAACAGTACATGTAAACATTTGTACGTTTCTATAGGTGTTAATATGTAAAATGATGACATTTAGATGCTGTCAATACATCAATATTGTACGTTTCGATGTCTATGCAAACGTAAGAGTATGTACATTTGCTAGAACCAAACTTTACGTAAGAATACATACGAATTCTCATGAGATCACATTGGAACAATAACTTTAGTGGGGTTCGCCTTCCCTCTCAATTAGGGCTGGGACAACGCGTCGACGTCAGCAAAAAATACGTCGACGCAAAATATGCGCGTCGATTCGTCGGACCCAAAACAAAGATAGCGGCGCCGACGAGTAGTAGAAACACGAGTGGCTCCTCAGACTATCAGAAGTGCAAGGCGGCATGCACTCGTTCCTCTAAAGTATGGGAATTCTTTAATTTAAAAGGAAACAATTCCGTGATATGTCGTCTTTGCAAAATGGAGATGGCTATAATACGTTGTCGACACCTAAAGTTTTCGCTTATAGCTAGCTATTAATAATGCGCTTATAGCTATGAATGTCGTGAAAAATACATAGAGGACCCTGACAACGCGCTGACAGACAGGACCAAGCAGGTAACATTTAATAAAGTCTCAACTTTCAAATTTGGTCATTCAGATATCAATATCAATTTAATATCTAATTTATATACTATTCTAGCTCTATGAAACTCAGAGATGCAAGCCAAATTTTTTTTCTCCCCTTTTCTCACAAATTTGGAATATCCAATTCCCAGTGCGCTCTAAGTCCTCGTGGTGCATAGTGACTCGCCTCAATCCGGGTGGCGAAGGATGAATCTCAGTTGCCTCCACGTCTTAGACCGTCAATCTGTGCATCTTATCATGTGGCTTGTTGAGCGCTTTACCATGGAGACAGCGCATTTGGAGGCTTCATACTATTCTACACGGCATCAGCGAGAACCACATTATAGAGAACCACATTATAGTGACCACGAGGAGGTTACCCCATGTGACTCCAACCTCCCTAGCAACCGGGCCAATTTGGTTGCTTAGGACACGTTGCTGGAGTCACTCAGCACACCCTGGATTCAAACTTGCGACTCAATGGGTGATAGTCAGCATCTTTACTCACTGAGCTACCCAGGCCCCTCAAGCCACTTTTTGATCATAACTCAACATGACCCTCCACTTCACAAACACATAAATACACCCCCCCAGTCCTGAGGCTTTTATGTTTTATAGCCTGCATGTATGTGTGCTGACTTGGTCAGCATTGATAAATGAGTGAGACAGGCACCAATCACAATTGAGCAATAAAACCCACTACAAATAGCCCCCTTGAGTTTATATCCTTGACCTGGTGTTTTATGATGGTCTGTCTTCCTGTGAAGGTGGGCTCTCATCCCTAACTAGTCTGTGACAAAAGCAAGACAAAGAAGATACATGTGTTGAGATTGTGAAGGAAAATTCCTGTTCTTTTTTCTGGTTAAGAGGTGTAATAACAATGCTTGTTCAGTGAGCTGTGTGGATGGGTTTTGTTTGTGTGGTTGCTCCAAATTATTGTTTTCTCTTTTATCAGCTGTTTCTACAAGAGGGCGAGGGTGTGTTGGGCTCTAGCCTTTTGAGGGACTCAACAAGAAATCTCAGGTAACAGGAATGTTTTATAGTTATTGTTGAATAAGATCAGTGTTACTATGCTGCGGTGATTCATGAGCTTGGGCAAATACACACACACACACACACACACACACTAAAGGGTGACGTACTTGAAAATTGCCTGTGTTAATGTGAACTGTGCAAAAGTTAGGTCTGATAATAATGGCTTGATGTCACTATTTACCTTTATGCAAACAGAAATGTGGAAAAGGAGGGAATGACATGTGGGTTTAGGGATGTTTCACTTGAATTGTCAGGAGAAGGATAGGTATCTATGCATGTGCCTCTTAGTGAACTGTGTGAATATTTTTTTTTTCAGAATTTTTTTGTTGTTGAATTGCTACATTTAGAATGACAGTCAAGATATGGTTGTTCAGGAACATTAAGTCATGCCAGTCTTAGGACGGGAAGACTACAAGTTAAGTTTCAAGTCATTTCAATTTAGAAATCTAATTATTTCTGCAGAGGAGTGACATTTGAAGTAGGCCTTCGACTCATAATTTAGATCAGATTACATCTGACATCATATGCACTTCTGGCGAATCCTCTTGCATTACTCAAATTTTTGTATTGTAACCTCAAAGACGCAACAGTATAATATAATGAATATTCAATAACATGAATTTACTGTATAATGTTGTAATATTCAATATAATGAAATATATCCTGTGGTCCCTCAGGGGATCAGACAAGCACTCTAGCTCTTGAGAAGGGCGTGCCTATCAGCACCTATAGACGAGCATAATGTATTCTGTTTTTCTCTGTCAAAAGATGATCTGCAGGTTTCAATACAAAACAGTAAATCTGTCAACAATGACTCATGCAGTAAAAGAGCTAATAAAACAATATACTGTAGTATCCCTGTGACATATTGGCCTTGTTTTGTTATTATTGTTAAAGAACATCATGCAATTCTGCAAATTATATTTGGCAAAGATTTAAGATGTTTTGATTATGAACTCTTATGTGCTAAAAAAATATTGCAGTGTACTTTTATGTTGATCACATGTAACTGTAAGCAGCTGTCAGAATTATTGTGTCAGATTCTTTGACAGGGATGATCAGACCTTAATGCTGAAAAAGTAATTTCATCAGATGCTTGTAATTTGAGTGTCTATGACATATTTTATGAAGAAAAGACCTCATTTGCTCCTTTGACTCTAATTCTGTAGGGAAAATATTAATTTCCATGCAATGCAAATTCCAAGCAATGATAACTTTGTGATTTTAATTGTTATGGTCATTACACATACAGTACACCATATATCAAATTAATTTTTATGCTATTTAAAAACAATCTTAACTTGTATTTATTAATAGAAAAATAGTGAATTGACTAGTAAGAAAACTAATTTAACCCTAAAGTTATTATATAAATACATTTTCTTCCCTTTAAATACCTTGAGCCTCTATCTTTTGAAATCTTAACTATGGAAGACAGTTTCCCTTGAGGCAAGGCGCACAAGTCTGGTAGATAGTTTGCATTCCCCACCAAAACGTGTTTAAAGAGGCATTTCTCAGTTTTTACTTTTGCCAGGATTAGACAGTGAACCTGAGTATGCAATAATATAGACATGAAAAAAATAGTGCAATGGCAGAAAGTAAAATAATTTAATTAGAACAGGAGACTGTGACCTAAGCTTTAAACCCTACCCTAAAAGAGGAATGAGAGTGAATATTAAACAGTTCAGGACCGAAAGAATGTAAAAGATTAAAGCAGTCATGAAATAGTAAGGAATTTATTTGAGAAAATCACCAGTGTTTTTATTTGGATATGCATTCAAAGGAGGATCCACCATTAATTTGAGGGATTTTAAAATGCTCATGTTAATTTGGGAACATTCCTGTAATTCAAAGGCTTTCAGCACATCAGGCTTGTATAAACCTCAAAGGATGCACTAAAACAAATTTTGGTATGGTATTTCCACAAGGCTTAAAGATTTCACAGCTGTGGATTTACTGTTCCAGCCTTGAGGGACAGCCAGAACTCAAGACATTGAGCCATTTCCTCATCAAATTTCATTGATATTTATCATATTTTGGTAACAATCTACAATAAGGTTCCATTTGTTAACACTAGATAATGCATTAGGTATCATGAACAAACAATTAACAATGTATAGTTTTACAGCATTTATCAATCTTTTTTATGTTTGTTAATAAAAATGTGTTCATTGTTAGAGCATGTTAGTTCATAGTGCATTGACTAATGTGAACAAATGCAACTGTAAAAGTATTGTTCATTGTTAGTTTACATTAACTTATGTTGTTAATCTAATGTTAACAAATTGAACCTTAAAGTGTTACCAATATTTCACTATTTCATTAGTCTTCTCACTTGCAGCTCATGGGGACTTTATGGACACTGGCAGACAGACAGCCATAATAGAGTTTACAGAGTAATGAATAGTGTATCATGTATACACCTTCACAGAGGACAACATGTTGAAGTAAATACTTTTAGGTTATGTATATATTAGGATGTTACAACAAGAAGTCAAGATGAGTGGATGAAAGCAGAAAAATTCTTTAGTACTTAAGATGTAAATTCTGGCTTGAATATTCAAAAGTTCTGGCTCTTGCATGCTGTTCACATTTATGTTCTTGACCGACATTTCCCTCCAAATAAAATCAGGTTTTTATGTTATTGTGACAGTTTTATCAAGGGAGGCAGTAGCTCATTGTAACTATATGAAGACCTGCAATCAATTCCAAAAAAACTTTGACCATATTCATATGAATTTATAAATCATAGCACTTTTATTCTGCATATTGCATGAAAGAGTCATATGCTGCCATATGCAGCCAGTAGTCAGATATTGTCTCCCATGTTTCCTGTTAAAATGGTTTGGATATGATTTGTACACTCTCAATACTCTTTTCTTCACATTGCTCACTGCTCCCATCAACCACAAGAGAGAAAAAGGTTAAATCACCTGCCAAAATGGCAACTCTCCATACAGGCATACCACATACCAACTGCCCAAATAAGAAATATGCCTCACTCTGACAAACTGTTCTGTGAACATTTGTAGGTCAAATCATCCTCTAGATTCACTTATTTTGCTAACAAAATTTTAAATTCAATAGATTTAATTTAATCACATAAAAGATATAATTACATTTGTGATTTATCCAAAGTATGTCACAGTAGGTCAGTCCCCCTGGAGTAAGTAAGGCCTAACTGACCTGCATAATGCCACAGTGATGGCAGAGACAAATGAGAAACAGCCGTGACTGTCAGCAGACCTGGCTCAAATTCAACAGTAGAAGGGTTTCCTATGCATGGTGATACTTGAAGGTTAAAAAATAAGCTGCTTTATTTATCTGATATGATATGGAAGTTATCTTTGGTAACACTGCCTCTAACCCAAATGTTACCTCTGCTTTAAATATGTAATTTATATTGATAAATGTCTACCCATCAATTTAATTTAATTTTCCTTCACTTTCTCAATTCAGAAAAGTGCATTGTTGGAATTAAAAGGACAGTATTTAAAGAAACCAATAAATAATATGCTGTTTTTAAGCCAAATTAAATTGGATTTTCTCTCCAATAGTGATTTTCCAGAGGTCACCCTTAAAAGAATACTAAATTGCTCCTCAAACGACGCTATTAAACACAATTCAGAATTCCCACAATTGTTTTAGATTAAACAAAATAGATAACAGTTTTTTGTTCATATATTAACTTTTGCAGTTTTGCAGGAAATTGAGAAAATAGGAACATTGCTATATGGACATTCTGAACCACAATGAAAAAATAGCCATGTTGCTATTTGTCAATCCTCTACCATAATGAAAAATCCTCAAATCCATACATTTTTACTGAGAGTTAATAAATTGGATTACATTTGAAGCTTTTACAGTAATAATCACCATTGATTGTACAGCCCAAGTACCAAGTATGATTAAAGACCTTCAGGTACCTCATATAGTGATGTGCTTTTATTGCAGTATTGATCTCTAATGCTGTAGCAAATCAATATTTGATTCAGTCATGCCAGTGTATTCAGGAATGTATAGCTAATCTAGCTGACTGTAGTGTGTTCTTTGTTGGGGCTCTTGGGCTTTTCACAGGTTATGAGGATGGGGTGTTTTTTGAAGGAGGGCAGTGCTGAGTGTGTTTGTGGGAATGGTAATTACTTGGGCTAGACTGACTTGACGCCACACTGTTGACTTCACACAATGGCTAGAGGCTCCACCCCCAAACTGCACATGCTGTCCAATCAAAAGCATGGGGTTGTCAGGAGGTTGGTGACAGTGATTTCTTTGCTCTTGTTGTGGGAGAGAGCTGAAAGGGGAAATTATTTCTAAGCTTTCTCTTTCCTTTTTATTTGAAAGTCTGAGTCAAGACAGGATTGTCTCTGCACTAAGTCTTTCTGTTTGGCTGGAGCCACATTAAACTATTTTTTAATACTGAAAGATTTCTATTTTACAGACAGAAGGTAAGTCTTTGTTTCTTGTATTTTGAATTCATGTTTAGATCATTGTGAAACATTAATGTGCCTTTATCTTTTTTTCTAAATATTATTTTGTGTGATTGTGGAATTTTATTTTATGTCTTGGCTGTTTTTTAATATTGACAAGTTTGTTTGTTTTAGCAAATTTTGTCACTTTAACAAGTGGGTTTTAAGTCAGACACTGTAAAAGGAAATAAATATCAATCAGGGTTTAGGCTCTCTCAGATATGTTTTGAATCTTAGAACTTACTATGCTGAAACAGCCAAAAAGTGTTGGTTATTTGTGTGGCTTTTCAGTTCACTAAAACAATTAAAAGGCCTCTCCTTTAGTTCTTAAACCAGTCAGACAGCAACTGACCTTTGAAGCTCATTTACATTGAATTAATTGGCAATTACTTCAAATAAATCATTTATATGCATGAAAGACCTCTGATTGTCAGAATGCAGCATTCTGAACAACTTTTGAATAATCAGTGCATAACAATGAATTTGTTTGTGTATGTGTGGGTTACTGGGTTAACATACAACCTACTTGATGCAAATAACTATTTTATGCTCTTCACTCTTAATGAACTGCTTTTACGTCCCAACATGTCCATGGGCTGGTTTGTAACCTAAGAGCACTTGGGTTTTGAGCTGAAAAGACTTGAGAATACAGGCCCCTGTGTGTGTTCTAACCTCTGGGTCAGTGGAGCTGATTGCTGTTGTGGTGTCAGTCGTTATAAATGTGTGATCTCTGGAGACCCTCAAACCCAGAGTGTCATTGCCACAAGATTAATGACACTCTTCTGTTTGCTTAAAATGTCATGATATATTAGAGCTGATTCATTTGATTTTTTTTTCTTCCCCAAAACGATAAATAGCACAAAAAAAAAAAATATATTTTAATGATTGACGTTTTAGGTCATCATGCCTTACTGCTCCTTAAAATGCCAGGGGCAGATGAGAGAGAGCTTCCATTGAAAGCCATTTTAACTATGTGGTTAGAAGACGTCAGCAAGGTATGCACTTTTCTTTAGCCCCTAGGTCAGTTTTTAGACCTTGTTCTGGAGGTTTTTTGTTTGTTTATTTTTTTATGAAATTCAGACACTTGTAACTAAAAATCCCAGAGTGCTTTGTAGAAATAGTTTGTGACTTAAATGTATTAAAGTAATTGAATAATGTACAAATGTAATGCCATTCAGATCATTATAATTTATAGGATATAGTGTCCTTCAGAACATGGGTCCTTGTTATAATGTTTGACCCCATCCATCGCAAACATCTGCGATTTTGTCCCTTTATTCAGGGGCTATTACCTTGTCATTATTTTGTTAAAAGAATGATGTTGAAGATAAATGGGTAGATTTATCTTATAGGCGTAACCCAGAGTAGATGTTGGTTGATAAATTACCCTTTTAACCAGGGCCATAACCAGGGTTTGAATATTAGTGAAGTCTGGGGTGGGGTGCCAAGAATTTTACCGAAAGTACAATTATGTTTTTAACAATGATGTTGTGAAACATCTGCAACTAAAATGAATGAAATAGCATAACCCTTTATCATGGCCAGTGTTTGAATATTTTACATATTTCATACTGTAGTCTGTACTACAGATGGTGTTCTAGTGAGCTACTGTGCTTGAAAATTTGAATTTCAGATAATGTCATGATGATCACCAGGGCCGGATTAAGACCCCTTTGTTCCCCTGGGCATGAAGATATGCTATAGAGTTTATATATATATATATATATATATATATATATATATATATATATATATATATATATATATATATATATATGTGTGTGTGTGTTTTTTATATATATTGCAATGATTCGTACCTGTGGATACTGCAGCACTATCTATACAATAATTTCACATCTATTGATAATAAACAACTGTGATTGGTCCATCCTCACCAGTGCAGAGAAATCAGAAGCAGTCTGGACCTCTGGGTAGGGTTGCACCAGCTGTGCGTAAGGTCTCATGGAAGTTGGGATGTAAAGTTCACACTAAGGGCTTAGTAACTACTAGTTAGTTTGTAACTAAGTGTTAACTAGTAGGTCGTAAGCTCTCTGTAAAGTAATGCGTTGTCAAATAATATGACGTTTACCCGTATTGATCAAATAAACAGCCTTCAAATTTGTACACTGAAGTGTTAAAAAGCCTGATCTTGTTACAGTTGATGTTCAATCATAAATTATATCGTCATTGAAATACGATACATAATAAATGTAATTAATGGCATATTTTGCCTATGTATATAACAATATTTAATAACTGTATATAAAATGTATTAGGGGCAATAAATAAAATAAGTACTAATACAACAGGCTGGAAATGTAGACAAATATTGAAGGCTTCAGCAAATATTTAGTTTATACGTAGGGTTACATTCTACTTAAGGTTAATCGTGCAACACTCAAATATTTAGTAGTGTGTAAATTGTGATTTAGTGCCCATTTACACCACAACTAGGCTAAGTTGTAACATATGTATAGCTGGTGAAAATGGCCACTAGACAGTCATTTACAACCAATTAATTTTGAAAAGACATTGAAATAAAGCTTCAGTGCGCTACACTGTATCGTGAACTTGTCTGATATTAACTGACCTGAAGCAATTCGAAATTGTAGTCGTGTGTTTTTCAGTTGTAAATAGCTTCAAATTGTATTATTGAATATGAAAAATTTACAGAGGTTTCGACATCGGTGACCACGTAGCTGGTTATAGCCATGTTTGTAACACAATATTATGATTGGATAGTCTACATAATGTACATACATAATCTACATGCATCTCTTTTATTTACATTTATAATAGCTCTTTATATTCCAGTTATAAACATTCACTGTTGACACGTAGGACAATTACTGCAATAGGAGGCTCTCTGTCTTTTGATGCTCAGAGGAAAAGATCTTTAACTTATCATTTAACTATTTATTTTAGGTGTTACTATCAGTGTGTTAACCATGGCAACAGATCTGGCCTTAGTCCCTATTGTTGTTCAGCTTCTTGTTGATTTGGTGACAAGTGACAACATCAACTTCTACAATCTCATGCCTGCCCTAGAAGGTTAGTGTTTATCAAATCACAATCAAGAATCACATTTTCATGACATTTTTATTTGAATGTATATTAACCAGTGATCATATAAGCTCTATTTCATGTAATAATGGTTTTTTGTTGTTGTTAATATTATTAATTAAAGATAACCTCCAGTGACTTTATAGTTTTAAAAAAGTGTTGATGTCTTACAGCTACCCCGTACCCCAAGAGTTTCAAGTGCTTCACATGTGAACAGGCCTCAGACAACTACAACTGTAATCGCTGGGCAGAAGATGTGTGGTGCCCTCGGAGTGAGTTTAGTTGTAAAACACAAACCCAGCACACACTGACCATCACACTCACAGAAAACATAATTAAAAAGATTATTGTGAGCCATTCAAAAACTGCTATTTTAAAACCAGAAGAAATATGAACTGTTTTTGCAGTTTTTCCAGGTTACATTAGAATGGATATCTCAAGATTTAAATGGAACATTCTGTTTATTAGTTCACCTAAAAATTACAATTCTGTCATTTACTCACCCTCATTAACACTTTTATAAATGGATAGTTCACCCAAAAATGAAAATTCTCTTATAAGTTTTCACCATCATGCCATCCCAGATGTGTATCTTTCTTCTACAGAACACAAATGAAGACTTTTAGAAAAACAATCTCAGCTCTGTTGGTCCATTCAATGCAAGTTAATGGTGGCTAGAACCTTGAAGTTCTATAAAGGACATAAAGACATCATAAAAGTAATCCATGTGACTCTAGTGATTTAATCCATGTCTTCAAAAGCGATATTATAGGTGTGTGTGAGAATCAGATAAAAATTAAGTCCTTTTTACTATAAATCTCCACATTAACTTTTAATTTTAAATTCTTCTTCTTTTGTTTTTGGCGTTTCACATTCTTTGAGCATATCGCCACCTACTGTGCAAGGAGGACATTTCTAGCAAAAAAAGACATTAAATATTTATCTGATTCTCACCCACACCTATAATTTCACTTCTGAAAACATGGATTAAACCACTGGAGTCGTATGTAGTAGTTTTATGCTTTCTTTATTTGATTTTTTGAGCTTCAAAGTTCTGGCCACCATTCACTTGAAATAGTCTTCTAAAAATCTAATTTGTGTCCAGCAGAAGAAATAAAGTCTGCCATCAAGGATGGCATGAGTAAATGACGAGATAATTTTTTTGTGAACTAACCCTTTAAGCTTCAAAGCATCAGACCCCATAGATTGTAATTGCATGGAAAAGAGCAATTTTGTTTCATAAGGTGAGCAAATTATGACAGAATTTTCCATTGAATTATTCCTTTCAGCAAATTGCAACACATTAAATTGTTCAAGTCAATATACTTTTAAATTCCTAACTTCCTGTTTCTTCCTCTGTAGATGCCCAGTACTGCATGACAGTACATCACTTCAACCATCATGGGAAGACAAAGTTTGTTACCAAAAGATGTGCAGTGCATGAAGAATGTCTGTTAGCGGGCTGTAGATATCACAAAAATGGACATCACATAGTGAGTATCTACACATATATACTTGCACACACTCACACAAACATACTCAACATTTCCACTCATAGATGCACACCAAATTCTACCACAAAAGTATAAAGTACAATCTGTCCACCGAGTAATATTCTTACTTAAAACGATGGTTCACACAAAAATGAAAATTCTGTCATCATTTACTCCATTACTCATTCACGATGACATTCGAAGCCCGTATGACCTTCAGTGGAGCACAAAAGGAGATGTTTGGCAGAATGTGAGGGGCTGACAGCTTCAGTTCACATTCACCTTCATTTTATGGAGTAAAGAATTAAATTCATTCAAGTGAGTGATGTCAGAATTTCTATTTTTGGATGAATTTTGGATTGAACCATTCAATGCACACACTTGCGGTATAGTGCATACACAATCTCTTGAATAAACTAAATGTTACCTCTATAAAATCACCTTCTGAATCTTTCTAGTACATTCTATCTTGCAGGAGTGCGTATCTTGCTGTGAAGGGATGGTTTGTAACATAGAACTGCCAACCAATCACACTAATGCAGTGTTTGCTCTGAGCCAAACCCGCAACTCAGTGGCACCCACATTCAGGACCTGGGATTCTGTGTTCCTGCTGATCCCATTTCTCACTGGACTGTTACCATTTTGATACTCACTCTTAAGAACCTGTTCAGTGATGAACAGTATACAAAAGAATGAGTCTTTGCCACGGAGACAGCATCCACCATGGAATATTGCTACATCTGTCATGGGCAAAGTCTTCAGCGGGAAAGACTACAAATGAAATGGAAGACATGATTTGGACTATGAAAAGAGAAAGCCAGTCAGCCAATTGTGGAAGCACTGTGTACTGTCCTATCTGATTTGATCTGTTAATGGAATACTATGTGCTAAATAGGACAAGAAAACTGACATTTAGCTGCTAAGGCAGAGGATGTTTCTTGTGATGCTTAACTGGATTTGTATTGACCAAATTGAGGCTTAAACTGAGCATAGAAAACCTCTATACGGGTAGGACAGACTTGCTTGATGGCTCTGATCCCAGATTCTGTCAAACAACCCAAGCACAGCAATGAGAAGGCGTGGAATGCATTGTTCTAGTTTTTGGAACAAAAGCAGAAGTCTCTAAAAGAGATCTTGATAGCTGCATAAATATCTCAATGCTTTAAAGGCATAGTTCACCCAAAAATAAAAATTATCTTATAATTTACTCGCCCTCATGCTATGTTTACAACTTTCTTTCTTCTGCACAACACAAACAAAGATTTTTGGAAGAATATTTGAGCTGTAGGTCCATACAATGCAAGTGATTGGTCACAAAGGCAGCATAAAAGTAATCCATAAGACTCCAGCAGTTTAACCCTTCTGAAGCGATCTATTTGATTGTGAGTGAAAACAGACTACAACATAACTCCTTTATTACAATTTGCTTTATTACACATTTGGCTGCAGTTTCCCAGTGAAATGTCCAGCGGGGGTGCCAAAAAGGATTGAAATAATGTTGTAATCAAAAAGTTTTTAGGTGAATTTAGATGGGTAAAATGTACCTCCCCAAAACTTTAACCTTAACTTAAACAATAGTGTCTTAAATGACAAATGGGTCACTAAGAAACTTCGCTGAAACATAGAAAAGTGCAAAAATGTATTTATAATAATGGTCATTCTATGAGATTAGATTGCCCTTTTAACTGTACATCTTGCCTCTGCAGTCTTTAGGCACCATCATGATTACAAGCTCGATTACACTTCTTGATGCAAGATGGCGTTAGGAGGCTAAAAATGTCAGCATATTATTATCATTAATTACAATTTTCATAAATTCATTAGTTTTCAGTGCATATAGTTGTATCGTTTATCTCATTTTTCCATTGTTTAATCACTCACTGTTGCACTGGCAGAATTAATAAAATCAGGCGCTGACAAGGACATACTTCCACAGTCTTTACACAACCAGCAGAGAAGAGAAAGATGCAGGGAAAATGCTACTTCAACTTTCTTTGCACCAAAACTGCATCTTGTTTCATTTTGACAAAATAACAAATGCATTTTCCTCTCCATACTCTGTGCAGTGTATAGTAAACAGACACGCAGATCACGCATTCAGCATGGCTTATGAAACATCGCCTTTGGAAATAAATAAATAAATAAAGGCATTGTCGGAGGTTATTCGGGTACATATGAATGGAGGTTTACATGGAGACAAGAAAGACTGCATCGTCACAATCTCAGTAAAGAAAGAAGCAGATTTTATTACCATGTCTTCAATACAAAAACACAGCAACAAGAGAATGATTTACTTACTCTTATATAAATGCTGACGTTTTATTTTAGACATTATCTTACATTGGCACATGATTCTGCTGTACATTCTGTGGTTGTGTGATAATTTATAAGCCCAGAACACTAACTCTGGACTTATAACTTTCTAGCTATTTACACTGCGGTCAATGCCAGTGGAAATTTCTCACATTCGCCGGAAATGCAGCTGCTGCTTACTTCCGCATTGCAAAATAAGGTGGATACCACTGCTTTTGTGTGCCTGTGTGTGCGCGCGTGTGTGTGTGCGTGCGTGCGTGCGCGCGCGCGTGTGTGTGTGTGGCGGGGGCTCTCTGCACATTTAATGTACTAATCTGAGACCAGTTTTGTGTTTTAAAATGAAACGGCGCTGGTTCAAATTTGGAAGCGGGAGCCAGACCTCGATCAGAACAAAGGAGCAGCTTCCCTCCAGAGCTTGCAGCATAATAAACACTTTCCCATGAGGATCCCAGTGCGGGACACAAAGCCGTGGACCATTAATAGCATTGCTGTCTGGAATAATGAGGGTTTTTTCCAGACCAAACATGACAAATGAACTTTACTTCGAAATTGTTGAGATGAGATGTGGTGTGTGCTTGCGTGCGTGTGTGTGTGTTTGTGTTTGATGTTGTCTTCTCACAAAAGCCATTTTCAATAATTAGGTTCCCCTGGTTGAGGAAGTGACATGTGGGTGGCTCCACTCTGCACATGATTCCATCTTTAGCAAATGAAATAAAAGCAATCAACAATTTTGTATTTGAAGAATACAGAGCTATCCTAATTGCGGTACTGTTTTTTAGAAATACACTAATGTACATTATTTTAAAAAATGGCTTTGATTTTTTTTTTTCTGGGCATAAATCTGGTATGCAGAGCAGAGGTTTTGCTATACTTGGTCTGTAGGTCAGTCTTAAATTAACGCAATAATTTATTTTATTTGATAATTTATTATCTTTTCAAACAAACCTTTGCATTATGATAAACCCCAGATGTAATTTATGCAGTGGCAGTCCATGCATTTAAAGTCTAGGCCTTCAGTGTGATTCATGCCATTAAGAAAACACAGTTTCACAAAGAATGAGACACCCTATGGTTTTGGGCATCATACATTATGTCGCAGCTAACCAGTAATACCAATTGACATTATAAAAACATGTCCATGCACAAAAACCAGAACTTGAAATTACATTTAATGCTCAAGCAAGCCTACTTTTAACTGCAGCATGACTGTTTTGTGAAATAAGCATCTCCTGAACAGAACATCATAATTTTTCATATGACTCTACCAAGGAGGACTATAATACCTGGAAAATCTGTCTAATAATAGTTGCGATTTAAATGTTGCAGCACTAACATTTGTTCTTCAGGTGAACGATTATCAAAAGAGATTATAATGTTTTATGCGCATCTTAAACAAGCTTTAATATCATGTAATGTGGAAACAAACTCATTTATCAATATTATTTAATAAAGTGAA
Source organism: Xyrauchen texanus (assembly GCF_025860055.1). NCBI lineage: Eukaryota > Metazoa > Chordata > Actinopteri > Cypriniformes > Catostomidae > Xyrauchen > Xyrauchen texanus. The sequence goes on along the minus strand of NC_068293.1, from coordinate 20,998,320 downwards.
TGTTTATCACTTACTTTGTATATCTCCCTGAGTGTCGACATGTTTGTGTGACATCATACCCCTGCATATCGGCGAAATCAGAGTTGAGAATTTCTGCACGAGCCGACAAGTTGTAATTCTGACTTAAAGATGCATTTCATTGCACTTTTCCTAGTAGGAAGCTGTAAAATCTGACTTTCGAGTTGAAAGGAACGCACCTTTTAAAAACTTGATCCTACACTGAATGTTCAAGCAGCCAAATTTACACTTAGAAAACTCCTGATGTTGCTATAACAATACAGAAAGCACTTACAAATTTACTTGAAGTGAAAATCAGTCCTCCTTTCCTGTTTAATAAATTAAGCAATCACACGGTCACGCAGAACATCTCGTGTTTTTAAATCCATAAAGAACTCTTTCTCATTAACAGCAGTGATGTCAGCCGACTCGTCAGACAGCTTGATCTTGTGTTTGTCGCTCTTGAATTACGTACATCACTTAAAACGTGATGGCGTCACTCAAGGCAGCCTAGAAGGCCACGAGTGGGAGATATCCTAAAGATCACACTCACCAAGAACAAATAAATCAATCTGATTTGGCTGATGTATCTGACAATCGGACTTAAGTTGCTCATTCATTTGCAATGTTGAGGGATTCTGTGGGGTGGAGCTCAGACCCAGACTCACGTGCTGCTTCGGGCATGCGATTTGTTAAACAGTTGTAACACTTTGCTTGTAAGCATCAAGGAATAAATTCTGACTTTTCGTTTTTCTCGATTTGATTGTAAATGAATTAAGAGTGGAAAGCCATTAAAAATACATAGGCAAAAAGGTGACTGAGAATGAAAGGATGAAAAATATTGATTTGTTTGGCATGTTAGGCCAGCTGAGCAGAGAAGGCTTTGTTGGCCCTGAGAATTCACCACTGAATTTATGTCCCTAATGCCCCTAATTCTTAGTATAGTTCTGCTGTTCTGAGAATCCAGGCATTACTGATTGGCAGCTCCTCCACATCTTTAGTTGTTAGTGAATGAAATTCAGGAAAAAAGAGACAATAACCAAATACGCCTTTTCCTCCTGTAAGGGTTCTTGACACACTGTTATTTAATCCAGAAATTTACTTTGAACACAAATACCCTCCTTTGGACAAGCTTTTTTGTGGTAATCCCAACAGAGCACTGGCTGCATGTGATCATTGGATCTGTCCGGTCCTGTAATCCAAATGTGTTACCCTAGTTGCATTGTCTACTTGTGTAAATGTGACGGCCAGTGGGGCTTAACATTCCAATGCAGGGCCAGAGTTCAATGCGCTAATTGGCAGTAGGCAGTGTTTCCAGAGAAATTTTGTTCTTCATGAGGATGTGACCCCTCTGAAACCTGGTTGAGCCAGGCATCAAAGGCAGCCCTGTCCCCTCTGTGGCACTTAGTCATGGGAGGATAAAAACACCAATGACTGAGAAGTTCTTCAGATGTTTAAATTCTTAAAAAAAAATTGTTAATACAAAATTAAAAAATCTGTCATCATTTACCCTCCCTCATGTCTTTGGAATGACTTGTTTTATCTTCTGTGGAACACGGAATAGCTATTTATACCAGGATGTCCAAGATGCTATTTATCCATACTATGAAAGTTAATAGTGACTTTTGGAGTGAGAAACAGTTTGTATCATGACTGCTCTATTTATTAAAGACCATCACATGAAGCCCTACCATGTCATTCAGGAAGGATGAGATACGTACATTCATGGCAAGACCATAACAGCATACCGGTGCTGGTCCAGGACCCCCAAAAAGTATTTAAACTCTTAAAACTACACTTAAAGTTTATATATGCCACCTAGTTTTAAAAAAAAAAATATCTAATGCAACAACGAGACATTTTTAAGTGTGGCTATAGTGTCAAAATACTAATCTGTATATTTGGCTTATGGTCAAAGCAGTCTACAATTTCACAAAGATCATGTAAATGCTTAGTTGTCACGGTGTCCTGATGATAAGTAACAGCTCCTTCATTACTTTGTGCTCCTTCATGTTTGACTGATCAGAAGGTGAAGGATCAAGCCAGTGCTGCTAAAGTGACATTCAGCAAACAGGAGAGTGACAGGTGTAACTCTGTGCTCTTTTAGCATATGTGAAGAACAGTTTCTGTGAAGTCTGAAGACTTGCTGAGATCACACACCCCATGTGTTGCCAATGAACGTTTCAACATGAAGAAGAAATAAATTACGGCTGATGGAAAGTGCATACTTGCTCCTTGTTGACCCTCTTTCTCCAGACGTTTAAGGTGATCAAAGAAGGCTTGAGACTTCCAAGCTCTCAAGGGAACAGTACTGGGACACTTCACTGTTTGTATCACTCTGTTTGTCTGTGTTTGTGGGATTTCTGAACAGAGTATGGGAGCGGTGCTTTGGGGAAGTGGAGGGGTCTTAGTGCTAATTGTGGGCTCGTTTCCACAAAATTATTAGAGATTTTACACTTTACATTTCCATCAGGATCAGAGGATCAGGAGAAACGTTTCTTTTTTTATTTTACATAATTTGTGATATTTTGTTATCGTTATCGCCTCTTCTCCAATAATAATAATAATAATAATAATATGTTTTGTTTACAGCGCCTTTCAAGGACCCAATGATGCTTTACAAAGCAGAGGCAAAAACAGAAATTCACATATTAAGTAATTTCAAGCATGTAAGCAAGCATATTTAATAAAAAATAAGACCAAACTGCCCCACAGCTGCAGTTAGTAGATTGGGCATTTTCACAATGAAGTTGCAAATGATGTGAATGATGAGAAGATGGACAAAATATGATCTAATGATGATCATATATCATATTGGCTCTTGAAAGGATATGCAAATAAAAAAATGTTGTATTTGTGAAATATGTCTTTTGCAGTAAGTTCAGATGATTATTGAATACGATGATATTGAAGTCAAAGGTGCTATATTTCTTATAAACACTTAATTTACAGATTTAACCTCTTCCCCATACTCTCTCACACACTTTTTGGACTCTCACAGGGACTGCATCTTGTTTATAAACATGCACACACACAAACACACATACATATACACATTCCTATACAAAACATACATGACAGATGTAACAAACAAAACAAAGAAATGACATCAACAGTACTACTGTTTAAAGGGGGTGTGGCAAGAGCAAAATTTCATGCACACATTAGTCTAAATGAGGCTTGAAAGTGGAAATTGTCAATATTTTACTCTGCAGCCAAAGATGAACCATCTTGCAGCATGTCATATAATATTCAGCAGTTCATGCAAGTAAACAGAATATATTTTACTTTAAAACATAGCAGTATGAATGTTGTGTAGTTGAGTTGTACAGTTGTTTTGATAATGTTTAGTTGAGAAAGAATAAGTTGGTTTCAAAAATGTTGACCACCAAGCATTGAGCAGTTATGAGTAATAGGAAATCCATTACAGTTACTAGTAATTATCACATTAAATGTTAATATACATTTTATTTTATGTTATATTTAAATACAATTTCACATAAATGTTGATAAATAATATATCTTCACACATATCTCACTGGTTCTAAATCTTATTATTTCTAAAAATATATATTTTTTAAATGGCATATTAATTAAAACCTTTTATATTATTAGGTTAACATGCCAAACATTTAAATCTTTTTACATGTATAAACAGTTAAGAATGTATTAATGATTTGATTATATGTTTTAGATTATATATATTTATAAGCTTAAGTTCCAAAAACTGTTTACAGATTCTGAAAGCAATAGGAGGGTTAACAACAACAAACATTATTACATTAGACATACATAACAGATTATTTAAACTGCAGTTCTGCCCATATCCATGATTGAAAACTGCTGCTCTAAAGAACCTGTTAGCCTGCTGTGTCTCATGGTAATTTGATCTATTCAATCTAACTAGTAAATGTTTGTCAGATTTGTAAGTTACAGTATTCAATGTTAACTTGTTTTAGAACTTTTGAATAAAAGCAATATCACACTCGCAGTTGTGTTGTTGTACTGCATGTGTGTATGATCACCTGCGGCACTCTGCCTGCGGTCAACAGCACTATTTCTTCTGTGATATTGCTTATTTTTCCAAACATTATAATCACTACATTTCCCTTTATATAACCTAAGGCCTTTTGAAACATCAACCCTAAATTAAATTTACCCCACATTTGACCCATTAAAAAGAAAAATCACCTAAAGAAAAGGTTTGAGACTTGATTGTAGATGAAAGGGCGAAAAAGAAAGTGGCAAAGGATGTTAGATGTTGAAATGAAGAAAAAAGCATTGCTACAAGCATTTTATCACTAAATCCTCTTTTGCAGATGGGCAGGGGCATTTGTCTCATTCAGTATAAATGACTGACATGTTGTGGGGAAAGATCATACACCTTAAAGAGGCCATCGCTGCTGATCGAACTATGCCAGAGGCAGTCATGTGTTCACTACTGTCCTGTCCCTGTAGTGTGCATCATCAAAGCCAAACCTATCATCAGTTTTAGATGATAATGCACCTCTTGCATGCCAACCAACTCAAAAAGAAGAGTGGTGACAGGTAAGAGGACATACCAGGTGTGTTAATCCCCTCCGGATGTAAATAGCATAACATGGTTGTGATGAGTAACAGTAATGGCCTGTCATCTCACTGATGTGTTTTGGACTAAACACATTGGAAAAAGCTCAATATATATATATTTATATATGTGTGTGTATATATTTCATTTTTTATTTTATTTTTTTGGACTGCACACTCGATGGATTAAGGTTAATATATAGCAGATCTTATACCTTTTGTTTAAGTTAGGGTTTGTTTGGGCTCATTAAATTTTCATATACATTTTATAAAAGGAAGTAGATTTCTGGGTTTGCTAAAATCTCAGATGAGATCATTCACAACACATACCTCACCAAAGCACTGGCTGAAATGCAAATATAACTGAGATGTTTCTAATGAGAGCGTGCAGGACTTTAGTGGTGTTGGTTTGCAGATGCTATAGGGATGAAATGACAATGACAGTTTAATCTGTTTGTTATCTTTGCCTGTGTATGGCAGCTCTATTTTCAGATGGGCTGGAGGAATGTGGAATTTGTACAGAGGATCTAAAAACAATTGTTGTGGTCTGACTAAAGAATATTTACATAATACATTCTCCCACAAATTAATTCAATTATATTACATTTTGTAATATGCACAGCTGCAGTAAAAGTATTAGAGACATCATGATAATTGTTATTATTAATAATATTACTGTTGTTGTTCAAAGTAAGACGAAAGGTTAAACTTTCCAAGTCCTGTGACTTACAGAACACTAAAAATGTAAAGACCTTTTAATCACTTTGACATTTCATTTACACCATTACACATTTATACCAGTCAAATTTCTGAACAGTGTATCCCTACTTTGTGATACAACAGGGGGTTGAAGCCTCAATAAAGTCTGTTACATGGATTTGGTTAAAGGTGTAGTTCACCCAAAAATGAAAATTAACTCATTATTTACTCTCCCTCATGATATCCTAGGTGTGTATGACTTTCTTTCTTCACCAGAACACATTTGGGGAAAAGGGAAAAATATCTTAGCTCAGTATGTCCTTAAAATCAAAGTGAATGGAGATTTTTCTTTTGAAGGTCCAAAAATCACAGACAGTCAGCATAAACTTTATCCATATGACACCAGCTGTTAAATTACTGTCATCACATTGGCATTTGAAACACGCAAGAACTGATGCACGTGCATCACAGCCGGAAGAGCAGTGCTGTTTACATGTGAGAAGGAGTCATATGGATGATATTTCGTCTGACTGTCTTTGATTTTTGGAGCTTCAAAAGAGAAATCCCCATTCACTTCCATATTAAGGACCCACAGAGCTGAAATATATTTTAATTTTTCTTCAAATCTGTTCTAGTGATGAAAGAAAGTCGTACACATATGGGATATCAAGAGGGTGAGTAAATAATGAGAGAATTTTCATTTTTGGGTGAAATATCCCTTTAAGTCAGATGAAAATATACAATATATAAAGAGAAAATAAAGTTTGTTTTTTAATAATAATAATAATAATACTTATTATAATTTGTATTAGTACCAGTATTATTATTATTATAAATATAATTTTTAGAAATACTATTAGAAGTATTAGTGCTAATAACATCATAATGTTTATTATCTTTATTATTAATAATAATGACAATAATAGTAATGATAATAATAATAATAATAATAATAATAATAATATATACATCACTGTGGTTTCTGGGTCCCCCATGACAGCATAAGGGTTAAATATTCACCTTCACTCTTCCCCTCTTCCAGTGTGTGAGCCTCTGTTTCTCTGCTATTCACTGTTCATTTCAACTAGTAGTAAAATTATCCTTATCTCGTGGCTCTGCATACCAGTGAGACGCTGCACCTCCATTACATGAAAGCTGACCCTTCAGGAGGAGGTTGTTATTATCGCTAAACGGCTGATTTTAGATTTAAACTTCAAGCGAAATTCAGTCATGCACAAAATTTGTACATAGTGCTGATGTTCTTTTTTTCATGAGTGAGGGCCGTGTCAGGCCGTGTT